>NC_089503.1:221397682-222660182 GCF_036850995.1 Saccopteryx leptura | reverse complement strand
CATTCACACACATAGTCGCGGTATCAGCAAATGGGGTTTCACGTGCTCCTCTGGAACAGCTTCATTGCAAAAGAAAGTTACTTCCTTCACTTGAAATTAATTTTGGCATAAAAACTTGCTTGATTTTTCCTGAGCTTTCATCCCTGGTCCCAAGAGATGCTGACAACACCATGGATCTTTCCTTACTCATCCAGATACTTTTATAAAACAATTTTGGACTATAAATTAATTTAAAATTTTCTCACACTGAGGAACATAGGCAGTATAAGGTGGTAGTAAAGAGTGCAGTGTCCAGAATAGATAAGATTTGGTCATGACTCAACCATTTACAGCTATATGACTAGGGCTATTACTCAACCTCTGTAAATGTCAGCTTTCTTATGTAATAGTGGTGCCATATAGACTGAATGAGATTTAACAGTGTCTAAGCACTTAGTAAATAGTAGCTACTATTATTGTAATTATTATTGAAATTATTAAGGTTATTTCCATAATGAGGGTGAAGGCTATAATTAAGCATGATCTGTTTTAACCTGACTAAAAATGATCAACAATCTCATCTGACTGGGCGATATTTTATCTCTCAGGATCTCTGAAATATTTACAGCCAGTGAAAGAAATTCTATCCAGGCTTTAGAATAGACGGAGCACCGTTCAATATCTCTCTGACAGATACCATTGGCTAGGAATCTATCTTGTTAAGCTTGAAAAGGCTATGTCCTTAGAATCAAGATATTTAAATTTTCTATTACAAGGTGAAATATTTTATCTCTAAGCAAAAAAAGTATCGGGAATATTACAACTAAGCATAAGACTTTAGTACATGTATTATTTTTAATTAATGCTCAAAGATATCACATGTCCTTGGTAGGGAAACATCTTATGTAACCTTATGGAACAGTGTTACTGTAGCAACATGGGCAAACATACAGGTGAACTTGAAGCTCTCAAAACTGCCAAAGACACTGAATTAAGGTGACATGTTTTCAGATAGAATGGCAGAGTATGTGACTTGCAAGAGTTTGATATAGTCTTGTACATAAAACTTTGAAATTGAAACAATATACCAACAGATAAAGTATTAAATATATTTGGAGAATTGTGAGATATACCATTATAATACTTTCCCCTTTTCCAGAGACACCAAACATGATCAGATGGAACAGAATGCTCTGGAAATCACTCCCTCCTAAAGGTAAATGTCTGAGATTTATCCTTCTTTATTGATTCTCACCCTGTATCCAGAAATGCTTCTGTCTCTGAAGTGTTAGACTTGATATTTTGGAATATCAAAACTAACATTATCACTTGATTATAAGATGGTAAAAATAACTTGTTCTATTTTAAGAACATGTAGTAGGACAGACTGAAAAAGACCTGACTGTAAGTTTATCTTAGATTTCAGTGTCTAAGCTCTTTAGAAATGTAACAAGACTGTTTCTGTAGCAGTCTAAAGCAGCAGAATTTTCCACTAGTGTACTTCTTTCTTCTCTGCTTTCTTACCTATCAGCCACAGTTCAGAAATGTAAGCACAATCAAGAGAAGAAGTATATTAAAATTATATTCAAATTTAAGGGCCATTAAAACTCCAAATTCTATCTCCTATAATGACTTTAATTCAATGTTTATTTTTTGGGGTGGCAGAATCCAGATTATATACACATATAATCAAATAGCACATTGCTGTATGATCTATTAACTTAGGACTGGGCATTCATAAAAAACAATAAAGAATAAAACTAAAACAAAGCAGTAGGATTTATTCTTTTTTTTAAGGTCAGCACTATCAACATAAAAGAAAATGGCTTGCACTTAAAAAATCCCTATAATCAATCAATAAAATATACTCTGTATGAACTACTGCCACTACTACTTAATTTTTTTATTATAATAAGAGATATTTAAACATCTTATATTTAGTTTAAGTTATAAGACAGACATACTTGTCAATCTATCAATAAAACTAACTCATACCATTAATCCTGGTCAGACTAGTAACTATTCAAGACAATGGGTTTGGAGAAGTGACATTTAACATTTAATAAAACTTGACATTTTGCTGTAGATACTAAGATTAAAAAAAAACACTTCTAAATTTATAGTTTTTCTTTCCAATAACAACAGAAAATTGTACTCTGTAATGTCACCTCCATTTGGGTTTTGGGTCTCCAATCACATCTGTAAAAAACTAATAACCAAAAAACAGAGTTTTCCTAATGCAATACTGATCAGTACTCAACAATATTAGATATAGTCCATTTTTAAAAAAGGTTTGTGTGAGTAGAGTTGTGAAAGATGGACATACTGACACATAAGTTTTGTCAAGTGTCAAACTGTGACATCTCTCATGTCTTTTCTGAAGACTGACCTGGGTCTCCTTCATGAACAGTTCAGTATCACTGGTTATGTTCAAAGGATAAATGCAGTATTTTCAAGTCATCAGGGTCAAATATGCAGGAGGATTTCATTTCCGTGTCCAAATGTGCTCTAGGATTTTATCTTCTGGTTTAAATCACTTGTGGGTTTTGACTACGTGAGAAAAAAAATAAAGACATGAATTCAATATGCCTTGTCAAACATTATTTAAAGAGATGTACATTCATTTGCATCAAATTTTGTCAGATCTTTCAGGACCAAAATGTAACCATTGATCTTAGAACAAAAGTATCCTTTTGAAAACTAAAGGAGCAGAGGGAAGTTAGAGAAAATTGCCTGAAGAATAACTGGCTGTCTTCTCTGTGTCAATCACACAACTCTTAAGGACAAGTTTTTTCTACACTTGACACATATACATACACACATTTATGCACTGCTAATATGAGCACGCACACAGGAGCCCATACACTTTCAAGTCTACAGAGATGACCAACCATGTGGATCTGCATGTTTTGTGTTCTGTAGGAAAAACAAAACAAAAAAAAGCCTGCTTTCTGCCTGACCAGGCGGTGGCGCAGTGGATAGAGCGTTGGACTGAGATGCAGAGGATGCAGGTTCGAGACCCCACAGTCGCCAGCTTGAGTGTGGGCTCATCTGGTTTGAGCAAAGCTCACCAGCTTGGACTCAAGGTCACTAGCTTGAGAAAGGGGTTACTTGGTCTGCTGTAGCTCCTCCGGTCAAGGCACATATGAAAAAGCAATCAGTGAACAACTAAGGTGTCCCAACAAAAAATTGATGCTTCTCATCTCTCTCTCTTCCTGTCTGTCTATCCTTATCTATCCCTCTCTCTGATTCTCTCTCTGTCTCTGTCAAAAAAAAAAAAAAAAGAAAAAGTCCTGCTTTCTTTTATGGAAAGAAAAGTCAGACTTGCTATTGTTATACAAAAGGCCTGTAAATTACACAGGTGAGACAAGTGAATAAAAAAAAAAGAGGTATACTTGACATTCTTCTTTCAGCAATTCAACCGGATTCAGTGTGAGATGCTGAAGCCTGGAATCATACAGAGTGGAGTCAACATCACCAGTCACTGTTTATTGCATGCCTAGAGTACGTGGCATTATTATTAAATATTTTTCTCCAGGCTGTGATTTCTTAAAATGACCCTCAAAAGTTTAATAAGCAAATAAAAATATAAACAAAATAGTATTCACTCAAAAAAAAAATCCCAATTTGTGATGACCCTTTCAAGAAAACTTTTTTGCCAGAAAAATTTCAATTAATTTAGAATTAGAATCCCTTGTACTTTTTCAAAAATTCCAAATGATTTTTATCAGTTTATAAATCCATTTATTATTTTCTCATATACAAATAAAAAGGAACAGTTTGAAAATGTGTTTATATTATGCCAAAACTTTAAAATTTTCTCTTTCTCTCTCTCTCTATATATATAAAACACATAATATATATATGTGTTATATATATATGTAAAATACACACACATATAAAACACATACACATACTTTTACAATGAATTAGCCATTATCTGTATGTAGGTCAGAAGCTCTTGGCTTCAAATTTGATGATTTTGGAGCAGTAAATAGTATCAATTTTTTAACAGATAGTTTTCATTACCAAAAAATTATATTTCTACCATAATCTAAAAAATTTATATGTTATGAAGATGAATTAATCTTTTTATTAATTAGATAAAGAATTTTTTCTTAGTGAGAATGTATGTGGAAGTTGAGTGCAGTCATTTGTAAGAGGCCTCACCTTTCCAAATTGGACTGAATAAAACTTAAAAACTGAGAGGAAAGAAGCAACATTGTTGAAATTCTTATATTTTTTCTTAGATAGGAGAAAATAGGCTTTAATAAGCTTACTAAGTTAAAACATATATGTGTTTCTTAAAATAGGCTCTTAAGTTACCAAAAATTCCGAGACATGATTTTTTGAATATCTAAATACACATATAAATACTACATTGATATACAGATTAATATAATATGTACGTACAATTAACATAATACATGTTAACATACATATTAATATAACCAAGGTTTATATGAGAAAAATTCTGACTTCTCTGAAATATCACAAGGAGCTTTCTAATCTTCTTATTAGCCCATTAAGAGCAAAGGTACTACTTATTTTATTTGCAGCAGAATTGTTTGATGCCAATAGATATATGGAATATATCCAACAATAGTTGTCTGATTGTTTAGAAAATTTAGGTTTGAAGTGCCTTCCTTGGGGGAGATTTCCAAAAACAGGGTCACCTTATCAACTCCCAAGCCCATAGTACCTAGCTCTCCTGAAGCTTAGCAGTGACTTGTCCTCGAGGACTCCAGATAGTTGGGAGGTGTTGGGGTCCCTGAGAGGCCCCAAGGAAAGAAAAAAAATGGTGCCAGGCTTCTCCCTGTGACATGGTGAGAGCCTGAAGCCCACTGTTGGGAGTATCAGCTCTCAGACCAGAAAGGTGAAAATCCCAGGAGTCTCTACATTTATGGGAATCTCAGAAATTTAAGATGAAGGCTGAAATTGAATGCACCCAACTTTATCAGGAACTTTTGGCTTTGAGAGAGACCATATGGTACTTCAAGGTAAAGCCAAATGAGATTATTTAAAAAATATTTTAAAATAATAATAATATTAATGACACCAATTATTTAATTATATAGCTCCTACTCAATAACCTCTCATCTAGTGCTATGATAACCTTGTCTTAATTTTTTGTGTGTTGTGACTAATCTAAACACTTATCCAGAATGGAGTTTGCTTCTTACTATTGGTGTTCATTTTCATAATTTAGTTTAGAGTTTAAAAAACTTGATCAGAGTTAAAGAATTCTGAAAGTGGTGGAGGCCCAATATTAGGCAGCAATCTCAAAAAAGGCTACACTTGCAAGATGCTAGGTCATTTGATGCCGTAATTTATGGACCGAACAAGAAGGCAATGTCAAGACCATTTCATGACATGTTTTTGTTTGTTTTTACCTTCTTGTTATCCTGTTTGAACTTGAAAAGCTGAGTGTCAACATTATTTCTTTGAGCAATGAAATACTGTAAGCTTATCTCCTCATTTCATTTCTAACTTTCATTTACTCATAAGGTCTCTAATATTTACTTGATTTTATTTGTTATGACCTGAAAAATAATTAATATTTTGTTTATAGTACTGTATTAATTATAAGGAATTTAATTTTTTTAATATTTTTAATTGAACTCTGAAAAATCATGCAGGCCTCTAATTCTAATTGAGCTACCTGTGTTTAAATACGTATTACGGTGCCACTCAAATGAAATGTTTTAATCCTGGATTTCTTAATACAATATGAAACCTTGCATTTAGATTCTTTTTTCTTTATCTAAGGATATATTACACCAGGACTATTATTATACATTATGTTAACATTTTATCTGGATCTATTTTGTCATAAACTTTGTGTTTTCCAATTCAGAAGGGAATTTTTTACCCTCTTAAATCATTTCTTGTCCTGTGAGTTGCCATGGCAGTTAGGTTGGCAAAAGCCATTTCAGAGCTATCAATGTGGTTAAAAGCTGGTGTTTTTCTCTTTTTCTCACATGCATACAGTCACACAGAGCCACAAACTGCACACACAAACTACACATTAATCATCACGTGTGCACGCGTGTGCGCACATGCACACATACACACACACACACTGATGCAGGGGAAATTTTAGTTATAAGAATCTTTGGACTACCCATAGGAAAATGAATTTTTGTTCATGACCTTTTTGGAAGGCATACTGATACTGCTAGGGTGTGCACTATGGTCACATAAGAAGAAAAATACTTTTTTTGCCAGAGCTCAGTTAGCAAATTAGTATCATAATAATTATCACCACTCATAGAATACCCAACAGCAATAGAGATACCATTTTCTCTCCTATATTGCAAGTAAAACAGTATATTATTGCATATGACTCTGTGAATTATTCTTTACTATCAACTATGATCTCTAAACCACAAGTTAAATAATTCAAGATTAGCAGCTCAAGTAACATGAGATGTAAAAATTAATATATTGCTAATTTTTCAATACTCCCGACACGGAGGCTGATGGAAACGCACTATTTTTACTGTTCTTTCTGCCAACTGTACTGTCTGAAGATCTGGCCAATGCTGAAAGCTCTTTTAACTCAGAACTCCCTCCGATGTTCTTTTGTGATAAGAAAAAAAGAGAAAGCAGAGCAGCTTTGTGTTCTGTGGTAATGAAGAAAGGTCACAAACCAGAGCACAGAGGTTTCTGGAAAGGAGTCAGAACTTTTGAAAGAGAAAAGATAAAGATTATTAGCAACATTGACCCCACAATCCAATGTAACCATTCTTAAGGCTAAAATGAAGTCTTTGTGGAAAAATAACGTGTCGACCCTCAAAAACACCTCATCGTGACTGTGAACAATAATGGAGACATTAGGTAGAGGTGATAACGGGTTTAGTTTTAAATTATAGCAGCATCATCAGACTCACACAGTAAACTCCAAGCACAGTGTCCCCCATATCTTATATTTTATTTTTTTGGATAGTAGGACTGTAAATACTGTATTTTTCTTGTTTGTCTCATCACTATAGTAACCATATAAATTATCCAAACCGATATACTTTTGAGAGTGACAGGAATGCTATTATTATTCTGAAGCAAAAGGAATAAACTTGGGCTGCCTAGAGAGAAACAAGGATGCAAGGTCACCCCAAGAATATACTTGTGGTAGAGGAAATATTTTATTGTCATAAAATATGCACTAGTATGCACACTATGGAACCTCAATGGTAGCTTCTAATTATTTGTGACACAACCTAAAATTAAACCACTTCAACTTGCAAAATTTGGTCAACACTGAGGATTTGTCGCCAGGAGAAAAAACGCTTGAATTTCATCCAAGTTTTAATCACAGTGCTTTAAAAGTTGTGTTTAATAGAGAATGATGATATGGTCTAGTAAATATCAGAAATGAGGTCTAGTGAATTGCAAATATGATATAAAATGGTTGTCTAAATATAGGTCTATCAATGGAATATTCCTAGGATGAAGCTCTTGTTTTCAGCACCTGCACAACATTGTGGAGATTCCAATAAAATATACATATAAATCATCATACTGAAATCCTGTAATGTTTTTATGTTGTAGAAGGATGTTCATAATTAACATCTAGTCTAAGTCTGGAATCATCACAACTAATAACGCTAAAAAAGTGTTTTAGAAAGAAATTGTGTTGAAAATGGTATTACAATACACAGAAGCACAAAGAATTAGCTGAAATTAGTTATTTATCTCAATTATCCATCTAATTTTTAAGGCTGATTTTATGTAAAATTGTGGTATTTTATTAAAATGTAAAAATTTTCCAAAGTTAGCTTATTTAATCTAGGACACCTAGTAAGTACATACGTTTACTTTGAGTTTTTATTGAATAAGTTAAAAAATAAAAAAGCTGAAAAGCTGAACCAGTTAGTTATATATAGCGGCACAATCTGACTCTTAAGACATTCCAAGTCCAGCATCAATCTATAGGTTTCATGGATGAGTGGAAAGACTACTGAAATCACAATGATGAGACCTGTTTTGGTGCAACAGATCTTGAACAACTGTGAATGAGTGGTTAAGCCTCTCTGAGCTTAACTTTTCTTACCTATAAAAATGAAAAAAGTGGATTAGATTGTACCATAGGTCCTATCCAGCTCTGACATTCTATACCTCTGTCCCAGTGACTCAAACCACCAAAACCATCTCGCTGTCATTTGGCCATTAATCTTTAGATGACTATTCTTTTGATCCTGTAAGTATATTGCTCACAAAAATTAGGGGATATTTTGGAACAAACATGATGCAATAAAATATCCCCTAATTTTTGTGAGCAGTATACTTATGTATTATAGAATGGCTTTCATGGAAATGCATAAAAAATGAACTGTATTTAAAGGAATAATGGTAGGAAATTTTTTGGTTTAGATTTTTCACCTGTAAAGAATGTACCTTTCTCAGTTTCCCTCTAAATATCTTCACGTCGGTAACCAGCTGCACGGAGTGGCATTCTAAGTAGTGTGTTTCAGCCAATTTTTTTTTTTTTTTTTACTTTTACATTAGAAAATAATCCCAGTTGGTTCAGAAGGATTCACATTCTGGGGAGGCATGGAACGCATTTCTGATATTTTTTTTCCTCTTTTTCAAAGGTGTCTCTGCCAGCTACAAGTGAGATTCCATATGTTGTGTGGTATTTAAAAAGAAACTGCTCTTGATTTTTTTCACACTTGAACTGCCCTAGTTCAGATGTTCCAAAGAACACCTACTTAAAAATAAGCTGCAAAATAGATTATAAAATTATTTTGGCACCATTTAGTGACGAAGAAATAGAGCATATTTACTAACATAGTATCACACCATCACATATAAAAAGAAGGAGGCTAGTAACTTTTCTAGTCACTCGAGTACCATTTAAAGTAACTGAGTGAACAAAACGGTTTGTTGTATCTCTTTGTTTTGCTTGTAATAATTTCCATACTGAACAGTTACACCTGACTGTGTGCTTTCTGAGACCCTGACTTTTTTCTGGAGTATTTACAATTATAATAGTAATTTATAAGTTATGATATATAGTCATTTACATTTATAAATATGTGCAATCTTGGCTTTGTGACGAGAAATTTGAACACAATGCAAGCAATTTGAATCTCTTATAAGCGTTGTCACCTCCGTGATAATTTTAACGCCCTCCTGTTATTCACAGTGCAGTAGAGAACGGGAGCTGTGCAGGCACTATATAAATCCCTCTGGACAGGGCCGCCCCTACATAGCAGGACTGCTGTGGGTGCAAGTTCACATGCATGGAGCCTTTATTAAATCAGAGTCTACCACTTCAGGTTACTGACTGCTGACTCTCCAGAGCCTTGAATCGAGTAAGTATTAATACAATCTCTGAAACAGAGAAAAAAAATTGCCCTAAGAATAGATATGCTCTTAGCATGAATATAAATTCTACATACACTTCTCTTTTTTCAATAAATGCTTTCTAGACTGAATTTTAATAACTTGATCCATTAGAAAATCTGTACCATTTCCAGCTGCACATTTTTTTGTATCTCTCTCTTTCTTTGTGTGTGTGTGTGTGTGTGTGTGTGTGTGTGTGTGGCTATTTTTACAATACTATGGGAAAGGTCTATATACCTACAGTACTATGATCTTTTGTATTATATTCTAAGACCTTTTTCCTGGGACTTAGGAAGAACAGAATATGCATAGTAATGCCACAGTGTCTGAGAAAGTACTGGTGTCTCAGCAATAAATAATGGAATATCATTTCTAAGTATGCCAAATAGAATTAGGTTCTAAGAATATTATGGCATGTATTTTTAAAACATCTTATTTTTAAATCTAGTGAATGCCATACCATCCTTTAAAATACTTATCTATAAAGCAGAAACATAAATACACTTTTTTTTTTTACCAATTGCAATTTAATTACTCAGTCACACCTTCTCATGTTAAAACATAAAGACTAGTTCAGGCAATGTGTTAAAGTCTTAGACTTGCTCTTCTGATTTTTAAGTCTGAATTCAACAGAAAGGTTATATCTTGTGATGTGATGCAAACACAGTTCTGTATATAGGATTATTACAAAGCAATGCTGACACCTACAGAGTATGTATGCAAATATCCAAGTTTAATTGGTATATATGTCATTGGTTGATATAAGTACTTCAAATCCAAGCAATCTTGATAAGCTAAAACAAGATGACTTGTTTAATGTGCTATTTTTAAAAAGGATATTTAATTTATAATAAGAGAGTGTTTTATTGTCCTTTCAATAAACTTTATTGTTGCAACATTATTATTAGTATCAAATCCAAATGATTTTATTTTTTAATAGCCGAGGGTGGAGCCTATCCTATCATCTGTGGACCCATCTGTTGATGGCAATTGATAACGTGTGAAAGATACTCAGAGTGAAAAACAAACATGTTTATTTTTCTTCTCCTGTATTTGAGTAGTATTTCTAATGAGGAGGGGGAGCTATCTTCCTCTTCCTGGAAAAGCTAAGATAGGGTGCTCCCAAACGATTTACTAGAGGCCAGGGAGAAGCATGCCCTTGTTAAGTATTTTATCTATTTGCGCTTCAACAGCATGTTGTAGAAGAACTATTTTCCTAAAATTAAAGCGCGATATGAACTTGGTCCATTTTTAGTAAGCAAAACCCACTAGGCTCTTTAATAGCCAAAGAAAGGCAAAACCACATCCTTTATTAAACAAGTATTTGAGTGCCTAGTGTTCATTAGAAGAAATCAGGCTTCTACAATGACAAAGAGTCCACTGATTCCAATTTAAAGCTGAATATCTTGCCAGCTATTGTGATAGAAAACATCCTATTTATTTGCAATAAAAATACCTAAGAGTAACTTTAATAATGAAAGTTAAGTATATTTATGAAGAAAATTATAAAATTTACCGAAAGACAATAAGGCTGACTTAAATGAATATAAAAAAGATGTTTCTAAATAAAAACATAGATTAGTATAGAAATGTCCATTATCTCCTAATTAATTTGTAGATTTTACATAGTTCTAAAAAAATGTTCATTGGAGTTTTATTTGCTTAAACTTGTTTAAAGTTTATTAGGGTTTCCAGGAAAATAGTCAATATATACTCATGTTGAGTAAGGCTTTACTCAGCCTACCAATTCAATGTTAATCTCATTCAGAAATAGCCTCATAAACAACCCAGAATGGCGTTTATCTCAATGTATGGGCACTCCATGGCCCAGCCAATAAAAGTAACGATCACAGGTGCTAATGGGCAAAATTAGCTAAGAGCATTTTGAGCAAGAATACTGATTAAGAGAACAGTGTTAACAAAATAATTATATGCCTAAAGATGTATGTTCTGGCCCTGGCCGGTTGGCTCAGTGGTAGAACATTAGCCTGGCATGTGGATGTCCCAGGTTTGATTCCCAGTCAGGGCACACAGGAGAAGCACTGATCTGCTTCTCCACCTCTCCCCTTTCTCCTTTTCTCTTTTTCTCTCTCTTCCCCTCTTGCAGTCATGACTTGAAGGGTTCAAGCAAGTTGGCCCCGGGCACTGAGGATGGCTCCATGGCTTCCACCTCAGGTGCTAAGAAGAGCTCAGTTGCTGAGCAACAGAGCAACACCCCAGATGGGCAGAGCATTGCCCCTTAGTGGGCTTGCTGGGTGGATCCTGGTCAGGATGCATGCAGAAATCTACCTGTGCTTCCCCTCCTCTCACTGGATTAAAAAAAAAAGCTGTATGTTCCATAATATATACTATATGTCATATTAAATGTATATAATATGAAGCCAAAATAATTAGTATTATCTCTACAAATACATCTAAAGAAGAGAATTTATAGTTATGGGTAGATTCTAATATCACAAATTGTGAAATGAAGAGTTAGTTAATAAAATGGTGTTAGGAAAATTGCTTTTCTAATTTATTAAATTTAAAAAATTAGATAAAAATAGGAAAGTAAATTGCATATACTCTGCTTCCATACAGTAGAATATTAAGAAAATGTTTTAAAATAAGTTTTAATATGTAAGACAGAAAATTCATTGAGATGAGAAATGTGGCCATATTGTGGGGTAGAGTAAGGGTGGGGAAGACCTGTTTGGGTTTAAGAGCTTAATTTGAACATGCTAAATTTGAAATGTATAAGAAGTGTACTACTAAAGACTAGAAACTAAATATATGACACTTGAACAGAGGGGATATAAATTATGGAAATAACACATCTTCTTGACCTTTTTATTTCTATTTCTATCATTCTGGTCATTCTGGTTAGAACTCTTTATGTAGTGTTTGACTCCTCTTTTTCCTTTCTTGACCCTTTCTACTGGAAAATAAAATTAATTTAGTTTATTAAAGTCTATGAATTACCCCTAATATTAATTCATTTATATCATACTCCATTAGATGGGCTGACATTTTTTCCAAGCAATTTGTGTTATTAGATTTCACAAACATTCATTGTCTTGTCACAAAACCAACCTTGGATTATTTGTTCCCTTGGGCTGTAAACTCTTTCTATTCTATAACCCCAAATCCTATTCATATTTTAAGAATCACCTAAAATATCTTATCCTCTGTGGTGTCTTTTTTCCAATCCCCACAGACAAAATGTTTCCTCACACTGAACTTTTTCTGGTTCCTATTTTCACCTTTCACACTGCACCTACTGCATACCAGCCTATATTTTGCTCATTTGTTAAATGTTTTTACTTCATCCCCTAATTTTAAGTTCTTTTTAGCAAAGCTGGAGACTTCTAATATCTCCATCTTGAGCAGATCTGTCAAGCCAAAAACAAAACAAAGTGCAACAACAATTTAACAAAACAAAATAACAAAAACAAAACATAAAGCAAAAATAGGGACAATTTGACAATAAAGTCATTGACACATAATAAATTGTTACTTAAGTTACAGCAGAGAGAGTCTCATGCCTTTGGGACTTTAGGAAAGCTAGTTATACATATTTTGGCCACAAAAAAAATCTTAATACATCCATCCCAAACAGCAAAAAATGTGCAAAACCACCTTTTTTGATCACAATGTAAGAAAATAAAATAAAATTAATTATAAATTGGTTTATAAAAAGAAAACATAAACATTTAGGTACTTTGAAATATTTTTAAAATCTTATAATTTTGAGTGAAATATAATAAAATTAGAATAAAACTACATAGTATCAAAATTGTTACAAAGATAGGCCCTGGCCGGTTGGCTCAGCGGTAGAGCGTCGGCCTAGCGTGCGGAGGACCCAGGTTCGATTCCCGGCCAGGGCACACAGGAGAAGCGCCCATTTGCTTCTCCACCCCTCCGCCGCGCTTTCCTCTCTGTCTCTCTCTTCCCCTCCCGCAGCCAAGGCTCCATTGGAGCAAAGATGGCATGGGCGCTGGGGATTGCTCTGTGGCCCCTGCCTCAGGCACTAGAGTGGCTCTGGTCGCAACATGGCGACGCCCAGGATGGGCAGAGCATCGCCCCCTGGTGGGCAGAGCGTCGCCCCTGGTGGGCGTGCCGGGTGGATCCCGGTCGGGTGCATGCGGGAGTCTGTCAGACTGTCTCTCCCTGTTTCCAGCTTCAGAAAAAAAAAAGAAAAAAAAAATTGTTACAAAGATAAAAATAAATTCTAAATCTTATGAGATATTGCCTTAGCTTTTCACTAAAAAATACTGTATATGGAATTTACAGTGACTTAGCCTGCTCAACATCCTGCTCAACATCCAGTTCATCTTCCAATTGGGGGTAAGGGCTTACTGAATGACAAGAACTAGAAAGCTAAAACCTACTTTTACATGACTTTCTCACAACTAAATTTTTGGATGTGAAATGGGTTCTTCTAAGAGACACACTCTTGCGAGTTCTCTAGAACAGCACTGTCCAATAGAAATTAATGTGAACTACATGTGCAGTTTTAAATCTTCTAGTAGCCACCTTTCAAGAAATAAAAAGAAAACAGGTGAAATTAATTTTTAATAATGCATTTTATTTTACCTAATATAGTCAAAATATTATCATTTCACTATGTAATCAATATTTTAAAATTGAAATTTTTACATTCTTTTTTCCATTTAGTTTGTGAAATCTGGGATGTATTTTAAACTTAGAGGACACCTACTCTTAAACTAACCACATTTCAAAAGCTCAGTAGCCACAATGGCTAATGGCTACCATGTTGGGCAGCAGAGTTCTGGAATATGAAAATGGGAAGAAGCATCTTCCTGATGCTATGGCTGTTTCTCTTAGAAGGCACTGTGGTAGAAAGATTAGATTTTCTGTAGTGGTATTTCAGTGTTGTATCATCAGAAAAAGCTGTGGTGGTGACAAAAATTCCTGATTTCTGTTTTAAAGCTAGGGGAATGTGTTCTTGAAATCAACATTTCCAGTGATGGCTTCCCAATTCCTCCCTTCTGATTGTATCAAATACATAGTCTCTGTATAACGACTGTATAACCTCCCTTGGACGGCTTTCTTCGGGGTCATCCTGCCGGAATGAAATCATGCCTTTTTCTTCAGACCTTCCAATATCTCTCAAAGCATACAATTCCACCATATTTCTTTCTGCTTAAAGTAGAAAGCTTTTTGCTCCAGCAACCATCATAAATCTTATCATGGTTAAAGAAATTAAAAAAATAATGTATTGAAGATTTAAAAATATTTTTTAAAAAACCTATCTTCAGTGATATAAGCAGAAAATGAAGAAGAAATTAGTAAAGAATAAATAAATTAACTAAAATAAGAAAATATTTTTGACTTGCTTAATAAGTAAATAAAGCTTCTTTTGATATTCATAACATTGGAAATGAAAAGAACATGAGTTGTACAATAACAAAATTAAAAATTGTAACACTGTTTACATCAATGTTTAGAAATGAAAATCTTGATCAAATAAATAAAACAGAGACCATAATTTTCTAAGAAAAATTATCAGATTTTATTCAAGATATAGTAAAATCCTGAATATCCATGACAGAATTAAGCATCTCAGAAGAAAGAATATCTTCTAACAAAGAAACTTCCACTGATGGAAGAGCAATTCTTCTCCAACCCTTATATTAGATATACCAGATGGAAAAATCTGAAAAAATAGAAAAGACTTAACTGAGCTGAAACTAGTCTATAAATTATTTAGGTTGAATACTGCTAGCCTCCAGAGCTTAGAGCATTCGGCACTCCGAAGTATTCTTAAAAGCAGAAAAAAAACGTAATTTTCAGTAATGAAAAATATGATCTAGGCATCCAAAATGGTGTGGACATATTATTTTTCTTTCCTTTTTTAAATTTTTTATTTTATTTTATTTTATTTTAATTGAGAGGTAGGGAGGCAAAGACAGACTCCCGCACACACCCTGACGAGATCCACCCAGCAAGCCCCCAACCAGGCCATGCTTTGCCTTTCTGGGCCCGCTGCTCTGTTGCTTGGCAACCAAGCTATTTAGCGCCTGCTCCTCAGCAGCCAGGGCCAACTTTGCTCAAACCATTGGATCTCTGGCTACAGAAGAGGAAGAGAGAGAGTAAGAGAGAGGAAGGAAAGGGTAGAGAAGCACATGATTGCTTCCTCTGTGTGCTCTGACCAGGAATTGAACACAGGACTTTCACATGCCAGGCCCATGGTCTACCTCTGAGCCAACCTTTTCTTAAAGCAAACTGGGTATGTGATATAGAAAAATATCCAATTCTTATGGCTGGCTGGCATTGTCGAGTGAAGTGCCTTTCAATTCAGCTAACCAATAAAGTAGATGATAAATGTACTCAAGCGAGATAGGCTATCTAGTATGTGATTTATGAATTATAAATTAACATTCACTCACTATTTTTAATTACTAAAGAAGTCACCTGCATCTAAAATAACTAGAAAAATAACAGCAAGTAAAGCCCAAATGTAGTAGAAGGAAGGAAATAATAAAGATCAGAGCAGAAATAAATGACACAGAGGCTAAAGAAACAATACAGAGGATCAATGAAACTAGGAGCTGGTTCTTTGAAAAGGTAAACAAAATCGATGAACCTTTAACTAGACTCACCAAGAAAAAAAAAAGAGAGGACTCAAATAAATAAAATTAGAAATGAGAGTGGAGCCTGACCTGTGGTGGCGCAGTGGGATAAAGCGTCGACCTAGAACACTGAGGTCGCCGGCCCGAAACCTTGGGCTTGCCTGGTCAAGGCACATATGGGAGTTGATGCTTCCTGCTCCTCCCCCTTCTCTCTCTCTCTGTCTCTCTCTCTCTAAAAAATCAATAAATAAAAAAAAAAAAAAAAAAAAAAAAAGAAATGAGAGTGGAGAAATAACAACTGACACAACAGAAATACAAAATACTATAAGAAAATACTATGAAGAACTGTATGCCAAAAAACTAGACAACCTAGATGAAATGGACAAATTTCTTGAAACATACAATCTTCCAAAAATCAATCTGGAAGAATCAGAAAACCTAAACAGACTGGTTACACCAAATGAGATTGAAACAGTTATCAAAAAACTCCCAACAAAGAAAAGTCCTGGACCTGATGGCTTCAGAAGTGAATTCTACCAAATATTCAAAGGAGAACTAACTCCTATCCTTCTCAAGCTATTTCAAAAAATTCAAGAGGAAGGAAGACTTCCAAGCTTCTTTTATGAGGCAAGCATAATTCTGATTCCAAAACCTGGCAAAGACAACAAAAAGAAAGAAAATTATAGGCCAATATCCCTGATGAATATAGATGCTAAAATCCTCAACAAGATATTAGCAAACCGGATCCAACAATATATGGAAAAAATCATACACCATGATCAAGTGGGATTTATTCTGGGGAGGCAAGGCTGGTACAATATTTGCAAATCAATCAATGTGATTCACCACATAAACAAAAGGAAGGAGAAAAACCATATGATAATTTCAATAGGTGCAGAAAAAGCATTTGATAAAATCCAGCACCCAGTCATGATCAAAACTCTCAGCAAAGTGGGAATACAGGGAACACACCTCAACATGATAAAGGCCATCTATGAGAAACCCACAGCCAACATCATACTCAATGGGCAAAAATTAAAAGCAATCCCCTTAAGATCAGGAACAAGGCAGGGGTGCCCCCTTTCTTTTTTTTTTTTAATTTTTTTTATTTATTCATTTTTAGAGAGGAGAGAGAGAGGGAGAGAGAGAGACAGAGAGGGAGAAAGAGGAGAGAGAGAGACAGAAGGGGGGAGGAGCTGGAAGCATCAACTCCCATATGTGCCTTGACCAGGCAAGCCCAAGGTTTTGAACCAGCGACCTCAGTATTTCCAGGTCGACGCTTTATCCACTGTGCCACCACAGGTCAGGCGGGGTGCCCCCTTTCACCACTCTCATTCAACATAGTCCTAGAAGTCCTAGACACAGCAATCAGACAAGAAGAAGAAATAAAAGGCATTCAAGTTGGAAAAGAAGAAGTAAAACTATCATTATTTGCAGATGATATGATATTGTATATAGAAAACCCTAAAGTCTCAGTCAAAAAACTACTGGACCTGATAAATGAATTCAGCAAGGTGGCAGGATATAAAATCAATACTCAGAAATCAGAGGCATTTTTATACACTAACAATGAACAGCCAAAAAGAGAAATTAAGGAAACAATCCCCTTCACTATTACAACCAAAAAAATAAAGTACCCAGGAGTAAATTTAACCAAGGAGACTAAAGACTTGTACTCGGAAAATTATAAAACATTGATAAAAGAAATCAAGGAAGATCAAACAAGTGGAAGCATATATCGTGCTCATGGTTAGGAAGAATAAACATCATTAAAATGTCTCTATATTACCCAAAGCAATTTATAAATTCAATGCAATACCGATTAAAATACCAATGACATACTTTAAAGATATAGATCACATATTACAAAAATTTATATGGAACCAAAAAAGAACACGAATAGCCTCAGCAATCTTAAAAAAGAAGAATAAAGTGGGAGGTATCACACTTCCTGATATCGTTATACTATAAGGCCATTGTACTCAAAACAGCCTGGTACTGGCATAAGAACAGGCATATAGATCAATGGAACAGAACATAGAACCCAGAAATAAACCCACAGCTCTATGGACAACTGATATTTGACAAAGGAGGTAAGGGCATACAATGGAGTAAAGACAGCTTCTTTAATAAATGGTGTTGGGAAAATTGGACAGCTACCTGCAAAAAAATGAAACTAGACCACCAACTTACACCATTCACAAAAATAAAAAAATGGATAAAAGACTTAAATGTAAGCCATGAAACCATAAGCATCTTAGAAGAAAAATTAGACAGTAAGCTCTCCAACATCTCTCGCAGCAATATATTTGCTGATTTATCTCCACGGGCAAGTGAAATAAAAGACAGGATAAACAAATGGGACTATATCAAACTAAAAAGCTTTTGCACAGCTAAAGACAATAAGAACAGAATAAAAAGACAAGCTACACAATGGGAGAACATATTTGACAATACGTCTGATAAGGGGTTAATAACCAAAATTTATAAAGAACTTGTAAATCTCAACACCAGGAAGACAAACAATCCAATCAAAAAATGGGAAAAAGAAATGAACAGACACTTCTCCAAAGAGGACATACAGATGGCCAATAGGCATATGAAAAAATGCTCAACATCACTAATCATTAGAGAAATGCAAATTAAAACCACAATGAGATATCACCTCACACCAGTCAGAATGATGCTCATCAATAAAACAACACAGAATAAGTGCTGGCGAGGATGTGGAGAAAAGGGAACCCTCCTGCACTGCTGGTGGGAATGCAGACTGGTGCAGCCACTATGGAAAACAGTATGGAGACTACTCAAAAAATTAAAAATCGAACTGCCTTTTGACCCAGCTATCCCACTTTTAGAAATATACCCCAAGAACACCATAGAACTGTTCCAAAGGAGAAATGTACCCCCATGTTTATGGCAGCATTGTTCACAAGATCTGGAAACAGCCCAAGTGTCCATCAGAGGAGAGTGGATTAAAAAGCTTTGGTACATATATACTATGGAATACTACTCAGCCATAAGAAATGATGACATCAGATCATTTACAATAACATGGATGGAACTTGGTAACATTATATGGAGTGAAATAAGTAAATCAGAAACAACTAAGAACTGTATGAATCCATACATAGATGAGATATAAAAATAAGACTCAGAGAAATGGACAAGAATGTGATGGTAACGGCCCTGGCCGGTTGGCTCAGCGGTAGAGCGTCGGCCTGGCGCGCGGGGGACCCGGGTTCGATTCCAGGCCAGGGCACATAGGAGAAGCGCCCATTTGTTTCTCCACCCCCCACCCCCTCCTTCCTCTCTGTCTCTCTCTTCCCCTCCCGCAGCCAAGGCTCCATTGGAGCAAAGATGGCCCGGGCGCTGGGGATGGCTCCTTGGCCTCTGCCCCAGGCGCTAGAGTGGCTCTGGTCGCGGCAGAGCGACGCCCCGGAGGGGCAGAGCATCGCCCCCTGGTGGGCAGAGCGTCACCCCTGGTGGGCCTGCCGGGTGGATCCCGGTTGGGCGCATGCGGGAGTCTGTCTGACTGTCTCTCCCCGTTTCCAGCTTCAGAAAAATACAGAAAAAAAAAAAAAAAGAATGTGATGGTAACAAGGGTGGGGGAGGTGGAAGGAGAGAGAGGAGGTGGGGGGAGGGGAGAGGCACAAAGAAAACCAGATAGAAGGTGAAGGAAGACAATTTGACTTTGGGTGAGGGGTATGCAACATAATCAAATGTCAAAATAATCAGGAGATGTTTTCTCTGAACATATGTACCCTGATTTATCAACGTGACTGCATTAAAATTAATAATAATTAAAAAAAGAAGTCATCATACAGAGACTATGCTACACAGCACTATATTGATGAGAGGATGAATAAAACAAATAGAAAATACTGATGTTCAAAAGATTTATGCTTAACCTGACCAAGCTGTGGTGCAGTGGATAGAGTGGCAGCCTGGGACGTTGAGGACCCAGGTTCAAAACCCCGAGGTCACTGGCTTGAGTGTGAGCTCATCTGGGATCCCAGGCTCACCAGCTTGAGCACAGGGTTGCTGGCTTGAGTGTGGGATCATAGGCATAATCCCATGGATGCTGGCTTGAGCCCAAAGGTTCACTGGCTTAAAGCCCAAGGTCTCTGCCTTGAAGCCCAAGGTCACTGATTTGAGCAAGGGGTTACTGACTCGGCTGGAGCACCCCAGTCAAGGCACATAAGAGAAAGCAATGAATAACTAAAGTGCTGCAACTATGAGTTTACGCTTCTCTTATCTCTCTCTCCCTTCCTGTCTGTACCTCACTCCACACACACACAAAGAGAAAATAGTTATGCTCATTCTTTAGTCATCATTTAATGAAGATGTACGCATCTTGAATTTTTATGGAAGCTAAATAATCCGCTCCTGAGTATCTATAATATTTTCACATTACTAAAGTATACTTTGCTTCAGGTAAGAAATAATTTCTTTACCATTTTATTCCCTAGAGTACATAACAGAATACTGGTTGAATTGAGTTGGAAATAAAATAAAATAAAATTTACTTTCCTTCATTGGCTTACTTTGTGGGTCATTTTCTCCAGAGAACAATAAAACATCACCACCACCACCAACAACAAATTTTACCACATAAACTTTGAAAAGCATTAAACTCATTACTAATTTCTCTCTGACAGCTTCTCAGTGACCAAACCTTTTTGATGGCATAAGATAATGGCTAAGTGAAAAACAATAGAGTGAAAACTAGCAGAGTGATCTGGATATTGTTGGTTGGTTTTCCTCTGTCCATTATTTAGAAGAAAATGCTGCCTTTATTCATATCCTTTTGCATGTGGAGACACAGCTGGCCAAGGCTACTCCCGACAGCAATATACCTCAAGTACATTCTACAGTACTGACACTCACATACATTATAAAGAGCTTGTGACAACTAAAGACTTAGTCATCCAGCCCAGATCTTGAATCAAACTTAAAAATAAAATTCAGGTGAAACCCAAAGAAAGTGACTGCAGCTAAGATTCTCACTGGCTTGTAGAAGAATGTGGATCTCCAAGGTGGTAATGGTTGCAATTATTTTATTTTTTTATTTTTTATTTTTTTTAATTTTATTTTATTTATTCATTTTAGAGAGGAGAGAGAAAGGAAGAGGGAGAGAGGAGAGAGAGACAGAGAGAGAAGGTGGGGAGGAGCTGGAAGCATCAACTCCCATATGTGCCTTGACCAGACAAGCCCAGGGTTTCAAACCGGCGACCTCAGCATTTCCAGGTCGATGCTTTATCCACTGCGCCACCACAGGTCAGGCGGTTGCAATTATTTTAGAAGTGAGGTAGTTGGACATGACCAGTGATCATTTCAAATTCTCTTATTCTAATGACTCATGCAAACAGGTAATCATTAAAATATTCAAATTGCTGATGTTTTAGAAATTAATATAACATTTCTGACTATATGTCACCTTGTTTTATACATTTGTTTTGTTGAATTATATTGGTTAAATAATTGAGATTACTTTTCCAAAATTAATAATTACAAATTTTAAATCTAGTCCAGTATTGCCGAATATGATGGAGGAAAAGAATCATGTAAATCTTTACTTCTTATTATAATATTATTTAGTTTAAAAACTAATTTATAGAAATTTTAGGAAGCTAGATTTACAAGAATAGTTCTATGACTATGTAAACTAAATTCTTTATAGAAAACAAAGACAAAGAGAGAAAACAAGTTATTATCTGGCAATTTAATCAATTAATTTTGTGGTCTACTGATGGACTGAAAGAAAAATAATAAAATATTTTGTAATTATATAAGTAGAATTTATCCAATGAGGTCTTTAGAACATAATGAGAATCACCTTCACACTCTAAATCTCAGAAATATTACATTTGAATAATTACATGTATCTAATTTAGTGAAAGTTATGTAAGCATAGTTCAACATATCTGTTATATTATATGCATATGTAGTATAGAATATTGCTGTGCATAATTATATATAGGTATATTTCTCAAAAATCACTCTAGATAATGTTTTAAGAGAGTGTCAAAAATAGTTTGAGATTTAATTAAATGAAATACATTTATTTACTTTGAGGGACATATTTTATAAAAATGAATAAAATAAAAATATATTGTATATAAAATATATCTCTAAGAATATGTTTCTTAGGTCAAGGAATCTATTTGGAATATCCTCAAATGTTATAGCACTGATTGAAGAGATATGGAATGTTCCAATTTTTCTAAGTGAGTCTAAATTTTATAAATCTCCCCCCAAAATGTTATAAATCCCATAGAAACTGTAACTCTGAAATGCTGAAAACTATATATAAATGCTTAAGTGTGAAGCACATTTTAATGTGTATTAATATATATTTATCCCAAATGCCCCGATGTAAACAAAGCATTAATATGTTCACTGTTATTAACAATAGAAAGATTAAAATACAGAAAGTTATAAAAATGCATGTGAAATTTGGAAAGAAATGTAAGATTATTATCTAAGGTAAGATCTAAAGAGAGAATGTTTTCCATATTTTGCATAACAGAGCAGGTGAATGCTAACTAAAGCCAAGATAAACAGAATTTAGAGAGCATCAAAGGCAGGTATCGGATTCCGCTTTCATTTTTCCTCAGATTCTCTAATAAGGACCAACACCCCTATGAATAGTTTCCTTTTGCCTAAAGTGAAAATGATAATTTTTTATAGAACATCTGTCATTTAGCATTTGTTTCACATTGTACCAACTTATGCCTGTCTTCTATCCTGTTAGAATGTACATTCAGTCAGGGTGAAATGATTAGGCATAATTATAAAAGTTATAGTTATTACAACTAAACTTCTCAGAGCCAGTGGCATGCCTGGTGCTATGCTATGTGCTATGGGAGTTAAGCCCATGATATTCTCATATAAACCTTATGGACTTATTTATACATTTATCTTTTGCATTGAAGTGCACTTAATTATTTAATATATTAATTTCAGGGAATAATAATATGTTTTATAGGATTAATCAAAATATAGTATAATTGTATTATTCTAAAATTTGAGGGTATAATTTGCAAAATGTTTACTACAAAACAATCAATACCTATCTCCTTTTAATTATTTGTAAAATATAGACAAGGCACCTTATTTTCTTTTTTCCTTTGATTCTCAGATTATTATTATTATTATTATTATTACTATTGGACTTTTCACTGTTTTTTCTTTCATTCATATGCACTTTTAATTGTTTTAGTAACTGAAGGTACTCTGTTGGTAATGAAATTTTTAGAAAATTTGGGTCGAGTTTTGTAAAGGTATACAGGGATGGGCAAAAGTAGTTTTACAGTTGTTTATATGGAAAAGACATGCAAGTTATAGTTATTTCTATATCTTTATTATTAACTCAAAAGAATGTCACAATGGTATAGTAAGCTTACTTTTGCCCACCCCCATACACTTTTAAATATTTTCACCCTCTCAAACCTGAATTAATGCTGTGATCGGAATAAAGAAAAAGTACTCTATGAGCCTTGCTAAAGTTTATTTCTTTATCTGTAGTTCCTATAGAGATTCACACAGGGCAAGGAAATTTATGTTGGCTGACAACTTCTGGTTCTCACTAGAGGTCGCAGGATGTCAAAAAACTGACCAGCCAACAGGGATACAGTTGCCAAAGTTATCTGTATAAAGCATCCTCCTGTACAGTCCTGGTGATGCCTCAGATAGCACTCCAATTAGAACCTCATACTCTGAAACACATTAAGGCTAATTAGTGCCAGACTCCTGCACTGTTTCAATGTTTGAAACTAAGAGGTTCAATGCTATGTGGCCTTTCAAGACCTAGAAGAAAAACAGAATCTGAAGGTTGATATAACATTCTCCAGAGTAAATACTTCAAATACAGTTAAGGTTATCTGATTACTTAGATTATTATTAAATTTTCTCTTTATGAACTTTCAGAGATATTTAATTATCACAATTGATGTTATAAATTCAATTTTATTTATTTATTTATTTATTTATTTATTTATTTATTTATTTATTTACAGAGACAGAGAAAGAAATAGACAGACAGGAACGGAGAGAGATGAGAAGCATCAATTATCAGTTTTTCGTTGTGGCACTTTTTTAGTTGTTCATTGATTTCTTTCTCAGATGTGCCTTGACTGTGGGGCTACAGCAGATCGAGTGACCCCTTGCTCGAACCAGTGACCTTGGGTCCAAGCTGGTGAGCCTTGCTCAAACCGGAGCCCGCGCTCAAGCTGGTGAGCTCGGGGTCTTGAACCTGGGTCTTCTGCATTCCAGTCCGACGCTCTATCCACTGCACCACTGTACCACTGCCTGGTCAGACATAAAAATCAATATTTCTTTAAGTCTTAATCATGTTGCTAGAAAAGGAAATAACATTGTCCTTTCCTCTACTTAATACATTTTAGTAGTTTCCACATGAAATATTCCTCTGGTATATTTTCAACTTTCCTTATAGATAGTATTTTCAATATTCAAGCTTTGATTTTTTTGCCTGTCTTATTAACTATTAGAACACTAATAAAAAAATCTCTCAAAATTGTGGTACAAAAGTGCCAGTTGTAAATCCTAAAGAGAACTTTATATATATATATATATATATTTTTTTTTTTTTTTTTTTTTTTTAAGTGAGAGGCAGGAAGGCAGGGAGGCAGAGAGACAGACTCTCACATGCTCTCCTACCAGTATGCACCTGGAAAACCCCATACGGGGTGATATTCTGCCCATCTGGGGCGGCTACTCTGTTGCTTGGCAACCGAGCTATTTCAGCACCTGAGGCAAAGCCATGGTGCCATCCTCAGCACCTGGGGCCAAATTGCTTGAACTTCAATTTGAGCCATGGCTGCAGGAGAGGAAGAGAAAGAGAAAGAGAGAGAGAGAGAGAGAGAGAGAGAGAGAGGGGTGGGGTGGGGTGGAGAATCAGATGGTCACTTCTCTGTCGGCCCTGACTGGGAATTGAACCTGGGACTTCTACATGCTGGGCCGACTCTCTACCACTGAGCCAATTGGCCAGGGCCTATTTTTCTATTTTAAAATAATTTTTTAAAAATTTCAATTACAGTTGACATATAACACTTTTAAATGGAGAAATCATTCTGAAACCTTACCTTGAAATGAGTGCTACCATTGAGGAATATCTTATGGAAAAATATATTATAACAATTGGGGAAAAACAGATTTCATCTTTGATAGAAATTCCTAAAGGCACAGGAAATCATACACATCAAGAAGATAGTGATCACTTCAGCCCATAGTACTTGACATTTAAAAGAATCAACAACTTTTTGCAATAAAATAAATTCTATTGAGCTAAATTAAAATTTATCATCACATTATTTACCTTGATGTTTATTATTTTGGGAAATCAATCATTAACATAATGATACTTTGTCAGAGTCATAAATATCAATTTAGTTAGGAGCCAGTTAATTTTTGCAGGTAGGAAGGGCAAAAACCAGGAACTGGTCTACTCTGATGTTATGCTTTTTGTATAGTTAAGATCATTAACTGGCACATACTCTATTTTATGAAGTGCTCTCATTTCATAATTTTGTTTATCCTTTGAGATCATGTCCTGTGAATGGAGGCATTTATATACTGGGTTATTAGAATAAAAATTGCTAATAAAATGTTCCACTGTGTATTAAATTAATTGCTATACTAATTGCTTTCCTGTTTTACTAGTAATTAAGAGCAAACAGCTAGGTTCTCCGCATGTGGGCTGATGATTCCAAAGTGTAAGCCATAAACTTTGCACTGATTTTAAAGCCAAACACATGACAATTTTCATTTCTCATAACAATTGTTATTACACAGCAAGAAAACAAAATAGAACCAACTCATTTTTAAAGGTAATCTAGAAATGTTTAAATTTTTTGTTATTTCTTTGGGAAATTATTACAGTGTTTTATTTTAAAAGGGAGCTGTGCTTATAAATTGTTCCAGCAATAGGATTTAATTATTTTTATATTGATGTTGGAATCCACATAAATGAGCAAACTTTTTTAAAAATCCTCCTGAAGAACAGTGAGTGAAGAATGGGATACTAAGCACAGCCTTGCAATAAATTGTGACCTCAACTCACAGATGGTGGTGTTTTTAGAGGAGTGGTAATAATTTGGAAAACACTGGGCATAACCTTCTATCAAATACATGCTAACTAAAGTAGAAAATGGAGGAAATTATCCAGAAATGTCAGCACTTTTCCGCTAGCAAAATATTAAAACACCACACCCATTTTCATCTGAAATAGCTAGATAATTGAGGATGAAGAGTGCTTTTAAAGCCTTGTCTGAATAATTAGCTTTTGATAACCCAGCTCTCCTGTGTACCCTGGCAAAAGCCATGTACGTGCATATTCCTGTGCTCTGCTGACCTGTGAGACAAACGGAATCCACTGTTCAGGCAGCTGATATCCATGAGCCAACTGTTCTCTGCTCTGTTGACAAAAATTTATTTTTGGTTGTCAGACACAGAATAAATCTGAATGAAAGCTTTCCCCAGAGGTGAGAAAGAGGAAAAACATGAAGGAAACTGTCCCCTTTGAGTTGAAGCCACTTCAGCATCTTAGATTTTTAGTTTGCATTGCTAGCCTCAAACAAACCATGCTCACCTATTTCAAGGACTGTTAGTTAATGTTGTTAGAATGCTTTGAAGATGAAAACATATATATAAGCACGCACACACACACTTATCAGAAGCTTAGTATTGATTGGAGGTTGGTTTTATAGTGCAAAACTATTGCATTAGTGGTTGGGAAAGTGACCCAAAGTGAGTTATAATACCTGAAGATGAAGGCCAAGGTCATTAATTACTGCCACGTGAAAGTCCAGTGCAGCTTACAAAATAAATTTGGCTTGGCCCCAGAACCAGAGTCAGAGCATAATGGAGCGTTTAGAAATATTCACAGAAAAGCTAGTGTTCAGGCGCTGCTGCATATTATGAATACAGTGAAATAAGTTATAAAATAACTTAGTGATTTTACAATGCATCATAAAAACTAAAGTCACACAAGCTTTAAATACATGCCAACCAATTACGCAGCAACTTATTCAAGAAGTTAGTAGACAACGTAAGCTTTTCCAATTTAATTCATTTTAGCATGTCGTGTTTTAATTTACTGATTCCTGAAAGATATTTGCTTTGATAAATCCAGGTTGTCAGGCCTTTATTTATTTTATTTTGGCCATTGATTAAAAATTTCTTTCAACTACAGTTTATATTCAAAATTAGTTTGTATTAGTTTCAGGTGTTCGGACCTTTATTTTGAGAAGGTAAATTAGTAATGTTAGCTATGGGGTATTACTACCATTGGGGCATTTAATTGTTTATAGGTAGAGAAAGGAGACATGAAACTGTGAAGTTGATGAGTTCTGTTATGGATATAAACATTCTTCTTTTCCAGTCTTCCTTTATATTCTCTTTTTATCTGTGAAGGAATAATCTTGCATTTCCCAACCATTTTATAAATACTTACATATTTATAATTTATAACTTTTTGTGAACTTTATTTTCAGAGTCTCTCATCTGATTGTTAGTGTTCTCAGGACTGTCTGTATTTCTGGGCAGGAAAAAAGACAAGGACATCGTAGCGACTGAGCTTCTGTTAAATGCCAGGCTCCATGCTAAGTGATTTATGTAGCTGATGTGTTTGCATTGCAAAATAACCATATAAGGTAAGTATTTTAGTTTGAATGTGATAAAAATTGAGCTAAGAAAGGATTAGTGTTCAAGGACATCTAACAAAGAGAGCAATGAGGATTCAAAGTCGTTGTCTGACTCATAGTTACAGAGAACAGCCTGATGAGAGGGGTCGTCAGAGGGGAGGGGGGCTGGGGGTCGGTGTAGAAGGTGATGGGATTAAAAAATATAAATGAGTAGTTACAGAATAGTCATGGGAATGTAAAGTACAGCATAGGGGATACAGCCTATAATATGGTGACAGCTGGTCCTAGAAATATCAAGGGAACGCTCTGTGAAGTATATGATTGTCGATCCACTGTGCTACACAACTGAAATTAATACAAAATACTATTGAATGTAAAATGTGATTTAAAAAACCCAAACAAACAAAATAAAAAACAAAAACGTTGTTTGATAAATACTGCTTTTATATTAAATGTATAGTTTTTAAATTAATTTTCATTCCTATTCTAGTGTTAAATATTTCTAGTGATTAGAATATGACTGATGATTGATGAAATAGACTCAATTTTATTTATGTCAGCAACAAAAGTTATTTTGCACTCATATGTGCACAGTCTTTTGTGAAATTCATGCACAGAAAGGACCTAGCTTCTGTCATAGAAAAGATGTGCATGAAAATGATATGGCCTTGATTAAATCAATGGCTTGAATTCAAGGCAGAATAGAGGTACTTTTGTTTCTAATATAATCTGGTGAGCCAAGAAGGATACAGTGGAAAGTGATGCTTGACCAGATGCTTGAAGAGAGAATGGGCTTTGGCGGGACTGGAGAATCTTGGCCACCATCAGACACGCAGTTCTCCATTGCTCAGTGCTTGTCAGAAAGATTAGCACAACGGCAGGGCCTCAGAGTGGCCAGCTGAAGGAGCCAGTGGAAGGTCAAAGATTATGAGGTGACAGTAATATGTTCACGAATGACTCACTCATTCCAACTCTTAGTCCCTATCTTCAAAATAGCATAAGGTTAGAAAAACCATGGCAAGTGGAGGACCTGGGCAATGGGTCTTATGGTGTTTGAGCGTTTCTTTTTTCACAAGAAACTGGTACTACTTCATTATTTTATTCTTTTAAATTAAGTTATTCTCATTGTATTAGAAGTATATAGTATGTTTATCAAAGGCTTCAGTGTCTATTTTTAATTTTCAATTAAGTGGAATGAAATAATGCAGACATTTCATTTTATAGGGAAATTGCATAGGAAAAATTGGGAGACCTACAACATCACATAAATCTTTATTTCAGTTTGGTAGGTAGTTTTTGTTTTTTTTATTAAGTGAGAGGCAGGAGGCAAGGAGGCAGAAAGACAGACTGCTGCTTGCTTCCTGACTGGGATCCACCTGACAAGCCCCCTACAGGGTGATGCTCTGCCCATCTGGGGCCACTGTTCCATTGCTCAGCAACCAAGCTATTTTAGTGCCTGAGGCAAAGCCATGAAGCCATCCTCAGCACCTGGGGCCTTCTTGCTTGAACTATTTGAGCCATGGCTGCAGGAAGGAAAAAGAGAGAGAGAAGGGAGAAGAGGAGGAGTGGAGGAGCAGACGGTCACTTCTCCTGTGTGCCCTGACCCAGAATCGAACCTGGGACATCCACACGCCAGGCTGACACTCTACCAGTGAGCCAAGTAGTCAGGGCTCGTAGGTTTTTGTATTAGTGAAAATTTTCAAATAAAGCTTTTCTAGCTTTATTTAATGTATAACCAGGTGTGTGTGTGTGTGTGTGTGTGTGTGTGTGTGTGTGTGTGTGTGTAAGCTGAA
The DNA here is from genome assembly GCF_036850995.1 of Saccopteryx leptura. Taxonomy (NCBI): domain Eukaryota; kingdom Metazoa; phylum Chordata; class Mammalia; order Chiroptera; family Emballonuridae; genus Saccopteryx; species Saccopteryx leptura. Next base: position 222,630,821 of record NC_089503.1, on the reverse strand, counting down.
TTTCTTGCCTAACAGTTCACAAAAAACAGATTTTTCTCATAGATTAATCAGAAAATGCCAATTAATAATTACCTTTTTTTTTTTTTTTTTTTTTCTGAAGTGAGAAGAGGGGGATTGCGAGACAAACTCTCGCATGTGCCCGACTGGGATCCACCTGGCATGCCCACCAGGGGGCAATGCCCTGCCCATCTGGGGCATTGCTCCATTGCTACCAGAGCCATTTTTTAGCACCCGAGGCAGAGGCCATGGAGCCATCCTCAGTGTCCTGGGCAACTTTGCTCCAATGGACCCTTGGCTGTGAGAGGGGAAGAGAGAGATAGAGAGAAAGGAGAGGGGGAAGGGTGGAGAAGCAGATGGGCGCTTCTACTGTGTGCCCTGACTGGGAATAAAACCCAGGACATCCACACACCCAGCGACACTCTACCACTGAGCCAACCGGCCAGGGCCTAATAATTACTACCTTTTTAATGTGTTTACACCTGCCAATAATTATAATATATTCATAATCTTACTTAATTCTCAGCTCAACCCTATTTAGTATTTCATGTTTTAAAAATCAAGAGTAAAGTAAGGGACATAATTTGTCCAAAGCAAAATACTACTAAATGCAAAATTAAACTTAAACTCTGTGTTTTCTGTTGCTGAAGCCAATGTCCTTAACCAGTCTGCCTCTTTCCTCTGTCTGGCATACCTGTGAATGAGTTACCGCATCTTAGAGTTATACCATTTAGGTCAAACTGAAAGAGAAGAAGACTCTTTTCAAATATTGTATTTAGAGGGGTTGGAAATAGTTTGATTTTTTTTTAACTCACTCAAGATGATAATAATAGCAAACAGATACCAAAAGTTTACTATGTCCTTGGTACTGAAAGTACATCCCATAAAGTAACTAACTGAATCCTTATAACAACTCTGTGAAAATAGTATTATTACCTCTAACATTATCCCTGTTTTATGCATGAGGAAACAGAGGACACGTGACATTAAAAAAAGTGGGACCAAAGTAACCAAACTAGTAAGCAAAGGGCTGGAATTCAGGTTGAGGGATATTTCCAAGTTCCACACTCTTGTGCTTTCAGAGCTAGGTGTTCAGAAGACAACGGTGAGGATTCAGCATAGGTGTAGAGGTTACACAACTGAATACTAGTGGACCCAAACCTAGGAGTCCACCTAGTGGGAAGTGAGATGACCCCCCCCTTCTTCCTCTACTCCTTTCTCTCCATTTCCCTTTGGCTAAGCTGATGCCTGGATGAAAGATACAACCATTTCCGGCTGTCATTTGGCAATAATACATGAAGTCAGTGGCTCTTCTTGAGACTTATGTAGCAAGTAATGCCTAAACAAGCAAACAAACCCAAAGTGCGAAGAGTAAACACATGCAACTTCTGTGTCCAAACACAGCCTTTCTGTATTAAGGGGTTGGAAATGAGAATGGGTGATAAGCAGGGAAGAGAAAGAATGGACTTGGTACAGGTGTGATGGGAGGTGCAAAAAGGTTGTTTTTCATGGACAGCGTGGGTTAGGGGGACATAGAATTGAGTTAGATCAGTGATATCAAGCATCCGTTAACCTTCATGTGACACTGTTATTGCTGATTTAGCATCATAAATCAACTACTTTGTTTATCCTAAGCATCTTTATGCTATATATGCAATTGCAACTTTGTTAATAATAAGAAATTAATTTTTTCTAATACATATACACATATATGTAACCATTAACATTTGTAAAAATGTCTATCACCATTTACCTACAATTATCGCACATACCATCAGTGATTAAGTATCACACTTTGGGATAAAGAACTAAAATTAGGAGATGTTAAGCTTGCCCTGTCCATGAAAAGACATAAATTTGCAAGGATTTGCAAGAAAATATGAAAAACAAGACTATGCATTTGAGAAGGGAGTAGAAATGCTCAGGTCTGAGAAAGAGCCTAAAAGGGTAGACAGTAAAAGTGTTATATATATTGTAGAGAGTCACATCAGATGGGGCCAAAGGGACAGTTAAAAGGTCTGGACTTGCCTGACTAGGCGGTGGTGCAGTGGATAGAGCATTGGACTGGGATGCGGAGGGCCCAGGTTCGAGACCCCGAGGCTCATCTGGTTTGAGCATAAAGCTCACTAGCTTGCACCCAAGGTCGCTGGCTTGAGCAAGGGGTTACTCAGTCTGCTGTAGCCCCATGGTTAAGGCACATATGAGAAAGTGATCAATGAAAGTGCCACAATGAAAAACTGATGATTGATGCTTCTCATCTCTCTCTGTTCCTGTCTGGCTATCCCTATCTATCCCTCTCTCTGACTCTCTCTCTGTCTCTGTAAAAAAAAAAAAAAAAAAAAAAAAAAGGTCTGGAGTTGCTGACAGCTATAAAAAGGACAAAGGGTGTCTTTGTTTTCCAGAGCCTACAGAGCCTAGGCATGCTAGAGACAAGGCTCGGACAGCCAACTACCAAGTTCCAAAAAATAATCGAATAATCAGAGACTCTTTGGTCGTTAGCCCTGTTTAAATCAGAATCCATTGCAGAATGCACGCTGTTCTCTTTTCTTTTCTTTTCATCCCCTTCCTTCCTTCCTTCCTTCCTTCCTTCCTTCCTTCCTTCCTTCCTTCCTTCCTTCCTTCCTTCCTTCCTTCCTTCCTTTTTTCTAGGGAAACGTGTGTTTTTTTCTAAACAAATGAATGAAGAAACAAACCCCTTCATTAACACTTCTGCTGTGAAGTAAATAATGCCTTCTGTTCATTTTTTCATTCTGTGTCTGACACTAAATTTGTTACTTAGGAAACAGCAGTAAGCCCAGATTTTGATTGAATGTAGTATCATCCTAATTATCAAAGGTTGGGAGCATACTGTTACTGACAAAATGACAAGACTTTGATTTTTGTCTTCTTGAAGGGAAGAATTCAGTCAATAGCCAAAGTGCAGCAAGTAAAGCAAGAATTTATTGGCTGTGCCGGAATACGCTCAGGGGGACTGGGTGGGCAGCCCAACCAGAGAATGAGTGCTCTGAGTAGTTACAGAGCTGGCACAGTGAAACTGGAAGAGCCTTGTATAAAAGAAGCAACAGAAGAGAGCCTAGGTAGGGCTGCTTTGGTTCTCCAATAATGCTATAGGAAAAAAAAAAAGGAGTCAAGTTGGAGCTGCCTGGGCTCACTGAGGAGTCAGAGAAAAGGGAGCCTTGGAGAGACAGGGTCAGGGGGTGAGCCCGGTATGAGCTGCTGCTGCCCACTGCTCCCCTGGTTGCAAGTCTCGTGGAGTCCCTTGGAGCTTAGCAGAAAAAAAGAGGCAAGGAAAATCATCCTTGGAAGGGAAGAAGGGGCAGGAGAGGAGGAAGCTGGTGTGTTCCCATCAGGGGAGGATCTCAATAGACTGTTCATCAGCTCTCCTGGTGTGTCCTTTTAGCGTCGTGTCTCTACTGATTGCTCCGTGCTGGGCCAAGCGGTCATTAGCCAGTGCAGCTGGTCCCGGTGTCAGCTGTGGCATTGCTTCTCTGGTTTTGCTGCTTTTCTGGGCCTGGAGCTGAAACACAATTGAGGCCTACATGTTGTCCCCAGGGATTAATGCTTAAGGGCTATTCCCTTGACCCTTTGTTCATTCCCCTGCTAAGGTGGTCTAACCTGCATGACTAGAACATGCCAGGGGAGAAGAAGTCTAGAGGAGGATCCACACTGCCTGGCCAGATATATGAAATGAAGTGATTTAATCCACATGACCAGCAATATGCTAGTGGAAGAAAGGTTACCCTGGGAGCAAGATCCTTGTCTTCCCAGTTTTGCCCTTTGCTAGGCACCTGGGGCTTTCTGCTCTGGTGACCTTCCGTGTCTGGCCTATAGTCCTTGCTCTGCTCATGTCTGTCTAACTGCCTACCACAATACTTCAGTGGTGATGTATGAAATAATGTGATATAAAAATCATAGAATGTAAGATTTTAAGAAAAGAGAATTACAGAAGTCAAAGGACTTTTCATTTAAAAATATTTCACTGAGATGCATATAGATTAATTCAGAAGAATAACAGCATTAATACAAAGCGGGATTTTTACAAAAGCCTTAAAGTAATAGATTGGTCCATATGAGTCTGCCAATATTTGCTGTTTCTGACCTACAGATAAGACAATTTCAAAGGAGTCTATCTACACACATGCTCTTTGGTTAACAGCGTTTATTTCAGAGGAGGGGGGTGAGAGGGAAACACCTTTTACTTTGTACACATTTGAATTGTTTTAATAAGGGATGTGCGGGGGGGGGGGGGATAAGTTCATGCATTTTGGTTTCATAACAGAAAACAATCGCAACTAGTTTTTCACAAATTGACTAAATTAGGAAATAGACACTTCTGAATGACATTATCTACAAGGCAAACTTATTTTAATTACAGTACTGTGACAGCAAACCGGATATAGGAATTGGCATAGAGGGTGTCTCTTGCTTCTGCTCTCTTTGGTGGCTTTATTACCGACAATTGCTAGGGGCTGATGGGGTCCTGCGGCAGGTGCCAGCTAGAAGCCAAGGTGACTTCGGTACGTGTCTTACTAAAGAAACCAGTCTCCTCATTTTATCTTCCTGAGGAGGTTGGATTCACATGATGTATATGTATGTGGCTACAAACACTCAACTTCCTTCTCTGTGCATATTCTTGTTTTTTTATATTCTCTTGCAAATTCATGTTTTCCATGGACAGGACAAAATCTATTTTTAGTTTGCAATCATGACAACTACAGAAATAAATTAAGCTTAAATGTATGTATTTTATTATTATAGACTTAGATTTAATAAATATTTTTAAATAATACTTAAAAATAAATCAGGGATTGAGTCTTGTGCTGTAAATAAGTATTCTCTGCAGGCATTTGAACTATAAAGAAACATTTCTTTATTTTGATTTGAGGGTCTATGTCAGTCATTCTAACTCTGGATCACAAATTTATAAAACTGTAAGACTAAGCAATAATACATTCTTTAAGGAAAACATAATAGGCATCATTATATAATGAAGCAGATGTCTCTATATGGCAGTAGTTTTTCGGGACAAATGAATGAGACATATTTATTCCTTCAAGTGATGTTTAGGAAAACTCCAGGTAAAACTCTTGCAAATTTACGTATGATCAAATAGTGTAACTAGATGTTTGCTGACATTTAGATTAACAGGGAACATTTTAAAGGTCTGGGCCTAGGGAGTTGGGACACTGTCAGCAGCTCAAGAGCAAGGATCTTTAAAGTGACGTTGAATATTCTAGACTTTCAGATGGGCTAAGCAGAATGCATTCTTGTTTAGCCCTGCACTAGAGCAACACCTTTATTAATTATGCAAACATTTTTTTTTGGATGGGTAAAAGAACTTGAGAATGACTCAGCAAGAGTTTTCAAAACCTCTACCAGTTTATTGAGCATGCTCTCTTCAAACCTGCCCTCTGCTCTGTGACCTGGGGGGGGGGGGGGGGGGGTGTTAAACCTGTGAGATTTCCAGAAGGGAGGCTGCATCACTGAGAAAGTCCCAGTGTTATTAATCAATTCTACCTAGTCCTCTCATCCTTTTATTTTTAGTTTAAATTGGAAATACTTGATACTTCTTCAAGATTAGCCTTTAATTTCTCTTCAACAAACATAAAACCTGGTCAAATCTGCTAAGCAAAGACCTGGTCTACCTATCAAAGGCACGTACGTGTGTGTGGTTACCTTCATATATCCCTTTGGATGAGACTATATGTTGACGGTAATTTGGGAAAGGGGGTAAATTTTAATGTTATGTAAACATGTAAAGGCAACGAACGATTTTTTACAAGTCCGTACTAAAGTGACAGCTCAATGGTTAGTTGGAAAATGAAAGGCTTTCAATCACCAGTCCGTTGTTAATTTGGGGGAGACGTCCTCTCACCTCTTTTGGAAACGACTTGCAGATGTGGGCAAACCTCTGAATTGCTCACACCAGGGGTTTTGCAGAGATTTCCTCTGATTTTTTTTTTCCTTCCCAATTTCCCACAGCCTGTGTTTGTCTTGCGTCTGCTAGGCTGACATGCGGTTTACCTCGCTGATCCTGCTGCCAGGTTTTACACACTCTCCTCCGAAGTAAAACAACTGAAGCCCAAGGATACTGAGCAACTCTGGGCATGGGCGCCAGAACTGTCATAGAAAATTTGCTTCCCGAGTATTCCTTCCAACTTCCCTTCCTGCGCCCACGTGAGCAAAAGCGCCAGCCCATCAGCAAGGTCTTAACGTTTCCTGCTGCTGCAATCTGTAACTTGACTTTGGATTTTTTTTTTTTTTTTTTTTTTTTTATTGCAGTTTTGGGGATAGTCCTTAGCAAAAGTTTTTGGTTAGGGAAATTTAAAAGGACTTTTAAACTATTTCCTTACCTAAGTCACGAAGGCTCCGACACTTTTCCTTCATTCTTGGGCTGTACCTAGGTTAATCGGCAGCGAAGGCAAGAAACACACTTGCTGTTTATTTGCGGGGGGAGGGGAAGTAGAGATTTGCAGCTAAATTATCCTGATCCCTCGACCCCCCGCCCCCGGTCTGACACTCAAGACTGACACGTACATCACTTATTAATTGCTCTCTGAGGGCGCGCACACATATTTTCATTTTTATCTTCAGTAAAATATAAATGGAATTGTCAGCGCACTCGTGTCTGTTTGTTTGTATAAGGCTATCAAAAGAAGTCAGAGAGGAGGCTGTGGCCCGGATCCTGACCCTGATTGTATGAATAAGTAAGCAGGATGCAAGTGATTGGGTTAGATGCAGCGAAGATTTTTTTTTTTTTTTCAAGTTAGGAAGAGGGTAAAAAGACAGCCGGGGCGGGGGGAGGCAAACATCGCATCCCCCAATCCTTAGTTTTGCTCTCCTTGCAGTCAGGCGCTTTGCTGGCTTCTGCAAGCTTTTAAGGTCTCGAGGCGTAGACATGCCTGTCCCCCACCCCCTTCCTCGGTCTCCCCTTTCAGTTCAGATGTGCTGATGTGCAGACCGGATTCATCTTCCCGGAGCGGCGGCAGGCGCAGGCGGCGGCAAGCGCTCGGCCGCTGGGTCCTGGCAGCGGCGGGGGCGCGGCGCGGGAGCCGGAGCTCGGGTGGCAGCTGAGCCGAGGGGCGCCGCTCGCCCAGCGCGGCCGTGGGAAGTTCGGCCGCGAGAAGGAAGATCTGGCAGGCTGCGAGCACCCGCTCCGCGAGAGCCGAGTTTGCCCGCAGCTGCCCCTCCCCGCCTACCGGAGCCGAGCTCCTTACCTGCCCTCCGCCCACCCGCGGGCCACTCGCCAACTTCTCTCTGCAACTGGGGGTAACAGGCAGTTCTTGCCCCCTCTACTGTCCCAACGGCACCCGCATGTCTCCGGACACCTGAACACCCCGGTTCTGCCGAGGAGCCTCCCCGTAGGGAGAGGAGCATCGGTTCCCCTCGCCCCGCACATCAACGCGGACCGCGGACGCCTCACCTCCGGGTCCGGTCCCCTCCTTTTCCTCCAAGGGAGGAGGATGGGGTTGGAAACGCTCTCCCCGAGGATGCTCATGTGGCTGGTGACCTCGGGGATTCTTTTCTACGGGGAACTGTGGGTCTGCACTGGCTTCGATTATGATTACACTTTTGAGGGAAGCGAAGAGGATAAAGAGGAAATGATAGATTACAAGGACCCATGTAAAGCCGGTAAGTGCCGCTCCAGGTTGGGACGGTGGCGCGCCGGGGGCCGCGGCGCTCGATTGTCGGTGGGTGGCAGTGGGAGCTCACCTGTTTCTTTCCCTCCCTCGCCAGCTCCTCCGCCGCCCCTCCTTCTCGTCCCTTCCTTTACTTCGCTCCCAACCCCCAAGTGGCAGCCGCCGCGGCCCAAGTTGACTGGAGTTCCGTGCTGGTGGCATCGAATGCCAAGCTCCAGTCTCCCAGTTTGCGAAAAACGTCCTGGAGTTCAGATTCCCCTCCCCTCCCCCAGCAAAACGAAACGAGCCATAAACACAGCTGGCTGCCGTAGGTTTTAAATACCAACACTCAGCCGGCTTTATGCCTGGAGGGGACAACACCTCCTCTTTGTTCCCGAAAAGGTGGGTGGGGATGGAATTGCTACCTCGGGACACGTTTGCTCCCTCGTTTGCCAGGGATTTCAAGTGTGGGTTCTAGGCGAGAAAGGGGTTGCGACGACCTTGGAAGCTCTCACGCTAGAAGGAATTCAAATACATTTGCCCATATATAATAATAAATCTTTTTAAAAACCCAAGTTGCCATCCCATTCAAACTTGTGTCTTCCTTCCTGCGTACACCCTTGGGAACTACAGCTGGACCGGCACCGCCTGAAGCTCAGCTTCTACTCGCCTGGTCCCCGACCGCCCGGGGACCTTCCCCTCCCCTGCGCGCGCCCCGTGCCTCTGCTGGTCTCTCCTCCGGCGCGGGGCGGTGCTTCCCTCTCGCCGCTTCAGGTCGGAGCCGCACGTGCCGCGCCCGGAGACCACGTGAGCGCCGCGCCCCGGGACGCCCGCGCCCGTCGCGGCACCCGCGGGGCTCCTGGGGCTCTTGGACCCAAGCTCTGCTGACTTGAGGTCGAGGTGACCCGGATTCAGTGTGGACTCACGACTGACTTCTGAAGAAAGGTTACAGGGGTTGTTGAAAGCGACTTGGCAGTAGAGTTATTTGTAAGCTGAAGGCACGACGTTCTGTCCCATCTCAAGAGGTGTGGGCTTGGAAGAAGCAGAAGAAGGGAGTGGGCAAAGTACCAGAAGTATCTCTGCCTCTCCAGATTGTGTGCGGGGTGCGTCGGTCAGTGACTGCAAGTTCTTTCCTTTCCTAGCTAGGTAAACCTCATTCAACCTGTCTTAGGCCTGAAGGAAGGAGAGATATACACAAATGAAAGATAATGCTGGAAATTCCCTTGTTAATTTCTACCTCTGCTGACACTTTGTTCTGACAAGGAGAAAGTGTGTGTGTGTTTTGTGTTCGCGTTATCAGATCTTTCTTAGTGAACTCTTACTGCAGATACTTAAAACTTACAGTAGCTTAGAAGAAACTTGTCAGTCTGGAACCAAAAAAATGTGACTTAGTTCACTTTTGGCTTACCAATTTTCTCATCTTTAACACTCCATCTATCCCATCAAAAGTTTCTTGGGCCTTCCCTGATGTTTGGAGGAGAGGACAGGGCTAACTGGTGGCTGGGCAACCAGAATTTAATTCCACTCCCTACACAGACCTTTTATTGAGAAATTTGTTTTGAATGATCTCTGCAAATGGATGACATTTGTGTGCTTTATTAAAGTTTTAGGTAAGGTGGAAATGAAATATATTATTTCTAAAGATTGTCCAGGAAAACTGTTCTATGTTGTGTGAAAGTTTCAACCAGCTATCAACCTGAGAAACCAGGGTATATGTATACATTGGTCCAGTTTCAGGAAAATATATTTTCTACACAAAGTAAGAGTTTCTGCCATTTAAACATCATTAACTTTAAATATGATTATATTATCAGAAGTGTCAAAAATTGGCTAATACATTTTCAGCAGTTAATGTTGTTTCAGGCTTATCTGATATTAGAAATTGTCCAGAAGGTGATTTTGTGAACATGAATACTTTCTTTTCTATTGATGAATGTTTTCAATTTTAAAATTTCAGTAATTGCCCCAAATGTATTGAAATACTTCAAGCATAAATGTTTATTTTACTCAGCAAATAAGTTTCTAGGGCAAAAGAAAAGAACCCTTAATAGCATTTACTTTTGTTTTTCCTTTTATCCAGGTTTATTTTTGAGCATAATTGTTGAAATTAAAACAACTTTGAATGGATTATTACTCTAATCTTATTTCTTCCCTATCTTTGTGTACAAGAGGCATACGTGTGTGTGTGTGTGTGTGTGTGTGTGTGTGTGTAGTGAAAATGAATAAGAATGGCTCAAGAGGAAGGCTGAGAAGTTTGCCCAGAATTTGAGATCACTTTTTAAATGATCAACCCTGCTTTTTAATTTAGTGAAATGAAAGGCTTTAATTTACCATCTTGGCTAAAGAATGGCAAACTCTTAGTGCCTCTTTTTTTGGCACTGTATAATACAAAAGTTGTAATGACAGAAAAAAATAGTACATTGAAATCTCAAGAGTCAAAAGAGGGTCTCTACAATAAGAAAGATGAGGACAGTTATGTGAAAGATGGCCATGCAAAAGCAAGAAAAGGAGTGCTCTCCAGACTTTGGGGCACCTTTGATCTGCCCTTTCCAAAAGGCAGAGTGGTGGGCATGGCCCTGGAATAAAATGTTCTTTTTGAACTTTCCTAAAAGGCATCCTAATACCCCTTGAATGATAAGAGTGGATTGATCTCAAATAGCTTTTAGTTTCAGAGCACTTTTGAGTATGTTATTTCAACACAGCAGCCCAACATGGTCGAATTTGTTTATCTTCCCATTACACAGACTGAAAAATGGATGCTCAGTGAGGTTAAATGTGTTTGTTAAGATCTCCCATAACTTGCCTGACCAGGCGGTGGCACAGTGGATAGAGCATCGGAATGGGTTGTGGAGGACCCAGGTTCGAAACTCCGAGGTCACCAGCTTGACTGCGGTCTCATCTGGTTTGAGCAAGGCTCACCAGCTTGAGCCCAAGGTCTCTGACTTGAGCAAGGGGTCCCTTGCTCTGCTGTAGCCCCCCAATCAAGGCACATATGAGAAAGCAATCAATGAACAACTAAGGTGCTACAACGAAGAATTGATGCTTCTCATCTCTTTCCCTTCCTTTCTGTCCCTCTCTCTATGACACACACACACACACACACACACACACACACACACACACAACTTGATTTCAGGTCTTCTGGCTGCATGTCTGGCTGTATTAAATGATTGCTGTAGTCTTAGCTGGCCTTTTGGAGGCCTTTCTTGAAATGCAAACAGCAGAAATCCATCCAGGTTTACCTGGAGTCTAGACTAAAAGCAATGCAGTTACTTTTATATCTGGTGTGAGTGGAATGGTTAAGCAAATAGTTTCATCTTTTCCAAACCCAGTTAGCTTATAAATCCTTGAGGACAAAAGTCATACCTGATTTTTAATGTGTATCACAAGACTGGATTATGGCTGTTAGGTATCTGTATGTTCTCAATACCTTCTCAATATGGATTATTAACATTGATCATCAGCCCTTATCTACAAAACTCTGTTCTAACAAAAATCAGATGTTATCCAAGGAAGAATATTCGTAACGGTAACTTATTAAACATTATGCCATACTTAAATATATGTGAAACAATATAATTTGTATACCTATCAGAACTCAGATTTCAAATCCATGAAACTATAGGTCAGAAAGGAAACCTTGGGCCCTGGCGGGTTGGCTCAGTGGTAGGGTGTCGGCCAAGCATGTGGAAGTCCTGGATTTGATTCCTGGTCAGGCACACAGGAGGAGTGACCATCTGCTTCTCCACCTCAACCCTTTCTTTCTCTCTCTCTATTCCCCTACTGCAGCGAAGGCTCGAATGGCTCGAGTAATTTGGCCTTGGACACTGAGAATAGCTTCATGGCCTTGCCTCAGGTGCCAAAATAATGGCTCTGGTTGCAACAGAGCAGCGGCCCCAGAAGGGCAGAGCATCGCCCCCTAGTGGGCTTGCCAGATGTTAGGCAGATAAAGTTATTTTTTCTCACCCTTATTGTTAAAGATGGCCACTGCCCTCACTGATACAGCTAGTTGCCCTTCTTGCTTGGAAGGGAAGTGGTTATGCTAATATGTGGTGGGAGAAGGCTTTCACACCAAAAGGTTTTAAAAGGTGGAGCTAGGAGGCCATTTTGGGAGGGAGTGATCATGTTCTTTTGAGAGGAACAGCCCATGCTGTAGCAGGGCAGAGAAAGGCCACATGGAGGAGAGGAGGCAGCCAAAATGGTGGAATGGGGAAGGAGAAGCCAGTTTGTGTAGGAGAAGGAGATGGGGAATAGAGGTGAATAAAACTGGTGAGGTGGAAGCCTTTGATTATAGGAAAACTCAGACGAGTCAGTAGCTTTGTGAGCGCTCAACGAGTGGGTTTTGGAGCCCAGTGTGTGTGTTTTTACTCGCTTGCCGAGTGTGAGTCTAGAACAAAGGAAAATGGACTAACAGTTCTCGGCTCTGTTCATGCCTTACCGTCTGTCTGGATCAAATGCGAACCTGCATTGGCCAGGAGGCTTTGATGGTGGCCGCGGATACTGGCTATACACCTGGTGAATCCTGGTTGGGCACATGCTGGAGTCTATCTCTGCCTCCCCTCCTCTCGCTGAATTTTTTAAAAAAGAAACGTTGTGTTAATGTAATTGAATTTTGATTTGGAAATTTTTGGTATAAGTGAAAGTAGATAGTTAATGCAACACAGCTTCAGATATATTTATATAGCCAAATCCATTAGGACAGAAATGTAGGTAATTAATCTCTATATAAATAGACACAAAGATGCAGATAATTCAGAGGAATGTCTGACTGTCTTTCTTCAGTGTAGTACATGGTCACCTGAGTTTGCAGTCAGATGTCTACTCTCTCTAGTTCAGAAGGGTCCTGGGGGACCCTGGCGAGCTGACGCTGCAGGAAGTCATTCTGGAACAGAGACCGAGGTGTCCTGTTTCACTGTTGAACTATTCCAATAGGTGTTAATCCGAGTATTAATATGTGAAGAGCCTGTGCAGATTCAGGGTGTAAATTAATCCCTTAGATATGTCCAGAGATTATCTGGAAAGCAGAGACCTGATAAACCAAGTCCCATAGACACCATCCCCCCTACCACCACCGGCATTCTTCCCCCACTTCCTCCCTCCCTTTCTTCCTTCTTTTCTCTTTTTGTACTTAAGGGGTATCAGGAAAGCCCAAGCAATTGAAAATGTAATATCAAATGAGATTGAAGAAATAAGTATTTTGAATGGTGGGTAAAAGCTGTTAAGACTGATGAGGTAAAGTATTTCTCCAGAAGGGAAACCTTATCCTCTCTTAGACAGTGTGAGCACCCTGAAGAAAGACTTTCTACCTTGAATCTTGTCAGTAAATGACTCTTTTTGGAAAACATCCAAGCATGATTAAAGGTCAGTGAGTTGCAAGGTTAAATTTGTTGGTGAGTAGCATATGCAAGCCTGTTTGTATAGAAATAGGTTTTAGCATCCTACAGGATTCTTTTTCCTGCTTTGCTTTATAACTAGTGCCCTAGTTTTTTAGTATACTAATTCTTGGGATAATTTTCATACATTTATAGTTTCTTGGTAAGATTTTCTCATTCTTTCAGTCCTCAATGTTGCACTTTCCAGCTTCGTTGGCTGCCTTTTGTTTAGGTGTGGCGTTGTAGAACTGATGTTCGATGCCATATCTGCTCTATTCCATCACAATATTAAATACCCACACATATATTTCTTGGTGGACACCACTCTAGGTTGCCAAACCCTCATGTTAAAAATGCATTTCGTGGAGCTGCTTCCCTCAGCCAGTCACTTCTGTTTTCGTTTCCATTTCTCAGACCTTGAATTTGTTTTTTGTTTTTTTCTTTTCTCTTTCTGCTTCTGCCGCCAATTCAGAAGTGGCCAAAATACAGTTTTTGCAAAAAGGATGGATAGGGCATTTTATGCTGGATGCAGCACTTGAATTCTGTCCTTCGTTTGCCAATAGTAAGTGATTCTTCAGCCTTTGTCATGAGCGCCCACCTCTACTGTGAGCCCACAAGTGGCAGCTACTGTTATTAGGTATGAATAAGATTTTTCTAAAATATAACCCCCCAGATTAATAGTTCCATGAATTATTACATGAAGTATCTCAGAGAAGAGATTATAGGGAAGGGATTCTCCCTTCTCTGTTAGGCTTCCTTAGCCCACACTAAAACAGTGAAAAGTGTGTAGGAGCCTAGGGCAGGCCTGTTGTACAAGTTAATATGTAAGTCCACAGCTTTTCCTCTGTTCCTCGTGATGGCTCACTTTTCTACAAAAGTCTAATCATGTGCCATTGCAGATTCTTCTACGGAAACCATATTGTCTCCCCCATTGTATATGTATGAGTCTTATTTTTGTACCTCAGAGCAGCTCTCCCTGATTTAAAGTTTAGACTCACTTGCCTTGTCGTTGCCACTATATTCTTTGTAAACCTTAAGAATATTAGTCACGTCAGCAATCTTTTAGGCCTCTCAGTCACTGAGTTTCGTGGAAAGGAAGTAAGCCTTTAAATTCTTCTAGAATTCAGATAGAAAATATTAAGTGCTAATGATTTTCCAGCATTAATTTTTTTTTCTCTTTAGAATATTGCCTATTATTTCTAGCAGTACCTTAGCATCGTTTGAAATATTTAAACCTGGGTCCCTCCATAAGCTTTTCTAAGAATGCTTAGAAAAGATAGAGGCAAATAATCCATTTAAAATGAGGCCTTGCACATCCTGCTGCGCCCATCTGGTGTCTGGGGAGGTGGGGGAGGGGCAGTGCTGCTCCCCTGAACCGTGGGCAAGGCCCCGGCAGCATCCTGGGCCACAGCTAGGCTAGCCTAGGCCAGGGCTCAGGTGCCTGGCAAGATTCCTGGCAATGTAGGATTTCCTCCACTGGGGAAATTTTTGAGGCCTCTTCCAGTGCTTTTGTATTCCAAGACCTGGAATTAATCGTGGACTTATCCTTCCTAAATTAAGGCTTGGAGAGTCCTCTCTCCAACCCTGAATACAGTAGAATGATTTAGCAATATGGCTTTAGTTGTATATTTCCTCTAGTTATCTACTGAATAATAATACTTGGAAAGGAAATTAAAAACAAAAACCTTTTTTTATAGCCTCAAAGCTATGGAATGAATCCCGTAAAATGTGTTCTTCCCCAGAAAGCGGGAGAAGGGAATCCCTTGGTTGTTTATTTAGCTCTTGCCATTGTTAGCCCTGAAAATGGAATATTGTCTATTAGATTTTGAGACTCTGTGGGCTGGCTCATGGAATCTTGTTTTGTTAGCTCCTTACAAACTGTGCTAATGCTGGCAAGCTGGTCTGAAGAGCTCAACTATATATTTGTATGGAGAAGTATTGTAAATTAGGTGTTAATTGAAATCCAGAAAGTGAACACGAAGATGTTTGCCTTACTCAGCTCTTCTTCTGCAATTTCCACTTATAAGTTAAGGTAAAATATTTGGTATAGATATCTGAAAAACAAACCAACTTCCTTGAATGATAACAATTCTAAGAAGTTGAAATCATACATTAATTAAGTCAGAAATGCTTCTAAATATATTATTTTTCTTAAGCAAAATTTAATTTTATGTCTTAGTATCCTACTCAAAGCATTCACCTCAATGTTTAAAAAAGACGTTTCAACAGTTTTTAATACACGGCACTATTTAAAGATTGTGGGACTCTATAAGGGAATGGAAACACAAAACACATATTTATATCAGCATTTGATGTCTTCCGAGATGTTGAACTTCCAATCAGTTACATTTAATTTGTGTGATGGGGGAGGCGGAGGTATAGTAAGAGGGTGCAATAGTTTCTTCATTCCTTACTTTTCTTATTTATGATAACGTGTTAGCACATGGGTTGTCTACCACAGGGCACCTCGAATGGCCCCTGGCATGGCTGCTAATATCCACATCGTTTGAGCTCTCTTCTTCGGCCATGAGTGGATTTGAAGTGTTTATTAGGACCATCTTGGCTGTAGTACAGCATTGGGAACCACCTGGGCATCAGTTCAGTGGATTGACTATCCTGGAAGGAGGGAGCTCCGTTTCTCTGCCTTGAACATAAAGGACTAGTAGTTGAGGGTTTGTGTGTTTTGTACCTAGGTTATTGTGTTATTAAGAATGCTTAATTTCATGGAAGTTAAATCTTAGTGATACCCCAGGAAGACTCTCATGCATACCTTGAAAACAGCCAAATGGAGAACTTTCAAGAGAATAAATTCTTGGACCCCATACACCTCACTTATGTAAGATTTGCTTTCATGACTCATGTCAAATAGCATAGTTCATATTTTTACATTAAACATTTCAAATGGGCTTCTATCTACACTGTTCCAGTCAGTTATTACTGTTACTCCTTTTTGCCAAAAGGGGGCGCTGAGACTCGGAAAGGTTCCTGTCTGGGCTGTCATCCCAGTAGGTAAGGGTGAGAACTTGAATCCAGGTTCTGTATTCCAGATTCCAGAGGCCTTTCTTTCTTTTCTTTTTTTTTTTTAGTTCTCCAGGTTGGCCCTCTCGCCAGTGTGAGTATACTAAGACTGGCAATTGAGGAGATGGTATTTGTACAGTGGACATCCATCTACTGTGATTTTCTTTGAGATTATAGCTTGCCTTCATCATTCTTACCCTTCATAAGACATACACTGTATTGTCAGAGTGGGGGAAGCTACCACCCAAATGCCCCGGTTAGGTACAAGACAAGGGAAAATGCTAAATAGTGTACGGGAGGCACTGCAGTGTGTTGCCCCAAGTGTATGAATTGTCACAGCAATCTTCCATGTTGATTAAGGCAGGGGTTGAATTGACTTTGCGTAGAATTCAGTCATTAGTGTTCCTTCTTGGCACAGGCTCTAGCATTTTGTGTGGTACATGTTAAATTGTTTCACACTTTCAGTTTGCTTTCTGAGTATTTAGTGAATTCGTGATTATGAGCCCACAGAGTGTGAAGAACATCCTTTCAAATGCAGGCGATTCAGGAAAGTGGTTTACAGTGTACATTATGTATGTAAATGATGTGTGAATGCCTTTGAGAAAACAAATATGTTGTGCGAAGGTACATAAATAACTTGATCTTTTTCAATCCCAACTTGTCTAAAAGCCCTAAGGTCAAAAGCTTGAAAGCTTTTAGTGATCACAAGGTTAAATAAACTTCTTGGAACTCCAGTCTGGTTTCCTAAGACTAGGAAGTCTGGTACATTCAAAATATATACTATATGTAATATTTATTATATTACAGTTTTTTTGGAAAGGTATCAGAGGTAACCGATATAAACATCTATGTGTTGTTCTCTTGGTTACTTGCTCAAATGCCTGGTATACTCAAAATATATTGACAATTTTCAATTCATACTGACTGATGTGTGAATAGAATCTTAGCCAGCTAGCCTTTCAGAAAACATATTTTTAGCAAAATACTAGGTTTTCTGGGAGGAAGAGATCCTGCTTATACTTGTTCTCTAATAAATGGATAAGGACAAAACCTGGTAAAACTGGCTTCCCTTTTCTGTCTCCTTTTTGAAACCCAGTGACAAAGGGAACTTTTTCTTTTCTATATGCTTTTTAGTCCTAGGAGAAGAAATAGTATACATCCAACCTGGGTTGAGTGTAGACTGCAGGCAGTTATCCAGGGAGGAATAATTGGGATTTGCCATCTGGAATGGGTAATGGAAGTAATGACCTAAATTGGGGCTTTGTGTGCCTTATGTTTCATGGGGAAAGAGACCTGTGAGCAGTTTGCTGGGTGGACTAGTGACTAAGAATTAAAACACAGAAGGAAAATAATGATTATAGAATACACCTCCAGTGTGTCCCAGGATTAACATGTTTGCACTAAGAACAGATGTCTACTGTATATAATGGAGCTCAGAGGTGGAATGTGGCTTTGTGCACAAAACTGTAGGCTTCATATACAAGTATCTTATAATATATCTTATTTCTATATCAAATAACACCTAGATCTTAGTGTTTTAAGATAACTTGCCTTATGTTACCCAGCAATGGAATTAGATTTTGAGTACCATGTGTTGCCATGGTGTTTTTTCTTTTTTATTCTTTTTTTTTTTTTTTTTTTTTTTGCTTTTGGGGATTTTGGGTATATTTTTGAAAGATGGGGTTGGTTTCAAAAATTATATTTTAAGAATTCAGGGAGGCAGAATAGTGCATCTATTAAAAGCTTGGACTTTGGAGTTGGAGTTTGATGCACATGAGTTCTAATACTGACCCTATCATATAGTAATTGTGTGGCTTTTTGGAAAGACTTGACCTGTGGTGGTGCATTGGATAAAGCGTCAACCTGGAAACAAAAAGATACTCAGTCCCTTTACTATAAAATGATGTATAAAATAGAGATGGTGTTATGATGCTCTTGGCATTATTTTAAGGATTAAATTAATATAAAGTAAGTATATAGTAAGTGCTATATAATTTTTATTCATAGTAGCATAAATATTTAGGATAGGGGTCCCCAAACTACGGCCCACGGGCTGCATGCAGCCCCCTGAGGCCATTTATCCAGCCCCTGCCGCACTTCCAGAAGGGGCACCTCTTTCATTGGTGGTCAGTGAGAGGAGCATAGTTCCCATTGAAATTCTGGTCAGTTTGTTGATTTAAATTTACTTGTTCTTTATTTTAAATATTGTATTTGTTCCCGTTTTGCTCTTTTACTTTAAAATAAGATATGTGCAGTGTGCATAGGGATTTGTTCATAGTTTTTTTTTTATAGTCCGGCCCTCCAACGTTCTGAGGGACAGTGAACTGGCCCCCTGTGTAAAAAGTTTGGGGACCCCTGATTTAGGAGGTATTAGATTTTTTTGAATTGCAATTATATACTTATTTGTGGGAAGATGATCTTTATAAAAACATTTGTGGGATAAAGTACTTTTTTTTTTGCTGCCATATATGCATATTTCAAGTCCTCTATCTATTGCAATTAAGAGCTTAAACCTATTGGGCAAACAAGTGTGTTAGGCTTGCTCGCTTGCACTTTGCCTGATTGGTGCATGAGCTTGGGGCAGCACCAGGTGTGTGTAGTCTCTGTAAGGCTGCAGGTGCTTGCCCTCAGGGCAGCAGATTATAGATTGCGGATTGCCTACTGCCTTTGGAGGGGCCATTTTTTGCTATTATTTGCCGGAGAAGGGGGTCCCTCCCCACCCCTCACCCCCAGCCTGTTTGCTTGTCAGCCCGGAGAGAAGCAGTTTTCCCTGCCTGCTTACTTGTCCGCTGTTGCAAGACTCTAATAAATGCAGTGGCCCACTATTTTCAGGCTTTGCAGTTTCTCTACCATCTGCCCCAATCCAATGTGAATCTGCATGGCCATGGCCACTGGTTGTACAACCCCCAAATAGACGTTTTTGTTTGGAAAGATATCAGAAGTAACCAGTATAAACATCTATGTGTTGTTCTTTTGGCTACTTGCTCAAATGCCTGGTATACTCAAAATATATTGACATTTTTCAATTCATACTGACTGATGTGTGAATAGAATCTTGGCCAGCTAGCCTTTCAGTAATTTCTGGTTCAGATTTTATTATATTTGCCATCTGGATTAATTTGAAGAGCTTGCATACTCACAATCCTGTATTTACGCAGAGTTAAATTTAAGCACATGGCTCTAAGCTATGAATATTCATAAACTCATCAAAGCTTTTTTGAATGCTTACTGTGAATGAAACATGGATTTATCCTTGGGGTTACAAGAATATGAAATATGATACAATGGCTGACCTGGTGTAGTCTTAACTTTACCTTTTGCAGTTGGACAAAGTTTATGTATAAATAGTTGTTTATATTCAAATCATGTAATTGTATGCTAAAGTTATTTCAATTTAGTATTTGAAAATGGATACTATTGTAAATTATGATAATCAGAATATATATTCTTATAAATTTTTCCTGAAATTTTCTTTGTCTATGGTATACAGTAGTCTCCTCTTGTCTGCAGGGTATATGTTCTCAGACACCCCCCCCCCCCAGTGATGCCCGAAACAATGGATAGTGCAAACCTTATATATACTGTGATTATTTTCTGTTCCTTCATACCTTTGATAAAGTTTAATTGATAAATCAGGCAATATCATGGATAGAAGACTTGTGCTTACTGTAGATCTTAGCAACCTCAGCATATACTTTTTTTTCTCTCCTTAGTCAAAAACTTAAACTTTTTACTTAAAGGAAACACTATATGGCCTAACCAGGCGGTAGCGCAGCGGATAGAGCATCGATCGGACTGGGATGCGAAGGACCCAGGTTTGAGCCTGGAGGTCACTGACTTGAACGCAGGCTCATCCGCTTGAGGTCAGACTCACCAGCTTGAGTGCGGAGTCGCTGGTTTGAGCGTGGGATCATAGACATGACCCCATGGTTGCTGCTTGAGCCCAGAGGTCGCTGGCTTGAAGCCCAAGGTCACTGGCTTAAGCAAGGGGTCACTCGCTCTGCTGTAGCCACCTCCACCCCCTTACCCTCTGTCAAGGCACATATGAGAAAGCAATCAATAAACAACTAAGGTGCCACAGCAAAAAATTGATGCTTCTCATCTTTCTCCCTTCTTGCCTGTCTGTCCCTATCTGTCCCCTCCCTCCTTCTGTCTCTATCTCTCTTGCTAAAAAACAAACAAACAGAAAGCACTATATGACTTCTGTTTGGGAAATTTAAATTGCCAATCCCACTACTCTTGAACTTTGGGACCATTATTAAGCAAAATTAGGTTTACTTGAACATAAGCACGGCTACCTCCACAGTTTGATAACCACGAGGGCTTCTGAGTGACTGACGGGCGGGAGCCTCTACATCATGGAGATGCTGCACAAGGGATGGTTCACGTTCGAGGCAGAATAGTGTATGACTCCCGAGATTTTATTGTGATACTCAGAATGGCACATAATTTAAAACTTATATGAATTGCTTACGTCGGGAATTTTCCATTTAATATTCTCAGGCCACAGGTAACTGAAACCACAGAAAGCAAAATTTCAGATGGAGGGGACAGTTGTATGAAAAATAAAGCTTTGTAGAGCACATAATAATATTTAAATGTACTGCTCACAATAATTAGGGGATATTTTATCGCTTTGTATTCATTTTGAAATATCCCCTAATTTTTGTGAGCAGTATAGATAGTTTGCAGACTTTGTTATTTGACAGTGGACTGGGATGGGATGTAATCAGTAATTGCTAAGATAATTATTTGCAAGGAGTCTGTATTAGTAATCGTGATTTCCATTTATTTTTTTCTTAGTTTGATTTAAAAAATATCAACTTCTCATTTGTTGTATCTTCCCACATTATCTACTCAAGTACATTTCTGGCCTCCACAGTATATCCTTATCTTTAAATACCTTTAAAGGTATATGGTTGATTTTTTTTTTGTTTTGTTTTGTTTTTGTTTACAGGTCAAGAGAAGCAAATATAAATGATAAAATGAAGTGAATGTCTAGTGTTTTTACTTGCACTGTTCTATTGTGGTTTTGAAAAGCAAAAAGAAGTAAAAACAAGTTTTATTTTCTTTATGTATGGCAGTTGGAAAGCAAATTGTTCTGGGAATCAAGAATGTAAATTCCAGGATGGGCTCTAACCCTGTATTTGTGTGTAACTGTGGGGATAGCCCTAGATCTCCTTCGCGTCAGTCTCTCTGGCTTGGAAATCCCTAAGGCTATTCAAGCCCTGAATCTTTTTGACTCCTGGTGTCTCGGATATCAAAAGCAATGGTACCAAGTGGTACCAAGAAGGTGCAGGGCCAGTGACCCACACTGTCCATGGAGAGAGAGGGAAGGTGTTTCACTTCTCTAGTGCTCACTGTTCCTAAGGCCTTAGGTTTCTCTTGCTTCCAGCCAAACATGGCCTTAGGCTGTGCAGTTTCCTGACTTGCCTTTGCCAAAATTGGCCTTGAAAACTTTTCTGCATAGTTTCCCATCTCTCTTTCCCCACCTCAGTCCACCATGGAAAAGTCTTCTAGAACAGTGACAAGGTAGGCAGACATCGCCTATATGCCTATCAGAGCATGTCTGCTTCACACCACCATCAGAAATGAATGGTGCTAAGTAGGGATGTTTCATAGGACAAGTGACTTGCATGTTGGTTGAGCAGAACATAGCGGCCAGAGTCCAATTCTTTCAAGTTTGGGGTCAGTATTCATAATGGAGAGAACAAGAGCGCCAGGCAAGGATATTGCAAGAAATTTTTTCTGGTTTGAAGCATTTTGCTAAAACAATGACATGTTAAAAGATACATGCTTATATCGATTAATCACTTGTATCTGTCCTTGAAAACATTCTCCCATGTCTAGTAAATGTCTAGTAAAGAACTACTTTTTAATCATGTTATCTTATGTAAAATATACTTCCTTGTTTTTAAGTGAATAGTCTCAAATTCTTAAACAAATTATTGCCACAGGAAGTTTTCATTTCTGAGGTTTTATGATACCAAGAGATGTTAATGGCATGGATCTAGGTAGTGTGGTTTAATTTAAAGAACACTGGATATTGTGACAGGAGACGTGTAAGTCTTGGCTCCTCTATTTTTAATTATATCATCTTGGTCTACTTTATGTTTCTGAACTTAAATTCTTATTGTAACTTGTGGATAGTGATACCTAATGTACAAAACAAGGATTAAATGCACAGGATCTTCTTGGTAAACTGTGATGCACTGTGCAGATGAAAATTAATACAACCAATATTTTGCACCTAATATATTTAAGGAGGATGGTTGGGTGATAATAATAACATGTGTTTCCTTCCTATAAGGATTTCAATATATACTGGAAAGAAAAGTAATAAATGTCTCAATTATCACTGTGAAAGTACAATAAACAAAATATTGTGGTAACACAGAGGAAGGTATCTATTAAGTGTGTTTGTGATAGAGAAGTTTTTTTTAAGGAGGGTGGACTTAGAGCTGAATCTCAAAGTCTTTCTTTTTTAAGTGAGAGAGGCAGAGACAGGGACAGAGAGATACAGAGAAAGAGACAGGAAGGGAGAGAGGTGAGAAGCATCAGTTTTTCATTGCAGCACCTTAGCTGTTCATTGATTGCTTTCTCATATGTGCCTTGACCCCCGGGGGGCTACAGCAGAGCGAGTGACCCCTTGTCCAAGCCAGAGACCTTGGGCTCAAGCCTGCAATCTTGGGCATCAAGCCAGCGACTGTTGGGCTCAAGCCAGCAGCCATGGGGTCATGTCTATGATTTCATGCTCAAGCCAGCAACCTCAGGGTTTCGAACCTGGGTCCTCTTTATCCCAGGCTGACACTCTATCCACCGTGCCACTGCCTGGTCAAGCTGGATCTCAAAGTCTTATAATTTTTTTTCTGGAGAAAAATGGTGCAAAACTTTAGAGTCAAATAACTAAATTAAAAACGGAAGCTTTGAAGATTTACAGAATTTTATCATAGTACAGGAAGTGGTAAGTAGTCAAATATAGGCAGAGCAAAAGGTATATAAGGGTTTGTGCTTTGGCAAGAAATGATTCTAGAAGGTGCAATGTAAAAGATCTTCTGAATCTAGTGTCTCCACATTCCTGCAGTCAGGTTGTCCTGTTGGCCTTGACCGAGAATCGAAACCGTAAGCCTCAGAGTGATAGCATGGAGGGGAGGCCGGGCTGGGGGCTCATTCTTGCTCTGATGTTAGTTCTCAGTGTGGGTCAGCCGGATGTCTGTGATTCATCATCAGTCTTAACATTCCTTATTCCAGGAGGGAAACATGCCGTTCAATTATAACGAGGACTCAGCCAGAGGTGAAAGCATAGGATTGATTATATACTTTTGATTTGTTATAGAAAACATTACTTTGATTACTAGGTTGGTAATATTTAATCAGTTACAGTTAGAGTAACAACTGGGTTTAATATTTACTAAGATTAACATAGATGGCTTTATATAAATTCTTTTAGAAACTTATTTTATTAGTATATTCTTATTTTAATTCTATTGTTTGTCAGACTAATGTCAATAATATAGCATATTCATTCCCTATTCCATTATCATCATATATTAAATATAACCCTAAAGGCTTCTGTAGGAATATACTATAGATCTAATTTTGTTAACATTGGAATTTTATAATGATTAAGCTACGTTTGTTTTAGCTGACTTTTGAGGATACTCATTCAGTCCTAGTAGGCACGAAACCTCCAGAAATTTCATGAATTATTTGGGAAAATTTTATTGTAAATGTTAACATTTTTATACCCATCACTTGAAAGGATTCAATTCAGATTTCATGGGGAAAGAGCATACATATTGACTCAAACCAGCCACTGTGACTTGCAATGAAAAGATGCTTAAATATAAGCAGTACACATTGCCTGTCCCTACCAGAACTGCCTTTAGGCAAATTTGATTACTCTTTAACCTTGTGGAAGGAGCTAAGGTTACGTTTTCCCTAAACTTTCCAGTGAGGGAGATTGGGAATATGTTTCTGCATCTTTTGATGTTCAGTGCATTAGATTTTATTGATTTTGAAAAAGATAGAGAAGCAGCCACCATCAATTCAATCTCTTTAATTCTTTAAAAAAACATTAATAAAGATTTTCTTTTTTAAATATAAGCAAAATTTCTTTCACCTCTTTTCACATGATTACTCATTTTTTACTAATAATAGACTTTTAACCTCATTCAAAATTTCCTGTATCACCTTTCTGTTACAGGGCTTCGAAGGAAATCTTGTCCTTTAATTCATAGAAATGTACTCTTAGGGATTATAACCTTCAAAGTCCTCACATGGGAGGCGCTGGAGTGCTATTCTGAAGTCCTAGCCAATCCGTTATCATGCTTAACCTATCTTGGAGCAGATGATGCAGTTACTTGGTGGTGGTGTTGATTTGTGAGAGTGAATGGGAGTGAATTTGAGAGGTCACTCACTGCCCCACACAATGTGTCGTTCAGTGACTTATTATGGTTTTTCTGAAAACATCATCATTTTTTGGAATTAAGCATCACACTCTCTATGCCTCTTTTCTTTTAAAATATAAATACTTGATGCTGTGTAAATATTAACTTATAAACATGGAGATCATTAACATGAAAGACCAGGCTCATTTCATAAATGTACTAGGAACATAGAAAATAAGACGGTAGGGAAAGTAGCTCTGAGGATAACTCCAGTCTACCTTATACTATGCTTTTGGGTAGCTCAGGTATCCTGAAGATTCTTGTGCCCTTTAAAGTTTTGCATTCCATGTATTGTTGCCTCTGCATGATGCTCAGTCATTCTTAGTTGATCTGGGGTGTGGTTATAAAGATTTTTCCTCTCTAAAGAAATTCTTCTGACCTAGGTTTAGGAGATTTCATCTCTAAAATGGTAGCTATTTCCCTCAACTCCAATCCTTCTCCTAACTCCAAATTGTGCTTGCCATTCTGAATTGTCAGCATGTAAGCTGATAAGCTTTTGAATGAAGTTCCTGGATAGTCTTATAAATTTCTACAGAATGATAATTTTTTTTCTTCTTTTCCAAGTGAGAGGATGGGAGATAGACTCCCACATGCACCCCGACTGGGATCTACCCGGCAACCCCCATCTAGGGCCGATGCTTGAAACTGAGGTATTTAGAAACTAAGGCAGACATTCCACAGAGCCATCCTCAGTTCCCGGGGCTGATGTTCTTGAACTAATCGAGCCATGGCTATAGGAGTAGAAGAGAGAGAGGAGAGAAACAGAAGGGAGACGGAGAGGGGTGGAGAAGCAGATGGTCACTTCTCCTGTGTGTCCTGACCAGGAATCAAACCTGGGACATCCACACGCCGGGCTGACGCTCTACCACTGAGCCAACTGGCCAGGGCCCAGAATGATAATCTTTTACTGCTTCTTTAATAAAGTTTTCAATATGGTTGTTCACTACTTGAAGAAAATTTGCTCTCAGTTGAATAATCATATTTGTTGATATGGACTTGTATAAAACTTTAATAAATTCAAGCTGTGTGAACTGCTTCTCCCTGTATGGAATAACAGGGACCAAATTTATCATTGTGCCTGAAGCAACTAAAAAATAGACAGAATATGGAACAATATTTCCCAAGACATTGGACATCAGGAGACAAAGGAAGTGGTGTTTGGAAGATAGGAGATAAATGAGGTTAGCCCTGTGAATGCCACAGCTCACTACCTATAGAAACAGATAGGAGAATCCAGATAGAGACCAGAAGTTCCCCTGTATTGAGGAGATGGAGCTATGAGTCCAAAAAGTACAAGACAGCTAGAGTTTGCAGGGCAGAGCACCAGAGAGGAGATAGCAGTGCAGGGAAACCCTGGAGACCTACACAGAATCCCTTTATTTATTCAGCAGAGTGTCAAACCTGAGTATTCAGCAGACTACTGATTAGTGAGTTCATGTAAAAAAACTACCAAGGCTTAAGAAATAACCACCCAAAAGGATAAAAGGGAAAGGTCCTTGGAGCTCATACAGAGTGGATAATGGTATTCTGTTCTCACCAAGCAGACTGGGAAAACCTCATATTTATTGAACTTCAGGTGAAATACTGAGAAGAGTGTTTCCACAATTTTGAGAAAAACAGCTCTAGACTAAACACTGCTCTGGACCTACCTAACAAAGCTTAATAAAAAGACCACTGAGGATCCAAGTAACTTAACTACTCCCCAGAACCAAAGTAAAGAGTAAGGCCCTGGCTGGTTGGCTCAGCAGTAGAACATTGGCCCAATGTGTGGATGTCCTGGGTTTGATTCTCAGTCGGGGCACACAGGAAAAGCGACCACCTGCTTCTCTATCCCTCTTCCTCCTCCTTCTCTCTCTCTCTCTTCCCTCCTGCAGCCATGGCTCAAATGGCTCAAGCAAGTTAGTCCAGGTGCTGAGGAAGACACCATAGCCTTGCCTAAGGCACTAAAATAGCGTGGTTGCTGAGCAATGGAGCAGTGGCTCCAGGTGGGCAGAGCATCAATCACCCTGTAGGGCAGTGGTCCCCAACCTTTTTTGGGCCACGGACTGGTTTAATGTCAGAAAATATTTTCACAGACAGGCCTTTAGGGTGGGATGGATAAATGTATCACGTGACCGAGACAAGCATCAAGAGTGAGTCTTAGACGGATGTAATAGAGGGAATCTGGTCATTTTTTAAAATAAAACATTGTTCAGACTTAAATATAAATAAAATGGAAATAATGTAAGTTATTTATTCTTTCTCTGCAGACCGGTACCAAATGGCCCACGGACCGGTACCGGTCTGTGGTCCAGGGGTTGGGGACCACTGCTGTAGGGGGCTTGCTGGGTGGATCCCAGTCAGTGCGCATGTGAGAGACTTTCTGCCTCTCTGACTCTCACTTAGAAATAATAATAATAAAAGAGTATTTATAGGGATATAAACATATACAGTAACTAACATGGTAAAATTCAACCAGTATTGCACTTAGCATTCAATCAGTATTATAGCATTACTTTAAGAGGCAAAAATACTGGAAGCAATGGGACTATCTTAGGAAAATGGTGACAAAAATATGTTATATCCTTATAGAGAATATAATGAAGTTATTGAAGAGTAATAATTAAGCATAGTCTAGTGATCTAGAGAGGTAGTCATAGTATAATAAATGGAAAAAGAAAGTTTCCCCTCCAAAAAGACTACAAACAAAAAGTATATATTTAAGATAGAAAAAAGATACGGGAGGGCACATACCAGGCTCTTAGTATTATTACCTGAGGAAATGGAATTGGAGTAGGATGTAGAGACTATAATTTTTTCTTTCACATAATTGAATTGTTTTACTTGTAAAATAAGCATAAATTACTTAGTAATATTTTTTTTTTTTTCAGAGACAGAGCGAGAGTCAGAGAGAAGGATAGATAGGAACAGACAGACTGGAACACAGATTGATGAGAAGCATCAATCATCAGGTTTTTGTTGTGGTACTTAGTTGTTCATTGATTGCTTTCTCATATGTGCCTTGACCGTGGGGCTACAGCAGACCGAGTAACCCCTTGCTTGAGCCAGTGACCTTGGGTCCAAGCTGGTGAGCTTTGCTCAAACCAGATGAGCTCGCATTCAAGCCGGTGACCTCGGGGCCTCGAACCTGGGTCCTTCCACATCCCAGTCCGACGCTCTATCCACTGTGCCACCGCCTGGTCAGGCACCTTGTAATTTTTTGAAACAAAAGATTTAAGAGGAAGAAATAATAATAAAGACTATATGGGGATATTAAAGATTTTTATAATATAAGGTAATAGCATAGAAAGATTAATCTGACTATATGCTTTGATTTCAACTGTAAAATTGAGATGCATGTGAAGAAGAACCAATAAGAGCTTCAGAGTGATAAATGTATACTTTCCCTCTTTTTATATCTAAATATTTGTAAACCATAGTAATGATACTTCTAATATGTAAAGTATGTAAAGTATAGATTGATGTGGACATAATATAAATGAGAAAATATAAAAATAGAAGGTATTAGAATGCCATTCCTATGAATCATTTTTGTTTTCAGTTTCCCCAAACTTTATGCAACGTTGTACTACCTTCACAATAAAAAGAAGCCCAAGTGGGCTTGCAATGAACCACAAAGATATGATTCACAATAAGGAGAATCATTTACCAAAGAAAAGTGACTCAGAAATGATATAAATGATAGAACTAGTAGACAAAGACACTAAAATAATTATAATAGTATTTTATATGTTCAAGAAGCTAGAAAAATATTTAACATGTTATGTGGAGATGTGACAGATATAAAAAAGAGCCAAATCAAAATTTTAGAGAAAAAATATCCAGTGTCAGAGTAAAAATACACTGGATGGCATTACAAAAAGACTATCCATTGCAGAAGAAAAGATTAGTAACCTTGAACCCAATACAAGAAACTATGCAAAATAGAACATAGAGAAAAAGACTTTAAAAACATGAATAGAGAATCAGTGACTTGAGGGCATCAAGTGGTTTCACACAAAAGTTATTAAAGTTCCTGAAGGAAGAGATAAATGGAGGCAGGGTGTGCGATGGTGAAACTACTTGAAAAAATCTTGGCTGAAAATTTCTAAATCTGGTGAAAACAGTACTTCTGTAGCTATAATATTCTCAACAAATTCCAAGTACAAAAAAAAAATGAATAAAACTGCACTGTGTGGTATCATAATATTTCTTAAAGAGAAACTGTTAGAGAAGCCAGGGAACAGAACAAATTACAGAACAACAAAGAAGTTATAGATGGAGGAACAAAAGGTAAGCATGGCAGTGGATTTCGCATTGTAAGCAATGCAAACTATCAATAGCGGACAGTAGAGCAATGTCTTCAAAGTACTAAAAGAAAAACATTACCAACTTAGAATTCTTTACCCAGTGAAAATGTCTTTCAAAAATAAAGGTAGGCCCTGGCTGGTTGGCTCAGTGGTGGAGCGTCGGCCTGGCGTGCAGAAGTCCCAGGTTCGATTCCCGGCCAGGGCACACAGGAGAAGTGCCCATCTGCTTCTCCACCCCTCCCCCTCTCCTTCCTCTCTGTCTCTCTCTTCCCCTCCCGCAGCCGAGGCTCCATTGGAGCAAAGATGGCCCGGGCACTGGGGATGGCTCCTTGGCCTCTGCCCCAGGCGCTAGAGTGGCTCTGGTCGCAACAGAGTGATGCCCCGGAGGGGCAGAGCATCGCCCCCTTGTGGGCAGAGCGTCGCCCCCTGGTGGACATGCTGGGTGGATCCCGGTCGGGCGCATGCGGGGAGTCTGTCTGACTGTCTCTCCCCGTTTCCAGCTTCAGAAAAATACAAATAAATAAATAAATAAATAAATAAATAAATAAAGGTAAAATATTTTTTGAAGGTAAATATAAACAAAAGCTGTAAGAATTTATTATTATCTAATTTACCTTACAAGAAATGTTAAAAGAAGTCCTTTTAGTAGATGGCAAATCAAGCTCTGAATCTACTCCAGGGAATGGGGAGCATGGGAAATAGTAACTACATTGGTAATCAAAGACTTTATTTCATTGTTAAAATACCTTTTCTTCTGTCATTTATTCTTTTTTCATAAAGGATTTGGTGTACTAAATGCTTCCTATTTTTTGTGACTTGGATACTCTCAAAGTTCTTGTCTCCTGGGCCATATTTACCTTGTCATCTTCCCCTCCCTGTTTTATTCCTGTTTACTGGCCTACTGTGTTTGCACTCCCTGCCTCCCTGGACTTCAAATCATGGGCTCCTACTTTTATAAAGGTGAGATTTGGTTAAAATCAGTATCGTATACAATGTTGAAGAAGGCATAGAATAATTAAGAGTGATAAATACGCCTGACCAGGAGGTTTCACAGTGAGTGGATAGAATGTCAGACTGGGATGTGGAGGATCCAGGAGGACCCAGGTTCGAGACCCTGAGGTTGCCAGCTTAAGCGTGGACTCATCTGGTTTGAGCAAAGCTCACCAGCTTGGACCCAAGGTCGCTGGCTCGAGCAAGGGGTTACTCGGTCTACTGAAGGCCCGTGGTCATGGCACATATGAGAAAGCAATCAATGAACAACTAAGGTGTCACAACGAAAAACTAATGATTGATGCTTCTCATCTCTCTCCATTCCTTTCTGTCTGTCCCTGTCTATCCCTCTCTCTGACTCTCTCTCTGTCTCTGTAAAAAAAAAAAAAAAGTGATAAATACTGGAAATGGTTTAGACTTAGGAGCTGAAGTAAAGAAATAGTACTCATATGTGTTAAAACCAAAGCTATAATTCGGAATCTGTTTTCTAAAAACATCATCAGTTACTTTTATGATTAATTCTTCAGACTCTCTCCAATGAGAGACTTCACAAATATCCAGTGAGGCAGGTACCCTCATTAAATTCTAGGATAACTCTGCTTGTCTTTTTAGAGTAATACTGCTATAGCACATTTCTAGATAGTGGTTTTCTAAACATTATATAGTTCAAGAGTCATCAAAGTGCTGACTTGTTTTTGCAAATAATAGTTTTATAAGAAAAAGTTTTATTGAAATAAGCCATGCCCATTCTTTTGCTCATTGTCTACCACTGCATTCATGCGACAATAGCAGAGTTGAGTAGATGCAACCGCTAGAGTTCGTATGGACCTCTTGCAAACCTAAATGCAGGGGTCCTCAAACTTTTTACACAGGGGGCCAGTTCACTGTCCCTCAGAACGTTGGAGGGCCAGACTATAAAAAAGAACTATGAACAAATTCCTATGCACACTGCACATATCTTATTTTAAAGTAGAAAAACAAAACGGGGACAAATACAATATTTAAAATAAAGAACAAGTAAATTTAAATCAACAAACTGACCAGTATTTCAATGGGAACTGTAGGCCTGCTTTTTGGCTAATGAGATGGTCAGTGTCAGGTTCCATATTTGTCACTGCTAGCCGTAACAAGTGATATGACCCACTTTCGGAGCCGTGACGTGTATGTCCCGCATCACCGGAAGTAGTACTGTACGTGAGTGACGCCGCGCTTTGCGGCACCGCCACAAACAGTGCTCCTCTCACTGACCACCAATGAAAGAGTTGCCCCTGCCGGAAGTGCGGCAGGGGCCGGATAAATGGCCTCAGGGGGCCGCATGTGGCCCGTGGGCCATAGTTTGGGGACCCCTGCCTAAATGACTTTCTTCCTGATCCCTTAAGAAAATGCTGACCCCTATGGTTGATTAAAATTAATAGTAGCAAATATAGCATTTACTATGTGCCAAGTTGTTTTACTATATTAAACTTAATTCTAATACTCATAAAAACCATATGAAATAAATACTGTTAAAATACCACTTGAACAGAGGAAACTGAGAGTGGTTAAGTAATTTGTCCTGAGTCACAAAGCTAGTAAGTGGTAGGGCCAGGATTTGAACAAAGGTGGCTTGACTCCAAAGTCTTGGCTTTTAACAGCTGTCTCTTACTGCTGCTCCAATTGAAATAAAGGGAGCACAAAAATATAAAAGAATATCCAGCACATAGAAAACATGGTGAATATGTGGATAACCAACTAATTTAGGTGAAAAGCAGGGAATTATTTAAATTACAAGAATGAAGATAAGGTATATTTAATTAGTTTTAGATTAATTATTGCAATTTCTTCAGGCTTATCCATGAATAAGTGATTGTGTGACTAGCCAATTATTTAAAAAAATAATTTTATCCACCCTTAGGAAATTACTTTTTTGAATCAGACCTATATCTCAGTCTAGTAATTTTACAGGATAGGAGACTTCAGCTTCTTTTGTCAGCTTCACTATTTCTCTATTTTATCTTTTTTGTTTTTATTTAGTGTCATATCCATGGAACTGTTCCACCGAGAAATCAAAATTATTTCCAGAATTTCAGTTTTACAGCACTGAGTTTCCTTCCCTAAACCTGTTTTATATTTTCTGCACCACTGTAGTAGAGAAATCAGTAAGCATTTATTTCAGTAATTGTTTGCAACTAAAGCACGTGGAACAAAACAGGCTCAGATTCTGACAGCTTGCTTATTTTTCTTGAACCTATTTGAGTTTGGATTTTTGACACAGTGGTTTCAAAAAAAGTTTAAAAATTATAAACATACTATTTTATAATTTACTCCTTATGGAATATACTGTGACCAGCTTTTAGCATGAACTAATATTTAAGAACATGTCAGAATTATGCTTTTATTAAATATCATAATGTCACAGTTTTATCCATTTTTGGAGTTTTGCCATAATGTCTTTTCCCATTAGGGCCATAATAGATATTTTTTCAAGGTGGGAAGTGTGAGTTTTCTTCTTCATGAGATGTTAAAGCAATTTCTATTCATTGTATCCAGGCAGCCACATCAGTAATAGAAATGTGTACATTTTCTTTTACTAGGCACCTGTGGAGTATGTGAAGAATTGAAAGAGTATCTTAGAGAAAGTGTCTTGAGAAGACACTATGATCAGGAGTAATAGAATAAATATATAAATCATTGTAATAAAAATGCAGAGTGAGGTCAGTTTTATATAGGACACTTTATAAACCTGTGGTAAGCTAAACAGCATTACCGTGTTGAAATACCTGTTCAGCACAATAAGTTGATGCAAAATATAATAAATCTTTGTGACAAACAGTATTATAATAGCACTTTCTTGTTATTAATATCAAATTAATTTTCAATGCCTGCTGGCAAAGGTTTTGCTAAATTTCTTAAGTGATATGTTTTATAAGCAGAAACCAATTAAAAACCAGAACAAAGAAGAGAACAGTAATTGATGTTAAGGAAAATAACAGAAGAACATTTACAATACAAACAGTGTCACGCTTTACAAGGACATGAGGATCATGGTGTGGTGAAAAAGGCACTAGACGGAAAATCAGGAAATTTGGATATCAGTCCTGGCTGTTTAACTTTCTGAAAACCTTGAAGCCAATTTCTGGGGGTTAGTGTGTTGCTGAGATCATGACTTTTCACCTAGGAAGGGATTTGTAAACACCTTAGCAAGGTCTGGGAGGACATGTCCAAATTACAATTTCCTTGTCCAATTTTGCATTGAAGGACTTCGGGGCTTATCAAGATTAGCTAACATGCCCATGATCACACAGCTGCTAACTGGTGAAACCCACACCTGAGTCCCCAGCCTGAAATCTCAATTACTATATACATCTGCTCTCTCTGTCTTTAGGGGGGTACACCTTTCTTGATGTGGGGAAATAATGATTTAGTTTACAGAGTGGGAAAATCAGAGTTTGTTTGATTTTCATCAAGTGCTTTGTGTCTGAACGCACCTTTTCTTTGTAAGTTAATTTTTCAATGTAACTCAGTTAATGGCTCCCACCTCCTTTCTGTGCCTCACATGATTTTCCCTACCTTCCTATTCTTCCATTATAAAATGCCTTACCCACATTTTAATGTTTCTGGAACACAAAGATCTTTCAATTTACGGGTCTGTTTAATGTGACAATATTTATTTATTTTCTACAAAGATGTTCTTAAAATGATATTGTCTCTGAATACAGAAAGCAAGACATTAGAATTTCTTGTGTCCACTCTCTTGCCATCATTAACTGTCTAGGGACTGATACATTCAGTGTCGTGGCTATTGTCCTGGTCCTAACAAACAGTCTTATTCAGACTTTCAACTTGAGTCTCCGATTTTCACTTCTCTCTGGACTGTCAGCCTTGGAGTCCTTCTAGGGCTGACGCACTCCTTTGTTGCCTCCTAATTCTCATTCTGGAATCCAACTTGATTTGGTTTGTCTTCTGTTCTGGTTTCCTAATCAGTTTCTGTGACCCATGTGAGTAGCTCTCAAACCTGTCAGAGTGTCAGAATCACCTAGAGAGAAATGTTATATTTGGGATTCTACAGTAAAGCTCAGAAGTGCAAA
This sequence comes from Saccopteryx leptura, assembly GCF_036850995.1. NCBI lineage: Eukaryota > Metazoa > Chordata > Mammalia > Chiroptera > Emballonuridae > Saccopteryx > Saccopteryx leptura. The sequence continues at coordinate 222,597,019 of NC_089503.1, read as the reverse complement.
ACCAGTTTCCTGCATTGGGACTTGGAAACCTACATTGAAAAGAATGCTTTCATGCATAGCCAGACATAACCTTATCCACATGGTATCTTTACCTGAAGCAGGTGCCCAGGTAGGTTTTGTCCTGTTTTAATGGACTTGGTTCTTCACTAGCTATTATGAATTTTAATAAGAAGGCATTCTCATTTCCAGAAACATGTGTCTGGTTATGCTTATAGTTGTGTAACACATCATAGTAAATTGCATTTAGAATTAAATTCCCAACAGAGGTGCTCATTTTACCAAATAACTAAAAAAACAAAACAAAAACAAAAAACTTCTTGAGCTGACTTTTCTTTAATCAAATATAAAACACTTTATACATTGGCGTTTCAAGCAAATATTTTTTTAATGTTCATCATCATACCACATGACTGTGAAATAATTACATGTTTATTCCAAACAATTTTTGAAATAAGAAATTTCAGACAATTTCCCAATGGATACATTTTGTATTTGAATAACAAATCCAGATCATTGATTTTCTTCAACCCCTTTTAGCACTGTGAGTTTGTTAGGTTTAAAATATTCACCAAGAATAATGCTGTTTATGTTAATTAACATAGTGAATATTTAATCAATGTCAAGTAGATGCTGGGAATCATATTAGATGCTAGGGATGTCCTTGTGCTGCTGACTGTTGTTTTCTTATTGTGTGAGAAAGAGCCCTTTCAGAGCCAAGTGCTCTTGTTCGCTGCTCATGCTATTTTTCTCTCTGAGACAGCACACGCAGATTACTTTTTGAACTATGGCTTAATTATAAAGCACTAAAGCAAATGCAGTGGTATATAATTTATTCAGGGCAGAGCCGATCCTGCTTCGGTGTGAAAGTCAGGTTGAAAATATGTTATGGTAATACTGTGTTCCCGTACTGCTGAGCCTTCTTCCCTCCTGCATCTGGCTCTTAATTTGCAGTTGTGCAAAATAACAGCTGTCTCATAGAAGCCATTGAAACTAAGGCACTGTGTAAAACACTTATATTGTAGTTTATAATTATTTATAGCATACGCTGGGGAAGTTCCAAAACTAAGAAGTCAATGCAATAAATCTCTGTAATTCTCTCATTCTTTACCTTCTTTAGTTACTTATACGGCACCAACAAGAAATGTTTAAACTCTTTTCAGGAATGTTTATTTTTTTTTGTATTCATTACTCTCATTAGATAGTGTTTTCTGCTTGGCTTTCATCGTTTACCATGTGTGAAATGTGCATAGGGTTTGTTTTTCCTTCGCTACACCAGAGAACAACAGGCTCTACTAAAAACGTATTTATAGGGATTTGGAGAAGTCTTGGATTTACTCATGTTACTTTTCCTAGATTTTCTTTTCTAAGTGAACATTTATAATATTTGGAATCTACAGAATGCAATTTGTACCGCTTTCCAAACCCATAGAGTATTCTGACTTTGGGAAAGTTATCTGAAGGTTTGATGTCCAAGCCAGTTCAATGTCACCTGAGAAACAGGGCAACCCTCCATTGAGAGAGAGGGATGCACTGGGGTAACTAGTGTGGACAATGACAATGACAATGACCTTGTGAAGAGTATGAGATTCTTGTGGACCATTCTTGCACACTCTTTGCAGGCTATTGGGTTAGCCTGCCTCATTTTCACAGATACTGGCAAAACTGTAGAGACATAAACCTTTATTACCCCCAGCACAGCGATCAGTGTGAACTTCAGGTTTGTGTGAGCTCTTCCTGCACACAAGATCCTTTGAAGGGCCTTGAAGTCAGCCAGGTGAATGATGCTGATGCAGAGGATTTTGTCACCACTGGAGATCCTGAATTGGGGAAACCCTTTTGCAGTGGACTGCAGGCACTCTTGTCCAGACTTTGCCCTGGAGAGATGTTATACTGCTCAACAAACAAATCTGCCCGTTGACATATCTACCTGGGCTGTTTAAAAAAACTGTTGAACAGATAGTCTAGAACAGTAGACTTCAGTACTTCTGCTCATAAAATGTGCTCCCATGAGACCCTTTTGGAATGATCCTCCTAATAGTCCTGAGTGATGTATATTTGTTCATACGGTTTAAACTGTTTCTACTAGAATTTTTTACCCTAACAATTCTGGTTTGTTAGAGTTTACCTTGGATTATATCTTTCTATGTTACCTTTATCATAGTCAATACTGATGATTAATAATTCAGCTCAAACACAAATGACTAGACACAAGAGGAGTGAAAGTGCAAGTCATCAGATCAGGGCCTATTTCAAACTATGTGACAAGTGGTAGTGGCCTTTTGAGGTTCTAGGAAACATGTTAAATAATAGCCCAAACTGGAATTTCCTTTAAATTAATTTTTTATTAAATTTATTGGGGTGACATTGGTTAATAGGTTTCAAGTATACATTTCTATGCTACATGGTCTGTATATCACATTGTGTGTCCATCACCCACAGTCAAATCGTCTTCTGTCACCAAGTATTTGGCCCCCTTTACCCATTCCTACCCTCCCTACCTACTTCCTTCTGGTAACCCCCATAGTGTTGTCTGTGTCTATGAGTTTTATTCAGTTTTACAGCCCACCTATGAGTGAAATCATATGTTTCTTAGCTTTTTCTGACTGCCTTACTTTGTTTAGCATAATATTCTCAAGGTCCATCCATGTTGTTGCAAATTGCAGTATTTTATCTTTTTTATGGCTGAGTAGTATTCCATAGAGTATCTGTACCACATCTTCTTTACCCAGTCATCCATCAAAGGACACTTCAGTTCTCTTTATGTCTTGGCCACCGTGAATAATGCTTTAATAAACATAGGGTGCATATATCTCTGTGAGTAAATATTTTTTAGTTTTTTGGGGGTAGATACCCAGAAGAAGGATTGCTGGTTCATGTGGTAACTCTATTTTTAACTTTTTCAGGAACCGCCATACTGTTTTCCAGTGGCTTGTACCTATATATAATGAGAACTACAAAGCATTATTAAAAGAGATAGAAAAAGGCATAATGAAATGGAAAGATACTTTGTGTTCATGGATTGGAAGAATCAACATAGTTAAACATGACCATATTACCCAAAACAATGTACAGATTCAATGCAATCCCCATCAGAATTCCAATGTCATTTTTTAAATAAATAGAACAAAAAATAATCTTAATTTGTATGTAATTTCCTTTTAAAGAAGATAGTTTGAGAAAAAATGGAAAAGAGCAAAAATGTCAGAGAAATAAGGTCCAGCATTTCAGGCAGGACTGGCTAACCATGAAGAACAGGCATGAGACTCTACAGTTTGACTTAAATCTCATGGTTAAAATTGAATGATTAGACAATGGGAGTTACTGGATGAACTACAAGCTTATCTCTTTCTTTGCCAGGTGCTTAATTGCCTGAAGGAAGACGCTTTTTAAAGTGGATTTTATGTTAACTGTTCATATGATTGAGGTTATTAGTACTGAGGATTATTATATTTACTCAGTATTACCAACTAGAAAACTGAGGCCCAGGAAGTCTTGGAGAAAGATGGAGAAACAGCTAATCTCTTACGTCTCCCTGTAGGGCATGTGTTTGCTCAAAAGGTGCACATTATTTTAAGGTCAAAATGAGAGAATGAAAGAGAGTGAGGGAGAGAGAAGGACAGAGAGAGACTGATCTGCAGGAATTGTAATCCTCTACATATAGAAAACTTCACTCATCACTGTAAATACCTTCCCAAATTAGTATCATATTTAGAAATTTGCCAGAGTGAATGAAGGTGTATTTTGGTTTATGACTAGAGCTCAGCCCTAGTGTAGAAATATATTAATTGCTATTCAAACTCACTTTAAAAAGATGGATATCTGAGATGCAAATACAGGATTGCCTCAAGTACAATAAACAAACAATTAAAACCAATTATAATTTACTAGTAAAACTTTCAAGCATTGAGAAATTGGCCTTGTTTTATGTTTGGTGAAAGACAGAGAATGTCAGAGTGGTTTAACTACTTTCATCTGTATTCAGAGGCGCTGGCCATATTCAGCTGGAAGGGATCTGAGAGCATCTGTTGGGATGATTTTCTCCCCTTGGAGGAGCCCTGAGTTCTTGGAACCCTGAGGCAGGGCAGAGGGACCCACGAGGAAGCAGATCATCTCATCAGAGCTACTCTGTTTTTACCACAGCTTGGCTTCTGTTACTTAGAAAACAAATTCAAACTCTCACCAGTATAATCTTTTATATCTTGATAGGAGTTTGGGTACATGCAGTATTAAAACTAAGTGAATATACACTTAAGATTTGTGTCTTATTATATTTGTGTTTCATGTAAAAAAATAAACAGTTACTGAACTCAACTGTAACATGCTGAAGAACTTAGGGAGAGGTGTGCCGATGTCTGATCTACCTGGAGATGTACCAGAAATAAGGTGGGTCGATGGAGGCTACAACAATGAAGCAAGGATAGTGATACATTAATAATAGAATGTAGATGGAGGTTATATGGGTGCTTTCTGTATGGTTCTTTCAACTTTGCTGTATGTTTAAAATTTTTCTTACTTTTTAGGGGGAGGGAAAACTGACCACTCTAGTTCACTCTTTCTATTTTTATAAATAAGAAAGATGAGGTTCAGACCCAATAAGATTTAGCCATTGGCAGAGCAAGAACAAGAACCAAACATCTTCAAAGAACACTTCTGCTTCTTATCTTTACATTCCAATTTGAGCATCTGCTCCGAGTTCTTCACATTCATGTAAAAAAATATGAGTGTTGTTCAAGATGGAAAAAAGGGCATTCTACGGGATTATCAAAACTCCTACTTTCTCAGGAGGATATCTTCCCTCTCCTTTCCGGTTTATTTTTCATGCTGGTGGCATTGAGGTGAATTTTGTGCTTCTCATAGTTTATTTAATGCATTAGGACAGTTGTGAACTTACATATTTTATGGTATTTCTGAGCTAACTTTCCATTTTATTTTCCACTCACATATAAATAAATACATTTGGTATTTCTTGATCATTATATTCCTCTGAAAGTGTATAAGTGAAGGTGAAATTTTTAAGAAGAGGTCCATGAACTTGATGTAGATTCTCCTGATATCTTTTCAGGGAAAAACAAAACAAAACTGGCTTTGCTTCTGCCGTTTGGTGTGAGTCATAATGAAGGACGACCTAAAAATGACTCCTTTACTCTTAGACCCTTCTAGAACATTCAGAGGGTAGGAATTTCTGGAGTCAAGACTGCCTAGGTTTATATTCTGGTTCTGGTATTTCTAAGTGTGAAAACTTGGGGAAGTTACTCAAATTCTGTCAGCTTTTCTCTTGGGTATAAAATGGGGATAATAGTATCCTACAGATGAAGTATTTAATAAAATCGGTGGTTACAACTTTTATTAGTGGTAACCTTACAGTTTGCTAGTGAAGGGATTATATATAGCAGTTTATATGTGTATTTTGTTTCTTTTATTTTACTTTGTATTTATAGTTGACATCACTTTCACAAAGGACTGCACTCCTGGATATTTATAGGGTTACATCTTCACTTGTTCTGCACACTCTCATTCTTACAGTTTGCACAAAAGCATGAGTCATCTATAAAGCACATTTTAGTTAAGATTGAGTTTATTTATTCCCTAACTCTGTAGTCCCTTAAAAGATATTTGTTTTCTCAGATTTTAGTGTTGATTACTGCTTTTCTGTGTTTTCCCTAGAATTCCAAAATGTAAGAATTATAGACTTGTACAATTCAAGAATAAGAAATGTAAAAAAAAAAAAAAAAAAGAATAAGAAATGTAGAATTCTCAAAGTGAAAAATACAATTTTTTGTCAGTATAACTTAAAAATTGCAATGTAAAGGTGCACATTTTTATATTAAGTGGATGAAGATATTGGTGTTAATTGTAAGCAGAATTTCAGATTAATGAACATGTTAAGTCAAACTGAAGGGATAAGTATATCTTATCCACTTTAGCATACATATACATTTGAGATGACAGTATATCATTTGAAGGAGAAAAAATATCAAGATTATATTTCTGTAGTTCAGTAGTTGTATAATGCTTTCTTTGTCTATCATTCATAATCTTTTTAAAATAATGTGATATCTCATAGTTTCCAAGAGTGATGAAATAATTTTACGCACAGAATCATCAAATTTGGAGGGCTATGAGGCAGCTTTGAGATCATCTGGAATTATAGATTCCTGCTTTTTAATCCTATTTCAGGAAATTAAAAAACATACTCATGTTTAGTCATATTCCAGATGTATTAAATTAGAATCTCTGTGAATGGAGCCCAATAGTCTTAGTTTTCATAACATTCCATGATGTCAATGTCAGATTCACCCACCTGTTTTTTTGTTTGTTTCTTTGGCTAATGTTTAGAAAGGAAACAGGAAACTGCTCTAGATCTTGATGAAGTTATAGAGCTATTTACCTTCAAAATTGAGACAGAATCTTGCTCTCTATTAAACCAGCGGTTTTTTCAATCTCCCACAATGCTTTTCTTTGGTTAGTCCCAATTGTGTGTGTGTGTTTTGGTTTTTTTAAATTGAGTTTATGTGGCTCCAGAAATTTTGAGGGAAGACTGCTCAGGTGTAGTCATGCCCTGTTTTACTGGATGAGCCTCAGGAATATCATACACATTTGTATTTCCTGAAACATGGGGGAGTGAGTAGCGATGTTGGCATAGCCCTTATATCCCTGGCTTGGACTGGTAAGCAGCTCCGTAAATGGAGTTTTTTGTGGTCAGGAGAAAATAACAGTGACACTGTTAGTTGGTTACTCTAAGTTTTATGTACTATGTGTTAATTAAATTATATTCTACATTATTCATTAATAATAGAATATATGTATATTAGACTAGCTTTACTTATGGGACATATTAAGTTTATTTTAAACTTGGTAGAATAAATAAGTATTCTGTAATTAAAGCTCATTGTAAATTATTTTACCTATTTCATAATATTAATTCTTATGATTGTGTTCTTACTTACATACAACAATATAATTCATATACTATCTACCATCAATTGGCTTTCTGTATGTTCCAGAATTAAAATATGGAGTTATAATATGATCATACCATTAAAGCTGATTTCCAAATGAATGGTAATATGGAAAAATGTGTTTCTAACCTTTTTATGATATATTCTTTGGATACATACAGATTATTCTAGGTTTTCATCACCATTTCTTGCTGTGGTGGGATAATATTATAGTCTCAAATGGCATGTGGCCAAACATGGATGCAGTGTTAGTGCCTCTTGAAGGCCTTGTTTAAAGCACTCACTCTGGGATACTACTGTGCTTCTTTACTTCCAGACTGACCCCCGCTCTAAGCAGTGTTGGGGCAATGCCTGGGCTGCCCGAGCCCTTGAAGTTCAAGAAGAGGCCCCTGGACTTCTCATGATGGGAGGTCAGAGTCAATGTAAGTGACTTCCTAATTTTGGAGGCTAAATCCCTTCAGTGATTCAGCTCTGTATGAAGCCAGCCCTATAAATGATTAGCTCCAGTGTGTGTTTTATGTCACCATCATACCCTCAAATAATGCCACTGGCCTAAAATACAACTTTAGAAGTGTTTCTCAAGTAATAAATTCTAATGTATGTCTGGTGAAAAACATAGTACAAAAATGTGTGCATTCACTTTTTTGTTTTGTTTCCTTAGGATTACTCATAGGTATTTGAATTTCGGGAAAATATCACTTTAAAGAAATTGGTGTTACTTTGAAACTTTGTGTCGAGTATAGTTTAGAGAAAACTTCAAAAGTTTAATTTGAAATTTTCTTGGACTTTAAAGCTGAGCATAACTGGACTTGTAATCCATAAGTGGGCAAAACTGCAAAATTTATATCTTTGAGAATAGTTTTAATTTTAATATATTTGAACATTGTTGCTTAGTACAGATTTCTTTCTGTTCAGTGTGACTTCACGAATTCCCAATCCTGTAGAAATTTTAAAAGGTAACAACTCAGTAAATTGTTACGGAAAATACTTGGTATATGTACAAATGGATAATAGAAATAGTGTTTGTAATAAATTATAGGAGACTAGAACTGGATGTTTTCTTTATTGTAGAATAATGAAGTTCTGACATACTGCTGGTATATGGAATGTTCATTATAAACAGTGATAAGAGGAGAAAGTAATGAAAAAATAAAACATATTAGAATAATGTCAAATTTATTCTCATCAAGTCCTTAGGATCTAAGTCTCTCTTCAAATCAGATTAATACAGTTTACAAGTTATAAGGTAAGGATCATGAGGAGATAGTTTCTCTTGTACAGTTGAATTCTAGAACTCATGTAAAATTATAATACTTCATTACAGAAGGGAAAACAAAGTTCTATAGTAAGCAAAGATTCATATTAGTTTTTATTTTTGTACCTAATGGTTTGGCTCTAACTCTAGTAAACACATTTGAACTGATATCATACAAATTAATATTTTACATAGTGCTAATTTCCTTACCTGAATTCATCATATCAACTATTAAAGTAGTGAGTCCTGGGAAGGGACTGGGGCATAGAGTAGGACACCTCAGGTATGTTTTAGGTTCCCATTTCCTGTTCGCTCAGGTGTCATTTGAGTTCTCTGAACACCGGATCTGTTGATCTGTCCTGCCTACCTTCCGAGGTTGTCGTGTAGACCAGATGAGCTTATATCTATATTTCAAAGTACTTTGTTAACTATAACACACTGTAGAAAATATGTTCATCGTTTGCGTACAACACTTGGAACAAAACATTTAAAATAATATGGGTGTTTTATACAGCAACTTTAGAGAAGGTTGTCTTTATATAAATTTAATTTTTTAAAAAGCAAGAAACAAAGTAATTACTATGTAGTGGAGTGAAATACATGGAATAACAACATCAAAATATTTATGAAAAGCAGCGTTAGTTACCATGGTGCACCCTGGAATCTTCATTAGCCCTCCCCCCTCTCCCCCTCTCCCCCTCTCCCCCCCTCCCGTTGCCCTTTCTCTAACTTCCCCCGCTCTGTCTCTCCACTTCTCCATTCGGCCCCCACCCACTTACTTTCCAAGGTTGGCAGGGCTTTCTTGCCTCTTTCCTGACCTTAAGTTTTATACCCTGTGGACCCTCTTTATTGGTGTTATATCACTTAGACATTCTGGCAGGTTTTGTATGAAGCCTTTGACATATTTCCCTTGATGTTTTTTAGTAAGACAGGGCTAAGCTCTAAGCTGCTGGACCAGAAAGCAGAGGGTAGCCTTTGGTCCCCAGTGAGTAATAACACCACAGGTAGCGCTGACAGGTGTGATAGCTGCACGTCAGCTGAGACTGTTCCAGGGTTTGAAACTCTTCAGCTAGATCTGTCACTACTAATTTCAGTTAAGATATTTTTTTAAACGATAAGACATGTTTAGAATAAAAACTCAGAGAAGAGCAGACACAGAAAAGTAATGTTTGAAACGGAAAGTAAGCAGAAATACACAGAAACCTGAATTGCATGACGACGACAGAAGAAAGGTGAATTTTTAGGTTGGAGATGAGCGAGAAAGAACTCATTTTGCCAGGGTTGCGCTGGCTTGTCAGGGCGGTGTCAGAAAAGCTGCCTGGCCTCCGGAACCCAATTGACCTGTGCCAGCCAGGACACCGGAAAGCAGGGAAAAGGCCCAAAATGAATGGGTACCAGGAGGAAAGGAACTCACTTATCTTGGCACTCATAGTTTAAACATATACCTAAGAGGTAGGTCTGTTTTGAAACTATTTAAACTTATTAGCATCAAGTACTTGCTGTGATTCTTTGTTATTGGTTGTTTTCGTAACGTGCAGGTGCAAGAGCGGGTAAGAAAGCTCAGTATTTGTGTGAACAGCTTATCATTCTGTAGTTACCCTGGGGCAGAAAATTGGGGCTGCTTTTTCTTCATTTCTCCCTTTACTTCATTTCTTTATTATAATCATCCTTTCCCTTCCCTGCCTTTCTTAAAAAAAAAATGAAAAAGTATTGCTTGATTTTAGAAAGTGGAAGAGAGAAAGAGAGAGAGAGAAGAATATTAATTTGTTCCTGTATGTGCCCCATCCAGGGATAGAACCCACAACTTCTGTGTAGCGGGACAGTGCTCTACCAAGCTATCTGGGCAGGGCTTCCCTGCCTTTCTTTTCAAGCCTCTTCTTCCTTTCCTTCCTCATTTTTGATTCTCCTGCCCCAAGATTTTAGACTGACTTCTTGAAACTTACAAGCCCTAACATGGCAATGGTACATCTCAGCAGGATTGTCCTCCAACATATCAATCTACCGGCTCAAAAGAGATTCATGTGCCACCTTGAATTTTCAGATTCTCCCTGTTGCCTAAAGAGGCTGATATTGGTAAAGATATGAAAGTTAGGAAGAGCGTTACTTCCATCATTTAGGCTATTTAGTAGCATGGTCTTAGGATTCTTTGAATTTTTGCATGTGTCAAAACTGGAAGTTTTGGAGCCTGATGTTTAGACAGAGGCTACTCTTTTCCAAGGGTTCAGGTCCGGCAGCCAGCACAGGATTGGGCAGTGGAGAGGGTAGCCTCTTCTCACCAGAGGTGCCTTCTTTTGCCTGGTCTGCCACACGAGTGGTCCCGGAGCTGCTGGAGTGTGCCCCTGTCTCAGGCAGGGATAGCAATACTAGCGTGTACATGTCGTTGAAAAAATTGCAGAAAAAGTGCCTTCTTGGAGCAGAAGAACTGCAATAAGGCACTTTTCTTGTTGGGTGTGGCTCAGCACTGAGACTGATCTGGGTTTAGGCCCTCATTTGCCTCCAGGAACTGTTGCTCACATGTAAATAGTACAATTATTTGCAATAGTCCTGGTCCCAAGCCACAGGGCAATGGGAAAATGGGAAATCTTCCTAAAAATGATGATAGTTTATACATTATGAAGTCTCCCAAATACAGCAAAAACTGTTTTTTACTCTTTGTCAATAATTGGAAATTGCTGATTTTGGAATTAGCAGGTTACCAATGTTATATCTGTCAGTTCTCAAGGTAACTTATTTTTTAAAGTGTTATATAAGTAAAGTACTTTTTTTTTTTTTAATTTTTTTTTTAATTTTTTTATTTATTTTATTTTATTTTATTTTTTTTTATTTTTATTTATTCATTTTTAGAGAGGACAGAGAGAGGGAGAGAGGGAGACAGAGAGAGAGAGAAGGGGGGAGGAGCTGGAAGCATCAACTCCCATATGTGCCTTGACCAGGCAAGCCCAGGGTTTCGAACCGGCGACCTCAGCATTTCCAGGTCGACGTTTTATCCACTGCACCACCACAGGTCAGGCCTAAAGTACTTATTTTAAATAGAGTTGAGTCATATTAATTATTTCAAAAGTGAATATGAAATATAAGATCAAATTTTATACTATTTAATAAGGGTTTGGGGTAGGGAAATAAAGCAATTTAAGTGAAAGATTAAATTTTGAATACTCTCATGGGTCAAAGAGTTGGTGGCAGTAATTATGATTTGCCAGCCTTGGTAACATTTCAGATTCTCAGATAGCTTGGGAACTTTGGGAACCTATGGATCGCAATAAAAACAAAATATCAAATGTGTGTGTATGAATCTATCTACCTACCTACCTACCTACCTACCTACCTACCTACCTATCTACCTACCTACCTGTCATCTTTATCTATTTTTTAAAAAATAAGAATTCAGATTTTAAGACCTTTTCGAGGAGACAGCAAGCAGGGTGGGAAACGTTTCTGATTAAAAACTTAATGCTCACAGCTGTGATATTCCTCTTACCTGCATTTAAAATACAAGTGACTATATTAAAACCCCCTAAGAAATAAAATTTGGATATAATGTGATTGGTAATTTGCTTTTATTCTCCAGCTAAAGTTCCTATAGGGACAGGAAGACATAGGGGAGAGTGATGGGGGGGGGGGGAGGGACAGGAGGACACTTTGTTTCAGGAAACGGAAGCAGAGGAGTGAGTCCTGAGCATCTTTTGGTCCAATTTTCACAATCTAGTGATGAAGTCACGTGAATTTCAGGGACCCCTGCGGTTGTTCTGGACATGGAAGCTGGCATTAGTGCCATGCACCATCTTCATTGATATTTAAGTGGTAGTGGACAGTGGCCACCCAGCGGTACCATGCCAAAGCCAGGAGCTGGAAGCCAGACCCCCAGAACTCCCAGCCAGCTAGCTCTGCTGGCCAACTCTGTCATTTTATTAGCTTTGCAATAATGGAAACTCATTGTTTATACACTTGAACAATTCTAGTTTTGGACCATTAGTCATGATAAGGTTTTATTGCAGTAGATGAATAGAGTATGCTCAGTTTATGTTATACATTTTTTAAAACAATCTCAGCTTCTTTATTAAAAATAAAAATAGATCTAGCCATTGACTATTCATGTTTGATGTTACAGTTTTAAATGTGCATTGATATTCTACTTATTTAGAAACTAGAGCAGAACTCAAAATACTGGAGCTAACTTTAAGAATTTTTTTAAATGCAAGTGTATAAAAATCTCACTTAGAAACTTCTGTGTACCATGAAAGAAGTCATAGCTTTTGGAAGTCACTGTATATACTAAAATTAAGTGAAGGATATTTGCTTACTCTTTTACTAATTCTTATTTACTTAGACTGTGTTTTGTAGGAATATTGAATTACATTTGATACAGAGGAGAGAACTTTAAGCGTTTAAAGTAAAACTAAAATAAAAAAAACTATTAAGATAATCTCTACAACATGTTAAATGTGTTTAATTCCCTTTAGAATTGGAAGTTTTACTGAGTTTTTTTCTCCCCTGCTCTGAGCTGCAGCCATAGACCAAGTGACAACATCACTGTTTTTAATAAAAAGGATTAATAAAAATGTAAGAGGATTAAGCATTTCAGGTTCTCACTTCTATGCCTAATATGAGAGTACTGGCTTGAAGCCAGTATAATATACATATTAATTTATTGGTACTTTGCTTGAAGTGAAGTAGAAGATTACCTCTTCTGAGATTGTTCACCTGAGGTAGTCAGTCTCAATCAGGAGCAATTTTGCCTCTGGGGGACATTTGGCAATGTCCAGAAACATTTTTGGTTGTCACATCTTGGGGGGTGGCATGTTGCTATTGGCATCTAGTGAGTAGAGGCCAGAGATCCTGTTAAAACATTTCACAATGCATAAGAAAGTTCCCCCAAACAAGGTTATCCAGTCCAAAATGTTAGTATGCTGAGGTTAAGAAACTCTCTCTTAGGAGTATTTACAATTTGACCTCTTCCTTATTTCTTTTCTTTTTTCTTTTCCTCCTTTCTTTCAGAATGTGTAGCTTGGTTTGGAGAACAGTGCTTGCTACAATACCAAGATGTGGTATTGTACAGAATGAAAAAAAGTCAAGAGACCTGCTCGGTAGTTATATGACTTTGGACATGTCACTTCAACTCTTTCGTTTCTTTATCTTTAGAACTGGATAGAATCTTATAATTCTTCTAGGCCGACAAAGTCAAAATAATTTGGCTAAACCACTTATTCAACCTGACTTGAACTCCTCCTCTGTCCAATAACATGCTGGGTGCTAAGAGTGGAATAGTACAGAAGACCAGATGATGTAGTTCTTGATGGCTAAATGCCTGTGATTTAATTAGGGAGGCCGACTTGTAAACCGAAGTGACTGCACTGTGATAAGCAGTCTAATAAAAGTGTGATCAAAGTTCTACAGAGCAAAAGAGGACAGCCATGACTGTGATAAGGAGAGCTGGGTGAGCCTTCAGAAAGAAAGTAGTCTCTGACGAGGAGGGATTTGTTGGAATGCGGGAAGGACATTCCAGCCAAAAGGAATGGTATATGCGAAGGCTTAGAATTACAAAAGCTCTGGTGTTTGGTCATGTTGAAAAGTTTCAGTATGGCTGGAACATCATCTCTGAATTTAAAAAAAATACTCTTCTTTTTTTCTTTGTATTTTTTTTTTTCTGAAGCTAGAAACGGGGAGAGACAGTCAGACTCCCGCATGCGCCCAACCGGGATCCACCTGGCACGCCCACCAGGGGGCGACGCTCTGCCCCTTTCGGGGGGTGGCTCTGCCGTGACCAGAGCCACTCTAGCGCCTGGGGCAGAGGCCAAGGAGCCATTCCCAGCGCCCGGGACATCTTTGCTCCAATGGAGCCTTGGCTGCGGGAGGGGAAGAGAGAGACAGAGAGGAAGGAGAGGGGGAGGGGTGGAGAAGCAGATGAGCGCTTCTCCTGTGTGCCCTGGCCGGGAATCGAACCCGGGACTTCTGCACGCCAGGCGGACACTCTACCACTGAGCTAACCGGCCAGGGCCAAAAAATATTCTTCTTGTGTCACCTTAAAATATCACAAATTTTTCAAAGCTCCTTAAAGCAATGAAAAGTCAACATGACCATTTCATCCTTGTCCCCATGCACTGTAGCCATCCACCGTGTGCATCACAAGCACAGACGGCCTCAATTACAGCCTGGGGATTCCTCCAGGCTCCTGTCTCTCCCACGTGTTTTGACTTGTTTCTGATCTGCCGCTTAGTTATTAATGCTGGGGCGCGTGGTGCAGAAAAGTCGGGAACAACAAATCCACGTTATACAAAAGTGCCTGATTCCTTTCCTCCCTTAAAGTTCCCTTGAAATAATGTTGAATTTTAATAACCCCCTTGGGGCAGTGGACTTGGTAATTAAAACATCTGATTTAAAATTCACAAATGCAGGTGCACCAAGTGCAGCGCCGTCCACTCTGCCCTTCTAAGACAAGTAGAGAACCCGATGGCAGAAAGAGTGCCAAGGCCGCTGGCACAGTCGGAAGACAGGAAGGTTTCTGGCTGCGGGTGATCAGGTGCTGCTCAGCGCTGCCAAACAGTTGGTCCCCGGCTGGGCCCAAGCCACCATCACACTCGGTTTTCTTTTGCAGCTGTGAAAACCAGTATCTTCCCTGAGAGCACATCACAGAAGGAAACGAGAGTATTCTGAGGGAAATGAATCTTTCAATCATTTGTAAAAAAGTCCACACATGTAGCATGAGTTTTCCCTCAGCAAGTCTGACTTTTCTCAGAAGAAAGGAGTTTACAAGGAACTCCTTCTGTTGCTTTTCTTTGGAAATATCTGGAAATAAAACAAAGTGATGGAGTAGCGATCACAGTGACTTGAAGAGACTTCAGGAAATCTGGCCTCTGTTTCCAGCCAGGCAGCTGACTTTCTGTGACCCCTTATTTCTTGATGTCTGAATGTCTCCTTCTAGAAATAAATCTAAGGACACCTGCTGTTCATTGCTCAGGACTTAGAAAGTAATGTCTGCAGTATCTGTGAGAAGAGGAAGGTTCTATAATACAAATAAGTATTTTTCCACTCTTGCTATATCAGTTAATTCCCTGTTTATATGATTAAATTCTGAGTAGTCAGACACTTGGCAAACCCCTTCCCCCTACCCCACCAGAATGTAAAATCCATGGTTTAACTGCTCATTATGAATTGGTCCCAACCTCACTTAACCTAATAAATATCTCAGAAAAGAGCCAACTTGGCTGGAGTTGAATCACTATAGCTTTGCTAATTTGGTCACTATTAAGCCAATACTTTTTAATCTGGAAAGAGCTAAGGGGGAATGTTCAGAAATCAAGGCCTGGGTGCATTCTCCCAGAAATCACTGGAGATCAGCTGTCTATGAGCTTGGTAAGAGGAGGAGGAGGTGCAGATAACCGTGTTCCAGGCCAGCATGTCCCCTGTGTGTCCTGACACGCTCAGTGGGAGTTGCATAGGGTCTCTAATGCAGAATTAACACATAAACGATCCTCGTGTGATATGTGAGAATTGAAAATGTTTTGCGCTCTGAAAGACTGTTCTTTATGTAATAAGTGTATATTCTTTCATTGTTTATTAGATGTTGTTTTCTATGGAAATAATCATTGCATGTTTCTGAGCAGGAGTAAAGTTTTTCTGAAATAGCCACACTCATTTATTTACATGGAGTCTGTGGCTGCTTTTGCCTTACAATAGCCGAGTTAAGTAATGGCCCACAAACACTAACAAAAATATGAACTGTCTGGCTTATGCAGAAAAAGTTCTGCTGATGATCTTGCTTTAAAGAAATGCATTTTGTCCTGACCAGGCGGTGATGCAGTGGATAGAGCATTGGACTGGGATGCAGAGGATCCAGGTTTGAACCCCTGAGGTTGCCAGCTTGAGCAAGGGGTCACTCGGTCTGCTGTAGTCCCCTGGTCAAGGCACATATGAAAAAGCAATCAATGAACAACTAAGGTGCCGCAACAAAGAATTGATGCTTCTCGTCTCTTTCCCTTCCTGTCTGTTTGTTCCTATCTGCCTCTCTCTGTCTCTCTTTCTGTCTCTGTTACAAAAAATAATAATAATAAAAGGAAAAAAAGAAAGAAATGCATTTTGTAAACAAAACTAGTTTCTGCAATTTAGAGAAATTCTCTCGGGGTGATCATACCTAAACAAAAGAAATTCTTTCACAGAAGTTATAACCTCAAATACTTTCTTTTCACCTATTTGCTTTATAACACCTGAGAAATTCTTTTAAAATACAAATGTTGAAATAATATGTAAAAGAAAATACATTTCTTATGGTCTATGAACATTCCTCCCTCCAAAAAAAAGAACCATGCATATGGCTGTACAGTGACTATAAAGTGATCACTGTATGTCACCAGTTATATTAGGGAAATAAATAAATAACAGTAACAATCACAGGTGTTTATAAAATGCTTATTCTGTGTTAGACACCATTCTAAATACTTTTAAATTTCTTTCAACAGCAATCCTTTGAAGTAGGATAATTATTACCTTTATTTTTTATTGGACATTTTAAACTTGTGAATACAGTTTGAGGAATTTAAATTTTAAGAAAAATATACCAATAAAATATTTATAATTTATTTCATGGGTTTATTGATACAAATGAATAGTTAAATTTCAGGACATTGTAAAGCCAAGGTACCAGCTGTATTCCATGACTAAAGTTAGAGCATACTAGTGAATGGTTTTTAGTAACATAGGAGAGTTATCTTGAATTGCAATTTTGGTAGTTTTCAGTTGTGAGCTTAATTTAATTTTCTTAATCGTTTTTTCAGGCTTAATTTAATTTTTCTATAGTTAGGTGTCTATTGGGTTTATTTTAATCTTCCTTTAAAGTCAACACATTCAATGTGCCCATACTGAAGATTGCAATGGCTGGTGTCATAGTCCACACCGGGTGGTTCTCCATGCAGGAGTTCATGCTGGGATACTACACTTACACTCAGAGGAAGTGGTCTGAGGCAACAACAGGTTTTTAGAAGGTGACTGGATAATTGACAAGCAGAGGATGTAGTCCTCTGAATAGAATGGCGTTTAGTAGTAAAGCAGAAGTTATGCTAAGTTAGTAAGAATGTCAGAGAAGTGATTGATAGAGTTTGATTGCAAATGGAAGCACCAGTTGAGACTTAGCTTTGCATGACAGTCAGACAAGGGTTAGACATAGTGGGGATAGGTAGTGAGGTGTTTGCCGTTCAGTATTTAACACTGCCTAGCTGTGCCTACTCTGGATCTTGGCTTGGGAAAGCACAAAAGATACAGTGGAAAGAGGTGAGAAGCAAAGGCAGATAATGCTGTCAGAGACAGTTGAGATCAGAATTCCCCTCATTAGTCCACACCCATGAGAATCTCCCCACCACACCACTTTTTCTAGAGCCCACAGTATTGCTGTTTCAACTATTTGGCATGTTACCATGTGCTTTTAACTCTGAAACGGTATTTAACCTTTTCCTTTGGTGGTCAGATAAGTTTGTAAATATGATATATTGTTTGTTCGCTTACAGTTTGTATTGGGTGTGGGGACAGGCTGTAATCAGGCAGGGTGGTTATAGCCTAAGGCTTAGTTTTAAGACTAAGCTTTTCCCCACACCCTTGACTGATTGCATGATGTGGGGTGGTGCACTCTCATGAGGAATCCCATTATACCTCAGATAAATGACTTTGTATCAGAGACTTCCTTGTTTGTATATTGGATTAAAAGGTTTTGATTTTTATACTATAAAGTGGGGCGGACTGGGAGCTTGCGCTCTCTCTCGGTTCCTGAGATTAGCATTAGAGGAGAGAGC
The DNA here is from genome assembly GCF_036850995.1 of Saccopteryx leptura. NCBI lineage: Eukaryota > Metazoa > Chordata > Mammalia > Chiroptera > Emballonuridae > Saccopteryx > Saccopteryx leptura. Next base: position 222,579,029 of record NC_089503.1, on the reverse strand, counting down.
AGAGGAGATCAGAGAAAGGCCACGTGGAGAAGGCCAGGAGAAGCAGCCAAGATGGCAGAATGCTCAAGGAGAAGCCAGTTTGTGCAGAGAGAAGGAGATGGGGAACAGAGGTGAATAAGGCTGGTGAGCTAGAAACCGTTGATTCTAGGAAACTCAGATAAGTCAGTAGCTTTGTGAGCACTGAATGAGTAGGTTTTGGAGCCCAGTGTGTTTTTACTTGCCCGCTGGGTGCAAGCTAGGATTAAAGGTGATGGCCCACCAGTTCTTGGCTCCATTGTTTCATTACTGACTGTCCGAATCTAATGCGAACCTGCATTGGCCAGGTGGCTGTGATGGTGGCCGTGGCAACTGGTTACATCCTTGATCCACCATCTCTTCCAGATTGTGTCTTTATATGAGGAAATTCTCAGTTGATGGATTTTTTGGTAGTACAAAGTGAGTCTTCATAACAAAAAGTATTCCCATCTCTGATTCTCATCATTTTTATAAAGTTCTAACTATGCAGCTATTTACATCAAGACAGCAAGGCAGAATAGTAAATGGGGGTAACACACACCTTTCATCATCTGCAGGAACCCTGCCCGACTCAGAAGCTAGAGGTCAGCCATGAGGCAACAAGTGAAGACTGAGACTGGGAAGTAGTACTGTGTCTAACTGCACGTTCTGACATTCATATTTCAGATGTCCTCCTTTAGAATTTGTTTGTAATATGTTGTTATTGAAGAGATTTAGAATTACTTGTCAGAAAACATTTTGAAACATTAATAATGAGTAATTTAATAATCAAATTATTTAATATAATATAAATTAATTATAATTACATATCATATTATTTATCAAATTATCAATACATTGATAATTCATTTTAATATATTAAAATCAGTTATGAGTTCCCATGACTCTGAAGAAGTCTTCCATTTTGTTTCTTTTATTTACTAATTTAAACTTCCTCTAAAGATATGGTACATGTATATACTATGGAACACTGCCTAGCCATAAGTAAAGATGAAATACTGCCATTTGTGACAATATGGATGGACCTTGACACTATTATTCAAAGCAAAATAAGTCAGTCAGAAAAAGCTAAGAACCATACAATGTCACTTATATGTGGATATGAAACTGAAACTCAGAGACACAGACAACAGTTTGGTGGTTACCAGAGGGAAGGGGGTGGGGGGTTGGTAATGGGTAAAGGGGGCCACTTACATTGTGACAGAAGATGATATGACTGTGGGTGGTGGGCACACAATGTGATATACAGACCATGTATCATAGAAATGTACACTTGAAACTTACATGGTCTTATTAACCATTGTCACCCCCAATGAATTTAATAATAAATAATCTTCCTCTGAGACAATAAGCTTTGCCAAATCATAAAATAAGTTGTAACACCGAATTGTTTGATGTATGGAAAAAAGCTGTGAAAGCTGTGTGTAAATGTTGCTCAGATATGGTACTGCTCGTCTCAACTGTACAATAAGGCATTTCAGTTTTCCAGGCATACTTACCACTTCTGATTAGAGGGTTAAAGCAGCTTTAAGTATATGAAATTTCTCAAAAAATTCTTGTATAAGAAGTCAGAAGTTTATATTTTACTGTACGTCCCCCAAAACTCAAAAACACCAAAAAAACCCCAAAACAAACCAAAAAAAAAACCACCCCACCTAAAACAAAACCCTAGCTTTTTTCTATCTTATTTTTTAAGCTTTCATTGATGACTGCTGGTAGTAGAAACTTAAAGCACCAAATGAGGTCACTCCATCTGATTTTGCATAATTGTTTAGTAAGTTCTCCTCCCTGTCTGATCAGTTGTTCCTCACACACTCCCTGGGACAGTATCTGGTGCAGGAGGGTGGGGAGGGACCGTTGTTCTGTGATATCACAGTCTTGGGGGAGACGAAGCCTCAGATCTGAGCACTGTCCCTAGATTCTCACTGGCCTCTGTTGGGAGGTGATAATTCTGATCTTGTGCCCACTGCTGTTTTCTTGGCTGGTGTTCACTGTGCAAATCAGAAATGATGAACTTGTGTCCCCGCTGACGCAAATCCCATGGACGGTCGCTATTGTGTTGAAGATCATGGGGTCGGCAGTTCATTCCATCCTGGCTGTCTGTCCTTCAGCGTTTAATTCTAGGACCACTTTGACAGCTGCGGTAGCTCCCTGGGTATCTTACCCAGCACCATCAGCTATATTCGCGGCAGAGAAATATCCCGAACACCGTCCTTGCCCAGTGGAGGTTGAGGAGGGGTTGGGAGTACTGACTCACACTGGCATTGTATTCAGAAGCCCCACATCGACCCGGCACGTCCCTGCCAGATTCCCAGGTGCTCTCTGCATTCAGGCTTCTGCTCAGCATGCCTGAGCTGCTATTTCAATTTGTGGTGTGGGGGCTGGGACGCTCCCGAAGACTGATTTCTCTGCTGGGTCTCCTGCCCTTCCAATTTCTATGCACTTTTATTTCTCCCTTCTGTTTTGCTGGATATTCTAAATTGTTACACCACCTCCTTTTCACGGTGGCATTCATTCTTTCTTTTTAAGTACGGAATGCCTGCTGGGAAACACTTTTTATCATAGAGGAAAATTTTTTAAAAATACAAAAATGCTTTCAGAATATAATTTCTATAGTCTCTGTTATGTGATTTAAATTGACTGCACTAGTCCGAGTAACTGGAAGTTCGAGGTGAAGCCTCCATGTCAGGAAATGATTCAAGTGCCTTTAAAAAGACACAAAAAGTGGTGTTCATAAATTAGACACAAAGACCTCACGATCAGCTTTGGGAGAATTCCTGGGGAGCTGAAGGCGGTGAGGAAAGAAGAGGCAAGAAATAAAGGAACAGGCTCTCTCTGGTCTGTACTACATCCTTTCTTTACATAGTTCTAAAGGCAGTCATTTTATTTCCTGTCATCCTCTAAAAGTGACCAGTTAGTATTTTTAAATATCTTTATGAACTAATTTAAACATATTTGATTGATATGTTTTAGTCCACTGCAATTAAAATGAAGAAATACTGCTTTATTTATAGCGGTTTGGATTGTGTTTTATTGTTGATCTCACAGCAACAGACTCCAGGATCATCTCTAACCAATCTCCTGGTGGCTTCATCCCCTTGTTAGTGACCTTCAGGAATCTAGTACATTTTAATGTGTTTGTCACATTGGCCACAGGATGCCATCCTAAAAAGATAACTATAGTATTTCTTACTGGTTCAAAATATCTGGAAGCTAGCCATGGGAAATGAAATAAAAATGTTAAGATTAATGAATCTGGACCAAAATTTTGTGTTTCCTCTGTTATGGAACAGTCACTATTTGGGGGGTTGTTATTTTGTTAAAATGACTATTAGAATTAAAAATGGAAGTTTTATAATCAATGTAGTAGATGATATGTCTCTGAGTGCCTGAACTGGTTCTGGAACTTTAGATATATATAAATTTCAACTTTAAAAATTAATAGTTATTTCCATTTTGCAGATGAGGAAGCAAAAAATGAGAAAGGATAATTCAAAACTAAAAAGAATTAAGAATGGGATTAAATATTAGGTCTATCCAAAGTCAACACCCATGCCTTTTTAAGTTATTAAGCTTCAGTAAATATAACATGTTACAACTACCTCTGTGACAAAAAAAAGTATTGTGACAAATAATGTTTAATGCTTAGTAATCTTAGGAATACACTGAGGAAGTTATGCTGAAAGAGTCAATATTACCTCTCTGATATCAATCTCTTTTACACTACAGATATAAATTGAATGTAGTACTATCTTAATGCCCTTGATCTAAGGTTAACCCCCTTTAGACCTTAGTATTATAAAATAAAATTCAGATGTAGGAAACCAGACCAAACAAACAGACAGCTCAGTGAATTATAAGGTGGATACCCTTAGAACTACCGGCCACATCAAGAAATAGAGCATTTCCACTGTCCCAGAAGCTCTCCCTGGGCCTGGCCTCTGACAGAGGCCTCTCCTGATGTTTATAATTAACCACTCTTCCCTGTGGTTTTATCAGCTAAGAGTGCAATCCTAGGCACTATAGTTTAGTCTGGCCCATTTTAAAATGTGATGTATCTTTTAAGTGTCTTTTAATCTACAGGTTTGCCTTCAACCTCTTTTTTTCCCCATATAACCTACCTGAGGAAGAACTTGTACCCAGCGGTATACAGAGTTGACTATAGTTGACTCTAGGTTTTGCTGATTCAGAGACTCATGGTACACGGAAGCTGCCCTTCTTTCTGCCTTCCATATTTCCTGCACTTGGCAGTGGGTCACCGGACTCGAGTTAGAGGCCTCGGATGGTGATGTGCTCTTGTCAGGATATATATCATCGTCTGGTTTTAATTTTTTTTAAAAAATATTAGTAGCTATTGATATTTAATGTTTCTGATGATTAGTAATTCCTTGAGAGTTGCAAATGATATTTTATCGTTCTTTTTTATTTATATAAATAATTTTATAAAGAAACACTTTTTTTTTTTGGTTGCTCGGAGGTATAGTTCACATAAGAAAGGCAGAACAGTTTGTATTTTTTATTTTATTTTATTGAGATTCAGTTTTGTTGAGTAAGAATCTTTGGCTTGTATTTTCATGTTTTTGAGCACTTTATGCCTGTGGATATTAATTATGGTTTCCTGGAAGTTTTTTCTGCATTTCCCCAAAATTTCCTTTCCTTTTGCCTTTTTTTTTCTTCTTCAAGTTGGATACATTTATCAGATGTCTGATGGTTCTTAACTGTTCAGTTACATTGAATGTCAAGTGCTGAAAAGTTGCTTGGAAGCTCTCTGTGCCTGTGTGTGTCTTGCGGGGTTTTGGGCGTCACTGTAGAGTGATTGTATGACTAGCTAGCCATTCCCTGGTAAGTCCAAAATTATCTACATGTGCTTCTGTGTGTGATTTTCTACCTCCAACGTTCCTCTGGATTATAGAAGCAGCTAGTCTTACAAATTTGGGGCAGGGAAAGTGGGGTAAGGATCTCATTAATGGCTATGCAGAGTATCACTCGGACTTTTCTTTTGAATGTCATGACTCGTCCTGGATTTATTCTTTGATTAGTGTCCCTAACTCCTCTGGCATCTTCTTGGTTCAGTTTTCCCCAGAATCTATAAAAACTTTTTTCTTCTGGGTAATCGGACAGATCTGAATGGGTAGAGCTGAGGGATCTAACTATCTTTAAACTGATTTTCAAGTGACCCATCTGATTTCAGCCCCTGCCTCATCCTGGCCTTCCACTATACTTGCAGCTCCCCACCCTTGACTCTTTCTAGGGCTCTGCAGGGCAAATTGACTTGTTTCTCCTTTGTTATTTCTGTAACATTTATGTTTCTTCCATTCTGGTGTGGCCTCTCACACTGGTAGTGGCCACTTACTTCCATTCTGCTAAGTCACTATCCCTTTATCAATTTCCTATTTGGATTACAGATATTTTCCAGTTTCCTTCAAGATGATGTCTCGACTTTGCTTTTTTTAATTTATTTATTGTTTAGGAGAGTTTTTTGAGAGTATAAGAGTATAGAAATATCTTTACTTTCATCTTGAAGTGAAACTTCTACAGCTGTAACCTTAATATCCCCCATAGACTTCTCGTGCATAAACTGTAATCTTTTGCAGCTTGGACACAATGAATATACTACTATTGCTAGCCTTTCTTTTCCTTTGAATTTCATGCTCTTCATTACTCTTAATCTCTTATAGCTTCCTTCCTCTTTGTCTATTCTTATGGTGTCAGTTTCATCCATGGTACCTCTTAAACATAGTTATAATTCAGGGTTTTATAATGATCACTTTTCTGTCTTTCCATCTGTAGTCACTTAGACTATCACTTCTAGCTTTAACTAAACTACAGTTCTAAATGCCCACCTTACTATTGGGCTTTTTTATTTATGTGTTCTTTCTTCCCATTTTAATAAAAGTCAAATAATAAATTCAAAAGTATTTTTCTTACCAAATCAGCTTTTCTGCTTCACCTTTATGTTGAAGGATAGTATAATTTTCTTTCCATTGCTGCTGTTTGAATCCAGTTTGTGCTATTTTTCTTCTATTCTACTAAGAGATATACATCACACATTTGTATAACTAAGGAAATCTGAGTGTAAATTCCATCACACTGATACAAAAAAAGTTGAAATTCTTAAGAACTGTACAAAATTGCTGTCTCTCTCTACATGCCACACAGCATGGCTCTATCTATACGTGTGTATGTATACATACACACTGAGTACATATATTTATATATATATGCACACACATATATATACATGCACACACAGCATGGCTCTATCTATACGTGTGTATGTATACATACATGCTGAGTACATATATTTATATATATGCACACACACATATATACACATGCACACACAGCATGGCTCTATCTATACGTGTGTATATATACATACACGCTGAGTACATATATTTATATATATGCACACACATATACACATGCACACACAGCATGGCTCTATCTATACGTGTGTATATATACATACACACTGAGTACATATATTTATATATATGCACACACAGCATGGCTCTATCTATACGTGTGTATATACATACACACTGAGTACATATATTTATATATATGCATACACACACATATATATACATACTAGGCATAAAATAATCAGAGATTTGTAATTTTATGATGGCTAAATTTGTTGCTTGGAGAAAAGTTTATTTCTTAATTTGCTAAAAAAAAAAAAGATTTCTCATAAATATGTACACATGTGAACTAGAAATTATTTTAAGCAAAATATTGTGAGATTTTTGCCTTCCCGGATATCCCTCTCTGTGCTATTTTTAGGAAAGACATGATGTGGATATGTGACTTATTACTTATCTTATATCATCTATTTCATTAAGGAGCAGAAAGCACATGGACAACCTTTGTTATTTAATTTCCCAGCTGGGTACAGTATTAGATGGGTCCAGACTCGCATACCTTTTGTAAGCATTCACCATCGATTGGATTATTTCTTCCTGCTATTTTATTTCCTGCCACTTAACTGGAAATGTCACACATTTGCCTCACTCTGGGTGGAAAAGGTGAAGGGATTAAGAAAAGGAAAACATACCTTCAAAGAGACAACGGTGTGGTGATTACCAGAGGAAAAGGGGGTGGGGGAGGGAGAAGAGGGTGAAGGGGAAACAAAGGGTGCTGGAAGGAGACTCGGATGATGTATTATGGAATTGTACACCTGAAACCTGAAACATTGATCAATGTTACCCAATAAATTCAATAAAAATAATAAAGCACACAATGCCGAGGATATACTAGATGTCAGTAAATTCCAGACAATCAGAGAGGCACACATCAGATGGTACCTGCTTGTAGGGCCACTTGGCTCTACGGCTCCAGGGGGCATTCTTGGCGGTGTTTTCTATGTGAAAGGCACCCCCTGGACATAAGCCGCAAATCGTCTTTATGGTCAAATAGCACAACCCTGCTCATGTAAACGTTTCAGTTTCCAAGGCATTATAAGACCATAATCTTGATATCCACCAAATATCCAAGCTGGCATTCTTCACTTTCCAGAAAAGCCAGTAAATATAGAAATGAGAGGTTAAATGATTTTTCTGTGAGTTAGCATCCCAAGGCTTATATCTGCAATGGATCCAGGATATGTGTGTGGGGGAGGGGTTAGGTACAAAAGAGTGTCTGGACACTCTATGGATATTCTTTAATTCTTACCATTAGACTCAGATAGAACGATTCTACAAATTGACAGGATATGGCATTCTGATTGTAAATCCTTATATGAATAGGTACAGGCTGACTTACCTCAATTCTTCCGTATGTAATAGCTTATATTTAAATGACCTGTGAAATAGATTTTCTTATAATTTCTGTGTATATAAAAAAAAGAATTGTTTATTTTACTTAGTCTACATACAGAATAATCCATAATTTAACATGGTTTTGTTATATCAGGGATTTCACAATTACTTTATATCTGAGAAGGTATATTTTCTCTTTCTTCAGAACTTTGTAATTGGGTCAGTTATATAATAATTAAAAATGACTGTTGGAGAGATTGGCTGTGTGGGGTGGAAGGATTGAGCAAAAAAGAACAAAAAAAAAAGGAAAACTTCATGGACTCAGACAACAGTGGTGTGGTTACTAGGCTGGGGCTGGGGGGAGGTCGAGAAGAGTCTAGCGGGGACAAATGGTGATGGATAAAGACTTGACTTGGGGGGGGGGTAATGAGCACACAATATGGTGTACGGAGATACGTTGTAGAATTGAGACCTGTATAATTATGTTAACCAGGGTCATCCCAATAACTTCAATAAAAAATAAATACAACGACCTGTTCTAGTACTTAAACTCGAAAGACATGGGTTCTTTATTTGTTATTTTGTTGTACTGTCTACCTCTGAACATCAAACACTTACTGAGTAAGACTTTGCTATTGTGATAATTCAGGGAAGGACTCTACTCTTTATTTACCAGTTTATAAAGAGAGTCCGTGAGAAGGGGCAAGTCCCCTGAAGTCCTACAGAATGAATTGAGTTTGTGCTCTGATGAGACAAGAACTAAATTTTAGGAGGAAAGTGGTGATAATTAGGAAACAAGAAGTTGTTATGAAAGCACGATGAGAGAACGTCGACCATGACTGAATGAAATAGAAGTGCACAGCATTATGGCATAACTGAGAATGTAAAAGGAGGTAAACAAAGGACAGGGGTGTCCTTGATGAATGAGGAGGCTAAGACTTTTTAATCATTCATTGTTGCTGAAATTTAGCAACTGATCTAACTTAGCTTTCCACTTTAACAAATTATTGGGAATTTTATAACCTAATGCCAACATGAAAATATATTCAAGTTTGACATACATCCATGTGCAAAAATAACTTAAAATTAAGTTAAAAATAGGAAATGATCATCCAAACAAAGTGCTCTCACATATAGGGGATAAATGCTATAACCCAGGGGTCAGGAACCTTTTTGGCTGAGAGAGCCATGAACGCCACATATTTTAAAATGTAATTCCTCGAGAGCCATACAATGACTTGTGTACATTATGCATTATCCAATAAAAATTTGGTGTCCCGGAGGACAGCTGTGATTGGCTCCAGCCACCTGCAACCATGAACATGAGCGGTAGGAAATGAATGGATTGTAATATATGAGAATGTTTTATATTTTTAACATTATTATTTTTATTAAAGATTTGTCTGCAAGCCAGATGCAGCCATCAAAAGAGCCACATCTGGCTCGTGAGCCATAGGTTCCCGACCCCTGCTATAACCAATAGCTGTTGGTGATTAGTTCTCCTCTCCTCTCCTCTCTCCTTTCCTCTCTTCCTCTCCCCTCCCCTCCCCTCCCCTTTCCTCCCCTCTCCTCTCCTCTCTTCCCCTCCCCTCCCCTCTCTCCTTTCCTCTCTTCCTCTCCCCTCTCCTCTCCTCCCCTTCCCTCCCAACCCCTCCCCTCCCCTCCCCTCCCCTCCCTTCCCCTCCCCTCCCCTCCCCTCCCCTCCCTTCCCCTCCCCTCCCCTTCCCTCTCTTTTCCCCTTTGCCTTTACCTTCCTTCCCTTCTTCTTATCTTTTCTATTTTTTAACTTTATTTTCTAAACTATAAAACATAAGTATTGCATTCAGATTCTTTCCGTTTGTTATTTTGCTCTCTTTCCTTGTCACCTCGTCTTTAAAAATAAATTTTTTTTTGGAAGCTCCTAAGTAAAACTGAGGAAAAACATTTGTTATTTGGATAGTGTTGTTTCTTAAGCTGCTAGACATCAGGTAGTGCTGAAAGCAGGGGATTTCGAGGTCCTCCAAGCTGAGTTTAGGTCGTGGCTAGGACACTTACCAGCTGTGTGATCTGGACCCAGCTGGTTGTCTTCTGTTAGATAATGATAGCGAATATTAGACTATTTACTGTGTCCAGTCATTCTTTTAAGTTTTAGCTATTAATCCATCTATTCCTTACAAAAACTGTAGATATTATTAACCCATTTTACAGCTGAGGACATGGGAATACAGAGGGAGTCTAAGTAGCTTTCCTGAATTTCTTCATCAGAGACATCTGCTCGGCCATTTCTCTTCACAAGACTTATGTTCCCAGCAACTTTGTCATTTGCAGTTGCTGAAATATGTGTGGTCATTTCATACCTGTGTGACTTTTTAATGTGCATTCCTCTGAGGATTTTTTTTACCACCCTCCCGTTGTTGTTTTTTGGGTTTTTTTGGTTTGTTTTGTTTTCTGGAGAACTCTTCATCGTCCTCCAAGACTCAGTCTGCACCCTGGCATCATTCTAGCAGGAAGTCTTCCTTTTTGGTCCACCGGTGGTTGAGTTAAATAAGTCATGCTGAGTTCCCCTGGCGTTGTTTGTTTTATCTTTTCACTTTGCATTCTAGTTCCTGCTTTATTTGTCAATCTTTGTAATCAGGCTGAGGCAGAAATTATGTCCTGTCTTTTTTTTAAATTGAATTTATTGGGGTGACACTGGTTAACAAAATTATATAGGTTTCAGGTGCATGATTCTATCACACATCTTTTCTATTTGATATTGTGTGTTCACTCACCCAAGTCAAATCTCCTCCCAACACCATTTATCCCCCTATGCCTTCCTCCACCCTCCCACGACCCCAGCAATAACCATAATGTCAGTGTCCATGAGTTTTTCTCCTTTTTTTGTCCTTGTTCAATCCCTCCACCACCACCCCCACTTAGCCCACCCCCCCGTCAGCCTGCTCTCTACCCGAGTCTGTCTCTATTTTGCTTGTTAGTTAACTTTGTTCTTTAGATTCCACATATAAGTGAAATGCAGTGGTGCTTGTCTTTCTCTGACTGGCTTATTTCACTTCACATAATGCTCTCCAGGTCCCCACATGCTGTCACAAAAGGTGAGATTTTTTTCTTTTTTATGGCTGAGTAGTATTCCATTGGGTAAATGTGCCACAGCCTTTTTATTTACTCATCCACTGATGGACACTTGGGCTGCTTCCAAATCTTGGCTGTTGTGAATAACACTGCAATGAACATAGGGCTGCATATATTCTTTCAAATTAGTGTTTTGGGTTTCTTTGGGTAAATTCCCAGAAGTAGAATTGCTAAGTCATAAGGCAGTTCCATTTTTAGTTGTTTTTTTCTTTTTTTTTTTTTTTTTTGGTGACAGAGAGACAGAGAAAGGGACAGATTGGAACAGACAGACAGGAAGGGAGAGAGCCGAGAAGCATCCATTCTTCATTGTAGCTCCTTAGTTGTTCATTGATTGCTTTCTCATATATGCCTTGATGGGGGGGAGGGGGCTGCAGCAGAGCGATTGACCCCTTGCTCAAGCTAGTGACCTTGAGCTCAAGCCAGCAACCATGGGGTCATGTCTATGATCCCACACTCAAGCCAGATGAGCCTGTGCTCAAGCCAGCAAACTCGAGGTTTTGAACCTGCATCTTCCGCATCCCAGTCTGATGCTCTATCCACTGTGCCAACGCCTGGTCAGGCTCCATTTTTAGCTTTTTGAGGTAACTCCATACTGCTTTGCACAGTGACTGCACCATTTTGCATTCCCACCAACAATGCACAAGGTTTCCCTTTTCTCTACATCAGTGGTTTTCAACCTTTCTAATGCCGTGACCCCGCAATACAGTTCCTCATGTTGCCGTGACCCCAAACCAAAAAATAATTTTGGTGGCTACTTCATAACTGTAATTTTGCTACAGTTATGATTCAGAATGTAAATACCTGATATGCATTATGTATTCTCATTGCTACAAATCAAACAATTTAAACAGTGATTAATCACAAAAACAATATTTAATTATATATTGAGAAATATTTATTACTAATGGACCTCCTTACCTAGTGTATTGGGGCTACCAATTCGTAAATAGCTGCTTAACTAATGGATCTGTTTTTTCCAGATTAGTGGCAAGTTTTCTGTATAGAACAGTGTGAACTACGTCATAGGATACACTGCAGTTTCTGCACAGCATGGTATCTTTCAGGGCTCTTTCACACTATAAAGCAGCGGTTTCTGCAGTGGAATCCACATCTCATTTACTCCAACGGGAGACCCGTGGATTCCGCAGAAGAGAGATCCCCTGTACGGCAGAAATGCAGTTCCGACACATTTCTTCCTCTCCTATTCAAGTCAATGGGAGGCCGCAGCAGATTCCGCTCAAATATAGAGCATGTTGCCTAATTTTTTCCATGCTAGAACTTTTCCTAGAGCATAAAAATTCCAAAGGTGGAATCTGCCACCCCCAATAGACTTCTATAGGAGGCAGATCTTTTACACTGCAGAATCCGCACAGCAGATTCCTCAGTGTGAGGCCTCTTTCAGTCTATTGCCACCCCCAATAGACTTTTATAGGAGGCAGATCTTTTACACTGCAGAATCTGCACAGCAGATTCCTCAGTGTGAGGCCTCTTTCAGTCTATTGGGGGTGGGAGATATGGGAGATAATTATACATTGGGGAACAGTGTGAACTACATCTTATAGTGGTCTCTTATAGTATAAGACCAATGTAGTTCACAGTGTGTAAATGTATGGTGCTTTGTGTAAATATAAACTGCTTTGTGTACTGTGTAATGATTACACACAAAGCACCTTACACTTACACAGTATTATGTGTATGGTGTGTGTACTGTTTTTACATTATTAACCTTTTTTACACCAGCAGGCTGTCTCGCAGGCTCTCTTGGCTCTCCGCCTCTTGCCTCTCTGCCTCCTAGGCTTCTGTCCTCCGGTGCTTGCTGCACCCGCCCACTGATGACGTCAGCAAGCGCTGGATACGCGTAATATGCTGCTATGGACTGTGGAGCGTCCCCCCCCCCCCCCCCCCCCCCCCCCCCCCGCTTCCCCCACCCCTTAGGCCCCAGAAGGATGATGCAATCATGTCTGCGCATGACCGCAGGCATTCAGTTTGGAACGCACGTCCATAACAGCGTGCGTTCAAGCTGAATAGCGCTGCTGCAGACGGTAGCGCGGCTTCTCGGTGGCTAAAGCCATCAGAAATATGTATTTTTCCGGTGGCTTTAGGCGACCCCTGTGTTTTGGTCGTTCAACCCCCGCCGGGGTCGCGACCCACAGGTTGAGAACTGCTGCTCTACATCCTCACCAAAACTGTTGTTTGTTGATTTATTGATGGTGGCCATTCTGACAGAGGTGATACAGTATTTCATTTTGTTTTCAATGTGTATTTCTCTAATGATTAGTGACACTGAGCATCTTTTCACATTTCTATTGACTATCTTATGTCTTCTTGGAGAACTGTCTATTCAGGTCCTTAGCCCATTTTTAAATGGGGCGTGTGTGTGTGTGTGTGTGTGTGTGTGTGTGTGTGTAGTATTAAACCTTTATCTGATGTATTGGCACATATGTTCTCCCATTCAGTGGGTTGTCTTTCCTTCTTACACAATACACAAGAATAAACTCAAAATGGATTAAAGACTTAAATATTAAACTCAAAACATTAAAAATCCTAGAGGAAAACATAGGCAGTAAAATCTCGGACATTTCTTGTAACATTTTTTCCCTTTCCTTGGGAAAGGGAAACAGAAGAGAAAATAAACAAATGGGACTACATCAAACTAAAATGCTTTTACACAGCCAAGGAAACCATGAACAAAATGTCTTGTCTTTCTATCACTAGAATCTAACTGAGTACATTTCATTATAGAGTAGAAATTGTGAGAGGATCTATATAATTTTTAAGTCTTTTATTTTATTGAGGTGACACTAGTTAACATAATTATACAGGTTTGAGGTACCGAATTCTACATCATCTCTCTGCTACGTACTGTTTGTTCACCCAACCCAAGTCAAGTCTTTGTCCCTCACCATTTTCCCGGTGTGCCCTTCTCCACCTCCCCACTTGCATCAGTCACCACACTCCAGATCCATCGTAAGTTGTATAATTTAAACAGATTACTTCTCAAGTTTTGCTTCTTCAAAAGAGCCCAATGCTATTTCCATCCTCATAGGATAATTGTGAGAATTGAGATAATATATGTTCAGTGCAAATGTCATGTCAAAAAGTGAGAGCTATTTTTGTGATCATTATGAGTGTCCTAGATTATTCATATGCACAGGCTTTTTCAGAACATGGAACAATGTAATATATTACTAGTCTTGGATCTTCTTGAGCACTATTTATTTTTGTGTCAGAAAGAAATGTTCTCCGATAGGATATTTCATTTAATGGTTAGAAAGAGCAGAGGAAATTCCTTCAGTTATCAAAATGAATAGGACATTCAAGTTTCCCTTTGTTCTTCTTTAAATTTACAATAGTTACCTGGGTACTTGAAACCAAAATTAATTGGCCTGCAAGATTAACTCCATTATTCATTTGCTATACTCAGCATATAAGAAAGGATTGCTTGCTCATGCAAATAGAATAATTGCTTAGCTGGGTTTTTCTTCTTTCCAATCTAACTATTTAATAATCAAAAACTTATTTTCAAAACAATAAATTTTAAGCTTTCATACAAAGAAGAAAAATGTTAATTTTCTTCAAAGTATCCTTGATTAAAAAATAACTTTATTAGTTTAGTACACCGTAATGTCAATTTTATTTATGCTTATAGAAATCTTAGAGAACTTTGAAAGTTTCAAATTTTAAAAGATCATAAGGTCTCTCAGTAGTATTTTACATTTTCTGCTTATTTTGGATATTGCTAATATGATTTTTTCAAAGAATACATTAAATGCATGTAATAGAGAGCTTTCTTTAAAAGAATACTGTGTATCTCCTTAAAATTGAACCTTTAAAATACTCATGCCAAGAAGTATTAAGGAAATCATGAATTGGAGCTCTGGCTGTGGTTATTTGGAAATTGTTTCCTATAGTCTTCTTAAGTCACAAGTACTCTTTGGAAAATGTGAAGCAAAGTACTTATTACTGACCTCAACATTTGAAGCCATAGTAAGGCAAAGTCATGAAAAAGAAAATGCATGCACTATGTAAATACATCTCCTAAAGTAGATTTGAGTTATTTTTTATTTCTGACTTTTTACTGTGATTTTACTGGAAACAAACATTTATAGTTATTTCTTTTATTGCTGCTGCATATGCACAATATATATATTGGCTTCTGCCCATCGTCATATTATTGAGTTTAGCTAATCCACCTTCCTTTTGGGTATTGAGTTCTTTATGCTCATGTGTATATATTTTTAGTAGTTTTAAATAAATTCTTGTTTTAAGTTTTATGGACTCAGCTATTTGCAAATAAGCTGTCTTCTGATATAATTTCATAATAAAAGGATAAAATGCCCCTTTGGAGGACATTCAATATCTGGAGATGCTCTTATTATTGGTGATCTCAGTGGTTGATTTTAGGCTAGATTATATGAAGATATGTTTTAAAAAATGCACTACATTCGGATTATTTTTATGTATTAAATTGTGTCCTTTATTGCTTAAACAACTCAAAAAGCTGTCCAAAGTGCTTGTAAAAGCCAAATTTCTCATCTGGTCTCTTAAGACCAACACCCTATCTGACTGGGTCATCTGCTCTCCAAATTTATTGCAGGTTTGTGTCTTATGACTCAAAATGCTTAAGTCTCGCCTGACCAGGTGGTGGTGCAGTGGATAAAGCATCGGACTGGGATGCCGAGGACCCGGGTTTGAGACCCCGAGGTCGCCAGTTTGAGCGCGGGTTCATCTGGTTTGAGCAAAGCTCACCAGCTTGGACCCAAGGTTGCTGGCTCGAGCAAGGGGTTACTCAGTCTACTGAGGGCCCACAGTCATGGCATAAATGAGAAAGCAATCAATGAACAACTAAGGTGTCGCAATGAAAAACTGATGATTGATGCTTCTCATCTCTCTCCGTTTCTGTCTGTCTGACTCTCTCTCTGTCTCTGTAAAAAATAAATAAATAAATGCTTAAGTCTTCGTGGCCATATTTTGGTTCTTCTAATACAGGACACTTTCTGGACTCAGGACCTTTTCACATGCTCTTCTCTTTGCTTTAAACACTCTTGGCTTATTTAATTAATTCATTTTCATCATTCGGGCCTTAATTTAAATATTAACTTCTCCAAGAAGCCTTCTTCATTCATCAACCCAAGTTTACTCCTTCTCCCATGTAATCTGTCATAATATTATTTATTTACTAGATTATGCATATGTTTAAATTTAAATTTATTTTTTCTTTTAGCAAAAGAGAGACAGAGAGAGGGATAGACAGGGACAGACAGGCAAGAAGGGAGAGAGATGAGAAGTATCAATTCTTTATTATGGTCAGTTGTTCATTGATTGCTTTCTCCTATATGCCTTGACTGGGGGGCTCCTACAGAGTGAGTGACCCCTTGCTGAAGCTAGCAACCTTGGACTCAAGCCAGTGACCTTGGGCTTCAAGACAGTGACCTTTGGGCTCAAGCCAGTGACCATGGGGTTATATCTATGATCCCACACTCAAGCCAGCCACCCCACACTCAAGCTGATGAGCCTGCACTCAAGCAGGCGACGTTGGGTTTTGAACTTGGCTCCTCTGCATCCCAGGCCAATGCTATATTCACTGCACTACTGCCTGGTCAGGCTGTTTTCTTTTTTTTATTGATTCCTTTCTCTACCATAAATAGTAGACCTTGAAGACCTCGGATTTAGCTATATTGTTCAATAGGAGTCCCTGCATCTAACACCATGATGAGCACATTATCAATACTCAACAATATAAGACAGATTAAGAATGAATAATTAAGACTATATTTATTTACACAACGAGAACAGATTATGCAAAGTTCCTGAGGCAGGAAGGAGCTTGAGGTGCTCCTGACA
Organism: Saccopteryx leptura; assembly: GCF_036850995.1. Classification (NCBI taxonomy): domain Eukaryota; kingdom Metazoa; phylum Chordata; class Mammalia; order Chiroptera; family Emballonuridae; genus Saccopteryx; species Saccopteryx leptura. Next base: position 222,562,299 of record NC_089503.1, on the reverse strand, counting down.
CTGAAGAAAGACCAGTGGCTGGATTATAAAGGGCGGTGGAATAAGAAGGTCTGAATTTAAGGGAGTTCAGATTCACTGCTCATGGAGACTGGACAGGATGTGGGAAAGAGTGAACAGGGAAAACCCATTAGGAGGCTTGTGCAGCATGTAGAGGAGAAGATAGCAATCTGGACCCCAGTGATGGTAGTAGAAGAGAATAAAGAAGATAGGATCTGAGAGAAGATAAGGCTGATGCGGTTCTGCAGGTGTATAATTTTAGCATTGGTGTTACAAGTTGGGGAGGGGGGGGAGCAAAAGCTTTTGGAAATACTGTTAAAGATATCTAAGATCCAAGTAAAGATGTCAACTTGGCAGTGGATATGTGAGTTCCAAACTCAAAAAAGAGGTATTAATGGGGAAAAAAATGAATATGGCAATCTTTGATATGTAACTCTTCGTCAAATACACAGACTGGATATAACTAACTGGGAGGCACAGTTGAGAAGGGAGCAAGTCCAAGGAGAAAGCTTGAGAGATCTAAACATTTACAAAGCAGAATTTTGCAGAGTCAACAAATAGATTCAGGAGGAACAGGAAATATTGTAGGAAGAAAGCTAGGATTGTGTCTGCCTGAGCTGATGCTACCAATAGGTGGACTAAACTAGTGGTCCCCAACCTTTTTTGGGCCACGGACCGGTTTAATGTCAGAAAATATTTTCACGGACCGGCCTTTAGGGTGGGATGGATAAATGTATCACGTGACTGAGACAAGCGTCAAGAGTGAATCTTAGATGGATATAACAGAGGGAATCTGGTCATTTTTTAAAAATAAAACATCAGCCTGACCTGTGGTGGCACAGTGGATAAAGCGTCGACCTGGAAGTGCTGAGGTCGCTGGTTCAAAACCCTGGGCTTGCCTGGTCAAGGCACATATGGGAGTTGATGCTTCCAGCTCCTCCCCACCTTCTCTCTCTGTCTCTCCTCTCTCTCTCCCTCTCTGTCTCTCTCTCTCCCTTTCTCTCTCCTCTCTAAAATGAATTAAAAAAATTAAAACAAAAACATCGTTCAGACTTAAATATAAATAAAACAGAAATAATGTAAGTTATTTATTCTTTCTCTGCTGACTGGTACCAAATGGCCCACGGACCGGTACCGGTCCACAGCCCAGGGATTGGGGACCACTGGACTAAACCATCTGAAATATTACTAATGTTGGCAAAAGAATTTCTGTGTTATTGCGTGGCAAAAGTTTGGCTGGAGTTGGTTAAAGAGGCGAGGAGGAGCTAAAGGCAGCATCTATAGACATTTACCCAATGTCATCCTTGTACATTTAATTATAAAGATAGAAATAAGAAGATAGCCAATATGAAAAAAGTTGCTCTGAATGATAAGCAGAATGGTATAATAGCACAATGGACATTAAGGGTCAAGTGAGGTCTTTAAAAAGAATGTTAGTAAGGGAACAAGTTTGTATATCTCGATGGGAGTCATTTAGTGGAGGGAATGGTTGGTGATTCAGCAAAGCAGAGAAACTGTCTGATGAGACTCAGTGTGATACATATGCCAACATCATAAAGGGGGACGGTGAAGGACCTGAATAGCTGTAAACTTTATTTTCATTGAAGTGGTAAAATTCTTAATTCTAAGTTGATGATATAAAGTGTGAACTGTTTATAGTAAATGTTAGAACACCTGAAAAAATTATGTAAGTCTACCTAAAAAACTATATAAGAGATTATAGTCAAAAAGCCAAAGGGAAATTAAAATGGAATTCTTAAAAAATATTCAACTAGCCTGACCAGGCGGTGGCGCAGTGGATAGAGCGTCCGACTGGGATGCAGAGGACCCAGGTTCGAGACCCCAAGGTAGCCAGCTTGAGCACGGGCTCATCTGGCTTGAGCAAAAGCTCACCAGCTTCAACCCAAGGTCGCTGGCTTGAGCAAGGGGTTACTCAGTCTGCTGAAGGCCCACGGTCAAGGCACATATGAGAAAGCAATCAATGAACAACTAAGGTGTTGCAATGTGCAACGAAAAACTAATGATTGATGCTTCTCATCTCTCCGTTCCTGTCTGTCTGTCCCTCTCTCTGACTCTCTCTGTCTCTGTAAAGAAAGAAAGAAAGAAAGAAAAAATATTCAACTATCTGAAAGGAGGGCAGGGACGGAAAATAGAGGACTACAACGTGGTAGACAGATTGTCAAGCCGGCCCCACAGGATTCCTGTCCGTGGGTTATTCAGTCAGACACTGATTCAAGTACAGCTGTGAGGGGGCTGCCAGGTAGAATTTGAGTTACCAGACAGTTGACCTTAAAGTAAGGAGATTATCCTAGATGGTTCAGGTCAGCCCACCTTAATCCCATCAGCCCTTGAAAGCAGAAGGCAGATGGGTCAGTCAGAAGAGGAGCAGAAAACTTCAGAGGGATTTCAAGTATGAGAAGAATGTGTGAGAACAACTCAACCTGCTGCTGTTGGAGGTACAAGGTGAAGAGCAATGCATGTGGCTTTAAGAAGCATAAAGACACTCCCAAAGAAAGGGGGACCTCAGGGACCTCTGTGCTCTAGCCCCCAGGAAATGACTTGCCAGCAAGTTGAATGAGCTAGGAAGCTGTTTCTTGTCCCTATCCTCCAGAAAGAAATGCAGCCTGCTGCCACCTCAGCCCTGTGACACTCCAAGCCTGGCAGCCAGCTGAGCCCCTCTGTGCCTGCACTTCTTTTTTTTTTTTTTAATTATTTTTATTTATTTATTCACTTCAGAGATGAGAGAGAGAGAGAGAGAGAGAGAGGAGAGGGAGGAGCAGGAAGCATCAACTCCCATATGTGCCTTGACCAGGCAAGCCCAGGGTTTTGAACCAGCGACCTCAGCGTTCCAGGTCGATGCTTGATCCACTGCACCATCACCAGTCAGTGTGCCTGCACTTCTGACCTGTGGCGACCGAGAAATAAACAGCATTGTTTAAGCCACAGAATTAATCATAATTTGTTATGACAGCAATAAGAATTAATACAGATTTTGGCACCTGGAAGTAGGGTGCCGCTGTAATAAAATCTTAAACTGGTAGAAATGGCTTTGGAATCAGACTGTAGGAAGAGGCTGGAAAAATTTTGAGGAACGTGATTGAAAAAACCTAGAACATGATGCCAGGAGCCATGTGCACATTAAGGTTGTTTCTGGTGAGGGTTTAGAAGGGAGTGAGGGACATATTATTGGAAATTGAAGGAATGGGATCATTGCTATATAGTGGAGAGCACTTAACAAAACTGTGTCCTGTGGTTATGTTGCAAGCGGAAATTGTAAGTGTTGGACTTGGATATTTACTTGAGGTATGCAAGCAAAAAGCATAATGTTTTCAGACGACTGGAAAGATCGCAGTTGTCTACAATGTATCTTAACCTGTGAATAGTAAAGATGAAATCTCTTTCAAAAAGATTCAGCATGTCTAAAGAGGTAAAGCCAAAATGAAGGTCAAAATAAGATGTTAACAGCAGTTACTGCCTTGTCAAGGCATAACGCTACAAGCATTAGGTTTGACATGATGATTACCGGAGTGTCATGCTGAAAGAATGAGTGACTTCTACGTTCTGACATTTAACCATGGCTTTGCTTTAAAATAAGACCAAGTGTGGGAGGCAGGCCCAAGTGAGCGTGGTTGGGATTCGTCCTTTGCTATTTATTGTCATTGTGCAGGTTCTCGCCCAACCTGCAGTTTTTCGGAACCGTGAGGTTCACCAGATGGACAGCCTGTGCTTCTCTTGTACCTTGCCCCCCTCCCCCCCAGCTTCCCTGCTCCATCTGGAGTCTGGCTAACTGTGCCAATGCTGCGGCACCAGGACCTAACGTCTACCTGCCTCTCCACGCTGTGTCCCCTCCATGGGGCATCTATTTATATACCTTATCAGGCTGCAGCACCCAGCTGGCTTTGTTGTTGTTTTCCATTTGCAGAGATGTTAGCTGCAGTGATGTTTATTTATCGTTAAAAAACAACAACAACAACACCTTTGAGATAGGTCATCCATTTCCTCTTTGTCTTTTTTTTTTTTTTTTTTTTGTACAAATGAATAGAGTGAATTTCTCTCAGTGTAGTCAAGGACACAGTACCATTTATACATTTAGGTTTATTTAACAGTGATCCATAATGTCCCTTAGATCTTTTTTTAACTTTATTAGGGAGAAGTGTTTCTGAATTGAAACATGAATGCTAGCTTTCTCTAATTGAAATAAATTGCATTGGCGGATTCTTGTGAGGTTCTAGACCTGAGAAGGAATTTTGTGGCAGACAGTCTTGTAACAATATTTTTTTGTATTTTTACTGGGGTTTTTTTTTGTACTGATCTTTGTTATCAAACACAGGTGTTCACCTAATGTATCTATAATATTTCAAGCTTTATTCCAGTGACTAGAATTTTTAATTTGGTTACTATCTTATAGTTTTTACTTTTAAACTCAAAATTTATTTATCTTATATCTTATTTGGATCTTTATTACTTTAACTCCTCAGATGACTGGCTTCTTTCCAGTATTTACTAATGGAACTTGTAATAGACTGTTACAAAGGGCCCACACAACTTTACCCAGTGACAATGGAGGATGTCAAAAGATATGGAGAGAGGAGGATTCCAAAAATGTCTTTGAGTGAGATTGACTGTATGAAATAATTAGAATATCTATACATTTGAGAGGAGTGGTAAATCCACTTAAAGAAAGCCAGTGGGTTTCCCAAAAGGAAGATATTTTTTTTAAGGATCTGAAAATATGGGTGGACACATAGAAAGATAACTGGAATTGACTATAAGCTTAATAATAGCACTGGGGGTGTGGGTGCACAACCAAGCACAGTATTGTGTGATCACAAAGGACAGAAGTGTGAGACTCGAGGTGTTTAAGAGGCAGTATTACAAAGACTGTTAAATGGGAAGATTAGTTTCTTCTCATGATGGCCTTATTGCTATTTTTATGTTTGGCATATATCTACTTACTTTTTCGGAGTAAGTGGGGAAATTATATTCTCCCTACAGCTCAGGGAAGTTGCATTTCTAATTTTAAGAATTTTGTAGTGAAGATTGAAGAATAATAAAAAAGAAAAGATAATACAGGTGAAGAAAAAAAATGCATCATGTTATTGGACAACAAGGATGCCAGTGAGGAGAAAGCGTGAAAACCTAGTATATGAGTCTCTACTTAGACCTGGTAGGAGAGGGTGAGTGTCCATGTTGATGGCTCTGAGGTTTACAGATTCAATGCAGCTGTACATTTATCATGACAACGGAGGAAGTGGAAACGTATGGTTAAGAGAAATGGAAGGAGATACCAGTCCAACAGAACATTACTAATATATCACCAATGACTGAAATAGCATGTGTTAAGTGATATTTTTGTTGAATTGTATTGTCGTTAACACCTAATAAGAAACATCTACATGCCAGGCAATATGCCAGAATCACAAGATTTTAAACTAAATATGGCAGAGACCAATTAAGGTTTACAACCCAGTGGAGAGACATCTTAACATATACAGTAAAATTAATTAAGTGCTATAAAAGAAAGATATTAGAAAAGTAATTGTGGTTAGGTATCATAATCTAATCAGACCATCTGGGTCTGAATCTGTTTAATGATTTGCTGGCTCAATTTCTGTAAGGCTCAATTTTTTCATCAGTTTTTTAAAATCTGAGGCAAATAACTGGATTTCCTTGTTAAGTTGTTACATTATCAATGCCTGTACCACAATAACTTTAGTGCTTGTTACACACAGTACGTTAGTGATGAGAATAATTATGAATAAAATGCTATGAGAACAACATTATAATGTAACCTGGTATAGGACATCAAAAATCTCTCCGTGTGTGTGAGTGTGTCTGAGCCTGTGTGTGTTATTAGGGCACAATGACCAAGAGCTCTGACTTTTAAGTTGTCACACAGATATGGGTGCCATTTCTGGCTTTGATGCTGGTTAGTTTTGACTCTGATGATTCATTCAGTCTCTTATTTTCAGCTTCCTCATATGTGGTGATTTCTACCCCAAAAGGTTGTGGTGTGGGTATTAAGAGACTCTCTAAGTCAAATGTAAATAAATCTATTTACCTACGCTTGCATAATTTGGGGCATATACAGTGTGTCTGTAAAGGCATATTGCACTTTTGACCGGTCATAGGAAAGCAACAAAAGATGATAGAAATGTGAAATCTGCACCAAATAAAAGGAAAACTCTCCCAGTTTCATACCTATTCAGTGGAGTTTGATGTGGGCTCACGCACAGATTTTTTTAGGGCTCCTTAGGTAGCTATCCCGTATAGCCTCTACAGACTCATCACTGACTGATGGCCTACCAGAACGGGTTTCTCCACCAAACTGCCAGTTTCCTTCAACAGCTTATCCCACCGAGTAATGTTATTCCTATGTGGTGGCGCTTTGTTATAAATGCACTGCTATTCACGTTGCACATTGGTCACGGATTCGAATTTAGTGAGCCACAGAACACACTGAACTTTCCTCTGTACTGTCCACATCTGGACTGGCATGGCCGTGGGCTGCTCCGCTGTATACAGTGTTACGTCATCATCTGTGCATGCGCACATGCTGCCACATCATCCTACAGAAACTGGGAGGGTTTTCCTTTTATTTGGTGCAGATTTCACATTTCTATCATCTTTTGTTGCTTTCCTGTGACTGGTCAAAAGTGCACCATGACTTTACGAACACACTGTATATTTTTCATTTTGAATATGTGAAAACTATGTTGATCAATTATTACCTCGTTTCTGTTTAGATCACTGAGTTTTTTAAAATTGCATTTTTACTTTGTCCATGACTTAGTTTCTATGTTAAATTAAAATAAATATAAATATAGCTGTCTTGTTGAGATTGTATATAGACTAAGGAAAGACTTAATATGTTTCCTGATAGAAATGTTTAGATTATTTTAATAAGTTTATATTTACATTTAAGAAACTCTACATATTAAAACCTTTTACAAAATATTTTACCAACACCCGTTTAATCTGAAGTTATATTTAGAGCTTTTTAACCCTAGAGAGCGAGCTTTGAATCTTGAAGTACATGAAGGACTCACACATACAGCCACCTCTGCATCCCCCAAAACCTATGTTAATTGGACATTTTATTTCTTGGAATTTCAACCAGAGCCTTATTCATCCTTGTAGTAGAATTTTTAATAAGCTTACTTATCAGTTTTACTGATTCATATCATATTGAATCTGAAATCTAGAAGAAGACTGAGCAAAGGTTTTGGAAGTAAGTATACCAGTGGCTGGAGAAGTGACCCCATATGTAACCAGAGAAGGACATGGAGACCTCACTGCCAATATAGATGTATATCCTTGCAGATTACAGGAATCTATGTTCCCAGTGCCTACCATGAGTCACTGAAAAAGAATGTCAGCTGTCCACTTACCAGGAAGGTAGACATATGTGTATTTTATTTTATGTTGCCATCTAAGAACTTGATGTGGAGTATTCATTTGCCCCAAATACCAAGAAGTATTACAATATTTAGAGTTGACAGCATGAAAGATTGGATCTTAGAAAGTACAAGAATGCGAGAAGAAGGAGCAACAGCAAAGAGTTTAAGTGAAGACAAAGAGGTAGAACAAAGCCTGTGTTCATGGGACAATGACAAGACGGGAACAAAGGAGGAAGCCGCACTTTGAGAGCTGGGGTCTACCAACTTTGAGGCTTATAAACATCACCCAGGGGCTAGTTCAAATGAAGATTTGTGGGCCCTGTCTTCACAGAACATATTCCAATTCTTAAGGGTAAAGTCTGCAGCTCACACTTTGAGAAATATTACCAGGGAGGATAGGGCCATTCGTTGAAGGTTTTGTGCAGCAGAGTAATGTTAAAAGAGTTCCTGAAAGATTAAGCTGGTGTCAGATGCCAATATGAAAGCTCCTAATTAGCTCAGCTAGAAGGTGGTGAGAGCCTGGCCTGGCACATGCTAACAGAAACATTAGAAAAGATAACAAAAGTTACTGGAGTTGTGTAGAGGGCAGAGTCAACAGAATAAGATGGTTCACACTCAATGTGGGATAGACTAGAGAGCGAGCAATGACAAAGCTAACATGCAAAAATATCACTGGAAAGGAAAACAGTTTTAAAGGCAATGGATAGAATTTGTGTGGGTTTCTCCAAGAATTTGTCTGGTTTCCATTGAAGGTTTATTTATGAATTAATATAACTTAATGATAAAATGCTGAGATTTGAATTTCACCCTTTACCAAAACTTAGACCATTTTGTTTACCTCATTGAATTTAATGTTTTTAATCTATGAGAGGGTGACAGACCTCCCTCATAGACTTATTACGAGAAATAAGTGTAGGCCCTGCACTTTTTGCATCCCTTCTCCAAGTTGTATACATCAGAGAAAAGCTATCTATCAGTGCTTTACTTGTCTGTGGTCTCAGAATTCTGCTTGCAGAACAGGAATTTTAATTTATTTGGACATGTTGACTTTTCTTTCACAACATGGAACTTGTAAACACAAAGCTTGTATCTAAATTTCTGAGGCTGTTTTGACTGTGTTTAAAGAAATATTACGTTACTACCATTCTATACTATACCTAAGGACTCATGCACTTCTAACTGCTCCTAGGCTGGAGGATTTCAAAGTACACTTTTTCTGGGCCCAGTTCCAATTCTGAATGCTTAACTCCAGTTGCTAATTCATCAGTTCCAGGCTTCAAGACATAGATAGACCAAGCAAGTGAATGGTGAAAAACATTACTTTTTCACTGGCCTTTAGGGAAGTGTTTACCAATTTCAGGACCAGAACATACTCTTTTGGGCTATTGTAAGAGGACCTTTAGTTGCCAAAATAGTTGTATTAAATTCATGGTGATTACTAAAATGAACATGGAGGGACTGGCTCTGTCCTAGAGAAAATCTAATCCAATTTAGCCATATTGACAGATTAAAAGGAAAAGATAAAGAGTTTTGTTTGACAACATTAAAAAAAGAGAGAGAGATTCAGCCCTGGCCAAATGGCTTAGTTGGTTAGGACATCATCCCAAAGAGCAGAGGTTGCCGGTTCAATCCCCAGTCAGGGCACATATAAGAACAGATCTATATGCTACGGGAGTCTCTCTCTCTATATATTTCTCTCTCCCTCCCTCCCTCCCTTCCTGTATCTCTAAAATCAATAAAATAAATGGTAAAAAAAAAAATAGCCAAGAAAAAGAAGAAAAATATTCAAACTGTAATGTTTTCAACCAAAATTTATTTTTTCTAACCAGGAGATAAGAAACGTTATAGTTCATCTCTTAAAAGTCAGCTTTTCCCTCCACATGACTGTAGCAATAGTCTAATGAGCTGCATGGGGAACGATGATTCCTTAGGTCAGAGAACTGTGGATTGTGGTTCTGGAAAGCTACTTTCACCGCTGCCTGGGTGGTGAAAAGAAGAGTATAAATGTGTATGCATTAAGCCTGGGAGAACCTGGAAGTGTTTTGAGCTTGGCAAAATTAAATTTCACATTGAAATGTTTTATGTTTAGCAAAACTCAAAACATATTTTGAGAATTGCTTTCTCCCTTAAGTTTATACCTCTGGGTATTTTAAGCCATGTTTTTATTTCTGGTTCATTTCCAATAGTTTATGAGCGATTTCTGATAACCATGGGACCTTCGTCTTTGACCTTGGAAATTTTGTTTGGCCAATATTAAATTGTATTCCAGTCCAGAAAGCCTGAGTTCAGTTTAAAATTTTAATTTCTTCCTTGGTGATTGGCCAGGTATCTTTAGTCACTCCCAGTCTGTTTGTGTTTCAATATATAGAAATGTTTAATTAGTGAATCTTATGATTGGCTATGTAGTTTTATCTTTATTATCGTGTTTCAGTGGACATTTATTTGAAAAGAGATCAGGACCCTAAGCCATTTAGCATCAAGATTGTCTATAACTTTTATTTGGCAGAATTGGAGTGTGTAACATTGTAAGTATTTATATATATACACATTTTTTTAAATGCTGCATATATGTTAAATATATTGAAACAGGCTCCACATTCAGCAAATCTGTCTGTAAGCCAAGTTCTGAGAAAAATATATGGAAAATCTACTTGAATGGATACAAGTAATGATAGTGGAGAGTGTCATAAATTGGTTGCTTTTTATTTTATTTTATTTTAGAAATGACCTAACAAGTGACTTGTGGATCTACCTTATTCTTCCTATCATAGATGTGTGGGGTTCTTGAGCTCCTGAAAGTAAACAATAGAGCACAAGTTCAAAATTATTTATCAGTGTAGCTAGAAAGACTTTTTCATATTAAAATGTTGAAAATATTAACTGATCTTTGAAGAATCTTGTTTTGTATATTTTATTATCACTAGGACACATTCTTATCATATAAACTTTATGAGAAGTTGTTATTTCTAGCTAGAGTTCTACTCTGTGTAATGTTGATTTATAGGAATCCACAGTTCCCATACAAATTTTCATTCTGCGAAACTCTAAGAGAATTCATTAACATGAAATACACCAGGTAAGAAAGATTCTGAATGTCTCATTACTTTATAAGATGTAAACGTTGAACTTTTAATGAGTATTCTAAGGCCATGAAGACAACTTTTTTTTGAATGAAAATTAAATTTAAAAAATTTTGGTTCCTGCTTCTGCCTCTGAATATTTATAATTAATCAGATAATTTTTATATTTATTCACTACTTTTGTGCTTAAAGATGCTTTATTCTAGAAGCACCATATTTTAAAGATGCTATAAACATTGCTGATTCTTTAAAAAACCTTTTTTTTTTCTTTGATTTCTAAATGTACCAAAGAAGAAACACAAAACACACATTCACAGTGGCTTTGGAAAAAATTCAATGGGAATCCATGATAGTGGACTATACAGTAACAGAAATATGACTAAGTTTAATCTTAAGCAGGTGAATTTTTTGAGGCCTTTAAAGTATATTAGAGCCTGACCAGGTGGTGGTGCAATGAATAGAACTTCAACCTGTGATGCTGAGGACCCAGGTTTGAAACCTCGAGGTCACCAGCTTGAGTGCAGGGTCTCTGGCTTGACTGTGGGATCATAGACATGACCCATGGTCTCTGGCTTGAAGTCCAAGCTCTCTGGCTTGAGCCCAATGTTGCAGGCTTGAGTGCAAGCTCACCAGCTTGAGCACAGGGTTGCCTGCTTGAGCATGGGATTATAGACTGCCTGTCTTTTTGTCTCTCTCTCGCGCGTGTGCACACTAAAAAAACAATAAATAAAAACACAAAATAAAGTTTATTAAAGATTATTTATTTTCCCTGCCATCAGGCTGTATGAGACAAGAGCATTTTTTATGCTGCAAAAAAGCTTTCTGGCTTTCCCCCATAGTTTGTAATTACTGATACATTGCCCTCTTGTCTTTTGTTAACATTTAACAAGCATCACAGAGGTTAGCACTGGTCACCTTATTTACTGTCCTTAGAGTTACTCTTTTCTCTATGTTGTATAAAACCTGATACATCCACCAAGATGCCTTTTTATATAAATTGAACATATTTAATAAACTGTTATAATGAGAAAAAGAAATTATTATCCAGAGTATATAGAAGCATCTATAATCAATAAACATAAGAAAAACTTTCTTTAAAAAAATTGCGAAAAGATGGCAAGAGACCATTCAGAAAAAAGGAAGTTCCGATATCACCAGTTATCAGACAAGGTATTTTGTAAAACTGATTTCTCTTTATACATATGTTTGCAAACAAATGAGATGATTTCCTAGCATCCTCCAAAGGTGCTCAATTTTTTTAGTGTGATTAGTGAACTAATGGACTTAAATATATTTGATTATATATTTCAATCCAATTATTTCTTTTCCTTTTCTATGCTCAGATTGTCTCAGTTTTGGTCAGAGGAAGCTTACTCAATTGTTCCTGAATCCATGAACACAACACTTTAATCTTTTGTCACGCCATTGCTTTCTGGTTTGTAACATATCCCAGGCTCATCTTACTCATTTCCTACCTTATATCTTGAATCAGTCATTTTTTCCAAAGAATTCTGCTTTTTTTTTAATGGGAAGTTTTCCTGGGTGCTAGTGGGTTTTTTTTATCACTGTGTTGGCCATTCATTTTTCTCTAGGCTTTTTTATGGGTCATAGCTAAGAAATATGTGTATATTTTATTTTTATTATGTTAAAATTATTACATTGTTATTTATTATTATTTACTGAATTTCTGTTTTTAGCATGATATTGTACTAGGTACTAGGAATTCATTTTATTTTGTTCTTTAAAGTTCATATGTAAGTGAAATTATATGGTTTTTATCTTTTTCTGTCTAACTTATTATTATTTCACTTTGCATAATACCCCCTGGTTTCATCCATGTTGACACAAAGATAATATTTTATTCTTTTTTATAGTGAATTAGTATTTAATTGTGTATATATATACCACAACATCTACCACTCATTTATTGATGGACATTTGGGTTGGTTCCATATCTTGACTTGACCGTTATAAATAACGCTTCAATTAACATAGGGGTGCATATATCTTTTTGATAAGTGTTTTGGGTTTCTTCAGATATGTAACCAGAAGTGGAATTGTGAGGTCATAAGGTAGTTCTATTTTTAATTTACTGAGAAGCCTCCAAAATGTTTTCATAGTGGCTGCACCAATTTGCATTCCCACCATTAGTGAGTTCCCTTTTCTCGACATTCTCACCAGCACTTGTTTGTTGATTTATCAATGATAGCCATTCTGACAGGAGTGAGGTAATATCTCATTGTGGTTTTAATCTGCATTTCTCTGATCATTAGTGATGTTGAGCATCTTTTTTATACGCTTATTGGCCATCTGTATGACCTCTTTGAAGAAGTGCCTATTCTGGTCCTCTGCACTTTTTTAAATTGGATATTTTTATTTTTCGATAAAGTATATGATGTCCATATTCCTGTGCAGGTAACGTCCTGTTTCTGCTGGTATAAAAGGAAAGGACCACCTATTCCTTCACATCCCACATGAGACTTTCATTTGGTTGAGTCACCAGCATGACCTCGAATTGAAAGTTTTAGCCAGGCAATGCTTCCAACTTGGTATCTAATTTTAACAAATGACCTAAAGTCAGTGATAATTAACTGATATATGAAGTAAGGGTAGATATTATAATACAATAGGTAATAAGGAATAGTTAACTTTTAAAAAGTAAATTCTATCAGCAGCTTAGTATAATAGTATGAATCAATCTCCTAGAATTTTCTGTTTCAAAGGGGATAATGGTGATAAGGAAGGGTACTTTGTTAATGTTAAGCACCACATCTTTGCTATTAGTGTAACTTACACTTTATGTAACTTTAAAGTAAAAGTTCAAAATGTTGAAAATAATATTGACTAGGGATATGTAACAGATCTTTTGGTTTTTTGCTAGTTTTGGTGTGAATAAAGTTTCTTTCTGTTATCCTCCCAGTTGTTTAAAGTTTCAGAGACTCTGAAGAGAAGAAATAGAAATCAGTATACGGAGTCAAGTTTTTAGAATGTCAGTGCATTTTTGAATTTTGTAAAGTTTATTTCTCAGGGCACATGTTCTTTTGTGGGTTGTACAGTGGGAGATATTAACCAAAGTAAAAGGACTCCAGCCTTTGACTCGGGCCCAAGAGGAAAACTTTTACAATGATGAATAATAACCAGTAGGGTTGGAATGCAACATTTTCTCTCTTAACCTATCATAACAGTAGACCAAACAAAAATGGAAAAAGGAGTGGGGGAAAATAGATTCTTCTGTCTGCATGAAGAGAAGACCAGCCAGTGGACAAAATATAGCTAGAATATAGAAAGTAGTAAATATGTATGAACAGTTTTACTGTCAGGAAGACATCAAGATGTACTCCAAGAGCAAGTGTCAATACTTAGAAAACAAACAAACAAACAGTATAAAAAGAAACAGGGTTAACTTCTACATTAGCCACAAATGTAAACAATAATAGGCCTAAGGGGAGAAAAAAACAAGGGTTTGCTCTATTGTTTTAAGATATATGGTGTGAGAATTACAAATAAAAGATTTGCTAGTGGTTGATTATAGTGTATTTATTATATTGACAGAAAATAGGCTGAACGAAAAGGTTTTCAATATTTATTTATACATTTCTTGATCAGAGTTCTTTTCTGTTATTGTTTTCTCTTTTGAGACAAAGAGTTTAAAATGAATTTTTGTGGTATGGGTGATATTTTAAAAATGTCCTGAGAAATCCTATCCATGGGCATTGTGGGCTATAAATGCAGATTGATAGGGTATTTCAATGGATCTTTTGTTATGGGAAAATTTTTGAATTCTGACTTAAAAAGAAAGATGTGTTTATTTGAAAATTTAACATTTAATCATATTCGTAATGTAAAATTGCTTTTGAAACAAAAAAAAATTTTAAAAAGACAACTTGCTGCTTGTGTTCAGAATCTATTGATCAATCTAGATTAACCTTAAAACTCGTTATTATCATGAAAAATGACCTAGTTATCAACTGCCTCCATATTCTGAAGAAATATTCCTTGCTCTTGAATGGTATATGCATGTTGACTTGTTTTGTATTTCATATGAAACAGTTGATTTTGTACTGAGATTATATTTCATCCCCTGTTCAGGAAATAATTGAAGAAGATTATATTTAACTCCAGTAGCAGTTCTGTGTTCTCTGAAGGGGCATCTACATTGGAGTATATTTGGACAATTTAATTACTTACTTATTTATTTTAATAACCAGTGATCCAAATTGTATCCACCTGTTCATATTGTACCACATCCCCTCGCTCCAAAAATCTGCATTAATAGATAAGGGCATCTTTTAATGGGGCCAGATAAGAGTCATGTAACTCAGAAGCCCCTTTCAATTCCGTTTATGAAGGCAAGATGAGCAACACATTTTATTTAACTTCCCATTTATAGTTAACTGCATGCACACTTTTTAATTGTAGTTTAGATCAGTGATTTTCACCTGCCGGTGATTAAAAACCACTGGTTTAGATGACTTTGTTCAGTTTATGTGATAGTCTATGATAGAAGTGAAAATGTACATCTTAAAAAATAGTCCTATAAAATATTTAAATAAAACATTGCATAGGATGCTTTCTTAATGAACAACCACTAAAATAATTGGACTGCAAATAATTTTTTATTATTGAAATTTAAGAAAGAAATGTGCTAGATGCAAAACATTTTTATTCTTATTTTTTGAAAGAATATATCTGAGAGTGTTTATAGAAATATATTTTTATTTTTGTATTGTATGAAGAGCTTTAAATTTTTTAAATAATTGTTTCCCACTCTTGGAACTTAAATTAAGTTTCACATGTGTCAACTTGGGAGAAAAAATTATTCTGCATGTATGAAATGCCTTCAGAAGATTATTTTTTCTTTTAAGTAGTATAACATTGTCTCCAAAATGTAGATAATGGAAATTTTGCCAAATCTTACTTTTCCTTGGGAATGTTCTTGGAGATTGTCAATCATGTAAAAATAGTTGACTTTTGAGCCTTCACTGTTGCCCTTGTCTGAGGAAATTTTCACTAGGCCTATGCTGGAGGCTAGAGCAGGCCTTCACATGACATCATTCTTCCTCTCTAAATCCAATATCAATAAAAGCAGAAAGCTTAAACTCTATATGGAAAAAGTATAATAAGAAAGTGCTCTTGGCTATTGTTGAATCTTTGAGCTATCTCTCCAAATCCTGTAGATCTCAAGATTACTATCTGTTCAGTCATGTATATATTTTCTGAGCATATCAGTGTGGGGGTTAGAGAAAAGGGGGACACATTTCCCCTAACTACACTTAGTATATACTACTCAAATGAAAAAGAAAGTCAACTACCTCTTAATTGATTTTATTAAAAACTGTACAGCAGTAATCCACTCTAACTGAAAGAATTTGAAATATTCCTTCTTTGGAATGGTTGAATATTTAGTATTTTGGGGTTTTAGGCAAATTTGTGAATTATGTAGCATGGCTAATCTCCCTTTTGCTATATACAACATATACCTTGTTCCATGGTATCTTCTCATTTACATGTTTTTGTGCCTCCAAACATATATTGAGGACCTACTTTGTGTCAGGCCCTCTGGCAGTGAGGGTTTAATGATGAGCAACACATGCTTCCTGTGGTCAGTATTTTTAAATTTAGATTGAGGAATCATATGATTGAAAACATATTATGAAATCTTGTGTGTCCCCTTATTACTGAGAGAAGCGTAGGCAGATGTAAACGCAGCTAAGACATGTAATGGTTAGCTGGGAACACAGGGTTGCTGGGAGGGTTTCTGCACATAATGACTGAGGAGACTTGTTACAGTAATATAATGTGATAGTAATTAAATATAAAAAATATGGAAGATACATAGAAATAACTTAGGATATAATATTAAAAGCCATTAAGGCAAGTGAATAAGGCTATGCCCTCTGGGTGGGAACTAGTCTACTGTGTACAGATATGATAGACAGACTGCCTTTTGTGTGTGTGTGTGTGTGTGTGTGTGTGTGTGTGTGTGTGTGAAGTAATGTAAGTTCTGTATAGATGAAAAGTGGCTTCTATTGGAACACTTTAAAAGTGGCTTGATGTGACATTTCGGTAGATTAACATATAAAGGGCTCCCTGCTAGGAACTCCCAAAAAGGTGGCTTGATGTGATAATCCCATAAATTAACACCTGCCAGAAAAGGTACTAAAGCCAAGGGGTTCCCAGCTGCGGTAGTCGCACAGACTCCAACATTGAACTTGGACTGTCTCCACACCACTCTGACCAAGGACAGCCGAGAGGAGCACGCCGAAGGGGCCCCATTAAGCTGTATCCAGGTATGCCAAAAGGACTTGTGAGTAGTAAAACGCCTGTGTGGTCCTTGAAACTAATTTGTGTGTCGGTTGTGTCTTTCCTCCGGTGGCAGTTGGTCTCGGCATTGTAAGTAGAATCCTCATAGCCGCCTCAAGAGTAGTCTCCAAGAGGCCACCAGCCCTGCTGATATGCAGGAGTGTCTCACTGCACGGGGAAGTCAAATCAGGGATGCTTGATTGTCTTAGAGCTCGGGCTCTACTGGGACAAGACTTGTATCCACCTGTCTAATAGAGTGTGGTCTCAACTAGTAACCAGCTATCATATCTCTTAGCATTGATTCAAGTAAATATATTCATCTGCTTGAGGGTGTTTAATTTGCAAGTATTTTCTTCTGAGTGGACTGAAAGGCTTTGCTTTTGGCAATACAGTGGTACCTTGAGATACAAACAGACCGACATACGGTTTTTGTTTTTTTTTTATACAAGCTATGACTCGGTCCCTATTTTTGTTCGAGATCCAAGCGAAATTCCAAGATATGAGTCGTGATTCGGGAAGCTGCCACTAGTTGGCGCGTTGGCGCACAGGTCCAGTATCAGTAGTTTGATATACGAGTTGACTGACTTACGAGCTCTGTTACAGAACTAATTAAATTCGTATCTCAAGGTATCACTGTAGTAGTGAGTCTTTACTTTATGTGATCTACTGGTAACCCCTCCTCTGCAAAACATGTGGTGACTGTGTTCATAAGCCCATACATAGTTTTTGCATATAGCTTTTAGGAAATCAGAGACTTGAAGCCCCTGTGAATCTGGTCCTTGGACCCCAGCTTCAAAACAGAAGGGCTAACAATCACTGGGGAGTCTGAAAGTGAGTGGAACAGACGTTATTAAAAGTTAGGGTGCAGAGAAGCACAACCTTGGACTGCTTATTCTCACCATATACTCTTTTATCAAATGTGTTTATTCTGTCTCCTGTAATAAAAGAACTCTGTCTTTCTTGGTCTCTGATTAAACATTTTTTTTTTTTTGTAGTGGGATGAATGCAAAGAGCCTTCAGGAGAAAAACAAAACCTGTGGTTTTCCATGTAGTTTAAAAATCCTTCTTGACATTTTATTTTGGCCAATTGGTTAGCTCCCACCCCATTTGTGACCATAGGAATCCAGGCTGAATTCCAGATAGGAAATATCCTAATTGCACTTGAGCATTTCCCTGGTGTTGTCATGTATAACCAGTTTCCTATTTTGCCTTCAGTTCTGCTATCACCAATCTCAAATCATTGTGTTAAATGAGGCTAATGAGTGATAATTCATAGTTTTAAGCTGTTTCTCTCTAGTTTTTTTTATGCAAAATGATAAAAAAAATACCATAAGAAAGAAAAACAGAAAACTCCAAGGTGCACTTGAGAATTAGAAATATTTCAGAGCCAAAATAACAAATATGTTAGCTTATAATGCAAAGTCTTAATCCATATTAATATAGATTGTCATGACTCAGTATGTTATACCACTGCATAAGTAAAATATTTTTTAGCATCCAGAAATAGGACACTTAGATTTAACAAGAGAAATGAAGTAAGACATCCTTTAAATGTGTGAAATTATACAGAAAGAAATTGTTTATTTTAAACTATGTAATAGGTTGAAAATTCAAAGGTGTCTTTTTTTTCTATTGATAATATCAAGATTTAAAGATATATAAGACTTAGAGTCTATCAAACCTGCATGTAAATGAATTGGCTTAGTCACTCATTACTACTTGTTCTTGAAGAAATACTTGGTTTTCTCCTGAAGCAATTCATGGCATATTCAGAACCGCATAACTATTCTCAAGCTATTAGTTCAGACAGAATAGCAATAAATAAAAAATAGTCTTATATACTCCAGAATAGTTTTGTCTCCTTTTAAGAATCATCTAGCCTCATGCCTTCTCTTCCCTGTAGAAGTAATGTTTTTGCTTTTGTGAAGTATTATATGCAGCGGTGGGATTCAAATAATTTATCATCCGGTTCTCTGCCCTAATGATTATTTTAAGTATTAAAAAAATATATACTGAAAGGTAGTTTATTATTTCATGCATTTAATACTTAAATAAGAATAAAAGAGGTACACAGAACTAGATTATGTTATAAGAGTTTTAAAATATTAATGAAAAATATTAAATAATACCTGGCAAAAACTATAAAACTGTTATTTAAGATATTTCCATATTGCTTCTTGATTGGCGTCCTCACTTGCAATTTTTTTCACCTATGGACGAAATGAACATTACCACAGGTGCTTAGAATATGCTGTTACACAGATGAACATTAAAAATGAGTAAGGAGCCTGACCAGGCGATAGCGCAGTGGATAGGATGCACAGGACCCAGGTTCGAGACCCCAAGGTCACCAGCTTGAACGCGGGCTCATCTGGTTTGAGCAAAAGCTCACCAGCTTGGACCAAAGGTTGCTGGCTTGAGCTAGGGGTTACTCGGTCTGCTGTAGCTCCACAGTCAAGGTACCTATGAGAAAGCAATCAATGAACAACTAAGGTGTTGCAACAAAAAACTAATGATTGATGCTTCTCATCTCTCTCCGTTCCTTTCTGTCTGTCCCTATTTATCCCTCTCTCTGACTCTCTGTCTCTGTATTTAACATTCTTTTAATTAAAAATAAAATAAAAAAAGAGTAAGGAATGTAAATTTGTGATTTCCACATTGGGCAGCTGCCCAGGTGCCCACCTTAGAGAGAACCCTGATTACAAGTGCCATTTTAACAACTGGTTCGCTGAACTCAACAAAAAATTAGGTATAGATTCTGCTGAACTGGTACGAACCAGCTGAATCCCACCTCTAGTTATATCCTTGGATTGCTGATCTGTGTTTGTTATAATCCATCAAGACACGAATCCTGTTGAATGTGAAAAGTCATTACAAGAAAATAAAAATCTAAAACACATTTAAGTTTCATTTTACCATTCTACTTTTGTATAAATGTAGAACTGACAAATTGTATTTTGTTTGGTTGAGTGCCTCAGCTTTCAAGTCAACCAGCTGATTCAGAGGGGAGTAAAAGTTTATTCTTGCAGAAAAAGAAATACTGCTAAAAATGGTGATGACAACAATAATTATTTGTAGTAATGGAAGCTTGTTAAAAATGTAGGATTGGAGGCCTCTCTCCAGACCTCCTTAATCAGAACCTGAACTTTAACCAGAACCACTGTGATTCCTATGCAAATTAATGCTGGAGAACTTAGTGTCTCTAGCTGCCCCCAGCACTAAAAAATGGAAGAGCCTGGCTGAGAGTCACTGCCCGTCAATGCCCACAACTATTTGCATAATAAATACATGTGGTAAAAGATTTAAATAATTCCTAAACTTGGATTTACCTTAAAGTATGATAAAATCTTGAAAGAAAAGACAATGCAAAATTTATTTTTTATGAAAACTAACAAGCCTTTTATATAATAGCAAAATATTTCACTTAAGCAAGCCATTTATTTCTTGAGATGTCTGGCTTTAGGAAAAGTGGAGCATCGGAAATTTTTGTTGCATGAGTGTGAAGTTGATTAGAATCTGGTTTCAATTTTAGGTATCAAGACTAACCTCTTAGCCAGTGCTATAAACTGTTTTACAGACTTTTCATTACTTTGTTTCAATGATAATAAAAAATAGGAAGCATCTCTTTACTTCTACAGACTGCCATTCCGTTGACATTAGGGCAGAAGGGAAGGGTTAACGAGAGAATTCTAATTCTAATAAAATTTGTTTCTGTGTGTTGAACTAGTAACCTATACTGCACTAATTTTTATTTTCTTCCTTTCTGGATTTACACATAAACCTAGTTCCTTTTTTATCTCATATCAGTATTTTATGAGGGAAATAAACTAGGTAAATAATTTTATATGATAAATCTTTGTTCAAAGCCTAAAGCATTGTATAGAGGGTCCTTGGGTGATGACAGTCTCGATATATGACATTTTGAGTTCATAATGCGCATTTCCATAAAAACTTTAAAAAATTGAGACATGAGTGTTTTGGCTTACACCGTTAGCATCATACTTACAGACTATGTGGGCAAACTAGTTTGTTTGCACGCTGCAGAAGAATGCACAGTAATGCGGCATATGAGCGAGGGAGGTGGCGTCCCCCAGTACACTTACCTACGCCATTTTGAACTGTCAAAAGTGCAAGTGTTCCGTTTATGTTTCAACTATAAGGTGACCAATCGTCCTCCTTTAGGGAGGACAGTCCTTCTTTTATAAGTTCTGTCCTCCCTCGAAAAGTGTCTTCCTTTTTGATATTGGAAGACCAATCTGTAAATGTCCGTATTTGATTGATGCAGAGTCGATCCATTGCGTGTGATGTGACGTATTTGTATCTAAATGAGTATTTTTTTCTTACAACTATTATTAAAAATTAATAGACATCTAGCCTGACCAGGCGCTGGCGCAGTGGAAAAAATTAATAAGCATGTAAGCACAATTACAATATAAAATATTGCAAATGTTTTTATTATGCATTTATCATAGTATAGTGTATTATTGTTGCAATGAATAAAATGTTTCTTTTATTTACGATATTGTTTTCTTCAATTTATTTTTGTCCTTTTCATTGTAAAAAAGTTGATCACCTTAACTTACACCAAAATTTGGGTTACATCACTGTCATAGGAACCAAACTGTGTCATAACCCGAGGACCCCCTGTATAGCTCTCAGGATTAAAGTTTAAATTTCATAAAGTAACTAATTTTATTAACTACTTATTATAGCTAAAATTTATAACTATTAAGGTTTGAATTCTATAAAGGACAGGGATTTGAAAAGCATGGATTTTGTCACTTTCTAAATTTTCATGTATTTTTCTACTCTTTTGGTTTTGTAGAAGAAAAATCTAAAGCAAATTTAAAGAGAAAATTTGTAAACCTGGATTAAGAAAATAATATCCCAGAATTTTAAGGGCATTTGTTGATGTTTTACTATCTCATAATTAATTTATTCTCTCTCTTAAGTTTGCTGTTTCCTAAAGTTACTATATTTTTATATTTGGTATTACTAAGCAACTGATTAGTTTTAGACTCAAATATATTTATATAAGGAGGTCACTTTCTTTGTTATACTAGTTTTCAAATGAGCCTTGTTTGCATTGATTTTGCTTTTAAATAGTTTGCATTTTAATTAAACTTTTCTTTTTTAGCTGTGTTTTGGGGTGATATTGCCTTAGATGATGAAGACTTACATATCTTTCAAATTGATAGGACAATTGACCTTACACAGAACCCCTTTGGAAAACTTGGACATACCACAGGTATAGTTGATTATTTGTTTCAATTTGCATTCATTTAGAAGAAAGTATACTCTTAAAATGTTATAAATACTCTTCGGATTATTTTTAATGTCTCTCTGATCAATTTTGATTTCCTAGAAACAAATGTATCTATTTACAAATTAAAGATTTGTTCATAGTTTTTATTTTTCTAATGGTGTTTACTATATACTAGGCCTGGTTTAAGTGCTTTGGAGATATTAACTTTTTGAAGCCTTATAACAACCCCAAGAGGTTAGATACCAAGATAACTGTGATTTATAAATGAGGTTTAGGTTACAAAGTTTGCTTATTGTTACATAGCCAGAAAGTGTCTGAGTCAGGACTATAATTCAGTTCTGAGGAAGGCCAGATTTCATACTCATGAGCCTTAAATTCAGTTGCCTCCCATTTGCAGTTGCAAATATTTAATTGTATAATGTAAATTATTCATAGAATAATTATACACAAACATTTGCAAAAATTCACCTATTTATATAATTTTTATGAAAACCCAGAAGACAATTTCAATTGTAGTTGACTTTTGAATTGTTCCTGTATGAGACTTGTCATATGTAAAAGGTTGTATGGGTTCTCATTTTAAAATATATTTACTAAAATTTAAAAATCCTTTATATTATTCTGTTATGATCTTTATTCTGTATTATACTTGGAGAAAATTGCAACGTTAAAAAATTCTTTTTGTAATTATAACTAAAAAAAGTATTCAGTATTATGCTTTTTGATCCCTCATACCCAATACTATTATTATTTTCTTTTATTTTATGCAAAATAAAATATATAGTTTATTTGTGGCATCTAACGAACAACAATTAGACTTAGACATTTTACTATAAACTGATATCTCTGTCCAATTTACATTTTTTGCAATTTTTTATTATGACAAATTTCAAACTTATGGAAAAGTTGATAGGGTAGTGTACAAGGCACCCACACAATAGTATCCAGATTCAGTGATTGTTAAGTTTACCATATTTGCTCTCTGCATATGTGCACACATGCATGTATAAGTATGTATAAAACATTTTGTAATTAATTGCAAACAACATAGCATTTTGATATTGAATTGTTTAACATGCACTTCTTAAGAATAAGGACATTATGTTATATAATTAATATACCACTATCACATATAGAAAACATATTAGATAATAAAACAGGATTTATTTAGAATTATATAACACACTACTTTAAAAATATTATACTCTAACCTTTGTTATATGTAGTGACAGCCATTTCTGACACATACACAAATGCAGGAGGAACACTGCATTGCAGTGTAATCACAGATAGATAGTACATGCTGTAGGACATGTTGATTGACAGCTTTCCAGGTGCTGTCTCACACTTAACATGACCACAGAGACAATGGATTTGGGACAACAGAGCAATGATACAACTCAGCAAATCCTAGATGTGTAGGATTGTCATTTTTTGTTTAAATTTTTGTTAGCTTCAAGCTTTATTCAGGTCATTTCTTTAACCCATTGCTTCCTTTTGTATTGGGAGCATTCATATTTTGTGATTTAAAAATTTTCAGCACTATTTAATTTTGTCATTTCATTTATAGTTAAGCCTGAAATAGTAATAGTTGGGAGAAAAATACCATTATTTTAGATAAATAGCATAAGATAGATTATACTGTCAATCATAAAAAAAACATATTCTAAATCTAGATATGAAAGATGCACATGTTTAAAAATACCTTGTTTTATTCAGTTGAATTTCAATGTAAAAATTATCCTATTTTATTTTTTTACTCCATCTCTTCCCTTTCTTTTTAGTTTGTGCTGAATTGATTGCATTTATTTCCTAATTTAAAAATACAGTCTTTCCCATAAATATTTATTTAGTTTGAATATTTTTATTTTGTTTTTTAGAATATGTGATAAATAACCACCTATTTTATTAATTCTTTTTTCTATTTCGGGGAACTATCTATACAGAATTTTTTATTTTAATGGCTATAAAAATTATTAAAAATTCTTAAGTATAAAAACATTCACTTTGATAGTCTAGAAACATTTTTTTTCAAGTTTAATTACTCTAATTCTAATTATCTTAATACTAAGACTTTTATTCTCACAAGCTGTTTTATTCCTATGGAATATGAAATATGATTGTTATATACTGGCGACTTTAACCATGTAGATGCCATTTTCTAAGAATGTTTCTTGTAACTGCTTAGGAATGAATGTTTCAATATTACCTCATGTTTCTAAAATGTTTGATAAAAAAAAAACTTCAAAAATTTTTCTCAAGGGGCACAGCAAAAATGTGACCATGTAATGCAGATAATTAAACAGAATCTTAGGCAGCAAACAAGCACTCTCACTTACTTACCTTATAAGGGCTTATATGGTAATAATTTTTATTGTTTTTTTATTAGCTTAATCCAGATCATTAAGTTTCAGTATTAATTTCAAGGGGAAAAAGCATATCTTGGGAGGCAATAGTTCAAAGTAAAGTCCAAGAACAGTTTGCTGTTTTCATGAATTTCTGGTCCTCTTTCATAGTTTAAGCCCAAAGACACTCATGAGCCACACTCTTAGTGGTATGAATTCATTTGCACATGTTCTGATATCATTAGTGGTCATATTGGTTGTTTGCTTACTGATACTTCTTTGCTATCTGTCTATTAAAAATTCAAGAATGAAAATGAGATAAAATTAAGAATGTTTTTATTAAAGCCCTAGAATAAGAGGACTTGATTTTTGTTAAATGATCTGCTTTCTGACTTATGACAGGAATCTACCATTTTTAGTTTTTGTTGTTAAAATTGCAAGAAGACATAATTTATTATTTTGACCCTCTCCTACCTTTTTTGGTTATAAAATTATTTATATCTATTTTTGTAAATTTTATAAATTACATAGCATAACATGATATTTTGCCATTGAATATCCTTTTGGATTCTTGTGAATTTTTTCTAATTATGTGTTATTGGTATTTTATAAATTATAGAAATTAATTTTCAAAATTTATTTAAAACTATAAGATGATATGCTTTCAGAAGTATTTCAGAATTGATCATAGCTTTGGGAAAAAACTCACTGTACATTTGGTTTTCTGTTTTTATTTCCGTTTGCTTATTTGGCGTCTGAAAATATTTAGTTTGCATTGGGGAAATAGCTAGAATGCAGTCCACTGGGCAGAACAACTTGCTGTCATCCTATGTGATGTCATGGTCACAGTGAAGAAAAATGTTTCAAATTATCAGTAGATGACTCAATTTCCATGATGTCCAAATAAAGTCATTTAGATTGCTCTCTGCATCGCCCCTACTGCCTTAGTTTTAGTAACCCAAATTTGTTAATGTATAATTTTTAGCCTCTGTTGAGATTTATGGATATTCATGACTCTAACTCTCTCAAAATACATAAAAACTGGTTTCCAAATTGGGGCCATGAACACACAATATGGTACAGATGATGTGTTGAAGAATTGTGCATCTGAAACTTATAATTTTGTTAACTTGTGACACCCCAATGATTTCAATAAAAAGGAAAAGAAAAAAGATGTCCTTTAGTGAAATTAAATGTAGCCTGTTACTCTTGCTTATTTTTAACAATTTTAAAATACAGTGTTTAATTGAACTATTTTCCTTTATTTTTTAAGGTGGATATGGAGACCATGGTATGTCAAAGAAACGAGGGGCCCTCTACCAACTTATAGACAGGATAAGAAGAATTGGCTCTGGTATATCAATGTTTAAAGTTGCAGACGCTTGACTTGATGTACAGTAAATATTATACTCATAGCAGTTCAGTTTGCCATTATGATGCAAAGTATGTGAAGGATATATGCTAAGAAAGAGTCCCTTAAATATTTTGTTAGTTGATATTTGATGAAAATTTTTTAGAACTTAATTGGGGACAAATGAAATGTTTTGCTTACTTATTTTCAGCCTTTTATTTAAAAATGTCTTAGGTATTTATTTTATCATTGATATTTATTTCCAGTATATTGGTTATCACACTAAGGTGTTTTTATCAAGCATGGAACTACATCAGTTTTAATCAAATGAAAAATACCATGGCTGTTTGAAATAAAATTCACTTAAAGTAAATGGACAAACTGATTTATTAGATTAAAAAGTAGCTGAGCCTGACCAGGTGGTGGCGCAGTGGATTTAGCGTCGGACCAGGATGTGGAGGACCCAGGTTCGAGACCCCGAGGTCACCAGCTTGAGCGCGGGCTCTTCTGGTTTGAGCAAGGCTCACCAGCTTGAGCCCACGGTCGCTGGCTTGAGCAAGGGGTCACTCTGTCTGCTGTAGCCCCTCGGTCAAGGCACATATGAGAAAGCAATCAATGAACAGCTAAGGAGCCACAAGGAAGAATTGATGTTTCTCATCTTTCTCCCTTCCTGTCTGTCCCTATCTGTCCCTCTTTCTGACTCTTTCTGTCTCTGCCACAAAAAAAAAAAAAAGTAGCTGAAATTTTTTTGACCCTTCCGAAATGATATATAGAGACACATTCAGCGAAACTGCCCTCTTGTTTTATAACTAGTTATTATTTATGGTATTGAATTTATTAACTCCCTCTTTGTATAGCTGAGTTTTTTCAAAAGTATGTTCAAAGTTTGTATTTTAACATCGCTTACATTGATGGTTCATTATTAAATATTTGAAAGTATTTTCAAGTATTCATTTTCCCAAGCAAAGATGCTTTGCTTCACATATTAAAGACATGCTGTACACCTGAAACTAAAACAAAAGAATGAATGAAAACTGTAATTGAAAAATAAAATAAAAAAAAAACATTAGGAACACCGGCCTGGGGTCATATATTCAATATTTGTTTTGTCTAAAGTGTATATTACTGGTAGAATACTCATACCAGCAGTGATAGATGAATGAAAAGTTATATAAATTTAGTAACAAAAATTTATGAAAGGCTACCAAGAAAAGTTACTGTTTACAGATTTGAAAAATGCTCCGGAACGACTGCATTTGATGTTGACCTGTGCTTAGAGCTGGGCACAAACTCAGGGCAGATTGGAATGGAGATAACCCATGTCTCACAACGCTGAGACTCTCTGTTTTAACATTATTTCATTTACTGTGTCTATAATGTAATATTCATCATTTTAACCTGTACTACAGAATATCAATCCTGAAAAAAGGATTAAGGATTTAGCAGGAGTAAAAAGAGGTTTGAATATCATAGGACTTTTTAAACAATGTGTTTTGTTCTGCTGGTGAATGTTTTAATGATCAAGGAAAGCAGAATCTTAGATAAAAGAATTTGTCTGTGACCTTCAAAGTTTGCCTGATTTCTTCCTGCTGTAGGCTGTTGTATGAAAATTCATTAGAATTTTCCCATAGAGCTTTAAGAAATAGTATTTTGACATGACATACTTTAGTACTTTCTTCAAGGCTGTAATATACATGAAGCTTTCCTTTAATACATTTTGACTTCAGGCTTGCTTATACAAATATGTAAATAAGACATTTTAACTTTTGTCCTTTAAGAGGTAAATGATAAATGATTCCCTGACTGAGGACTTCTGTTTCACAGAATCTTTTAAATGTCACTGCAGGCTTGGAGCAAAACAACACAGTTAAAGAAAAAGTACCTCTAAAATTCTCAGGGCAAAATGAGAAAAACCGGGTTCCCCGAGCTGCTACATCAAGAACTGACCGTATATGGCCTGGAGGCGTTATTCCTTATGTTATAGGAGGCAACTTCACTGGTAAGATAGTCCCAGAGGGTCTGTTGTGATAAAGGAATAATAATTATCATGCAAAGAGTGCACTTTTATAGAATATTAATCTATAAAACATGCATTAAATCAAACTAGAGAAATACTTCCTTCACCTCAGTTGTTTAGAATGTCTTGTAATTGAAAAATATCTTTAGTCTTGAGATCTAATAGTCTCAAGTACTATTCTGGCTTTTAAATTGGGTTTCAAATGTGTCCATTATGTTTAGAAGCTGATTTCTCTTCAACTGATAGGAAGGATGTATGTCCCATTTACAGGGCCTTATACCCACATATTTGTAGAGATAATAAACTTGAACCTTCTGATTATAAAGTGAGTGTCCATTCCTAACAATGGCTCACTGTGGTGCTCTGGGCTGGTATACTTTGGTTGATGATAGTGGCGGCATCTGACCTGCCCAGCCAGACTCGGATAGTGGAGTCCGCCTGCAGCAGCCTCTCTCTGGGGCCGACAGTGTTTGATGAGTGTCGTGCCGTCTTTCCAGGCAGTCAGCGAGCCATGTTCAAGCAGGCCATGAGGCACTGGGAAAAGCACACGTGTGTGACTTTCATTGAAAGAAGTGATGAAGAGAGCTACATTGTGTTCACATACAGGCCCTGTGGGTGAGTAGAACTGGGAGTGACTTATGTAAATTTAGAAATGGGGGAAAAAAATCCACACATAGGATTCATTTCCTAACATATGCTTAGTTTTTAGCCCATGAGAAAGTGTGAATTTTACTTAAGAAAATACTCTATTTTAAGTAGATATATTCTCTGATCACAGACCTTTGTGCGTCCATGTCAAGTGCATTCCTGCACTACCCAGCTGCTTTTCCTTGTGTTCTAACTACAAAATGGCGTTGCCTATGTCCCGACTCACCCAAGTTAGAAACTTTCGTATCATTGTCTAGTGACCTGTAGTGCTTCCTCTAAGATTCATTCAGTAAGTTTCTATTGATAGGTACTGTGTCATCTGGTTTCCACAGCCGTCCCATGTCAGTGCCCTGGTTCATTCATGCTTTTGTCATCTCACACCTGGCCCATTCCTACTGCTCTCCTGTGCTGCCTTACCAATTCACTGCCACGAGAATTATCTTCACAAAATATTGGTCACAGCAAGCTGCCACATGTTTTGAGATTCTTTAATGTTTCCCCCTACAGTGATGTTTTCTGGATTTGCTTTTTACACAATGTTAATAAAAACAATCTCCAAAACAATATTTTCTAATTTGTGAAAATGCTGCATGAAATTTTGATAGATAGATAAGATATATGTATATATTTTAAGTGAGAGGAGGGGCAGTAATGAGACAGACTCCCACATGTACCTTTACTGGGATCCATCCTGTAACCCCCATGTGGAGCCGACACTCAAACCAATCGAGCTATTGCCAGCACCCGGGTCTGGAACCAATAGAGCCGCTGGCTGCAGGAGAGGAAGAGGGAGCGAAGAAGAAGAGGGAGGGGTAGAGAAGCAGATGGCTGCTTCTCCTGTGTGCCCTGACTAAGAATTGAACCCAGGACATCCATACGCTGGGCATGGGCCAACACTCTGATCACCGAGCCAACCTGCCAGGGCTCAATAGATATTTCTATAGCAGTATACTAATGAATATTATTAATATTCAACTAATTGAAAGGATTAGAGAATAACAGGGTTCTCTAAACTTATTTTTTAAAAAAGGAACACCCATGTCACCCTTTGAAAAGTGAAAAACACACATCAGTGTCCCAGAACAATTTTGGGAAATGTTAGCCTGAGAATATGGTTCAGATTCTTTGATACAACATTTAAGGAATGCCATGAACTTACCACAGCTTCCGCCTGGGGCTCCCTCGGCCACCACATCTCTCCACAAATCCCATAATCCAACCAAGTTACCATAGCTGCAGTTCTTCAAGCAGTGCTGTATACTGTAAAAGATTTCATTGTGAAAGTTTTCAAACTCCTCTTTCCTGTATTTCCAGTTTGTTGGAACTTATATTTAAATATTTGTTTAAATCCAGCTTGCATTTTTGTTTGCTTGTTTGCTGAGAATACCTGACAGGGTGTGCTGGCTACATGGCATCCCATCAGTAGGCACACAAGCCTGGACCTGTCACTTTAATGATTACAATGGGTCAGTAAATTCAATGCTGACAGCCATGTCCCGCCACTGTCAAATCATTGCAAATTAATTTGTGTGCCCACAATGAGCTTACTTACATTCTAGGGTGGGAAAACAGAAAGATGCATGCAAACAAATGAAATATAAAATGTCTTAATAAACCCTAAACTCTAGGACAAAAAGTAAAGCACTGTAAGTGGGCAGAAGGGCATTTGTGATATCTGTGATATGAGCTATATGGCTCTCTGGGAGAACAGAGTTCCGAGAGAGGGAACAGGCAGTCAGAAGGCCATGAGCAAGAGCTTGTCTGCAGGCTCAAGGTGCAGCAAAGACTGCAAGGCTCGGTCGGGTACAGTGAATAGTGGGCACAGTAGTAACAGATGAGATCTGTTTGGCAAGCCATTTGTGTGTGAAAATCATGGAGCATACTAGATAGATTTTTTTTGTAAGTGCTTTAGGCTTTCCTCTAAGTAGAAGAAAGAGCCTGTATTACTCAGCTGAGACAATTTATAACTTTATAATAAATATGTCAGGAATCAAACTACCACATTTTCCTATTTTCACAGGATCGTTGTGAAAATCAATGTGAAATGTATTTTTGCTTTCCATGTGAACCCCATCTTATTTATTGGAAAGGGCTATGGGTAAAATTATAGTTTAAAAAAAAAGGTGTTTGGCATGAAATAAATTGACCACATTTCTTTACTATCTCCTGGATTTTGACTTGCACAGTACTTTATTCTCTAAATATAAGCAGTAAGAATGACTCGGTGTGGGTAATTCAGTTACTACCTAATCATCAGTTATTTTAGTTTGTTACTATTGCTACATGGCAGCAAATATTTCATTATAAATCTCTCCATAATCTTCAAATTTTGTGGTTTTTATATAGCTAATACTTTACTATTGGGTATGTAATAAATAACTATGTCTGGACTATTATAACATGCTATTAGGAAAAGAACTCTCTGGGAGCAAAAGCACAAGGCCCTGAACTCTCCCCCCTACCTGTTTCCTTTCTTTACCTTTTTATTATTAATTCATTTACTTTAATTAACTGTTACAATAGATTCACAAATAATAAGTCAAATTTTTTTTATCTAACTGGCATGGTGTAAATGAAAATATTTAGTTATTTAAAAGCCTGCAGAAGCATTTATAATGATAATGCATTTGTGAACAATCAAAAGGACTATCAGCCTGACCTGTGGTGGCGCAGTGAATAAAGCGTCAACCTGGAAACACTGAGGTTGCCGGTTCAAAACCCTGGCTTGCCTGGTCAAGGCACATATGGGAGTTGATGCTTCCTGCTCCTCCCACTTCTCTCTCTCTCTCTCTCTCTCTCTCTCTCTCTATCTATCTCTATCTCCCCCTCCTCTCTAAAATAAATAAATAAATTAATTTAAAAAAAAGGACTATCAAATATAATTATTCTGGAAATTGAGATTAGTGAAATTCCCTTTAATCATTTGGGCAATTCACTTTTGGCAATTTTCTCTTCTAATTTAATAAATTAGAACAAATATTTGGTGTCTGGTCTATCGTGAGTCCCTGCTACTCAACACTAATTATTTTTTGCCCTCTATTGCTTTGTAGAGTGGTGGTTCTATAGATAACCTATTTTATTGTAGACGTTTACTATCGAAGTTTTAAATATTATTTTATTTCTATATGTAAATGGAGTTCATATATTATTATGCCATTTAAAACTTAGCTTAAAGTGGGTATTCCTGCATGCCACCCTTACACGTGTGTGCACTAATGCATTCTCTCACACATGCATGTGCACACACGGACACACAATGAATAAATGAAACTTCTATATTTAAAGTAGGAAATCATCATTGAACATATGTAAATATTAATACATTGAGGAATATTTGCAGAAAGATACTCTAGATGTCTCACATTCTGAGGATCCAGGAAATTCTTTCATGTAAAATAGAATGTCATGATAAATGTCAGCCTGACCATTTAGCACAGCCTCAGAAAGCTCATCATTCTACCAGTTGTCATTTCTTTTTCCCCACCGGTTAACCGTTAACCTTAGTTAAATCACCTTGTGAAACTCATTTTCCTCTGTTGATTTCTTCTTTTAAAAATTTCTTCTTAAAAATGTTATCCCATGAGTAGGAAAAATACTATCCTTTTTGATTAACTAAAATTTTCATAAATAAATGTATTCTGTTTTTCTTGAAGAGGAAAAATAAACTTTGTTTTTATGTTTAATACTGAAATGACAGATTATTGCCAGATAACCATATTGACAAATCACTATAATAATTTAGGTGGATTGTGAGGATAAAAAGTTATATTAGAAATAAATATGAGTTGATAAGTCTTAAGCTTAACTGTATGTATATTAGCACATTAAGCAACATTGTGTTCTATTTTCTAATTTATCATCTACCCTAAAAATGATTTAAGGCATATGTCTAATATATGAGTTAGTACAAAAGCACTTCAAGTGATTGTTTAGAGACTTTGTTGTATATAAATTAACCAGGATACTACAAATTAGCCATATTTATTAATGAAAGGCTGTTCTGCTTCTTAATTTGTCTGGACTTGATAGTTCATCGCAGTTCTTTACAAGTTACACCATGTTGTAATTCATGGAGCACTGTGCTTTCCACCACCACCTCCTCTCTACTTTATTCCAGATGCTGCTCCTATGTAGGTCGGCGGGGCAATGGGCCTCAGGCAATCTCTATTGGCAAGAACTGTGATAAATTTGGAATTGTTGTTCATGAATTGGGCCATGTGATAGGCTTTTGGCATGAACACACGCGACCAGATCGAGATAACCATGTAACCATCATAAGAGAAAACATACAGCCAGGTGAGAATTGGGATTAAGGTTGACTGAACTTCTGTTAAGTTCTGTTTGTATTATTTACCATTTAACTTTTTAAAAAATGTGGACTTATTTTTTTTAGTATGATAGAATCAACATATTGCTTGATTAAAAAATACTCATGATGTGTTATATTTTTAGTAATTTTTTTTTTTCAGAATGAATGGTCTTATGTGATTTTTAGGCTTACTTTTTTTCCCTCTTAAGATTTAGCTTTCTTATTTCTAAACTTCTGTTTTTTCCAAGAATAGATGTACGCTATTCAACCATAAATTAGTATTATTAAATACTTTTAAATGCATTTTCTGTACTTAGCTTCTACTTGGAGAGAGTCCAGGGTTTACCATCAAACGTGCTGCTAGCATAGGAATCAATAGTGTACCAGGGATAACTGGAGAAAATTCCAGGGAAATGAGTCATTCCAGGATAGTCTAAATAGTTTTCTTGAGATTTCTCTTAAGCCTGACTACCCTAAACACAAATTTTTAAGAATATTTTCAGCAATTGAAATATAATATATAATTAAAATTCAATTGTCTCTGACATTTGATATGCTATAATAGTCTCATTTTAAAGCGCTTAATTATTTTATTTTATTTTATTTTATTTTTCTGAAGTGAGAAGCGGAGGAGGCAGAGAGAAAAACTTCTGCATGCACCCAACTGGGATCCACCTGGCGAGCCCACTAGGGGGCGATGCTCTGTCCATCAGGGGTGTTGCTCTGTTGTAACCGGAGCCATACTAGCGCCTGAGGTGGAGGCCATGGTTTCATCCTCAGTGGCCAGACCAACTTTGCTCCAATGGAGCCTTGGCTATGGGAGGGGAAGAGAGAGATAGAAAAGAGAAGGGGGAAAGGTGGAGAATCAGATGGGTGCTTCTCCTGTGTGCCCTGGCTGGGAATCAAACCTGGCACTTCCACATGCCTAATCAACACTCTACCACTGAGCCAACCAGCCAGGGCTAAGCTTTTTATTTGTTTTAACTTTCATAAATTTATAAACATTAGTACATTTCAATTGCCAAAAGAAAAATCTAATTGGATGGAATTGTCTTATAAGGTAGTAAGTATTTAAGTATAAGCAAAGTAAAAATGTGTCTTTATTTACTTATTTATTGCCAGTTTCATGTTACAACCACTGGATTTCTTAGAATTTCCAGTCATTAATGGCATTGATCTGTTTGTGTACTCATTACATGTTGGTGACAATTATTTCTTAAGGCACTATTAGATGTTGGAAATGCTGTAATGAAAAATACAAAGCTTAGTGTGGGTTATGCACATACATACAAATGATTGCAAATGAGTAGGAAAAGTAACAATAGCATATGTTGAGATTACCATAGCATCTAAGCATGGTGTGACAAAATGTTCCTTGGAGAATCAAGGAAGATGTCATAAAGGAACTGACAGTTAGACGTACAGTAGAAGTGTTCTAAGTGAATGGAAGAATGATGGAATTTCTCAGCTGAAAAAACATCATTATCAGAGATGCAAACACAGGAAATGAAATCTTTTTTTTTTTTTAAGAGAGGGGAGGGGAGATAGACACCTGCATGTGACCCAACCAAGATCCACCTGACAACCAACATCTGCAGCTATGCTCTGCCCATCTAAGGCTATGCTCGCAACTGAGCTATCTTTAATACCTGAGGTAAGGCTCCATGGAGCCATCCTCTCAGCACTGGGGCCGATGACCTCAAACCAGTCGAGCCATGGCTATAAGAGGAGAAGAGGGAGAGAAGGAAGTAGAAGGGGGAGCAGGGGAGAAGCAGATTGTCACTTCTCCTGTATGCCTTGACTAGAATTGAACCCAGGACTTCCACATGCCAAGTTGATGCTCTACTGCTGGCCAACCAGCCAGGGCATGTAATCATGTAATCTTTTTTTTTTTTTTTTTTTTTTTTTTTGCCCGCTGTGGCTGCATGGTAAGTTATCAGTGAGAGATTAGTTGTTAATTACCTAGAGAGGCTAGATCATAGGGAATCTTCTACAGGTATGGCAAAAGTAGGTGAAGTGGTGAGTACGCAAAATACAAAGTTTATTCACATATTATTATTTATTAATTATTGTATTATTTCCCACATGAATATATGTGAACCTGTTTTTGCTGCACCCTGTACACGAAGGCAGATTTTATACTTTAGCTCCTGGAAAATAATTAAAAGATTGAAAGTAGATTGAGTTCAGATTTAAAATGAAAATATAATCCTTTTATTTTGGGGATCATTAACTGAGAATGGGGAAATGGGGGTGGGAAGATGAACCTGAAGTCAGGGAAACTCATTAAAAACTTAAATAAGTAGTTTAATGAGATGACTAAGTCCTCCATTAAGGTAGCAGAGGTCAAGAGAAGTAAGAGGGCATAATCTTCCAAAAATATTTTAAGAGGAACATCATCATGTGAGGGGACATTTCAAGGTTTTATTTTTAGGCAACAGGGTGAATGGTGAAGTAAGAAGTATAGATAAGGCTACATTTTTTTTTTTTAGAGAAAGAAAGACAATGATTTCATTTAGCCTATCCTTGAATTTGAGAAGACTTTGGATGATCCAAATAGAGATAGTTAGTAGATAGACAAAGGAAAGGTGAGTCCAAACTTTAGGATCTATCTAGGGTAGAAATTTTATAGTGAATTTGACTGTGTGGGGAAACTTGGGAGGGAGCAGAAAATGAGTGAAGATAGAAAATAGGGAATACCAACATTTTTTAGAAAAGACCCCCCACAAGGCTAAGGAAGGTTTGGTCTAAGAGGCAGAAAATTCATGAATAGGATACTACAGATAGAGATCATTTCAAGAATGATGAAATGATTTGTAGTGTTGAATATCAAAGAGAAGTAAAGAAAATGTATACTCCCAAAATAGAAGACTAATGCCTGAGCTAGCCATCAAGGTTCATTTTGTACTTTATATCATTAGGAGAGAATTAAAGAGGAAATCATATTTCTGAATATTATTTTAGTAACCAATTAAATGAGAAGAAAATTTCTGTTAACTGTAGTTACTAAGTTTCCTCTATTCTGTAGAAAAAACTTATAAAGGAAATAACTTTCAAGAATGATGTTTACTTTTAAAATAAGACTCTGGTTCAACATAATTACGTACCTGAAACAAGCAAGAAATGTATAAATAGTATATAAATGTGTAATACTTAACACAGTGTTCAGCAAATGATAGCTGTTCATACTTTTGTTGACTCTATATTCAGGCCAATAGAAAAAATAATTTATTGGGTGAGACTTCCTGAGTACTCGGAACTACTATTGCAGTGCAATTCTAGTATTTAAGAATTCATGTTGGAGATTAATCTGCAACAAATTTATGACTTGCTCTGGCTCAGAAAGTTAAGATCAAGTGTTATTCAAGGGCAATGTCTAATAAGTGAAAACTTTAGCTTCGCATTTATATGCAAAATTAGTCACTATGATAGGAGCCAAATTGGCATAAGGATTGGATTACTTTAATCCATTTTAGAATATGACTTCAAGAAGGAGGCTTATTCTTCTGAAACACATTCTTCATAACCAGAATTAGAGCTTGGAGTGGATTCATCAAGGAGATTCTCATTTAAGTTTTGAGTGAAATTTGTTGCTATAGTTTTACCTTTAGTGACAAAATCACATAGCTAAAGGTCGGCTGCTGTGTTGTGTGTGTTTACAAATATTGTGTTTATATTTTTTTCAGTGTTTCATAGAAAGAATATAAAGCAAATAGGAAGATAATTTTTGTCGGTCTTGGCCAATGTAGTCATAAGAGAAAGGTGGGAAACTCATTAAGTAAAATCTAACTTTTATAATCATTTTTGCAGTACTGAAAAAAAGGGTAGGATTTTAAAGAAGCAAATATGAGAACATAGAAGAGTATAAATAGAAAATAGAACCAAAGTATGCTCTTGGTAATCCACTCTTTTGCCAAAATTAACTTATTAACAAAATTCACCATTACGCTTTCAATGTGATATTTTTTACTTTATTAATTGGATTTATTGGGATGACATTGGTTCACAAAGCCATACAAGTTTCAAGTGTACAGCTCTATAAAATGCCTTGTATACCCCCTGCCCCAAGCAGTTCTATTAAGTAACACAGTGGCATTGGATGGATACTTTTGCACAATGTGGGTGTTAGTATGTAACTACAGTGTGCATGAAGCTTAGCCATTTAGTAAAAAAAAAAAAAAAAAAATACAATAAAAAATGTGCAGAAGTAGCAATAGTTCTCCTCTCTGTCTGTTAGTAGCCTTCTGAAATGTTATTTGTGCCTGACTTTTAGGTCAAGAATACAATTTTCTGAAGATGGAGCCTGGAGAAGTGAATTCACTGGGAGAAAGATACGATTTTGACAGTATCATGCACTATGCCAGGAACACCTTCTCAAGGTTGGAGTCTCA
This sequence comes from Saccopteryx leptura, assembly GCF_036850995.1. Lineage (NCBI taxonomy): Eukaryota > Metazoa > Chordata > Mammalia > Chiroptera > Emballonuridae > Saccopteryx > Saccopteryx leptura. The sequence continues at coordinate 222,525,192 of NC_089503.1, read as the reverse complement.
GGTTATACCTTTTGACTTTTAATTCCTTTCTACTGTGTGGCTTCTCACAATGCTATATCTCACATTAGAGCTAGAAGCATTTTCAAATATTGCTGCCATAAAGTACAAAAAGTACTTGATTGATACTGATAGCCAACACCAAGCATTTGAGATTTTAAAAACATTTTCATATTTTCTATTCAATACATAAATTTAAAGTGAAAATTAAAATGATATGAAGTATTTAAACTTTTATATTGCTAAATCATAAACATTTAATTAACATGATCAAACCAATCAGCATATTAAGTTGGCAAATTGTCATTTAAAGAAAATTAGGCATTCACAAACAGGGTCCTTGTTGTAGAATGGGAATATTACACTCTCTATGTGACTTGCGTTTTCCACTGTGTATTTTCTATGCTCAAGTACTGGTTATAATCAAAAGCTGCTATACTAATTTAATTCTCAAAGAACATGTTAGGAAGATATTTTGTTGCATTATATAATTTAGAATTTCATCACTTATCGACTTTAAACTTATTTTATTAATTATTGAATGCTATTTTAAAGAATGTAATAAATTTGGATTTTGATTACTTTATTCGAAAGATGATGTCATCAAACAAATAGCTCTCAGGTAAGGAATTTAGAACTATTAAACCAGTGGTCCCCAAAACCCGGGCCATGGACCAGTACCGGTCCATGGGCCTTTTGGTACCGGTCCGCAGAGAAAGAATAAATAACTTACATTATTTCCATTTTGTTTATATTTAAGTCTGAACGATGTTTTATTTTTAAAAAATGACCAGATTCCCTCTGTTACATCCGTCTAAGACTCACTCTTGACACTTGTCTTGGTCATGTGATACATTTATCTGTCCCACCCTAAAGGCCGGTCCGTGAAAATATTTTCTGACATTAAACCAGTCCGTGGCCCAAAAAAGGTTGGGGACCACTGTGTTAAACCATTGAGATCAACCCTTTTCCCCATTGTATGCCCATTTTACACTCATATGTCCATTCTAAATCATTCTTTTGGCCCTCCATGTCCACTTCACAGTTTATCAACATCTGTTATTAAAGTCAGGGTCAGAAAGAAGATAAAATAATTCAGATTAATCCCCTTGTTTTTTTTTTTTTAAAATTCTTGGTAAAAAGTAAAGTTGGATAATATAAATGAACACTTAATGCTTGGATACATTAAAATTAAGATTTATTGAAAAGACCAAATTTTATTATTTAAAAAATTATTTTCTTCTAAAGTATATATAGATATATACATAAATAATTGCACATATGTGTTTAAATGTAATAAGTATCCAAATACTTTTTGTTTCTGGAATTAAAGTTAGGTTTTGGTAGGAATACACCCATAAATTTGGCCTGAAATTACTCTTAAGGAATTATAGAATTTTATTTCTAGACCAGTGCTTGAAACTGAATTTTTTTATAGAAACATGTAACAAATGGGGATTTGGGTCCCAGTTTAGCAAGGACCATATTTCATATTCTGCTAAAGTATATTATTTAGAACTAAACTGAGTTTTCATTCTTTGGAACACATGAGGTACTAGAAAGTAGAGAAAAATTTTATTTATTTTTATTCTTGATAGATGATGAATCTATATGAAATTTAAAAGTTTATATATTTCTCCTTATTCTATAATCCTTTTACATGTTTAAATTTATTTTTTCATAACCCATTCTGCCCTTGCTGCCTGCAGTCCATCATATTCCCACTGCCATCTTGGTTTTTGCCTGCCAACCAGACTTGACCTCTTTTTTTTTTGTCTAATTGATTTAAAATTATTTTATTCAGTTTTCCTAATAAGCTTGTATTTTGATTGAAAAAACAACCATATATCAATATATATATACACCTTAGAAGAATTGATCTAGTTAATATTATTTCATTGTTTTGATCTTTAAAGACGATGTTTATTAATTCACACATAGGTTTAAATCACTGAAATTCAGGAGATGAAATATTTGGCAAAGTTTTCAGCCACCATATTTAAATCTTCTTTCTCTTTCTCTTGCTTTCTCTCTCTCTCTCATAAAAAACACACAACATATATGTACCATCTTAACCATTGTTATGTGTACAGTTCAGTACATTCACATTGTTGTCAAATAGATCTCCAGAGCTTTTTCATCGTGCAAAACTGAAACTTTAGGCCCATTAAATAACAATTCCTCATTCTCCCCTTCCTACAACCCCTGGTAACCATTATTCCACTTTCTGTTTCTATGAATTGGCTACTTTAGACACCTCATTAAGTAGAATCATACATTTATTTTGTGACTGGCTTATTTTATTTACCCAATGCCGTCTTGGCTCATCCACATAGTAGCATGGGGCAGGATTTTCTTTTGTTTTTAAGACTGAATAATATTTCATTGTATGTACATACAATATTTTTTTATTTTCCAATATTTTTTGGCTATTTGAAGTCCTGTAAGATTTTATATATATTTTAGGACAGTATTTTTCTTTTTTTTTTTTTTTTTTTTTTTTTTATATAATTTTATTTTTTTAATGGGGTGACATCAATAAATCAGGATACATATATTCAAAGATAACAAGTCCAGGTTATCTTGTCGTTCAATTATGTTGCATACCCACCACCCAAAGTCAGATTGTCCTCTGTCACCTTCTATCTTGTTTTCTTTGTGCCCCTCCCCACCCCCTATCCCTCTCCCATTCCCCCCTCCCCCCCGTAACCACCACACTCTTATAAATGTCTCTTAGTTTCACTATTATGTTCCACCTACGTATGGAATAATACAGTTCCTGTTTTTTTCTGATTTACTTATTTCGCTTCGTATCATGTTATCAAGATCCCACCATTTTGCTGTAAATGTTCCGATGTCATCATTTCTTATGGCAGAGTAGTATTCCATAGTGTATATGTGCCACATCTTCTTTATCCAGTCATCTATTGATGAGCTTTTTGGTTGTTTCCATGTCCTGGCCACTGTGAACAATGCTGCAATAAACATGGGGCTGCATGTGTCTTTACGTATCAATGTTTCTGAGTTTTTGGGATATATACCCAGTAGAGGGATTGCTGGGTCATAAGGTAGTTCTATTTTCAGTTTTTTGAGGAACCACCATACTTTCTTCCATAATGGTTGTACTACTTTACATTCCCACCAACAGTGTATGAGGGTTCCTTTTTCTCCACAGCCTCTCCAACATTTGCTGTTACCTGACTTGCTAATAACAGCTAATCGAACAGGTGTGAGGTGGTATCTCATTGCCGTTTTGATTTGCATTTCTCTAATAGCTAAAGAAGATGAGCATCTTTTCATATATCTGTTGGCCATTTGTATTTCTTCCTGGGAGAAGTGTCTATTCATATCCTCTTCCCATTTTTTTATTGGATTGTTTGTTTGTTTGTTGTTGAGTTTTATGAGTTCTTTGTATATTTTGGATATTAGGCCCTTATCTGAGCTGTTGTTTGAAAATATCATTTCCCATTTAGTTGGCTCTCTGTTTATTTTGTTATCAGTTTCTCTTGCTGAGCAAAAACTTCTTAGTCTGATGTAGTCCCATTCATTAATTTTTGCCTTCACTTCTCTTGCCTGTGGAGTCAAATTCATAAAATGCTCTTTAAAACCCAGGTCCATGAGTTGAGTACCTTTGTCTTCTTCTATGTACTTAATTGTTTCAGGTCTTATGTTTAGATCTTTGATCCATTTTGAGTTAATTTTTGTACAGGGGGAGAGACTGTAGTCCAGTTTCATTCTTTTGCATGTGGCTTTCCAGTTTTCCCAGCACCATTTATTGAAGAGGCTTTCTTTTCTCCATTGTGTGTTGTTGGCCCCTTTATCAAAAATTATTTGACTATATATATGTGGTTTTATTTCTGGACTTTCTATTCTGTTCCATTGGTCTGAGTGTCTATTTTTCTGCCAATACCATGCTGTTTTGATTGTCGTGGCCCTATAATAGAGTTTGAAGTCAGGTATTGAAATGCCCCCAGCTTCATTCTTTTTCTTTAGGATTGCTTTGGCTATTCGGGGTTTTTTATAATTCCATATAAATCTGATGATTTTTTGCTCTATTTCTTTAAAAAATGTCATTGGAAGTTTGATGGGAATTGCATTAAATTTGTATATTGCTTTGGGTAATATAGCCATCTTGATTATATTTATTCTTCCTAGCCAAGAACAAGGTATATTCTTCCATCTCATTATATCTTTTTCGATTTCCCTTAACAATGGTTTATAGTTTTCATTATATAAGTCCTTTACATTCTTTGTTATGTTTATTCCTAAGTATTTTATTTTTTTTGTTGCAATCGTGAAGGGGATTATTCTTTTGAGTTCCTTCTCAGTTGTTTCATTGTTGGCATATAGAAAGGCTATTGACTTCTGTATGTTAATTTTGTATCCTGCGACCTTACTGTATTGGCTTATTGTTTCTAGTAGTCTTTTTGTGGATTCTTTGGGGTTTTCGATGTATAGTATCATATCATCTGCAAAAAGTGATACCATTACTTCTTCTTTTCCGATATGGATGCCTTTTATTTCTTTGTCTTGTCTGATTGCTCTGGCTAGAACCTCTAGTACCACATTAAATAAGAGTGGAGAGAGTGGACAACCCTGTCTTGTTCCTGATTTAAGGGGGAAAGCCTTCAGTTTAGTGCCATTTAAGATGATGTTAGCTGATGGTTTATCATATATGGCCTTTATCATGTTGAGATATTTTCCTTCTATACCCATTTTGTTGAGAGTCTTAAACATAAAATTGTGTTGTATTTTATCAAAAGCCTTTTCTGCGTCTATTGATAAGATCATGTGGTTTTTGTTCTTTGTTTTGTTGATATGGTGTATTACATTAACCGTTTTACGTATGTTGAACCATCCTTGAGATTCTGGGATGAATCCCACTTGATCATGATGTATTATTTTTTTAATATGTTGTTGTATTCGATTTGCTAGTATTTTGTTTAGTATTTTAGCATCTGTATTCATTAGAGATATTGGTCTGTAGTTTTCTTTTTTTGTGCCATCCTTGCCTGGTTTTGGTATGAGGGTTATGTTGGCTTCGTAAAATGTGTTTGGAAGTATTGCTTCTTCTTCAATTTTTTGGAAGACTTTGAGTAGAATAGGAACCAAGTCTTCTTTGAATGTTTGATAAAATTCGCTGGTATAGCCGTCAGGGCCTGGACTTTTATTTTTGGGGAGGTTTTTAATGTTTTTTTCTATTTCTTCTCTACTGATAGGTCTGTTTAGGCTTTCTGCTTCTTCTTGACTCAGTCTAGGAAGGTTGTATTTTTCTAGGAATTTATCCATTTCTTCTAGGTTGTTGAATTTAGTAGCATAAAGTTTTTCATAGTATTCTACAATAATTCTTTGTATATCTACGGTGTCCGTGGTGATTTCTCCTCTTTCATTTTGGATTTTGTTTATATGAGTTCTTTCTCTTTTTTCCTTGGTAAGTCTTGCCAAGGGTTTGTCAATTTTGTTGATCTTTTCAAAGAACCAGCTCCTTGTTCTATTAATTTTTTCTATAGTTTTTCTGTTCTCTAATTCATTTATTTCTGCTCTGATTTTTATTATCTCCTTTCTTCGGCTGGTTTTGGGTTGTCTTTGTTCTTCTTTTTCTAGTTCCTTAAGGTGTGAAGTTAAGTGGTTCACTTGGGCTCTCTCTTGTTTGTTCATATATGCCTGAAGTGATATGAACTTCCCTCTTATCACTGCTTTTGCTGCATACCATAGATTCTGATATGTCGTATTGTCATTTTCATTAGTCTGTATATATCTTTTGATCTCTGCACTTATTTCTTCTTTGACCCATTCATTTTTTAAAAGTATGTTGTTTAGTTTCCACATTTTTTTGGGATTTTTTTTCCTCTTTTTTGCAGTTGAATTCTAGTTTCAAGGCTTTATGATCAGAAAATATGCTTGGTACAACTTCAATTTTTCTGAATTTGCTGATGTTGTTTTTGTGGCCCAACATATGGTCAATTCTTGAGAATGATCCATGTACACTGGAGAAAAATGTATACTCAGTCACTTTGGGATGAAATGTCCTGTAGATGTCTATCATATCCAGGTGCTCTAGTGTTTTGTTTAAGGCCACTATGTCTTTGTTGATTCTCTGTTTGGATGACCGATCTAAAGCCGTCAGCGGTGTATTGAGGTCTCCAAGTATGATTGTATTTTTGTCAGTTTTTGTTTTAAGATCAATAAGTAGCTGTCTTATATATTTTGGTGCTCCTTGGTTTGGTGCATATATATTAAGAATTGTTATGTCTTCTTGATTCAGTGTCCCCTTAGCCATTATGAAATGGCCATTTTTGTCTCTGAGTACTTTTCCTGTCTTGTAGTCAGCATTATCCGATATGAGTATTGCTACACCTGCTTTTTTTTGGATGTTATTTGCTTGGAGTATTGTTTTCCAGCCTTTCACTTTGAATTTGTTTTTATCCTTGTTACTTAGATGAGTTTCCTGTAGGCAGCATACAGTTGGATTTTCTTTTTTAATCCATTCTGCTACTCTGTGCCTTTTTATTGGTGAGTTTAATCCGTTTACATTTAGTGTAATTATTGATACTTGTGAGTTCCCTATTGCCATTTTATATCTTGCTTTCTGTTAGTTTTGTGTCTTGTTTGATCCTTCTCTTTTGTTTTTCTATCTTTTGTTTTTATTTGGTTGTATTCCATACATCTTTCCACTGTTGCTATCTTTTTTATCTCATGTGCTTCTGTGGTGGTTTTTTCAATGGTGGTTACCTTTGAATAATGAAAAGGGTCCCTACCCTGTTCATTGTAGCGAACTATTTTGTGAGTACTTTTGCACTCCATCGTCCTTTGCTACTGTTAATCTCCATCTTCTCCCCCTCTTTCTTTTTGATGTTGTCACAGTTTAAATTTGGTTTTATTGTGTTCTTCTTGGAGCTTTTACTTGTGGCTCTGTTTTTTTTTGTTCTTTGTATCTGATTGGAGAACCCCCTTTAGTAATTCCTGGAGTGGGAGTTTTCTGATGATAAATTCCCTCATCTTTTCTGTATCTGTGAATGTTTTTATTTCTCCTTCATATTTGAAGGATAGCTTTGATGGGTATAGTATTCGTGGCTGAATGTTCCTCTCTTTCAGGACTTTAAATATTGGGGTCCACTCTCTTCTAGCTTGTAGAGTTTCTGCTGAGAAATCTGATGATAATCTAATGGGCCTTCCTTTATATGTTGTATTCTTCTTTTCCCTGGCTGCCTTGAGAATTTTTTCTTTGCTGTTGGTTTGTGTCAATTTCATTATGATATGCCTTGGAGTAGGTTTGTTGGGGTTAAGAAAACTTGGAGTTCTGTTTGCTTCTTGAACTTGAGGCTTTAGTTCTTTCCACAGGCTTGGGAAGTTCTCATCTATTATTTATTTGAGTATGTTCTCCATTCCATTTTCTCTCTCTTCTCCCTCTGATATACCTATTATTCTTATGTTATTCTTTTTGATGGAGTCAGATAATTCTTGTAGGGCTATCTCATTTTTTTTAATTTTTGAGTCTCTTTCTTCTTCTCTCTGTTGTGCCTCAAGTTGCTTGTCTTCTATTTCACTAATCCTCTCTTCTATCTGACCTGTTCTATTAGCTAAGCTTGTTACTTCGTTTTTCAGCTCGTGAATTGAGTTTTTCATCTCTGTTTGATTTGTTTTTATAGTTTCAATTTCCTTGGACATATATTCTTTGTGTTCATTGAGTTGTTTTCTGAGCTCCCTAAATTGCCTTTCTGTGTTTTCTTGTATATCTCGGAGGATTTTTAGGATTTCTATCTTGAATTCTCTGTCATTTAGCTCCAAGGTTTCCAATATATTAAATTTTTTCTCCATAGATTTTTCCTCATCTAGCTGTGTTACCTCTCTTTCTTTTGTATCCATGATATTCGATTTTCTCTTCCTTAATGGCATCTGAGGGTGGTTTTGTTGATAGTATTAATGAGATTTAATAAAGAATAAAAAGTTTAAAAAAAATAATAAAAAAAAAATCGAAAATAGTTGTTTTTTTTTTAAAAAAAATTAATAATGAAATAAAGAAAAATAAAATAAAATAAAAATTTAAAAAAAAAAAAAAAAAAAAAAAAGGAAATTTTTCCCCCCCTCCTTTTTTCCTCTCCTCTCCTCTCCCCTCTTTCTTGATAAAATCTTGTGGTGGACTGTGAATTATAACAAACAATGCCTGTGATGGAGGGCCTGAATTGGGGAAAAGTAATAAAGGGGCAAAAAAAAAAAAAAAAAAAAGAAAGAAAAAAGAAAAAAAAGAGCGTATGGACCCACAAAAAGCAAATAAGGAAAAAATTTGGGTCAAGAATAAAATGATTTGCTTTTAGGTGTTGGTTGTCTAAGAGTTATGATGAGAGGATTAAGAGGAAAACGGAAAAATGGGGGGACAAATTAAAAAATTACTATTGTATTTAGTGGAACAAGAACTAGATAATATGGAGAGCCAGGGATGGGAGCACTGCTAGTGAGTTAAAAAGGTGAAGTAAAAACCCCCCAAAATGCCACAAACATAAGTTTGAGTCCCAGATAAGATAATTTGTTTGTTATTGAGGTTTGAATGAGAGGAGATGTAAAGGAAAAAGGAAGAAACTAATATAGAGGGAGAAAAGAAAGAGAGAGAGAGAGAGAAAAAAAAAAGAGGGAACCACTAAAAGAAGAAAAAAGAAAGGAGAGAGAGAGAGAGAGAGAGTTAAGGGTTTTGGAGTGCAACCCTCATAGAGAGAAAGGAAGAGAAGAGAAAAGATAATGGGAGATGTAACACTTATGGGTAGTGTAGTTCAAGGAGAGGAGAGAGTAAGACCGGTAGAGAGTTAATCGGCCAAATTGGAGGAGGAAAAAAAAAAGTATCAAGAATGAAGATAAGAGAAACAAACGAACAAATATAATAAAATGGGATAGGTTATAAAGTCTGCAGATTATTCTTGATTTTGAGAGGTTATCTTCTTGCTTTTTCTTTTCTCTCCCTCTTCCTGGTCGGTGACTCTGTACCCCGGGTTTTGCCCCTTTGCCACGCTCAGGTGGAGGTTTGCAGTTGATAAGTCTCTATGGCAATGTCATGTATTGTGCTTTAGTCTCGTTGGCAGTCGAGGCTATTAGCATATATAGGCTCCGACAGTGAGAGAGTCCGTGTTCCTGGAGCCTTTCTCCTAGTCTTTCCTTCCTCAATTAGTAGCCTGATAATCCAGCTATGGGGTTGCTGCTGCCTCTGCCTGGATAGTAAGAGGCTCAAAGAGCTGGCAACTCCCCACTCTATTTCCACTCAGCACAGGGCTCTGGGTAAGGCTCAGTCAGTCAGAGCTGCTAGCATAATCAGGCGGGCTTTCCACCCACTCACAGACCTCTGGCTCTGCCACTCTGTCCGGTAACACAAGCGGGTGCCCACTTCCGGGGCGCTTGGAGAAAACGCTCACTCACTGGCTGCGCGCGCAGACCAGGATATCCGGCCAGCAGTCTCACGCTCTGAGTGAAACCCCCGACCGCAGGGAAAAGTTGCAGCGTTGGAATTGGCTCTCATTCCGTCCCCGTGCGCGGCTTTTGCAAGGCGCTGGGGCGGCCCGAGATTCCGCTTTGGCCCACACAAAGGCCCCTGACTCTGCCCCTCTGTGTGATGACACGGGCGCGCACTGCCGAGGCACTTGGAGGAATCGCTCACTTCTTATCTGCGCGCGCAAACCAGGATATGAGGCCGGCCGCTTTCCCTCTGAGTGAAACACCCTCGGCAAGGAAAATCTCCACCAGTGGAATTAGTTCTCACTCCCTCCCGTGCGCGGCTTTCCCAGGGCGCTGGGGCTGCCCAGAGACTCTGCCCTCGGCCCACAGAAAGGCCTCTGACCCTGCCTCTCCGTGGGGCAACACGGGCACTGACTCCCGGGGCCTAGGAAGAAATCTCTCGCCCACTAACTGCGCACCAACCAGGAGACCGGGTAAAATGGCCGCGCCGCTTGTCTTTCTTTGTTTGGGTTTGGCGCGAGTGTTAGCTTGTATTGCCCGGGTTGCCACAGGATCAGATCTTCCTCGGCTTGGATCTCCGTGCCACGGCCTGGTTCGGCCGTTTGTATTCACCCCCTTTGCCCGCCTCAGTTTCTATATTCACAGTTACCAGAGAAAGCCGCCCTGTTTAGGTTAGTGAGGAAGGCGGAGCATTTCTTACTCCCTATTTCCTTCGGGGTTTGGTTATATATTTAGCCAATTTTTCACTCAATCATACCTTTGGGTGTATTGCGAAGCATCTGGAAGCTCCAAGTATAGGTTTTTCTGTTTCTGGTTGAAGATCTTGTTGAGTTTTGGGGGAGATTTATCGGTATCGCTTCCTACCCCGCCATTACTCTGACGTCATCTCCAGGACAGTATTTTTCTATTTCTGCAATAAATGCCATTGGGATTTTGACTGGGATTGTATTGAATCTGATGTAGAGATATCCACTCTACATCATTTTGAGTAGAGTGGATATCTTACCAAATTCATTTGTACAGTCCATAAACATAGAATGTCTTTCCATTTATTTGTGTCTTCTTTAATTTCTTTCAGCAATGTTTAGTAATTTTTAGTGTTCAATTCTTTCATCTCATTGGTTATGTTTATTTCTAAGTATTTTATTCTTTTTGATACTATTTTAAATGTAATATTCTTCTTAATTTCCTTGCTGGATTGCTCATTGTTACTGTATAGAAATACAACTGATTTTTGCATTGATTTTGTATCCTGAAACTTTGCTTAGTTTATTAGGTCTGATAGCTTTTTTTTGTGGACTCTTTAAGGTTTTCTACATATAAAATTCTATGATCAGCAAATGGAGATGATTTTACATTTTTCTTTCCAATTTGGATGCCCTTTCTTTCTTTTTCTTGCCCAATTGCTAAGATTTCCAGTACCATGTTGAATATAAGTGATAAGAGCAGTCTTGCGTTATTCCTGATTTTTTTAATGAAAAGCTTTCAGTTCTCTATTAAATATGATGGTAGCTGTAGGCTTTCCTATATGATCTTTATATGTTGAGGTAGTTACCTTCTGTTTCTAGTTTGTTGAGTGTTTTTATCATGAAAAGGTGAATTTTGTCAAATGCTTTTTCTGCATCAATTAGATGAACATGTGGTTTTTGTCTTTCATCCTATTAATATAGTTGAAGTTTTATAGTTTCTTCTATTCTGGACCCACAGAGTCTATAAAAGTTTTAGTTATTTTCATGAATGTAGTCCATCAGCAATTTTAGGTACTTACTTCTGGGAAGAATAGGGTTAGATATACAGGGCCTTTATAAGCATGCGTAATTTGTAATACTTAACAGGACTGCCCATTTTTCATTAGTACAAGAATTGTAAAATTTTACAAAGTTCCTTAAAAAGCACAGCTAATTTACTCTTCTAAAGTAAGTAACACAAATGACGATTGGTAATTGAAGCCCTCAGTGATCTGTCTCTAGCCTATGGATAGTGCCTTACTGAGGGTGTTCAGGAAGAGTCTGCGTTGCTTAATGGCCTAGATGTCAGAGGAGAGAATAGTTAGCTTCCTGACCACAAAGAACAAAAGAATGGGTGACTGACCTCCTACACACACCAAATAAAACGGAGGGTACCTCAGTAGACAGAATGAGTCAAAGTTCATTCTGTTGTCTAAGTTTGAATACATGCAATTTCAGATGTCCTTTTAAAATTGAATCTCTCTTTTTTGTGTGTGTGTGAGAGAGAAAAAAAAAGAGAGGGAGGGAAGGAAGAGAGATGAGAAGCATCAACTCATAGTGCCATCATGTTAGTTGTTTATTGATTGCTTCTCATATGTGCCTTGACAGGGGAACTCAAGCTAAGCCAGGGACCCCTTGCTCAAGCCAGCAACCTTGGGCTTCAAACCACCAACCTTGGGATCATGTCAATGGGCCCCGAAGTCAAGCAGGCGACTTTGTGCTTAAGCTGGCAAGCCTGTGCTCAAGCTGACAACCTTGAGGTTTTGAACCTGGGTCCTCACGTCCCAGGTTGATACTCTATCCACTGTTCCACCACTGGTCAGGCTGGAATCTCTTTTGAAAACTGGAAAAAGCAAAACTTTTCAAAGACTACAGATCTGTTTTTAGAAATAGAAAATAGTGAACATTTTATTAGTACTAAATACTGAAGAAATTGTGACATCTCATTAATTTGGACTGACCTAGTTAATAATCTGTTGATTCATGCAGCACAGTTGAATAATGGCTTTTCTAGATGCTACCTGTGGCTCAACTTCCCCTACAACTGCACTAGCCTAACTGGAGTTGCATCCTATTAATACGTGCAAGCTCTCACTTTTAATGGCCAATTCCCAAAAATCGTTAGTTTCTCCTCCCTACTTCATCTCGGATAATTTACATAGGGAGGTTGGTAGATACTTAGATTTGATTTTAAAGAGTTCCAGTCTCTACTTGAGTTATCCAGGTTTTATCTAAAGGTCATTACCTTAACCTAGAAGCTAGGGAGAATACTCATAAATTACTCATAGTTCCTGTCAGTCTTCTGTTTTATTATCTTCCAGATATTAACAGTTTTCATTAGGCTAACAGTTAAATGCTCTGACACTCCAACACTTTAGGGGTCCTCCCAAATTTGGATTGTAATATGTCTTCTTTTTCTCAGAAACTCTCTACTTACTCTAACCATCACTTTCTTCATATTTGGCTAAAATGTCCACTCCCAGAGGTATTTCTCTCTGATCACTCTATTTAAAAGCTACCCCATCCCTGAGCCATCAATATTACCTTCTCTTCTTTATTTTTCTCCATTGTACCTGTCACTATCTCAGTTATCATTCTTTTGTTTAATGTCTGTCTCCTCCCATTAGAATGTGAGCATCAGAAGAGGAGGAGTTTTTGTGTCTTTTATTTATGGCTATAAATCTAGGCCTCTAACAGTTCTTAGTAAACGTTTCCTAAAGGAAGGAATAAATGAGCTGAAAATGTTTTTTTTAATTTTTAATGAAATTTATGGGGTGACATTGGTTAATAAAATTATATAGATTTTAGGCATACTATTCTATAATACATCATCTATGTGTTGTGTAGGGTAATTACCACCACAAGCCAAGTCTCCTTCCATCAGCATTTATCTCCCCACTACCCTCTTCTGCCTCCCCATAACTCCCGCTTCTCCTCCACCTTACCTCCTCTCCCTTCCCCCTCCCCTCCTCCGCCTTGTCTTATCTGGGAAGCTCTTTATTTCTCCTTCAATTTTAAACAATAGCCTTACTGGGTAAAGTAATCTTGGTTGTAGGTCCTTATTTTTCATCACTTTAAGTGTTTTGTGCCAATCTTTTTTGGCCTGAAATGTTTCTGTTGAGAAATCAGTTGGCAGTCTAATAGGAGTTCGCTTGTGGGTAACTGTCTTTCTCTTGCTGCTTTTAAGATTCTCTCTTTGTCTTTAACCTTTGCCATTTTAATTATGAGATGTCTTGGTGTGGGCCCTTTGGTTTCATCTTGTTTGGGACTCTCTGTGCTGCCTGGACTTGGTTGTCTTTTTCCTTCACCAGGTTAAGAAAGTTTTTGGTCATTATTTCTTCAAATAGGTTCTCTATCCCTTGTTCTCTCTTTTCCTTCTGGTACTCCTATGATGTAGATGTTGTTATGCTTCAAGTTGTCCCAGAAGTCCTTTAAACTCTCCTCAAATTTTTAAATTCTTTTTGATATGCTGATTTGGTGTTTTTGTGTACCTTGTCTTCCATATTGCTGATATGAGTCTCTGCTTCATCCAACCTACTTTTTAATTCCTTTGTTTCAGATATTATATTCTTCATTTCTGGCTGGTTCTTTTTTATGATTTCTGTGTCCTTTTTCATGCTGTTGAGCATTCTTACAACTACTACTTTGAACTCTATATCTCATAAATTGATCACTTTCATTTCACTTAGCTTCCACCTATTCTACCACCGTCTTCTGAATTTTTTTTAATCTGAAGCTTAAATGTAATTAATTTATTTAAAAAGTTTAAAAAGGAGTGTCCATCATTCATCTCAGTTATATATTTTTTTTATAATTATATTTCTTAACTTAAAATACTTTTATAGAAAGTTTTTCTCTTTTTGAAAATCCTTAAGTACACACAGTCCATCCTTCTCACCGCTTGGAATAGTATCCTAGTTCATTTATCTTTCTTTAGAGCTATAAACATTGATGTTTATTGCAAAATTAGACTGTATTTTTAGTGCACTACATTTAGATTTTTAGTCATGTATATTACAAAGTAGTAAGTTTCTATTACAATCTTGGGTACAAATAACTCAGTATCTCTATACCTTATCATCGTTAGGGCATTGCCTAATTATTTGATTATTAATTTTACCATGAAAATTTTATGCTATATATGTGTGTGTGTGTGTATCACAAAATCATTTTGCTTTAAACTCTCCTATCTAAAATTTGACACTCTTTGTTTTTCCTGGTTCTTTAACATATACTGTAACATTTGAAAGTATCATTCTTAGAGGAATACTAAGGTTAAATTAGTAGTTTAACTAAAAAATTAACCTATATACACATAGATGTATGTATATCATTTTACTTTACAATTTTTATTAACTTCAACAATATTTATTGTAGGTTGTCCTTAAGAAAATATATCTCTATGAGGGAGACTTGTTTTACAACTTGATAATCTAAGAGATTCTTAGATCTGCTTGCAAGTCCAAATCAAAAGCCATATGTACTTGGTGGGGGACTATATAGGATTCTAAATTTCAAAAATTATGTAATACACATTTCTAGGGGAAAGTGAATGTCCTCACTGAATTTATGCTAGGCCTACCTATTTAGCACACAATTTTTTTCTACTTTGAATAAAGTGTTTTGAAAGTCTGACATTGTTTAAAGCCTAACACTGATGTACTTCCCCTTTGATTAACTTGAATTTAAAAAAAATAACACAAATACCCTAATACTTGTAAGGAGTATATGTGTCTTAATTGGGTGACTTATGTGTGGCTTGCTTCTGATTTTTTTCAGGGGGATGTTTCTGGACACTATTCTCCCTTCTCGTGATGATAATGGCATACGTCCCGCAATTGGTCAGCGAACACGTTTAAGCAAAGGAGATGTTGCACAGGCAAGAAAGCTGTATAGATGTCCAGGTATTGCACCATACAAACACAGAAGCGTAATTGTGCCAGAGTGTGCTCTTCCAGATGAATAAGCCACGATTTACTCAACTGTTTACTTGTCTCTTTCCATGCTGGCAAGTGACGTATGCAGTTCAAAGTCAGTAATCATAAAATGAAATAGGAGAGAACTCTGGAACACCCACTGATATAATTAAAAACAAATTGCCAGAAATCAAATTTCAAGCACAAGGATAGTATGTTTTATTTCTTTTAATTTAAGGAGTAAAAGAACAAAAAGCATGTTTGTCTGATAGTTGTTATTAAATAGTTGCATGATTTCGTAGTCAAATGATGACTTTCCTCGCCAACATAAAAAGACTCTCTTTTATTTCAGCTTCAGAATTGAGTCCTGAATGATCTTTTCTTGCAAGTACCATAAATAATGGTATACAAATTAAAATTTTGTTATTGGAATTGTTAACTTAGTTGCAAAAAATTAGTTCTAACCATGTTCATAGTGAGCTACTGTATATTCTTTTACTGGATAAAGCTGTGAAAAAGATTAATGAAAATTTTTAATAAGAAAGTTCTAAGGTAACAATGGTGCTTTATTGGTCCAGGAAAAAAAGTCTTCTTCCAATTTGGCAATGCTACATACTCTAGGCACCGACATTATATACAAAATCCCTTGAAATAACTTATATCAAAGAAACATGTTTAACTTAACAAAGCTTTTTTCAGTTTTTTGTCCACATATGTACAGTACATGTATGGTATTTATATTTTTAAATCTAAATTACCATAGAAAAGCTGAATTTATAAGCACATGGTACCACTGTGTCAAAAGACATGAGTGATCCTTCGCTAATTTCTGGCAGTATTGGATAATTTATGCTTTTTAAATTTCAAAATAAAAAATTTGGGAAAGATTATGTGATTAATAGCAACTAAATAAATGGACAATTCTAAAACCATTTTGATTGTCTTTTCAAATATATATATTTAAAGAGCACACTAAAGATGTATTTACATACTGAATTGGAGCAAAGTCGGTAGGAATCAAAAAGTAATCACACATATACCATTAATGTTCAATCTATAGCATTGAATATTTTAGTTATTAAAAAACAATTAGTAAGCACAAGTGAAAACTTGAGACTAATTATATAAATTGGTAAATGGGCTATTTTCTTACTTGAAATATAATAATAATATGTACATGGCTCTGTTTAATATGGCAAAACCACATTCGTGCGGGCACCATCATTAAGAGAAGGATATCTTGTATTTCTTTTTTTTTTTTAGCGAGAGAGACAGCGAGAGGAACAAACAGGTACAAAGAGACAGGAAGGGAGAGATATGAGTGGCATCAATTCTTTGTTCCAGCTCCTTAGTCTCCTTAGTTATTTATTGATTGCTTTCTCATATGTGCCTTGACAAGGCGGGGGTGGGAAGCTTCAGCTCAACCAGTGACCTCTTGCTCAAGCCAGCAACCTAGGGCTCAAGCCAGTGACCTTTTAGCTCAAGCCAGTGACCATGGGGTAATAATGTCCACAATCCCATGCTAAAGCTGGTGAGTCCGTGCTCAAGCCCGATGAGCCCACGCTCAAGGTGGTGACCTCAGGGTTTTCTATCTGGGTCCTCTGCATCCCGGGCCGATGCTCCATCCACTGTGCCACTGCCTGGTCAGGCTATCTTATATTTCTAATGCAATATGAAAAGGAAATTGCTGTATTGCAGCTTGTAAATTGCATGGAATAAGAAAGAGCTTAAAGATATATATATATATATATATATATATACATATATATATATATTTTAAATATACATTAACTTTTAGTTCCCAAAGTCTTTGAGAATGACTTTGACTATGGTTTTTTGTTTTGTTTCTATTTTTAATTTTTTTATTTAAGTATAGTTGGTATTCAATCTTATATTGGCTATATTAGTTTCAGATGTACAGTACAGTGATTTGACATTTTTATTCCTTACAATGTGATCACTCTTCTATTTCTAGTCATCATTGGTCCAAAGTGCCCAGTAATCAACTGCCTCTCTGTCTTTTTCTGACTGTCCCTCTGTGTTTTTTCTCTGTCCCTCTCAGTCACTGTATCTCCCCTCCTTCCATCTCTCTATTTCTCTCTCTTTCAGACTGTTAGCTCTGAGCCCTTTTTATGTGTCTGTATTTAAGATTCTACATTCCTTTGCAATGGGAGCACTAATGATGCTGATAAAAATATACTAGCTACCTGCCATGGTGGTGCACTGGATGGGGCGTTGACCTGGAATGCTCGGGTCACCAGTTCAGGACCCTGGGCTTGCCTGGACACGTGGGAGTTGATGCTTCCTTTTCTGACCTCCCTTCTCTCTCTCTCTCTCTCTCTCTTTCCCCTCTCTCAAATGAATGAACAAAATCTTTAATATATATATATATTTTTTTTTCTAGCCATTAGCAAAATACAGTTCAGCTACACTGATGCAGTAGGTTTAACAGTAACTTCAAGTGCATCAATGAAAGAGTAGTAACAATCTATAATTATACATTGAAGTCAAACTAGAATGACTTATCTGAGTATCGCTTAAGAAGAGAGTGAGAATGTTTAAAGTGAGAAGCTGGTTGTGTCTTGGTTTTAAAACAGAGAGGAGGGGTTATAAAACTGCATATTTCTTTGGCATTTGTCTTACTGTTTTGATGGAAATAGCCGGTGAATAGAATCAGTGAGAGGTATTGACTTCTTGTAACCCCCGCCTTTTCAGTCTGTATCAGTTTATGTGCAGAGCCCTATTATTTCTGCATTTTATAGAGCTGTTTCTTAGAGTTTAATCTTGAAAGGAATACCGACCTGGTTCACACATAGATATCCAAGGTTGTGGCTTTTATGGCCAATGATAAGTGGGATCTGACTCCAAGAGGACAAGTTTCTAATAGGGAGGTCACAATAGGCAGGCTACAAATACTGTTGCTCCTTCATTTATAATATAGAAAATGTGTTTTTATCTATCAGAAAATAAAGAGCATTAAAAATGTCTATATTTTTAATTCCCGTAAAACAATATAAACTGTTATTTTTGTGGGAATGTCTAGCTGATAAATAATTTGTAACCCATTATTATATTATCTATTTATATATGCCAAAAATAATTTAGATTTGTATCGGAAACCTCAATTACTCATTCTATAGTCAGTGCATACTTTTTTTTTTTAGTATGTGCATACCTACTTTCCCCAACACCATTTGTTAAAGAGACTATTTCCCCCCAATTGTGTAGTCTTGGCATCCTTGTTGAATATCATTTTTACCCTATATACATGTTTTATTTTTGACTCTTTTGTTCTGATCCATTGATCTGTATGTCTATCTTGGTCAATGCCATGCTATTTTGATTACTGTATACTTGTAATATGTTTTTTTGTTGTTGTTGTTTTTACAGAGACAGAGAGAGAGTCAGAGAGAGGGATAGACAGGGACAGAAAGACAGGAACAGAGAGAGATGAGAAGTATCAATCATTAGTTTTTCGTTGCACTTTTGTTGCACATTACAACACCTTAATTGTTCATTGATTGCTTTCTTTTTTTTTTATAATAATTTTATTTTTTTAATGGGGTGAAATCAATAAATCAGGATACATATATTCAAAGATAACAAGTCCAGGTTATCTTGTCATTCAATTATTTTGCGTACCCATCACCCAAAGTCAGATTGTCCTCTGTCACCTTCTATCTTGTTTTCTTTGTGCCCCTCCCCCTCCCCCTTTCCCTCTCCCATTCCCCCCTCCCCCCCGGTAACCACCATACTCTTATCAATGTCTCTTAGTTTCACTTTTATGTCCCACCTAAGTATGGAATAATACAGTTCCTGGTTTTTTCTGATTTACTTATTTCGCTTCGTATCATGTTATCAAGATCCCACCATTTTGCTGTAATTGTTCCGATGTCATCATTTCTTATGGCTGAGTAGTATTCCATAGTGTATATGTGCCACATCTTCTTTATCCAGTCATCTATTGATGGGCTTTTTGGTTGTTTCCATGTCTTGGCCACTGTGAACAATGCTGCAATAAACATGGGGCTGCATGTGTCTTTACGTATCAATGTTTCTGAGTTTTGGGGGTATATACCCAGTAGAGGGATTGCTGGGTCATAAGGTAGTTCTATTTTCAGTTTTTTGAGGAACCACCATACTTTCTTCCATAATGGTTGTACTACTTTACATTCCCACCAACAGTGTATGAGGGTTCCTTTTTCTCCACAGCCTCTCCAACATTTGCTATTACCTGTCTTGCTAATAATAGCTAATCGAACAGGTGTGAGGTGGTATCTCATTGCCGTTTTGATTTGCATTTCTCTAATAGCTAAAGAAGATGAGCATCTTTTCATATATCTGTTGGCCATTTGTATTTCTTCCTGGGAGAAGTGTCTGTTCATACCCTCTTCCCACTTTTGTATTGGATTGTTTGTTTGTTTGTTGTTGAGTTTTATGAGTTCTTTGTATATTTTGGATATTAGGCCCTTATCTGAGCTGTTGTTTGAAAATATCATTTCCCATTTAGTTGGCTTTCTGTTTATTTTGTTATCAGTTTCTCTTGCTGAGCAAAAACTTCTTAGTCTGATGTAGTCCCATTCATTAATTTTTGCCTTCACTTCTCTTGCCTGTGGAGTCAAATTCATAAAATGCTCTTTAAAACCCAGGTCCATGAGTTGAGTACCTTTGTCTTCTTCTATGTACTGAATTGTTTCAGGTCTTATGTTTAGATCTTTGATCCATTTTGAGTTAATTTTAGTACAGGGGGACAAACTGTAGTCCAGTTTCATTCTTTTGCATGTGGCTTTCCAGTTTTCCCAGCACCATTTATTGAAGAGGCTTTCTTTTCTCCATTGTGTGTGGTTGGCCCCTTTATCAAAAATTATTTGACTATATATATGTGGTTTTATTTCTGGACTTTCTATTCTGTTCCATTGGTCTGAGTGTCTATTTTTCTGCCAATACCATGCTGTTTTGATTGTCGTGGCCCTATAATAGAATTTGAAGTCAGGTATTGTAATGCCCCCAGCTTCATTCTTTTTCTTTAGGATTGCTTTGGCTATTTGGGGTTTTTTATAGTTCCATATAAGTCTGATGATTTTTTGCTCTATTTATTTAAAAAATGTCATTGGAATTTTGATGGGAATTGCATTAAATTTGTATATTGCTTTGGGTAATATAGCCATCTTGATTGTAGTTATTCTCCTAACCAAGATCAAGATATATTCTTCCATCTCATTATATATTTTTCGATTTCCCTTAACAATGGTTTATAGTTTTCATTATATAAGTCCTTTACATTCTTTGTTATGTTTATTCCTAGGTATTTTTTTTTGTTGTTGTTGCAATCGTGAAGGGGATTATTCTTTTGAGTTCACTCTCAATTGTTTCATTGTTGGCATATAGAAAGGCTATTGACTTCTGTATGTTAATTTTGTATCCTGCGACCTTACTGTATTGGCTTATTGTTTCTAGTAGTCTTTTTGTGGATTCTTTGGGGTTTTCGATGTATAGGATCATATCATCTGCAAAAAGTGATACCTTTACTTCTTCTTTTCCGATATGGATGCCTTTTATTTCTTTGTCTTGTCTGATTGCTCTGGCTAGAACCTCTAGTACCACATTAAATAAGAGTGGAGAGAGTGGACAACCCTGTCTTGTTCCTGATTTAAGGGGGAAAGCCTTCAGTTTAGTGCCATTTAAGATGATGTTAGCTGATGGTTTATCATATATGGCCTTTATCATGTTGAGATATTTTCCTTTTATACCCATTTTGTTGAGAGTCTTAAACATAAAATTGTGTTGTATTTTATCAAAAGCCTTTTCTGCGTCTATTGATAAGTTCATATGGTTTTTGTTTTTTGTTTTGTTGATATGGTGTACTACGTTAACCGTTTTACGTATGTTGAACCATCCTTGAAATTCTGGGATGAATCCCACTTGATCATGATGTATTATTTTTTTAATATGTTGTTGTATTCGATTTGCTAGTATTTTGTTTAGTATTTTAGCATCTGTATTCATTAGAGATATTGGTCTGTAGTTTTCTTTTTTTGTGCCATTTTTGCTTGATTTTGGTATGAGGGTTATGTTGGCCTCATAAAATGTTTTTGCAAGTATTGCTTCTTCTTCAATTTTTTGGAAGACTTTCAGTAGAATAGGAACCAAGTCTTCTTTGAATGTTTAATAAAATTTGCTGGTATAGCCGTCAGGGCCTGGACTTTTATTTTGGGGGAGGATTTTAATGGTTTTTTCTATTTCTTCTCTACTAATAGGTCTGTTTAGGCTTTCTGCTTCTTCTTGACTCAGTCTAGGAAGGTTGTATTGTTCCAGGAATTTATCCATTTCTTCTAGGTTGTTGAATTTAGTGGCATAAAGTTTTTCATAGTATTCTACAATAATTCTTTGTATATCTACGGTGTCCGTGGTGATTTCTCCTCTTTCATTTTGGATTTTGTTTATATGAGTTCTTTCTCTTTTTTCCTTGGTAAGTCTTGCCAAGGGTTTGTCAATTTTGTTGATCTTTTCAAAGAACCAGCTCCTTGTTCTATTAATTTTTTCTATAGTTTTTCTGTTCTCTAATTCATTTATTTCTGCTCTGATTTTTATTATCTCCTTTCTTCAGCTGGTTTTGGGTTGTCTTTGTTCTTCTTTTTCTAGTTCCTTAAGGTGTGAAGTTAAGTGGTTCACTTGGGCTCTCTCTTGTTTGTTCATATATGCCTGAAGTGATATGATCTTCCCTCTTATCACTGCTTTTGCTGCATCCCAGAGATTCTGATATGTCGTATTGTCATTTTCATTAGTCTGTATATATCTTTTGATCTCTGCACTTATTTCTTCTTTGATCCATTCATTTTTTAAAAGTATGTTGTTTAGTTTCCACATTTTTGTGGGATTTTTTTCCTCTTTTTTGCAGTTGAATTCTAGTTTCAAGGCTTTATGATCAGAAAATATGCTTGGTACAACTTCGATTTTTCTGAATTTGCTGATGTTGTTTTTGTGGCCCAACATATGGTCAATTCTTGAGAATGATCCATGTACACTGGAGAAAAATGTATACTCAGTCACTTTGGGATGAAATGTCCTGTAGATGTCTATCATATCCAGGTGCTCTAGTGTTTTGTTTAAGGCCACTATGTCTTTGTTGATTCTCTGTTTGGATGACCGATCTAGAGCCGTCAGCGGTGTATTGAGGTCTCCAAGTATGATTGTATTTTTGTCAGTTTTTGTTTTAAGATCAATAAGTAGCTGTCTTATATATTTTGGTGCTACTTGGTTTGGTGCATATATATTAAGAATTGTTATGTCTTCTTGATTCAGTGTCCCCTTAGCCATCATGAAATGGCCATTTGTGTCTCTGAGTACTTTTCCTGTCTTGTAGTCAGCATTATCCGATAAGAGTATTGCTACACCTGCTTTTTTTGGGATGTTATTTGCTTGGAGTATTGTTTTCCAGCCTTTCACTTTGAATTTGTTTTTATCCTTGTTACTTAGATGAGTTTCCTGTAGGCAGCATACAGTTGGATTTTCTTTTTTAATCCATTCTGCTACTCTGTGCCTTTTTATTGGTGAGTTTAATCCGTTTACATTTAGTGTAATTATTGACACTTGTGAGTTCCCTATTGCCATTTTATAGATTGCTTTCTGTTAGTTTTGTGTTTTGTTTGATCCTTCTCTTTCGTTTTCTATCTTTTGTTTTTATTTGGTTGTATTCCATACATCTTTCCTCTGTTGCTATCTTTTTTATCTCATGTGCTTCTGTGGTGGTTTTTTCAATGGTGGTTACCTTTAAGTAATGAAAAGGGTCCCTACCCTGTTCATTGTAGCGCACTATTTTGTGAGTACTTTTGCACTCCATCGTCCTTTGCTACTGTTAATCTCCATCTTCTCCCCCCCTTTCTTTTTTTTGTTGTCACAGTTTAAATTTGGTTTTATTGTGTTCTTCTTGGAGCTTTTACTTGTGGCTCTGTTTTTTTTTTTTTGTTCTTTGTATCTGATTGGAGAACCCCCTTTAGTAATTCCTGGAGTGGGGGTTTTCTGATGATAAATTCCCTCATCTCTTCTGTATCTGTGAATGTTTTTATTTCTCCTTCATATTTGAAGGATAGCTTTGATGGGTATAGTATTCGTGGCTGAAAGTTCCTCTCTTTCAGGACTTTAAATATTGGGGTCCACTCTCTTCTAGCTTGTAGAGTTTCTGCTGAGAAATCTGATGATAATCTAATGGGCCTTCCTTTATATGTTGTATTCTTCTTTTCCCTGGCTGCCTTGAGAACTTTTTCTTTGCTGTTGGTTTGTGTCAATTTCATTATGATATGCCTTAGAGTAGGTTTGTTGGGGTTAAGAAAACTCAGAGTTCTGTTTGCTTCTTGAACTTGAGGCTTTAGTTCTTTCCACAGGCTTGGGAAGTTCTCATCTATTATTTGTTTGAGTATGTTCTCCATTCCATTTTCTCTCTCTTCTCCCTCTGATATACCTATTATTCTTATGTTATTCTTTCTGATGGAGTCAGATAATTCTTGTAGGGCTATCTCATTTTTTTTAATTTTTGAGTCTCTTTCTTCTTCTCTCTGTTGTGCCTCAAGTTGCTTGTCTTCTATTTCACTAATCCTCTCTTCTATCTGACCTGTTCTATTAGGTAAGCTTGTTACTTCGTTTTTCAGCTCGTGTATTGAGTTTTTCATCTCTGTTTGATTTGTTTTTATAGTTTCAATTTCCTTGGACATATATTCTTTGTGTTCATTGAGTTGTTTTCTGAGCTCCCTAAATTGCCTTTCTGTGTTTTCTTGTATATCTCAGAGGATTTTTAGGATTTCTATCTTGAATTCTCTGTCATTTAGCTCCAAGGTTTCCAATATATTAAATTTTTTCTCCATAGATTTTTCCTCATCTAGCTGTGTTACCTCTCGTTCTTTTGTATCCATGATATTCGATTTTCTCTTCCTTAATGGCATCTGAGGGTGGTTTTGTTGATAGTATTAATGAGATTTAATAAATAATAAAAAATTTAAAAAATAAAAAATCAAAAAGAGTTGTTTTTTTTAAAAAAATTAATAATGAAATAAAGAAAAATAAAATAAAATAAAAATTAAAAAAAAGGAAATTCTTCCCCCCCTCCTTTTTTCCTCTCCTCTCCTCTCCCCTCTTTCTTGAGAAAATCTTGTGGTGAACTGTGAATTATAACAAACAATGCCTGTGATGGAGGGCCTGAATTGGGGAAAAGTAATAAAGGGGCAAAAAAAAAAAAAAAGAAAAAAAAAGAGCGTATGGACCCACAAAAAGCAAATAAGGAAAAAATTTGGGTCAAGAATAAAATGATTTGCTTTTAGGTGTTGGTTGTCTAAGAGTTATGATGAGAGGAATAAGAGGGAAACGGAAAAATGGGGGGACAAATTAAAAAATTACTATTGTATTTAGTGGAACAAGAACTAGATAAAATGGAGAGCCAGGGATGGGAGCACTGCTAGTGAGTTAAAAAGGTGAAGTAAAAACCCCCCAAAATGCCACAAACATAAGTTTGAGTCCCAGATAAGATAATTTGTTTATTATTGAGGTTTGAATGAGAGGAGATGTAAAGGAGAAAGGAAGAAACTAATATAGAGGGAGAAAAGAAAGAGAAAGAGAGAAAAAAAAGAGGGAACCACTAAAAGAAGAAAAAAGAAAAAAGAAGAGAGAGAGTGAGAGAGAGAGTTAAGGGTTTTGGAGTGCAACCCTCATAGAGAGAAAGGAAGAAGAGAGAAAAGATAATGGGAGATGTTACACTTATGGGTAGTGTAGTTCAAGGAGAGGAGAGAGTAAGACCAGCAGAGAGTTAATCGGCCAAATTGGAGGAGGAAAAAAAATATCAAGAATGAAGATAAGAGAAACAAATGAACAAATATAATAAAATGGGATAGGTTATAAAGTCTGCAGATTATTCTTGATTTTGAGAGGTTATCTTCTTGCTTTTTCTTTTCTCTCCCTCTTCCTGGTTGGTGACTCTGTTCCCCGGGTTCTGCCCCTTTGGCACGCTCAGGTAGAGGTTTGCAGTTGATAAGTCTCTATGGCAATGTCATGTATTGTGCTTTAGTCTCGTTGGCAGTCGAGGCTCATTAGCATTTATAGGCTCCGACAGTGAGAGAGTCCGTGTTCCTGGAGCCTTTCTCCTAGTCTTTCCTTCCTCAATTAGTAGCCTGATAATCCAGCTATGGGGTTGCTGCTGCCTCTGCCTGGATAGTAAGAGGCTCAAAGAGCTGGCAACTCCCCACTCTATTTCCACTCAGCACAGGGCTCTGGGTAAGGCTCAGTCAGTCAGAGCTGCTAGCATAATCAGGCGGGCTTTCCGCCCACTCAAAGACCTCTGGCTCTGCCACTCTGTCCAGTAACACAGGCGGGCGCCCACTTCCGGGGCGCTTGGAGGAAACTCTCACTCACTATCTGCGCGTGCAGACCAGGATATCCGACCAGCAGTCTCACGCTCTGAGTGAAACCCCCAACCGCAAGGAAAAGTTGCAGCGTTGGAATTGGCTCTCATTCCGTCCCCGTGCGCAGCTTTTGCAAGGCGCTGGGGCGGCCCGAGATTCTGCTTTGGCCCACACAAAGGCCCCTGACTCTACCCCTCTGTGTGATAACACGGGCGCGCACTGCCGAGGCACTCGGAGGAATCTCTCGCTCACTATCTGCGCGCGCAGACCAGGATATGAGGCCGGCCGCGTTTTCCTCTGAGTGAATCCCCTACCAGCACGGAAAAGTTCCACCGTTGGAATTAGTTCTCGCTCCCTCCCGTGCGCGGCTTTCCCAGGGCGCTGGGGCTGCCCAGAGATTCTGCTTTCAGCCCACACAAAGGCCTCTGACTCTGCCTCTCTGTGGGGTAACACGGGCACCCACTCCCGGGGCTTAGGAAGAAATCTCTCGCCCACTATCTGCACGCACCGACCAGGAGATCGGGTAAAATGGCTGCCCCGCTTGTCTTTCTTTGTTTGGGTTTGGCGCGAGTGTTAGCTTGTATTGCCCGGGTTGCCACAGGATCAGTTTTTCCTCGGCTTGGATCTCTGTGCCACAGCCTGGTTCGGCCGTTTGTGCCGCGGCCTGGATCTATTCACCCCCTTTGCCCGCCTCAGTTTCTATATTCACGGATCCCAGAGAAAGCCGCCCTGTTTAGGTTAGTGAGGAAGGCGGAGCATTTCTTACTCCCTAGTTCCTTCGGGGTTTGGTTATATATTTAGCCAATTTTTCGCTCGACCATACCTTCGGGTGTATTCCGAAACATCTGGCCGCTCCAAGGATAGGTTTTTCTGTTTCTGGTTGAAGATCTTGTTGAGTTTTGGGGGAGATTTATCGGTATTGCTTCCTACCCCGCCATTACTCTGATGTCATCCTGATTGCTTTCTTAATACATGCCTTGACCTCAGGCCTTCAGCAGACCGAGTAACCCCTTGCTCAAGCCAGTGACCTTGGGCTCAAGCTGGTGAGCTTTTGCTCAAACCAGATGAGCCCTCTCTCAAGCTGGCAACCTCGGTGTCTTGAACCTGGGTCTTCTGTATTCCAGTCCGATGCTCTATCCACTGCGCCACTGCCCGGTCAGGCTGTAATATGTTTTGAAGTCAAGAAATGTGAAGATTTCGGATTTGTTCTTCTTTCTCAAGATTGTTTTGGCTATTCAGATTTTGTGGTTCTATATTAATTTAGGATTTTTTCCTTTCATTTCTGCAAAGAACGCCATTGGGATTTTGATGGGCATTGCATTGAATCTGGAGGTCATGTGGGGAAGTATGGAAATTTTAGCAATATTAAATCTTTTGACCCATGAACTCAGGATTTCTTTCCCTTACTTTTTTGCTTCATTGGTTAAGTTATTCTTAAATATATTGTCATTTCTGGTGCTGTTGTAAATGGGATTCTTTATTTCCGTTTTAGATTATTTGTTGTTAGTGTATGAAAATGCAACTGATTTTTGTATGTTGATTTTCTATCCTGCAATTTTGCAGAATTTATTAGTTCTAACAGATTTTTGAACATGTGTGGAATCTTTATGGTTTTATACATATGAGATCATGTCATCTGCCTAGAGAGATAGAAGTTTAACTTCTGAATTATATTTTGTTTTAGAGTAATTTCAATTAGGACACTGATAATTTCCTTTATATATATTCTTAAAGCAGTCTTCTTTCCCCTGAATATGACTGTGTTTTGTAATTCAAAGACACATTCTTACAGTTAAGACCACAATCTTCCTATCTGTGGAAAAGGTATGTAAGAAGAGGACTTAGAGCATCATAATATTTGACCCCTATAAAACAACTTTATTAAATACACATCAATAAGATAGTTGCTTTACAGAAGGGAAAGCTGAGGTTCAAACTTATAAGACTCACTTGTATGACATAATAATAGTAATGCCTGTTTTCTCATCCACATACTTTTCAAAGTATGTGAATAGACTATCCACTTTAGCTTAGTATTGCCATGTTTTTCTTGCTAATTAAAAAAAAATTATTTATTTATTTATTTTATTTTTTTATTTTTTTACAGAGACAGAGAGAGAGTCAGAGTGAGGGATAGACAGGGACAGACAGACAGGAACGGAGAGATGAGAAGCATCAATCATTAGTTTTTCATTGCGTGTTTCAACACCTTAGTTGTCCATTGATTGCCCCTCATATGTTCCTTGACCGCGGGCCTTCAGCAGACCGAGTAACCCCTTGCTAGAGCCAGCGACCTTGGGTTCAAGCTGGTGGGCTTTTGCTCAAACCAGATCAGCCCGTGCTCAAGTTGGCGACCTCGGGGTCTTGAACCTGGGTCCTCTGCATCCTAGTCCAATGCTCTATCCACTGCGCCACCGCCTGGTCAGGCTAAAAAAAAATGTATTAATAATAAAGCTTGCTTTTTTATATCTGAGTATTAATCAACATGTGGCTTGGAGAACTGATGAAAGTATTCTGTAGTAGGAATTAGGTAGTCTGGGACAACCACACTTACTGAAGAAAATGAACAAATAATTACTAAAACTTGACTCTTGTTTATATTCCTTGTATTATAAGCCGGTGCTATATATATGTTAAAATTTTCAATTATATGCTGTATTCCTTTTTTCATTTCTAGAGGCCTTTGTTTTATTTTTATTGTATCATTATTGTTACATTTGAGGATTACATATATTTGTTTGTTTTAATTCCACATTAAAAAAATCCAGTATCAGCTTGTGTGGCTTGGTAGAGTTCTTAATCATTACAGAATTTATTTTTATTTATTTTTTAAAAATTTATTTAAAGTATTTGTCAATTATCATTTATCATTCCTATATCCTCCTTTACCTCCCCCACCCGCCACACCCAGCAATCACCACACTGTTGTTTGTGTCCATGAGTTTTTTCATTTTCTTTTTTATTTTTTGCTCTATCCCTGCACTTTCTCCACCCACACCACCCTCACAGCAGAATTTATTTTGTAACGCTGTGAATTATAGTCCTCTTCACCGAACCACACTCAACTCCAAAATTACTCTTTAGCATCTGAACTGATTTTAGTAAGAAGCACATTGTGTGCGTTAATAAATCTTAACAAATTTTAATTTTCCTTAGGGTTGTTGTAGCATTATATTTATCAAGTGCCCTTGAATGATTCATGAAAAGTACTGAATTAATGTGTTTGCCCATGAATATTTTCTTTTTGTTCTTAAGTTGCTTTTATCTGCCTATTCATCAGAATAAACATTGCTTATTCTTACTTTAAATTTATTTTGTTGTGCAAACATAATATCTGTATTTTCAAATAAATATTTATATTGTATGACCTTTTTTTTTTTTTTTCTGAAGCTGGAAACGGGGAGAGACAGTCAGACAGACTCCCGCATGCGCCCGACCGGGATCCACCCGGCGCGCCCACCAGGGGCGACGCTCTGCCCACCAGGGGGCGATGCTCTGCCCCTCCGGGGCGTCGCTCTGCCGTGACCAGAGCCACTCTAGAGCCTGGGGCAGAGGCCAAGGAGCCATCCCTAGCGCCCGGGCCATCCTTGCTCCAATGGAGCCTTGGCTGCGGGAGGGGAAGAGAGAGACAGAGAGGAAGGAGGGGGTGGGGGTGGAGAAGCAAATGGGTGCTTCTCCTATGCGCCCTGGCCGGGAATTGAACCCTGGTCCCCCGCACGCTAGGCCGACGCTCCACCGCTGAGCCAACCGGCCAGGGCCTGTATGACCATTTTTATAGCTCTCTTTAGTGTTCCCTAAGTCATGATCTTCCTTTCTTCATTGAGGTTAAGACACGCAGAGCCATCCGTCTTACAGAGGACTTGATGAGGTGACAATGCACCCATTGGTAGCCAGGGCTCTATAATATGGTAAAATCTCTATAATATGGTAAAATCTCTATAATATGGTAAACTCTCAGTTTTGGTTTGCCTCCTTCAGAGGAAAGAAACTTCTTTCAAGTTGTTGAGTGCGAGTTTAAAGATGACTGGCTGCAGTAAAAGAATTATTTTTGAATTAAGGATACTTAAAGCATTCTAGGTTCGTGTAGCTGATACCATGTCTCAACAAACAACAGGAAAACCTGTTATAGAGTGATTCTGACCACTAACCTTGGCTGAACCAATGAACTAATTACACTCTATTTCGTCTTTGTTGATATGACCCTATAGATATCAATCACACAGATCTGAAGGCTGGGGAGCTGATAATTTGCTATTTCAGATGATGTAATTACTTCCAAGAAATTAGAAAGGCTTAGTAAGAGAAAATATAATTGCTGTTCCAGCAATTTGTACTCATGATCAACAGAAAAGAGGGAGTAAATAAGCATCTATATCCTGTTGGAAAATTTGAGTCTTCCATGATGTCTTTATCTTTCAATTTTGGGAGACTTATTTTGAGAAAAAATTTCATTGTAATGACATTTAGGCACCACTCTTATTGATTACTTACTACTATAATTATTTAAGATTTATTTTTTTTTCAACTTTGATATGGAATTTACTATTGAGCATAGCCTCAATTTACATCAAATATGTTAATGGGATGTTTTATGTGGTCCCAGATCCACATTAACAAGGTATCTACTGGCCTGAATCAAAATATGGTCACTTACAAGTTGGCTACTGGCTCCTTGGGAATGAATGACAAAGTTTTCCATGAGGAAGAACTTGATGCATGCTACACTATTTTTCTCCTAATCTTGTTATAAGGTTAGCCCTAGTGATTTAATTAAATATAGTGAAATTCTGGTAAGAGAGACGTAAAAAAAAATTACTGAGAAAGGAAAAGTCTTTTATGAAATAAAACACATACTTTTGTCTAACACCAAAAGACTCTAACACCAAATGCCCACATCTTTCATAAAAATTAAAGAATAATTTTATCCTTTTCAGGAAACATAGATGGCATCCTTTTTAAAAAATCAAATTTATGTGTTTTGGGTTTTTTATTTCAGCATGTGGAGAAACCCTACAAGACTCCAATGGCAACCTTTCCTCTCCAGGATTTCCAAACGGCTACCCTTCCTATACACACTGCATCTGGCGAGTGTCCGTGACCCCAGGGGAGAAGGTAGTGTATGACAGCACGGGTTTTCTTTTACTCTCACATAAGTACAAGGTTCATTTTTCAAATAGAATTTGCTTTGTTTTTTATTCTTGTTTGATTCATCAAATAAAAGACTAAATAGTTCAGAAAATTTATAATGAATTTTACATGATTAAATATTATATTTTACAGAAACATACAGACTGACTAGTGTAAAAGTAAAAGGCTTATCTGATCATTTCTTTATCAAATTATGCTTGTTAAGAAGAACTAAAACATACCATAAAATGTCACTATATTTATCTCTCTGAAAATAATCACAAGCTATTATCTAAAAATGTCATGATACCCTGGTTTCAAACATTTTTTTTTAAAGACTGTGCTTCCTGAAATCAGATGACTATTTTTCAATATATTGGGAAATTTAATAAGAAGATTAAAAGTCATAAGCATGAAAAGATTTAATTTTTAAAGGATATATGTTTGAGACAAAAATAGAACAAATATACATATCAAAACAATGCTTATTTCTTCTGTCAGATTTATATGTAGGTTTTATTTCTTCATCATTTCCTACAATAAACATTATTTTATGTAAGAAAAGTATCATAAACTAAGATTATTGTTGCACAGCAATGAGAATGTACTTAATGGTACAAAATTGTACACTTTAAATTGTTAAGAAGGTAAATTTTATGTTATGTGTGTTTCACCACAATAATAAAAAATTGAGATTTTCAATGCACATGTATGTCTTTGTAGGTCTGAGCCTGCCAAGGCAGAGACAGATTCCTGTCCAATTTAAGGCTGTTTGTGATGTTGTACAGTACATGCTGGGAACAGTCCAGGATGTGCAGCTGAGAATGTAGCTGTGTTGAGCTGATAAAAGCATACAGCATTGATTCTTCCATCCCTCAGAACTGATTGATCTTGTAACAAGGGTAGATTATGTATTTAATATCGTTAACATTTTTTCTTTTCCTGTGTAACGCATTTAAAAGCTATTGCTTGACTACTTTCATTTTGCAAAAAAAAAAGTTCTTGTTAACCACTCATCTAATTGTTTACACATATGGGGTCAATTTACAATATAATGTTTACATTGCCAAAGGCACAGCTTAAATTCAGCAATTACTGTATAGATAAATTGTTGATTCTGTTAAAATGTATCTTCTGGTGTGTCAGAGAAATCATTACTATCAAGAATCTTATGTACATATTTCAAGGACAAAGCCTTAATATAAAAGGCAAGCTCTGAAAAATAATTGAAGAAAGCAAGCTACAACTTGTCATGGACTTGCAGAGATAAGGGAGCTCAGATCTTGGGCTGGTGCAGTGAACTGAGAGGAGCAGGGAGAGCACTGACTGAAAAAGGAAGGAGGGGAGAGAACAGTTTGAGCACCATTGCGGCATTCCACCTAGCGAGGTTGCCATTGATTAGATGTAGGCTGGGGTGAGGATTAAGGAAGGAAAGGTATAAAAAATGTTCCTATGAGTAGTTGGTGATGGCAAATCAAAACTTTAAAACCCAGATATTATCATATACGTTTAAATGAAAAAAAATTTTTTTTTCTTTAAAAAAAATTTTTTTTATTTAATTAATTGTGTTTACATAGATTCTAGGGTTGCCCTGAATGCATCCCCCCTTCCCCCTATTCCCCTCAACATCTCTCTTGCCCCCCTCCCCATAACACCCTCCCCCCTTCCCTTCAGGTTTATCCCATCCTATCATCCCCTTTCCCTCTGTCCTCTTTTTCTCTGGTCCCTTTGATCCCTCTTCTGTCTCAATTCCATTCCTCAGTTCTCATTATTCCTTGGATTCCTCAAATGAGTGAGGTCATATGATATTTTTCTTTCTCTGCCTGGCTTATTTCACTCAACATAATAGTTTCCAGGTCTCTCCATATTGTTACAAAAGGTAATATTTCCTTCTTTTTCATAGTCCCATAGTATTCCATTGTATATATGTACCACAGCTTTTTAATACTCATCCACTGACGGACACTTGGGCTGTTTCCAGATCTTCACTATTGTGAACAATGCTGCCATAAACATGGCGATGCATTTCTTTTTTTCAGTCGATGATATGGTGTCCTTGGGATACATTCCTATAAGTGGGATGGTCCAATCAAAAAATGGGCACAAGAAAGAATAGACACTTCTCCAAAGAGGACATACAGATGGCCAATAGACAAATGAAAAAATGTTCAACATCACTAATCATTAGAGAAATGCAAATTAAAACCACAATGAGATACCACCTCATACCAGTCAGAATGGCGCTCATTAACAAAACAACACACGATAGGTGCTGGCGAGGATGTGGAGAAAGGGGAACTCTCCTGCACTGCTGGTGGGAATGCAGACTGGTGCAGCCACTGTGGAAAACAGTATGGAGATTTCTCAAAAAATTAGAAATGGAAAAAAAATGTTTTTGTAGCATAATCCAGCACCTATTTTTCACCTGTCATATGATTAATCCCTGATGGAATGAGGGATCTACCTGCGTCGTACAGCTAGTCTGTTGTAAGGCAGGGACTGGGACCAAGGCGCTGCTTCCTTGTCCATTCTTCTTTAGATTTTAAAGTAAGAAGCCTTTTATTTTGACATGTGTTGATTTTCCTGAGAAACGTTCGAAGGAAGCCTGTATTTTTATGTTTCCCAGTATCGTTGGATTAAGTAAATTGGATCAATACTTTAGTTGTATCACTGTTACAACATTTATATTGCGAGGGAGGCCTAAATAAGTACCTCGACAATAATAAGATATCAGAATCTTAACAAGGCATCAGATTTGTGTTTTCTGCACATTATCCAGTTACATCCTTCTGATTTAATTCTGCTGTGATATCGTGACCTCCATTTTCCAGTAAGAAAATTCATTCACACCCAGAAATTTTAAGTAAACTAACAAGCTGAGAAGCTAGAGCTTCCACCCAATCTTTCTAACTCCCAATCACAAATGGCTTCTAGTTGCAAGAAAAGGTGTGAAGTTTTTTCTTTAGCAGGATACAGTTAAGAGCTGAACAAACTAAAATGATCACATATTCTAGGAATGGGCATATTTTTCTGGGAAAAATATACAGTAAATATTGTTTTAGCTTTGCAGGTTATACAGTCTGTTTTAAATACTCAATTCTACTATTATTTCTCAAAATCAGTCCTAGACAATATGAAAGGAAATATTCCAGCAAAACTTTCTGAAGAACCATTTAATAACATCAGTCTAATTGACAAGGTCTGTAATCTATTCCCCATCCTTAGCATTATAAGTTATACATGTTGTGCTAGTTGATCTAGTTGTCTACAGTGCTCATGGAATTAGTTTAGGTATTCAATAATGTCTTCATTGTGCTGAGAAAAGTTCACTGATTGTATCTTTCTCTGAAGACTTGCAGACATCTGGACCCTAGACTGTTGATCTGTTTTTCTTCAATACTCTTCACTTTGCATCATTGAAAGACAAAGTCTTTAATAAGCAAACTCCACTGCAACTGTATCCATTCAACTTCACAGAATAACAACTAAGAATCTTGACTAATAACAGAAATTTTTCCTTATATCTCCCTCAATTTCATGTTCTAAGGAAACTATGGTTAATTTTATACTGATAAATGGTAGTACTTAAGATATAACACATTTATATAATTGTGCTAGGTAGTCTTTATTGTTCCGTTCTTAGAAAAAAGATGCAATATATTTTCATAAAATAATGTAATATAAAACAATCAAGTATTTTCCAGTGCTCTGATTTGTAATTCAAGTATGGATTCTGCTAGAAACCTTAGTACAAGGCCGACAGTTTTAGTTTTACATCAGAGCCCTAAGATTTGATTTTTAGAAAATCTATCTTTATTACATTTTCCACTTCTAAAGGATTCTGTGTTTTATATTAAAGTAGGACGGATTTGTTCCTCCATGGTGCTTTGTGTTTAAAATAGAAGATTAAAAACAAGATAGGAAACTCTTCTGCTTAGAGTTATTCCCCTTCCAAATGTGTGTGTGTGTGTGTGTGTGTGTGTGTTCCAAACTTCAAATATTAACTGTTAGCAATCCAAGCACATTGTTTCAGTTGTGAATAAAATTGATGATATATATACTTCCAATTTAGCTGCTTTTTTCCTGCATCGAGGAAGAAGTTGAAATTATTTCTACACTATTATAGAACTCCCCTTTAAATTTAAGAGGGAAGCCACAAAATAAGTCTTGGGGTCTATTTGTGTCTGCACGCTAGCTGTACCATCCCAAATGAAGTCTTGTATAATCATACAGAGTTGAAATCCTGGTTATTGCTAACGGGAGACTACAAATGTGAATGAAACTTAATATCAGGCACTGGTCGTTTTCCCCAGTTAAGGCAGACTGAAAGTAAATACAGAGTTAAGGAGAAAAACCAGAAGTGATTTCCCAATTATGTCCTCAGAATAACTTAATTTTGCATTGGTATTCAGAGATGGAGAAGCAAACATATTGGGATCTTCAGAAAAATAGTTCAGAAGTTATGCACTTTGATAATCAACTGTTGAGGAATATTGGAAAAGAAAATAAGTCCTTTGTCATTGGCTTTTTTGGAAACTTTTGTAAATATTTTTAGAGAATATTTGGAGTGATACAAGTACAATTAGGTGAAAGAGAAGAAAAACGAAGGAAAACTATAAATACGCGAAATAAAGCCTTGGCGGGGTAGCGTTGAGTACCATCCCAATCTGCCAAGGTTGCAGATTTGATCCCCAGTCAAGGGCACACACAAGAATCAATCAATGAATGCATAAATAAGTGGAACAAATCAATGTTTCTCTCTCCCCACCCTCTTTCTCTAAAAAAAAAAAAAAAAAAATCAATAAAATTAAATAAGCTAGGTAAAAATAAATGAGCCATTTTATTAAAACCAAATTACGCCACACCTACTGCATTACATTCAAAATAGTGTGTCTCTATTTTTATAACTTTGGCAGATTTCATCTCTTTGTAATCTAGGATGTACAATTAAAAAATTGAACTACAATTATTTTAATGATGAAATATTAATATTATTATAAGGTACACCTTACTTTCACAATAGTTAGATAAATTCTTAGTTTCTATCTCTGTAAAATGAATTTTTTATATATGCAGTTATAACCAATTTTGGTATGCAACTTCATAGATGATCATTGTGAGGCTGAGATATAGAATGCCATAAAAATATTTATTGTTATGCTGAATTTTCATTCTGGGAAAAAGTAAGCTGGTTAAGAATTGATTTGCCATAGTAAGTACTTAACTGTTAAATATTAAGAAAAGGGAGAAGAATTAGAATATGTTTTCTAATGCAAAAATAGTAGTAATTTCTGAAATATGGATTCAGGATGGATCGATATTTTTTTCTTCCTTTTTTTTTAGTCATTTTATAAGAGTTTTACTTCTAGATTTTTATATCATCACGAAAACATCCTTTAAGTGTTGTTACAAACTATAGTTTTGGCCCTGGCCGGTTTGCTCAGTGGTAGAGTGTCGGCCTGGCGTGCAGAAGTCCCGGGTTCGATTCCCGGCCAGGGCACACAGGAGAAGCGCCCATCTGCTTCTCCACCCCTCCCCCTCTCCTTCCTCTCTGTCTCTCTCTTCCCCTCCTGCAGCCAAGGCTCCATTGGAGCAAAGATGGCCCGGGCGCTGGGGATGGCTCCTTGACCTCTACCCCAGGCGCTGGAGTGGCTCTGGTCGCGGCAGAGCGACGCCCCGGAGGGGCAGAGCATCGCCCCCTGGTGGGCAGAGCGTCACCCCCTGGTGGGCGTGCCGGGTGGATCCCGGTCGGGTGCATGCGGGAGTCTGTCTGTCTCTCCCCGTTTCCAGCTTCAGAAAAATAAAAAAACAAACAAACAAAAAAAACAAACTATAGTTTTATATTAGAAGCATTTCAAATACTCATAATTTGTTGCTTTTAGCCAAAGTCTATTTCAGTTTCTGGTATAAAGAGTACGTTCACTATATGCCTTATTCATCTTAGCTATTTTAAGGAGAATTGTGTTAGAATGAGTTTTTGAACATAAAAAAATATTTTCCAAATAAATTTTTTTCATCAGGGAGGTAAATTTCTCATTAGTTTGGATCTCCTTTTGGTGTAATGAAGTAAAAGAAGAGTTAATTACTGGAAAGAAAAAGTCTTTTTATAAAGCAGTAAGAAAATTGTCTCTCCAAGAGCTGTTCTTGAATTATCTTCACAAAAAAGCAGCATGATTTCCAAACAAAGTACAGAAGAAAGGGTCATGTGCAAGTTCTAACTTGAAAGGTCTGAATATATATTCTTGGATCTAGAGAAGCATAGTGACATCTGCCTTTGATTATAGTTGCATGGACAAATTCAAATTCTAGAACTGTTCTTAAAACATTTCAACATGCACAATAATATTATGTTCTTGGGCTATGGAACATGGTGGTTATTTTTAACATGATTATATATGTCTGACTTCTTGTCTTTGAAATAAATTATTAAAAAGGAGACATTTTTGGTGAAATCAGAAGTTTTCATGGCTTTTAAGTCATATTTATCTTAGAAAATTCAAAATAAACTACTTGAATAAAGGTTTCTGTTTATTTCACAACTGGTCAAATTTATAGAAACTTTGGTTTAATTGCTAAAATGTTTGTGCTTTTATATTGTTACATATTAATGAGAATGGGAAAATCATGGATTTATTTTTTTTGATCGTTGTAAAGAAGAAAAACTGAGTAAAGTACTAAGTTAGAGAAAAGAAAAAAGCTAGCATCTGTTTTCGCAGTAGCTCTGGCTCCCTGACCTCCAGGAATCAAATCGCCATGTGCAGTTCCAATCATTTTTATTCCCTCTGTCGATTTGCTCTGTTTTGCAGATTGTTTTGAATTTTACCACGATGGACTTATACAAAAGTAGTTTGTGCTGGTATGACTACATTGAAGTGAGAGATGGGTACGGGAGGAAATCCGCTCTCCTTGGTAAGAGGTTACTCATCTACCTTTCACATGGCTGCGCATACAGTCTGTCCTGTCTAAAGAAAATCGATTCTTTCCAGAGTCACCTTAGAATTAAAATTGTATGTGACCAACATTTTAATTTTCTTAACACTTATTTAAACCACAGCAAAAATACAGGCAGATAGATAAATAAGTAAATTGATTTAAACTAGCTTAAATTATGACATAGTACTTAGATCTGATATAGAATGATGATTGAGTAACTTTCACGTGTATTACGCTTATAGTGACTACTCGCCACAATGTTTTTCTGTGTAGTTTTAAATTGAAAACCATAGTTTAATGAGAAAACCAGGTATGATCTGTTGTATGTGTGTATTGTTTTGTGTGCAGGCAGTAGAGGGTGAGCTGTTACGTCCAGCTGTTGGTAGCTGGCTTCCTATGCCAAGGTTATTGGCTGGAGTGTAGATGATACAGTTTTGCTTCTCAGAGAGTTTTTTGTGGCTGAGAAGAGACATTTGTAGTTTGTGTCATAAACTGTAGCTCAGATTTGATGCTCAGGAAAATGTGCTGCCAATGCTTAACCACAGACCACACCATTAATGTGCATGAGCCACTTGACTGTGGCCCTCTGTTTTACTTAACGGTGAAAGCTGTCGTGAGCATGTCAGCATCTACTCTGCATTGATCTTTTTGAGATTGTGACTTTTCCTTTATTCTTAGAAGTAGCTTTGCTCAGCTGTGCCAATGTACTGTACAAATCCTTTTTCTTACCACCTAAA
Organism: Saccopteryx leptura; assembly: GCF_036850995.1. Classification (NCBI taxonomy): domain Eukaryota; kingdom Metazoa; phylum Chordata; class Mammalia; order Chiroptera; family Emballonuridae; genus Saccopteryx; species Saccopteryx leptura. The sequence goes on along the minus strand of NC_089503.1, from coordinate 222,486,931 downwards.
AACTGTTGAATGGACACTGTTGTATTAAAAAGTGACAGCAGCCTTAATAAGTCCAAGAGACCTGTAGAAATGTATAATTGTAAGGAAAAATAAAGATTTAAACTAATCCAATGCATCAGGTTGAGGAAAACATTGTTTAGAACATTTCATTTCTTAGCCTAGATGAAGCAATTTATGATTTATGTATGTGTGTTCCAAAGAAAACATTTCATTAGACTCATACTGAAGCATCAAATGTAGAGCTAAAATATGGAGAACTCTTCTGTTTAGAGCACCATCATCCTGACATGCTGCGTGGTGTAAGGGTCCTTCACACTGCTTTAGTCGGGTCACAGTCACGTGGAAAGATTTCACCAGCATTTCCTCCAAAACTTGGCTCCTTCAAGTGTAGTCCTCAGACTGGCAGCATCAGAGTCACTTGGAGGATTGTTAAGAATGTAGAAATATAATGCCATGCCTTCCCTTCTGAATTAGAGACTGTATTTTAACAGACTCCTGGCAATTCATGTGCACATTACAGTTTAAGAAACATTGCTGTCTTTTACCTTCCCATAAGATACTGTTGCCAGTTAAGAAAACAGCTCCTCATTTGTTGGATATGACTATGAATTGGTTTTACCTTGACTACCATTTTTAATATACTGTACTATATAACTGGGTATGATGTCATTGCCAGGGGCATGCAAAAATGGATGACCCTGTATTATTGTTTGTAGAATTACTTTATGTGCATTGTCATATTTAACCTTTTTTTTTTCACTTAATGGAAGCGTAGGGCACAGTGGCAGACATACAGTAAGTAATAAGTATTTGTGGAGGGTTGAGGGAAGACAGAAGACACGAGAGAAATTATTATATTCATTTGGTATTATACTTGCCTATGGATAAACACAGAAAACAACTCAGAACTTCTATTCAATTTTTCTGATATGATTTGCCATCCTGCTTACTACACTAGAGGTTCTAGCTTTACAGATGAGATGGAACGTATGCAATAACATAAGATCCTTGGAGCAGTATCTGGGTTTCCCCGATGAGTCATCATTGAACCTGGCTGGACAAAGAATGCCACTTTGAGCTGAGACATATCCTTAACCAAGTTACTACCCCACTAATGACCAGACTTATCATTTTAAACTGGTTTCTCAGGATCACTTGTATATTTTTCTGTTCTTCATAGAATAATATTCCTCAGCTTGATATATCACATGACTTGTTACAAGTATTTCTTTTGAGCTAGCTGTTTCTTCATTCCACAAATAAAGATACTGACAGCAGTTGGTTAATCTGAGGATATGTTCTAATACTTAATAAGTAGATACAAAAGGATTGTGTATCCACCTTTCTTAAGAAAATATTAAGGTGTAATTATGGTTCTAGTTACAAAGGAGAGAGATAGGAATCAAATCAGCTGTTATATGTATAATTTAATTTTCCGCTAATGCAGAAAGCAATTAGAATAGAGTCGTATTTAGGAGTCTCTTTTATCCTTTTATTTCTTTCAGGTAGATTCTGTGGGGACAAATTGCCTGAAGTTCTTACCTCTACAGAAAGCAGAATGTGGATTGAGTTCCGTAGTAGCAGTAACTGGGTAGGAAAAGGCTTTGCAGCTCTCTATGAAGGTAAGTCCCATCGACTTTTACAGATTGCTTCCTGTAAGACCTCTCAACAGAAATATCCTTTCTCTCAATAACACAAGAGAATAACAACAACAAATACAAATCCAGGAGAGTGATATTGTAACCATATTTTAATTAGGCGGTTTTTTGAACCTTGTGTTATACTATTCACAGGGATGATTTTTAATAAACATACTTGGGAAATGTAAATTGCAGAAACAACCTGTTTCCTAGGACCGGTGATGTAGTAACCTACAAATGTGCTCAGGGATGTGTGCGGGGGAAGAAAGGGCATGACAGTTCTTAAACTGGAAATCTCTTTTATGATAATATGAGAATATTATGGAGCAACGATCATTTTCCTTCACACTGAAGTTGAGTCTAGTCGGTGCCCGCTCTGCAGCAGTGTGCTCTGTTACAGGAAACTGCACAGAAGGTGATTGTGCACATTTCTGGAGCCTGCTTTGTGTAATGGAGAGGGTCGGCATCCAAGGAAGACTTTACAAGGAGCTTTGTTCTAGACTTCTCTAAACAATAAATCGGCATTGTGCTCCCTGGCTTGCTCCCTTCTTGCCAGGTTGTGGGTGGAGGAGACGCTTTTTGCTCCTGCCTCCGCTAGGACAGGAGTTTAGGAAATTTAGAGGACAGAAGATTTCTGCTTCCCTTAAACTTTTAAGTGAAAGGAGGCATTTTGTTTCAAAGATTTAACTGCATGGCAGAGGAAAAGCTTTTTTGGATGGAGCACAGATGTTGAGCACATGATGCTAGCCAATGCCAGAGGCCCAGAGAGTTCTGTGGAGAGTGGAGCCTCTCTCCTGATCAGCCGTTTTTACCTGAGGTCAAAACACTGAAAGCAGCAGCTCGGGGAATCACAGAGCAGACTCACACTAAATTTGCCAGATCTCTAGAGGTTTTTAAGTGTTAAAAATGTGCTCTTTTTTTTTTGGAGTAAAGATATGAATTAACAGTGACAAAAAAAATTATGTATTCCTGTGCTGACTATTATCTAACATTTATAGTTAAGTGGCTAGTTTTTTAGGGGTTTTTTTTTTTATTGTTTTCATCTAAATGTTTACAACAGTGCAGCTGGCCAACTTTTATTTTTATAACCTGGTCTTTATGGACTCAGCTACAAGCACCAAACTGAAATGTTGTCTTAGAAGAAAATGAAAATGGAATGGCATGTCTAGGTCTATTTATTTATTTTTGCTTTCCTCAGCAATCTGTGGAGGTGAGATTCGTAAAAATGAAGGACAGATTCAGTCTCCTAATTATCCCGATGACTACAGACCAATGAAAGAATGTGTGTGGAAAATAACAGTGTCAGAAGACTACTATGTCGGACTGACCTTTCAGGCCTTTGAGGTAAAGTCTGTTAGGCAGTCTTCTCAGAGCATATACCCCGTAAATGACAGTGGCATTTAAGGGGTTCCTCATTAAATAAGCAGTGAACCAGGGAATCAGCTTTTTAATCAGTGGAGAAGCAAAGGATTGCCTATAAAATGTAACATCAAGAGCCAAAGCCTCCCCCCACCCCATATTTGCTCTTGTTGCAGACATTTTCAAGAAGATTAAAGTGAGTTTACATTATCTGTGCTATTTGAATTAGAATGTTTGAAGTACTGACAATAGCTTCTTTTGACAAATGTGCGGGCTTGTTTCACAAGACTGTTTGAAGGGTCCATTAAATAATAGAACTTTTATTTCTCTTCTAAACTAAGAGGTTAAAAGGTAGAGCGTCTTTTTTGTTGTTATTGTTGTTGGGGGAAAATCCATTTTTGCCATTATGCAGAAAATTGTTTATAACAGAAATAAGACTTTAAGTGTTGTTAGGAGCTTTTGACTTCATGAAAAATATTTATCGAGAAGAAGTCAGCACCAACATTGCATTTTTAGATGAGGGCAGGATAAACCAAAGGCCAGTCAGAATTCTGGAGCAAAGTCTGGGCCCCAAATCACCAAGCTGGCTCAAGTCATTTTTGTGGGAGTCAGAGGAACTGAGTTACAGGTTAGAAGTCAAGAGATGGGGGGAGTTATGAGGAACCCCAGAGTCTGTGTAAGTAGAATATCATTCTAGAAATTGAGAGCCCAAGTGAAGTGGGGAGGAATGATGAGATGGTGGTAGTAGGTCCAGACAGGGGCACCAGATGCCACAACCAGAGGCTATCACTTTAGAACAGTGGTCCCCAACCCCCGGGCCACAGACCAGTACCGGTCTGTGGGCCATTTGGTACCGGTCCACAGAGAAAGAATAAATAACTTACATTATTTCTGTTTTATTTATACTTAAGTCTGAATAATGTTTTATTTTTTTTAAATGACCAGATTCCCTCTGTTACATCCGTCTAAGACTCACTCTTGACGCTTGTCTTGGTCACGTGATACATTTATCCGTCCCACCCTAAAGGCCGGTTTGTGAAAATATTTTCTGACATTAAACCAGTCCGTGGCCCAAAAAAGGTTGGGGACCACTGCTTTAGAAGATTGATTCACTGTCCAACAAATTAGAAGTCAGTAGAGAACCCAGTCCACTGCCGGGGTTCCCTGTCCCCACAGCAGGAGCACCAGGGGAATCCAGGCTTTACTTACTCATATATCCAGGGAGCATTGCACCACCACCTGCAAGCTGTGTCATATATATTTTGATAGAGCCTCATCTCTGTCTCTTTGCATGTACCATTTAATTTCCAACACATTTCTTTTATCATGAAAAAGTTATCTTTTCTGCTGTGATTATGATGTTTATGCCCTCAACAATTTTGCATTTTTGAAGATTATTTGATTCACACTTGCATTTTGTTATTTTAACGGATCAATAAGATTGTGAACATTATTCAAATTAGACCATTTTATTGTTAAGAGTAAACTAAAATTGGGTTGGATTAACCTGCTATTTAGAAAACAAAACAACTGGTTCATTGAAAAACTACCTAATAACCTCATTACTTGTACATTGTGATATTGCAAAAAGTAAGCAATGAATTGTCTTTCAAGATATAGTCCAATGTATTATAGATGTGATGTCAGAAAATGTATTTATTCCATGGATCTGAACACTGGATAGTATCAAGGACAAATAGGAAAGACTTATATCTCAGGCACTTAGAGCCATGCCTAACACAGAGTAGTTACAGCCATACTTGTTGAGTGAGTAAATGAATAAATTATTACTAAGCTTTGGGATTGGGGAAAAGGTCATGTCATAGTTTGGCTCACAGTACATTTTATTTATTATCTCTAGTTCCTTGTTCTTTCTTAATGTTGATTTATTTCCTTATGGTTTTTTCCTCCTTCATTTATATACTGGACATATTTCAATGTCTCATAGGCCTCTCATCTTTACATGACTAGAACGAAACCTTGATTGTGTTGTCTTACTCACTAACCCACTCTTCTTCAGTCTTCCTTACTTCACTATTACTCTTCCAGTGCAGCACTATTCACTCAAAGAATACCCTTCATTCTACATTTTCTTTTAAACCCCAAGACCAATCTATCAATATATTGCATTTATGTTTTTCTTCACAGTATGTCTCATATCTAACCACTTTATCCCTCCTTCCTGACCACCACTGTGTTCTCACCATCGCCCCTTCCCTTGGAGCTGGGTGATGGCCTCACATCAGTACCCTGCCCCTACTACCCTGACCTCCACAAGGCGAGAATGATACTTTTATAATGTAAGCGAGATCATAGCACCACTCCGCTTAAATTCTTTCAGGGGTTTTCCGTTACACCTAAAATAAAATATAAATTTAATTATCCTGGACCAAGGCAACCCACGATTTGTCCCCAAGCTCCTTCTCCCTCTCATTGTGCCAACTCTTCTGGGCCTTCCTTCTTTTCCTCAAAAATGCCAAGTTTACTCCCGTGTCACAGCATTGCCATTGATGTTCTTCTACTTCTAGAGCTTTCCTTTGTTCTCCTCTCTTAATTCAGATTTCTGCTAAATCATCAACCCTTTAAAAGGGCCTTGCCTGGTAACTCCATTTAAAATATTTTCTTACCGACAGTTGTCTAGAAGCACTCTGTTTTACTTTAGTTCACTGCTCTTACATCTTTTGGAATTTGTTGTGGATTTGTTTATATGGTTATTGTCTGTCTCTCACTAGATATGACCATCAGAGGCTGGGAATCTTACCAGTCTTGTTAATCACTGTATCTTCACCACTTGATGCATATTTAATATTTGATAGTGGGAGGGATGAATGGATAGATGAATTATATGTGAGGGTGTGAGCACATAATGATTGGTGAGTGGAAATTAATATATCCTTTCTTTATCAGAGGTACGTAAGTTTCCACACAAAGGAAACAGGCCTGAATTGGTAAAAATGGTTAGGATTATGGAGGACCTACTACGGGTGTGACTGAATTTATCTAGAGATCCTGGGTTTTAAGAAATTCAGAAGTGACAAGGAATTTAGAGATTTCTTAATATACCATCTAAATCTTTTTAGATTAGGGAACTGAATTTATTCCATTAACATAGTATCACACAAAGGAGAGCTAAACTAGCATTAAAACCAAGGTGCAGTCGATCTTCATTACTCACAGACTCTATATTTACAAATTCGCCTACTCACTAAAATTTATTTGTAACCTTCAAATCAATAATCATGCTGCTTTGTGCTATTCATAGACATGCACAGAACAGCAAAATATTTGAGTCATCTGATGTACACATTCCCAGCTTTGATGTGCCTTGTGGAGAAAATATATGTGTTAGATAAGCATCTTTCAGGCATGAGTTATAGTGCTTTTGGGCATGAGTTCAGTGTTAATAAATTGATGATATGTGTTAAGATGCCTTTAAACAGAACCACACATAAAACAAGGCTTGTACTGATTGCTTGACAAAAAGTTTGCAGGAACCTAACCCAGTATTACTTCGGGAACAAGGTATCCACTAATTCAGTGTTTTTAGTAACTTTATAGAACCTAACTATCATGAATACCAAGAATTGATATCTATTTTAACTTGTTCTAGTGGTCATTAGGTGGTTTATTTCATTTAGTTACCTGTTTTTATCAATTTATTTATGTTTACATAATATATATTTGATATACAGCTTATACATTTTATGTTGAAAATGATAATTTTTAGGAAGTCCTCACCAATCTTCAGTGTTTTATGGTTTTGTCAGTATTATTCACTGATACCAGTCTTTGCCAGTTTTCAAAAACTTTCTATTTTTGTAACTTTTTAATTTTCTGTTACTCTCTTCCCTTTCAGATAAACTTGTCCATTATTCTGTTGAAATCTACTATAAAGAATTTACTAGCTGTCCATTATTTATACCTTTTTGTGAATTCATGTCATGATTTTACCTTCCTACTGCTATTTAGATTTTAATGGAAGTACAGAAAGTCTAAACAAGTATTTTTGTTCATGAATCGCAGATGTCTTTGAGCAGGCGAGGACACTCTTTGGGGTTTATAGAATCCTGGACCCTTTGGAAAGTGTTTACTTCTCTAGTTATTTAACTTCTCTGGTTACTGGTGGATTGCTTCTTAAGACTAGTGCTGAAGTGAGTGTGTGCATGCATGTAGATAATGTCTAAAGTCATCTTGGAGAGCCATCTTCTATTTGGCAACAGTGTTAGTTGTAAAGAAGCCCTCTATACTAAATACTATTTTACTGGAGCACTTTCAGTATGCAAAAACACTGAAGAGAAAAACTTTTGGAAGACTGGAAATGTTTACAGTAACAACTTTCAAAAAATGTTAATACAGCAGAAAAAATGAGAAATAAACTCAGAGCTTACTTATGTTTACATTGAAATCCCCACATTCATTAATTTAAGTGGGATTACGGTTGAGGTACTTGTCCACATTTCTCCACACTGATCTGATTATACTTTCCTCATGAAAACCATAGACAGCCTGACCAGGCAGTGGCACAGTGGATAGAGCATTGGACTGGAATGAAGAGGACCAAGGTTCGAAACCCTGAAGTTGCTGACTTGAGCGCAGAGTCGCTGACTTGAACGTGGAATCATAGAAATGACCCCATGGTCATTGGCTTGAGCCCAAAGGTCACTAGATTAAAGCTCAAGGTCACTGGCTTGAGCCCAGGTTACTGGCTTGGGCAAGAGATCACTGGCTCAGCAGGCCTCCCCTCCCCCCAGGCAAGGCACATATGAGAAAGCAATCAATGAACAACTAAGGAGCCACAATGAAGAATTGATGCTTCTCATCTCTCTCCCTTCCTGCCTGTCTGTCCCTATCTGTCCCTCTTTCTCTCTCTGTCACACACACACACACACACACACACACACACACACACACACACACACACACACCATAGACATTTAATAGTCTTACCCATCATTGCTACATGCTGCAACATTCTAAATGATTTACAAAAGTTTTCATCTTGGTACTTTGTGGATTGCTCAACTAAAAGTAGTCCTTTAGTTCTTTTAAGTATTTTATATTAATCTAAATTAACTAGACTAATCTTTTTTAATGAACTAAGAAGCATAGACAGGAAGATCTTAATTAGTTAATGTTTCACATTTTTATGCTTCTGACATATTATCTATTTTAGGATGTTTGGCAAAGAATATATATTGGTTAATGACTCTAAAATAATTATATATATAAATATATATTTAAATACATTGATATTATATATATATATAAAAGAATTTAGTATCTCTTCAAAATTACAGTTTAAGCTTTAATTCTTCTCTGAAAGATTAGCAGGTGTTTGTTTCAATAATCTTGCCCACTGTCACACAATTCATAAATGATAGCACTGTGATTGAAACAAATCCCAGGGCCTGTGCACTTCTATGCCGAGGACCTGATAGGAAAGAGAAACACTGATATTTTCTCATAACTTTAAATTCTTTCCCTTCATAACATTCTTCATTTATACTTTTATACTTTTGTATTGTTTAATCAGCATATGTCTGTCAGTCAGGAACATGTCTGTTTTATGCACCAATCTTTACACATTGTCAAGAGTATATTATCTGGCCATAGTAGGTTTTTAATAAATACAAACTAAATTTATAAGTACTTTAAAAATAATTGTGTCATGAAAGAAAAATATTAAGTGGCAGCATTTAAAATCGTGAGTTACATAAAAATTGACCTAGCCCGACGAGGCGGTGGCACAGTGAATGGAGTGTTCGACTGGGATGTGGAGGAGTCAGGTTTGAAACCCCAAGGTCACCAGCTTGAGCGTGGGCTAATCTGGTATGAGCACAGCTCACCAGCTTGGACCCAGGGTTGCTGGCTTGAGTAAGGGATCACTCAGTCTGCTGTAGTCCCCCGGTCAAGACATGTACAGTATGTCCATAAAGTCATGGTGCACTTTTGACTGGTCACAGGAGAGCAACAAAAGAAGATAGAAATGTGAAATCTGCACCAAATAAAAGGAAAACCCTCCCAGTTTCTATAGGATGATGTGGCAGCATGTGCACATGCGCAGATGATGATGTAACACCGTGTATACAGCGGAGCAGCCCATGGCCATGCCAGTCGAGATGTGGATGGTACAGAGGAAAGTTCAGTGAGTTCTGTGGCTCACTACATTCGAATCTGTGACCAAAGTGCAATGTGAGTTTCGGCACGTTTATAATGAAGCACCACCACATAGGAATAACATTACTCGGTGGGATAAGCAGTTGAAGGAAACCGGCAGTTTGGTGGAGAAACCCTGTTCTGGTAGGCCATCAGTCAGTGACAAGTCTGTAGAGGCTATACGGGATAGCTACTAAGGAGCCCTAAAAAAATCTGTGCGTGAGCCCACATCGAACTGCATTGAATAGGTATGAAACTGGGAGAGTTTTCCTTTTCTTTGGTGCAGATTTCACATTTCTATCATCTTTTCTTGTTTTCCTGTGACCAGTCAAAAGTGCACCATGACTTTACGGACACACTGTATGAGAAAGCAATCAATGAGCAGCTAACGTGCTGCAACAGAGTTGATGCTTCTCATCTCTCTCCCTTCCTGTCTGTCTGTCCCTATCTGTCCCTTTCTGTCTCTCTCTGTCTCTGTTACAATAAATAAATAAATAAATAAAATTGACTTAACCTAGATTTATGATTTTGACTTTCACATGTTGAGAATATTTTTTCTTCTCCTTTTCTGAGCTGTAATTATGTATGTATTAATTTTAATTAAAATTAAATAGTAATAAAATACTACTATTGAATGATAAAATGTTAAGTGTGATAATAGTATATTTAAAACAATGATTATTTGTGAAGCTTTTTGTCTTTTATTAAATTCTTTTTGTTGATAGAATTATTTATTAGACTTTACTGGATTTTTCTTATTATTAAAATTAATTAATTTTTAGTGATTAATGCTAATTTATATTGTTTTTGTTAATCATACTTTAACACATTTGCCCAAAGCAAAGAATAATGACTTTAGCATTGTTCCAAATGTATAGAATCTTATCGGATATTATCTATAAAAGTTTCATCATTTAGGTAGTTGATTACATTAATTATAGTTTGAACCTACACACTAAAAGTCATAGGAGAAGGTACTTTTGTTATTGTAAAGTAGACATAGCAAAGAATTTACCATAATAACTATTTGTAAGTGTGTGGTTCAGTAGCATCAAGTACGTTTGCACTGCTGTGCGTCCATCACATAGCCCCTCTCCAGAACTCTTCATCTTGCGAAAGCTCTATACCCAATAAACATCTGTCCTTTCTCCCTACCACCAGCCCTTGACAACCACCCTTCTAGTGTCTGTCTCTCTGATTTTGCCTACTCTAGGTACTTAATGTAAGTGGAATCATACAATTTTTGCCATTTTTATTAATTTATTTTTAAAATTTATTGTGTTGACATGGTTTCAAGTATACAACTCAGCATAATAACACCATCTACATACTGCCCGTGCTCCTCCATGCCCCATACAAAGTCTCTTTTTACTACCCCTTGCTTCCCTTCCCATTGCCTCCCTCCCCCACCTCCACTCTCCCTTCCCTCTGACAACTGCTAATCTGTTGTCTGTACATATATATATACAGTGTGTCCGTAAAATCATGGTGCACTTTTGACTGGTCACAGGAAAGCAACAAAAGACGATAGAAATGTGAAATCTGCACCAAATAAAAGGAAAACCCTCCCAGTTTCATACCTATTCAGTGCAGTTTGATGTGGGCTCATGCACAGATTTTTTAGGGCTCCTTAGGTAGCTATCCCGTATAGCCTCTACAGACTCGTCACTGACTGATGGCCTACCAGAACAGGGTTTCTCCACCAAACTGCCGGTTTCCTTCAACTGCTTATCCCACTGAGTAATGTTATTCCTATGTGGTGGCACTTCATTATAAACGCACCGATATTCACATTGCACTTTGGTCATGGATTTGAATTTAGCGAGCCACAGAACACACTGAACTTTCCTCTGTATCGTCCACCTCTCGACTGGCATGGCCATGGGCTGCTCCGCTGTATACATGGTGTTATGTCATCATCTGCGCATGCGCACATGCTGCCACATCATCCTACAGAAACTGGGAGGGTTTTCCTTTTATTTGGTGCAGATTTCACATTTCTATCATCTTTTGCTGCTTTCCTGTGACCAGTCTAAAGTGCACCATGACTTTATGGACACACTGTGTGTATGTGTGTGTATTGACTATATTGTATTGGCTAATCCCTTCACCTTCTTTGATCCAGTCCCCTCTTCCCCCTTTCCCGACAACTATCCATCTTTTTCTTGTGACCCTGTTTCTATTTCAATTTTGTTCCTCAGTTTATTGTGTTCATCGGGTTCCACATTATAAGTGAGACGCTATGGTATTTGTCTTTCTCAGCCTGGCTTATTTCACTTAGCATAATAATCTCCAGGTCCATCCATGCTGTTGCAAAAAATAAGATTTCCTTCTCTTTTTATGGCCATGTTATATTCGTAAATGTACCACAGCTTTTTAATCCACTCGTCCACTGATGGACACTTAGGCTGTTTCCAGATCTTAGCTATTGTAAATAATACTACAGTGAACATGAGGGTGCATATCTCCTTTTGAATTAGTGTTTTGAGATTCTTAGGATATATTACTTTTTTGTGACTGGCTTAATTTACCTAGTGTAATATCCTCAAGGTTCATCCATGTTGTGGCACATGAAAGGATTTTCTCCCTTTTTATTATGAATAATTATTCCATTGCATGTACACACCACCTTTGTTTATCCATTCATCCATTGTCATTTGGATTCCTTCCACCTTCTGACTATTGTGAATGAAACTGCTATAAACACTACAGATACCTCTTCAGAACACTGCTTTCAGTTTTGGGGGTATATACCTAGAAGTAGGGTTGCGGAATCATATGGAAATTCTATTTTTAGTTTTCCAGGGAGTACGGGAGAGTCTCTGTTGAAACTATTATTTAGAAATTTTGAAGTTCTCAGAGCTTTTTACAAAATAGGTATTGCATAGTAGATGTTTTTGCAGTGTTATGTTTTTTTGGAAGTTTGGTTAGAAAACAGAGGCAAAGTCTATGCCTGGGCATGGTTCCTTCCTCCCGGCTGGCTGTCCTTCAGTGTGAGAGCTCACTCACAGGCACCGACCACATTGCTTTGCACTGGTTGGCCGTTTTAGAATGAGAGGCTGACCCCTTTCGGTACCTCTAACTGATTTTAGTTCTTGCTACATAGAAATCACTAGGCTTTATTCATGCCTCCTTTCTAACCTGCCAGTAAAGGCATGAGCCCGCACTTAGTAACGAAATGTCATATTAATCCCTTCTGGCTCATCTATACACTTGTTCTTCCCTCTTTGTGTATCTGTATCTACTTCCAATATCACTTAAATATCAGTTTTCTTAAAATGTTTGAAGCTTAATGTCACTTTCATTATATTCTCTACGTATATGTTAGGTCTGTTTACATAGAGATAAACTTGGCCACATTCATGTATGGCTGATGCTCTGATTACTTTAAAGTCTGTAATAAGTTAACATCATCATTACCAAAGGAAATTTTTATATGTGTAATTCTGCATGACATTGCATTCGGGTCCCATACCTATGAACTGTGTCCATGCTTTAACTCAAAAAGAAATTGCCTTTTCTTTTCTTCTTTTTTCTTTTTATTTATTTTTTATAAATCATTGAATTTTTTCATGGAGCTTAAGGTTCCTGGCATAACATTCTGGACTTACTTTTTAGCTTCAACCATATTTATATCTATCCATCTGCACATTACTGGAGTAATTGCTGTAATTAGAGAAAATGTTACACAAATGACATAAATAAAAAAAACTAAAACTTTCCTTTGTGATCACCATCATTACTTTTATGGAGATATAGTTAAAGAGGTGTAATCATTTCTAACACTCATACAGCAGATTCATTGTGCTGGCATCGCAATTAAGATTAATTCAGTTAAACTGGAAAAATATGTTAATAAACATCATGGAGGCCATTAAAATATATCTAAGATAGTTGTTGAATGGATAATGCATTTCTGAATATCATAAATTCATATCTCTGAGACACATTTCATTTTCTAAGCAGTTCAACAACTATAACATTTACTACATGAAAATACAGTGCATATTTTTATTGTATTATCCTAATACTGTGTGCATAATATTTACTATATAATATGGAATTAATAAATAGGTTCTAGTAGAATTAATTTTAAATTTGATCATTGTTATGCATTTTACCCAGGAAATATTTATCCTTGTGTATCATATAAAATATTTAAACTCACAATTTTTACTAAGTAACCAGTGAATATTCTTTAAATTAAAATTTAAAGTGATCTATTATATATCTGTTAAAAGAACAGATTGAGTTTTATTTATAGGGAAATATCTATTATCCTCTTTTCTTTTAATCACTGAGGAAATAAAATATTTATTTTATTTTCAATAGTACTTTGTTTTCTCCCTTGTTAGTACTCCAATTTTTAAAAGCAGTAATTTCCTCAAAATAATAATTTAAAAACTTATTTTTCTTTTAAGCAAGAGGAGGGAGATAGACTCTTGCATATACCCTGACCGTGATCCACTGGCAACCCCCTCTGGGGCCCAATGCTGCAATCAACCAAGCTATCCTCAGCACCCCAAGGTTGAACCCAGACTAACCAAACCACTGGCTGCAGGATGGGAGGAGGGAGAGAAGGGAGAGAGTGAGAGAGAGAGAGGAAAAGAAGCAGATGGTTACTTCTCATGACTGCCCTGACCTCACTTCTCATGTGTACTTTGACCAGGGATCAAACTCAGGACCTCCCCCTGGGCCGACTATCCACTGAGCCAACTGGCCAGGGCCTAAAAAGACTTTTTAATTAATCTTTTAAATTTTTATTCTGTACTGTAATTTGCTTTTATTAATTGACCTTCTATTACAAGGAGTTTCTTCCTTCGTTGTGTGATCTCTCTTCTTTTCCTGTTCTAACTCATTCTTTCCCCCCTCTTTTCAATATGATCATGAGTCAGGAGCAGTTCATTCTGTGCTGCTCCAAGCAGGTGAGGGTCGGATGGCTTACTGAGATGTTGGGTTATTTTTCCTACAGTTTTGCCACTTGCCCAGTGTTGCTTGTTCTTTTATCAAGTCCTCTACCTTGAGAGTTTTAGGTCTTATTTTATGTTTCCTTGACTGAAGAGCAGCCTTTGGCCACCTGGAAATGGTCTCCTATTTATAGAGAACTTTGGTTTTGAAAGGAGTATACTAAGAGGGTGTATGTATAGCTGGTCAGATTGGCCTGGCCATCCCTGGGGACTGCTGCTGGTGCCACTGCTAGCTGTCCCTCACCAGCTCTCTATTTAAAAGCTACAGTCAAAAAAATTGTGCTTTAAAAGTGAAATATTCTTTATAATTAATATTTTCCATTCATCCCTATAATTTCACACCCAAACATTTTGAGGAAAAATTTGGATTTATGACTCAAACATAATTAATGAGCCTGATAGAGCAACCTTCACACCTCCTACCACCTTCTCTTCGCTCTTATTTCAATGCATAGTTTTCCATAGAATTTATTACTTTCTAATGGTTTATGATGTGTTTCCTGTGGCTTGTTCCTTTGCTGTCTGCCCATTGGTAGCATCCAAGCTGCAGAAGGGCAAGTCCCTGTTATTTTGCTGAATGGTGCACACCCAGCAATGAGGAGAGTGCCGAACACAGAGTAGGTACTAACTGCTGAAAGGATGAAGGACTCCTGACTGTGGTTGGACTGACATACTGTCAAAAGATAGGATACTTTTCGTGATTCTCTAGCTTCACACATCTAATAAGCAGTTGACCTGATTAAACTTCAGGGCTAGTGCCTCTTTTCTTTGAAAAAATAAAAAGCATGAACTTTATTTAGAAATTGTCTCATAGCTTTTAAAACAGTTTGTAGATTTTGGCTCTGTTGTTTTTTAGTAGTTTGGGGCAAAAACATAGGTCCAGGAACTTATAGTTTTCCAAAAGCTCCATAGGGCAATAGGCTGACCTGACATTTGCCTTTAGTTTTTTAAGCTGGTATGAGTTCTGCCAGCTCGTATGGGTTGAGGAGAGCATGCTGAGGTAACAGGACATGTCTAAACCAGCCATGGTACTTTGAGAAAGGGCAAGCCAGTCTGATTCTACAATAGAGTGGTCTTTCTACACGTAGCTATGCTAACTATCAGTAAAGAGTGCCGTAGACTAGGAAGTAATGTAATCCATACTATCCAATTTCCTCCAAAAAAGAAATCTATAACCTAAAACAGTGCAATATTTGCTGATAGAATTTGAATGCAGCTTTTCTATGAATAGAATAATGATTTTCTTGATGAATGATGGACAATCTTTATAACTACATTTCTGAGAAGATTTTACATTACTTTTAGCATGATATGACCCAGATCATTTTAAGTATGGTTATGTTTTTAGTTCTATTTTTTAAGAATTACCACTTGTATTTTAATTTTCTTTTACACAGCAGTTAACTTTTGTTGATCCGAATGCATGTGGCCATACTGTTCTGTAGATTTGTTTTTTATCTCCCTATGTTTACCAGAAGAATATATTCTTTATTCATAGGCAGTGTAGATATTTCCATGCACACATGCAAGAAATGTTCTCGTTTGATATAAGTAATCTGTTATATGACTATATCAGCATTATGACACTGAGAATACATAATAATCTGCCTATAGAAATTGTTTTATCTATTTATGGTATATATATGTATATATTCACCTGTTTTTACTCTTTCAGATTGAAAGACATGACAACTGTGCCTATGACTACCTTGAAGTTCGAGATGGAACCAATGAGAATAGCCCTTTGATAGGGCGTTTCTGTGGTTATGATAAGCCTGAAGATATCAGATCTACCTCCAATACCTTGTGGATGAAGTTTGTTTCTGATGGAACTGTGAACAAGGCAGGATTTGCTGCTAACTTTTTTAAAGGTAATTTGAAATAATTTGGAACGTGGGATTTCCCTTGTCAGGAATAAATATGATATTTAGCTTTGAGGTAATGGGAGTAAAGTTTTATTGAAAGTTGAAATATGCAGTGTTCATAAGGGGGTTTGGGTGAGTTTCTATGGAAAAGGTTATTGGTAAAATAGTGGAATTTTAGACTTTGTAGCACAGGGTAGGAGTCCCATTAGGATATTCTATAATTTTCTTAAATGAAATAGACAAAGCAAAGTCCAGAAAAGGATAGATAGACTGGGAGAAAATATTTGCAATATAGACAACAAAAGATTCAGAATGGCTTTTACTACATTGTAAATAATTTATGGCCTCCTGAGTAGACTACCTAAAATGTCTGGGTTTCTTTTTACAAAGACTTATTACCGATCTGATACTTAAAATTTACTTTTTTATAAAGAGTTATTACTGATAAGCCTTAATTTTGAGTTTATATAACTAAATTTTAGTTTATTTTTATGTCCCATATTTGGTGTGTATTAGTAAAGTAAAAGAAAACTATTTTATGTGAATAGTAACATCAAATGTGTATTTAGAAAATTTATAGGCACTTATGTTAGCCATGCCATTGTAGAATAAATTCTATTCTAGGAAGAGGAAATATTTTTTCTCTACTGATTTTTATACGGTAAGTGATGAATTCAGTTGTGTATGTCAAAATTTAGTATGTTAGTATCTATTGTTTTCATTATTTTTAATTGAATTTATTTGGGTGACATTGTTTCACAAAACCATACAGACTTCATGTGTACCACTCTACAGACATCTGCACTCTGCATTGGATGCCCATCGCCCAGAGTCAAGTCCCCTCCCGTCCCCACCTATCCCCCTTCACCCACCTCCACTTACCTGTCCTTATCCTCTGGCTATCACTACGTGTTGTTTGTGTCTGAGTTAAATATATATTTGTTTGTTTAATCCCTTCATCTTCTTTCATCTTGCCCCTAACCCCTTCCTCTCTGACAGCTGTTCATTATTTAAAGAACAACAATATAATGAGTTTTTCCTAAGAGTTACTTAGGTGTTCATCATATGAATTGAAAGGCAGAAAACCTTGAAACTTTTACTATAGGTATTCAAAGTATTTACTAAAGTGTACATTTATATGCTTTAAATCTTCTGTATGTGTTATAGTTTATGATAGAAGAAACATAGTATCAAGATTCTCTCATGTGATATTAATATATTTGGTTATCAAAAATGCTTAGTGTTTTGCTGATGTATAATTTTTCCAGAGAATATTATTTGCTAATTTCCTAACTCACAATAGGTTATACCTGAAAAATGAGATTATAGAGTAGCTTGTCATATATATTTTTTAAAGTAGTATATATTTTCATGTATATTTTTCATGTTTCCATATAAAATTAAAGTAGTACGTATATTTATTTATAAAAATATGGTTTATTATATTTCCTGGATAATATGCTTATAATAAAAAAACTGAATGCTTTAAAGAGGTCTAGTAAGTTTCTAAGTTTTTTCTTTTTAATTTATATTCACCATAATGTATTTTTTTAAAGCATTTTTTAGACTCTCTAGCAAACAATACTATGAAATCAACAGGTAAAGCTGTGGTTTTTCTTTTTTTGTTTTTCAATAAGTTTTTCTGTTTTATTCTGAAAAATCTCTAGGCTTTAATAATCCCCTTTGACCTTAAATCCAGAAAATACACATACTGTGTTGAGATAAGGCGATTTTCAGCTGGCCTTGCTCCAGGTTTTCGACACTTCTCTTGGTTCTTACATGTCCTTAGGTTGCAGTGACATGAATTCCTGTTTTTCATCCATCAAGGGCTTGCAAATTGTTCCTGCTCCTTTGTTGAAGCAATTGTCTGTTATATTCAGAGCTATTGAGCATATCACATTTTCAAAACGTTTCACACCTTAGTATATAAAAACAAAGCACTCCAATGGTTCTCTATCTCTTGCCATCTGTATAGAGGAGGACGAGTGTGCCAAGCCGGACCGCGGGGGCTGTGAGCAGCGCTGTCTGAACTCGCTGGGCAGCTATCAGTGTGCGTGTGAGCCCGGCTATGAGCTGGGGCCGGACAAACGGAGCTGCGAAGGTACAACTGGACTTGCACTTGGCTTTCTGTGCCTGAAGTCTCATTCTTTCTCTCCTTCTGCTTCCCTCTTCCTTACCTATGAGACTCAATTTATAGTCACAGCTAATGTGCAACTGCCTGGGTTCTCACTATAAAATCAGTCAGTTCCTCCTTTGATTACTATCCAGGCCAATTTATCTATCTATCTATCTATCTATCTATCTATCTATCTATCTATCTATCTATCTGTCTGTCTTATCTATCTACTTATCTAATATATTTCTATTTTTATCTCTCTCTAGACCAGTTTTTTACCCATCTAGCCATATTCTGTCATTTACTTTTTTCTTAACATAATTTATGCATGCACCTCCCTTATTAAACTGCAGAGACCTTATTCTGAATTATCTTTATACTACAAGCATCTAGACGTAGCACCGTAATATATAGAGCAGGAACTTAATGCATTTTATTAATAAAAGATTTAGAAACAAAGGCATTTTGTTATGCTTTCTACATTTCTTCTGTAATTCTAAGATGAGATTTCTTGTACAGGGTTTTGTTACAATGTCCTGTGATCTCTTCCTTTGGAATTTAAAACTGACTCAATTCCGTTTCCCCTGTTCCAAACTAAAGGCCCCATACTCGAATAACAGACAGAATATGTAAACTGATCTGCCTTCCTCCATTCTATTTTTCATTTATTCCCCTCTGAAATTTTCTACCAAAATCATTTTTATAGAACTTGTAGCACTTTAACATTGTTGATATTTTTGTATTTATTAAGGTTTCTTTTGGTGTTTCCCACACAAGTGTAAGCTGGCAACATATGAGCACCTTGTTCTCTACTGGATCTCTAATAAAGGGCATCATAAGTGGCAAAGGTGGCAGCACTATTTGCTTAATGAATAAATGCCATACCCCAGCTGACCTATTTATAAAGATAAGGGATTCCCTCTTTCTTCTTAAAAGTTTAAGCGTAAGAGATACATATAAAAATAAAGATACATATACAGGTGGGGCAGAGTAGGTTTACAGTTTGTATGGAATATAATACAATAATAAATAATAATATAAGAATAAACTTTCACATACTCATAACTGTAAATATGTAAATATACACACACAAGGCAATTAAAGCATAGAACTATTACTTTAGATAACTCTTGACTCCCTAAGAATTAATTGTAAATCATATACAATGTAAGTTGTTTTTATTCAGCTTTCTCTTGGATACTCTGATTTTGTTAAACTACCTTAAATAAATTTATAAAATAAACTATCTTTCAATAAGGAAGAGAGGTAACATGACTACTACCTCTTTTAACTAGATTATCTAATAGGGAAAGAAAACCAGCTATTAAATGGAGTTTTTGGAACAACTATGTTCTATTTATAATAGTTTATCTTGCCTGCTCGTCAGGCAACTTTTTCCAAAGGAGTGTTGGAAAAAAAGAGTTTAAAGAAATATAAACAATTGAGTTTGTTCCTACTGTGTCAGACTAGATGTGCTTTACATGTATCTTTTCATTGATTCTCACAATTATCAGGTGGTGTAGTATTATTATATCCATTTAAGGCAGCGGTTCTCAACCTGTGGGTCGCGACCCATGCAGGTGTCGAACGACCAAAACGCTTAAGCGACCCTGTGTTTTGGTCCTTCGACCCCCGCCGGGGTCGCGACCCACAGGTTGAGAACCGCTGATTTAAGGGATAAGGATACTGATACCCAGTTTTTTTTTGTATTGGTCACCCAACTTTAAAATGATCTCAAATGTTGTAGTACAACCATACTTTTCTAGACTCTAAAGCTACTCTGTTGATAAGTGGGGATAGATGGTTAAAATGGTTGTACTACAGTCTAAGCAACAGAGACTGTAGCCTCTAGATTTTGAAAAATTTGGAAGGTGGTTGAAATTTAATGCCTGAGATGTTTGGTTATCAATGGGAAAGTGCGAAGACAGGGATGACTTTGTTAAGAGAAAACCTTTTTCTTTTTCTTCTAGCGGCTTGCGGCGGACTTCTTACCAAACTTAATGGCACCATAACCACTCCAGGCTGGCCCAAGGAGTACCCTCCTAATAAAAACTGCGTGTGGCAAGTGGTTGCACCAACCCAGTACAGAATTTCTATGAAGTTTGAGTTTTTTGAATTGGAGGGCAATGAAGTAAGTTAACAATAAATATACTTTTTTCCTATTGTGTTTTGGGAATTCCTGGGGCAAATTGATAAACTAAAAATATAAAGAAAGAATGCATTTCAGTGATACAACAGTATAGATGTTAGTCTTTTTTTGCTCTACTGCTCATTTAGGCAACTACTATAATTCCTGTTGCACTGGATAATATTTTAGACAGTTTCTGGGAGACTGAAAATTACTCTGATGGAGTTTTTATTTAGTGTATTAATATACAGCATGTTTTTGAATCATTAAAGAACTACGAAAATAATTAGAATCAACTTCACATATATGTCACATAGGCTTTCTAAAAAAAATACAGTAAAATCCACTGGTTAAGTCATAACAAAAATATTCTTTTGAGAGAACCTAGTATACTTGACTTGTGGAAATAAATATGTTTTTATTATATAAGTAGTTTTTATTATGAATGTGCTCATGGCTCACAAATAAGGAAAGAGTATAACTTTACCCTCAATAAAAGATGCATTTAGTTGATACTATCTTTGATTTACAAAATTAATAGTTTTAGCCTAAATAAAAAGATTTATTTCTTGATACTATCTTTCCTTTACAAAAGTTTACTATAATAAAGTAGAGTTTTCCATCAGGTGACCACATTTAAACAAGTGAGATAATTTATTTGAAAGACACTTCTGCACCTTTTTAAATCTCTTATTAATGACTTTGAGGTTAAAAAAAAGAAAGCAGACTTTTAATTTCCCTAAAGGAAATTAAAGTCTAAAATGTGATAAATTTATGTATTTCAGACAATTGTGGAATTTCAGGTCTCAGTGGACATTCTGAGATGGAAAAGGCCACAATTTATATTTATAACATACTTTATCCACATGGAACATCATTTTCCTTTAGTATTATCTGAAATTTGAAGAAACTTTAAAATGAAGAAAATAACTTTTATAGTATTTTTAGAAGAGCTTTCATATGAGTGACACTTTTTGAAAACAGGTGATCCCTACTAGTTCTGTGGTGTGATACGAACTTTGTGTTGAATAACTTCTATTTTCTCAGTTTTCCGTAAAGCTGTTAGTTGTGGCAGATAGGACATTTTAATTCATTAATTGATAGATGTTCCTAAGAAGGCTAGAAGTTTATATTGAGGAGAAAGGAGAGTAGATAGCTTTAAATAAATTGTGGTCCAGAATGATTTTTCTCATAGCAGTGGTCTTTATTCATGGAAGGAACCTTTATAAACTCTGTAACATATCCCACAATTCTTAAACTTATAATGATGTTCTTATGTGGGCAGCTGTTACAATCTGTGTATTTTCATAGTTTGACATCTTAGGTATTTAATATAAAGACATGATTTTTAAAACTTGACCTTTAGAATACTGAGTTAAGTTAAACTTGGTTATTTTATTCATTAAATTGATAGCCAAAAGGAAAGGCAATGTCAATGTCAAACAACTTTAGCCTTGGAAACTTCCTCCTATCCTATGTTAGAGCCTTGTCCAAACAAAAGTTGCAGCTGTGGCCTGACCTGTGGTGGCGCAGTGGATAAAGTGTCGACCTGGATCACTGAGGTCGCTGGTTCAAAACCCTGCACTTGCCTGGTCAAGGCACATATGGAAGTTGATACCTCCTGCTCCTCCCCTTTCTCTCTTTCTCTCACTCTCTCTCCTCTCTAAAAAGAATAAATAAAAAGAATTTTTTTAAGTTGCAGTTGTAGCAGAGTAGATAGAAAATGAAAACTTATTTCATTTTTCCTAGCAACATTTTGATAATTTTTAAAAATTTTATTTAGAAGATTAAATTTAACAGGGTAACTTTGATCAATAAGAGTACATAGGTTTCAAGTAAACATTTCCATAGCATTTGAACTGTTGATTCTGTTGTATTTCTATCACCTTATATTTGTCTCTCTTTACACCCTTCTCCCCATCCCCACCTCCCATCCCCCTCCCCTACACCCTCCTCCACCTGGTAACCACTTCCCTTTTATCTATGTGATTGCTGGGTCATATGGTAGTTCTATTCTTAATTTTTTGAGGAACCACCATACTTTCCCCCATAATGGTTGCGTTAATTTGCATTCCCACCAGCAGTGGATGAGGGTTCCTTTTTCTCCACAGCCTCTCCAACATTTGCTATTACCTGTCTTGTTAATAATAGCCAATCTAACAGGTGTGAGGTGGTATCTCATTGTAGTTTTGATTTGCATTTCTCAAACAGCTAGTGAAGATGAGCTTCTTTTCATATATCTGTTGGCCATTTGTAAGTCCTCTTGTAAGAAGTGTCTGTTCGGTTTCTCTCCTCATTTTTTAATTGAATTGTTTGCTTCTTTGTTGCTGAGCTTTGTGAATTCTTTGCATATTTTGGATATTAACCCCTTATTGGAGCTGTTTGCAAATATCATCTCCCATTTAGTTGGCTGCCTATCTGTTTTGTTGTCAGTTTCTTTCGCTGTGCAGAAGTTTTAGTTTGATGTAGTCCCACTCAATTATTTTTGCCTCTACTTCCCTCTCTTGCTTTCACTGCATTCCAGAAATTTTGGTATGTCATATTATCATTTTCCTTTGTCTGTGTATTAGCTTTTGATCTCTGCTTTTATTTCTTCTTTGGCCCAGTCATTTTTTAGAAATATGTTGTCTAATTTCCACATTTTTATGGGTTTCGTACTTCCTTGTTGCAGTTGAATTCTAATTTCAAAGTCTTATGGTCATAAAATATGCTTGGTATAATTTCAATCTTCCTGAATTTGTTGATGTTAGTTTTGTGGCCCAATGAATGGTCTATCCTTGAGAATGTTCCATGCACACTGGGAAAGAGTATATAATTTGACATTTTGTAATGAAGTGTCCTGCAAATGTCTATTATGTCCATTTGTTCCTGTGTGTCATTTAGGCTGATATTTCTTTATTGATTTCTGTGTGGATGATCTATCTAAAGCAATCAATGGTGTGTTGAAATCTCCAGGTATGATAGTGCTTTTGTCTGCTTCTATTTTTAGATGTTAGAAGATGTCTTATATATAAGGTCTACCGGAAAGTTCTGTCTGTTTCTATCACAACAAGTTTCGACACGTAAGCACATGTTTATTTGGCGCATGTGTGCCTCTCTATTTTTATCACTTAATGTATCCATACTGATGTAGCAAATTAACTAAAACAGAGTTGATTCACATTAGTCTTATGTGTGAAGCGATAGTGTAGCCATGGCTATTGATAAAGTTCATTTACGCCACTGTATTGTATACGAATTTCAACAAGGAAGAAATGCTACAGAAGCATGTAGAAATTTATTAAAAGTGTTTGGTGAAGGTACAGTTTCTGATAGGACATGCAGAAGATGGTTTGAAAAATTCGAAACAGGTGATTTCCACCTTTCTGATAAGCAATGTTCTGGGCGACCATCTTTGATTGATGATGATGTTGTTAAGACCATGTTGGAGCAAGATCCTTTTCTGACAACATCAGAGATTGCAGAAAGGCTTAATTCAGCTCAGCAAATCATTTTGGACCATATTCGGAAGATAGGATTGGTGTGGAAGTATATTATTTAATAAAGTTTATTGACGGTAAGAAAAATTTGTATTTTGTTTTATTCCAAAAACGGACAGAACTTTCCAGTAGACCTTATATTTTGATGCTCCCTGGTTTGGTGCATATATACCAAGAAGTGTTATGTCTTCTTGCTACAGTGTCTCCTTTATCAATATAAAATGCCCATCTTTGTCTCTGGTTACCTTTGTTGTCTTGAAGTCAGCGTTGTTGCTGTGAGTAGGAATATACCTGATTTTCTTTGGGTATTATTTGCTTGGAGAATTGTTTTCCAACCCTTCGTTTTAAATCTACTTTTGTCCTTGCAGCTTAGCTGTGTCTCTTGAAGCCAGCATATGGTTGGGTTTTGCTTTTTGATCCAATCTGCTATTCCTTGCCTCTTTATTGGTGAGTTCAGTCTATTTACATCTAGGGTAATTATTGACACTTGAGAATTTTCTATAGCCATTTTATATTTTGTTTTCAGGTAGCTCTGTGTCTTGTTTGGTTCTTCTCTTTTTTGTTTCTGTCAGTTGTTTTTGTTTGGTGGTATTCCATACTTCTTTCCACTGTTTTTTCTTTTTTTTAAGCTGTGTATTCCAGTAGTGGCTTTTTGTGGGTAGTTACCATTAGGTTTGTAAGAAAATGTTTATACATACAAGAGTCCTTTGTCTTATGAGTGCTTCTGCACTCCATTCTCCTTTGTTCCTGCAGATCTTTTTCCTCTTCCCTTTTATGTTATTGTTGTCATAGATTATCCTTGTTTTTCTTGTGACCATTTTGGAGCTTTTACTTGTAGTTATGATTTGTTTTGATCTTTGTGTCTGATCAAATAACCCCCTTGAGTGGGGGTTTTCTGGTGATAAATTCTCTCAACTTCTCTATGTCTGTAAAAGGTTTTATTTGTCCTTAATACTTGAAGAACAACTTTGATGAATAAAATATTCTTTTCTGGTAATCCCTCTCTTTCAGTACTTTGAATGTTTAGGTCTACTTTCTCCTGGCTTGTAGAGTTTCTGCTGAGAGGTCTGATGATAACTTCATGGACTTTCCTTTATATATTATGTTCTTCTTTCCCTTAGCTGCCTTAAGGAGTCTTTCTTTGTCATTGATTCTTCATAATTTTATTACAGTGTGCCTTGAAGTAGGTCTGTTTGGGTTGTGGTAACTCAATGTTCTGTGTGCTTCTTGGATTCGAGGCTCTAACTCTTTCCATAGGCTTGGGAAATTCTCATCAATTATTTGTTTGAATAGGCTCTCTGTTCCCTTCTCCCTCTCTTTTTCTTCTGATATACCCATTATTCTTTTATTGCTCTTTCTGATGGAGTCAGACAATTTTTTTTTTTTTACAGAAACAGAGAGAGTCAGAGAGAGGGATAGATAGGGACAGACAGACAGGAATGGAGAGAGATGAAAAACATCAATCATTAGTCTTTTCTTGCCACACATTAGTTGTTCATTGATTGCTTTCTCATATGTGCTTTGACCATGAGACTACAGTAGACTGAGTAACTCCTTGCTCAAGCCAGTGACCTGGTGAGCTTTGCTTAAACCAGATGAGCCTGCGCTCAAGCTGGCAACCTCGGGGTCTCGAACCTGGGTCCTCCACATCCCAGTTCGATGCTCTATCCACTGCACCACCGCCTGGTCAGGTGTTTCTTGTAGGGTTTACTCAGTTTTTTAAATTTGTGAATCTCTCTTCTGTTCTCTCTATCTTAGATGTTACTGATTCTTTCCTCTAACTTGTTCTATTAGCTAAACTTGCTACTTCAGTCTTCAATTCATGTATTGAGTTCTTCATCTCTGTTTTTAAAGTTTGTCTCCTTGGTGTAGTATTCATTTTGTTAATTAATTGTTTTCTGAGCTCATTAAGTTGCCCATTGGCATTGTCTTGCATCTTATTGAGTATTCTCAGAAGTTCAATTTTGAATTCTTTATCATTTTACTCCAAGGTTTCCATGTGATTAAGATTGTTTTCTGGAGAATTTTTATTTTCTTTTTGAACTTCATCTCTGTCATGTGTAGCCATGGTATTCATTTTTGTATTCCTTGATGGCATGTGATATTGTGTAGGAACCCTAACAAAAAAACAACTAAAGAAATAAATAACTTTAAAAAACACAATAGGCCCTGGCCAGTTGACTCAGCGGTAGAGCGTCGGCCTGGCGTGCGGGGGACCCGGGTTCGATTCCCGGCCAGGGCACATAGGAGAAGCACCCATTTGCTTCTCCACCCCCCCCTCCTTCCTCTCTGTCTCTCTCTTCCCCTCCTGCAGCCAAGGCTCCACTGGAGCAAAGATGGCCCGGGCGCTGGGGATGGCTCCTTGGCCTCTGCCCCAGGCGCTGGAGTGGCTCTGGTCACGGCAGAGCAACGCCCCGGAGGGGCAGAGCATTGCCCCCTGGTGGGCAGAGCGTCGCCCCTGGTGGGCGTGCCGGGTGGATCCTGGTCAGACGCATGCGGGAGTCTGTCTGACTATCTCTCCCCGTTTCCAGCTTCAGAAAAATACAAAAAAAAATAATAATAAATAAAAAACACAATAAAAAATTATGAGAAGTAAAGAAGAAAAACCACAAAAAAGAGAAAACCAAAAAAAATTAAAACAAACCCCCAAAATGAAAATATCATATATAAAAATTAAATAAAATGAAATTCAAACGAGAAAAAAAAAGAATAAGCAAAAAAGGAAATATACATTTCTGTCTTGAGAGATTTCTTCTAATAGGTGTTGCTGTATTACAAGTATTAGCTCTGTGAAGTTCCTGGGCTGTCCTCTGCTGAGATTTTGCTGTTACAATGATGTAGGCAGGGCCACAGTCATGCTGGTGGGTGGACAGAGGCAGATTTAACAGCAGGCGTACTGGGCATGCTCTCTGGGCCCTGCTTCTGAAGGGCCCTGCAAAACCCCAACTTTAACTTTTTTTCTAATGTAAGGTGCCCAATATTTTCTTCTGTGCCCAGGGCCTTTACCAACCTTAACCCACTTCTGTGAGTGGGGTGTTTTGTTAGTGCTTTATGGATTCAGCTTTATGGCTTTGGCTTTACTGCTTACTGCTCTAGCAATGGCTATCTTAAGTTTCCAGGCATACCTCCCCTTGACTCAGGAACAGACATAGACCACCTCTGTTCTTCAGGGGAGAGCACGGCTCTGGAGAGCTAGCTGAGGGGTTTGTCTCTGCCACTCTCAACATTGCGAGTTGAGAGATGCAGGATCTGGGAGGCTTGGTGGGGGCACACTTTAGCTTTCTCTGAACTGAACCAAGTGCAGGCTGCAGGCGGACTGTGGAAACAATGACTGTGACCCCATACTCTGGCCACTTTGGTTTATCTCCCCCTCTGTCCCTCTGTCTCACTGCTCCTCCTGGAAGAAGGAGACCCAGCCAGTCACTTCAGATTTCCCTCTCTGTACCCCTCAGACAAAATCCAGTGAGCCTGAGCTTCCTTCCTCCCATATTTCAACAGACAAAAGAAAACAAGTCTGGGTTGGTCTCCTCACCAGAGCCAACATTAAATGCATTTTATCTTCTTCAACATTAAATGCCCCTCTTTTCACCCCATCCCACCTTTAGTCCTTTCAGTGCACGGATCTTTCGGGTGCACCTGTGAGCCCAGCTGAAGTTTCTGCACTGCAGTATAGTTGTTCAATTTGTTGAAATCTCAAGGGGAGAGATTAGGAGTATCTCTCACACCACCATTACTCTGATGTCACTCAGGAAAAAAATCCATTTTTCTAATTTATCACCTAGTTAATATCACAGAAACAAGTACTTTGAGTTGACATATTGCAAAGTACAAATCATGCCCCAGGGTTCAATCATATGCATTGTTAAACTTGCTAATTACACATTTATGAAACAAGGTCATTCACGCAAGACATGTCTTTCAGAATGTGCCATGTCGAAACTTTAGTATTGTTATATGGAAACATCTGTTTGTGGCCATAAAATTGCTTAAGAATACCTGGCATTCACTTAGCTTCTTTAATTTTGGTGGTGTTTTTACATTACGTATAAATCCAATTTCATTTTAGTATTCCTTTTTCTCTTCATTCCATGTATAGAATTCCTGTTTGTTTGCATTCCTGCAGCAGTGATGCAGAGTAACTTCACCATACTTAGCAACTCAAAGAAATTGAGAAATACAACTTTGTTTGATAAGTTTGAAAAGCAAATGATCCTTTTCATTATATACCAAGTGTCTGTCTCACTTTGAAAGTTACTAATGGTGCTGTTCTCATTAGAATAAAGTTTTTGGCTACAATGAGATACCACCTCACCCCTGTTAGATTAGCTATTATCAACAAGACGGGCAATAGCAAATGTTGGAGAGGCTGTGGAGAAAAAGGAACCCTCATACACTGTTGGTGGGACTGTAAAGTAGTACAACCATTATGGAGGAAAGTATGGTGGTTCCTCAAAAAACTGCAAATAGAACTACCTTATGACCCAGCAATCCCTCTACTGGGTATATACCCCAAAACCTCAGAATCATTGATACGTAAAGACACATGTAGCCCCATGTTCATTGCAGCACTGTTCACAGTGGCCAAGACATGGAAACAACCAAAAAGCCCTTCAATAGAAGACTGGATAAAGAAGATGTGGCACATATACACTATGGAATACTACTCAGCCATAAGAAATGATGACATCAGATCATTTACAGCAAAATGGTGGGATCTTGATAACATTATACGGAGTGAAATAAGTAAATCAGAAAAAAACAAGAACTACATGATTCCATACATTGGTGGAACATAAAAACGAGACTAAGAGACATGGACAAGAGAGTGGTGGTTACCAGGGGTGGGGGGAGGGAGGACGCAGGAGGGAGGGAGGGAGAGTTAGGGGGAGGGGGAGGGGCACAGAGAAAACTAGACAGAGGATGACGGAGGACAATCTGACTCTGGGTGAGGGGTATGCAACATAATTTAATGACAAAATAACCTAGACATATTTTATTTGAATATATGTACCCTGAATTATTAATGTCATCCCATTAACATCAATAAAAATTTATTTAAAAAAAAAAAAAAAAAAAAAAAAAAAAAAAGAATAAAGTTTTTGGGAGGCAACCCTGGACCAAGCAAAACTCGATGTTATTAATCACCACAATGACATGTTTGATATCTGTAGTTTTGGGAACGTTATGTAAAATATTTAAGCCTCAGTTTTCTCATCTTTACGATAGAAAGGATCATTTCTATAGCTAATTGTTGCTTTATGGACTAAATGTACCAATCTCATGTAATTGTTGTCAGCATTAAATAAGACAGTACATGACAAGTTTTTTCACAGTTCCTAGTGAAAATTTAAACATTTAAAAATTTAAAAATATGTATAAGATATATACTACAAATATATATATAAACAAACACACTTTTTGTATGTATGTGTGTATATATATGTATATGTATATATATGTGTATATATGTGATATATATATATATATATCAATATATATAGCCCTGGCCTGTTGGCTCAGTGGTAGAGCATTGGCCTGGCGTGCAGGAGTCCCGGGTTCGATTCCTGGCCAGGGCACACAGGAGAAGCACCCATCTGCTTCTCCACCCCTCCACCCCCTCCTTCCTCTCTGTCTCTCTCTTCCCCTCCCGCAGCCAAGGCTCCATTGGAGCAAAGTTGGCCCGGGTGCTGAGGATGGCTCTGTGGCCTCTGCCTCAGGTGCTAGAATGGCTCTGGTTGCAACAGAGCAACGCCTGAGATGGGCAGAGCATCGCCCCCTGGTGGGCATGCCAGGTGGTCCCAATCGGGCGCATGCGGGATTCTGTCTGACTGCCTCCCCGTTTCCAACTTCAGAAAAATACAAAATATATATATATATATATAAAATATATAATATATATATATATATTTTAGAGGGAGATATTTAGAGGAAAATACTTCTCAAATCTGTCCTTCAAGTTTTTCTGTCTCACATTTGGACTATTTCCTTGCTCTTTTTTCTTTACCTGTTAATTCCAATTTGACAGGGATGTAAAATACAACATAGGAAATATAGTCGGTAACATTGTAATAAGTATGTATGGTACCAGGTGTGTACTTGAAATATCAGTGGGACCATTTTGTAAAGTATATGATTGTCTCAACACTGTGCTGTACACCAGAAACTAATATAAAAGAATACTGAATGCCAAATGTAATTGAAAAACGAAGTAAAAAAAAAATGTCAGTTATCAAATATGGTAACTGCAATAACCATTTTTTTTTCTAGGTTTGCAAATATGATTATGTGGAGATTTGGAGTGGCCTTTCCTCGGAGTCTAAATTACATGGCAAATTTTGTGGTGCTGAAGTGCCTGAAGTGATCACCTCCCAGTTCAACAATATGAGAATTGAATTCAAATCTGACAATACTGTATCCAAGAAGGGCTTCAAAGCACATTTTTTCTCAGGTATCAGTATTCACACACTGCATGTGTATATTATGAATTTTCTAGGTGGATTGGCTTAACTCATATATTATCTATTCTATAAATGTAATTAGGAGGTATGTAGAATGCATGAACATTTATCCTAGGTTGAACAACTTATACTTAAAATTAGGATGTTAATAAAAAGGGCTCTGTTGGAATGTAGCTGTCAAATACTTAGATCTTATAGAAACTAATCAAATATTATAAAGGCTAATACAAGTAGCACAAAATTATTATAATAATATTTTCATATCATAACTTTACTCTTTACTAGTGGATGGGGATAATGATACAAAACTTTCAAAAACTGGCAGACATTTTCAAAATAATTTATCTTTGTTTTTGAAACCTGTTTTTTTGTTTTAGAAACATATTTTTTATTCTTACTCTTTAGCAACATATTTCTTATATTACTGTATGCTTATTTTTATTATTTAAAATTATACTTTTCCTCACCACCATAGAAGTGTTCGCAGAAAAAGACCTAGAACCATGAAATTATCATTTTACTAAAAATGATGTATTAGCAGATATATTTAGTATTTGACACTTCAGTGTTTGGAATTTAATTCTTAGTTTAATGAACTCAGTAAAATTTCTCTCTCTTAGAGAGCTGACATTTGATAAAACGTCCCCCAATTTTAAGAAAATACAGTGTGTCCATAAAGTCATGGTGCACTTTTGACCGGTCACAGGAAAGCAACAAAAGACGATAAAAATGTGAAATCTGCACCAAATAAAAGGAAAACTCTCCCAGTTTCATACCTATTCAGTGCAGTTTGATGTGGGCTCACGCACAGATTTTTTAGGACTCCTTAGGTAGCTATCCCGTATAGCCTCTACAGACTCATCACTGACTGATGGCCTACCAGAACAGGGTTTCTCCACCAAACTGCCGGTTTCCTTCAACTGCTTATCCCACCGAGTAATGTTATTCCTATGTGGTGGCGCTTTGTTATAAACGCGCCGATATTCACGTTGCACTTTGGTCACGGATTTGAATTTAGCGAGCCACAGAACACACTGAACTTTCCTCTGTACCATCCACATCTCGACTGGCATGGCTGTGGGCTGCTTCGCTGTATCCACGGTGTTACATCATCATCTGCGCATGCGCACATGCTGCCACATCATCCTACAGAAACTGGGAGGGTTTTCCTTTTATTTGGTGCAGATTTCACATTTCTATCGTCTTTTGTTGCTTTCCTGTGACCGGTCAAAAGTGCACCATGACTTTACGGACACACTGTATATAGAAATATTAGTAAGATTCCTTATTTTCCCAATTTCATAGCTTATAAAAATGTTTTTGTGAAAAGTTAAATAGATAAAATTGTGATAAACCTTAATATAACAATCCATTCTGCCTTTCAGACTGGCAAGTAATTTCAAGCAACTGAATTCCAATTATGTTTTAATATTAGGTAATTTGGCTTGAGTTAATTCAAAGTCCATTTATTTCAGTCCCCATGTGTTTAAAATTAATGAGATTTACCATAG
Source organism: Saccopteryx leptura (assembly GCF_036850995.1). Classification (NCBI taxonomy): domain Eukaryota; kingdom Metazoa; phylum Chordata; class Mammalia; order Chiroptera; family Emballonuridae; genus Saccopteryx; species Saccopteryx leptura. Next base: position 222,455,252 of record NC_089503.1, on the reverse strand, counting down.
CAGGGTTTGTTTGGGGTTTTCAGTGTAATTGAAGTTAATGGTTCAAAAGCTCCATTGAGGTCCAAGTCATACACAGAAGTAGCTTCAAAATACAATGGATTTCGGCTCTCTTGTTCTCATTCCCTTCCTTCCTCCAGATTTAATTGCCTTTTAAAAGTTTCTCAAGCATTCATTTAAGATATACATTATTCAAAGTAGACTTTTAATATCCTAATTCAATGGAGAAAGACTTCCTTTAGTCTTCACCATTTTAAAAAATACCATGTATGCTACAAATTTTAGGTTTTTAATCAATAGAGATAAGGTTTCTTAGAGCCGCCTAAATATCTGTTTTAAAAGTTAAAATTATAAGGTAAATACATTTTATCATAATATTAATTATAATATTCAGAATTCTTTTCACTTTAAATTAGTTATGTATTTTTTAAATAATACTTTTTACAAAGGTACATGCTATGTATTCCAGGTCAAGGTATGAGTAAATTTTAAGTTAGAATGTTTATAATTCATTTTCTGATCTTTTTGGTCAGGCAGAACTTTACAAATCATAAAAACAGATTGTTTGTATCTTTAGAACATTACTACTGAAATATAAAGCCAGCTACTTGAATCCATATACTATAGAGATGAAGGCACATATAGAAGATGCTGTTCTCCATATGATAGGACATAGCTTTTATTCCCATCTCTGTGTAGCTGTATAATTATAACATTATCTGAATACCTTGGTAGTGCTAAAGCATAATAGTACAGTTCCTGTAAATCACATTTACTGATGCAGGTCATTTTAGGAAATCATCTCTGTTTTTAGTATTTATCAGTGTTGTAATTTAAAAATTATAAGTCAACTAGGTGACAGTACTTCATTTTGATAGATTCTAGCCTAAGGTGTTTGAGGGTGTGTAGGTAGCTAAGTGTGCTAAACAATAAAGTTCAAGAAGAAATTCAACTGCAGACTTTCCTATAGCTGCAGTTTTGAGCACTGAACTATGCCCACACACATTATCTCTTTAATAATCACGATAAGGCTGTAACCTTCTCATTGTTGTACTCATTTGACAGATGAAGCAGCTGAGGAGTTAAGTAGGCTGCTTAGTGTCACAAAGCATTAAAATCTTTGTCTTAACTGTCAGAGCTGATCATGCTCTTTGCAAATGGTGTTATTTACGGTATATGTTACACTGAACATATTTGTGACCTAGGAAACAACACATATACTTTTCACCTTTTTATTAGATTATTATTTTGTAAACTCCAATAGTCATTAAGTATGAACGCTTGTGTTTTTTTATGTATATATTAAAAAATCCTGGCAGTTTACCATATTGATGTTTAAAATGCTATGGTTCTGGATGAAGAATTAGATTTATTTCACATTTAAGTTCCTGGGGAATGCATTTGCTCGGGAAAAGGGAAGATAAAAACATATTTGCAATAAAGAGTATATATGGTACTATCAAGAAATGGCAACAAACAAGGACTTATGTTACTTAATGTTCTAATTATAATCATGTCACAATTATAATTTGCAAAAGATCACCCTTTTTAATAGATCAGTTGCTACTCACTATGAAAATATTATTTGAGTTCTAATAGCACTAAAGTACAATAATATTTAGCCATGTATTAATTTAATGATTATTTAGTGATTCTGTGGTGGCAATAGTAGTCTATAATAAAATATTATTGGAAATCTAGGTAGAAAACTGTCCGTGCACTGTGCATACAGCTAAGCATGTAGGTGAGAGCAAACTTGAAGGCTGCTATCTACAAATACCAAGAATGCCCGTATTAGGTGGATGACTGGTGCATTGTAGTTCTCCAATTTCTCTCAGTTTCATCTGATTTAAATATAAAAATAATTTAAGGAGAAAAACACATATCATATTTCCATCTATCTGTTACCCCCCCCCCATATTTCTAGATTTGCAAACATTATGTAATACACTTTGGTCTTTGAAAATTAAGAAATTTAAAAATTCATCTACATAGTAAGACCAGTTAGTATTAATGTGTTTTTAATTGAGTCAAATTTTATATTTTTAATTTTTATAGTTAATTTGTAATATTATCTCATTACAGACAATTGAATAAATCTTACTCTAGAGTATCTGTTAATAAAGAGACACTTTATGAAGATTCAGTCTCAGATGGTTTTTTACATTTTTTCTAAGAAAACTCACCAAAGAATTCAATAAAGAAACAATATTTGACAGCAGGTGATTCCATATTATTTGGAGAAGAAAGCTATTAGGTGTAGACCTAGCTTTCTTTTAGCTAGGTAATGCATCAAAGAAAAGACAAGGTCATGTATTTAGGTTTTTAATGTACAATATACAATGAAAATATGTATAATCATATAGAGATTATATTCATTTTTCTCAGAGCCCTTGATTTTAAATAAAGCACTTTATGGACCTAAGAAATAGAATTGGAAGAATGACTCTGAGAACTTACAGAATAATTTAATATTGATTTCTTGTCACTTCCATGTTCATAATAGTAAGAAATCATCACATGTGAATTCTGATTTAATATCTTAAATTAGTCATGATAAATTCTATAACTTGAAAATTTGGAAGTTATTGTATCACACTACGGAAAATCTACAAGCTCCTCTGCAAAAATCAAAGTGTAATATACTGTACTGATTCTGGGGTATACTTAAAAACAATATCATGAAGTATAATACCAAAGCAAATAAGGATATTAGAACTATGAAAGTAAGGTTATCTAGCCATGATATAGAACTATGTGTCTATTCAGTGTTTAGTTAATTTAGAATCTAGTGGCAGGCATTTTATAGACTAACAGTAGATTATGTTATGTTCTTGGACTGAATAAGGTTTGTTTCTATATTTACAATAATTACTTACTTTATATGATAGTAAAGCCAAACTTAAATTTAATTTCATGTGGTGTTGTATTTGAACCTAAGTTTACAGATATGCACAGGTATACACAATATAGTTTACTTATTTTAAGTGGTTAAGCAAAATTAACTGTATTCCACTCAGAGCAAAGTTATTTTTCTGTATATGGCTTAAACTTAAAAAGAATATTGTAGGATTTTATGCATGTGAAAACGGCAACCTTTTGGAAATCAATGTGTCATTATTTAGGAATAATATTATATAAAAAAATGATGTTAGGCAAAGAGAGGTGAGCATAGACATTGTACCTTCTTAGGCAACCCTGTGTTAGTGCAAAGACTCAATCATGACTTCTGCACTAGTGAGAACTCAGAATTTGAATAAACCTCTTTTAAAAGCAGTCTTCCTCTTGGATCACTTTAATAGGAGAGTGATCTGTTACTTATGGACCTAGTGACTTGCTTCGTGGAAGAAATGGAATAAAACCCAGATTTCCTGACTCCCAGTTTATTTGTGGTCTGTAATAAATATAGGAGTCAGATAAAATGATTTGTGCAATATTTTAATGTTTAAATTCAAGTGATTTGAATCTTGTTCCAAGTTATCATTATTGACGGTATTTAAATATTTGCATGTTTTAGGAAGAGAGAATTGTCTCTGTCATAGCTCCGAATACAGTAATACTGTTTTGAAGGTCATTATTTATTCCATAGTTTTGTGCTGAAAACTATGCATTTCCATGTCTGTGTGTTCACACGCATGAGTGTGTGTGTGTGTGTGTGTGTACAAGTGTACATGGGTTTGTTTATTTTATATTTGAGCATTGACTAGGGTATATCTGCTCATATATGTTTCTATTATGGTGTGTGGACCCTTTTTCCTGAAGACAAGGAAGCTTTCTGCAAAGAGAAATTTTCTAGTTTTAAATCTTGCAAGAACTTGATACTGGTTGCCACTTAGTTTTGTCCTGTGTGTATTTTCCATAGACTGATGGCCTCTGATAGTCTCGAGATATCCTGCAGACCTCTAATGGGAAGATGCCACCTCTTTTGTCCCTTATAATGGACCTGTCCTTCATCTAACATGAAGGAATGGAAAACAGATATGTCCATTCCAATGAAGGAGACTAATTTCTATCTGCAGAAAAAGAAATGTTTTTATTTCTATTCAAGAAAACATTTTTCTCACTAATGAAAACTACTTTTAAATTGTTGTGCCTACTGTATGAAAATACTAGAAAATTTCAAATGAATTATTGATCAAATTCTCAATTATTATTTTACAGACATTCTGAAAAGTATTTAAAACACTGCAGCCTTCTCTGTTCTCTCCTTTGGATGTTTATTGTTCAAAATATTTGTAATTTGTATTCTACGAGAAGAAGGGCGGATAAATTAAAAATATAATAGTGTTAGCAAATAGTTTTTCCCCTGATTTGATGAACTTCCTTACATAAGAAGTCCAGACTGTATTTGTGGAATTAGGTCTTCTATGGTGTTGTTATTTCTCAACATAGATTTTCTAAAATTACATTCACTTTTATTAGAACAGTTTATTTACTTCTATTCAAACTAGTATTTTTAAAAATAATATCCCCATGTTCACTACTTCTTAGACAACTTAAAATATTAAGTTAAATACCTTTCTTTATCTGAATGATGTAAACATTTATCATATATCCAGATGTAAACATCTAGATAATTTTAAGTGTTCCAGTGTGCACTAAAATGTTCTCTTTTCATTTGACTGTTTGACCCACCGAGGCAGTTTTATATGCTACTTTACTGGCCATGATGGCTTCCCTCTGCTGCTTGTAGTTACTATTTTGATCAATCCAGTTTTGAATCTCACCTAAAATTCAGATAAATCCATACATATATTCTAACATATATTCTTAATTTTTATGTAAGATTGATTATATTTGTCAACATTAGAGGTAGGGATAAAGGCAAGAAATACCAATCATCTGGGCAGTTGAAAAATAATAGGTACTTAAATAATATAAAATCATTTTCTTCTTCTCCCTTCTCTTCTTCCTCTCTCCCCTACTTCCTCTAACTAATATTTTAAAATTATTTTTCCAGCACAACAGAAATATGAATAATTGCTATAAAAATTACTATTCAAATATGATTGGTTTTACTTTCACCATTATTTCTCTTTAGTTACGATGACTACAGGTCATATTATGTTCTAGCAAATCTAAAGAAAAAAATTCTCCTTAGAAATGTAAGCTAGTGACTTGAGATCTCCATTAGAATGAAGCTTCAGCATTAGAAATTTTTTTTTATTGGAATTGTTTTCATTATGAAATGTCTACGGATTTTAAACTTCAGCATTGATAACTTGTATTCATTCATGTTTTTATTTTAACAGTTTTCTATCTCACACATGGCAATCCAAACAGATCCAGATAAAAGGAGGATTCAGGCAGTCCCTGTGATAGGGTTTGTCACTTAGCAACTACTCTGCTTATAGTTGTTAGATTTTCAACTAGCTCTCAAAAGTCTGGTTGACCTATCATACAACTAAATTTCACTCTGTCAGTTTTATTTTAAGTACAACAAGCAATCATTATATAAACATTTTCATATGAAATATGAAATGTAAATGTCTATTTCAGAGTAAAGAATTCTGGCACCAGAAAATTTTAAATTGGCTGTTTCCATTTAATAAAAATGAAGTATATTTCTATATCTACTAATAAGAGAGTGTTTTGTGAAGCATCTTAATTAAAGAGCCACTGGAAAGGTATATTAGCATAATAAATTTAGATCATTTACTACTTGACTATTAGAATTAGAAAATGTAGGTAGCTGCCACCATGGTGGTAGGAAGTATGGTTTACCATCTACCCTTCTGCATAAGTCATTAATAACTCAAACTATAATTTTTACTATTGATGCAAATAAGGGAACACGGATTCCAGATTATTAAAATTTCTCTAGGCCTGACCTGGAGGTGGCTCAGTGGACAGAGCGTCGGACTGGGATGCGGAAGACCCAGGTTCGAGACCCCGAGGTTGCCAGCTTGAGCGCGGGCTCATCTGGTTTGAGCAAAAACTCACCAGCTTGGACCCAAGGTCACTGGCTCGAGCAAGGGGTTACTCAGTCTGCTGAAGGCCCGCGGTCAAGGCACATATGAGAAAGCAATCAATGAACAACTAAGATGTTGCAATGTGCAACAAAAAACTAATGATTGATGCTTCTCATCTCTCCGTTCCTGTCTATCTGTCCCTGTCCATCCCTCTCTCTGACTCTCTCTCTCTCTCTGTCTCTGTAAAAAATAAAATAAAATAAAAAAAGTTTAAAAAAATTTCTCTAAAATTAATTTTACAAGGCTAACTTTTTGTTAACTTCTAATTTCTATACATTTGGTGTTTGATGCTAGGTATTTTTCTTTATTCTATGTTTTTCTGTGTTTTCTTTTCATCTCTATAGTAAGTAGTAAAAGGGTAGTGGAACTGTTAAGGAGAGGTGGAGAACACAAAAATCACAGATATATTGATTCTGATACGTTTTTTAAAACTTTGGGAATATATATATATATATAGAATATTTTGATATTGCCAAGGCATGAATATATCCCAAGAGCATCTGTGTACTGTGTTATGTAATCAGTCTCCAAAAGGGGAAGAAATAGGCATATCCTTAAAAATTACTCTCGGATACTTTGATTAAAATGTTTTCTCTAAACGCATCTTCACAGAGTAACTCTTTATTTGACAGAAAGGTAAATACATTTACTATTTTTGAATCACCATGAGCTCACAAACTCCCTTTAAAAAAATCAGTTGACAGTGTAAATTATGAATTCAGCCTACCCTCTGATATGACTGTAGTGTGTGACTTTGGTTCTCTATGCTGTGGGAGTAATGGTAGTCTGAGTGTTCTGTTTTGACTTTAATGCACATGCCAGCCACGGAATGAGAGCTGGGTGACATAGTCTGGTGGCTGCCGCCTCTCGGTGGACTGGTTGACCACTACTCTAGTTTGGCTTTTGTTCCTATCGTGTATTTGTTGGCTGTTTCTTAAAGCTCATATTTCCTAATATAACCTTTGCTTCTTGCACCATGAAAGCCCTTTTAGGGAATTATTTATTAATAAACTGGGCTGCTTTAGTAGATTTTTTAAAACTGTATAAATTAGCTTTCTTCTTTAGGCTAGTCTAACCATGCCCTTTTCTGTCTTAAATATTATGAAATGTCCAGATTCATCAATGCTTAGCTTAACTGCAAAGTTATGAAAAAAAATTAACAGTAGTTTTACTAACTGTTTTTTTAGCAATTATACACATATCTTGGAACCTTGTTTAGCCTCTGTCTAAACACCATTGTTAATATAGTGAAGGATTTCCCTCTACTGTAATGCCATTTCTTGCATTTATTCAAACTATTCACAATTTTCAATTTATTTTTTTTAATTGGCAATAAATGTTTAGGGTTAGTTGCAAGAAGATCTGTTCTATCCCTGACTTCTACTGAAAACTTCTTCTCCCGGAATGAAAACTGTATGTTCTCCTTCTGCCCCAAATGGTCTCAGAAATTCAATTCGTGGTACAAGGCACCAAGCTAAACAAGGACTGGGTAGAACTAAGACACTTTTAATATTTTTATCTTTATTTTTTATGTTGGGAACAGGAAAAGCTGTGGCTTAGTTTACCCTTTGCCAGTGTTAACCACAACTAAATGATTCTCCTTTGATATTCTTTGTTTTTCAAAGCCACTTACTAAACTATAGGTTATCTCTTTTCCAGACAAAGACGAGTGCTCTAAGGATAATGGTGGGTGTCAACATGAATGTGTCAACACAGTGGGAAGCTACGTGTGCCAGTGCCGGAACGGGTTTGTGCTGCATGAGAACAAACACGACTGCAAGGAAGGTATGAAAGAAGTGTTCTTTTCTTGACAGAGTCTAGAATTTCATGCCGTTTGGGTAAAACACCGCTTCCAGGTAGGGTTAATGGTATCAATGAGTAACATCATTTTTGAGTGTCCAAATGTCAAAAAAAAAAGTACCAGTATGTGCTGTGATCAAAGATCCAAGGCAAATTTGGAACCCTCGCATTACCCCAATATCTGCACTTCACACGTGTGGTGTTAGAATAACTTTGAATAACAGACACGGACACTGCTATGATGCCATCTGGCAGCCAAAGGCGCATCCCTTTGTCCCCAGGTCTTTATGGGACAGACCTTAAAACAGCTTTCACATTTAAACTTAACGTCTGCTAAAAGCTTTGCATTTGGTTAAATTTCCCTCCCCAAAATATCTCATATATGTGCTACATGAGTGATGCCACTTTAAATACCAGGAGAGTCAAAGTCAAATGCCTCCCAGAGAAAGACATTTGAACGTGGTAGACACTGTGCCATTTAAAGTTTTAAGTCTTGGTTTTAGAGGGGAAAAAAGAAGAAAAAAGGGAGAAGAAGGAAAGAAACATACTAGTAGCACAACAGTAGCTTACCAGTTCTGGAATCTTAGAATATTCCAAGATTTTATAAAAACAATGATCTTAATCTCCTTAGCCAGTATGAGCTAGATTGACCCAAGAAATAGTTATTCAGTTTTTATTTCTTCCTTTGAGGGTCTGCTTCTGAATTTTCTACTGAACTCGGATTTATGCCTATTTTGAAAGAATTGCTAAGACAGATTTCCTAACTTGTGTTATTAGCATATGTAGATCGGCAGGTACATGACTGGAACCAGTTAGATAGCAATTGTTTGTATGGATATTTGAATAGTATCCTGAATGGGCCCTTGTTCCAGTTAGTTCCATTGAAATATGGTCATGGGTCATGGTATTTTTTCTGTTTTCAGTGAATTATTGACATTGCCCAGAATCATAGGCAAACAGGATATTTGTTTCTTTTCGCTTCTATGAGTACAGCATGAGTCCAGATCCATGGGGATTCTGGTATTTGTAACTTGGTAAAGTAGTCTATGCAATCAGCAGCCTGAGGAATAGACCCAGTTTTTTTGCAGATATGGAAGGTAATTCAGAGCAAAAATGAGCCAGCTTTTGCAGAGTATGCATGTAGCTCATGGGTCACAGGTAGCAATTAAGAGTAGACATCCTAAATCTCTGTTTATTGCAGTAAATACTTTCTAGAAATTATTTTATAAGATACTTTCTTTTAGATAAAACTATATCCAAGTACCCCACAAAAGTCCACTTTGACTCCCAGGGGAGGGATCCGATTTTCTCTCCCCTCTGCTATCGTGCGGGCCTGTCCACAGATATCAGCAAGCTTCTTGGTTCGGTCACACAGGTCCTTTGCCTGGTTCTGCAGACTCCACATTTCATATCGAAAGGCAAACACTGGGGCCAGGGAATGTAGAAAACCCTTGTCAAGGCAGGATCCATACTTTAAGGCTGTTTTCTTGCTACATGATCCTATATTGCCAGAAAGCTGAATTCCACCTCCTTTTTCTATCCCTCACAAACCCAAACCTCTCTCTGTGGACACCTAGCACAGTTAAGATAAAGGTCAAGTAGTAAGGAATGTGACAGCAGCACATCACTGTCAGCATCTTACCCTGGTGGAGCCCTGCAGCGTAACAGGTGTTTTGTCCATTTAGTAAAGAATTTCTCCGGAGAGGTTTCTCGGAAATTTCAGAGAATTTATTGTATTTTAGGATGGGATACACAATACATAACAAATAATTCAGTACAAATCAGGATGCTAGGGTGCTGCTCCATAAATTCTATGGAATGAACAGTGCTGGAGGATATTAAGTGTTTTTGAAGTTTAGTATTAACAAATGGTCCCCTTTAAAATGATGCCATTTTAATCATGAAAAACCTAAAAGAAGTTTCATGTTAATTGAATATTCCTGGGAATTAGTTTAGAAGCTATCACCATGGCTCATAGCTGTTCATTTATTTTTTCCCCTTTATTGCTTCATTATACTTTGATGAAATTAGGGTTAATTCACATTAGTAGCTAAACTTTTAATTTTGGTATTCAAGTATACACTTTAACCAAAGGAAGGAGAAAATGTAAATACACAATTCATAAAGTGGCCACTTTATGTTAATTAGCTATAAATGATGCTTCTATGAGTAGAAAACAATGAATGGAAATGGCATAAACTATTGATTTTTGTTCATGGCATTGCATTAAATATTGTGTTGTACATACCAAGTGTTGTACATACCAAGTGTTGATATCCTTGATTGTCAATAGATGTGGCTCTGTTAAAATCTGAGCTTACAAGAGCCAGAAGTTTAAAATAGTTTATTTTCTTTTAGGCACTTATAAAATTTAGCATAAACGTTTAATTTCATGAAAGCAAGAAAACAAAACTTTGCATGATTTTGCTCAACAACCTGTGCGCCAAAGAGATGAATGAGATAACAGGGGCTAGAGTGATGATTAGTTGGTATTCAGGAAAATCTCCCAGTAGGATAGTGGATAAACAGGCTGCTTTCTTGTTGGTCCAAACCTGAGCTAGTTTTCTATACTGATTGATATTATCGTTATTGGCACAGCTGAGTGTGAACAGAAGATCCATAGTCCAAATGGCTTCATCACCAGTCCCAACTGGCCAGACAAGTACCCAAGCAGGAAGGAATGCATATGGGAAATCAGTGCCACTCCGGGCCATCGAGTCAAATTAGTAAGTGAGCATGTAACCCTTCTTTTATTAAGCTGACTGCCCATGTCTTCCATGGCTAGCACATGGAAGTAAACTGAATGTTTATTTAATTGAATTGAATTAGTTAGCAAATATTGATAGAAAAGATTTTCTTTCCTATACTTTCCTATTAATACTAAGCAAATCCCTGATTTCCTAAATCAAGGCAATAGTAATAGTAGCCATTAATTCTCATATACTGATCTTATCCTGTGTGCTTTAAAAGGCATTCCCAAAGTTGCTGCAAGACAGTAGTTCTATTTCCTAATGTATTTTTATTATTATTATTATTACTACTACTACTACTACTGCTGCTACTATTACTTTAGTGAATGAGAGAGGCAGACAGACAGGAAAAGGAGAGACAGAAGCATCAACTTGTAGTTGCGGCACCTTAGTTGTTCATTGATTGCTCTCTCATCTGTGCCTTGACCGGGGGCCTCCAGCTGAGCCAGTGACCCCTTGCTCAAACCAGCACCCCTGGGCTCAGGCCAGCAACCTTGGGCTTCAAGCCAGCAACCATGGGGTCATGTCTATAATCCCACATTCAAGTCAGCGATCCCGCATGCAAGCTAATGAGCCCGTGCTCAAGCCAATGACCTTGGGGTTTCAAACTTGGATCCTCAGCATCCCAGACCGATGCTGTATCCACTGTGCCACTGCCTGGTCAGATCCTAATGTATTATTGAAAATGATGTTTCCACAGGGAAAAAATAAAGGAACAAAACAGAAATTTAGCATAACAGCAATACAATAAATATTCACTTAACCACAGCATAGTAAATTCTACTGGCAATGTCAATTCTACATGCCTCATATACAAAGCATATGTATTTTTTATAATAAAACTAATTTTTTGTGGTTTGTGAATATTATGTTTGCATAATATATAAATAGTTGCCCTCTTTAGATGGATATTGATATCCTTAGACTTCTCCCAAATTCAAATATGAATGTAATGTTTGTCCTCTCTCGCTTGTATTCTTTTAGACTTGCATTCTGTCCTGGCCATCTGAGAGGATATATTAAATTTTATTATAGGCTACAGAATACTTGAAGAGTATAATTTAAAAAAATAAAATTATAGGAATATACACATTTTAACAATTTCCTGCAATATGCTGTGGTCAGTATAGCAAGCAAGAATGCCAGCTAGCAAGGCTCAGGACGAGTCTAGCAGTTACCATTCTAAAGGACAAGGCATTGCCTTGAGAATGAGGCTATCAGTCATTGGTAGCTTGTTGGACCAATCCCAACCATAAAGTTAATTTTAAAATTATTTGAACCCTTTTCTCAGTGAACATTTTTTTGGCCTATAAAGAGGCTGTATTTCTATGTAGCATTATAATAATAAAATAAGAGATGGTCACCCACCGACACATTCATATTCCTATTATGGAACTCCTTGCAGTCATGCTATTTGTAAAATAGTAGTAAGTGAGTTTCCAAATAGGGACAACAATTCATTTCAGCCACACCCTGTATGTATTCTAGATGCTCAGATGACAGCACTGTAGAAACTTGATTGCTTTTTAGTCCTGTCCAAGGTCCTGATTGAGAGGATCACTCTCAAGCTATGGGCTGAGCTCTAAAGGCTACATTCTTATCAGCAGTGTTCAGTTAGTTCAGAGAGTTGGAAACATGGATCTTCCCAAAGACATTTTTTTCTGTGCATACGTTCAAATTTCATCTGGTATCAAAGTCCTCTCTGAAAAATTTCTTTTTATATTTTGTGTAAAGTCTGTCCATGTAGTATCACTATTTTAAAGACATTTTCATTAGGTATAGAATTCTAGGATGCCAATTTTATTTTCCTATCTGCACTTGAAAACTTTAACTCCATTATTTTTTGACATTTATTATTTCTGATAAGTGTGTTGTAAATCCTAATTTTATTCCCATGAAAGTAATGATTTCTTTTGTCTATGGTTGTATTCAACATTTACTTTTTACCAGCAATTTAAATTCAATGTACCTAGGTGTGTGAGAGAGAGAAAGTGTGTTTGTGTAGTAATTTATTCTTCTCAAAATTCTATAAATTTTTTCACTTGTATTGTGCTGTCTATCATAAATTTTTGAAAAATTTCAACCATTATTTTTTCATAAAATTGTTCTATACATTGTGTCTCTTCACTTTCTTGGACTTAAATTACACACATATTAGGTTGTTTCATATTATCCCTTAACTCTTGGATGTTCTGTTATTTTTTGTCACCCTTTTTGAGTATACATTTTAGTATTTTCTATGAACCTATCTTCCAGTGTTATGATTGTTTCTTCAGCTGTTTTGAGTCTACTGATAAGCTTTTTAAAGGTATTCTTAATCTCTCTTATTATGTTTTCTATCTCTAACATTTCCATTTGACTCATTGTTGTAGTTCGCAAATGTATTAGTCTTCTCAGACTGCCAACACAGAATACCACAACAGTGTATATGTGTGTATGGGAGAGGGTGTTGTTGAGTGACTCTTTTCAGTAAGTAAACTGAGTTTGAGTTTTCTTGTTCTTATGGTTACCAGAAGTGTACCATTGGCTTCAAATTCCTTTTTCTTAGACAGGAGTCTGCAATTTCAAAGACATTTTCTCAATGTTAGTCCTTCATCTTTAGCTGCCCTGTTGATATCAGCCATGAACTGTGTCCCTCTCCACACTTATTTCCTTTTTAGGGGTAGACTGCCGTTGCTTGTTACTTGGTGCTTGCTAGTCTGGTGGTGAGGGCAAGAAGCTCTCTGTTGTCTTAGCACAGACTCCACTTTAGACAAGCTCTGTGTTTTGGGGTCTTAGGGCTGGCCTTTCTCAGTGGTCATGTCTTTTGTCTCCATGGCAATCAAATCCCACCTATAGCTCTAGTTGGCCTATAGGCAAGAGTTTCTTTGCCCTCTTATAATTGTTGCAGACCTCCAATGTTATTGGTATAGGAACCTGTGCCCAGGACTTCCCCAGGGGCAGAGCATGTTTTGTTTTGTTTTAAACCATTCCCTTGGCTACACTAGATCTATACCTTTGCCCTGGTAGTGACAGGGTTTTCTGCTCCTCCCCCAGAGGCTTACGGCTCTGTTTCCCAGAGAAAGTTGCAACAGTGCTTCATGCTTTTCTCATAGCAGTGACCAGTTCCCTCTTCAAGCCTGTAACACAAGGAAGACACTTGGCCATCCTGCTGTGCCCACAGTCTTTCTCATGAACAGGAGATTGAATTCATGGAGAAGAGCTTGTGAGTGGTTGTAAACTCCCCCTGTGTCTGCAGCTCCGAGGGGTTTTATACTCTTACCCTCATTCACACCTGATTACCAATCCATTAAAATGTGTGGCTGAATACTTCTGACCTAGTTCCAGGCACTGAGCATCTCTTCCTTCTGTAGTCCCTCACTCTGGGCAGGTGCTATATCTCATCTTTCCTTGGAGGGGCCTGAGATTCAGTGGATTTGATACTTCTTGGTTGACTGGTGACTTCAGATCTTGGATGTGTTCAGCAAAGTCATGATTTTTATTAGTTTACAAGGGTTTTTCCTACTCCATTAAAAGCAACCCTATTTTCAGCTTTTTATACCCAACAGGAAATAGAACTTCTGATATAAACTCAATTTGGCAATACTTTATTCATTCTCAACTATATGCTTTCGAGCTTATTGAACATCCTTTCCAACTCTTAAGCCTGCTCCTTCATAAATTACAGGCTTTATTTTTCATGCAGATATTTTCTTGAGGATCAGGACATAAAGCAGCTTTGTTCAACAGTGGTTATACCTGCCATTATATTAAGGTAATTGTCAGAAAGAAAATGAGAGTACTTTGTGATCTTGGTCAATGTAGTTACAGTCTAAGCCAGTTTTTGCAGACATTGGCATGCATCAGCACCACCTGGAAGACTGTTCTAACACTCACTTTTGCCACTCCAAGTTTCTGAATAAGAGCATAATATTGAATCTCTACTCTGTTTTCCCATTAATCATGTTCATATAAAACATGACTCCAAATGTCACTCTAAGAATTAGGATCAGTAGATAAGAAAGCAGTCCCAGGCAGTTTAGGTGACTTATAAAACTAGTAGGCATATAAATACTTCCACGCCCAGGCATTCTGTCTCTACATTTAATCTTATTTTTAATTATAGCATCCTACATCAGAGACAAACGAAATCTGTAATTGCTGTGTATGCGTATATATATGAAAATTTAAATGGAAAATAATCATGCTTGTAAGACAAACTTAGAATGAGTGACTAAAACAGACACACAAGAGAAATATGTATGGAGGGATTAGGAACATCTATATTTGCATCTAGAAGAGCTGGGATCTAGATCGTAGCTCTTCTGCTTACTTAGCCATGTTATCTTGGGAAGATGTTTATCCTTTAAAGCCTTAATTTCATCTGCATTGGAGCTAATACTTATACATTTCTTGTGTATTAAATTAAACTTGTATATAAAGTGTTTGACATCATAGTGCTTTATTGGATGACATTGAACACTGATGCAGGGTATCCAAATAATCATAATTGTGATCATGATTAATAAAATATTTATACCATTTTATTATGTAATTTAACCATGATCGAGTTTTTGGGTAGCTTTATAAATTTGAAATTAAATTTTAATGATTAAAAATTTAGCTAATGATTACTTGTCAGAAAACATTTTCTTTAAAGGGCCAAAGAGTAAATACTATAGACTTTGCAGACCGTGTCATCTGTGTTGCAACATAATTTTATGCTGCTGCTTTATTGTGAAAGCAGCCATAGTCGATCCACAAATGAGTGGACGTGGTGTGTTCTAATAAAAGTTTAATTACAAAAACAGGCCACAGGCCATATTTTCCCTGTAGATTTAGTTCATTGACCCAAGCTAAGAAGGTCAAGGGTAAAACAGTTTGAAATCATGGAGTCATAAGTGTTTGTACTCATTTTCCTGGAAAACACAGAATGAAAACATTCAGACTTTCTTTCTATGGTAGGTCCAATAATTCTCCCTATGTCCCCGAAACATGTCCTCATCCTAATCCCCGGAACCTGTTACATATGTTACCTTACATGGCAACAGGAACTGTGGTTACATTAAAGATCTTGAAATGGAGAGACTGTGCTGGAATGTCTGACTCAGGAGGGCCCTTCTGAGAGGGAGGCAGGAGGGCAGAGAGGAGAGGAGATGCTATACTGCTGGTTTGCAAGGTGGAGGAGGTAAACAGGAACCAAGGAATGAGAGCAGCCTTCAGAAGCTGGAAAGGCAAGCACACAGATTCTCACTGAGAGCCTCTGGAAGGCACATGGGCTGCTCAGCCATTTTTATAGACTACTGACCTCCGCGGCCTTAGGACACAAATTCGTGTTTTAAGCCACTAAGTTTGTGGTCCTTTGCTGCAGCAACAATGGGATGCTACTACATTAACCTTGTTTTTAGTTTGTGTGTAGGTGTGTATTTAATCATGAGACACTTGGTGCATGGTAATAGCTACAAAATAAAAGAAACCTTGGTTGAAAGGTACTTGGAAAACTCTTCTTGCTGAAAAAAAGGGATAAAGTTATGAATAATAAGGAAAGGATCTAGTATTTCTCACTTCATCCTATTTTGGTTTTGAGGAACTAAACTGATTATCAAATTTTGGGTACCTTTTTTTTTTAAATTTTGAATTACTCTTCATTAAAAACAAAAGAAATAAAACTGAAACAAAGTTCCAGGTAAAGGAGCATACAGGTTAATGTACTTATGTCATTTTTATTTGATGTATTATAGCCTAGAGTTTTGCTAAATTATGAAGTTGCAATTTATAGCTTCATATAGGTGATATTTAGAAAACAAAAACACTCACCAGTGTTATATAATTTTCTACCATGTATTTAATCGCTGTTATAGAAGACTCATGGAAAAAAAAAGGACTTTTAATTAGAAGGCCAGGGTTTGTATTCTACTGTGCCGTTTTTTCCAATGGCCTCTAATTCTGCCAATATCTTGCGGGAAACCAAATGACAGTTCTTACCAAAAACAGGAAAAGGCAAAAGATGATTGGGACCAGGGAGCTCTGAATCTTATTTCATAGCTTCACAGCTGCTCAGATTGCATCAGTGTCTTTAATTCTCTTAAGCAGTCACCATAGCTAAATTTTATTTCTGTGTTAAGCACTATCATTTTATTATCTTGTCCTTTGTGAATATATGCAGTGACTCTGAAAAGCCTTATCCTTTAGCCAGTGCTTGTATTTTCAATAAAAGCTACTCCACAGATGTTCACATGAGCGGCCTGCATATGCAAGCCTGGCTGGTGGCCAGCCAGGTAGATTAGACTGGCTTGGGTGTTCCAGAAACACAGTTATTCTTTCCACAGCCTCAAATGAATGTTCAATTTTATTTCTTTTGAATGGGATTCCTTAATCTCTTCATTTGTCTTGTGGGAAATACATTAAGATTCCTGACTAGAGCTCACAGTTATTCACTCTTTCTTGGTCTTTCTAAAACCTATTAGGATAAGTAAAAAAGAAGCTGTTAATTACATTCAAGAACATACTTTCACCTTGATGCATTTTTTTCTCTTGACGTTTGCTTTGTAGTCTCTAGGAGGTAAAAGGAACACTCTAATTTCTAATCCACCAAATAATTAATTGACATATTTTTTAAAAAGGAAAAAACAAGAAAACAACAAAAGTATTAAGAGTGGTCCCTGGTTCTGGCCAGGTAGCTCAGCTGCTTGGAGCATTGTTGTGGTGTGTCAGGATGGTGGGTTTGATCCCGGGTTGGTGCACATACAAGAATCAACCAGTGAATGCACAGACAGGTGGAACAGCGACTTGATATTTCTCTCCCCACCCCCTCCTCTCCTCTCTCTAAAATCAATAAAGAAAATAATAAATAAAACCCAGATTAGTAAGATTAAAATCATAAAAATATAATCATGGAATGAATAAGGTTTAAGTTTGAATACCAAAATATCTGTAAAGTATCAGTTTAAATACTTAATAAAAATATGTAAAAGTATTCCAAAAGAGGGCACTGTTTCAGCAGACATCAGAGTTCCCTACAACTGCAGGCTTCAGCTTCGCCAGCTGTCCTCTCCTCATTGTGAAGTGGAAGGAGTTTGGAGGTGTCTAAGTGCTTTTGTGGGGCATTTCTGTAGAATTGGTCCCTGGTGGCTGGAAATGTCCAAATTCTGCTTACTTAGATACAGAGATTCATGACTCAGCATGTCATAGAAGAAAGTAATAAATCGAGTGTCTCACTTTATCTTTGGAAACTAAAAAGTACTTTTAAAGATTTCTAATTTCCCATGGGCTCCCATAATAGTTTTCTGTGGCCTAAAAATACTTTGTATTAAGACAAAGCCACTACACATGGAGGTTCCTCTACGTGGATGTCTCGATGATATTAAGGGCCAGATTTATGAGATCTCAGCATGCGAGTTAGTCATGCGTTTGCTTGTGTGTGGTAGGGCATTTGGGCTAGGCTGCATGCTAGAAAGGGACCACCCAATCTTTGCATTTGACCTACCTAACAAGCTGCTACCAATTCCAAGAGGAAAATTCATTAATACCATAATGAACAAGAATTGTTTGCATTGCTTGTGAATATGTCAGCTACAAAACCTTTGCCTAATTTGATTCTTATAGAGTCAGTCTGATTCCATTAGTAATTTGATAAAAAGCTGAAGCCAGTTGGCTCCAGACCAGGTGTCAGTATGCCCCCCAGCCCACCAGCTCAATGCCACTCTGTGTAGTGGTGCTCTGTTCTGTAAAACAGATGTTATGATTTACTCCAGACGTCCTGCATTTTATTAGGAAGTGAAGTAGTCACTTACTTATCTCATTCACTTAGTTTTCAATGGACCAATCAATGAACTGAACACATGTGGTCTGTAAATTCTGATCCCGTGTTTAACTTTTACTTAGAGTATATGCTTTAGAATGCCATTACCCCCATCATACTTACAACTTTCTCTTCTACACAGTAGGCTTCTCTGTTCTTTATCGGTGAATTATTTTAAATCACATCCAAAAGAATTACTTGACGTGGTTTTCAGATGTTGTTTTTCTTTCCCCTCTGGAAATGATATTGATCTTATAATTCAGAAGCTTGATTTTATATTTAATAAAGTTTTCTGGTTGCAGTTAAGCCAATTTGTCTTATTGGTTTTCTAACAGTTACAAACTGATATTGAGACTGTAGATGTGTATACAAGGATAAGAGAAGCTGGCTACCATCTCAGGAGAAGCAGAAAATCAGCAGTGTTGGTATGCCACTTCAAAGCATTTCCACTCATGGGTTTGGCCACATGGGATAGGTCAGTTGGCAAATGAATGAACAGTCTTATCCAGACATTCAGCCAATGTCCAGTTAGGTTCTTCTATATCCTATGTCTGCTCTATTCTGTTCTCTGCCACTGTATTACAGAGAAAAAGAAGTGGCAAACACCTGCAGTGACTGGATACTTTGAATATTTTGTTTCAGGATAATTACACTCTGTTCACTATATTTTCCAGCACCATTTTTGTTTGTATGTTTCCAGTGCAATTATTTGTGCTATTGTCTTTTTTCACACTATCCAGTGTCTTTGGTCAAATGCAGTGAATATGCCTTTTTACCCATACTGATTGTAACAAATAATGATCCTTTAATGCTTATTTGTTATAACATTTTAATTTATAATTTTTTAATTTATTTTTTATTATTCTGAAGTTGGAAACAGGGAGGCAGTCAGACAGACTCCCGCATGCGCCTGACCAGGATCCACCCGGCACACCCACCAGGGGTCGATGCTCTGCCCATCTGGGGCATCGCTCTGTTGCAACCAGAGCCATTCTAGCACCTGAGGCAGAGGCCACAGAGCCATCCTTAGCGCCTGGACCAACTTTGCTCCAATGGAGCCTTGGCTGCGGGAGGGGAAAAGAGAGACAGAAAGGAAGGAGAGGGGGAGGGGTGGAGAAGCAGATGGGCGCTTCTCCTGTGTGCCCTGGCCGGGAATCGATCCCGGGACTCCTGCACGCCAGGCCGACGCTCTACCACTGAGCCAACCAGCCAGGGTCTTAATTTATAATTTTTAATAAAGTATAATAGAATGAGACATGAAAGATCAGCCCTCTATATTTTCTTTTATTTTTTAAGTACTGTTAATTCCTTTCTCCTACACCCTAATTAAAATAAGTTACTTCTTCCATTTATCTGCTTACACCTCCAAAGTCAGAAGTGATAGTAAACAGTTGTGTGGGGTGGTGTGGAATAGATAACTGTGGCCAGTGCCAAGGGAGAACTGTTCTTAGTCACTTTTTCTTTGAAAGTTGCAAACTGTATGTCTTAATTGAGAATTATGGTCACTTCACAAAACTTCATTAGAGCAACATGTATATAAAAAAATTTATAGGCAGTTCTGGCTGGTTTGCTCAGTGGTAAAGCATGTACCAGGCGTGTGGAAGTCCCTGGTTCAATTCCTGGCCAGGTCACACAGAAGAAGTGCCCATTGCTTTTCCATCCTTCCCCCTCTCCTTCCTCTCTGTCTCTCTCTCTCTTCTTCCCGCAGCCAAGGCTCCATTGGAGTAAAGTTGGCCCAGACGCTGAGGATGGCTCTATGGCCTCTGTCTCAGACGCTAGAATGGCTCCGGTTGCAATGGAGCAACATCCCAGATGAGCAGAGTATCGCCCCCTAGCGGGCATGCCGGGTGGATCCTGGTTGGGCGCATGCGAGAGTCTCTCGGCCTCCTAGCTTCTCACTTCAGAAAAATAAAATAAAATAAAATAGTTTTAAAAAAAGTTATGTGCAAATATTTTATGCGTCAGAGATTGTAGCAAAATTAATTAATTTTCAAGTATAGCTTATATTTCCTCAGGTTTCTTTTCTTTTTTAGCTTTGCATTATAGACTTAAATAGTAGTGATGGCTTATTTTTGAATGTATGATAGTTTTGGGGGAGAAAGGAAAAAGCTTTAATTGGCAATTGCAAATAATCTAGAATTCCTGGATTTATTAATAGTTTGGACAATGTTAGTTTCAGCCCTTCTCAATTAAACTTTCATTTGTGAAATATAATGCATTATACTGGGGAACAAAATTTTTGTTGCATCCATAAACACACTTGTTCTTACCTAATTCGAGCGAGCTGATCTCAACTCTGACATTAGTTTTTCTCTGTAAGCTACAGGGGTTTTTTTGCAATTCAAGATTTTAGGGTTTCATCTTATTGTAAAATTTTCAACATTTAGTTTAACATAATGAAGTAGAATGTCTTCTTGGGCATCATCTTTGTGAAAATATAATAATTTATAATAATGCAGTAAATACACTAATACACTAAAAGGTATGATTGCATCAGAATTTGTCTACAATTTCAAAATAGAACATATTAAAACACTTATTTTAATCATAAAATTTGCACAAAACTTATTTAAATTCTATTCAGGCAAAAATTTGTGTTTGTAGCTCTTGCGTTTGTGTACTTGTTGAGGACAATCTCGTTTGATGCTCCAGCAGTAGTCTGCTCATCACTAACATAACAGCTCCAAGATTTTCGGGAAACTTATCAAAGTGACTGTCCGGGAAGTGAATCTTAACGCTCATGTTACATCCAATGTTGCAGAAAGCCAACAGCATCCTTTGAACCAGAAGTTCATAGTTTTCTGCTTTTTGTTGCCAAAGAAGTTCTTTGTAACATCCACAAAAGACTGCCATGCTGCTTTCTCCTCCTTATGCATCTTCCTGGCAAATTCTTCGTCACGTATGAGGATTCAAATTTGAGGTCCATCGAATACACCTGCTTTTATCTTCTTGAAAGACAAGGCAGGAAAAGCAGAAAGAATATGTTGAAAGCATTCACTTTCTCTATTCAAAGCCTGAACAAACTGCTTCATTAAGCCAAGTTTGATGTGAAGTGGGGGAAAAATGATCCTGTCTCGATTAACTACAGGCTCATTCACAATATTTTGCATCCCTACTTCCAGAGCTTCACGTTTAGGCCATTCCTTCTGTGTCCAGTGTTTCTTCCGATCTCGGCTGTCCCACAAACACAGAAAGCAAGGATACTTTGTGAAACCTCTCTGTTGTCCTAGCAGGAAATTTACCATTTTAAGATCCACACAAATGATCCAGTTATGCTCCTCATACTTCAGAAAGTCAAGGACAATTTTTATGTCATTATAATCTTCTCAGATGAGTTGAATAACCAATTGGAACCACTGCATAAACATTACCGTTATGTAGAACACATTTCAGACTCTGTCAAGAAATAGCTACCATTCTTTTGGACTGTAAATGGTAACAACTGCCTAGCTGAGAAGACTACTGATATCATGACAGTAAACGAAGTGTTTGTCTTCGTAAAAAAGTCCACAAAAATTTGTTCACGTTTCCTGAAATGGGATACTTTAGCTGACCAGTGAAGTACATTCTTTTCTTGAAGCCCGGAGGCTAATAACTCAGCTGCTTTCTTTGATAGGCCCAAATCTCTTACTAAGTCATTCAATTCAGGTTGGCTAAACTGCTGAGGGGTTAATGACTGCTTGGCATCAGAAGAAGACCCTTCAGATTCTAAAACCATTTCCTCATGCATCTTATCAAAATACACTTGATCACCATGTTCACTTTCTTCGTCCTTAGAAGAAATAAAACCATTGAAAACTGGAACCGGGAGTGTCTCAGAGTGTGGGATAGGTCGTATTGCTGAAGGAATATTAGGATATGTGATCCTATGCCATTTTTTCTTGCGGATGCCCTTTGTATGGATCGGACAGAAATAACAGTCACTGCTGTGGTTCTTAGGTTCACGCCAAACCATGGGAATACCAAAAGGCATTCCTTTGTGTTTTCCTTTTGTCCAGTCACGAAGCATTTTCTCACAATTATGACACACATTATGAGGAGCCCAATTCTTGTCTTGATCGCCAAGGGGAACTTGAAAATAGGCAATGTATGCATATGTCACAAATGATGAAATATTGCACCTTTGATGTTGAAGTGTGTAACAGCCACATATATAACAGAACGTGTCAGGACTATTCTTACATTTACGCCTACTCAAAGAAGCCACGATTCAATCTTAAAATAAAATAAGAGAGTGTTTTTATCAGAATAATTTTTTACATTTAAAAAGAACTAAAATTATGTAAAAGTGATGTTTGTAAAACGTTAATTGCCTTATGGTTATGTTCAATCCAAGAGTCATTGCACTTTAACTCCAATTTAAAAACCAATGCATGCCATTAAATGTAACAAAAAGAAACTAAAATTGCATAAAAACTAGAGCATGTACCAAAAAACAGGTTTCAGATTTGGAATCAGTGATGTGTAAATATATAGAAACAGTTCTAAAACCTCATGCAATGGAAAATGAAAAAAAATTGTTCCCCAGTGTTATATATTCAATGAATTTTTATTTTAAGAACTTGCAAAGACCTATACGTTATATTACTACACAGGCAAATTAGAATGGTTTTTAAATAGCAAAGCATACTGAACTTCATAAGA
The DNA here is from genome assembly GCF_036850995.1 of Saccopteryx leptura. Lineage (NCBI taxonomy): Eukaryota > Metazoa > Chordata > Mammalia > Chiroptera > Emballonuridae > Saccopteryx > Saccopteryx leptura. The sequence goes on along the minus strand of NC_089503.1, from coordinate 222,432,309 downwards.
CTCCAAATATTAAAATTAATGTACCACCTCTCTGAAAGTAAATTTTAAAAATCTAGCCTAAAGTCATATTAGTGTTTTCTAATAATATGGGTTGTAAAATCTAAATAAAGAATTATATATTGAAATTTCCCTTTATTTTAGTTATTCTGTAAGATTTACTGCACTTATTTTTTTTCAAAATATACAATTTTTGGAGTTTTCTTCTTAGTTTAGGTGTCTAAAGCTAGGATGATGTTCAGTAGTTTATGATCATCAAAACCAGAAGAAATCAGTTTTTTAATATAATAGTTTAAATTTTTATGATGCTTAGAAAATTCTGAATTAAATTTAGAATAAAATATTTTGTTATTTTAATCTGTCTAAATATTAGAGTAGATTTAATTCAATAGTATATTAGTGATAACAGTCAAATAGTAGACTTTCACATGGAATTATTACAGTTTGTCCTCATTTTGTCTTCCTAGAGCTTTTACATTCTATTCATTTTACAGCTCTTTCAGTAATGTACAACACGGATTAAATACTTTGCATGGCTGAACATATCTTACTGATCTATATTTCTGCTTCAAAAACAAAAACCCATTTTTAACGATATGCGATTCCCCCCCCCCCTCTCTTTCAGGCCTTTAGTGAATTTGAGATTGAGCAACATCAAGAATGTGCTTATGATCACTTGGAAGTATTTGATGGAGAAACGGAAAAATCACCAATTCTTGGACGACTGTGTGGCAACAAGATCCCAGAGCCCCTAGTGGCTACTGGAAATAAAATGTTTGTTCGGTTTGTTTCTGATGCGTCTGTTCAAAGAAAAGGCTTCCAAGCTACACATTCTACAGGTCAGCCAATTAGGGCCCTGTTTCTCTTTTCTGACTATGTTCCAGGTTTTTCTTTCTGTGAATACAGTGGATCCCACAACAGGATCATAAGTGGATTTCCAGGCATAGCAGAAAAAATCTCACTGGAGCACTGTGCGAAATATTCAAGAACCACATAGCATGCAATCTAACTAGCTTTGCAGTCACGGAGCAGTTAGGAAGAAACCTAATAGTTTGGTCTGATTCGTGTTCAAATGCAGTATGATCAAGTAGGATTATTTCTAGAATTTATTTTATTTTAACTGCAACAGTTCAATTTTTATGTCATATTTAACAGAGAGAAATCTATAGTTTGGTATTCAAAAATTATGTGTTCTCTACCTGGTTGGCCAGTTTTTGTGTTAATATTTTTTGTAAATCAAATTTGGAATTCTTATTCCCATTTAACAGAGCCTAATTTTTCCCCTCTTATTTGGCATGCAACACAGTAGTTCTGTAAACCTAATCCCTAATACAACTCTTACAGATACAGCCGTTCTAGAAGTCTTTAAGAAATAAAATATAATTTAGAAAAATATGGAAAATTTTAGGGGAAAATGTAGAATAACATTTTTATAACTTGAAGCCAATTTAATAATATATTAATAATGTCTAGGAAATGTGCTTTCTTTCAGTCTTTAAAAATACCAAGTTTATTGCAGATGTTTACTAAAGTCATTTAGCTTATAGTGCCATCTGGTGGTATTACCTATTTATAAACTATTGAGACTTCTCGGAGAAGTCTATCTTGGTATAGAACAGTATAAAACTCATCTGCATCAGCGACTTTCAACCTTTTTTATCTCGTGGCACAGGTAAACTAATGACTAAGATTTTGCAGCACACCAAAAGTATATTTTTTGCTGATCTGACAGGAAAAAATAGGTGTACTTTTAATTCATTCACACTGGACGGCTATTGTTGTGTTTGTTGTCATTTTTTATGTGATTATATAAGGAAAAAGAGGTCAGTATCTCTGACCAAATAGTCAGATATTGTATGATTGCATGTTTTAAAATTCTTGTGGCACTCCAGTGTGTTACAGCACAATGGTTGAAAATCACTGGTCCAGAAATCACCAAATAGAAGGTGACAGAAGACAATTTGACTTTGGGTGGTGGGTATACAACATAATCAAATGTCAAAATAACCTGGAGATGTTTTCTCTGAATCTATGCACCCTAATTAATCAGTTACTACATTACAATTAGTAATAAAATAAAAATAAATAAAATAAATAAAAAGTCACTGGTCCACATACTCAGCCATGAAACAATTTTAGTGCAGTGATTTTTGCCACAGTTTCATGCTGATTGCTTGTGTTTTCTTTTTAATTTTGTTTTAGAAATCTGAATTTTAATTATTTCATTGTCTAATACTATTTTTCATTCTAGTATATTTTATCATGAACATTAGATTTATATTGAAGTCTGTGTGGCTATGAATATTACTTGTCAGGATATTTATCTGATTTATACTAGTAATGATTGGACTCATAAATAGCACTAATTAATAATTCTTCATGGTTACCATAAATATTTTGGCTTAAGAAAAATCTTTCATGTACCATAAATTTCATACTAACAAAGAATTTTCCATACATTTAACATCTACTCTTTATGTTTCTGACAACTTATCATGTGAAGAAGGGGTAGAAAAATTAGAATCCCATTATTCCATCAATATTTTTCCGAAAGTACAGAGTTCATGATATATATAGGACTTTCTTATTCTGGCTATCACTGGTTCCAAGAATGCAGTATGAAAATATGCTGTCAAAACTATCAAAATAGCTGATGATATTGTATTTTTAAATTACCTATATGTAAATTCCCATATTTTAGCTTAATACATATTTTCTTTAGTAGGGAAAACATATCTGTTTACTCTTTGTGAACGGAAGATAAAGATTATATTATGTTCCCTTGTGTCATTATACGTGTATCTGGGTTTTTAGTAATACTATGCCATTACACACATGGAAACTTGGGAAGATATAATTTCTTTGGATCTTAGTTTATTCAAATGTAAAATAGTAATTTCAAGGTTTCTTACAGTTATAAAACTCATGACTCCTTCATTTGCCCGGCATCTACTCATGGAGCCTATTTGCAGTGTTTAAATTACCATTAAGAATCCATTGGTAGGATCTAATTCTATGTATATTTTCACTTTTTAAAAAAATTTTCAATTAAAATTGATATTCCATATCATATTTCAGGTATATAGTATAGTTTTTAGACATTTATATAACTTACAAAATGATACCCCCCATGAGTCTAGTACCCACCATTTTAAGCACATACTTGACAAACATTGAATGTTCAATAGAGCTTTATGATATAAATGTTATTTTTTTTTATTTTCTTTTTTATTTTTATTTTATTTTTATAGAGACAGAGAGAGTCAGAGAGAGAGGGATAGATAGGGACAGACAGACAGAAACAGAGAGAGATGAGAAGCATCAATCATTAGTTTTTTGTTGCGACACCTCCGTTGTTCATTGATTGCTTTGTATATGTGCCTTGACTGTGGGGCTACAGCAGACTGAGTAACCCCCTTGCTCGAGCCAGTGACCTTGGGTCCAAGCTGGTGAGCTTTGCTCAAACCAGATGAGCCCGCGCTCAAGCCGGCAACCTTGGGGCCTCGAACCTGGGTCCTTCTGCATCCCAGTCCGACACTCTATCCACTGCGCCACCACCTGGTCAGGCTATAAATATTTTTATTTTTCAAATAAATTGAAAATCTGGGAGAGTTGTTAATATGTATATTTCTAAAATTATGTCAAAGCCTGGGTTTTATCCTAATTCTGTTTATTTACTTTTCACTATAGTATATTTTCTCTGAAGTTACAAGTTTTAGATTAGAAACCACACTGATACAAAAATGGACCACTATTAATTGAAGCAACAGGTAGAGATTGAATACTTTCTTATGTAAATTTTAAAAAATCCTGTGTTCAAAAAATCTAACTGATTAGTCTCATTTTATTTCCCTGTGCAGTTCTCATCCATTCAAATCCCCATCTGAACAAACTCAACCTCATTTTGTTATGCAAAATGTGCCTGGGATATTATCTACTCCAGTACTGTCATCTCAGAAGTGAGGAATCTGGGACTGAAACTTAAATGACAACCACATAACACAAAAAATAACAGTTGGAATTAGGGTCCTGGCTTTCCAACCTTTTTCTCATTTGCTCCTGTCAAAATATATGTGTGTGTGTGTGTGTGTGTGAGAGAGAGAGAGAGAGAGAGAGAGAGAGAGAGAGAGAGAGAGAGAGAGAGTCAGAGAGGGACAGACAGGGACGAACAGATAGGAAGGGAGAGAGATGAGAAGCATCAATTCTTCATTGTGGCTACTTAGTTGTTCATTGACTGCTTTCTCATATGTGCCTTGACTGGGGGTCTACTGCAGACCTAGTGACCCCTTGCTCAAGCCAGTGACCTTGGGCTCAAGCTGGTGAACCTTGCTCAAACCATATGAGCCCGTGCTCAAGCTGACGACCTCAGGGTCTTGGACCTGGGTCCTCCGCTTCCCAGTCCGACACTATCTACTGTGCCACCGCCTGGTCAGGTGCTCTTGTCAAAATTTTATTTGTGAGTTTTTTTCTTCATGTATAAATATATATTTGCCCTCCCTTAATAGCTTTCTTGGAATAGTCTGGGTAAATTTATTCTATACTGTACTTTCTGATAGCCATATCTTCTGAAGTATTCTTATGCACTGCCTACTATGTATTTTTCCCAAAAGCTTTCTTTTTAACAAGTATTATATTCCATAACTTTTTATCAAATATTTATTTAATATAAGCTTTGGATAACCCTGTAAAGTACTAGTAATTTATGAAGGAAAATTAGGAATTTAAGGAGATTTACAGGAAAATAGAAGGAATTCTTGCCTTTGGACAGCTTACAGTCTGACAAGTTAAACTAATTTTCAGACATTTCGGAACTTCTGATTTTCAGTCAATTTCTACTAATAAGACATCCAAGTCCAGTACCATGTCTATCCACTTTTTTGCTACATTTATAAAGTGCTTAACATTATTTACTAACTTCTAGGATACACGTGACTGTTATTGATGGGCTCTGAAGTATACATTTTAATTCGCTTCATTAAATTTATATTTCTGTATACAATTTTATTTTTATCCAGAAGAAGAGCTTCTAATATTCTAAATTTTAAAACCAGGTGATTGGAAGTATGCTTTAATTGTAGCTTCATGGTTACTTTTTCTCAAGCAAAACTACAAATCCATGGGAAATGGACCTCACTGAAGAATTTCATTTTCCTCTGACAGTAGGTCCGATTTCTTGTAGGTCCAAATTTATTTTAATCAGCAAATGGTATTGTTAAAATTTTAAATAAACTAAATTTAAAAAAGAACCTGTATATGTGCTCAGAGGATACAGATATAACACAGAAAAGAAGCAGGAAATGTGAAGAGAACGTAACATTTTAAAGCATGGCATTGTCTGGTGGGGGTTTTTCTGTAGCACAAAACAACACACTATTTGTCTATGCCATTTAAAAATCAAATGATACATCAGTGAGCTCCTAAGAGAGGAAATTATTTTGATCTAACTCAATTAACTCAGAATGTCCACTAAAAGCATTTATAGGCCAAATTACAGGACCTCTCCTGGAATTTAATACTTTACCAGGAAATAAGCAAACCTGTCCTTCCAAACTAAAATGAAGGCCACCCGGGCTTCCCCTCCCTCCTCTTCCCTTTCTTCCTGAGTTTCAGTTCCTAGTTCTCAGAATTCTAGCAGATGCACTGGTAGCTGGCTAAGTGTGTTCAAGCAGTCGATTTAAAAATGGTATTGCTGACATGCTGACCTACTTCATTTATATTTTTCTGACTTGGGAAATGAAAAAGGATATTGGCAGGAAATGTATTTACTGTGTTTTAAACTCTTCTGTTAAAGGGACCATGTTAATTGACATATTGAATGTATTTCACAAGCACTCACAAGCAATTGCCTCATGCTTCCTGCTACTTTCTGCTCGTGGAATTTCTCTCAGGACATGTAAAAGTCATACCTCTTGCCTCTTGCATGTTGTAGTCAGCTGTTCGTCCTTAAAAAGTTTATCCTGCAGACTAAATTCTCTCTTTTTTTCATGGTTGGAAAATTAATTTCAGATTTATTATTTTGAGCCATCCATAGAAACCCATAGGACTCACAGGATCCATAGGATTATTTGAGTGCTTCACAGGAATGCAGTTGGGCACTGAAACAGATAAACAAAAACAGGGGCTTTTTGAAATATGTTAAGTCATTTGTTTGTGAAACGATGCCACTTTCTAGTTTTCCATAACACTGAATAATAACACCTTCTGTCGTTTTCAGGTAGAAATAAATTTAGAAGTGAGAGAATGGTTAGACTCCATTGAAATTGCAGTTGGACCAGTTAAAGCTCACTGGGCTGACTTGTTTCGTTTTCCCTGGGCAGAGTGCGGCGGCCGCCTGAGAGCAGAACCCAAACCCAGAGACCTGTACTCGCACGCTCAGTTTGGTGATAACAACTACCCAGCCCAGGTCGACTGTGAATGGCTAGTAGTGTCAGAACAGGGCTCGCGACTCGAGCTATCCTTCCCGATTTTTGAAGTGGAAGAAGAAGCTGACTGTGGCTATGACTACGTTGAGCTCTTCGGTGGTCTCGATTCAACAGCAGCGGGGCTTGGTCGATTCTGTGGATCAGGGGTAAATATAGTACCAACAGGATACCATTGACATGATGAAAAATGCTGTCAATTCATGGTTTGACATATGTACCGTATACAAAACAGCAGCGTTTTTACAAAACACAAAACATAAAACGTTATGTTATTAATGGCTTGACACATAGAACATGCCTTGCCCTTCTACCACGTCCCATCCTAGTGAATTTGCTCGGTAATATCAAACGAGACAGATGAGTTCAGTAGTTATCATTTCTCGTCACTTTCCACATTCTAAATTTTATATTTTTGGTCTTATGATGTTATAAATATTTACCTTTTTGATAATATAAATGGAATATACTTAAACACACATTTGACAATGTTGTCGCCTTCCTAAATTAAAGCATAAAGAGAAAAAAAGTATGCATGTCATTCAGACTGACATTCTCTTTTCAACAAATATATTTGGTGGGAGTGGCATGTCCACCACTGGTGCATGGGCTCAGCCGGATGTTCAACTGCACGGTGTCTCTTGTGCATAGGACAGACTGGATAGAATGCAAGATACAGGTCAGAGTGTCACCATGAGAAATAAGAAAAGCTTAAGGTTTTTTCAATGCTTTATTCCCAGAATTCTCTGCATTGATATCCAATGTTCTGAATATATGTTTTGTTTTGAAGACATTAGTCCCACTTTTTTGAATGTCTTATCAACATCTATTGCTTAAATAATACCATTAACTCCTGTCCAAATACCAACTGAAATGGAACCAAAAACCTCTTGGGACTTAGATTATTAAAACAAGAAGGAATGGATAATTTGGATTCTGGAAGTCACTCTGCCTCAGAGCAGCTGCTGAAACAAGTTTAATGTCTCTTTATCCTTTCTGAACCTCACTTTATTTATTTGTAAATTAAAGGAACCTAGCTTAACAATTTGGGGGGAAACACCAAGTTTGAAATAGACGTACATATATTCAAAGCTCACTGACTAGCCATGTGATCTTGAGCATGTCATTTGCTTCTCTGAAATTCATGTTTTCTCAACTGTAAGATGAAGGAGTCTCCCATATCCACTTTGCAAGGATTTAGGAGGATTAAATGATAGACAAAAAAAAAAAAATCCAAATGTGAATTACATTACAGAAAAAATGACTCATTTTGTTTTTTATTTGTTTGTTTTTTCTTTAGCCACCAGAAGAGATCTATTCAGGTGGGGATGCAGTTTTAATTCATTTTCACACTGATGACACAATCAACAAGAAAGGATTTCATATAAGATACAAAAGCATTAGATACCCAGATACCACGCATACCAAATAACTAATACCAAAACCTCCTTCAGAAAATAAAGGAATGTGCGTAATGGAGAGAAGACATATTTTTTTTAAATGAAGATATTAGCACAAATATTTGTATAATGAATCTGAACAGAAGAACACTGTATAACCAGAATTATCTCTGTACTGAAAGAGGCTTCCAGTGAACCCTGATCAGCATCACCAGGATATTTGAGCTCCATGCTTGACAGTACAAATGAAGCTGGTAAGAGGGCACAGCGTGTTTCCAAGAAGACTCCAGAAGCTTTTGTTCACAGTTCGACACAGATGCCTCACAACTCAGACAGTTAGGTTCAGGGTCTGTGACCCTGCAGAGTGTTCTTTTTTGACAATTTTGCAAGATTTGGGGAAAAATAAGATGATCTTGCAAGTCATAAACTGGAAAACCCTCTCCTTGTTTCTTAGAATAATTGCTTTGGCTCTGTATCTTGGACTCAGTGTCAACCAGATCCATTTAAGATGTTGTGAAATGGGAGTTGTGAGAGGGCGGTTTGTACTTGACATGTAGATGTGTCCAGCGTTGGAAACTGGAATATTTCAGCTTCATTATTTTCACTTGCAGGCCAGACTAACCTCTTCAAACACAAATCATCTTGACACCACTTTCTTTTACTGATATTCGGACAAGTTTGAAATGTCAATGGTTTCTGTTGTTGGAATTAGGCAGCATTCATGGAAGTGCTAAGAAAGTGCCCAGTTGATTGGTAAACTCAGTTCTTTCAGTGAAAGTGCTGCTTTTCACACCGTATGCAAGAAGCCTGGTGATGTCTTTGGAACTTAATGAGAAAACTCCCGACAGGTGTGAACCGGATTCTTCTAAGTGACTGCCTAATGTTTCATGCTCAAGTTTCCACTGCTGCTATCGTCTTTCTTTTGTTGTTCATCTGTTGTCGTTGTTATTGTTGATGTTGTCATGGTTAATGTTGTATTTAAAACAAAAATGAAATGAAGCAAACGTAGGCCTTGTAAGAATTGAAAGATCTCTCTCTCTTTTTCTTCCTGGGATTTACTTTTTTTTTTTTTTAATGCAATGTTGGAAAAAGGATTTGTTTCTGAAAGACTTTCTATGGTGCTATTCCATAAACATTTTTTTTAAAACAAAGTTTTTGACCGTGGAGCCAACCACCTGTAGACTATGAATGTCTCCCTATGTCTGGCTGGTGGCATTTGAAGACTAAAGATTTGTTAAATGTATTAAGAGTATATCATTGCAAGGGCAGCGCTTGTCCTGTGTAACAACTACTTATAATGCCTTAGAATTCTTGCACATGATCAAACAAACAGATCCTTCTAGAAACACATCTTTTGAAATATTGAACATAATAGTGTATGTTAACTAGCAGCTCTGTGAGGAAAATCCATTTCTGTGACAGAACATTGGGTATAAATATGTTGACCTGCTTTTGTTGTAGAAAATGACTTTCTGCTCTAAAGCGTGTGTGCTTTTAATATTGATGTGTATATATATGTGAGCTTGTTCGAGTGAGCGAAGTTATTAGAGGGTCAATAGTAGTGGTTGGTTGAAAAGTGAAATTTTATGTGCCAAGTTCTACTAGAATCCTGTTTGAAGTAGCACCTTTCTTAAGAGGTTTCATGGACAAATAATGGAAACTTCTAATTATTATCAATCTGTTAGAAAAACGGCTCTTTAATTCAGAGAAACTCTATTTTGGTATTTTTTATGTTAATGTAGATTGCTGTGTGAAGTAGCTTCGTTTCTGTTAGCTGTCCATGAACATTCAGCATTCAATAAAATTGGGTATTTTTCTTCATTTTTACAAAACTAAACTGAACACACAGACGTAGCTTATTTGTTTTCTGTTATTGTTGCCCTGAAAAATCTTTTCTTGCCTATGAATTATAATATGTAAATACATTTTTAAAACCAATTTTTTTATCTTACTGAATGTTGAACTTTGGAAATGTATAACTATTGCCTGCAATACAAAGGGTTTCTAGTGGAGCTGAATTATTCCAGTAACAACTTCTATATTTTTTTCTCTCTAATCTCCAATTAGCCAAAGTTTATCAGGAAAGGAAGAGATAAAAGAAAAAACATTAAACCTAGTGTACAACACTGTGCCTGGCCCAGTGCTGGGCACCTGCACTAGCTCTTTTTAACCTTTGCGCTACCCTTTGAAAACTGGGACGATGTTCTCACTGTGTAATTCAGGGACCAAGGCTCACGGAAAGGATGTAACATTCCCAAGGTCACAGTGTAAAATTAGATGTTGAGTCCCAGCTTGTCTGATATAAAAATCTGTGCTTGTCCTACAAAATGTAGTAGAATCAATCTTGACATATGTAAGTAGTAGACTTTTTTATGATGAAACTTTTCCACATTGAGTAAATTTTAGGGGTGAATTACAGTAAACCTTTGAGGGTAAACATATTGTTCTTTTCAGAAACAGCATGACAATTCGATATCAACTGTAGATAACTTTAAGGACCACAGTTAGTACTAGAAATTTAAAAAAAAAAAACAATAGTTCAAAGTTAGTAAATATTGGCCTTTGGTTAAAATAAATACATTAAATTTTCTTATCTGCTGTGGTAGGGGAAATGTAGTATTCTACTTTAAGAAATATTCTGGACATTCCAGTTTACATTAAGCTACAATGTGCTGCTTCAACACAAACAAGAAGTTAAAGTACAAAGGTATCTAGAAAGCATATAGAGCTGTTGTCATAACTTAGGTCTTCAGTGTGGACATTAATTTTTATTGTGTCTTATGTCCAATATCAGTACACTGCATATTATTTTTATATTAATTCAACTTTCGCTTAAATGTGTTGTTAAATGCGAATACAGACAACTTCATTGTTTTGTTAATAATTGTTAGTGTTCTAGACATTTTATTAAATTAATTTTGTAAATTATTTTTAACCCTTACATCTATTGTTGTTCTTTCTATTTGCCACAGTTCTTATTCCTATACATTCTATACACAGAAAAAAAACTGCTTCCACTTCCTATGATTTTATTAAGTTATTTCAAAAAATCATTAACCTAGATTATTGCCATGCCTTAATGTATCTGAATAAAACGACATTTTTAAAGACATGAATGAGAAACAGCAATTATATTTTCAAAGTCCCCAAATGATCCCTGCTAATATTGGCTGGATTTTTGCTATATAAGTTTAATTTTAATAATACATCATATTATCAGATTCAAATTCTGTCCAATTTTGTTTTTAAATATCTTATTCTCTTTATTTGGTTTATATTAGTAATATATTTTTATGGTAAGCTTTAAATAGGAAATGTTGTTCTCCCATATAGAAAACCTCAAAAAGCATTTAATGATTATTACTCTTCAGAAGAATAGAAGTTATTTTTTAAAAGAAGCATTAAATTATATACTTGCTTAGGAAACTATAGTCATATGTGACATTGGAAGTGACTTTTACTTAACAATTATCAAAATGTTTGGAAACTTTATTTAGTGATAAAAGGAATAAGACCTACTTTTTGGAAAACTTTTAATACGACTTGTTAAATCTGGCATGGGAGGAGGAAAACAGGAAAAATAATGACCTTCTAAAATTTTATAACATTAACTGCAGTAATGCCTTCTACCTTATAAGAAACATGCATAATATGAAATTATTAAAAAGAAAAAAAGCTGTTCTGTGAATGAATTAAAGCATTTTATGCTTCAGCACATAGTAAATGGTTGCCAATGAATACTTAGCTTTTAGTCAGTTAGTGTTATTGTTATAAAATTAAAAAATTTTGCCATTAGCTAAGGAAACAATTGTTGGCAAGGCCAGCTCTGATACACTGTGGGATATTATTATTAGTCTTTAAACTTTCCTTTGACATCTACTGTTTTCATTGTCCAGTACTCAACCTTCCCATCTGTCACTATCCATCGTTGTATCCAATCTAAATCCAGGCTCACCATGTGATTCTAGCCTTCACCACGACACCTCATTTGTGCAGAGGCTGATGTAAGATGATTGATTCCAAAGAGATCATAGGCCCTGAGCCCTACATTTATATCCTTCCTCTCATACAATATCTTAAATAATAATTAATACAGTAGATATCAACTTCTAATTTTAGAGGACTTGGAGGTAGAAATATATTTGGGTTGAAGCTTATGCAAAGAGAAGATCTAAGAAGCCAATACAGTGGTACCTTGAGATACAAACAGACAAACATACAATTTTTTTTTAAGATACGAGCTGCGACTCGGTCTGTATTTTTGTTCAAATCCCGAACAAAATTCCGAGATACAAGTCGTGATTTGGGAAGCTGCCGCTAGTTGGCGCGTTGGCGCACGGGTCCAGTATCAGCAGTTTGATATACGAGTTGACTGACTTATGAGCTCGGTTACAGAACGAGTTAAATTCATATCTCAAGGTACCACTGTATGCAGTTTAAGATATGTACAATACATTGAAGGTCCTGGCAGTTGGGCCTTGTCTTGCCTTTGTTGCCAGGGTGAAAGTGTTGAAAAAATGGTGAAATGACCTGTGTTGTTATGTATTTTTTCTATATGAATACAAGCTAGTAGCTTCACCTATCCCTTTGCCCTTACATTGCTCTGTCTACCTATATTTTTCATATAGCCGGAAATTTTATTATACAGCATTTCATTTTTGCCCAATTACCAAAATAGGAAATAAGGTTATTCAAACTAATATATAAGGTCTACCGGAAAGTTCTGTCCGTTTCTATCACAAGTTTTGACACGTAAGCACATGTTTATTTGGCGCATGTGTGCCTCTCTATTTTTATCACTTAATGTATACATACTGACGTAGCAAATTAACTAAAACAAAGTTGATTCACGTTAGTCTTATGTGTGAAGCAATAGTGTACCCATGGCTACTGATAAAGTTCATTTACGCCGCTGTATTGTATACGAATTTCAACAAGGAAGAAATGCTACAGAAGCATGTCTGTCGCATCCACCATATTCCCTGGACTTAGCACCCTCCGACTATCACTTGTTTTTGTCCTTACAAAATTTTTTGAAGGGCAAAAAGTTCAAAAATGAAGATATCAAACAAGCACTGGTTCAATTTTTCGCGTCAAAAGATAAAACATTTTTCAAAAATAGGATATGCAAATTGCCCTCACGCTGGCAAGAAATCATTAATAATAATGGCAATTATATTATTTAATAAAGTTTATTGACGGTAAGAAAAATTTGTATTTTGTTTTATTCCAAAAACGAACAGAACTTTCCGGTAGACCTTATATAATCGTTTAAACGTGCTCAATCCATCAGTGTATTTGTAAAATTAGATTTTAAAATACAGATCCAGTGGTGCTTCTATTAAATAATATCACAGTCTAGGACAATTATATTAGTCATAATGTTTGACTCTACAGCAAATTTAAGGACTGACAAACTTCATATCCACTAAAAGCTCTTTTAGGAACTTTCTATAAGAGTAGTTATAGAAATTTAGATATAAACAATTTTCAATCATGATTCCCTCATTTTTTAAAAGATAATATCAGAATCAGCGGCTCACAAATATTTAAAATTTAACATCGTCAGGGATATTTTTAATGTCTGACATATAAACTCGTTTTAATTCTCAGAAAATTGTGAGTTATATTGTCTCTATTTCATGAGTGAGGAAATAAACCAAATATACTGGGAATCAAAACTGGGTTGTTTAGAGCAGTGGTCCCCAACCTTTTTTGGGCCACGGACCAGTTTAATGTCAGAAAATATTTTCACAGACCGACCTTTAGGGTGGGACGGATAAATGTATCATATGACTGAGACAAGCATCAAGACTGAGTCTTAGACGGATGTAACAGAGGGAATCTGGTCATTTTTTAAAAAATAAAACATTGTTCAGACTTAAATATAAATAAAACAGAAATAATGTAAGTTATTTTTTCTTTCTCTGTGGACCGGTACTGGTCCGCGGCCCGGGGTTTGGGGACCACTGGGTTAGAGCATCACACCGACATGCCGTGGTTGCGGGTTGATTCCCAGTCAGGGCATATATAAGAACCAACCAATGATGGCATGAATTAGTAGAACAACAAATTAATGTTTCTCTGTGTCTCTGTCTCCCTTCCTTTCTCTCTAAAAATCAATAAATAAAAATGAAAAGAAATAAATGTACCTCAATAAAAATCATCCTACCATTTCTAAGTTAAGAAAAGATACATTCAGTTTGGATTATAAACTTATTCATGTTTTTAAAACAGTAAAAAGAAAGTTGAGAATAAGTCACATGAATAGCTGGTGTTTCAGTAGTAATATTAAATAAATCTTGAGGCATAAATGATCATATGGGTGACTCCACAATGATAAAAATAAATAGGGCATTAAAAAATTTTAAACTGAAACTTTAAAAACTTGAAGTCAGGTCAATGTTAAGAACAGACCCTCAAATAGAGATCCAGAAGAGAGGAGCCCCTCCAATCATAAGGGTATTCCCCATTCTGGAAATAGGACACATCCATCTCTAGGTAGAGAACTGTTCAGTATCAGAGGGGCAGCGGAACCCATTTCACCCACAGCAAGCAGAGAGCTCCAGTCCAGCTCTCTGCGGTTTCTCTCAATGAACATAACGTAATGCCTAGCCCTTGAGCAGTTGCACGCAGAGAACACTGACCATTCTTTGATAATCTGGAAATAGACTCACACAACATTTAAAATTCCAGCACACTCTATAAAAATGGAGATTCTGGACAGTGCTTTCTCAAGTTAAGCATGAGCAATATAACCATACTACCAAAATAGCATTCTAAAGAACATCTCAATGAGGAGAATAGGCCCCAGCAGAACATTAAATTCCTGAAATATGGCCTGACCTATGGTGGCACAGTGGATAAAGCATCGACCTGGAAATGCTGAGGTCACCGGTTCGAAACCCTGGGCTTGCCTGGTCAAGGCACATATGGGAGTTGATGCTTCCAGCTCCTCCCCACCTTCTCTCTCTCTCTCTCTCTCTCTCTCTCTCTCTCTCTCTCCCTCTCTCTCCTCTCTAAAATGAATAAATCAAAAAAAAATTCCTGAAATAGAAGAAAATACTGAAACATTTACATCTTACCTTAGTACAGCTATGAAATCTCATAAGAATGAAAATATCATTATTCAGGCATTCTATCTGAACAAAGCAAGAAACTTGAAAAATGAAAAATCAGTTCTTCCTCAAATATCTTCATAATAGCCAGTAATGCCACAAGAAAATGGACATGTTTCTAACATAGATGGTTTAGGTAAAGATCTGTGAAAGCAAGAACCAGATCTCACTCTACTACATCCACAGCACCTGCAGCAGTCTATGGCACATAGTACACACTCAATAAATAATTCTTGAATAAATAAGTATAAATCCCTGAGAAAAGATGAATAGTTATTAAATATTACAGTCAGTTAACATCATTCAAATATAAAGGCACAGTCTGAAATATGAAACAACTCAGGAAAGGTATTTCTTAGTATACATTTTTTTTTTTAAATTCAGGCAAGCAATAGATGAGTCAAAATAAGAAGCTTGGAAATGAAAAATATATGATATTGTATATTTTTTATGAAAAGAGTGCATTCCTTTTTTTTTCTTTAAGAAAGAGTTAAGATAAAGGGTTGATAGGGAAAGAAAGAAAAAACTCACCTGTGCTAGGAAAAAGAATAATTTGGAATACAGAACCAAGGCTTTATGAACACAATTCATTTCCTGGAATCTGTCCACGTTTCCTTTCCCACTCACTCAAGATCGATGGTGAGTAGGAGAGGAAGGAAAAGAAAACATGTGCTCTGCATGCACATTTCTGCCTGGTATTAATAATGTGGTAAGAACACGTCTTTAACATTGGACCACTTTTCATATGTAAGTTTCTTGCCCCATTCCACATGCGAGAGAAAAAGGAGACCAAGATGCTGACAAGGAAAAATGTGATTTTGCAAACATAAGACCAATGTATTATTTTGACCTTGGAAGAAATTTACTTCTAAATTTTCTCTTGTTGCATCTGAAGCTTATAAGGTTTTCATATGAACAACAGGAGTCCAATCAGATGTAATCATTGCTGTTGTTATAAATATAATATAAAATTAAACTTCAAGAGATTTCAACATCTTTCTTTTATATATATAAAATGTGAGTTGTTTAAACTTTAAGTAAGAAAGCTCAGCCTGACCAGGCCATGGCATAATGGATAGGGTGTCAGACTGGGACACAGAGGACCAAGGCTTGAAACCCCAAGGCCCCTGGCCTGAGTGTGGGCTCATCCGTCTTGAGTGTGGGGTCGCTGGCTTGAGCGTGGGATCGTAGATATGACCTCATGGTCACTGCCTTGAGCCCAAGGTCACTGGCTTGAAGCCCAACATCACTGGCCTGAACCCAAGGTCGCTGACTTGAGCAAGAGGTCACTTGCTCTGCTGTAGTCCTCTGGTCAAGGCACATATAAGAAAACAATCAGTGAACAACTAAGGAGCTGCAAGGAATAATCGATGCTTTTCATCTCTCTTCCTTCCTGTCTGTCCCTATCTGTCCCTCTCTCTGTCTCTATCACACACACACACACACACACACACACACACACACACACACACACACACAGAGAAAGCTCAGTATTACATTTATCTATGTCTGCTCTAGATTGGGAAAGAGTGACTTAATTGCTATGGACTTTCATGCAGGATAACCAATGCAGATTGTGTGAATGTGTGTGGTCCATCTCTCCTCAGACCCCTCTTCTATATTTACTTAACAAAAGTTTAAAATTTAGTCCTTCCTTTTTCTACGCACATTTAATGTGCCACTCAGTTACTTTTTCTTTTTCTCTGTCTATAAGCAAATGAACAGGCCATATGAACCATTAAAACCATTAGTACATAATTCCACAGGAACAGATGAACATGAAGCTTCATCACTAAAATAAAATAAATGTTTGAATAAAACAAAACCTCAGTGACTATGATCAGAATTAATTTTAAAGGGGTATCATATCACTGCATTGTCACATTCCATTTCACTTTGTAAACTGTAGGTAAACGTAGAATTGTTTTAATTGCATGGAAATATATTGCACAGCCAAAACAATGAAAAGTGTATTATCTAATATAGATGCACTCTGTGTCGATCGCAGCTCCTGGATTAATTCATTATTAATTTTTAACTCGATGAAGAGAATACTGTGAATCTTGCCTAGAGCGTAGTGATCGAGCACAGATGTTGTGGAGCCAGGCGGCCAGCAGTATAATCCAGTTTTGCTGTTTAGGTCTCAGTTTGATATTTACAAAATGGAACTAAAGGTTGCAACTTATATTTTTCAGGATTTAAGAAAAATAAAATGAGATCATTTTCATGAAATATGAAGCAAAGTATTTGGACCGTACTAAAATTTTAATGAACAAGCCATATGAACAGTATTAATATTAATAACTAAAACAGTTATTTGAGTTTCTCTTCTGTATTATTTATATATAAATACAAAACATTCGCCACTGTCTAGACAGTAGAACAAAGGAGTTTCCGTACAGTTGGTGCTGTTTCACAATTTGTCATGTAGTTGAGTTGTGTACTTGCTTGTCCTTGTCCGTTAAGAACAATATGCGATTTTTTGCCTGACCAGGCTGTGGCGCAGTGGGTAGAGCATCGGACTGGGATGTGGAGGACCCAAGTTCGAGACCCCGAGGTCGCCAGCTTGATCACGGGATCATCTGCTTTGAGCAAAAGCTCATAAGCTTGGACCCAAGGTCACTGGCTTGAGCAAGGGGTTACACGGTCTGCTGTAGCCCCACGGTCAAGGCACATATGAGAAAGCAATCAATGAACAACTAAGGTGTCACAAAAAAAAAACTGATGATTGATGCTTCTCATCTCTCTCTGTTCCTGTCTGTCTGTCCCTATCTATCCCTCTCTCTGACTCTCTCTGTATCAAAAAAAAAAAAAAAAAAAAGAACAATATGCAACTTCTAAAATCTGCTTTTGATACACTTTACTGTCTTCCCCAGATACATCTTGGCTACTAATTTTTGTTACTATCAATCTTTAAAAACATTTGCTTAAATTATAGTAGGTAGAGTCTGACAAAAACTAGTTTCTTTCGAGACTTTTTCTTCTAATTGTGTGACTGCCAGTGTGTGAGCTCTAATATTATATAGCTCTATTCTCACTTAATCCATTTGGAAGTGTTTTTCCAAATTTCATCTCCTAAAATGATTTCCCTACAAAAAGCAGAGATATTCTAAAATAAATTCTTTAAAGACATAATAATATGTCTAACAAACTATTATTGTGTAAAGCTGACACATTATTTGGCTAACTTCACAAAAGCAATGATGTATTAACAAAAAGTATCATATTTGTTGACACTTTGGTCAAAGTAGTAGCTTTGTAATAGTATTTTCTGGAGAAAAGTACTAGAGATATGCTGTCATTCAAACCAAAGGGAGAGATATTGAATTGGAAATTAACATTTTCAAGGGGTTCGCAGCAACATAGTAGAGAGGACTGAAGGACATTGAAGACACAGATTCTGTTGAAGGAGCTTATGAAATAAGATAAAAGATCAAAAATAAAAGAAGAGAAAACTGATTATATACAACAAAAAGGAAAGAAATAACAGGTATGATTGCTGTCTCTATCTGGTACATGAATAATAGATAAGATAAAAAGAGAGAGAGAGAAAAGAACATTTTTTTTTCAGACTTGGGTGGTGATGGGTTTTGAGCAACTTTTTAAATTAAAAAAAAAAAACAACCTGAATTCATTTCTAAGTAGAAGAGAGGAATTCCAAAAGGATGAAACCATTATGATTCAAAGTGCTGAGGTTAGATACTGGGCTATAATTCAAAAGAAGATAGTCAAGAATGACATTAAGGAAGACAGGGAACAGTGTGGGCTGGAAGATTTCTCTAAGAGACCAGATGGCTGGCAGGGCCAGACTGGGTCTTTCTCTATAAACTGTAGCAGAGATACAAATAGCTATTTTAAAATACATGTTAAAATTAATATTTCTCAGGGTTCAAGATTTAAAATCTATTTTGAGGTTGTTGCTTCACACAGCATAGTGCATTTTTGTATGGTTGCCACTGTATTAATGTGTGAAACAACTGAATAAAGTAAATCACTTGAAATATTATTCCCATCTGTTAGCCAGCTCCTGAATCTATGTGAAAAGTTATTACAAATCCAATTTATCATTGTATTGCACGTATTTTAAAATGAATTTGGTGGATATTTCTTCCCTAGGGATTAGAGATGTGGTTTTAATCCAGGACATGACCCATTCTCTAAGTATGAGGTTCTGCCTACTGACAGATTCCAATAGTGAACAACTTATGGGTGCCTCACATTTTCAAGTAATATGCAAATTAATGCAGTTTATCTAATTACTTTTAGATGCAGAGTGATGCTCGGTGGCCAAATAACCAGAAAACAACCATTTATCAACCGAAGAGTTTCATGAAGAATCACCGGTGTAGCTGAGTTCTGCAGCACGACTCCTTATTTTATCTGTGGCACAGCTGGCTGCTGGGGAATCGCTAGGCTTTCTTCTATCAGTAACAGCTTGTAAGATTCAGGAAGGAACATGGTGAGTAGCCACACCTCAGGATACTTTCTCCCAAAGGAAATAAGCTGCATAAGAAAGACTCTAGGGAATATTATGAGAGTCTGTCAAATTGGTTTTCTAGAATTTATTTGAATCTTCCTTTTCTCCACTCCCGAAGAGGAGAAAAGTCTTCCAGTCTGTTTTAGGGCTGATTCCATTCACTGTGGTTTGATTTAAGTCTTCCATGCTTGTTGCTCATGTTCATTTCTTGCTTCAGAGAAAATAAGCTTTAAAATCCTCATAATATGCTTGGTTGTGTACAGCTCTTTTAAAAAACATGTTTTTGGAGAAGTTATTCAAACATTTCAAGGTCTCTCGTGTATCTGCTATGGATCAGAACATCTTGCGAAGCACAATTTTCAGCAATGGCATAACCGGACCCCTTGGAGGGAATTCAGCATGTCACTTTATAACATCTATTTCTCGGATACTTCTTGATTCCTGGGCAGACTAAATTTCTTTTAGGTATGCATATGTTTAAAAGTAAGGATGCAGGTACTTGACAATGATGCTTCATGGTTCATTGGATATCTTAAACAAATTTTATATTGGAGAATAGAGGTAATAAAAGCCAAAAGCCTGGCAGATGGAAAAGAAAGTATCTTGCTAAGTAAGCATTTATGTCATTTTGGCTAAAGAAGTCTTGTTAGCCCTGGCCGGTTGGCTCAGCGGTAGAGCGTTGGCCTAGCGTGCGGAGGACCCGGGTTCGATTCTCGGCCAGGGCACATAGGAGAAGCGCCCATTTGCTTCTCCACCCCTCCGCCGCACTTTCCTCTCTGTCTCTCTCTTCCCCTCCCGCAGCCAAGGCTCCATTGGAGCAAAGATGGCCCGGGCACTGGGGATGGCTCTGTGGCCTCTGCCTCAGGCGCTAGAGTGGCTCTGGTCGCAACATGGCGATGCCCAGGATGGGAAGAGCATTGCCCCCTGGTGGGCAGAGCATCGCCCCTGGTGGGCGTGCCGGGTGGATCCCGGTCGGGCGCATGCGGGAGTCTGTCTGACTGTCTCTCCCTGTTTCCAGCTTCAGAAAAATGAAAAAAAAAAAAAAAAAAAGTCTTGTTAACTCATTAGCAGAAGTGAGAGGCAGAATGGGCAAAACCTTGTCAGCTCTGAGTTAGGTAAATGGTATGTGTAGGGAAGATGTAATGATTCAGAAAAACTATTAATGTTCTTGTCTTGGCCTCATGACTCCCTTTCTCTCTCTCTCTTACTTTCTTTCTCTTTTTCTTTTTTTTTCTCTGTAACTGAGCCAAACAGAAAACCTAATGGACAAGTAAAATATCAAATTTATACTTTATTTGGGGATTTTGGGTGACAATCAGCAATTGTAAGCTCAAGAACCAAATAGAATGCTATGTTCTCTACATTAAAAGTATATCTCACTGAAACCTTTTTGTTGGAAGTTGTTTTTGAGAAAAATAGAGACTCGTGAATATGACATCAAGGATCCTGGATACCCTTATCAGTGGAATCACACAGCTTACATTTTAGGGAAAAGGGAGTTAACATCATTTTAGTCTGTAAAAAACACCGTACTATTCTCTCATTAAAATAGATGAAAGTTAAAAAAAATAATTTAAAGATTGGCTGATAATTTTTTGGAAGAAAATATTAAAAGTCAAAAAAATTAGTTTCTGAGAATTGATAAAATGCTACAACCAAATTATAGCACTGTACTGAATACACTTTGTATAGTACAAAGTGCACTGTACTTCTTTGTAAGGAAAATAAGGATGTTTATTTAAACATTATTGGTTGGTATGACTTCGCAGGCTTGAATTAAAATAAATGGAGAAAAATATCACAAAGTTATCTAAGCATACCCTCAGCAGTTTAACAATGGAACAGTTGTTTATTCTGAAGAACACAGGAAACGGGCCCTAGGGGCCTGATGGTATTAATAACACCCATAAAATCAGAAGCAGATAGAATGAATGACCTTGCCCTGAAGCAACTCTTAATATTTGGTTTTGTATTCCTCTGGACATTTCATAAAATATATGAACAAATAGTAGAAGAATGTGCAAACCGTGCGGGAACAAAGAAGCTATTGCATGAAATGTTTGAGACTGTGATCATCTGTGCACATCTGTTCCTATTAGTGGAAGAAATGAGATGTTCTCAAGCTCTTTAAAGTGGAACGAGACTGGGAAAACATGACATTATGTTTGGGTGATTGGTGACTAGAGGCGATATTCAGATGATTTTCCAATAGCCTTCTTGGGTGTATCACCTCCTCCCATTTTATTCTCAGGCTTTCACAACCCCTGAGGGCTGACGCCACCAGATCACCACTGGGAAGAGTGATGAGGTACAAATTTGATTTCCCGCTACCCACTGGCTTTCTTGATATGCTAACAATCATTCAGCAACAGAAAGAGCCTTTCAACCTATAAAAGCCTGAAGTTATAACATCTGTTATACACAAAGTTTTAGGATCTTACATTTATTGAAAAGGAGAGCATGGAATTGTAGTTCCTGGAGATTTTCAGTTACATCTCTTAGACTCACCAAAATCCCCAATGCAAAACAAAACAAAACAAGACAGATCGTTCGGTTATATTATTATTTAATATAAGATCTACTATAAGTTAGGGTGGATGGTTTGTTGGGCTCCTTTGTTTCACATTTCTCTGAACAACTCAGGAACAACAGAACTAATTTGTACTCTGTCATTGAAACATGGGTTTTAATGAACAGGTGCACGATTTTCAAGTTATAGGAATTACATCTTTTTCAATTTTGCATTGATGCTTCTATCTCATTAAGGTTAATTTTTTTCACCAAAAACGGTTTTCTTGGCATCTTCCTTCTGAATCTCATGCTTCCTCCATGCCCTGACCCAGATCATCTCGTTTTTATCTCCCCAGTCACCATGCTACAAATCTAGCAGTGCTGTTTGATTTTTACTTTTTTTATATCCCGTGTTTAATCAAATCACCAGGTACTATTTCTTTAACTCTACAAGCAGTTTTTGCTTTGGTTCCTAGTTTTCCATCCTTAAGAAAACAGCCCTGGCCTCACTCTCATCATCTTTGTTTGGATCATTGCAACAGTCCCCTAACTGATGGCCCTGCATTGATTGAGACTAGACTTGTAGATTCCATACCCCTCAGAGCTGCTGGAGGGGTTCATCTAAAACAGCAGTCTGACCATGCAACTCTCTGGTAAATTCTTTTGACAATCTCCATTTCCTGCAGGGTAAATATTAAGCAACTGAGTATAATGTGTATGATTCTCTACAAGGACCTTTATCTGAAGCTTTTGTTTTTCTGGAATTATTAGCAGGGGTTTTTTTCTCCTGGCTGCATCTTTATTATGCTGTTATCTATGTTATAGTATGTGTTGATATGATCATCTCCTATTGCTCCAGACTAGACTAGAGAAACAACCTACCCCACCTTCTAAAAAGTGACTATTCAAGTAAAAAACAATACATTACTAGATAGGCCATGTGTTTTAAGGCAAATGTCTAGCAATACTCATTGTTTTTTCCATAAAATTTTATTTCTTTCACCTTCTTTCTTTCCAATTTTCAAGATTACATATGTATCTACCATGACAGATATAGCTATGTATATGAATGCTTCTTCCTAAATTCTAGTCCATTTATATGTATATATATATATAAGAAGTTAAGTAAGTAGATAGAAGATATTATTCAGTGACATGAACATTGTCATATTAGAAAACTAATAAAGTTTGTGGCTTTGGCTATAACAACAAAAATAAAGGTTCATGATTAAAAGACTATTCCTATTGATCTTCTACCCAATCAAACCCATCTTTAAAACCATAACTGGCCCTGGACAGTTTGCTCAGTGGTAGAACATTGGCCCAGAATGTGGATGTCCCAGGTTCAATTCCCAGAAAGGGCACACAGGAGAAGCAACCATCTGCTTCTCCTCTCTCTCTCTCTCTCTCTCTCTTCCATTCCCACAGCCATGGCTCAATTGGTTTGAGAGCATCAGCCCCTGGCACTGAGGATGGCTCCATGGAGCCTTTGCCTCAGGCACTAAAAATAGCTTGGTTACAATCATGACCCCAGATGGATAGAGCATCAGCCCTAGGTGGAGGTTGCTGGGTGGATCCTGGTCAGGGCACATGCAGGAGTCTGTCTGTCTATCTCCCCTTCTCTCATTTGGAAAACAAAAGGAAAAAAACCATAACTAAGATATTCTCTGTCTGTAATTAACACATATTATTTTTGAACTTGAAGAAATATGGATAATATACATTCATAGAAAAATTGTTTTATATGTACATTTGGGGATATGAAGAATTTGGATTTTATGTTATTTTACTAGTTCCTGTGCTACACAACTCTTTTCACTTTCACAATTTGAGCAACCTATTTTCAACTTTGAAATAGTAAGAAGGTTGGCTTGATTTCATGCAGCCAAGAGTAGAATGTGATTGTTTTGTGGGCCATTGTTGGTGTGGGCAAAACATCAATTAATTAAATGAAAATTACTTGGTAGAGGAAACACATGTATGAGAAGGACTTAGTAATAAACTGAATATTAGGTGAAGGACCTAATACAGAGTTTTAAAGCAGAGTTTTAAAAAAAATTATACAAAATTTTTTAAAATGAGGACAAGTTGGCAGCATTTATTTAAAGTAAAAGTTCTTTGAAATAAAATACATATTCTGGAAATGTACATTTGGCTCTTTCCATACAAAAGCTAATGGCCTTTCAATTCTTATTGTCATTTTTTCCCATACTCCTATTGTTTCTATAGGGCAGAACTTAATAAAGTTGTGAAAGTGCTAATTTGAATAAATTATAGCTTGATTTGGAATTTTCATACATACGGTAGATCATGTATGCTGATTGTGGTTTTTTCTATTTCAATTACTAGTTACTATTTTTAATAGAATGCCATTTATTGTAGATTTGCTGTGCTCTGACCCGTTTGAGTTTCTACAAGAGCCCAGGAGGAGGAGGAGGAGCTCTTTTCCCTGCTCATTCCCCTACCCACCTCCTTCCAGAGAGCTCGTGGCCTTTCCTTTGTCACAGCCTGTGTTTTATTTCCCTGTCTACCTGCTGCTATTGCCATGGAATAATCTACTGTGATCGATTTGCTTTGACAAGCAGACCATATGATGTGGCAGAAGAAACCAGAATGAGATCAGGAATCCAAGTGCTTGAGTTCTAGCTCTGACTCTGTTATCAAGATGTTACGTGTCTCATGAAAAGAACATGACTCTGGAGCTCAGTTACTCGTCTGTAAAGAGTAAGATAGGACTAAACGCCTCTGCATTCTGTTCTGAATGCACAGGGAATTCCAGGAACACGTCTCCTGTTATATACAGTTCTTGTGGAAGTTCATCTCCATATAGTAGTTTAAATAATTGTGTTCGTATTTTTCACTTTTCTTGTAGACCCAGATTATTTATTGAAGTTCTGTTATTAGCACTTTTTTTTTTTTTTTGGTTCACAGTTTATGCAAGATGCCAATGGCCTTTGTTTTCTTGATGGAGCAATTGTGGGGCACTGAGCAAGGAATAGATACCAGATGGGTACCCCGGAAATCTCTGGAGGTCGAAGGAGATGTGCAGTTTTCCTCATGTTCTGCTTTCCTTTCTCCCATGGCCTGACCTGGCCCAGGTGCTCTGCTGGGTCTGCCCACCTCCCTAAACCTTCCCCCTTTCCCAATCTGGCTTCTGAGAAGTTGGGAGGGGATAAGATCAAAGCTTTAATGTCCTTTTTCATCAAGATTCTTTCAGGAGCAGCCCTTCAATTCAATTAAACAAATCGTCATCACAAAACTGAACATTAGATTCTGCACTAGGTCCTAGGGATACAAGGCATTGCTTAGCCTTGTCTTCGAGGGAGTGCACATGGTAACAGATGTAATCCAGATACATGAATGTATATTTAGCTATTTTTAGCTAGAACTCTCTGAATGTTTGGGGGTTTTTTAAGTGAGGGGAAAAGAGTTAGGGAGACAGATTCCCACATGTGCCCCCAGTGGGATCTACCTGGCAAACCTCTTCCCCTGCCTGGGGGCTGATGCTGGAACCAACCAAGCCACTGGCTGTGAGAAGAAAAGGGGGGAGAGGGAGGGGAGAGAAGCAGATGGTTGCTTCTCCTGTGTGCCCTGAGTGGGGATCGAACCCAGAACATCTGTATGCCAGGTAACACTTTACTCATTGAGCCGATCAGTCAGGGCCTGAATATTTTTTTAATGTAAAATAAAGCCTTTAGTCAGCACAGGTATACTTTTGTATAATTCATCTTATACCTGTGCACTCTCTGCGTTGTGTCTTATCTGGCCCTTTTAACTCATTTATGTCACCTGATGACCCCTGAAGTAAAAAGAATTTTAACCCTGGTAAAATATAACATAAACAAGTGATGCCATCTATTGCTTATTCACTGTAGTGGTGTGACAGTGTGGTGGCAGAACTGATAGGGAGCAAATGTCAGAGAGCTGCTGTCCTCCTTCAGTACGAACATACGCCCCTGGAGACGACCGGGCCACCCGCTTATTCTTATGATGTGATGATGCCTACACAGAAAAATATGATCTTCAAAACGATTAATTCATAATGTTACTGAAGAAAAAAGAACCTGAATTTGTGAGAAACTTCTCTTTTAAATTACATTTTGGCATAAATGTCATCATCTCAGTAATATTTGAATTTAGTCTTTATATAATATTTAAGTTTTTATCTTCATGTCAGGAAGTTTTGGCATCAGGCAATATGATAGGCAATGTTAAAATAAGACAGAGATGGCAAATTCAATACTCTAGGTTAAGGTTTTGAAAAAGATGGTTTAAAAATAGAAAACACTAACAGGGTTAAATCACTCTGTTAACCCCAAGGCTGCCGGATTTCTGTTTTGTTTACCACCGTGTAACCTCACTTCTTTTGACACTTGGCTTAAAAACATCACTCCCAGTCATGGCTCTATGTTCCGAATAACAGCCTGGGATGTAGTGTAAGGCTAATGCAATTCAGAGTCTGGAGCAAGGTGTTTCACAGCAGAAGGGGTGATAACACAGCCATGGGCACAGAGGTGTGCAAAGTGTATTCACTGTCCTAATGTATTGGCCATCACTTTTGGTCTCTGATAGACTGTCTGTTTCAGGTCTCCCGTGAGAGTGAGCACACCCGCACAATGCTCTGTGGCGTGGCTTCCTGAGGAAGAACTGCTCTGTGGGCATCGGCTATGGGAGCTGTGGTCATAAGTGTCCCCTCAGAACCTTCTCCTCTAATAGCTATTTGTACTTTTATAACACCAGGAACACTAATTTGTAAAGGCACCATTATTTCTTGCTTTACAGATGTTTCTAACAGGTAAAATAAATAAATAAATACATGTAGAGAAAGTTGACAATCTATACATTTAGTGTTTAGAGGTCACTTGGGCCAATCAAAATTAAGATTGTGGAAACTCTTCCACTTCTCCCTGCAGGGAGCGTAAAATCAAGCCGCAAACAGTGAACCCTCCCTTTGCAGTGAGTGTGCAAGGTCTGCTAACTAGTGCCGTTTGTGCATGGTGCATGGACTCGCCTCCTGCAAGGTCTGCTAACTAGTGCCGTTTGTGCATGGTGCATGGACTCGCCTCCTGCAAGGTCTGCTAACTAGTGCCGTTTGTGCATGGTGCATGGACTCGCCTCCTGCAAGGTCTGCTAAATAGTGCCGTTTGTGCATGGTACATGGACTCGCCTCCTGCAAGGTCTGCTAAATAGTGCCGTTTGTGCATGGTACATGGACTCGCCTCCTGCAAGGTCTGCTAAATAGTGCCATTTGTGCATGGTACATGGACTCACCTCCTGGACTCTGAGTCTAATGTATGCATTTCAAAATCATTGTTTGGCCTGACCAAGTGGTGTCGCAGTGAATAGAACTTCGGCCTGGGACACTAAGGACCCAGGTTCAAAACCCCATCGCTGGCTTGAGCGCAGGCTCACCAGCTGGGGAGCGGGGTCACTGGCTTGAGTGTGGAATCACAGACATGACCCCAAAGTTGCTGGCTTGAGCCCAACGTTGCTGGCTCAGCTGGTGCCCGCCCGGTCAAGGCACATACGAGAAGCAATCAGTGAACAGCTACGAGTTGATGCTTCTTTTCTCTCCTCTCTCTCTCTCTCTCTATCTCTCAAAAAACAAAACAAAACAAAAAACCAGAATGGTGTGTTTCTGATTTAACTAATGATTTTTACAGGGAGGGTTGTTCACCAGAAATGTTGTGATTATATATAATTAAGAGCAGGAAGCCTGAGACAAAATATTTGTAATATGTAGAAAGAAAAGTTATTTTGCACAGTACATTATGGGCTCCTCTAAATCAATAATTAAAATTTTTAAATGCTTACTTAAAAATAAAAGTACACAGTAAAAAGATAATAAGGGAGAAATAAAACTAGAGCCATCGGAAGATACCATTTTCATACATTACATAGTAACAGTAAGGCAGTGTCTTCTCATAGTCAGCCATGGCCACAACTCCCTCCGTCTCGGTGTGTGAAGGAATTGAACTTCCCAGCCCCTTTGCTATCAGAAGGAAAGGCTGACAAGTGCCAGTGGGTGGCAAGAGGAAGCAATAGTGTCACTAGTGGGTCTCAATGTTTAAAAATAATCTCTTTTAAAATATACAGCTAAGACCGTGGCTGGTTGGCTCAGTGGTAGAGCGTCGGCCTGGTGTGCAGGAGTCCGGGTTCGATTCCCAGCCAGGGCACACAGGAGAAGCGCCCATCTGCTTCTCCACCCCTCCCCCTCTCCTTCCTCTCTGTCTCTCTCTTCCCCTCCCACAGCCAAGGCTCCATTGGAGCAAAGTTGGCCCCGGGCGCTGAGGATGGCTCTGTGGCCTCTGCCTCAGGCGCTAGAATGGCTCTGGTTGCGGCAGAGCGATGCCCCAGATGGGCAGAGCATCGCCCCCTGGTGGGCATGCCAGGTGGATCCCGGTCGGGCACATGCGGGAGTCTGTCTGATTGCCTCCCCGTTTCCAACTTTGAAAAAATACAGCTAATTATCATTAAAGGAATTTAAATCTTACACTGGAACATACCTACTTAATATAAAATTATGATGTAATGAATAAATAGAGGAACAAAAGGGATGTAGGAGTAGAAAAAGTTAATGGCAGATGTTAATTCACTAAAAAGAATAATGATCTCTCTTCTTCTGCAGCAAACTTAGAGAACATGGATTCCAAATGGTTTATTACAAGGTTAGAGGAGAGAATTTTGGTGCTAGACAAATATAATTTTGGTTGTAATATATCACTGGGAAATAGAGTTCTGTGGTTATTTAATTTTTGTGACACCATCACACTATTTTGACTGATATGAAGAGTAAAACAGATTGCTGACATCCAGTAGGGGTGGCTGTGTGGAGAATCAGGCACCAGCTGTTGAGGGGAGTGTAATTTGGTACATTCTTTTTGGGGGAGCAATTTAGCAATTTGTATAAAAATCTAAAATTTTATGCCAATTAACCAACAGTTTCACAGCTATGATTTTATCAAACAAAGGTATTTTCACAAAGATAAAAAAAAGATGTTCTTGCAGAAATTCTTTAAACAAACTGTTGAAAATGAGCTAACCATCCATATATAGGAAAAGTGGTTTGTCCAAAAACGACACACAACAGTCTAAATAATAAAGAATGTTTACATTTATTACTACAGGAAAATATCCTTGAAATATTAGGATGAACAAGAAAGCTATAAAACAATAACAGACGTTTTATAGTTTTCTGACTTATACCCAGTTATATGGAGAGGAAAATGCAATTTTAAAAAATGCTGTGATCAATGGATAGATGTGAGATACAGGGGAAAAAACTTGAATGATACACTAAACTGTTGAACAGGGTTGTTCATCATGAATGGGGTAGGGAAGAGGAATTCTGGGACTTATTTTAGATATTTCTAAATTATTTACATTTGTTATGACTATCATATAGGTTTTTGTATTTTAAAAACCTATCTGTGATAAAATATATTTTTATGCTTTTTGAGGTAATTCATTCCTTAGCTTTTAACATTCATAGTAGGAATGTGACTGTAGCCTTTGGTTTCATTGCCAGCAGATGCAAGGTATTTGGTAGTTGTGACTAGTCTTACTTCCTGGGAATAAACAAAGCTAAATCATTCATTTGTAAAGCCAAAACAAATAAAAACAGCTATTAAACAGAATATATTTCTAGCTCAAGATGTTATGGGCATATGGCCTTATATCTTGTCCACTTCCAAACTCCAATGAAATGATTCAAAAAATAAAAGTAAAAAGCAATTTGGTATTAGTGTTAAAATAGGATTGATTTCCTCGCATAAACCAGAAGTAAAAAGTGACTCCATTAGGGGAAGAATATTCCAAAAAGGGAGAAAGAGTCCTCAGAGGCACGACAATGGTGTTCATCAGGGCTGGGGGAGAAGAAGAGAGGGATAGTATGCCAAGCACAAATCTTGATCTGATTGAATACACAATTTCTCAGTACACTCACTCCCAACAAGATGGAAATAAGGAGGCATGCCAAACGAAGATCAGAGGCTGCTTGGACTGGCCCCTGGAAAGGAGACTTCTGATTATTAGAGATGAGTCATCATTGCCAACTCCTAGGATTCCAGCCTGAGAGTCCCATGATGACCTGCCTTTGAAAACACCTGACTCCTGGAAAGCAAATCTTGTTTTTAATGAAAATCATTATACAACTTTCTGGCCAACACATTTTACTAAATGACTGGTAATGGTGTTGCCAAGGAGATATACTATTAGTTCAAATAGAGAAGCATAGAAAACACATCTGTCATCACAGCCTAATGCAGTACTTGCCTCTAGTTTATAGGTTCTGTGTAAAGATGGAAAACACCATGGCCTTGAACCAGCTCATGCAAGGGAGTCCGAGCAGGCATAATTCTGATGTGAATGGTTGGACAACTCTGTGTAATTTAAAAAGCAATTAACATCACAATGAATTTTTTCTCAGAAAACAGAAAACAAAGTTAGCAATGACGAGTTGCCCTTGATGCTCGAGAGCAATCAGACTAAAGCTATTTACAGCACGAATATGTGCTCCTCCTTTGTTAGTTTGGCTCATGCGTCTGCCTTGGGAATGAGCTATTAAATGCAGACTTAATACCCAGCCACAAGGTGTCAGCGTGTGGGCGGCAAACAAAGCTGCAGGTATAACCTCACTCCACCCTACCAGGGTTTCTCAGTGGGAGGCCAGCTCCCGGGGGAAGAAACACACAAGTTCAAGGAAGAGGAGGAGAGAAGAAAGACTATCTCTTATGTCTATCACTTTCAAAATCAAATCTAATTTTTAAATTTTATGCACCGACTCAACAACAAACTCTTTTTTTTTGTATTTTTTTTAAGTTGGAAATGGGGAGGCAGTCAAACAGACTCCCGCACGCGCCTGACCTGGATCCACCCGGCATGCCCACCAGGGGGGGATGCTCTGCCCATCTGGGGCATTGCTCTGTTGCAACCAGGGCCATTCTAGCGCCTGAGGCAGAGGCCACAGAGCCATCCTCAGTGCCCAGGCCAACTTTGCTCCAATGGAGTCTTGGCTGCGGGAGGGGAAGAGAGAGACAGAGAGGAAGGAGAGGGGGAGGGGTGGAGAAGCAGATGGGCGCTTCTCCTGTGTGCCCTGGCCGGGAATCGAACCCGGGACTCCTGCACGCCAGGCCGACGCTCTACCACTGAGTCAACCGGCCAGGGCCAACAACAAACTCTTTCTTAAACTAGAGCAGCACAGCCTTGGGAATGTGGTTTTTTTAATCCAAATATATGTAAAAGGAATCTTTAATACAGGACCTAAGTAATAAGTGTCGATTATTTTTAATGAATTTTGCAACAGGGGAGATGCCTTTCAACTAAGGCAGAGTAAGTTTTAAGCCCTTTCAAATATTTTGGATAAGCAATCTTTATTTCTTTCACATTTCTGCTATTCCCTCTGCATATGTAGACACTGTATGTTTCCCACAGATTTGGACTTAAAATTTGGAATCTTAAGTTCACAGAATGGCATCATTTTCCATGGTCATCTAAAGAGGGCTGACATTCTGTTTTTTCTGCAACTTCCATGAAAACGGTTTCTTTTTTTTTTTTTTTCTGTACACATTCTGAAAAATGAAGATTACGCATCTGACAACAGTTCAGTGAAATCTCTGGGAACATTTATAGATACCTTGAGTTCATGGGTGATGTGAAGACTAATAGTCAGCGATGAGGAAATCACCTCCCATTTGGGGACATATGACATGTTGGTATGAATGGCATTTCAGTGGGAAATGCCATCTCTAGGTTCAGTCTTTTCAAAATAGTCATCTTCTACATAATAAAAAAGTGGGTATATAATATTTATATGATTTTTGACATACTTTCTGATTCTTCCCTTCTTTTTCATAATATGTCCGTTTACATTGAAATCCTTAAAAAGAGACTGAGAAAGTTTGAGAATGAGGTAAATCAGCAGTGTCTGTTAAAGTACATTTGTACTTTAAGTACATTGTACTGTAGCACCTGTGCCCAGTGCTACAGAGGTGGGGTCAAATGAAGACTGACCATTGGGACTGTCCCAAAGGGACTAGAAAGATAGAAGCTTCCCACTGCGACTGGAAAAATAAAAGTCATTGAATTATAGTCAGAGTAGATTCAATGGGCTAGACTTGTGGACTCATAGGCCTTGCTAGAATGGCTGAAAGGAGATGGAAGGTCTTGTGCACAAGCAAAGAAAATGGCCTTAGACAAGAGTAGGCTGGATGCATAATCTATTTTTTACAGTCAGAAAATGAAATAAATAAATATGAATGTAGGCCAGTTTGTGTAGGTCAGGGGTTGGGAACCTATGACTCACGAGCCAGATATGGCTCTTTTGATGGCTGCATCTGGCTCACAGACAAATCTTTAATAAAAAAAAATAATAACGTTAAAAATATAAAACATTCTCATATATTACAATCCATTCATGGTTGTGGGTGACTGGAGCCAATCACAGCTGTCCTCTGGGACAACACCAAATTTTTATTGGATAATGCGTAATGTACACGGGTCGTTGTATGGCTCTCATGGAATTACATTTAAAAATATGTGGCGTTCATGGCTCTCTCAGCCAAAAAGTTTCCCGACCCCTGGTGCAGATGGTGGTAGGAAGATGAAGAATCTATTCAAAGGGATTCTATTTCCCCAGAAAATATGAGGCAAAGTCATCATGTGAAAGAGATCAAAAAGTGAGTGTTGAAAATTTGAATAGAGGACAAGAACCATCCTAAAGACTGGAAGGGTGAATTGACTAGGGAAATGTAGTGGGGTTCCTGACTGGTGCTATAAATTGAGTAGAGATTCAGGTGGTAAGAAAGCAAAAGGCCAGATTAATGGGTTGGTAATCTTTATGGGAGGGATCAAGGGGTTGTTCCAGAGGATGACTAGAGCAAGCTCTCTGGGAAGATAGGAGGCTATAGTTGGGAGATGTGCAGAAATCAGGAATAAGTCCTTGAGTGGGATTGGAGTTTACCTTTTATATGGTTATAGAAATCACCCAGAATGATGACATGAATGTTGATTTATAAAGAAAAATATCGCAAACTAGTAGTGCAGTGAATGAGGGATGGTGACCAGGAAATAGTTAACTTTAACAGAGAGGAAGTGAGTGATGTTGCTTATCGGTTTGGGCTTCAAAAAGTTATATTTTCGAGGGAAAGGGGGAAGTAAATGTTCTAGAATAAAAATTCTGTGGTAATGGGTGAAATGGAAGTCCTTCATGAGTGTCTGTGGTAAATAGCTTTATAATGTGTTCCTGAATCATTTTACTATTATTCTCAGAAGTTCTCATTATGATTTAACTGCCACCTCCTTCTCCATTTGACCCATCAAGCAGTTGGTGAACAAGGAGTAGTCACGGCATAGGACCATGAGCATTCAAAGTATAAACTGGTTTGAAAATTCTAACTATGAGAAAACGGGGAATTCGACAACAGGAGCGTCTTACCTCTGCCAAAATTTTGACTCACTTGAAAAAAACTAAGTATTAGAAGCCAAACATGATAAATGTAGGACTATAAACAAACCTAAGTCTAATTTACCTAAACAAATCCAACCATCTAAAACATAAAACAAGATCACTATTGAATTATGCAGTGATATGGTGCATTTTATTTAAACATGCATCCAAATTTGGGTTTTTCAGTTCACTTGTAAATCTTCAGTGTTTTGTCAATGTGTCTTATCATTGACAGAAATTATGTGTCTTATCCCAGAAATTATGTATAGTCATGTTTATTCCAGTAAGAGAAGTTATAATACAGGGTAAAAAAACATAGAGTTTTACAGAATTAGTCAAGCAGTCGGGTTGTATAACTCTTGGAGGAATGCAGGAAGGGAGTGCTTACTGGGACGAGTGGAAATAATCACGGACAAGTGGAAGATGTAGATGTGCAAATGGAGGTTCGTGACGAAGGCAGGTGCCAATGCAGCACAGAATTTCCCAATCCCCTGATTCCCTGAGGCTCTCAAGTTTTACCCTGGAGATCTTGTTAGTTACATCTATGAAAATTTTAACAGTTTTCTAAATTGGAAACATTTTTACAGGTTATACCTTAAAAGATCCATATGTTGCTCATTTTGGAGAAAGGAAATGAATTGAAACAAGAAGAACCCCAAACCTACATGTTTTGAAAATCAAAAGGCAATAAAGAAAGCACATGCTAACCATTACAGATGTTTACACTAAGTAAAAGCCCCACTGGTTTTTAGAGATCCTAGGTCAGCACAAATGAAATATCACATTAGGGATAGTTTTCCCTTGAGGAAGTTTTGTACTAAACAGCCGAACTAGTAAATTATACTTTACCATAACTAATTACAGTGGTACCTTGAGATATGAACAGACCAGCATACAAATTTTTTTAAGATACAAGCTGTGACTCGGTCGGTATTTTTGTTCGAGATCCGAGTGAAATTCTGAGATACGAGTTGTGATTCGGGAAGCTGCCGCTAGTTGGCGCGTTGGCGCACGGGCCCAGTATCGGCAGTTTGATATATGAGTTGACTGACGAGCTCGGTTACAGAACAAATTAAATTCATATTTCAAGGTACCACTGTATTAAATATTTATAGATGTGTGTTATAGGGGATAAAACTGTACAAAAACAAGGGTTTTTTTTGATACATCAAGTTTTCATCAATATATTACTGATAAAAATCACAAAATTTCTAATCTTACTCAAAATTCTTTGTTTCTTTCTTTATCTTTTCCTGTTAATGTCAATCTTTTCCACATTTATTTCTTTATCATTTTTTAAGGTTTTTTTTTACATTTATTCCCTACAATGACATTTGCACTGTGACAAATAAATATGAAAATGACTTAATAAAGGAGTTTAAAAATGCCCAAAAGAAGCTTGACTTTTTCTAATATAAAAAATTGCATCCAAAATAATGGAAAGAGAATATGGAAAAGTAAGGAGAATTTCCATGTGTAATATCGGCTACACTGATGCAAAGTGAGGACAGACATATACTTTAGTACAGGGGTTGGGAACCTATGGCTCGTGAGCCAGATGTGGCTCTTTTGATGGCTGCATCTGGCTCACAGACATATCTTTAATAAAAATGATAATAACTTAAAAAATATAAAACATTCTCATGTATTACAATCCATTCATTTCCTACCTCTCATGTTCATGATTGTGGGTGGCTGGAGCCAATCACAGCTGTCCTCCGGGACAACACCAAATTTTTATTGGATAATGCGTAACATACACGGGTCATTGTATGGCTCTCATGGAATTACATTTTAAAATATGTGGCGTTCATGGCTCTCTCAGACAAAAAGGTTCCCGACCCCTGCTTTAGTAGATCCATAACTAGAAGTGAAAGAAAATATGAAGCTATTTACAAAGAGATAAAATCTGAGCTCTCACACACTTATACAGAATTTGATATCTTACTAAACTACCCAAGAGCAAACTCTGTCAAACATAATTTAAACTTTACATAGACACCAAGATGAAGTAAAATTAAACAGACAAATCAAGGAGTATTTGACGGACAAAATGAATTAACACTTAAAAATAAATCTGGAAGAAACTGATAAGAACACCATGGTATCAACAGTATAATTTTTGGATCTTCCTGAATGCCCATGTTAAAACATGCGGTAGTAGCTAGAGAGAAAAATCCAAAATTCACAATAAAGTTAAGTGACAACATATCCCCAAAATACTAAGGGAAGGGGAAAACCACTAACAATTACAAGACCTATATGTTTTCTCATTTTCTCTGGAGAAAATGTAGGGAAACAATTAAGCATCTGCCAGATAATGATGATAAGTAGAGAATTCTTAAATATTTAATGGATATTCCCTGCAATACAAGTGGTCCAAATTAGAGGAGCTGACAAAGTCAGCATGAATTTTGTCCATTGTGATGATGGGTAAGTGCAAGGGTACATTACATGTAGAGGAAGAGGAGCAGTCTAGCCTTCATGAACTGGTGACACTGAGTCACCAGACATTCCTTTCAGAGCAGGCACCACCCTGAGAAAGGATTGGGACAACAGGGACAAAGGAAGGAGATGGTTCAGATAAAGGTAGGAGCAGGTTGCAGAGCTAGGGGATCTCAGAACACAGTATATATATATATATATATATATATATATATATATATATATATATATATATATATATATATATATAAACACTATATGAATATGACATAAGAGGGAGCTTTGGAAAGTTGGAAAACCTGTGTGACTCAAACTTCCCTCTAAAGTTCAGAAAAAATAAAATTACATACTGAAAAGATGAAAAAAATAGTGACAAAGTTCAATTTAAGTCACAATAATAGAAAAAATTTTTAACTGAGGATACTTTCTTACAGAAAATAATAGCTTCCAAAAAACAATCCCCAAAACAATTTCAAACAAGCTGAAATGGTCAACAAAGATACAAGATATGAAAGAACAACATAAATCAGAATTGCAAAGCAAAAGCATATAATAAGTCTCAAAAAAGAATTAGAAATGAAAACAAATTTAGAAATTGAGACTACATTAGAAGAAACAGAGCAAATGAAAAATGTTTTCTAAAAACAGAAGATAAAAAGAAGAACTTTAAAAATATAATATAAAGTAAAGCAAATCATACAAAGAATTCAAGAAAAAGTGGCCCGGCCCTGACCAGTTGGCTCAGTGGTAGAGTGTTGACCTGGTGTGTGGAAGTCCTAAGTTCAATTCCTGGTCAGGGCATACAGGAGAAGCAACCCTCTGCTTCTCCAACCCTCCTCCTCCCTCTTCTCTCTCTATCTCTCTTCTCTTCCTGAAGCATGGCTCAATTGATTCAAGCCCATTGGCCCTGGGAGCTGAGCATGGGCTCCATGCAGCGTCTTCCTCAGGTGCTAAAAATAGTTTGGCTGTGAGCATGGCTCAAGATGATTGCCCTAATGGGGGTCACCAGGTGAATCCCAGTCAAGGTGCATGTGGGAGTCTGTGTCTTTATCTCTCCTCCGAAGGAAGGAAGGAAGGAAGGAAGGAAGGAAGGAAGGAAGGAAGGAAGGAAGGAAGGAAGGAAGGAAGGAAGGAAGGAAGGAAGGAAGGAAGGAAGGAAGGAAGGAAGGAAACGTGGCAAGTATCAGAATTAGTCAAAGAAGATCCAAGATCTAGAGAAAGGTAATCTCTAAAGACTAAAAGTTTTTGTTTTGTTTGTTTTTTTAACAAGTGAGAGGCAGAAAGGCAGAAAAACAGACTCCTGCATACTCCCCCACCAGGATCAACCCAGCAACCCCTGTCTGGGGCTGATGTTCTGCCCATCTGGGGCTGCTGATCTGTAGCTTGGCAACCAAGCTATTTTAGCACCTGAGAGGAGGACATGGAACCATCCTCAGTGCCTGAGGCCAACTTGCTCATTAAAGCCATGGCTGTGGGAGGGGAAGAGAGAAAGAAAGAAAGAGGGGGAGGGAGAGAGGGGGAGAAGCAGATGGTCACTTCTTCTGTGTGCCCTGACTGAGAATCAAACCAAGGACTTCCATGTGCCCAGCCAATGCTCTACCACTGAGCTGACCAGTGAGGACCCCCCCCAAAATTTAAAAATCTAAAGTTATTAATTAAAAGGAGAACATCTGTCCTAAGAAAATTTTTTTAAAGGGAGAAAAAAGATTTTAAACAACATACTAAATGAGCATATGAAAAACTAATACCAAGACTTAGGCTAGTAAAATGAGCAGACTTAAAAAAAAATCCTTTGAGTGTCTACATAAAAAGAATATGTGATTTATAAAAAAAAAAATCAATTACATCAGACTTTTCAACAGTATTTTATGCCATAAAAATGGGCTAATATATTTAGGATTTTCAAGTAAATAAAATGAGAACAAAAATCTTATATACAGCATGAATGATCTCTATCTAGAAAAGTTAGGAAAGGTTATTAAAATGCAGTAAATATCAACCTGCAGCAACCTAGACTATTTTCCTATGGGTTTTTTTTTCTAAGAAATCTAATAGAAAATGGACTTTGCATAATCAAAATGACCAGAGGTTATTAATTGTGACTGATAATTAGAATTCCTTTACTATATAGTTCCTTGTAGGATTAAAATAAGAAGGGGGTAAAGGGAGAGACATACATAATAGCAATACATCTGATGATAGAGACATATACTAAACACTAAAAGTCTGAGATTGCACATTTAAAAATCGAACTGTTTTTATTATTCAAAATAATATTAGCACTACAAATCTGAGATTGTTCTGTATGTATTGCAACTTAAAGCAAATTAATGCATATGAAATGTTCTCATTGTCATTCCCTCTGTCCCTAACAATAAGGATTCTTGTTGTAAAAAAAAAAGAAATATAAACATAATACAGATGTTAAATAGTAAATGATGTTACAGTGCTAAGTTTGAGTTGGAAATGAGAGTATAGTCTCATGAGATATCTTCTCTGTCTACTGAAAAGACCTAGAAATAATGAGCCAACTGAACAATAATTAACATCCTTAGTATCTAAATTGTGGCCTTTAAATATGATTCCCCATTAAAAGAAACAAAGAATTTCTGGAGAATGCTGATTCTGTTTCCAATCTGGGCAGGAAAAGTACACAATGGACCTGGAACGTCTTGCATTACCAGATAATAAGGGAGCCATCAGACTACTGAGATCATCTCAAAAAACGTTAGGAATCCTTAAGGAGATGGCCCAAACTGAGACAAGTTAAGTTTCATTAGTGATAAAAGTTGTAATGAATTGAAACATAAAATATATTTAAACTTATGAGCTTTTAATGATATTAGAAAACATCAATAAATGATCACCTCCTGTGAAGTAACCAAGTCATTATTTTGAAAACTGGTTATAGTATAGAAAAATAATCAAGCATTTACTCATCCCTTCCTATATTAATTGTACTACTGATATGAAGTATTTCCTCATGAAATAATTTCAGCTAATATATGTAAGCAAAAGATAGACTTGATATATCACCATTTTTAAAGCTCCAATGAATGAATGGTTCCAAGCTTCGAAAAACAATGGCTGCTAATACCAATGAAATGTGAAAAGCAGCCATCATTTGCCTCCTGAAAGACCACAAGTGCACCAATAGTCTTGCCAAAGGGATAATGCACATGTCTAAGTAAGCCTCTGAATCCAGCTATATTTTGCAAGAAAACAGGTTTGTGCTAAATTGCACCATTAGTTTACAGTTAACAAAAATCTGCCTGACCTGTGGTGGCGCAGTGGATAAAGCGTCGACCTGGAAATGCTGAGGTCGCCGGTTCGAAACCCTGGGCTTGCCTGGTCAAGGCACATATGGGAGTTGATGCTTCCAGCTCCTCCCCCCCTTCTCTCTCTCTATCTCTCCTCTCTCTCTCTCTCTCTCTCTCTCTCTCTCTCTGTCTCTCCCTCTCCTCTCTAAAAATGAATAAATTAAAAAAAAAAAAAAAAATCTATGACCAGCATGTTAATAAAAAGTGAAACTGTGGCGGTGTTGAGAGAGTATATGGAAAACCTACTCGTTTCAATTTTCCTGTCAATCAAAAACTAAAATGTTTATTAATTAAACAAAAGTCAGCATCTTTTTCCTCTGCCTCAAGGCCACAATTATTCTTTTAACTCATATTTTCCTTGGAGGTTTTCTATTTCTGTGCTTTTATTCCATGGAAACACATCATCATTGTAACTGTTTAAAAATTTTTAAATGATATATGTCTCTTTAATAATGACTATTAACATTTATAAAGAGCATTTTTTTGTGCCAGGCATTTATTTTTTAAAAAGAATTGAGGGGTAAAGTAGATAGAGTGTTGGACTGGGACACAGAGGACCCAGGTTTGAAACCCCAAGGCCACCGGCTTGAGCATGGTTCACCTGGCTTGAGTGCAGGCTCACCAGCTTGAGCACGGGGTTGCCGGCCTGAGTGTGAGATCATAGACATGACCCCATGGTCACTGGTGTGAGCCCAAAGGTCACTGGCTTGAGCAAGGGGTCACTCTGCTCTGCTGTAGCCCCCCACCCCCCAGTCAAGACACGTATGAGAAAGCAATAAATGAACAACTGAGGAGCCGCAACAAAGAATTAATGCTTCTCATCTCTCTCCCTTCCTGTCGTCTGTCCCTATCTGTCCCTCTCTCTGAAAAAAAGGAAACAAATATACTAGATAATATAGAAAAAGGCTTACTCTGTGTCAGGGACTAATTTTTATGGACTACAAGAATTAACTATTCTTTTTCATCTATGAGACAGGCAGGCACTTTTATTATCCTCTAACAAAGATGTTATGACCTGAATGTTTGTGTCCCCTCAAAATTCATATGGAAAGTAAGTCTTTTGGAGGTAATTAGAATTAGCTGACATCATGAAGATGGAGCCCTCATGAATGGGATTAGCGCCCTTATAAGAGTCTGAGAGCACTTGCCTCCTGCTCTGTACCATGTGAGGATAAAGGGAAAAGATGGCAGCAGGCACCTTGGAAGAGGGTTTTCTAGAACCCAACCAGGCTGACACCTGCTCTCGGACTTCCAGCCCCCAGAACTGTGAGAGGTACATTTCTGTTGTTTATCAACCTGTCTATAGTACCGTATCAGAGTAGCCTAAACTGACAAAAACAACAAATGAGGAAATTAAGACACAGCAAGACTAAATATTGACAGTGTGTCAGTAAATGGTAGAAACAAATTTTGGACCCAGGCAGCTTGTCTCCAACCTTAAGTTCTTAAACAGTGTAACATACTGCTTCCCGATGACCCAAAATATACAAAAGGTGACATTGGATTAAAAACCAAATCATATTTTTCTGCCTAGCTATGCATTTTGTATTACTTCTGGTCAAAGATACTGCAGTTCTTTTGATACAGAGTCCTCTGCACCTCACTAAACAGTTAGAAGGAATTCGTAGAAGAACTTTTGTGAGCAATTGCTAAAGATCATCTTATAAATGTTACCTGACCTAGAACGTAACAATTGTTCTATTCAATTATAAAATTGTAATCACGGAAGACACATCTTTTTGCAAGAAAGAAAAACATTTGTGAGACAAGAATTACACATGCTCTTTATGATCAAATAAGAAAAATATTAAGAAACCATATAACACTTTCCCTACTACAGAGAAATTTGATATTTGTTTGTACACCTAGTTCTCATTTATCATTTGGTACATAGCTGCCCAAGTTAGAGTGGAAACTTCTCTATGTATTTTCAGGGTCAATATAGCCTAACATGAGGATTCAAGTGTACTTTGGAGGCAGTGGTGGAGCATAGTTCTGGTTCTGAAGTTTACTTCTGGGACACTTCCAGAATACCCGAAACCGACTGTAGATCCATACCTCAATAAAACCAGATCTAGCAAAAGATACATTTAGACACAATTTTCTCCTTGAGTATATTACTTTTCTGTAAGTGTCTCTAGAAATATTTAAAATGGGTAAAGCAGATATGGCTGGGTTCCCTAGAAGTACAGTCTTAGGTCCTCATTTCCAGGATAACCTGGCCAGTGGATTCTCTCTGAGGGCTGACCTAGATAGTTGAGAGTAGATGAGAATATCCAAGTGCCTCCTGGAAAGTTCCGGAGTTTCATGGGGCTGTGCTGCTGCTATGAAAGAGAGTGTGGAAGGCAGGGCGAAGTTCTGCATCAGGTCTGCCCCACAGCAAGTATGCTCCTAAGGCAAGCGGGTTTTCTGATCTCCTGAGGGGGCAGAGTTGGAAGCCAGCTACGGTGATTCCAGGAGTACTCGTAGTCAGCATTTGTGGGCTTCTGTATCACTTTATCTTCAGTGGCTTCGGTACTCAGCATCCTAGGGGTGTCTGCCATTCCAGGGCTGTTAAATAAGGGATTCTATAATAGCTTCTGCCACCGTTCCCTTAAGTTCTGTGTCTCTTTTTACAGCCAGGAGATGTCTTCACTTGGCAGGAAGTCTGAGTCCACACAAAGTGATTATGGAGATCACTAGTTATTTTAATGTCAGCAAAAGACAGTTATTTCAAGCTCTGGTATTTCTCACAAATGTAAGTACTCAGTTAGCTAACTCTAAGGTTAGGCCTTGAGGTGAAGCTGATCCTTTTACCCATCTGTAGCACAGGTGTCCTTGTCTTTCTCTTCAGTGTGATTCAGGTCATTTAGAATTCAGACTCCTGCCTGACCAGGCGGTGGCGCAGTGGATAGAGTGTCGGACTGCGATGCAGAGGACCCGGGTTCGAGACCCCGAGGTTGCCAGCTTGAGTGCAGGCTCATCTAGTTTGAGGGAAAAAGCCCACCAGCTTGAACCCAGGGTCGCTGGCTCCAGCAAGGGGTTACTCGGTCTGCTGAAGGCCCGTGGTCAAGGCACATATGAGAAAGCAATCAATGAACAACTAAGGTGTCGCAATGCACAATGAAAAACTAATGATTGATGCTTCTCATCTCTCTTCGTTCCTGTCTATCCCTCTCTCTGTCTCTGTAAAAAAATAAATAAATAAAAATTAAAAAAAAAAAGAAAAAAAGAATTCAGACTCCTAACAGAAAAACATCAGGCCTTGTCTT
This sequence comes from Saccopteryx leptura, assembly GCF_036850995.1. NCBI lineage: Eukaryota > Metazoa > Chordata > Mammalia > Chiroptera > Emballonuridae > Saccopteryx > Saccopteryx leptura. The sequence continues at coordinate 222,389,925 of NC_089503.1, read as the reverse complement.
ACAACTCATAAACACTAGGTGTCAGCATTGCTCTCTTTCTTTCAAACAAAGGGACTTTGGTAATTGCCTATTCTTCTTGCAGACAGAACATTGTTCAGAAAATTTTGCAGTCACAGAATCTTTTACTGAGATGGTATTTGCCATGTACTCTCTGGTTTGCTATGATATGGTTCTTGTTTCAAGTTATATGATTACTATTTTTCTTATGTAAACAGCAATACTTTTTTAAAAAAGCAATATTTTGATGAAAAAATTAAATGCAAAATAAAATAGAAAAAGAAAGAGGGTATCTGTCAAGTGCTTGTTAATAATATTACTGTTATGAAATAACATTAGCACTAATCAGTTTCAAGTATAGCAAAGGATGTCAAGCACCTTTGGGAAGTTGGTGAATGAAGAGCAGATTTAATACAAGTCACAGCATTCAGGAAAATATTATGTGTCAAACATTTTTAAAATAGATACATAGTCTCTATTGTCTCATTTATAATGTGGGTCTTTAGGAAACCTTATAGACCAGAAAGCCACATTTAAGCATTTTGTCTTTGGCAGAAAGCAAAAGCAACACCAGAATACCTTGAAACAAAATTTGCCAAACCTTTGTATCTGCAACCACATGGTCACTCTCAGTGGCCACATCCAGCCTTCATATTAGCATGACTTCATTAGGGGACTAAAGTTACGTAGAGTTTTTGTCATCTGTTGGAGTGTATATGCACTCTTGTAAATTTTACAGGCACTCATGATTCAATTTACTACCAGGAACCAGGGGTCAGGAACCTTTTTAGCTGAGAGAGCCATGAACGCCACATATTTTAAAATGTAATTCCATGAGAGCCATACAATGACCTGTGTACATTATGCATTATCCAATAAAAATTTGGTGTTGTCCTGGAGGACAGCTGTGATTGGCTCCAGTCATTTGCAACCATGAACATGAGCAATAGAAAATGAATGGATTGTAATACATAAGAATGTTTTATATTTTTAACGTTGTTATTTTTTTTATTAAAGATTTGTGTGCGAGCCAGATGCAGCCATCAAAAGAACCACATCTGGCTCATGAGCCATAGGTTCCTGACCCCTGGCTTAGACGCATCATTTTAGTTCATGCTCTTGTGCCTGTGTTTGGCCAGTTGTACAAAAAGAAGCAAGTGTGAAACCCATCTTGTGGTCTAATACAGTGTGTCCGTAAAGTCATGGTGCACTTTTGATCAGTCACAGGAAAGCAACAAAAGAGGATAGAAATGTGAAATCTGTACCAAATAAAAGAAAAACCTTCCCAGTTTCTGTAGAATGATGTGGAAGCATATGCGCATGCGCAGATAATGACGTAACACCGTGTATACAGTGGAACAGCCCACGGCCATGCCAGTCCAGATGTGGACGGTACAGAGAAAAGTTCACTGGGTTCTGTGGCTCAATAAATTCGAATTCGTGACCAAAGTGCAACGTGAATATCGGCGCGTTTATAACGAAGTGCCACCACATAAGAATAACATTACTCGGTGGGATAAGCAGTTGAAGGAAACCAGCAGTTTGGTGGAGAAACCCCGTTCTGGTAGGCCATCAGTCAGTGATGAGTCTGTAGAGGCTATACGGGATAGCTACCTAAGGAGCCCTAAAAAAATCTGTGCGTGAGCCCACATCGAACTGCACTGAATAGGTATGAAACTGGAAGAGTTTTCCTTTTATTTGGTGCAGATTTCACATTTCTATCATCTTTTGTTGCTTTCCTGTGACCGGTCAAAAGTGCACCATGACTTTACAGACACGCTGTAGTTACTTTCTTTCCATCTCCCCTTTCCCCACAGGTGATGTTGCTAATTCTAGCTCTTACACAGTGTTATATAATTTAGGTTAAGAAATATATTTTATGTAATGCAAAAGAATTGCCCTTAACTTAAAAGCACATTTTTAAAAAAATTGACAATGAACGAGGTTGACAAAACATAAGAAGAATCAAAGTTATACAATTCAGAATGTTTACATCATTTACTCTTATACTTGTAGCTAATTGAATGCAAACACAAATGGAATATCAATTTATGTGGATTAGATCAGAGCTGGTTGGCTGCTGAGGGCTTTTTTACGTTTTTTTCTATTTCTACTTAAGCACATTGATCATTTTGCATCGGGGAAACACATTGACACTGCATCAGTTATTTACCAAGGGCATTTGAAAATCTGAGTGAATTGTATTTCTGACTTTGTCTATACTACTTTTTTGTCACTCATGTTTAGGGGTTCAGAATGAGTCACCCCAAGATGTGTTCAGTGGCATGCAGATTATTTTGAGCAAAAAGCAACTGAGTCCCTGTGGGCTCAAGAGAAACTTCTGCTCTCCCCCCCAACCTTAATTATCTAGAATAATTTAAATCAGGAGCCTGGCCCACAATGAAAGCTAACATCAGAAACAACTTTTTACCTGTTTATATGACAGAGACACTTTTATTTACTAAACATCTGCCCTTCTTAGTGTCCTGTAATGATCCATTGAAGTCCCCAAGGTGCATGAATTTATCCCTAGCTCAGAATGTCTTATATACCCGTGTTTCCTTTCTATCTATGAACCTCTCATACCTGTAGAGGTCTCTGACTCTCACATATGCAAGGTTCTCATATAGATATATGTATCAAATTCAGTTATATTCTCTTGCTAATCTGTGTCATGTCTATGTGATTATTAAGCCAGCCAATAGAACCTTGATTGAGGAAAGTTTGTTTCTCCTGAACAATATAGATTATCACACCAGGCACCTATTAGGCCTCAAATTAAAGTTCTAGATAAGATGAATTCACTTTATTTATTTATTTTTTAAATAATTTTATTTTTTTAATGGGGTGACATCAATAAATCAGGATACATATATTCAAAGATAACATATCCAGGTTATCTTGTCGTTCAATTATGTTGTATACCCATCACCCAAAGTCAGATTGTCCTCTGTCACCTTCTATCTAGTTTTCTTTGTGCCCCCCCTCCCCCTTTCCCTCTCCCTCTCCCCCCTCCCCCTGTAACCACCACACTCTTATCAATGTCTCTTAGTCTCACTTTTATGTCCCACCTACGTATGGAATAATGCAGTTCCTGTTTTTTTCTGATTTATTTATTTTACTTCATATAATGTTATCAAGATCCTACCATTTTGCTGTAAATGATCGAATTCACTTTAGAAATTGGTATCCATGTTTCAGTGGGTTAAATGTCCCCAACACCAATACTAGCAGTATCTCAGCAGTGTCTCTCACTTATCTCTGGGAATATCAATCTACACCTACGCTGGTGAATATGGTACTCTGTTTACCCTTTGGCCACAGATGTTTTGGCATATGCACTCTCTTTTCTGTCTTTGAGTTTTTCTTATATTCCTTTTTTATAATCTAAATATTCACTTCGCTGTCAAACCAGTAGTGGCAAAGTTGGAGAAATCTTATTACCTGATATAAACTATACCACAAGGCCATAGTAATCAAAACAGCAATATACTGGTATAAAAACAAATATATAAATCAATGGAACAAAATAGCAGAATTTAACTCACACCTTTATAGCCAATTAATATTTTAAAAAGGCAAAAACATACAATAGGCTAAAAATAATCTATTCAATAAATGATACGAAGAATATTGAATAAATACAAAATGTGAAACTATACCACCTTCTTACACCACATACAAGAATAAACTCAAAAAATATTAAAGACAAATGAAAGACTCAAAATCATAAAAGTTCTAAAAGAAAACATAGGCAGTAAAATCTCAAACATTTCTTGTAGCAATATTTTTTCTAATATATCTCTTCAAGCAAGGGAAATAAGAAAAAATTAACAAATGGGAGTATATCGAACTGAAAAGGTCTTGCACAACAAAGGAAACCATCAACAAAATAAAACCCATTGGATGGGAGAACATATTCAACAGTGATACATCTGATAAGGGCTTAATATCCCAAATTTATAAAGAACTTATAAAACTCAACACCAAGAAAACAAACAATTTAATTAAAAGTGGGCAAAGAACCTGAATAGACACTTTTTTAAAAGAGGACATGCAGATGGCCAATAGACTTCAAAAGATGCTCAACATATTAATCACCAGAGAAATGTAAATTAAAACTACAATGAGATATCTTCAGACACCTGTCAGAATAGCGATCATCAATATATCAAAAAACAAGTGTTGGTGAGGATGTGGAGAAAAGAGACCTTTCATGCACCATTAGTGGAAATGCCGATTGGTGCAGCTACTGTGGAAAACAGTATATAGTTACTCAAAATATTCAAAAGACACCTGCCTTATGATCCAGTGATTCCACTGGGAATTTATTCAAGGAAATTCCACTTAATTCAAAAGAATATATGCACCTCTGTGTTTATTGCAATAGCCAAGATTTGGAGGCAGCACAAGTGTCCATCAGTAGATGAGTGGATAAAAAAGCTGTGGTGCAGCCTGACCTGTGATGGAGCAGGGGATACAGCATTGATCTGGAACACTGAGGTCGCTGGTTCAAAACCTTGGCCCTGCCTTGTCAAAGCACATATGGAAATTGATGCTTCCTACTCCTCCTCCCTTTCTCTCTCTCTCTCTTTTTCCTCTCTAAAAATAAATAAATGGATGAATGAATAAATAAATAAGCAAGCTGTGGTACATTAACATAATGAATACTTCTCGGCCCTAAGAAAAGAAGAAAATCTCACCTTTTGTGATGGCATGGATGGACCTGGAGAGCATTATGCTAAATGAGATAAACTAGTCAGACAAACAAGTACCATATGATTGCACTCATATGGACTCTAATGAACAAAATAAACTAAGAAGCAAAACAGAGGAAGACTCATGGATAGAAACCAAGCTGACAGCTGTCAGAGGGAGGGGTTTGTCTGAGTGAGTGTGTGAAAGGATTGAGCAAAAAATGAAGAGAAAAAAACTCATGGATCCAGACAATAGTGTGATAATTGCTGAGGAATACGGAGAGTAGGAGAGGTGGAGGAGGGTGTGGGGAGGATAAATGGTGGTGGAAGGAGACTTAAGTTGGGGTGGTGAACACAAAACACAGTGTACAGATGATGTGCTATAGATCTGTGCATCTGAAATCTGTATAATTTTGTTAACTAGTGTCACCCCAATAAATTCAATGAAAAGGAAAAATAAGTAATTGGAATGGAAGTACTTTACATTTTCTAAATGAAAATGAATGGTTAGAATACTTCATATAAAATAGTTTTAACTCCTGCTTTTGGAAAAAAACTGACAAACATTTTTTCCTTTCCATAGCTCTCCTAGAGTTATGTTTTGTTTTGTTTTGTTTTCATTTGCTTTAGCAGCTTGTATAAAGGTTGTTTTGCTCATAGTTATTTTAAGATATGATAATAATTCATTTGAATATCAATAATTATATGATAATTAAAAGTCTGTATCCCCATGATATATAGTTAACAACTTGATGTTGTCTTTCTCAAACTGTGGACTAGGTTTTCCTGGAAATTCAGGTATGCCAAGTTACTGTATAAACATGGCATATATTTCTAAAGCATCAATTTTGCTCAAGTTTTTAGAAAAACATTATACAAGATATTATTTTCATTTTACTCTATTAGAATAAAGCATTCAAATGCATTTTAAAAGCCCATGGTGAGACCTCAAAGAAATTTCTTACCTGCATTGGATATTTCAAATCACACACTAAGACTTGGGGTTCATATTGGTTTGCCTTTGATACTGTGCTTATTTAAAATAAACATATTTGAGAAAGGCCATTTACTATAAAACGGTTCTTTCAGTTTTTGATCAGACATATTGTTAAGTTAAATTTTATATTCTTGATGGAGAAATACGTAACAATAATAAGAAATAAGGGATATCTTTTCTCATAGTTGACTCTAGTTTCAGATCTGGTTTTGAATACAGAGGAAAACAATCACATATATTAATTTGTAATTTTCTATAAAAGAGAAGACTGGATATCAAACTATTATTTCAGGAGAAAGGAAATTTCTGGCTATTGAGTCTTCATTTATGTCTCTTACAATAGGCAAGTTATATCTAATCTAATGTTCTGCTTGAAAAAAAAGAGAATAAACTATGGAACATACAAACAAGCAGAATTTATCCCAAAAAATAAAGAGAGAGAGAAAAAGACTCAAATTATTCAAATTAGACATTAAAGAGAAGATATCACTAAATGATCTTATAAAAATAAAAAGGGTTGTAAAGGACTATTATGAACAACAGCATGCCAAGAGATTAGGTAACTTAGATTAAAATGGACAAATTCCTAGGAAAATTCAAATGACCAAAACTGACCGGAGAAGAAACAGACTATCTGAATAAATCAGTATAAGAGTAAAAAAACTGAATTAGTGATTTTAAACTTCCCACCTGTGCCACCAAGAAACAATACTGTAACTCTGGAAAATAGTCAAGGGTTAATATAGCAACCAAGTGAACCCTTATCAAGAAAAAAGTAAATGACTTGAAATTTTACAAAATTATGTTGATAATGATATTTCTTTTGGCATTGCCTTTTACTTTAAAGTTTCAACACTGTTTTGTTGTTGTTAAAAACATTTCTCATTGTTATAGTTTAGAAATAAATATTAGAATTTGATAAGTAAAAAAATAATAATAATTTTCTGTTTGATGCATATATCCCCCTTAAAACTTCCCTAGAATTTAATCTTTTAGGCATTACAGGTGTAATTTTAATGATGTAGACCTCTAGTTATTAACCACATTTGTCTACATTATATTGTTAGAAAATTATTTCTCAAATTAATCATAAATGCACTTGATGGTCACATTTATTCTTCGGTCCTAGTTTATTCCATGTTTTCCCTCAGAAATTGACAGGCATCCCTATTGCGAATCACAGTTGCCGAAGAACTTTTTAAACCAGCTGTAATTTGGGGTGTTCTCTTTTCTTATCAAAATAGCTCCAATCACATCAGCTGTTTTACATGTCACACATTTATGTCTTTAATGATCCAACCTGTTCTTTTTATGCGCTTAAGAATAGAACAGATTCTTTCATTATAGCACCTATAAATGAATATGATTCTCAGAGTATGGCTTTAACAGTATGGATTAGAGTTTAAATAGATTTTCTCCTTCTACATTATATATATTTTTAAAATATGACGGCATCCTTGTTCCCAGTCCACAGCAGTTATACTCTAATATTCTTTTTTTTTAATAAATTTTTATTAATGTTAATGGGATGACATTAATAAATCAGGGTACATATATTCAAAGAAAACATGTCTAGGTTATCTTGTCATTGAATTATGTTGCATACACCTCGCCCAGAGTCAGATTGTTCTCCGTCACCCTCTATCTAGTTTTCTCTGTGCCCCTCCCCCTCCCCCTAACTCTCTCCCTCCCTCCTGCGTCCTCCCTCCCCCCACCCCTGGTGACCACCACACTCTTGTCCATGTCTCTTAGTCTCGTTTTTATGTTCCACCAATGTATGGAATCATGTAGTTCTTGTTTTTTTCTGATTTACTTATTTCATTCCGTATAATGTTATCAAGATCCCACCATTTTGCTGTAAATGATCTGATGTCATCATTTCTTATGGCTGAGTAGTATTCCATAGTGTATTTGTGCCACATCTTCTTTATCCAGTCTTCTATTGAAGGGCTTTTTGGTTGTTTCCATGTCTTGGCCACTGTGAACAGTGCTGCAATGAACATGGGGCTACATGTGTCTTTACGTATCAATGTGTCTCAGGTTTTGGGGTATATACCCAGTAGAGGGATTGCTGGGTCATAAGGTAGTTCTATTTGCAGTTTTTTGAGGAACCACCATACTTTCCTCCATAATGGTTGTACTACTTTACAGTCCCACCAACAGTGGATGAGAGTTCCCTTTTCTCCGCAGCCTCTCCAACATTTGCTATTACCCGTCTTGTTGATAATAGCTAATCTAACAGGGGTGAGGTGGTATCTCACTGTAGTTTTGATTTGCATTTCTCTAATAACTAATGAAGCTGAGCATCTTTTCATATATCTTTTGGCCATTTGTATTTCTTCCTGGGAGAAGTGTCTGTTCATGTCCTCTTCCCATTTTTTTATTGGATTGTTTGTTTGTTTGTTGTTGAGTTTTATGAGTTCTTTGAAAATTTTGGATATTAGGCCCTTATCTGAGCTGTTGTTTGAAAATACCATTTCCCATTTAGTTGGCTGTCTGTTTATTTTGATATCAGTTTCTCTTGCTGAGCAAAAACTTTTTATTCTGATGTAGTCCCATTCATTTATCTTTGCCTTCACTTCTCTTGCCATTGGAGTCAGGTTCATAAAATGTTCTTTAAAACCCAGGTCCATGAGTTTAGTACCTATGTCTTCTTCTATGTACTTTATTGTTTCAGGTCTTATATTTAGGTCTTTGATCCATTTTGAGTTAATTTTAGTACATGGGGACAGGCTGTAGTCGAGTTTCATTCTTTTGCATGTGGCTTTCCAGTTTTCCCAACACCATTTGTTGAGAGGCTTTCTTTTCTCCATTGTGTGTTGTTGGACCCTTTATCAAAGATTATTTGACCATATATATGTGGTTTTATTTCTGGGCTTTCTATTCTGTTCCATTGGTCTGAGTGTCTATTTTTCTGCCAATACCATGCTGTTTTGATTATCGTGGCCCTATAATATAGTTTAAAGTCAGGTATTGTAATGCCCCCAGCTTCATTCTTTTTCCTGAGGATTGCTTTGGCTATTCGGGGTTTTTTATAGTTCCATATAAATCTGATGATTTTTTGTTCCATTTCTTTAAAAAATCTCATAGGAATTTTGATGGGAATTGCATTAAATTTATATATTGCTTTGGGTAATATGGCCATTTTAATTATATTTATTCTTCCTATCCAAGAACAAGGAATATTTTTCCATCTCATTGTGTCTTTTTCTATTTCTCTTAGCAATGCCTTGTAGTTTTCGTTATATAGGTCCTTTACATTCTTTGTTATGTTTATTCCTAGGTATTTTATTTCTTTTGTTGCAATTGTGAAGGGTATTATTTTTTTTAGTTCGTTTTGTAATATTTCATTGTTGGCATATAGAAAGGCTATGGACTTTTGTATGTTAATTTTGTATCCTGCGACCTTACTGTATTGGTTTATTGTTTCTAGTAATCTTTTTGTGGAGTCCTTCGGGTTTTCGATGTATAGGATCATATCATCAGCAAAAAGTGATACCTTTACTTCTTCTTTTCTGATATGGATGCCTTTTATTTCTTTGTCTTGTCTGATTGCTCTGGCCAGAACTTCTAGCACCACGTTAAATAAGAGTGGAGAGACTGGACAACACTGTCTTGTTCCTGATTTAAGGTGGAAACTCCTCAGTTTTATGCCATTTAATATGATGTTGGCTGATGGTTTATCATATATGGCCTTTATCATGTTGAGATATTTTCCTTCTATACCCATTTTGTTGAGAGTCTTAAACATAAAATTGTGTTGTATTTTATCAAAAGCCTTTTCTGCGTCTATTGATAAGATCATGTGGTTTTTGTTCTTTGTTTTGTTGATATGGTGTATTACGTTAACTGTTTTACGTATGTTGAACCATCCTTGAGATTCTGGGATGAATCCCACTTGATCATGATGTATTAATTTTTTAATATGTTGTTGTATTCGATTTGCCAGTATTTTGTTTAGTATTTTAGCATCTGTATTCATTAGAGATATTGGTCTGTAGTTTTCTTTCTTTGTGCCATCCTTGCCAGGTTTTGGTATGAGGGTTATGTTGGCCTCATAAAATGTGTTTGGAAGTATTGCTTCTTCTTCAATTTTTTGGAAGACTTTGAGTAGAATAGGAACCAAGTCTTCTTTGAATGTTTGATAGAATTCACTAGTATAACCGTCTGGGCCTGGACTTTTATTTTTGGGGAGGTTTTTAATAGTTTTTTCTATTTCCTCCCTGCCGATTGGTCTGTTTAGGCTTTCTGCTTCTTCATGACTCAGTCTAGGAAGGTTGTATTGTTCTAGAAATTTATCCATTTCTTCTAGATTGTTGTATTTGGTGGCATATAGTTTTTCATAGTATTCTACAATAATTCTTTGTATATCTATGATGTCTGTGGTGATCTCTCCTCTTTCATTTTGGATTTTATTTATTTGAGTCCTGTGCCTTTTTTCCTTGGTGAATCTTGCCAAGGGTTTGTCAATTTTGTTGATCTTTTCAAAGAACCAGCTCCTTGTTTTATTGATTTTTTCTATAGTTTTTCTGTTCTCTATTTCATTTATTTCTGCTCTGATTTTTATTATCTCCTTTCTTCGGCTGGTTTTGGGTTGTCTTTGTTCTTCTTTTTCTAGTTCCTTAAGGTGTGAAGTTAAGTGGTTCACTTGGGCTCTCTCTTGTTTGTTCATATAGGCCTGAAGTGATATGAACTTCCCTCTTATTACTGCTTTTGCTGCATCCCACAGATTCTGATATGTCGTATTTTCATTTTCATTTGTCTGTATATATCTTTTGATCTCTGTGCTTATTTCTTCTTTGACCCATTCATTTTTTAGAAGTATGTTGTTTAGTTTCCACAATTTTGTGGGGTTTTCCCCCTCTTTTTTACAGTTGAATTCTAGTTTCAAGGCTTTATGATCAGGGAATATGCTTGGTACAATTTCAATTTTTCTAAATTTGCTGATATTGTCTTTGTGGCCCAACATATGGTCAATTTTTGAGAATGTTCCATGTACACTAGAGAAAAATGTATACTCTGTCGCTTTGGGATGAAGTGTCCTGTAGATGTCTATCATATCCAGATGTTCTAGTATTTTGTTTAAGGCCACTATATCTTTATTGATTCTCTGTTTGGATGACCGATCTAGAGCTGTCAGTGGTGTATTGAGGTCTCCAAGTATGATTGTATTTTTGTCAGTTTTTGTTTTAAGGTCAATAAGTAGCTGTCTTATATATTTTGGTGCTCCTTGGTTTGGTGCATATATATTAAGGATTGTTATGTCTTCTTGATTCAGTGTCCCCTTAATCATTATGAAATGACCATTTTTGTCTCTGAGTACTTTTTCTGTCTTGTAGTCAGCATTATTAGATATGAGTATTGCTACACCTGCTTTTTTTGGGTGTTGTTTGCTTGGAGTATTGTTTTCCAGCCTTTCACTTTGAATCTGTTTTTATCCTTGTTGCTTAGATGTGTTTCTTGTAGGCAGCATACAGTTGGATTTTCTTTTTTAATCCATTCTGCTAGTCTGTGTCTTTTTATTGGTAAGTTTAATCCATTTACATTTAGTGTAATTATTGACGCTTGTGGGTTTCCTATTGCCATTTTATAAATTGCTTTCTGTTAGTTTTGTATCTTGTTTGATTCTTCTCTTTTCATTTGTTTTTGTTTGTTTGTATTCCATACTTCTTTCCGCTGTTGCTACCTTTTTTAAGTCAAGTGTTTTTGTGGTGGTTTTTTCAAGGGTGGTTACCATTAAGTAATGAAAAGGGTACCTACCATATTCATTGTAGTACCCTATCTTATGAGTATTTCTGCGCTTTATTGTCCTTTGCTACTGTTAATCTTCATCCTTTACCCCTTTTTTTTCTTTTGTTGTCACAGTTTAAGTTTGGTTTTATTGTTTTCTTGGTGGAGCTGTTACTTGTGGTTTTGTTTTCTTTTGTTCTTTGAATCTGGTTGGAGAACCCCCTTTAGTATTTCCTGGAGTGGGGGCTTTCTGATGATAAATTCTCTCATCTTTTCTGTATTTGTGAATGTTTTATATCTCCTTCGTACTTGAAGGATAGCTTTGATGGGTATAGTATTCTTGGCTGAAAGTTCCTCTCTTTCAGGGCTTTAAATATTGGGGTCCACTCTCTTCTAGCTTGTAGAGTTTCTGCTGAGAAATCTGATGATAATCTAATAGGCCTTCCTTTATATGTTGTATTCTTCTTTTCCCTGGCTGCCTTGAGAATTTTTTCTTTGTCATTGGTTTGTGTCATCTTCATTATGATGTGCCGTGGAGTGGGTTTGTTGGGGTTAAGAAAACTCGGTGTTCTGTTTGCTTCTTGAATTTGAGGCTTTAGTTCTTTCCACAGGCTTGGGAAGTTCTCATCTATTATTTGTTTGAGTATATTCTCCATTCCATTTTCTTTCTCTTCTCCCTCTGATATACCTATTATTCTTATGTTATTTTTTCTGATGGAGTCAGACAATTCCTGTAGGGCTTTCTCATTTTTTATTATTTTTGAGTCTCTTTCTTCTTCTCTCTGTTGTGCCTCAAGTTGCTTGTCTTCTATTTCACTAATCCTATCTTCTATCTGGGCTATTCTATTAGCTAAGCTTGTTACCTCGTTTTTCAGCTCGTGAATTGAGTTTTTCATTTCTGTTTGATTTGTTTTTATAGTTTCAATTTCCTTGGTAATATATTCTTTGTGATCGTTGAGTTGTTTTCTGATCTCCCTAAATTGCCTTTCTGTGTTTTCTTGTATATCTCTGAGTATTTTTAAGATTTCTATTTTAAATTCTCTGTCATCTGGCTCCAAGGCTTCCAATATGTTAAATCTTTTCTCCATAGATTTTTCCACATCTATTTGTGTTACCTCTCTATCTCTTGTATCCATAATATTCAATTTCCTTTTTCTTATTGGCATCTGAGGGTGGTCTTTTTGATAGTATTAATTAGAATTAATAAAGAATAAAGAGGAAAAAAAAAGAAAAAAAAAGGAAAACACCCTACAAAAAAAAACAGTAATAATTTATTATTTCTCCCTTTTTTCTTTCTTCTCTTCCCCTCCTCTCCCCTCCTTAGGGAAATATTGTGATGACCTGTGAATTATATATTATGCTAAATGGAACAAAAACTGCCTATAACAGAGGGCTTGATTTGGGGTGAAGAGTTCAAGGGGCAAAAAAGGGAGTAGGAACCTACTAAATGCAAAAAAAAAAAAAAGGGAGAAAATCTTAGACAAGCATAAAATGATTTGCTTGTAAGTGATGGTCGACTAAGAGATATAATGAGAGGGATAAGAGGGAAACAGAAAAAAGGAGAGAAAAAGTAATAATAATTAAAGAAGAAAAAATAAAAATAATAAGTAAAAATCTGTTGTATTAAGTGGAGCGAAGACTAAATACAATGGAGACCTTGGGTTGGGAGGAATGCTAGTGAGTTAAAAAGCAATGTAAAAAGTACCCAAAATGCCACAAAAACAAACAAACAAAGGAAAACCAAAAACAAAAGAAAAAAAAAACCCAAAATAACTTGAGTCCCAAATTAAATAATTTGTTCGTGATTGAGGATTGAATGGGATGAAAAGTAAAAGGAGAAAAGAAGAAACGAATAGAAAGGAAAAAATAAGAAAAAGAGAGAAACGAAGGAAGAAAAAAAGGAAAAGAAAAAAAACACAAAAGGGGAGAGAGTGAGAGTTAAGGGTTTTGGAGTGTAACCCTAAAGGAGAGTAAGGATGAAGAAAAGAAATAAAATGTAACACTCATGGGTAGTGTAGTTCAAGAAAAGGGAAGCATAAGATGGGCAGAGAATAAAAGGACCGAGGTGGAGGAAATAGAAATAATAATAAAAGCAATAAGATAAAAAAAAGAAACAACAACAAAGAATTAGTGGAACAAGTTATAAAGTCTGTGGATTTTTCTTGATTTTGAGAGGTTAACTTCTTCCTTTTTCTTTTCTCTCCCTCTTCCTGGTCAGTGACTCTGTACCCCAGGCTCTGCCCCTGTGTCACGCTTAGGTAGGGATTTGCAGTTGATGGGATTCTATGGCAATGTCATATAATTGTCTTTAGTCCCGCTGGTAGTCAAGGCTTGTTGGCGTTTGCAGGGTCCAATAATGAGAGAGTTTGCTTTCCTGGAGTCTCTCTCCTAGTCTCCCCTTCCTGAATTAGCAGCCTGGTGATCCAGTTATGAGGCTGCCACTGCTTCTGTCTGGGGAGTAAGAGGCTCAAAGAGCTGGGAAATACCCACTCTATCCCCACTCAGCGCAAGGCTCTGGGTAAGGCTCTGGCAGTCAGAGCCTCCAGCGTAATCAGGTGGGGCTGGGAGTCAATTGTTGTCAAGGTGACTGTTCAGCACCTAGCATTCAGTTGTACCACTCAACCCAGGCTTTCCACACTTTGTAGCCTGTTTTGGCACAGGCGTACTCCCTCCTCGGCTTGAATGAACGTCCATGCGGTAGTTAGCTTCCTCCACACCGTCAGCTCTGATCCGTCTCTCAGATTCAAGTGATAACAGTCCTTTTGCTTTCAGTGTGTGTGGAACTCCAGAATGCTCCGAGGATAAATTTTTCTGTTTCTAGTTGATAAATTTGTTGAGATTTTGGGGAGATCTGTCGGACGCGCTGTTCACGGTGCCATTTCCGTGACGTCACCTCTAATACTCTTCTATATCCATTTTTATTTGTTTTAATGGCTTTTCCCTCAACTATGATTCTTAAAATCTTCCATTTGTAAATTGGCTTCATGTAATTTAGATTGCCATAGTGGAGAATTAATTGACCACATTCCAAATTAAATTGCTGCAGGTGAGGCAGGGGTTGGGGAGAGAAGCTTTAATTTTAAATTGCTTTACACTAAACCTGGCAATTAAAAATAATTGCCACATTCTCAATTTTTTAAAGTTATGTGGATGTGGCTGGGCTTTTGCCCTGTTAAAAGGAAAAAGGAAAAAATCAAACACATTACTTTTAATTATTACAAAGGTTTAAAGTAATAAAAATTACCTAATTTGGGTAAAATCAGGTTTCTAGTGTTTTGAGTTTAGGTTAAATAGACTATTTTAAATGCTTCAAAGGCCTCCATTTAACTGATTTAGTTTTTGCCTAGAAATCACTGGTGGTTTATTCACCATTCAAAATGTTTTTAAAAAATGGACTGTCAGCCATTTGTAGAGGGATTTCAGCATTAAGTTAAAGAAATTACAGGACTTATTAAAACCTTGGAAAGTCAGCTTTATACATAACTCTTAGCTCCCTAAGAAGGTCTGTATTCTAACACAAATTAACCAGTAAACTAACAGGTACTTTAATGAAGTAATTTTAGAAGGCTCTCATTTTGAAATCACCAAGAAATAAACTGAAAACAAGTAATGTGGGCCTAACCAGGCCAGCTGTATTCTTTAGTCCTAGAATTTCTCTTAGGTATAAGATTTACTGGAAACTCAGCTTATAGGAGAATTGTGTATTTTCCTTTAAAACATAAGCAGCTTGAATAAAAAAGGACCGTAATACAATACAATCTTATATATAATCTTTAATAACAACTGACAAATTATAAATATTAATGTGGTTAGTGAATGTATATTTCCATTTCTTAAAAATCTTTATTTCACAGGAATAACTGACTTTGTTCTCTGTATTTTAATTTCATCCATGTGGCCTGCATGACTTTTTCATGCATTGAAATGTCCTCTTTATATTTGGAGTTCCTTTAAAGAGTTTTGAATTACCTACTGACAATTTTTGCATTTTTGAAACTTAATAGGCATGCAGAGAGTAGAAATAAGTGCCTATAGCTGAAATGAAAGAACACAACATTATAGAAATAAATGTTTGACATGCAAAATAGTATGGCTCTTTAATCAAACATTTAATAAGTGCCAACCTGGGTCTGGTACTCAGTGTGACATTAGATTAAGGTGTTTATAATAAGTTTCCATGCCAGGAAATGTATGTGATTCAGGTATCATTGGTCTATTCACTTTGGTTTGAATTTATTTTATTTTATTTTATTTTATTTTTAGGTGAGAGGAGAGGAGGTAGTAAGGCAGACTCCCACATGCATCCCAACTGGGATCTACCTGCAATTCCATCAAGGGCCAATGCTTGAGAACCAAACTATTTTTAGAGCCTGAGGCTGATGCACTCCAGTGGAGGTATCCTCAGTGCCTGGGGTCAATACTCTTGGCTGCAGGAGAGGAAGAGGGCGAGAAGGGGGAGAGGGAGGGAAGAAGAAGCAAATGGTCATTTCTCCTATGTGCCCTGACCGAGAATCGAACCTGGGACATCTGTGTACCTGACCAACATTCTATCCACTGAGCAACCAGCCAGGACCTAAAAAATATTTTTTAATGCTTTTTTTAAAAATAAATTTTAATCGGGTGACATTCATAAATCAGGGTACATATGTTCAGAGAAAACATCTCTAGGTTATTTTGACATTTGATTATGCTGCATTCCCATCACCCAAGTCCAATTGTCCTCCGTCACCTTCTAACTGGTTTTCCTTGGAAAATATATATTTATTATACAATACATTTTTAAATAAAATATGTATTTCCGATGGCTTTAGGCGACCCCTGTGTTTTGGTCGTTTGGCCCTGCCGGGGTCGCAACCCACAGGTAGAGAACCGCTGATCTAGTATGTCCTTTAAGTCTGCTGTTTCTTTGTTAATTTTCTTTCTTGAGGATCTATCTAGTGATATTAGTGGGGTATTGAAATCCCTTACTCTTATAGTATTGCTATTGACCTCGCCCTTTAAATCCATCAAAGTCTGCTGTATATATTTAGGTGCTCCTATATTAGGTGCGTAGATATTTATAACGGTTATATCTTCCTGTTGGATTGCTCCCTTTATCATTATGTAGTGACCTTCTTTATCTCTTACTATAGCCTTTGTTTTCAAGTTCATTTTGTCTGATATAAGTATTGCTACCCCAGCTTTTTTTTCATTTCCATTTGCATGAAATATTTTTTTTCATCCTTTTATCTTCAGTCTAAGTGCATCTTTTGTTTTTTGTTTTGTTTTTTTTTAATTATTATTATTATTTTTTTTTTTATTTATTCATTTTAGAGAGGAGAGGGAAAGACAGAGAGAGAGAGAGAGGAGAGAGAGAGAGAGAAGGGGGGAGGAGCTGGAAGCATCAACTCCCATATGTGCCTTGACCAGGCAAGCCCAGGGTTTCAAACCGGCGACCTCAGCATTTCCAGGTCAACGCTTTATCCACTGTGCCACCACAGGTCAGGCTGCATCTTTTGTTTTAAGGTGTGTCTTTTGTTGACAGTTTATGTATGGGTCCTGTTTTCTTATCCTCGCAGCTACCCTATGTCTTTTGATTGGATCATTTAATCCATTTACATTTAAGGTATTATTGATATGTAGTTGTTTATTGCCATTTTATTCTTTAAAACTGTATTCCTCTTTTGCTATATTCTTTTTCTCCTTTGATCTGTTTACAACAGGCCCCTTAGCATTTCTTGCAGCATTGGTTCGGTTGTAGTGAATTCCTTGAGGTTTTTTTTTGATAGAAAGCTCTTTATTTCTCCTTCAATTTTAAACAATAGCCTTGCTGGATAAAGTAGTCTTGGTTGTAGGTTCTTGTTCTGCATTACTTTGACTATTTCTTGCCATTCCCTTTTGGCCTCAAGTGTTTCTGTTGAGAAGTCTGATGTCATCCTTATGGGAGCTCCTTTGTAGGTGATAGTTTTTTTTTTTTTTCTAGCAGTTTTTAATATTTTCTCTTTATCACTTAGCTTTGGTATTTTAATTATGATGTGTCTTGGTGTAGATTTCTTTGGGTTTCTCTTTAAAGAAGTTCTGTGTGCTTCTTGAACTTGTGAGACATTTTCCTGCCTTAATTGAGGGAAGTTTTCAGCTATGATATGTTTGAACAAAGTCTCTATCCCTTGTTCTTTCTCTTCTTCAGGAACCCCTATGATGCAGATGTTATTTCTCTTCATGTTGTCACAGAGCTCTCTTAGAGATTCCTCAGTCTTTTTGAATCTCTTCTTTTTTCTGCTCTGCTTCTGTGCCTTCATTTATCTTGTCCTCTAACTCGCTGATTTGATTCTCAGTTTCATCCATTCTGCTTTTAATTCCTTCCATTGTGTTCTTCATTTCTGATATTGTATTTGTCATTTCTGACTGATTCTTTTTTATTATTTCAATGTCCTTTTTTATATTTGCTATCTCTTTATTTAGGCATTTGTAATGACCATCTATTGTTGTTCTAATATTTTTGAGCATCCTAACAATCATTATTTTAAACTCTGCATCTGGTAATTTGGTTATATCTGACTCATGCAGCTCCTTTTCTGGGGATTTATCTTGATTCATTTGTGTTGCATTTCTCTGCCTTCTCATTGTGTCTGTGTAAAAGGTTTTGGCCACTGGAGTCCACTGGGTGTGGCCTCTGTGTTCCCTGGGTGTGGTCTGTCTGCAGGCCTGCCACCCCCTCTGCTGCTGCTGCCTATGGCTTTCAGTTATGGGCATTGCCGGTGCCTGCCCACTGGAGCTGTTGCTATGGTTTCTGCCTCTCCTTCACAGGAGTGGCTGTGATCTTGTGCTCAGGCGTACAAGCCTTGGTGGCCTTGGCCTTTTCCCTGCCCCCGCGGGTGGCTTTATGCTCTGCCTTGAGGGCAGGGTTGAGCACCTTTGCTCAGCTGCAGGTCTCCACCTGATTCTGGGCTTTCACCCTGCCCCTGCAAGAGGAGCCCACTTGTCGAACCACTGCAAGCCTTGGCTCCACAGTCCGGATGGGACTGCGTACCCATGCTCAGTAGCAGGATCCACCTCTTCTGGGCTTTTGGCTCCACTCCCATGGGAGGAGCCAGCTCCCAAGTCAGGCCAAGGCTGTGCTCCTGCACCCTTGCTCAGTGATGGGTCTCTGCCCCTTCTGAGGCTCCTGCCCTTCCCCCACAGGCTAGATTGCAGGCGCCCACAGCTCGGCTTTACCACTTTTACACATCCCCTCCTCCCCAGATGGGCAAGATTGACTTCACACCTCGGCCTCAGTGGTGGCCATCTGGCTTCCGCCCTTGCCAACAGAACCGCCACCGCCCTCCTTCGGGCGAGCCCTCAACTGTGTGGGTGGGGGCGCTGCAGCTCAGACCCTAAGACTCACTACTGTAGTCCTGAACGCTCCCTCTTTCTACACGATTCTGCTCTGAGTGCCACGGGAGAGCTTGTTTGGCTGGAATCCTGCATCCCTTTGCTGGTATTGCTGTTTCCAGGGGAAATATTCACTTCAGATTTGGGGAGTGACTCATCCCAGGGGTTAGGGTGGCTGTCTCTCAAAATTTTTCTCCCTGTGCCTCCTAGATTGCACTCTATTCCTGCTACTCTGGTCCTTTCCTCTCTCCCCACCCCCCAAAGCCCCAGGTGAATGGTTGTGAGAGGGGTTTTCTGCGCGGTCCCTTTAAGAAGAGTCCTGGGTCTGAGAAATCAGTCTCTTTCTCACAAACAGTATCCTGTCTTGTTTTCAGCTAAATACTGTCCATACGCCTCTTCTAGGCTCTGGGGCTGTAGGCTGGGGCTTTGTTCCTGGGACTCAGGACCCTCCCCTCTCTGCTAAATTCACTTCCCACCATGTGAGTCTCTCCTGGCTGCCATTCGCTCTGGGGAGCTGGGCAGCCCTCTCCGTGTTTTCACTTTTCCTACCAGTTTTGGTGTGGCTTCTTCAGTGTTCCTTGGTTGAAGAGTACTCCTAGTTTAGTCCAAAGTTGGTTTTTCCAGGTGATGGTCCTTAAAATTAGTTTGTAATCCACTCTGGTTCTGGGAGATGGAAGTTGTTACGTTCGCCTACTCCATCGCCATCTTGTCTTTGCTTTTTGACTTGGGTTTTTAGTCCAGTCTCACTGATGATTATTATTCTATTCATATATATTTTTGGGACTGAAGAAAAGGTTAAAATATTATATTAACTCATTTTAAAGGGATGGACATATATTAGAAAAAGAATTGCTCTATTTTAATATGATTACAATGACAGAAAATTACAATATATATTATCTCCTTTGATCTTCTTAACAAATATACAAATTTGCTATTTTATTATCCCAGTTTTGTAGATGAGAAGAGCATAGAGAATTTAAAAACACATTCAACATCTCACAGCTAGTAAGTGGTAGAAAGACGTTGAACTGGTCTCACTGCCTCCAGAGCCTGAGCACTTTAATCACTGTGCTCACTTCTATACTATAATAAATGTGCTGAGGCATTTATTTCTAATGGCAATTATCATTTTATCTTTGCTATATTTTCTCATTTATTGTTTTATTTTTGCTAAACATATATTCAAGAATACTTTGAAAGTGAATGAAAAATTTAAAAGCTATTGAGAAATGGTAACAACAATTTTCAGGTCAGAATATATAATTATTATGTGTATGGTATTTTACTTTTATCAAATTATTTCATGTCTTTGATAATTTTTGAATTACAGTTACAGAGCAACTTCAATTTTAAAATTCGTTGGGTGGAAAGTTCAGATTTTAGGCAGAGTAACTCATTTTCCAATTTTATTCCACAATCATGCTTTACTCTGAAATTCTTGTATATTTAAAAAAATAACCTAATGCAGAGAAAATGAAAAGAGCCTGAAGATGCTAGAAATAGCATTCAAGCTAAGGACTTAAATTTTAGTTTGTATTTTTCACCCCTTGAGCTAACTAAAAGGATGAGAATTTAACTGTTTTGCTCTCAAACAAGAACTTAGGTTATATACGGGCACTCTAGAATAACTTTCCTGCTCTAAATGTGATAATATTTTTTAAACTGTATAAGTTATTTTTTCATTTAAAAAAGATTGCATTTATTAAAAAGTTATAAAGATAACTGAAAAAAATTAGGGGTAGACAATATGATAGAAGTGGAAGTAGTTGAACCTTGATGAGAAAAAGGAAAGGTGTCTCAAATGTAAGCA
Organism: Saccopteryx leptura; assembly: GCF_036850995.1. Classification (NCBI taxonomy): domain Eukaryota; kingdom Metazoa; phylum Chordata; class Mammalia; order Chiroptera; family Emballonuridae; genus Saccopteryx; species Saccopteryx leptura. The sequence continues at coordinate 222,369,341 of NC_089503.1, read as the reverse complement.
AGCTAACCCGGAAATAACAACTGCAGGAGGACCACATTCAATGCAAGTCTTTTCCAATTAATTGCTGAGTGATCATGGAGCGAAGTAAGATCACACAGAATGTGAAATGTTTAATAATGGGGTTTTTTTTTTACATTTATTGTCATTTACTATATTCAGTTAATAGCTATTAACTATCCTTTGCTTTAAACATGATAGATTATATCTGTTATCATTGTGATTATCATTATTTGTTTAAAATACTTTACATTTTATACTTTATTGTAAGTGAAGGTCTGAAGCAACCGTAAGATTTGAATATAAAGTATGTCTAGGGCCCTGTTATGTGAAAAGCTTATGCAGAATCAAAATGTTTTGTATATAAAAGTGTTGTTTAATGTTAACCTAAATATAAAAACCAAAGTGATAAACAATAGCATTTGGGATCCAAAAGAATACCTTGGAGGCTCTCATCCAACCATTGTCTCCCACCATCGTCACCTCCTTGAGGAAATACACCCGACCACCCACTGAGTAAGCACACACCAGGACAGATCTCTATGGGTTTCCTCCTGGCGCTGGAATGGTCTTGGTGGCTCTCAATGCCTTCCCCAACCTGGTGCCCAACAAAATGCCTGTGTATATAGGAGATGTGAAAACCCAGGCAGTTCAGACTCAGAACTTGCAGAATACATACCAGTGTACTAGTGCCATCTTTCCTCCACCCCTAGTCCCATCCTGGCACCGCCCAACCCTGCCAGCTCCAATCCACCAAATTCAGGCCCAGTTTTGCAAGGATCCGCCCCTAAATAACTAGCCCCTTAAGACCCTAGCATGTATTAAGATCCCCCCTTATCCCTCCCAACGCTATGCAAGAGCCTGCCCTCTGACCCACCGCAGAGAACCCCTATGCTGGCACCACTCCAGAGACCCTACCAGGCTCCGCCTCTGCCCTGGCCCCACCCACAGGCCCCACCCCACAAGGCCCCGCCCTGATTTGTCAAGGCCCCGCCTTTTGTCTTAGCCCCACCACACGCCTGCGCAGCGTGCTTTAGAACCCTTGACAGCCTCCTAACGGCTTTAACGGCGGCCGTAAGGGCCCCAGTGTGGCCGCAGCCCTGGACACCTGGGAGGTTTTCAGTTCAGCCGGCCGCCCAGGCAGGGAAAGAAGGGCAGAGGGAAGAGGGTGATGAGACTGGGATGGGGGACACCCCAGGCAGAGAGGGAGCCCGGAAGAGGCGCCTGCTGCGGAAGCCCGGCCTGGGCCTGTCTGAGAAGAAGGAGCGGAAACCGGAAGGGTGAGCCGGCTGCTGGCCAAGCACGCGGGGCGGGTGCTCCGCAGGCCTACGGAAGCGCCCGGCAAGGGCTTGGAGAGCTGCCCACGGGCGGGGAGCTCCCTAGCGAGACACATTCCAGGGGTTGAAGGAGGAGTGACCATGAACTAGACGGTGGGAACGGAAGCGGCCAGGCTCGGGCTCTGTGGAAAGTCCGAGGTCGGCCTCCGTCATGGCTATAACTGCCTCCGGACCGCTCAGACCTCTCAGAGCAGCTCGGCCTCCTGTACCCACTTAGCGACGTAACGCTACCCTGAGGCCCACGGAGTCAGTCAACAAACATTGACGGAACCCCGCTGCCGTGGCCATTGGCCATTGGGGACCACGTGGCATTCGGGGCAGCGGGGAGACCCGGGAGGTGATGGCGGCCTGGCCTGGGGTCCAGCAGCCTGAGGGCGGTGGGTAGCTGCGGCCGGAGGTTAGAATCCTTCATCCTGGGGGGACTCGTGGGGGAGCCCGTGGAGGCCCCGGATACCCAGGGCAGGACACAGAGTCAATGGCTGGACCCTCAGAGCCAGTGGAAGTGGGAGGAGACATTTTGGAGAGGGCAGAGTTAATGGACAGTGTTTAGCAAGGGCTGGGCCTCTGGTGTGACCTTGGGCCCCTCTCCCTGACAGCACCACCAGCAAGGGCAACCTGGACTACAGCGAATACCTTGAGGAGGAGAGCTCAGGTGCATGTTCTGGGGCCACCTGTGGGGCGTGGGGGCTCTGTGAGGAAGCCAAGGGGCCTTGCAGAGGGGTGGTGGCTGAAATGTGGGGACCAGGAGACCCCCCCCCCAACCCATTTGACAGACCCAGCGTGGGGTTCTCGTGGGGTTACAAATAGTTCCTAATCCCATGACTGAATGCTAGACTCAGGAATTGGGGGCTGCTGGCCAAGCCTTCAGGTTCACCCCCTCTGTAGAAAGAAAGGACATGAATGGATCCGCCAGGGGGTCCTCTGAGCCTAGGGACTGGGTCAGGGTGGTGTTTGTTTACCAGCTCTCACACCCATGGCCCTGAGCCAGGCATCCGCAGCCTCTGGGTTCCCCCGGGTCCCATTCGCCCTCTGGAAGATCGTTTGGCAGTGTCTGCTCCGCTTGCATTGCCCCATTCTATCTCCAGCGTTCACCTGGGAGGTGAAGGCCAATGACCGTTCCTACAACAGTCAGTTCAAGGAGAAACTCTTCCTGTGTTGGAAGAGGAAGAAGTACAAGGTGGGTGACCCCAGCCCTGCTGCCCGGCCCTGCCTCTTCCCACCCCTTCCCCCAATTTTAATCATGAGCGAACCACCAATTTTGTGCTGGAGTTTTTCCTTGGCACCTCCCCAATCCCAGTTCATGTAAAAATAAATTAATACTAAACCTTCAAAGTACAATGGATTCATCAGGCTCTGAGTCTTTGTATCCAGTATGGCTCCGTTAATGCTGGCTCAAGGCTTTGCAGGCACTGGGTGCTAAAATACTGCTGACTATAGCCAAAGGGCAGGGCAGGGCAAGGTCAACACGGGGAACCAGCCTGGGCAGTGCCCCCACACTGCTGGCTCTCCTTTCAGGGAAACACCATCCACACGGCCAAATATAACTTCTTCTCCTTCCTGCCCTTAAACCTGTATGAGCAGTTTCGTCGAATGTCCAACCTCTACTTCCTTTTTGTCATCCTCCTCCAGGTAGGGCGGTGCAGGGTGAAGGTGGGGGTGGGGGCGGCCCCAGGCGTCAGCACCTGTTCACATACATTCCTTCTGCCTGCTCAAATCGCCTCCTCCAGGAAGCCCTTCCTGATCACCTTCGACCCATGGTTCTGTAGACATACAGTGGGGTGTGGCGGAGGTTAAGTTTGTGTGGTTGTTTGGTTGGTTTTTGTTTGGTTGGGTGGGTGGGTGGGTAAGGCAAGGGGGATCAGTGTCTGGCTCCTTACACACTGGAAGCACCTTCATGGCTGCAGCTGTGTCCCCCTGCCCAGCTCAGGGCCTGTCACACAGGACATGCTCAGTATATGTATAACGATGGTGCATGAGTGGCTCCTCTGGGTCTGAGGATGGCACAGTTCCTTCCCAGGATGGACAGCCTTGGCCACATGATACCCTTGGCCCCAGCCCACCGAGCTGACTCCAAAGCATGAGAAGGATAGAAGGGTGACTTCTACCAGCTTCTCAGGCCCTACTGAGCCACTTCCCAGCAGCTGGCTCTGCCAGAGGGGCAGCTGTGCAGCCTGAGCAGTCCCTCTCTCAGTTGGTGAGCTGGACAACAGCGCCCTGACCTCTTCCCAATGTGTCATTCTGGTTTGACTCTCTGCTTTTATCCATCGATCCAATGAACATACTGTGCAGGTCCTATGTTGGACACTGGGGACCCAGCTGTGGCCCTGATACCCACTGTCATTAAACCACATGGCGGGGACCAGTGACAGGAAGAGGATCCACCCTCACCTAGGTTGGGGTTCACTTGGAACTCAGGCCTGAAGGGTGACTGGGAAAAACAGGGTTACAGGGAAGGAAACAGTAAAGCCAAGGCTTTCAGGAGGGAACAAGCTTGGGGTTGGTAGGGCTTCCTGGAGGATGTGGCATGGGAGCCGGGCACAGAAGGGAGATGAGTTTGCCAGGGAGAAGTGCTGGCCAGGGAGTGGAGGGTAGTTGTCTCAGGGTGGCTAACCCCAGGCCCAGATGGCTTGGTGGTGAGATACAGGATGCCAAGTTGAGGGACTGGGTGGGAAGGCAGGGGGAATGGGGTTGGGGGTAATGTCCAGGGATGGTGAGTCAATGTGACCCACCCTCTGTGTCAGGGCCTCGTCCCTGCAGTCTCCACGATGCCCTGGTTCACTCTCTTTACCCCACTCACCTGCCTCCTCATCATCCGGGCCTTTAGGAACCTGCTGGACGACATTGTAAGTGGGGCCGAGGGACAGCTGGGGAGGGGATTGGGGGCAGAGTGGGATCCTTGTTTTGCTGCTACAAGGGACAGATGCAGGTGCGCCTTGGCCCTTGCTGCCAATAGCCATTGTCCCAGTAGTTCCACTTCCCCTGCCAGGGTTCCTGGACAGATGTGACTGGCATATGCTCACTATTGGGACTGCACGTGTGAGCTGGAACTGCTCTGCACCTGGGTCTGCACCTCACCAGGGCAGTGTGGGGACAGGGTGGGGGACAAGGTTGTGGCATGCCACCCCTCTGACCCACCCCTGTTGACTCAGGGGCGACATAGGAGTGACAGGAGCATCAACAACAGGCCCTGCCAGATGCTGGTAGGGGAGAGGTGAGGCCTTTGGCACTGTGTGGGATTGTCATCCTGAGGAAGGGAACTCCAGTACAGCTAGGTGTGTGTGTGTAGGGGAAGACATATCAGGGAGGTGTGCCCAGCTGAGTACCTGGAACCTTCCATGCCCCCCCAGACACCCTGGTTGAGCCTGATGTCTGACAGGGACCCAACCAGTATTTAATAGATGCCTGCTGTCTACCAGGCCTGGAGGAGGGCCCTGTGATGGGAACAGAGGGTGAGGTCCTCATAGTTAACCTTCGCAGGCCTAAGAGTTCAGCTGAAGGGGGAGGCAGAGAAAGTTTGAAAGGACTTGGATCAGAACCAGGGGGTGGGGGAGGTTAGGGAAGGTTGGACTTCCTGTATGGGCTGCAAACCCCCCCCCCCTCGCCAAAGACCTGCAGATCTGCAGATGGGCATGCAGCAGGGAGGCAAAGCAGCACAGGGACACCTGCAAGCCCCGCCCTGCTGTTCCTCCAGTTTGTAGGGGTAGGCAGGGGACGGGGGTGGGGGCGGCAGGGGTTCCAAAGATGGGCTGGTTGGATCCTCCTCTCACACCTGCTTTCTACCCTCTACAGCTTTCTGCTTAAAAAATGGAAGGACCTGTGTGTGGGGGACCTGGTCTGTCTACACAATGACAACATTGTCCCGGTGAGTAGGGGTCAGCCCGAACCAGAACTCCCCAGTCCTGGGGGACGAATGCCTTCCCACTTGTCTTCCTCCTGATCCCCCTGTAATGCTGTTTACTTCCTGCACCCCAGGCTGATGTGCTTTTGTTGGCCAGCACAGAGCCCAGCAGCTTGTGCTATGTGGAGACGGCTGACATCGATGGGTGAGGCGCACATCATCAGGAGGGGTTTGGGTCCTGGGAGCCAACAAGGCCGTCCCCATCCCCTAAATGGTCACAGAACGTAGCTCTACAAGCTCACTGAATAGTTAGGTCATTCACCCCAGGAACATTTGCAGGGCACCTGCAAGCTGGCAGGAGGCAATCACATTAATTCAGATGAAGGACCCATGTTCTCTGCATCAGCAGTTCTGGAGGCCCTACTGTGCTCCAGGTGTGGGTAACCAGAATTAAGAAAGAAGGTCTGGGGTCTGGACTCAGCCACTTTGCTAATGTTCTTTGGGGCCATGGGCAAGGTCCTCTTCCTCTCGGGCCTTAGCCCAGAGATTGGCAGCTGGTATGCACAGTAGGACCTCAGTGAAAATGAATGACTCTGGAAAAGGGTGTGGGTGCCTAGCCTGGGTGTAGTCTGTCCGCGCTTTTCACCTCACTCTGCTTTTTGTAACCAGGGAGACCAACTTGAAGTACCGACAGGCCCTGATGGTCACGCACCAAGAACTTACCAGTGTAAGAAATATGGCCTCCTTCCATGGTGAGAGTTCATCCACCCTACCTGGCCTTTGTCTGCCCCTCTGTATAGTGGGCATGAAAATCCCCCACTTCACTGAGTTTTAGGGGGTGGTGATGGGGTTTGCTGGGGAGTGAGACAGCTTTTAACAAACCAGCTTATCCCAGGCCTGTTTCATGTCCTTTAAGTCCACATAACAGTTGGGGTATTTTTTATTATTGTTACAACACATGCTGCACTGTTTTATCAGGAATTACATTTAAAAAAAATGATCATGGTAAAGCAAATGTTTTTGGTTGTTTAAGAAAAAATGCAGCCTGTTGTGTGCACGGAGACAGGGAACCAACCCATCCATCACAGTATATTCTTATTTCTCACCTGAAAAGTGAGACATAAAAAGCTACAGCTGTTTGCCGGGGACACAGCAACAAGGTACTTTATTAGTCTCCTGTCTTGTTGCAAAGACAGGTTATTCTAATTGGTGCTGGAGCAGAAGCTTTCTCTCAAACCATGGCCACTTCGCTCCTGACACACAAGCAGTGGTTGCATTTGTTTTTATGATATCTGGGGAAAACCCTTGCTTATGTGGAGGGCCAGGCACTGTATACCAGGGGCTGGGCTGGGTACCAGGGTCCCAGCACGATGGAGACGAGGCTGGTGCCTCTTCTCACAGAACTTGCAGGTATCCAAGATGCTACCAGCAAGAATAAATGTCTAGTGACCTCTCAGGATTGTACCCAGGAAGAAGGGGGCTTGGTGGGGGAAACCAGATCTGGCTAGAGGATCCGAGTGGTTCTCTGAGGAGGGATGAGTCTTGGCACAGGAAGAGCATGTACAAAGTCCCTGAGGACTAACAGCCAGCTTTTGGAGCATCCAGGAGAGGAGAGGAGTCTGCATGGCAGGGGGTGGAGGTGTCCGTGGGGCAAGTTTGGGCCAGTGTGAGGGTGGCTGGAGTCAGAGGTTGAGGGGGATTGTTCCCCACACTCTGTCCCCCTACAATGCAGAGGAGTGGCCGACTCCAGCCATGCCACTTGGCTCCCTGATTACCCTGTTGTCCATAGGCAAGGTGGTGTGTGAGGAACCCAACAGTCGGATGCACAACTTTTTGGGGTGCCTGGAATGGGAGGGCAAGAAATATTCCCTGGACAGTGGCAACATCCTCCTACGTGGTTGCAAGATCCGAAACACAGACACCTGCTATGGAATGGTCATCTATGCTGGTACGGACACTTGATGCTGAGGCATCAAGAATGAGCTGTCCTGGTGGTGGTAGGTGAGAATCCTGAAGTTATTGGCAAGAAGTCACAAGGCCAGAGCCTGGCTGCCATGTGTTTGCTGCCACAAGATGTGGAGTTCCCAGCATGGTTTGCCTGGAGCCCGGGTTCTAAAAGTGTGGAAATGGACATATTGAACCAGTAGCTCCCTTGTATGTAGATGGCTGGGTGGCTGGGCATGTTGATGGATGGGTGAGTAGAGGGGTGGGGTGACAGAAAGGAATGGAAGATGAGATGGATGCAGGTGTGGATGGATGGAAAGACAGATGGATGCAAACACTGCAGGTTTTGACACAAAGATCATGAAGAACTGTGGCAAGGTCCATCTGAAGAGTACTAAGATAGATGGTCTGATGAACAGGCTGGTGATCCTGGTGAGCTGCCCAGTGCCCCTGCCTTCCCAGAAGAGGGAAGGGAAAAGGCCCCTCCCCATAGATAGAAGCCCCAGATGTCATTTTTCAGGCCTCAGTTTCCCTCCTCTGCAAAACGTGTGCACTGTGAGCCTACAGACAGGTCCCTGTGGGCCAGAGAATCTTTTTATAATCATAATATTAAAAAACGTTTTGATTCTGACATTTTCCCAAAGCCACAGGAGATGATAAAATGTTCACCCACCCTACATGGACATATATTTAACAATTCTTTCTGCCTAATCAACTTTGTCTTTTTAAATAAAAATCATTGTAATAATTTTTTAAACAGCCATAAAACCTAGCACAAGCCCTGCAAGTTTCCCTCCCCACCCCCTGGGACTTCCAGCTACCTCTTCCCAACCCCCTCTCCCATCCTTATTGATGGCAGAGCTCATGTGTGTGGGGGGTTGCTTCTCATCTCCTGTTTCTCTTTTGTGCTGTGTTGTCGTGGTACTTCCCTGGGTCCCTCCACATGCTCCCCATCTCCTGTTTGCTGAGCAGATCTTCATGTTCGTGGTGCTGATCTCCCTGGCCTTGACCTTCGGCTTCTCGATGGAAGTGAAGAAATTCAGGACCAAGCACTACTATGTGCCTGAGACGCACAAGTACAGTGCAACCAGTGAGTCTTTCCTTATCTTCTTGAGCTTCCTCATCCTGCTCAGCGTCATGATGCCCATGGCCATGTTCATCATGTGAGTCCTGGGGCCTCCTCCCTGCCCACTACTCAGCCAGAGAGAAGTGGGCAGTCAGGTGGGCTAAGGCCAGGGTGTGACCCAGCGTGTGTTTGCAGAGCTGAATTCATCTACCTGGGGAACAGCTTCTTCATCGACTGGGACATGGAGATGTACTACGAGCCCCAGGACATTCCTGCCAAAGCCCGCAACACCAGCCTCAGTGTCCAGCTGGGCCAAGTGGAGTACCTCTTCTCGGACAAGACTGGCACACTCACACAGAACATTATGACCTTCAAGAAGTGCTGCATCGGGGGCATTGTCTACAACCCGGAAAAGGAGGAGGCCCTGACTAAGGAGAGCCCCTACCTCTGGAACAAGTTTGCCGACAGGAAGCTACTTTTCCGGAACGCGAGGCTCCTGAATGTTGTACGCAGCAACAAGGACAGGATGGTGCAGGAGTTCTGGCGCCTGCTGGCCATCTGCCACACGGTGATGGTGGAGGAGAAAGGCGGTGAGAGCTCTGCCTGCGTTTTAGGCCCTGGGCTTCCTGAGGTGGTCTGCTGACCTGAAATGTGGTCCAGCCCAACTTCCAGGACTCCTGTCATCCACTTTCAAGGGTGCTCAGGCCTGGGGCTCAAGATCTGTTACTGAGCTGGGAGAAGAAGGGCCATCTAGCCTGGGACCCACATGCCCACCTTCTTTTATTCAGCTTAGAGGTTGTACTGGCCCAAGAGGCCATTGTCCTATCAGTTTCTGGTGAGCACTCAATGTGTCCATTTCCTCTCCTGGGCTACTGAGACAGGTGGTGGGTCCCCACGAGAGATAGCAGGCTCTCAGTGAATGTGCTCCCCTTCTTACCCCCATGGTCCCCTCCCTTACCAGACCAGCTATTGTACCAGGCAGCGTCCCCTGATGAGGAGGCCCTGGTCACAGCAGCCCGGAATTTTGGCTATGTGTTCCTGATGCGCACACAGGACAGCATCACGGTAGTGGAGCTAGGGGAGCAGCGTGTGTACCAGGTCCTGGCCATGATGGACTTCAACAGCGTTCGAAAGCGGATGTCCGTGCTGGGTGAGCACCCTCAGCCCTGGGGTGGAGGTGGGCAGGAAGGGGAGCGCTTATGGTCAGCCAGGCCTCTCCTACAGTCCGAAACCCCGAGGGCTCCATCTACCTCTACACCAAAGGTGCAGACACTGTCATCTTAAGTCGCTTGCTTACCAAAGGATTGACTAAGAAAGAGCAGATCACAAAAGCAGCCACGGAAGAGGCTTTAACTGTGAGTCCCCATGGGAAGGTGGGAGGAGGGAGCGGAGGGTGGAGGAGGAGGATGTGCAGAGAAATGGCCTCAGGTACACAGGGTGATCAGGTACAGCTGGCCATGCTATGCTCTTCCCCCAACACACATGCACAGGGAGGATCTGAACTCCATGCTACCCTTGCACAGAGGGGTAATTTTTTTCTGGGTTACACAAGGAATCCTCTGTGGTTCGGCTTTGGCCCTGGACACCCTTCTCCCAACCCCCACTGAACATCTCCCAGACAGACCTGGGTTCTGGGACATACTGAGCCTCCCTGCCCCAAATCTCTGTCTTTGTGGGTAAAGCCCAAACTCCTCAGCCAGACTTTTGAGGCTGTGTCATTATGTCTTCTGCTGGTCTCTCTAGACTGGCTTGCTTTGACCCCCAAGGAGTTCCTCAGGACTCTAGTTTCTGGCTTGCAGATTCCCCCATCCTCAGATGATGCCCCAGGACTTTAGCACACACTGCCCCCTCTGTTTGGATACTTTGCTCCACTGTGTTACTTAGGATCTTTTGGTCCTTAGGGTCCTGAAGGTTCAGGGAGACTTTCTTGTCTGACCCTAACATGGGGCTGATATGTCATGCCACGCTACCCCACTGTGGCCCAGCCCTGAGCCTTTGGAGTTCCCCAAGGCTCTGCTGCATCCCCAGCATCACCCAGCACAAGGGCCAGGGGGTGTGTTTGTGCAAAGACTGTCACAAGCCTCTCATTTAGAACTTCTTAGGAGTGCCCTGCTGTGCCGGGAGGGGGAGTCAGGGGCAGGCGGCTGGACTTGGAGAACTGGGGAAGTGCAGTCGGGGTTCAGGTAGCCCAGGCAGAGGGAGAGGGACTGACAGAGGCAGTGGCTGAAGAACCTGGGGAAGCAGGGTGGTAACGGGTGGCACCTGCCCGCCGGGCCGGCCCCAGTCCTTTGCAGAGCAGACCCTGCGCACACTGTGCCTGGCCTACAAGAAGGTGGATGAAGACATGTACGAGGGCTGGTGCCAGCGACATCAGGATGCCAATATCCTGCTTCAGAACCGGGCCCAGGTGCTGCACGGGGTGTACGAAGAGATAGAGCAGAACCTCCAGGTGGGCACAGCACGGGGTGAGTGAGCTCCAACACCATAGCTCCAACCTGCTGCGGGACCCTGAGTCTCCCACCCATGCCAGGGTAGCTGGGTCCCAGCTCAGTCTGCTCCTTGTTCCCTCCTGTCCCCCCAGCTGCTGGGTGTCACAGCAATTGAAGACAGGCTCCAGAACGGTGTCTCCGAAACTATCCAATGTCTCAAGCAAGGGAATATCAAAGTATGGGTACTCACAGGAGACAAGCAAGGTAGGTCCCAGGGTGGCCATCAACAGGTGGGAGACAACTCGTATGTGCCCTCAGTGCCGCCATCAGCCCGTCTCTTTTGTCTGGGTTCAGCCCTGCCCCACCTTATCCGGGGTAAGGGAGAAATGGGGTGATTAGAACTGCTGGATTTCCCCAGTCACTGCCCTCAGGCCAGTGGCACGGTGTACTGAGGGCTTCTGGAGCCCTCATGGCAACACCATGAGTTGACCCTTGTTACCCTTGTGTGTTAGATAGGCCCAGCTGAGTTAGAGAGCTCAGGGTACCTGCTGGAGGTTGCCCAGCTAGTTAGAAACAAAGCTGGCATGGAACCCCAGGCCCTGTGTCCCTGGAGCCGCCTCTCCCCCACCACACTCTGGGTTCTCTGGGATGCCACTGGACATGGGGCCGGCAGAGTCACATCAGCACTTCTGTGGGCAGGAGGCACGTACACACAAACTATGTAAGATGATGTTTTACAGCTATGTTAGTATAAAGACAAAGGTACAGGCTGGAATACATACTCATTTTTTATTCTTCTGAATTTAAAAGAAATTAAGTCACTTTTGTGGGTTCTAAAAGTACCTGGGGGCCTTAGCATGATGGGTGTAAATAACCCCTGAGCCCTGGTCCCAGGCAGGCGGAGTACAGGCCCCTTTGCCCGGAGCTCAGCCGAAGTCTCAGGGCTGGCTCTCCTTAGCCAGCCTGGCTCCAGCTGCCCTCCTCTGCACCAGCTGCGGTAGCCAGGGGGCAGGGCAGGGTAGGCACGGCCCTAGGCGGGGGCTAAGCTGAGCCACTTTGCAGAGACCGCAGTGAATATTGGCTTTGCGTGCCAGCTGCTGTCCGAAGACATGCTCATTCTGCAGGAGGAGCAGATCTTGTAAGGAGCTGGGGGTGGGAAGGATGAGCTGGGTTGGGGCACGGTGCGGGTAGGGGGATGGGGGACACCCATGGCCTCCCAGGTGTGGCCTTGGGGGTCTTCAGAGTGTTTTAGCCTCCACCTGGCTGGACTCCCAGATGGCAAAACTGAGGCACAACTGGGGGGAGGAAATGTAAAGAAGCTTGTGCCTGGGCGTAGCTGAGCCCCAACTGGGTCCCTGCAGTTCGATCCTGGAGGCCTACCGGGAGAATAACAGTAACCTGCCACAGGTCGAGATGGCTGCCATGGTCGTTTCTGGAGAGTTCCTGGTCAGTGTCAGCTCAGGACTGACTGTGGGGCCCCCAGAAAGAGCAGCATACTAGGGGTGAGGGGGGACTCTTGGAAAAGCCAAAGCAAATGCTGCCAGAGATGTTTCTCAGACCCGGGGCCCACGCGGTCAAGTCCAGCCTGGGGTTTGGGGTAGGAGGCCGAGGAGGAGGAGCAGCCAGCTGGGGGCATTGGTGAAGGGTAAGTGCAGGGAGAGTGATGTGCTCCCCTACCCCTACCCGCTCTTGCTGGCAGGACAAACTGATGAGAAGCACAACGGGCTTCGTGGTGCAGAACAAGGACACCAACACCCAGGAGATCCCTGAGGTGTGGTGGAAACAGGCTTTTGTGGAACTGGCCTCAAGGTGCCAAGCGGTCATCTGCTGCCGGGTAACGCCCAAGCAGAAGGCCTTGATTGTGGCACTGGTTAAGAAATACCAGAAGGTCGTGACCCTGGCCATTGGGGATGGCGCCAATGACATCAACATGATTAAGAGTGGGTAGTGGGCAAAAAAAATAAGTAAATAAAGAATGGGTGGTGGACACTAGTCCTGGGGAGGAGGCCTGTGGCAGGCTGGAGTGGCCCAGGGCCAACAGGCTGCATGTATCCCTGCAGCTGCAGACATCGGTGTAGGGCTAGCAGGCCAGGAGGGCATGCAGGCAGTGCAGAACAGCGACTACATGCTGGCCCAGTTCTGCTTCCTGAGGCGGCTACTGCTGGTGCACGGACGCTGGTCCTACATGCGAGTCTGCAAGTTCCTGCGCTACTTTGTCTACAAGACTCTGGCCGTCATGATGGTCCAGATCTGGTTCAGTTTCTACAGTGGCTTCACTGCCCAGGTGCACTGGAGGGAACAGCCCTTTGGGGATTCTCTGGGGGTGGGGGTGCTGCACCCATCCCATGGCTTCCAGGAGGGTGATGGGCATGGACTGCTCACACTCTGGGGTTCTCATGGGGCAGGGCTTGCCTGAAGTCACAGAGCCATGCAACCTTTTCTATAACTGCATTTATAAAGGTATAGAGTCCAGATAAAGGGAGGGGATGATTCCGGCCCAGCTCTGTGCCCAATATTTTCAAAGATATTTGGGATATTTGAGCTTTCAAGTCAAGGCAGATGCTCCAAAGGCTAGTTCCTTCTATGGGAGAGAGGGAAAGCTTGAACGCTCAAGAGGATAAGATGTGGGATCCTGATTTCAAGGACACTCTTGACAGTATCATGGTGAAGAGTAGATATGCCTCCTGGAGTCTGAAAAGAGTCATAGGGTGATGATTTCCCATGCATGAAAAGAAACTGTCTGAAAGCAGACAGCCCTGGCAAGGGAATAAGATCCTGTCACTGACACCAGGCAGCTGAGAGGGAGCTTCACCAGAGGGCAGCCTTGAATAGTGTTTGTTTGGATATTTGTTTTACGTTTTTGTTTCTGGATATTGTATTCTTTTAGATGTTGCTGTACATGGAATTTGTTTTCTTAATTACTTTTGGGGATTGCTCATTGCTTGTGTGTAGAAACACGGATGGTTTTTCTATGTTGACCTGTGCCCTGAAAATTTGCTAAATTTCTTTTATTTGCTCTAGGAGACTTCAGGTGGATCTTTTAGCATTTTCTGCATGTCATCTGCAAATTGAGATAGTGTTTTCTATTTCTTCTTCTCCAATTTGGATGCTTTTATTTCCTTTCCTTCCTTACTTGCTCTGGCTAGAAGTCCCAGTGAGACGGTGAGGGCTGGCATCCTTGTTTTGTTCCTGACCTTAATAAAGACAGCATTTCATCTGCCTCCATTTGTTAACTGGGATTCTTCTATAGGAAGAACCAACCATTCCTTCTTCCTCATTTATTTATGAGATTATTTATTTTTATCAGTATGGACTTATGAATATTTTTTATTGTGATTTCATTGCTCCGGTTGTTCCTAGCTTGCCCTTTTGTTGTGGGCCTGTTTTTTCCCTGAGCACATCTTCACCTCTGGTGCTTCCAGAGGTTCCAGGATCACTTTATTCTTTTCCTGCCCCAACCCTGGGATCAGTCACTCCCATAAAGAGCCCTGGTTCTTTTCATCACAGAAGGGGAGTGTTAGGCACCAAGAACTAAGTGCTTGATGTGTGCTCATTGCTACTGGGAAGCTATTACGCTCTCGGTAGACAGAGCTAGGAAATGTACACATATTAGCCCATGGACAGACACACATCTCTGTCTGTTTCTATTTATATGTCTGTCCATCTATCTTGTGTATATTAAAAAACTATTGAGTTCACATTTATACCTCTGATTCCAGTCCCATAGGTCAAAGTTTAGCTTCGCCTTTTCCAGGGTATTCATTTATGACTCTTTTCCTCCAACAGTGAGAAACTTGATTTTTTAAAAAATTTTGATCATTATTTGCTCACTTGCAGAATGCTCCATATCCTTGAACTGGACTGATTCATGCATTGGGCAGGAAGTTAATTGAGCTCATTGTCTAGGAGGGTGTCTTCCAACTCTTTTATTACCTATCAGTGACTCCCTAAATCTAAAATGACCAAAATCACACTTCTTAGCCATTTTTCCTCCTGTAGCTCTTTTATTTGCAGCTCTGCAATTAAAATAAACCCTCAGAGGTGCTGTTTGAAAAGAATTAGATTCTGCTTCTTCTCTCTCTGCCCAGCCTCACTGAATCCAACCCCTGATTATAAGGGAATTTCCTAACTCATCAGGAATCCTCCCCAGGTGCCAAGCTCGTTTGGGTGGGTCTCCAGGTAAAGAGCGTGTCCATTTACAGCTCTTTGGCATTTGACCACTAACCACATTCTCCCATCCTTCCCCCTCCCTAGCCTCTGTATGAAGCCTGGTTCCTGGCACTCTTCAACCTGCTGTATACCACCCTCCCGGTTCTGTACATTGGGCTCTTCGAGCAGGTGAGCAGGCTGAGGGCTTGCTTCCTCCTTCTCTGTAAATGCTTCTGTTTCTGCCCCACCTTACCCCCTGGAGAGCTGGGCTGGGGTGGGGTGGAGGCAGGGCTGGGAGACCACTACCATGTAACTGTTCCCACCAGAGCCCAACTTGATAGTGGGCAAAGCCCTCTTGCCCAGCTACTGTCCCTAAATTTCAGTCCCACTCTCTGCCCATCTGTGCAATAATGGGGAGAGGATCAGAAGAAATGGTTCTCCTGTTTACCCTGCCCCCATCCCTGAGACGGTCTGGCTAAGTGATCTAGACTAGGGCAGTCCAGTAGAACTGTTAGGGTGGTGGGAGTGTCTCATGCGTATGCTGTACAGATGGGAGCCACCAGCCACCAACGCTAATGATGAACACTTGAGGTGTGTCTGGTGTGACCTGAGGAATATGACTGCATTTCATTTTGTAAAAATCTCTTTAAATGGTGGTAAAACACTAATAACAAAATTTACCATCTCACCCTTCTCAAATGCATGATTCAGGCATGCCAAGCATGCATATTGCTGTGCCACCAACCTCCAGCATCTCCCCACCCCTACCCCGCCCCAGGATGTGAGTGACAAGCAGAGCCTGGAGCTGCCTGAACTGTACATTGCTGGCCAGAAAGACAAACTCTTCAACTACTTCGTTTTCCTCCAAGCTATGACCCATGGCACAGCCACCTCCCTGGTCAACTTCTTCATGACCCTGTGGATCAGTCATGATATAGGTGGACCCATCAGTGACTATCAGTCTTTTGCTGTGGTCATGGCTACATCAGGTCTGCTGACTGTCACCGTGGAGGTAGGCAGGGCTGCTGCCCACCCCACTCCTGGAGGGACCCTGGGCATGGGCCGTGAAGGTCTCATCACCTTTTGACCTTGCCTGAGAGGTCTTAGCAGGTATTGCCCTTCGACCTTCTCCATGTAACCTTTTGCTGGGGTCCTCGCCCCCCTGGCTTAACCTTCCTTTTTCCTATTCAGGTTATCCTCATCATCAAGTATGGGACCATCCTGTCCGTGCTGGCCATTTTCTTGAGCCTCTGCTTCTACGTTGTCATAAATTACGTCACCCAGAGGTTCTGGCTCTTCACTCTCTCATCCAAGACCTTTTCTTTTCTGTGTGAGCCCCCAGCAGGGGACGGGGCAGAGAGCCCTGGAGATGGGTGGGACCTGTGTCTGGGGGGATTTATACAAAGACATGCTGGGGTGAAGGGTGAGGAAGGAGGTGGGGTGTTGGGAAGAAAGAGCACCAAGCAGACTCTAGGGAGACCCCACTCTAGGCCAGTCCGTGACTCTGCCTTGTCTCCTCCAGATGTCAACAAAAATGTGCTGTCCCACCCTACCGCCCTACTGGTGGTCCTGCTATCCGTGTCAGTAAACACCCTGCCTACACTGGCCTTTCAAGTCATCCAAGCAGCCCTCAAGCAGCCACGCCCAAAGGTAAGGGTGGTGGGGTCCCCATTGCTGGGAGCAGGATCCCAGAGAAATGCAGAGCGGGAGGTGGGTGCAGCTAACAGAGCCCGGGACCACCGAGAGGAAACTACTTTCCGGGACAGAGGTGGCCAGCCTGGGTCCAGCACTGATGTCGTCATACTCCCACTGTGAGTTATCTAGGCCTTGAGGTTGGGATGACAGATGACCTGGAAAGGTCTAGGCAAAGGGGGAGACTAGGAATTCCTCCCCAAGATTATCAACAGATGAAGGGGTAAGCAGAGTGTGTGTTTCATCCACACAGTGGAATACTATTCAGTTTTTAAAAAGAAATTCTGACCCCTGCTACAACATGGATGAATCTTGAGGACATTGTGCTCAGTGGCATAAGCCAGTCACAAAAGTACAGTATTGTGTAGTCGTGTAGTCAACTTAGGTAGGGAAGAGCCTGGCCAAGGGTTATTCATGGCCCCCACTGGGAGCAGGTGGCCAACAGCAGTCAACACAGTGTGGGAGCCTGCTGACTTGCTCACTGGTTTGCTCTGCAGGAGGAGGAGAAGAAGAAGAAGAAGGAGGAGGAGGCGGCCCTGCCTGAGATCACCTTGGTGCCCCGCGCGCGGCGCTCCAGTTATGCCTTCTCCCACCAGGAAGGCTACGCGCACCTCATCACACAGGGCACAATTCTGCGGAGGCCCACAGTGGCCCACATGCACACAGACCTGATGACATCTGATGAAATGTTGTCCACGAGCATTGATACCATCTGATGAATTGTTCACGAGCATCAAGTCACCTGGTACCAGTGAAAGATGGAGCTTGTGGGAGAGAACACCGGAGGGGACCTGTGTCCTCCGAGGACAAGCAGCTAGCCTTTGCGATGAGCTCCTTAACTGAAGACGGACAGTTCTCTCCCCCCTTTTTTCCTATTGATATATGTAATAATGAAAAAATTAATTAGGCTATGAAATCTAGAAATTAATAGTTTAGAATTGGTAAAATGCCCTTTTGAACACACATTTCTTGTGTCTGATACAGTTAACTGCAAGTTCATTTTTGCATAACTCTTACGCAGTATAGACTCCATTAATGTCATCTCTCATCTAAGTATTAAAAACATTTGACAGTCTTTTAAGTCTCCATAACCCTTTGTGAGGTAGTAGGTGGTCAGACCCCATTCAGCAGACGGGTAGGTCAAGGCTCGGGAAGGTGAGGCAAGTGACTCCGCAAGAGCCGAGTTGTGGGCGTGGCATCACGGCTGCGCTCCAGCTGGGCTCCGCCCCCTTCACATTCACATGTTCCAGCACCACCGCTGAACTGCACAGAAGGATCTCAAAATGAGACCAAGTTCCTATCTAGTCCCTAATATAAAAGGGGTCTTTAAAGGTTTTATGTGTTTCTCATAAAGCCAACCACTCTCCCTAAACTTGAAAAACAAAAGTACAACTAAATATCAGTTGGGATTATTTGCTCTATGACTGAAATGGGTCTTGAATTTTGTAGTGTGTGCTCTCAAACCCCTTTGGAAAACAGTTTGAAATGGCATTAGGGACAATAAAATTTTGAGAACAGAACATAGTAATCGATATCAACAGTTAACGGGTTAAAAAAAAAAGCCTATACTGTGGTAAAAGACTAAAATTTCAAATAAATGGAGAGGAGTATTTCTCAGTGTTTAACAATGCCCTGCTCAGAGCGGGTGTTCAGTAATTGAATGAAGAACAAATGACACATCTTTGACATGTCTGTCACTGATAGTAGCCACCCCTTGGGAGGAAGGCAGGGGCCCCTAGACTCCCTGGCTTGGGGTGTCCCTGTAACACAAAGCCGCTCAGCACATCGTCTGCTTGAGAATACTTCTTTTCTGCCAAATAAAAGGTGGGGCTATAAACCCCGACTCGTCTTTGAATGTATACTGCTATGTATCATATATAAAATAGACATGGAAATATTACTGCATATATGAAAAGTCAAAATGCCTTGTAAGGAAGTATCTTTCAAACTGTGTAGATAGTCATGCACTAAGAACAGAAATGAGCTTAAAGTTGTGCCATTTTGTGTTTTTTAGTTAATGATTTTTAATATATTTTTAACACTAAAAAGTACTAGTGCCCACATACCCCTTCCTGCTCAAGAAGCCTTATTAGGAGTAATGAGTCTACCTCTGCCAAGTACATTCCTAAATGTACTGTGGCCTGGGCTCACCCCAGTGCACACTTGGGGGTGGGGGGCACTGCTGAATATTGCTGTTATTTGCTCTTGGTTCATCTTTAGTCTGTTTCCTATCTTGATTCAGCCCCAAAACACATTGCTCTAGGAAGTTGGGGTGGGGATGAGGATCCTTTGCTCCTAAGGCCTCCTGACTATTCAGTCTTGAGCAATATTCCAGATGAGTAAATGGTGACATAAATGATTAAGACAACCCATTCTATAGAGTGGCCAACCGGAGGCCGTTTAATCCTGTGCTGCATGAAGTGGGAGCTTCCCCCAACCCCGGTGTGTCATAGCTCCACCTTGACTCCTTTTTATAATCAGGCTCATGGGCACTTGCTTCTTATACTCCAGGTAGTCCTCTCTAAAAAAATAGTGAATGTTATGTGATTTCCTCTTCTGTTCAATTGCAAAAGACTTGCCACACTGTCAGCGTAGCCAGCGCCACAGGTGGGGTGCACAGCATCACCTGGGTTCTGACACTCCTAAAACCACCCAACATAAGAAGGATGAGGGAATAAGGCATACACTTCACTTGCCACTAGAGTCTGTGGTTCTGATTTTTCATTCTGCACCACGTGGTTGAACTTGGAAACAGCTGTGAAAATGGCAGCTTTGCTTGGACATTGTCCAAACACCACCATCAGCAAGCCTGTGGCACTGAGCCAGGTTATCTGCTTCAGGTTCTGGCCAAAAGATATTTTCAGGTACGAAGTCTATCCAAGAAGAGAGAACATCTATGGTGTACTCCAGACTGTGCTTCAGAATAAAGGAATCCAAGGACAGACTTTTGGAATTATTGACTGGTGTGACAAAGTACTCAGAATAGTGGATCAGGGGCACATATACCTTGAAGCCACTGGTTCACATCCAGGTCAGGGACTAGAAAGAAGTCTCTCAAGGGACTGACATCATAGTGCAGGGGAAAATCCTGTTCTGGCGGTGGGGAATGCAGTAGATGTGACCAGCCAAAGTGATTCCAAGAAGACTAGCTGAAACTTAACATTAACAGCACCTCTCAGCCGAACACGAAGCCAAGAAAGCAAGTTCATATGGCTATGCGGTAGTTGGTGCGCAGCTGGTAGAGCAGCAGCCGCAGCGCGACGAGAGCAGCTACGTAGAGCACCAGCTGCGGCTTCGAGCCTCGACTGGCCTCGGATAGCGGGGTCCCCGCTGTCCCCGCGTGCTCCGCTGCGGGTAGGGGTCGGGTCTGGTGCGGACAGCCCTTCTGCTTGGGAAATGGGGAGCGGCGGGAAAGGAAGCAGTTCCCGTCAGGCAACGCTCAACGCTCGTGATGAGCCCAAGGCTAAACCACTCGTAGACGTCCCGTTTCTGGGTCTGGGTTTCCTGCGTAGCAGAGCGGCTCCCTCTTAACACAAGCGTGTGTCCTTCCAAGCCGCCCGCCTGGCCGGAGGAAGGGGTGCGGGACCTGGAAGCGTCTGTCCTCCCAGGCGTCTACCCATCCGTTCAGAGCCCCGGGGGAGTTGTGCGGTGCGATCCGCTGGGAGTCCGGTGGGGAAGGGTGGGGACGCGACCGGGCGTGGGGCGCCGCGCCTCCGCTCCGCGACCGTGGCGCCACCGCTCCTAGCCGGCTTCGGCCACGGGCTGGGCAGGGAACCGGGAGGTCGCCGCGGACGCGGATCGGAAGCCGGCCTCGGCGGGACGGCAAGACCTGGCTTTCGTCTCCCCTTTCTGGGAGCACTGACAGAGAGAGCCTGGCATACACTCGATCCGTAGGGACTACAGAGAAGGAACGTTGCAGTTTGAACCAGTGCGCGGGCACTCACTATAATTTGTCTTCCTGGCTCAACACAGAGTGAACAGGTTTTGTCTTTTTGTTTTTGTTTTTTTAAAGTTCCAGATTCTTGAGGAGAGAAAGACTTGGACCACATGTCAAATGTCCTCATTTTTTAAAGAGCTGCTCAAGGGACAGGATTCTGTCTCACCTGCCTTGGAGCAGTGATGGGCCCTGGCTTAATATCAATATCTGGGGGCCTCAAAGAGCAAAGGTAGCAGCTTAGACTCCCAGGAGGGTTTGACAGGCCCACAGGAGCTCTGGCCAGGTTGATTGGTGAAGGTCTAATTCTGTATGAGGCCGATACATGTTTACAGCAGTTTTGTTCACAATTGCCAAAACTTGGAATCAACCATGATGTTCTTCACTGAGTGAATGGATAAATAAAGTATGGCATATGCAGACAATGGAATATTGTTTTGTGCTGAAAAGAAATGAACTATTAAGCCATGAGAAGACAGAGAGAAACCTTAAATGCATATTACTAAGTGAAATAAACCAACCTAAAAAGGCTGCATACCATATGATTCCAACTATATGACATTCTGGAAAAGGCTATAGAATAAACAGACTTTAAATGCATGTGCAAAACATTTTACAAAACAGAAGCAGAATATACCTTCATCTCAAGAGCACATGGAATAGTCTCCAGGCTATACTACATGATAGGTCATATGTTAGTAAATTTAAGTTTGAAATCACACCAAGTATCTTTTCCAGGCACAATGGAAAGAAACTACAAGTCAATAGCAAAAGAAAAACTGAATAACTCAGTCCCAACAGAAGTTTCTTGAAGCAGAGAGAGACAAGTGTTCTCTGCTGGGCACTGTCCAAATTTCTGACTCAGAATCCACGGGCATAATCAATGGTTGCTTTTCATCACTAAGTGTTGGGATGATTAAGTTTCCAGTTATAATAACTAGAACAGACAAATGACATAATCTCTCTGTGGTTTTGATGTCTCATTTGTAAAATGGGCATAATAATACCTCATAGGCATGTGGTAAGAATTTCAAAGTACATAGAAAAAATTTAGAAAAAACCTGACACTTTCTAATCATTTTATTGTAATGGTAGCTGTTGTTAGGTACTGTTATTATTAATATTATTCATATTCAAAAATCCCAAGATAAGCAGTAAATCACAAGTATCTGGAGTACTGCTTCTAACAATACTCTGCCAAGGGTTACAATATTATAAATCTTAGTGGAAATGACCTAAATTTTACTGGGGTGACCTTGCCGCTCTACCTGCGTGAACAAGCTAATTTTATGTCTTCTCTTTTGGCTTTAGATTATATAACATGTGTTTCTTAAAAAGAGAAGTGGAGAGAGAAAGGGAACAAGATGTTGAATTGGTTTTTATTTTCGTTGCTGTTTGTTTCTTTTTTTTAATTTAAAGATAACCAGTTGAATAATAAAAAATTAATACAACTACATATTGGTGTCATGGTGTGAGTGAACTCAATCATGTCTGTTGTATCAAGAAATAGATAGAAAATGTTTTAAAACTATAAACCAAGCTATAGTAGTTGAGTTATATTTTTAGAGATGATTTTTATGGGAAATCATTACAAATCAACCCTCAGTAAACCATTGTTTAGAAAGGCTGAGAATGAGGACTCGTGGTTTGGGAGAATGAGGAACCGTTTTTATTTTATGAGAAGCTCTTTAATACTATTTCATTTCTATATTATACATTAGTTATTTGATATCACTGTCCAAATAAAAAGCTAAAAATATCAAGTCCTCCTAAAATTACCTCCAATATCCATGCTAAAGTCCTAAGCATTATCCTACATTAAAAGAACGGGCACTATAATATACTGCTCACAAAAATTAGGCGATATTTCAAAATGAATATGAAGCAATAAAAAAGAAGCATTTGATTTTTTTAATCAAACAAGAAAATCAGAAAAGCAAACGACAAGTCAAAGAAACTTGTTTGATTATGCAAATGAGATGCAAAACCAACATTTATTTCATTGGTGAAAATGCACCCTACAAAAGGCTGAAAGTGCTGGAGTATCTGCACGTTCCCTGGTCCCCTAATTTTTGTGAGCAGTAGTTGCTCCTACCAGAAGGCAGCTTTGGAATACATACAAAATCCTTAGAAATGCTCACATCTTCAGACACTCACCCTGCTGAGGGGTGGGGGTGGGGGTGGAATTGCTTTAAACATATTCAGAATTAGTCAAATTTTCTGGGATGTATAACTAGGAAACATCCAAAAATATGTATGTCATCCTTAATCGTTTGAAGGGAGCCAGAAAAAGCAAAAAGAAAATTAAATTGAATGCGTGGGATTCAAATTATAAGAATGCAAATAGGACATACTTGAATAACTCTGAGTATAACAGGCTAATTTGATGTTCCTTATATTATATAAATGAGTTCAAACAAATTGCAGAACTTGCAAAGAAATCAAGTTTCATAGCTGCAAAATTTCACATCAAAACACAAATGTTTTTAAGTAGTCTGGTCTAATAGCCTGAAGGTAGATAAAAACTTTTTCACTTTTTATTTTTTCTTTTTTTGAAATGAGAGGAAGGGAGATAGACTCCCTCGTGCAACCGACGGGGATCCACTTGGCAACCTCCATTTGGGGCTTATTCTCCCAGCAACGGAGCTATCCTTAGCATCCAGGACTGACGCTGGGAACAATCGCAGTCACTAGCTGCATAAAGGAAAGAGAGAAAGAAGGGGAAGAGGGAGGGGAAGAGAAGGAAATGGTTGCTTCTCATGTGTGCCCTGACTGGGAATCGAATCCGGTATGTCTGCACACCACGCCAATGTTTTATCCACTGAACCAATGGGCCGGGGCCTGATAAAATCTTTTTTTTTATTTTTATTTTTTATTTTTCTGAAGTTGGAAACGGGGAGGCAGTCAGACAGACTCCCGCATGCGCACAACCGGAATCCACCTGGCACGCCCACCAGGGGGCGATCCTCTGCCCATCTGGAGCATTGCTCTGTTGCAACCAGAGCCATTCTAGCGCCTGAGGCAGAGGCCATAGAGCCATCCTCAGTGCCTGGGCCAACTTTGCTCCAATGGAGCCTTGGACGCGGGAGGGGAAGAGAGAGACAGGGAGGAAAGAGGGCGGGTGGAGAAGCAGATAGGCGCTTCTCCTGTGTGCCCTGGCCGGGAATCGAACCCAGGACTCCTGCACGCCAGGCCGACGCTCTACCACTGAGCCAACCGGCCAGGGCCAAAATCTTTAATGCTTATATATTCATAAACTGTACACTGTAAAGAACTGCTTGCCTAAACTGAAGTTACAAAATATGCCTTAATGAACAAATTGTTATTACTGGAACATTTGTCTATTTCTAAATTCTTATTATATTTTCTCTTATGGAATAATGAGGGCTTGTCCCAAACTTTTATAGCTCTTATTATACCACTACTTTTTGCCTTGCTTTTTTAAAGTATCTATTATGATTACTTTTCCCTAAAAATTTCCTCTTGAATAGCACTGTATAAAACTCCTGAATTCATAGATATTCAACATTTAATAAAATAATGAAGGGTCTTTTTTGTTGTTGTATTGTTTTTAGTAGATAGAAGCTATTTTAAGACAAAGAGCATCTATTAAGCATGCTACAAGTCCTTTGTTATCTAAGTTCTTCCCAGAATGATTATGTTGAGTAACTTGACCATTCAGGTCATGGCTATCTCCATGGAAGTGAAAAATTTAGCTTTGGAGATGCATGCCATTGGTAGGAAGAATGGGAGTCAAAATTCAAAATTCAGAGAAACTAGCTGAGTCATAATAACATAGGGCATTAGAGTATGGATTGGCTATCTCCAGTTAAGAGAGTGTCTTCAATCAGTTTCCCTAGAAGCAATTTGATAAAACTTTGTGAACAAGGTATTTATCTCTGACATGTGGGTTTGGTTTCAGACCACCACAATAAAGCGAATATAGTGATAAAGCAAGTCACCAAGGTTTTTTGGTACCCAATGCATGTAGAAGTTATATTTACTCTATTCTGTAGTCTATTTAGTGTGCAATAGTATCATGTTTTAATAAAAGTGCACACCTTAATTTTAAAATATGTTATTATTGGCTTTTTGAAAGGAAAATTTTCTTTAAAAAGTCAAAATTAATCTCAACAATAAGAAAGAAAAAGGAAAATTTTGTGGGCTTTAATTATAGAAGGAAAAGAGACTATAATATGTAATGCAGGAGGTTTTGGGGGGAGTTTGTGTCAGAGATTACAGGGTAAATTCTTTATTCATTTTCCATAATAGAAAAAATCAGTTGACTATGTGTTGTAGGGTTGTATGAACATGCTGTTAGAAAACAAAAAGTTAATTTTTGAATCCAGGCTAAGAAATAAAAGCACTACATTGTATTTTTACTCAGGAATTACAGAAGTTTATTTTAAGGTTACTTTAAATAACAAAGTTTTTATTAAAGTTTGCTCTAACTTTACTATAATACACACACACACACACACACACACACACACACACACACACACATATATATATATATAATGCTGAAAATTGAATCAATGATTGAGCAAATGAATTGCCTTTGAAGTTAAATAAAATATTTAGTAATGCCTTAACATTTATCATAGCCTGTTTTGAACATAAAAAAATTTGTTATTCTTAGTTCCTATGACCTAATGGATTTTCTTAAGAGAACTATATTAGTTTTAGTTTTTTTCTAATGAAATTCAAAAAGTTTTATTTTTTACTCACAGAACATTTTCCAATTATATTTAAATAATTTCTACTTTTTTTTTTACCCCTAATGTTTCCTGTTAAAAACTAAAAAAAAAATTTATATTTATATTTTTATTTGACATTTTATTTTTTACTTGTACTAATATATGAAGTTATATTTAAAGGAGACAATAAATAAACTTACAAAATATAAAATGAGCAGAAAAAATTAGGAAGCAAAATTGGGAAACAAACTTATAAGGGTGGCTAAATAATGAATAAATTTAGGTGAAAACTTATATTACGATGTATATTGGAGTGTATGTGTAAAAACTTTTCTGCAAGACATTTATTTTGACAATAAGCATAAAGATAGTTAATGTACATATACTCAATGATTCCATCCCTAAGATTTCATCCAAAATAAAAAAAAAATATGTCACAATGTTTATTCAAGTCTTATCACAAAAATTAGAAATAAGCATCAATAATGGTTTTTAAATATACATAGTTTTATAACCATAGAGTTATAACTGTTGATTAATGTCAAAGGATATTCAAGTGAAAAAACCAGAGTATAGAAAAATACATGTAACATTAACATTTTTATGTGTATAGGAAAAATTGCATAGGGAAGTAAACCTAACTATTAACAATGATCATGGCTGAATTTGGGAGTAAAGAATGGACTGGCAAATAAACAACTTATACAGTTTTAAACATATTTATTGTCATATTAAACTACTAAAATATCTAATATAAAGAAAAATCTAATCTTTAAAAAGTTTTATGAAATGATTTTTAAAGTTTATTCTTCGATATATTTTTAAAATCACTCTAACCCAAGTAAAATATCCTGAAAATATTGACTATGTTCCTGCTATATAGTCAGTCCCAGGTACTAAATCCTTTGCTGCCATCTGCTGGAATGTGGTTACTAATGCATGTTATGGGATTTCTTCCCCTCCTGGAAGACTTCCCAGAGGAGAGAAAAAAAGAAGGGTAATGGCATTCTAACATGTGCAATGCAAACCCAAAATTAGCTCTGTGCGTAGTGTTGAATAATTGTTTTGTTCTCATCAACTACCAATTGAGCGCTGGCTCTTCGTCCCTTGAAAATCCAAAAAGAAATGAGTTTTCACAAGGAAATTTCCCACTAAGTGATGCCTGGGCTCTCTTCAATGCTAGATCTTAATGTCACAAAAAGTCATTAAGTTTTCATATAAAAATGTGTAAATTAGTGATTTTCAGGATTTTTCTATCCTGAAACCAGATTTGTCTTAAAGGGAAGGTGAGCAAAACAGGAAGGTGCCATGCGATTTCAAAAAGGTGAACGGAAAGGAGGTGCATGAGGGAGAAATGGCTCATGAAGTGCCCTCTGCAGTGTGTGCTGCTAGATCAGGAAGGGCAGGAAACACTAGGCCCACTCCTCAGATAAGATCAGTGTTGTTTTGTACATGTGAAACATTATTAAATGTGAAGATTTCTCAAAACTACAATAACATAATAAAGTCTACATTTAAAAAACCTGTCTTGTCTGGGACATTTAACAGGTGAAAATAATATTTTCAAAACTACCTGTGTCTCAAGATGTTACCATACCTTTTTTTTTTTACATGAAGAAATGTGCATATAAAAATTAGCAATTGCACAGAGTTTTGGAAAGATTGAATTAAATGATATGAGTAAAGTATACAGAATTCTACTATGTACAGGACAGTTAGCAATATACAGGGAGTAGAGATAGTATCCACCCAGGTCATGTATCTTTGCCTAGAACAATATCTGTAGGGGACATTTAACTAAGGATATTACCCTGATAACAAAAATAATTTGTTCAAATGTTGAATGAGAAATCATATTTTTCTTGCTATATAATTCTTGTATCTCTAAGTAACGATCAAAAATATAGTACTGGTTTATTTGACTAACAATAGCCAGTTTCCCTCACTCACACTTGTAACCTGTGTAGTTGGTCATGGTTGTCTTTTCTTGGGATACTGATATTTCTTTTCTATAAGTCTCCTGCTGTCCTGATTTCACAAGTCAACACTGGTATTGTGTTGGTCAAATAAGTTTGTAAATATGATATATATGTTTGCTCGCTTATAGTTTGCATTGGGTGTGGGGGACAGGCTGTAAGCAGGCAGGGTCCTTACAGCTTAAGGCTTAGTTTTAAGACTAAGCTTTTCCCCACACCCTTGACTGTTGCATGATAGGGGATGGTGCACTCTTATGAGGAATCCCATTAGGCCTCAGATAAGTGACTTTGTATCAGAGACTTCTTTGTTTATATATTGGATTAAAGGTTTTGATTTCTACACTATAAAATGGGGCAGATTGGGAGCTTGCTCTCTCTCGGTTCCTGAGATTAGCATAAGAGGAGAGCAGAGAAAGGCCACGGGGAGGAAAGGAGAGGCAGTCAAGATGGCAGAGTGCTGAAGGAGAAGCCAGTTTGTGCAGAGTTTGTGCAGAGAGAAGGAGATGGGGAACAGAGGTGAATAAGGCTGGTGAGGTAGGAACCTTTGATTCTAGGAAACTCAGAAGAGTCGGTGGCTTTGGGAGTCCTGAATGGAAAGGGAAGCGTTTTCCCACTATGTGTATTTCTCACCTACCGGGTGCAAGCTAGGATTAAAAAGGTAATGGCCCACCAGTTCCTAGCTCCGTTGTTTTATTACTGTCTGACCGAATCAAATGCGAACCTGCACAGGCCAGGTGGCTGTGATGGTGGCCACAGCTACTGGCTTTACATATTGGTATTCTAATACCTCTGACACAGCATTCAATGTTTAATTGTAAGTATAGTGGTTATCCAGGGACACCTTTTAAAAAGCTGAACAGGTGCTTTGTTGTTTTACCAGGCATGTGAGTATAGGATCTTTTCTCTATCACTTGTGTTGCCAGTCACAGGGCATGAACAATTTGCTTGCTGAGGTGTGGGCAGAGAACTTTCAGAATCACTTCTCAGTTACTTCTTTATCTGGAAATGAATCTTCTCACTCCCCTCTTTGCCTACCAGGTAGCACATCCCTAGCACCATTGCTATCTCTCTGCTCAACTACTTACACACACAGTGGACCATATTCGTAGACCATTTTCTTGCGTAACATGTTCTTCAGATCCTTCCTTACATCCTATACTTATTTAACCAACTCAAACTCACTTTGTGAAAGCTTTCTAGAGACTTCAGGGAGAATCATTTGCTCTCACTCAAGAGCTTCTCACTTTTACTCTTACAGAGAAATTATCGCAATGTATAGTCATTATGTGTTTACCCAGACTTCCCGGTAGCTCGAGTTTGTAAGAACCCTAGTCAGGAACCTAGTCTGGCTTATCTTTGAACTTGCAAAATCTGACCTAGAATATTGATATGGGTATAATTACTGAATGATGAATGACTGAATAAATAAATGAGTTAATGAGTGAAGACACGGTTCAGAAATGAAAACAGTATTAAACTCAAAAAACGTTTGCTAGGCAAATACTTTTGAGAGTTAATATATATTTTAAAAATTAAAAATAAAATATAGAAAAAATGTTACATAAGCTACTGAAAATTGTGTTGTTTTTGTTTTACAAAGTATCTGTGAGCTTCTTTTCAGATGTTTTAAAAGTACTTTCAATTAGTTTTTAGTTTAAAATGCTATTTTTTCACAAGTTCATTTAACAGTTGTATATCTATTGAAAATTATGCATTAGATAAAATACTGTCAATTCAGGTATTAGATGATGTTATGAAGAAATAATTGATTCTTAAGAGATTAGTGGAAAGACATTGTCCTTTAGGTCTTGAGGAGCAATTAACCAGTTTAGGTTAACCATCTTTGTTTACTACAGCTTCATATGGCATAGATTGATATTTACTAATTATTTTGAAGTTGGAAATAAAAATCTAGTAGGTTCTCTACAAAAGATAGAATCTTTTCTTAAAGGCTTTCGTGTGTGTGTGTGTGTGTGTGTGTATTAAGATTTTATTTATTCACTTTAGAGAGAAAGAGAGAAGGGGGGAGGAACAGGCAAGATCAAGCCCAGAATCTCCAACCAGCGGCCTCAGCCCTCCAGGTTGATGCTTTATCCACTGCGCCACCACAGGTTGGGCCTCATTTGTTTTTTAAATTTAATTTTCTTATATCTTATCTAAAGGGAAACTATATTAGGCAAATGGATTAAAAAATAAACAGAGCAGAGGTTTTTGAATGCATCTAAGCATTTCAATATGAGCAAATTAATACTTCATGTGTAAGGAAAATACACATGAAAATACACGTTTTCTATGGGCACAGGTGGTATGCTGGAATCATATATATTGATTAATAACTTATATGTATCAGAAAGTTAACAGTAATTGGTGAATGGAAAATCTTCTCTCATGCAGAGACCCAAAAATGTTTGTCTTTTGTTTAAGGGTTACCAACGCTGATTAAGTGATGATGAGCTTGGTTACTTAGCAGCATACAACTGTATTAGATCATCTTGTTGACTGGTTTGATTTTTCACAGATTATCCATTGGGTATACTGCGAGGGGAAATTTACATTAAAAAAACAAAAACAAAAAACAGTTGGATGGGTTTTCAGCCATGTCGACAAAAGATAACTTCTGTCCAAGTCCTTTGTGGCTGAGTTGCTTATAAACCGTATCTGATGTTGCCTGAATTCAATTCCAGGCACTCTTTCAAGTATTCCACCGGCATTATTTCATTTAATACACCCAGCAACGCGTTAACGTGGCTATATCTCCCTTTTCTTCAGAAGAGGAAACTGGGACACAGAAGCGTTAACTTTCACAACATCACAACAGGTATAGGGAGGGCGCGCCAAGATTCAAACGGGCAGTTAGACTCCTGAGTCTGCAAAAGTCACTATCGTGCTATTCTCCCCCATTTGTCCATACACTATTCTGTCAATCCGAGTCATATCCTAACTGGCAAAACGATGAACGTGTTTTGGTTCACGCAGCAGGTGCGGAGGAAGTCCCTCGCTCCACTGGCAAGCTCAGGGCTCTGGGCGTGCGAGTGGGAGCTGGACCAGTCCTGTCCAATAATTGAAGCACGGGCGGCGGAGGGTGCACCCCTCTTCTCCCAAGACCCACAGGGCTGGGAGGTCCTTGATTCCCGGAGATGCTGTTTCCTAGCAACTGCCTACCTCTTGCGTTTCTCTCGCCCCGCCCCCTGCTCAGTCCGGTTCCGGGTTTCCTGGAGCCGCCAGTCCCAGGCTTCGGGAGGGGGCTCCTGCCGGAGTCCTGCCTCTTCGGGCTCAGGGTGGCGGGGAGTCCCCGCAGGAGTGGGTGAGTACAGAGCGTGGGCCTTGGTGGGGGTGGGCAGTCGCGGGGGGGGGGGGACGGGACGGGGACGGCGCTCGAGTGTGCGCCCTCCTGGCGAGTGCGCGGCGCTCGGCTGGCTGCGCGGTGGAGGCGGCCGGGGACCTGCGCGCCACCTGGCCGGGCCCGGAGCGGTCCCCGCGCGCTGCGGTGGGCGGCCGTGTGCCGGAGGCCCGTCCTCTGCTCTAAGTACGAGAAACGCTCACGGGCCACTTTGTACAGTGATCGCGGAGCTTCGTTTTATCTACCGCTGTTAACACTTTTGTAATAGGGAAAATGGCTAATCCCCCTGGCAGCCTTTTAAACAGGTATGACTGTTTTGTTGGCAGTTACAATTTTTGAATACAGGACAGGTGAGAAAGTTTGTAGTTTAACTGGCAACGTTTTATCTGATTAATCTATTGCAGTCATTTATTTGCTCATTCTTAAAATGGTGCAAAATTATCTTAGGACAACTTTAATTTTAATATTTTGAAAAACAAGCTTGTTATGAGAATTTGATATATCTTTACAAGAACTTAACATTGTTAAGTGTAGACGTAGCACAATGTTCATATGGTGCTTTTCTTGTTTTTGTTTGGCTTTGGTGACCACCAAGTGTAGTATTAGAATTTTTAAGCATGCGAAAAGTCTGATTTTTAAAAAAATATATTTCAGCCACTATCAGAGGTTGAATTATTCCTATCATTTATTAGCCATTTTACAAAAGCAACGAGTAAGGAATAAAAGCCCAAACATTATGTCTGGTGAAGTTTTTAGTACAACTTTAACGTGTAAAAAGAGTCCAAAAGTCATCAAAAGAATTACTTTACGGGTAAAGTATTTCAAGTGATTTTACAAGTAAACACTGTATAAGGAACGTGGAATTTGAACTGATTTTAAGAAGAATTATATATATATATATATATATTTACTCCATTAAAGCTGGAGTAAGGCTTATGTTCCTTTCAAAATTTTGCAGATGGTAGTGTTTGGGCTCTAGTATTAC
The DNA here is from genome assembly GCF_036850995.1 of Saccopteryx leptura. Taxonomy (NCBI): domain Eukaryota; kingdom Metazoa; phylum Chordata; class Mammalia; order Chiroptera; family Emballonuridae; genus Saccopteryx; species Saccopteryx leptura. The sequence goes on along the minus strand of NC_089503.1, from coordinate 222,337,954 downwards.
AAACTCTTCTGTGTATTTAAGATTACCAAACCAGCCTCAATGATAACTTCTTACTAACTTAAATCAGTTTTTAAAAGTTGAATCACAACTTTAAATTGTTTTTTCATATAAATGGTTTTTTTAAACTCTTCTTTTTTTAAAATTTTTTATTTATTCATTTTAGAGAGGAAGGGGGAGAGAGAGAGAGAGAGAGAGAGAGAGAGAGAGGAGGAACAGGAAGCATCAACTCCCATATGTGCCTTGACCAGGCAAGCCAGGGTTTTGAACCAGCAACCTCAGTGTTTCCAGGTTGACGCTTTATCCACTGCGCCACCACAGGTCAGGCCATATAAATGTTTTATGGTTTTTCCCTATTGTAACATAACAACAGTTAAGTTTTCTCTAGTCACGACAGTTTTGAACTCAGACTCTAAAATTTGCAGTATTGATTATATCCATTAATGCAATCTTCAGAAACAAACAAAAAAAACCCCTTTAAACGTACCAGTTTCTTTCAAAATGCCAGTTTATAATAAATCTTGTCTGAGTCTCCTCATTTCTTTTATTTGATATTGTCTGTTTCCTCCAATTTAACTGTAAACTCCATGAGAAGAGGAATCTTATCTGCTATGTTCTGCATTGAGTCTGAGGTCTTCAGTGCCTGGAATAAGGTTGACTTTCAGTAAATATCGTTAGATGAATAAAACCTGAGTGTGAAAGCAATTATTAACCAAGCACTGTTTGTTTAAATAATTAACTCTAAGTATGAGGCTTCTATTTTTGGGTGGAAATTGACTTTAATTATTGTATTTTAGGATAAGCTAATAAAAGCAAGTACAGCTTGCTCAGCCAGACAAGGAGTCCTGAATACTCAGATGATTGACAGTGGCAATATTAGTATGTGCGAATATGGAAATGTAAACCACATTTTTTTTTGTTTTCTTAGTTATAGTTAGCCCGTTCCTCCAAAAACAAATCACTTATGCTATGAATTCACAAGTTTTAGATTTAACTTATTATCAAGTAAAAAGTCACTCTTAATTTTCAAGAGGTTGTATGATCGTCCTTGATATTTATGAATATGAATATGAAAATATAAATTAACTGTAGGTTTTCAGTAAAAGGATACTTGTCAGTTGTAAACCAAGTTCATCTTTTTTTTTTAAATTGAATTTATTAGAGTGATGCTAGTGAAACCTGCCATACAGGTTTCAGGTTCCCAACTCCATCAGACATCTCTTTTCACCACACTCTGTGTTTACTCCCCTAAGTCAAGTCTTCATCCATCTCCATGTACCCCCATACACTCCTCCACCTCCCCGCCCAGCGATCACCACACTGTTGTCCATGCCCATGGTTTTTTTTATTTGAACTTTTTTTTTGCTCTATCCCTCCACCGCCTGTACCAAGCAACCTCCCACCCTGACAGCCGTCAGCCTGCTCTCTGAGTTGTCTGTCTCTATTTTGCTTGTTAGTTTATTTTGTTCATTAGAGTCCACAGAGGAGTGAAATCTGGCTTATTTCCCTTAGCGTAATCATCTCCAGGTCCAACCATGCTGTTGCAAAAGGTAAGATTTCCTTCCTTTATATGGTCACACCAAGTTCATATTTAAATTACCCTTTAGGACCAACAGTAAGTTAGTAAGTAGGGCCCTCAGAACTAAACTTTGGTTCACATCACAATCACTTTTATTATGCTTTTTACAAGGCAGATTTTTATTGGCTGTATTGGACTCAATTTTTAAAACCAGTGTATCAGTTCTGGTATGATTTAATTTGTTTTCTTTTGATTATGTAAAATATTAACATTCAAGTGTAAACATACAGAATTCTAAACTTGAAATTCAGTATTTGTCTTGATTCTTAAAGGCTTTTTATTAGGCTACTAGACAATGTGAGCATATAAAAGGTAAAAGTTGGTCTTAAAGTAGAAGTATAGAATTATAAGTATATGAGAGATAATCAGCAACAATCCATCTATTCAATATCTTTTCTAATTTTTAACCTGTGATGAATTGAAATGAATAAAAAAATACTGGAGTTTAACCACAAGATGGCACTGGCATTCTAAGTGCAATACACAAATGTGCACTACTATATTTTTAAAACAATTTTTAGCCATCTGCTACTGAGGGTATATGATATAAAAATAATTACCAATAGAAGTAATCTTTTACATTTGATTATATAACATTGCATTTTGAAAATATATAGATGAAAATGAAATGGGCACAGGAACTCTTTGTTGTTGTTTTTTGTATTTTTCTGAAGTGAGAAGGAGGGAGCCACAGAGACAGACTCCCGCATGCGCCTGACCCAGATCCACCCAGTGAGCCCACTAGGGGGTGATGCTCTGCCCGTCTGGGACCTTGTTCTGTTGCAACTGGAGCCATTCGAGCCCTGAGGTGGAGGCCTGGGCTCAGCGCCCAGGCCAACTTTGCTCCAATGGTGCCTTGGCTGCGGGAGGGGAAGAGAGAGATAGGAAGAAAGGAGAGGGGGAGGGTGGAGAAGCAGATGAGTGCTTCTCCTGTGTGCCCTGGCCGGGAATCGAACCCCGGGACATCCACACGCTGGGCCGATGCTGTACCACTGAGCCAACTGGCCAGGGCCTGTTGTTCATTTTATTTGTCTATAAAATGGGGATGATTGAACCACTGTTAGGGATCTGAGGCCATTAAATAAATTCATATATTTGAAGTACTTAGAAAAATCTTGGCATAAACACTCTATAAATGCTTTTGTGATTTATTTTATTATTTAACATTTTCTCAAAAACAACATTCTATTCACACATAATTATTGTGAATATACTATATTATAGGCACTGTGGTGGTAACTAAGAATAGATGGAAGAAGATTTGACTTTGGGTGGTAAGTGCCCGATGACAGACAGCTGGAAGCTGAAAAGCACACCTTCTCTGCAAACCTGATCCTGAGGTTAGCACTACTGCTGACTACTGAACTGTGTTCTTGAACTCAGGCCGTTGCATCTAATCATGAGAGAGAATATTCCTCTGTATGCATGTGTATGTGTGTTACATGTTTTAAATAATTGTGATTTACTGTATATTAACATGTAATCACAGAGAATGTATTAAATAAATATATCCACACATTTTATGTTGAAGAAAACATTTGCAAGAAAAATAGAAGATGTAAACACTAGGGATTCATATATAGTACACCAGAATTTTCATTACTGGCTGAACGTCTTAGCTTAAACTACCCTCACATCAAAAAAGAAAGAAAATGTAAACCTTCAAATAAATGATAATTATTGTCATCCATGAGTCATGACAGCAAGTGAAATCTGTCATAGATATAATATATGATGGTAGCTTCAGATGTTTTTGACTGGGTGGAAGTATACGTTTTATTTATGAGTCATACAGGAGAGTTGCTTAATTAGAAACTCCTGGTAAGACAAATTAAAAAAGAAGCTAATGTAGTCTTTATTGCTATTATACAGAGTAAACAAAGAAACTATTAGCTGAAGTTACAACATTGTCACTTACCTAAGCAATAGTCATTCTCCAATTCTTCTTTGATAATAAAACCATAGTTATGGCTGGAGCAATAAGGTGACCAAGCTACAAACTGACTTTCCACCTTTCCTGTGACTGAAGGACACACTGGCAGAGCCAGTGAGACTTGAGTGGTTGTCTGCAAGAAGTTCAGGTATGCTTTGACATTTCTGACAAAAAGAATCAGATCCAATGAGCATTTTTTATATTTTCCTGCCTTGAACATAGACATAATGGTGGGAGCTGCAGCAGTCATATTGCAGTCATGAAAGAAAGCAAGGGATTCCCAGATATATTGGCTGCCAAAATAAAGTAATAACTGCTGCTTCTGTACCTATGTTCTTGTAAGAAAAATAACCCCCTGTCATATCTAGTGACAGTCATGACAGAATGTATTGATGTCACCTGTATAAATAGACTGTCAGGCCTCCCACCTAAACATCCCTTTCTTTATACCTTGCAAACTATATTTGATCTTTTAGAAACTACTGTGATTTTCAAGATTATTGTAGCTGAAACTATCTTCTAAATATTGAATTGTCTAATTTCTACAGTTAGCTTTAGAAATTTCTGCTTTATCTGAATATAATTCATAAGGAAATGGGCAGGACATTGATGTTCAGCGTGGTTTACATCATACCTGATTCTCTTTATCTTCCTGCTTTCTGTCGCATTCTCGATTTTCTCTATATTCTTCTGTGTCCTGATAAGCATTATTGCTCCTGGGGACAGTACTGTCTTTTAGTTCTATATGAAATGGTAATTGGCCAGATGTTCTTATGGTTCCACAAGCTTGCAGTTGATGCAAATTCACTGCCTGCTCAGTGAAGCACTTTTTACCCCTTCTCCCAGCTAACTCAATAAATTGGTCTCCTATTTATAATAATCAAGACACTATGGTATTTACGTAAATTAACCTCCAAGAACATTCTTGGAACACCCAGAATCAGATGCAAAATAGCAAACACCTGTCCCCACTTTTGCATATATCTTACATAGTCTTCCTGCTTGAACAATAAAGTGAAGCATATATTAAGGTCACAATTGTGGAAAGTGATGATGACTTTTCATTTTACATGTCCATATGAAGTTTCCTTCATCTGAAGAAAAACTTGCCTTTATTTATCTTAGAGATCTTCAGTTAGTTTATTCTCTAGACATTCTAGTGAATTTAGTTTATATCAGTATCTCAGTTTATGTATGTTTGACTTGAGTGAAATATATTCTAAGTAACTTGAATTCAAACTTATAAAGTCCTATTTTGACCCCTTTATTTTAATGTTGTCATTTCATGGGTAGTTAATAGCCACACATATATTTTCAAAATTGACTGATAAATAAGATCAAGTATGATTTTTAGTGAGCTTTTAAAAATGTACTTCCTTTTTAGGTATAATTTACATACAATAAACTGCTCGGATCTCAAGACTATCAGTCAATGAGTTCAAGTAATATAGATCCTCCTGACACCCACACGGAACATTCTCACCATCCCAGAGAGTTCTCTTGTGTTTCTTCTCAGTCAATACCGTGCCTCTCAAGCAATCACGGATCTGATTTTTATCATTATGGTTTGTTTGGGCCATTTCAGAAATACATGTAACTGGAATTATATAGTATGTACTTTTTAATACTTGTTCTTTACTCAGTATTTTTGAGATTCACTCTATGTTGCTACATGTATTGTCAATTTAGTGCTCTTTTATTGTTGAGTAGAATACTACTGAGTATTCTATTGTATGAATATATGACACTTGGTTATCCATTGGACAGTCGATGGACTGTTTCTAGTTTTTGGTAATTATAAATAAGCCTGCTATAAACCTTTCTATTATTCTTGTGCATATATTCTTTATGCACCATGTATAAAGTTTTCATTTGGTGTAATCAGTAACCAAAATGGATGGGGACAGAGCTATGAAGGGACAGAGTTTTTTTATGTTGTTGAAGTTAAGCTGGTATAAATTCAAGTTAGAGTGTTATCACTTTAGGACACTAAGTACAATCCCTGTGGTAACACAAAGAAAATAGCTATAAATATACACAAAAGGAAACGAGAAAAGAATATAAATAATTTACTAGAAAAAATCAACTGAACACTAAAGAAGACAAGAATTTAGTAAATGGGGGAACAAAAGCTGTAAATCATGGAAACAAATAGAAAAATTACAGAAGTCTATTCTTATCAATAATTATTTTAACTGTAAATGGATTATTAAACTCTCTAATCAAAGACAGAGATTGGCAAAATGGATAAGAACAAATGATCAAACTGTGTACTGTCTACAAGAGATTCACTTGAGAGCCAAAGACACAAACAGGTTGAAAGTGAAAGGATCTAAATGAAAGATATCATGAATAGTAACCAAAAGAGAACAAGAGTAAGCTGTACTGATATCAGACAAAATAAACTTTAAACAAAGATGTTTATAAGAGATAAAGAAGGGATTTATATATTATAGTAAAAAGTTTGATACAGCAAGAAGATGTAACAGTTTTCAACACTTATGCATCTAATGACAAAACACCAAATACATGAAGTAAAGACTGACAATTGAAAGGAGAACTACAGTTTAAAATAGTAGTTGGAGACTTCAATACACTGCTCAGAATAATAGATACGATGACTAGACAGAGATGGTAAGGAAGTAGAGGACTTACACATCTAACCAACTAGATCTAACAGATACATTCATATTCACAACACTATCCAACAACAGAATACACATTCCTCTCAAGTGCACATGGGACATTTTCTAAGGCAGACTAAATGTTAGGCCACAAATTAAGTCTCAATAGATTGAAGAAGCTAGATATCACACACAGTAATTTCTGACCATAATGATATGAAGTTAGAATTCAATAAGGAAAACTGAAATATTTACAGAATCATGAAAATTAAATAACATACTTATAAATAACCAATTGATCAAAAAAGAAATCAAAGAGAAATTAGAAAATACTTAGCGATGAATGAAAATGAAAACACGACATACCAAAACTTATGGAATGAAGCAAAAGCAGTGCTAAGTGTGAAATTCATACTTATAAATGTTTACATTAAAAAACAAGGGATCACTGCCTTGGCTTGGGCCCCCTAATCAAGGCATGTATGAGAAGCAGTCAATGAACGACTAAAGCAACAACAAGTTGATGCTCTCATCTCTCTTTCCTCTCTCTCTCTCTCAAAATCAACAAAATAAATATTTAAAATCGACAACCTAATTTTGCAATTTAAGGAACTAGAAAAAGAACAACTTAAACCCAAATCCAGTAAAGGAAGAAAGAATAGAGCAAAGATAAATAAAATAGAGAATGGAAAACAATGGAGAAAATAAACTCAGAAGTTGGTTCTTTGAAAAGATCAACAAAATTGACAAACCTTTAGCTAAATGGACTAAAGAAAAAAGAATTAATTGGATAACCTAAGTGAAGTAAACAAATCCTAGAAATACAAAATATATCAGGTCTAAATCACAAAGTAATGGAAAATCTTAATAGATGTGTAACTAGTAGGGAGATGGCGTAGACATGTTTTGTCATTACTCTGCCTACCACAGCTTTCCTTTGCTTGCAAATAAAAAGGGGCGGAAGCAGATAGAAGAGATTACTTGTATCAGGGAACAGAGTGAGAACAAGGAAGGGTAGCAGCTGGAAGGCCAAGAAGAGGCTTAATGTGGGGAGAGGATTCATGAAGATATGAGGGTCTATGGCAGCATCACATCAGGGACTCTACGAATTAGCAGCACTTGATCTCACAATGCTCCCCAGCTCCCTTTTGATTGAAAACTTCTCTCCATCTCATGTTGTTACCCACCTAACTGCCTCATCTTCTATGGATCAGCTTAGAATTTTCTTCCTGCAGGCGGTCATCCCTGGCAGTGCCAGCCCGGATTGGCTGCTTATCTCGTGTTTCATTTCATCCTGAAATATCCCAATACCCATAACCAGTGCATCCGATCTTATTTAGTTTTTCTGAATCTCCTACTACACTGTAATCTCCAAGAAGGCATGGAAGTCTTTTCTTTTTCTCTTTCCTGGTTGTGTTCCCTGTTATCAGCACAGTGCTCAGCTCCTAGTACAGTTCAATACATATTTGTTGAATGAGAAGCTTGCTGCAGAGAATAAATCATATGAAGACCCCAGAGTTTCATTCTATATCAAATGAGTTGTCCCTGAAATCTAACCAGAGAGGACTCTGAAGAGTACTTCTCAGGAAAAAAGCATTGGTGAGAGGTAGGAGTGACCTTACAATCTTAACAAATCTGGCTGAGGGTTTGAGCCAAGTAACATTCATATAACCAGAGTTTTAGATTTCCCCTGTAACTGTAAGAATCTGAAAAACTGATTACATATACTCTCCAAGTCCTTTAATGAAACTAGACTTGTTGTGTCTAGGTTTGCATTTGCATCCTAACACTAATTTCCTGTATTGTCAGACCATGAAATCAAGTCCTATAACCTTCACTAAGCACTAGCTTTCTCACAGTGTATATAAAAGTACATTAAATATTAAAAATCACTATAACATGTAAGATATTAGTAGTCTAAATGAGTAAGAGCTACATAGAATTCATTGTTAACATTGGGTGGACCAAGAAGTGATTGGATTATCTGAATAAAGAGAGTCTGGTTAGGTTTTACCCAAACTTTTATAATGACAGTTATCATTCAGGAATTCTTTATTGTCATTTCCGAATTCTCTCTCCTGAGAGGTGCATTGTATTAACCATTTAGTCAAATCCTTATGTTTCAGAGCTAGGAAATAGTTAGGAAGTTTTGTTAAGCAGATTCTGGAGCCACTCAAAGAAGCTTATTTTTACTGAGGCACCACACAGGAGTCTACATGCCTATCAGTCATCCCCATGTGATTCATGATTCTTAAGTAATTCTGAAGTCTGACAGGGATTGTACTAGTACTAGGAGGTCTTATATGGTCCCTTCTCCCTGTGAGATTGTACAGTTCTACAACCCACAGGCCACCCTTTCCAATATACAGCTCTAATACCTATTTTTATTTTTTTAATATTTTAAAAATTATTTTACTTTATTGATTTTTTTTTAAGAAAACGAGAGGAACATCGATTTGTTGTTCCAATTTTTTATGCATTCATTAATTGATTCTTGTCTGTGCCCTGACCAGGAATTGAATCTACCAATTGGGTATATCAGCACGACGCTCTTACCAACTGAGCTACCCAGACAGGGCTCTAATACCTCTTTTATTTATTTATTTATTTATTTATTTATTTATTTATTTATTTATAAATTTTCTTAACTGAGAAGCGGGGAGGCAGAGAGACTTTAATCAAAGTCTTATGATGGTGTGCTTATCAACAAAAACATTGAAAGAAAATAGTAATATGAACAATATTATACAAACAAATTTGACAATTGAGAAGAAATGAACAAATTTTTTTTGAAATACACAAACTTACAAAATCATCACAGGAAGAGACAAATCTATATTTTTTATAAAATTTATTTTTATTTTTTATTTTTTTACAAAAAAAATCCAACCTCTGAAAAGAAAACTCCAGGCCTAAATGATTTCACTGGTGAGTTATATAAAAAAAATTCGGATGACGTCAGAGTAATGGCAGGGTAGGAAGCGATTCCGATAAATCTCCCCCAAAACTCAACAAGATCTTCAACCAGAAACAGAAAAACCTATACTTGGAGCCTCCAGATGCTTCGCAATACACCCAAAGGTATGGTCGAGTGAAAAATTGGCTAAATATATAACCAAACCCCGAAGGAAATAGGGAGTAAGAAATGCTCCGCCTTCCTCACTAACCTAAACAGGGCGGCTTTCTCTGGTAACTGTGAATATAGAAACTGAGGCGGGCAAAGGGGGTTAATAGATCCAGGCCGCGGCACAAACGGCCGAACCAGGCTGTGGCACGGAGATCCAAGCCGAGGAAAAACTTATCCTGTGGCAACCCGGGCAATACAAGCTAACACTCGCGCCAAACCCAAACAAAGACAGACAAGCGGGGCGGCCATTTTACCCGGTCTCCTGGTTGGTGCGCAGTTAGTGGGCGAGAGATTTCTTCCTAGGCCCCGAGAGTGGGTGCCTGTGTTGCCCCATGGAGAGGCAGGGTCAGAGGCCTTTCTGTGGGCCGAGGGCAGAGTCTCTGGGCAGCCCCAGCGCCCTGGGAAAGCCACGCATGGGAGGGAGTGAGAACTAATTCCAACGGTGGAGATTTTCCGTGCTGGAGGGGATTTCACTCAGAGGAAAACGCGGCCGGCCTCATATCCTGGTTTGCGTGCACAGATAGTGAATGAGAGATTCCTCCGAGTGCCTCGGCAGTGCGCGCCCGTGTTATCGCACAGAGGGGCAGAGTCAGGGGCCTTTGTGTGGGCCAAAGCGGAATCTCGGGCCGCCCCAGCACCTTGCAGGAGCCGCGCACGGGGACGGAGCGAGACTCAATTCCAACGCTGCAACTTTTCCCTGCGGTTGAGGGTTTCACTCAGAGTGTGAGACTGCTGGCCGGATATCCTGGTCTGCGTGCGCAGCCAGTGAGTGAGAGTTTCCTCTAAGCGCCCCGGAAGTGGGCGCCCGCCTGTGTTACCAGACAGAGTGGCAGACAGAGCCAGAGGTCTTTGAGTGGGCGGAAAGCCCGCCTGATTATGCTAGCAGCTCTGACTGACTGAGCCTTACCCAGAGCCCTGTGCTGAGTGGAAATAGAGTGGGGAGTTGCCAGCTCTTTGAGCCTCTTACTATCCAGGCAGAGGCAGCAGCAACCCCATAGCTGGATTATCAGGCTACTAAATGAGGAAGGAAAGACTAGGAGAAAGGCTCCAGGAACACGAACTCTCTCACTGTCGGACCCTATAAATGCTAATGAGCCTCGACTGCCAACGAGACTAAAGCACAATACATGACATTGCCATAGAGACTTATCAACTGCAAACCTCTACCTGAGCGTGCCAAAGGGGCAGAACCCGGGGTACAGAGTCACTGACCAGGAAGAGGGAGAGAAAAGAAAAAGCAAGAAGATAACCTCTCAAAATCAAGAATAATCTGCAGACTTTATAACCTATCCCATTTTATTATATTTGTTCGTTTGTTTCTCTTATCTTCATTCTTGATACTTTTTGTCCTCCTCCAATTTGGCCGATTAACTCTCTGCCGGTCTTACTCTCTCCTCTCCTTGAACTACACTACCCATAAGTGTTACATCTCCCATTATCTTTTCTCTTCTCTTCCTTTTTCTCTATGAGGGTTGCACTCCAAAACCCTTAACTCACTCTCTCTCTCTCTCTCTCTCTCTCTCCTTTCTTTTTTCTTCTTTTAGTGGTTCCCTCTTATTTTCTCTCTCTCTCTTTCTTTTCTCCCTCTATATTAGTTTCTTCCTTTCTCCTTTACATCTCCTCTCATTCAAACCTCAATAACAAACAAATTATCTTATCTGGGACTCAAACTTATGTTTGTGGTATTTTGGGGGGGTTTTACTTCACCTTTTTAACTCACTAGCAGTGCTCCCATCCCTGGCTCTCCATTTTATCTAGTTCTTGTTCCACTAAATACAATAGTAATTTTTTAATTTGTCCCCCCATTTTTCCGTTTTCCTCTTATTCCTCTCATCATAACTCTTAGACAACCAACACCTAAAAACAAATCATTTTATTCTTGACCCAAATTTTTTCCTTATTTGCTTTTTGTGGGTCCATACGCTCTTTTTTTTCTTTTTTTCTTTTTTTTTCTTTTCGTTTTTCTTTTTTTTTCTTTTCTTTTCTTTCTTTCTTTTTTTTTTTTTTTGCCCCTTTATTACTTTTCCCCAATTCAGGCCCTCCATCACAGGCATTGTTTGTTATAATTCACAGTTCACCACAAGATTTTCTCAAGAAAGAGGGGAGAGGAGAGGAGAGGAAAAAAGGAGGGGGGGAATGATTTCCTTTTTTAAAAATTTATATTTTATTTTATTTTTCTTTATTTCATTATTAATTTTTTTTAAAAAAAACAATTCTTCGATTTTTTTATTTTTTTTTATTATTTTTTTAACTTTTTATTCTTTATTAAATCTCATTAATACTATCAACAAAACCACCCTCAGATGCCATTAAGGAAGAGAAAATCGAATATCATGGATACAAAAGAAAGAGAGGTAACACAGAGAGATGAGGAAAAATCTATGGAGAAAAAAAAAATTAATATATTGGAAACCTTGGAGCTAAATGACAGAGAATTCAAGATAGAAATCCTAAAAATCCTCCGAGATATACAAGAAAACACAGAAAGGCAATTTAGGGAGCTCAGAAAACAACTCAATGAACACAAAGAATATATGTCCAAGGAAATTGAAACTATAAAAACATCAAACAGAGATGAAAAACTCAATTCATGAGCTGAAAAACGAAGTAACAAGCTTGGCTAATAGAACAGGTCAGATAGAAGAGAGGATTAGTGAAATAGAAGACAAGCAACTTGAGGCACAACAGAGAGAAGAAAGAGACTCAAAAATTAAAAAAAATGAGATAGCCCTACAAGAATTATCTGACTCCATCAAAAAGAATAACATAAGAATAATAGGTATATCAGAGGGAGAAGAGAGAGAAAATGGAATGGAGAACATACTCAAACAAATAATAGATGAGAACTTCCCAAGCCTGTGGAAAGAACTAAAGGCTCATGTTCAAGAAGCAAACAGAACTCTGAGTTTTCTTAACCCCAACAAACCTACTCCAAGGCATATCATAATGAAATTCACACAAACCAACAGCAAACAAAAAATTCTCAAGGCAGCCAGGGAAAAGAAGAATACAACATATAAAGGAAGGCCCATTAGATTATCATCAGATTTCTCAGCAGAAACTCTACAAGCTAGAAGAGAGTGGACCCCAATATTTAAAGTCCTGAAAGAGAGGAACTTTCAGCCACGAATACTATACCCATCAAAGCTATCCTTCAAATATGAAGGAGAAATAAAAACATTCACAGATACAGAAAAGATGAGGGAATTTATCATCAGAAAACCCCCACTCCAGGAATTACTAAAGGGAGTTCTCCAATCAGATACAAAGAACAAAAAAAAAAACAGAGCCACAAGTAAAAGCTCCAAGAAGAACACAATAAAACCAAATTTAAACTGTGACAACAACAAAAAGAAAGAGGGGGAGAAGATGGAGATTAACAGTAGCAAAGGATGATGGAGTGCAAAAGTACTCACAAAATAGTTCGCTACAATGAACAGGGTAGGGACCCTTTTCATTACTCAAAGGTAACCACCATTGAAAAAACCACCACAGAAGCACATGAGATAAAAAAGATAGCAACAGAGGAAAGATGTATGGAATACAACCAAATAAAAACAAAAGATAGAAAAACGAAAGAGAAGGATCAAACAAGACACAAAACTAACAGAAAGCAAGATATAAAATGGCAATAGGGAACTCACAAGTATCAATAATTACACTAAATGTAAATGGCTTAAACTCACCAATAAAAAGGCACAGAGTAGCAGAATGGATTAAAAAAGAAAATCCAACTGTATGCTGCCTACAGGAAACTCATCTAAGTTACAAGGACAAAAAAAAATTCAAAGTGAAAGGCTGGAAAACAATACTCCAAGCAAATAACATCCAAAAAAAAAGCAGGTGTAGCAATACTCATATCGGATAATGCTGACTACAAGACAGGAAAAGTACTCAGAGACAAAAATGGCCATTTCATAATGGCTAAGGGGACACTGAATCAAGAAGACATAACAATTCTTAATATATATGCACCAAACCAAGGAGCACCAAAATATATAAGACAGCTACTTATTGATCTTAAAACAAAAACTGACAAAAACACAATCATACTTGGAGACCTCAATACACTGCTGACGGCTCTAGATTGGTCATCCAAACAGAGAATCAACAAAGACATAGTGGCCTTAAACAAAACACTAGAGCACCTGGATATGATAGACATCTACAGGACATTTCATCCCAAAGTGACTGAGTATACATTTTTCTCCAGTGTACATGGATCATTCTCAAGAATTGACCATATGTTGGGCCACAAAAACAACATCAGCAAATTCAGAAAACTCGAAGTTGTACCAAGCATATTTTCTGATCATAAAGCCTTGAAACTAGAATTCAACTGCAAAAAAGAGGAAAAAAATCCCACAAAAATGTGGAAACTAAACAACATACTTTTAAAAAATGAATGGGTCAAAGAAGAAATAAGTGCAGAGATCAAAAGATATATACAGACTAATGAAAATGACAATACGACATATCAGAATCTATGGGATGCAGCAAAAGCAGTGATAAGAGGGAAGTTCATATCACTTCAGGCATATATAAACAAACAAGAGAGAGCCCAAGTGAACCACTTAACTTCCCACCTTAAGGAACTAGAAAAAGAAGAACAAAGACAACCCAAAACCAGCCGAAGAAAGGAGATAATAAAAATCAGAGCAGAAATAAATGAATTAGAGAACAGAAAAACTATAGAAAAAATTAATAGAACAAGGAGCTGGTTCTTTGAAAAGATCAACAAAATTGACAAACCCTTGGCAAGACTTACCAAGGAAAAAAGAGAAAGAACTCATATAAACAAAATCCAAATGAAAGAGGAGAAATCACCACGGACACCATAGATATACAAAGAATTATTGTAGAATACTATGAAAAACTTTATGCCACTAAATTCAACAACCTAGAAGAAATGGATAAATTCCTAGAACAATACAACCTTCCTAGACTGAGTCAAGAAGAAGCAGAAAGCCTAAACAGACCTATCAGTAGAGAAGAAATAGAAAAAACCATTAAAAACCTCCCCAAAAATAAAAGCCCAGGCCCTGACGGTTATACAAGCGAATTTTATCAAACATTCAAAGAAGACGTGGTTCCTATTCTACTCAAAGTCTTCCAAAAAATTGAAAAAGAAGCAATACTTCCAAACACATTTTATGAGGCCCACATAACCCTCATACCAAAACCAGGCAAGGAGGGCACAAAAAAAGAAAACTACAGACCAATATCTCTAATGAATACAGATGCTAAAATACTAAACAAAATACTAGCAAATCGAATACAACAACATATTAAAAAAATAATACATCATGATCAAGTGGGATTCATCCCAGAATCTCAAGGATGGTTCAACATACGTAAAACGGTTAACGTAATACACCATATCAACAAAACAAAGAACAAAAACCACATGATCTTATCAATAGACGCAGAAAAGGCTTTCGATAAAATACAACACAAGTTTATGTTTAAGACTCTCAACAAAATGGGTATAGAAGGAAAATATCTCAACATGATAAAGGCCATATATGATAAACCATCAGCTAACATCATATTAAATGGCACTAAACTGAAGGCTTTCCCCCTTAAATCAGGAACAAGATAGGGTTGTCCACTCTCTCCACTCTTATTTAATGTGGTACTAGAGGTTCTAGCCAGAGCAATCAGACAAGACAAAGAAATAAAAGGCATCCATATCAGAAAAGAAGAAGTAAAGGTATCACTTTTTGCAGATGATATGATCCTATACATTGAATACCCCAAAGAATCCACAAAAAGACTACTAGAAACAATAAGCCAATACAGTAAGGTCGCAGGATACAAAATTAACATACAGAAGTCAATAGCCTTTCTATATGCCAACAATGAAACAACTGAGAAGGAACTCAAAAGAATAATCCCCTTCATGATTGCAACAAAAAAAATAAAATACTTAGGAATAAACATAACAAAGAATGTAAAGGACTTATATAATGAAAACTATAAACCATTGTTAAGGGAAATCGAAAAAGATATAATGAGATGGAAGAATATACCTTGTTCTTGGCTAGGAAGAATAAATATAATCAAGATGGCTATATTACCCAAAGCAATATACAAATTTAATGCAATTCCCATCAAACTTCCAATGACATTTTTTAAAGAAATAGAGCAAAAAATCATCAGATTTATATGGAACTATAAAAAACCCCGAATAGCCAAAGCAATCCTAAAGAAAAAAAATGAAGCTGGGGGCATTACAATACCTGACTTCAAACTATATTATAGGGCCACGACAATCAAAACAGCATGGTATTGGCAGAAAAATAGACACTCAGACCAATGGAACAGAATAGAAAGTCCAGAAATAAAACCACATATATATAGTCAAATAATTTTTGATAAAGGGGCCAACAACACACAATGGAGAAAAGAAAGCCTCTTCAATAAATGGTGCTGGGAAAACTGGAAAGCCACATGCAAAAGAATGAAACTGGACTACAGTCTCTCCCCCTGTACAAAAATTAACTCAAAATGGATCAAAGATCTAAATGTAAGACCTGAAACAATTAAGTACATAGAAGAAGACATAGGTACTCAACTCATGGACCTGGGTTTTAAAGAGCATTTTATGAATTTGACTCCACAGGCAAGAGAAGTGAAGGCAAAAATTAATGAATGGGACTACATCAGACTAAGAAGTTTTTGCTCAGCAAGAGAAACTGATAACAAAATAAACAGAAAGCCAACTAAATGGGAAATGATATTTTCAAACAACAGCTCAGATAAGGGCCTAATATCCAAAATATACAAAGAACTCATAAAACTCAACAACAAACAAACAAACAATCCAATAAAAAAATGGGAAGAGGATATGAACAGACACTTCTCCCAGGAAGAAATACAAATGGCCAACAGATATATGAAAAGATGCTCATCTTCTTTAGCTATTAGAGAAATGCAAATCAAAACGGCAATGAGATACCACCTCACACCTGTTCGATTAGCTGTTATTAGCAAGACAGGTAATAGCAAATGTTGGAGAGGCTGTGGAGAAAAAGGAACCCTCATACACTGTTGGTGGGAATGTAAAGTAGTACAACCATTATGGAAGAAAGTATGGTGGTTCCTCAAAAAACTGAAAATAGAACTACCTTATGACCCAGCAATCCCTCTACTGGGTATATATCCCAAAAACTCAGAAACATTGATACGTAAAGACACATGCAGCCCCATGTTTATTGCAGCATTGTTCACAGTGGCCAGGACATGGAAACAACCAAAAAGCCCATCAATAGATGACTGGATAAAGAAGATGTGGCACATATACACTATGGAATACTACTCAGCCATAAGAAATGATGACATCGGAACATTTACAGCAAAATGGTGGGATCTTGATAACATGATACGAAGCGAAATAAGTAAAAAAAAAAAAAACAGGAACTGTATTATTCCATACGTAGGTGGGACATAATAGTGAAACTAAGAGACATTGATAAGAGTGTGGTGGTTACGGGGGGGAGGGGGGAATGGGAGAGGGAAAGGGGGTGGGGAGGGGCACAAAGAAAACAAGATAGAAGGTGACAGAGGACAATCTGACTTTGGGTGGTGGGTATGCAACATAATTGAACGACAAGATAACCTGGACTTGTTATCTTTGAATATATGTATCCTGATTTATTGATGTCACCCCATTAAAAAAATTAAATTATTAAAAAAAAAAAATTTAAGCGTAAAATAAAAACAGAAGTAGAAGACAAAAAAAAAAAAAAAAATTCAAGGCCCTGTCCGGTTGCCTCAGTGGTAGAGCGTCGGCCTGGCGCGCGGGCGACCCGGGTTCGATTCCCGGCCAGGGCACATAGGAGAGGCGCCCATTTGCTTCTCCACCCCCCCCTCCTTCCTTTCTGTCTCTCTCTTCCCCTCCCACAGCCAAGACTCCATTGGAGTAAGGATGGCCCGGGCGCTGGGGATGGCTCCTTGGTCTCTGCCCCAGGCGCTGGAGTGGCTCTGGTCGCGGCAGAGCGATGCCCCGGAGGGGCAGAGCATCGCCCCCTGGTGGGCAGAGCGTCGCCCCTGGTGGGCGTGCCGGGTGGATCCCGGTTGGGCACATGCGGGAGTCTGTCTGTCTCTCCCCGTTTCCAGCTTCAGAAAAAAAAAAAAGATTCAAGAAGAAAATAGCACTAATCTTGCACAAATTTAGAGGAAGTAGAATAAATGTCCAACTCATTTTACAAGGCTAATATAACACTACAACCGACATCTAATAGACATTATTTAAAAACACAGAAGGATGTTACAGACCAATATGCCTCATGTAAATAGATGAAAAAGTACCTTTAAAACATTAGGAAATCAACTTCAACAATACATCATTCAAGCTAAATTGTCCCTTCAGCACAAGAATTGACTGACCACCACAGAAAAACCACATGGGATATGGGAGGGGCAGCATTTGAAAAAAAATAATGAACGAACAAAAATGACCAGTACCTGGCCTGACCTGTGGTGGCTCAGTGGATAAAGTGTCAACCTGAAATGCTGAGGTCGCCAGTTCAAAACCCTGGGCCTGCCCAATCAAGGCACATGTGGGAGTTGATGCCTCCTGCTCCCCCGCTTCTCTCTCTCTCTCTCTCTCTCTCTCTTTTTCTCTCCTCCTCCCTTCTCAAAAATGAATAAATAAAATCTTTAAAAACATAAAATAAAGTAAAAAACTTAAAAATGACCAGTATCTGCTAACATTGAAGCAATTTCTGGTTATTTCTAATATAGTTATGCATATATTTTTGCTAGGGAAAATTAACCTGGATGTTAGAGCTGTTACTCTATTTTCAGTAAATGGATTTACCTCCTTGAGTATCAATGGAGAAGTGTCTAAGACAGAGAAAAGACTGTTTCATGAAACAGACTTCTGAACCATTGCAGTTGTGGGAATAGGATCCTTCACTCCTAATTGTCATTCCGTGACACTCCCTGAGTTAACATTACTATACTCTCAGAAATGAGTTTTAAGTTCTAACAATCTTGCTCATTCTCTACTATTAATGTTCACTTAGTATTCTGGTTACAAGTCTGGTATTGTGACCAAATCTTGCTTCTAAAGCAAGACACATTTAGATGATCGTTATCGTCTCTGTAGGATGTAATCATCATTAAAAAAAACTTTCTTAACAATGAGAGCTCTTACTTGTCTCTACTTTAAAAACATACCATAATCATGACTTCTAACTATAGAAATATGTAGCCAATTAAGCCTACCCTAAGTAGAATGTGTGAAGCTTCAGGACATATGCTATTTGATGCCATTTCCATTCCTTCCCAGGACTTACATCTTGTGATCTGGCATCTGCTTTCCTTTATCCTTTGCGTTCTTGAATGGTCCTGTAGAAATTTAAATTAAGCCATCATTTACTTGCTGAGCTATCGTCAAGTTTAATCAAGTAACCAAATCTCTGGTAGGGACTTCTTTTTGTTTTAATCCATCTTCAGTCATCCACAAATTGGAAAGAAAACAGAAAAAAAAAAAAAGACAATTTGAGATGCTGGACAGAGCACTTGGCCTGTTGAGGCTTAATACTTTTTAAAAATATTTGTTTATTATTATTATATTTATTTTTTAAATTTTATATAGAGAGAGGACAGGAGAGAGACTAGGATGCAGAGAGAGAACCATCGACTTGTTGGACTTGTAGTTCCACTTATTCATGCCACTGTTGGTTGTTTCTTGTATGTGCCCTAACCTACTGGGTACATGCAACCTTGGCATGTTGGGATGACGCTCTAACAACTGAGCTACCCGGCCAGGGCTGAGGCTTGCAACTTTCAGATGCACCAAGGAGAAGAAGACGGAGCCACTAGAAGTTATGCTGTTTTGCTTGTAGCTTGGAGGAAGTAGCTCTTTTCACCTCAGTGCCAATAATGCAGCTAGATGGTTTTCAGAGATAGGGACAGAGGGTGGAGTCAGGAAAAGAAAGGAAAGGAAAAAAAGACATAAAAGGAGAAAACAGTATTAAAAATGATGAAGACATAGAAATGACCAGATACTTTCTAGAATCTAGTCCTAGAAAGCAGCTGTCATTGTGACCTAGATAATGTAGTATAAAAAGTTACCTCCCAATCCCTCCCAGCACAAGCTGCGTGCTCTGTGCCTGTCATGCTCAGCACGGGAACTCAGCTCACTGTACTTACTCCCAGGCTGGGGAAACAGCCACCGTCTGGGACGGTCCCAAGGCTGTGCCCGAGTAGCAGATGCACACCAGCTGTTAGCTCTACCCAGGAAATGACACGTCACTTCTCTCCACTCTGTTGGCTGAAGCAAAAAAACATGGCTGCACCTAATTTCAAGGGGGTAAAGAAGTGCTATCCTGAAAATATACCTTATAGGAGAATCAACAATATTTGGGCCATAATAATAAATGATGCTATTATTGCCCCTACCATGTAGTAAAGTATACACCCCATAGAACACTGTGTTTAATTGACTACCCAGTATCTAATCTGCTTTTATTCTTTATCAACAAATATTGTTTTTCTTGAAATGGTAATTTTAACATCTAGAATCTACATATTTCATTTTTCTTTGTACATAAAGGTAGCTTTTGACAGTCCTGACTAATAATACATGTAAGGCCTCTAGGATACCTTGTAAAACAGTCACAGACTTAAGTAGTTTATGTCTTTTCTCCTTCCTTGTGGAGTTCAGCTGGGATGCCAGAGGAATTGGGGCAAGAGACGTCTTGCAACCATGAGGACGAGAGGAAGCTGGGACCCAGATGACACTGATGCGAATGCACTCACCCTGGATGACCAACTGTCAAGCTCCTACTTGTGTGAGAGGAAAATGAACCCTCTGTTTTGTGAAGTCACTGTATTATATATGCCACTGAACTTATTCCTAAGTGATCCAGAATTTGAAAACAGAATTGTGGTGAAATAAGTATCACATTCCAAAGTATAGCATTGACTCTGCCGAGACCTCGCAGTGGCAGGAATTAAGGTTCAAACATTTTATTTTCCTTTAATCTCACTCAGTTCTGGGGCAACAAAACATTTTATTCTCTGGTGAGTATCTAGAATCACTGTCTGCATTGTTCAGTCTTTTTGTTACTCTGTTTGTATGTCATGAAGCAAAGTGGAACATATGAGCACAGCAGCAACTTCCGACTAGATCATGGCTCTGAGATGTTGATTTACTCACATTGGTTGACTTTATTGAATGTGAAGGTAATCAACAAATCTCAGCTATTTATTCTTTAAGTCCCCTTCTGTCTTAAGACCCCACAGCGCCTCTGCTGCTCTGCATGAATGTTGTCCCACCAGACTCCTTACCTCTCTAGAAGTCCATAGTTTGCTTTCAGGTCATTTATTTATATGACAGATGAATTGATATGATGACATTAGGTGAATTTCTAAAGGTGGGAGCAAACCCTGAGGGATAAAGTGAGGAAGACAGGACAAGCAGGCAGGCAGGTCTGCTTCCTGAGTTATCTTCGGAAAAATGACGCAGTTACAAGTAAAAATTGTCAGCTTTTGTATAATAAACATTTTTGAAATGTCTCCATGATTTTCTTCCAATCATAGAAAGATTGCCATAGCTCGGTCTTTTGACAGGTTTTCCTAATAAAAATGTTCTTTAGATATTTACTGTCTGTGGTGACCATGCTTCCCACTTCTTTTTTTGTTCTCTTATTGCTAACAGAGTGTCCCACAGAGTAAATTTTATGGTATGACTAAGTTCAAGCCACATTTTCAGAGAACTGAAGGAAAAAAAATAACCAAGAAACAGCTGAGTTTAATGTTTTTCTGAAGAAAAAGAAAAGTAGCTATAAGCATCTCTCTCTGTAATTCCTTAATAAATTTGGTATCTTTAATATATGCGTGTTGTGAAATGACAGGTGTCAATTAAGAGAGGTTCTATTAAAAATAAGAAAAATGTTAGTGAAAAAGAACATGTTTGTTTAAAATTGTGTCAGATAAAGAGGTAAAGGGCCCTTGTAAGACAGATTGGCTAATATCCTTCCTCAAAAGATGCTCCACAATTATTGATACTTTTACAGTAAAGACAAACTTTTAGACAATAGTATGCTTCTCTTTTTCATTGAAAAATAATTTGAAATACTGGAAACAAATTTTTAGAATCACATTTTAAAAATTATTGCTATCAAGAAATCAAGGTATGTACAGAGGTAAACACACAGACACAAACGTGACATCAAAACCAAATACAAGGACAAAGTAACAGAAGTCTTCTGCGAGGGAGCAGGGCGTAGCCTGCTGCTGTCCTGAGGGTTCTCTGAAGCTCAGGATGACCAACTTTCATTGTGACAGCCATAGGAGAAAAAGATTAGGTTCTGCATAAGGTAGGAAGATTAAAGGGTACCCATCCTCAAAGATGGGACTTCAATATTGCAAGCTAATGAGAAATAAACCCACTCTGCAGAAAGAGACAGTAAGAAACCAGTTAGTATGAACTATCATACTAGGCAAAGGGAAAAATATTTTTCTCAGTTTCTACCATTGTCAGCCCTCGTGTCAGTTTATACACTAAATTCAGGTAGGCAGAAAAAGTCTCAACCAAATAATTCTCTTTAATTATTTTAGGACAGTAGCACTTAGACCTCAAACAAATGCAGAGAGAGAATGTCAAGCACCATCAACTTCTCCATGTCAGTTTCAAAGCCCACCAGAAGCAGGAATACTACTAAGGCAGTGAAGACATCAGTGGCCAAGATTCCGGGGAGAAGGGAAGCTCACGTTGGTGGCCTCGACATATGGGGCCACTTTACCCCTGATGGCCGAAAATACTACATGATGAATAAAACTTTGGCTTTCTACTACAACTGGGGCCAAGGAAGAAAAGCACTGGTAATTACTCCAGACATTCAGGAGAGACAACGAAAGGCTAATTTGTAAGAGTAAGAGTGGAATGGAATTAGACACTTAAAAAGACTGAAGCTCAGATTCAAAACAGATCAACTCCATATTACATTAAACTCTTCTGTTCCTGCCAAAAGAAAAAGCAACTCTGGAGGACAATACTCTCTGGAGTCTCAAGTCAGCCCTGTAATTTTCCAAACACAGTGTTTAGCATTCAAACAAAATAGGCATTCAAAAAGACAAAAATTGGACAATAACCAAGAGAAAAAAATAGATATTATGAACATAGAGGGGAGAATTTTAAGATACCAAAGGGAAATAATTACAAGAAAGAATTAAGAACAACAAAAATAGTGAATATATGGATCCTCACTTCCATATCACATAACTCACATTCTCCTGAATGTAGTCCTTCTTAGTGGAGCACATCCTCTTCAATTTCTTATGAAAAGCCTTCAGGTATAGTATACATACTTAATAATTTGATTAGAACTTTCAACTAAATGGATCCCAAAGTATATTTTAATATGTCATGACCAAATAGGGCTTCTATTAGAGAAGTTGTACCTTGGAAAGATAGGTCAATTCACCGTACTGAATAAGTAAAAGGAAAAACATAATTATCTCAATATGTACTTACTATCATCTATTTATATCTATATATGGTTACTATTTTGCTGTATTTCAGCTAAAACTTTGCCTTAGTAAACCCTCTTCTAAGGTCAATTTATGCAGTGCTGAAACCAGGAAACTCCTGTTCCAAAATCCCCTTCCCTGCCATAGTTCCAAGCTAGAATCGGCCAGTGAAAAGACCTTGCATAATATTTGGAATGTAAACTAGAGGAGAAGTTCTTATTGCAGTGAAGTGTGGCAGCCAGCTACTATGGCGTCACGGTTGCTCCACAAGTTCTTCCTTGGCTGCTGCAGACCGAGACCAAGGTCTTGGCCTTTCCTTGAGACTTAACAGTTGCTCAAGTTTTCTGGCAAACTTGAGAGATTGAGAAACTCACTTGTTTTAATGCTTCAGGTTGAGGGGATCGGAGGGTCCATGACCCTACACTGTAAGTCTTCCTGACCTTCATTCACTCAGCTCTTTTTACATTCGTATTTGTCCTGTTTCCTTTAAAAACACCTTTATTATAATTAGAATAATTTTATTTTACTGACCAAATGAAACTGATAAAAATGATATAAAAATTAAAAAACTCAGAATAGACAAGAATGTTCCTCTGTTCTTAAAATAGATTTTTTTTTAAATCTATGAATAAATTTTTAACAAATTGATAAATTTAAATACATTTATTTTAAGGTCAGAAATAAAAGAACTGTGCCCATTAATACTACTGTTCAACAGAACTGATTAGTAAATTAATGACATAAGGATTAGAGGTAAAATAGTAATTACATGTAATGATATAGACATTCACATGTAAAACAGATAATCAGCAAATAATACAAAATGATAAAGGCAGTATACTACATTTATGGGTGAAAAATAATATTCTTTTATTCCACAATAATCAATTATAAAATATAATTTATAATAATATAGTACATTTCATAGCAACAAACGACCCTCCTGAAATTAAAGCATAATTGAAAAAAGTGTGTTAATTAAATAATATGGCATCCCATGAAATAACAATATGCTGGTCTCTGAAATAGTTTCATGGCTGTTTACCACTGGCCTTAAAGCCTTTGCACATATTTCTGGAAATGTTAGGGCAATAATTGGCTTCTAGGCATCACTGTAGCAGCAGACAAGCCCCAAACTCCCATTGTCTTATAGCAGCAAGTACTTACTTGAACATATTATATGATGAGGACTTGGGTTGGCTTGGTTCTTCCAGGCAATGCTAAACTTCACATACCTTCTGATTTCAAGTTTCAGGTGAAGGACTAGCCACTGAGATATGCTTTTCTCATGGCAGAGGGCAGATACTGGAGGAGGCAGAACTAAAATGCAAAAGTTTCTTTAAAATCTCTATTTGGATGTTGTATCAATCATAGCTCCTTACATCCCATTCACAAAGCAAGATTGACAGGACAGGGAAGTGTACTCCACCTATAGGAAGGCACAGAAAGTGCAGGGAAGAAACAATTGACCTATATATGTAAGAAGGTAAGCACCTTGTCCAGAACACAGAAAACATTCAATAAATTTTAGCTCTTAATTTTACTTTTATTTTGTTGAATTATTATGATGACTCTGAGAAATATTTTAGTACAAGAAAATGTCATTTTAGAGTAACAAAGTAATTTGCTTAAGGTTTTGTAATGACATCACCAGAGTTTAAATCTAGGTATCCAGATACCACAGAAATTGCATTTTCCACAACCACACAATGGTGTTCATATGAAAACCAATCAAAGTTAGTGGTGTCCTATGACCCAACTTTCATTGGTGAATTTTCTGTAGATTATTGTTCATCCAAGGACACAAGTTCACCCTTCAAGAATAATTTTTCCATTTCTTACATAATTCTAGCAGAAAATTTAACAATGAATGAATGAAGCCTCACTATGTGGAAAGCATGGGCAAATAAATTCATCAACTGTCATTTTTGACCAAAATTTAGTTTCTTATTTCATATCAGGACAATTTTTACTGCTCTGTCAACCCAACCATTGTCTGCTTGAAGGTAATGTTCTCATGTTAAAATAATAAATTAACATTCCAGTATAAAATATTTATCAAGCTTGAGAATGTGCTTAGAGTGAATTTGTTTTCTAGGACCAGTTGTCATCAGATTCTGGTAAAATCTAACTTATGGTTACGTAAACAAATGATGCAAATATATAAAATCCCATCCTCATGCTTTCATAACATTCTAACTTTGCTAGGTCTCATGAAGACTATGTGTTATGGACTGAGTATTTGTATCCCATAAAAATTCATGTAGAAGCTCTAATCCCCACTTTGATGGTATTTGGAGAGGGGCTTTTGGGAGATAATTAGGAGTAGGTGAGGTCATGAGGGTGGGCCTTTCATGATGGAATTAGTGCCTTTATAAGGGAAAACATCAGAGAGTTTTCTCTCCACACATGGACACAAGGAAAAGATTATATGAGCACACACCAAGATGGCAGCTATCTGCAAACAAGATAAAGAGCTCTCTCCTAAACCTGACCATGCCAGCTCCCTGATCTCTTGACTTTCAGCATCCAGAACATTAGAAAATAAGTTTCTGTTGTTCAAGCCATCCAGTCTAGGGTATTCAATATTTTGTTATGGCAGCCTGAGCCAAACTAAAACACTTAAGTTAAATGAAAAACACCTAGCATAGAGTAGGAGTTGTTTTTATTTTTTTAAAATAATGACAGCTGCTATTTTTTGTGGGCAAAGGTAGGAGGAAAAGTAAATGATGAGTAAGCTATAGTCACTAATCTTAAAAGTTTACAACTGATTTTGAGTTTTCTGCATATAAAAAAGTGAAACATCTAGAAACACACCTTGTAAAACATAGCAGAACATTTTCTCTCTCTAGATTTTCATGACACAATTTCCATACTAACTTTTATAAGTGGATTAGCAAATGGTATCAGTCTCTTCATTAGTCTTGTAGAAATTAATATTCTTTATTTGAATATTAGTGATTGTTTAAAATTTTATGTATAGTCCCATATTTCTCATGTTTCATTGGAAAAGAATATTGTGAATAGAGCTTGGTTTTATAATACATATCATTTAACCCCTCTGACTAGTGTTTAGAAAGGTGTTCTACCTCCAGTTCTAGCAATTTTGTAGGATTTTATGTCCTAAATATTTGAGTGGAAACTTTATCTCTCACTTTCTTTTGCTAGAAGTTCCCTTTACTCCTTCCTTATAAAATTCACACATTTCTATGAGCCACTTCAAATCCTTTATAGAAGGTGGCTTACTATAAATAACAAATTTGTCTAGTGTGCTTCTTAGAAAACAGAGGTGAATATACTCTTTTTATAGAGTATTATATTTAAGTTGTTTTTAATAGCTGACCTAACTTTCTTTTTAATCTCAAATAAAATTCTGTAATTAAACTCTAAGATCTTAAGAACTAAAAGTATGGCACAGTCTATATCAGATATCCTGAAATTTTCTCAGCAATGAATTCATTTATAAATATTTAATGGATATCTGCCACCTTCAGGTATGAATTCTACAAATTATGATTAATAAATAACAATAAAAATTTTTCATCAGTAGGAAGTCACACTTCAAACTATATTTCCTGATCTCAAGGAATTTGAGGAACAAAGACTAATATTTTTTCCCATTAAATTTTGAAAAAACCCATAAGATTTCCATAATATCTTGCTCCAAGTCAAATAAGATTTTTACTATAAAACGACTTAGTATATGTTAAAATATTACATATTTATTAGTCACAATTAATACTCTAGTGTTTTAATTTTAATGAAATAGAATTTTAATGCACTTTCATGATACCAGCTTTGCGGCTACGGGATCTTCTTGTGGATTAACTCATTTTGGTCTTTATAATAGTTATATAAATGGGGATCGTACAGTATGGACAGAAGGAACTTTAGTAATATCTTTTAACATTATCTCTCTAGTTGGCTGTCATTTTGAAGATTATCCAAACGAGGGCAAGAACTAGACAAGAAGGTAATGAAAGTTTTTTCCCATGAACAGGTCTCAGTTTTATACTGTATTGTGATCATCTGTTAAGGAACTGGTATAAATTGGAGGTAGGGAAAGATGCTAATAAGACTTCCATTCCATGTAGTAGGTCACTTGAAGTTTCCAGGGAACAAGGCTTTGATTGTTGATATAAATCACTGGGTACAGCAAAGCTATAAGAGATGTCATCTTTAGGTGACCAAACCAAGGCATAAGGTTCCAATGGCTAAGCTGGAGCAACTATTTATAAATTCAACTACAAGTTTCTAATTTTTCTGAAAATGAGTGAATTGTGCCTTCTGAGACGATCTCTGGTGTTTGAAGGGAGCAAGAAACAGCTTGTGAATAACTTAGCATTTGTTGAAAAGAAATATGGTCATTTAAAATTTTAAACTTTGGCTGTGGTTGGGGAAGAGAGAGAGAGAGAAAGGGGAAAGGAAGGGGTGGAGAAGCAGACAGTCGCTTCCCCTGTGTGCCCTGACCGGGAATCAAACCCAGGACTTCCACACTCTGGGCAGATGCCCTACCACTGAACCAACTGGCCAGGGCCAGACTTGTTTTCTATTGATTGCTTTATGGTCATCAGCACAAGACTGGTACCTCCAGTAAATACCCACCCCAAATATTGCTAGTGATAAAATGATAGAAATAATAAATAATAATAAAGATAACAGCAAAACTAGTAGTGTTAGTTGCACACTCTATGTGTCAAGTACTGTTTTAAGTCCTTCCCATATAGTATTAGCCCAAGCAATTCTAATAACAGACTAAGGAAATGCTCTTTTATAATAGAGAAGTTTATATATTTTTCCATCTTTTGCATAGAGAAGTTAGAATTCAAACACAGAAGGTCTCTCTTCACATTCTATCCCATTATTTTCCTTAAAAGGGTTTGTTTCTCATACCCTTGATAAAATACTGCATTTTCCACAAGTCATGGTGCCTCCTTTTCAGATCTGAAGCAATAGCTTGTCAACAAAAGCTCATAAATTTATGAGTGTGCATGAGAGAGCGAAAGGAGGAGGACTCAGTGTGCCTCTTGTGAGTGGGAAGTAAGTCAATCAGCATTTAAAAATGACTATAAGAGTAGTTGACTATTTGGGAAATGTGGTCTGAGGTTACTTAGCCAAGACCTATCATTAGAGCTAATGCGATACCCCTGTGGCTTCCTTCACCCCAAAATATATCAAGCCCAGCCTTATGCAGTCAAGTGTCTACTTACTGCTAATTGCCCCACTAATGAATTTAAAATGACTTGCAGCCCCTGTACCTTTCAGTTCTGAGAAGTGAGACTTCACACAGCTTAATTACTACTCACCTTACTGAACATGTACTACCATAAAGCTTGGTGGTGAAACCAGCCTCAGTCACAAGTACTCTGACTCCTGATATCTAAGGTAGTTAGTGGTGGTTCCACAGTTTTTGCAACAGGTGGCTGTTATGTTCCTATGGCTAAGAAAAGAAGGCTCAGCTCACAATAGCACACTTGTGGGTATCACGCCGTTCTCTGAATGACTGGGAATTAACTTCTAAGTCTTTAAAAAAAACTTGGTATTTTTTCAAATAAAGTGGCCTTAGGAAAATTTCATTGCTTTGGTTAATTTAAAATTAAAAATAAAAATTAGTAAGCCTAAACTTTAATGGTCTCTTGCCTTAAATACTTAACAGGCAGAATGTCATTTATTGGTAATGAGCCAGTATTGTAAAACTATATTGGAGATGAAACACAGATTACCTACAGGGTTATGATAAAATATTGCATTTTCTATAAATCATGGTGCCTACTTTTCAAATCTGAAGCAATGGGAAAAACTTTTAGTTTTGCTATTGATTTATCTACAATGTAAAAGCTAAAACATAAAATAAATTCTACTTTTTTATTGAGATAATGAAGAAAATCTATTGGCCTTTAGAGTCCAAATATTCCATCACAGAAACAGAATACAGATGTAAATATATATTCTAACACACATAGAACACAAAACACCATTTATTTTTTCTGAGGATGTTCATGTCTTTTGAAAATAACATGTTTCTGAAACATGTATCTATAAAGCAAATTGTTTTGAGTTAATCAAGTATATTTTGAAAGTAGAGGCCTTTTAAAAATAAAGACATAAATCAATGTAGGCTCTAAGGGGGAAACAAAACTGGGCAGTAAATGAACAACTTGGCGAAATCACACTTCAGACCGCTTTACAGATTGGCTGTGGGTCAGCTCTGTCTGGCTCTCATCTCAGCGACGCATGCTGCTTTTGTGAATTTACTCAACATCTCTAAGTCTCAATGTCTTCACCTTTAAAATTAGATAATTACTCTTACTCTATATATTTTTATAAATATTAAGTGGATGTTATAAAGAATAGAACTAAAACTTTGTGTATTTTCAAAAACTGGTACCCATTAAATTTACCCAGTCAAAATTAAACAATAATTTTTTATTGAGTTCTATTGTGGCCAGACACTATGTGTTCAGTATTTAGAAATAAACTGGTAAGCAAAAAAAGCAAATGTGGTCTGTATTTTTTAAAAAAGAAAAGAAAAGGGATAGTTCTTATCCTCTTGGAGAGTCCCAATTTACTGGGGGACATGGTCAAACAGTCTCATAAAGAAGTTTAAAGTTATGACTGTGAAAAGTACATGATACTGTAAAATCATGTAACAGAGGATACATTAGTTAAAGAATAAAACAATTTCCTTGAGAAAGTGATGATTCAACTGAAATATGAAGGAAAAGTGGTAATAAAGTAAGAGAGAAGAATAAAAAAAGAGAGAAAGAGGAGGATTTTCCAGGCAGTGATTTTTTTTTTTTTTTTAAATTTTAATGAGAGGCAGGGAGGCAGAGACAGATTCCACATGTGCTTGACCGGGATCTATTTGGCAAGCCCACAAGGGGGCGATGCTCTGCCCATCTGGGGCATTGATCCATTGGAACTAGAGCCATTTTAGCACCTGAGGTGGAGGCCATAGAGCACCCTGGGCCAACTCACTCTAATCGAGTCATGGCTGCAGGAGAGGAGAAGAGAGAGAGAGAGAGAGAGAAGTGAGAGGGGGCGAGGTGGAGAAGCAGATGGGTGCTTCTCCTGTGTGCCCTGTCTCCTAGGACATCTACATACTGGGCCAATGCTCTACCTCTGAGCCAACCGGCCAGGGCCCCAGGTAGCAATTTTGACACCCTGTGGGAAGAGGACATGCTACTAGTTAGAAAGTTGGAAAAGCCATTGTTCTAGAACCAGAGTGCAGGAGGAAGAGGAGAGTGCTGGTGAGGCTGCACTAAGAAGGCTTGTCTATGAAATAACTACACTGCTCACAAAAATTAGGGGATCAGGGAATGTGCAGATACTCCAGTACTTTCAGCCTTTTCTATAGTACATTTTCTCCAATGACATAAAAGGTGGTTTTGCATCTCATTTGCATAATCAAACAACTTTCATTGACTTGTTTGCTTTTCTGATGTTCTTATTTATTAATAAAAATCAAATGCTTTTTTTTATTGCTTCATATTCATTTTGAAATATCCCCTGATTTTTGTGAGCAGTATATATATGTTCTTGTCTTATAAGATCTTTGCAAATATGAAAAATTAAAAAAAGATGTCATTAACTGCTAGAACAGCAGAATTTAGAACATATTCAGAAAGAGGGAGAACTTGAGACCAACTGATTTCCTGAAACTATCTCAATCAAAGTTTGTCTCAGACTGAAACCGATGAAGGCAGAAAACAGTATAGTACATGAAGTGAAATGAACAAAGGTTTATCACAAATGGATAAGTTTTGAGCTCAGAGTTACAATACCACATAAATAAATGGGCTAAAAGAATATACTTTACAGTGAATTTAATAAAATAAACTCTAAGGCATCTTACATTTCTGCCGGCATTTCTATTTAAATTCTATATTAAGTATTCAAATTCTCATTTCTACATCTGGCATAAATCAAAACTGATAAATTTTTTAAAAGATTTTTTTTTTTTGTATTTTTCTGAAGTTGGAAATGGGGAGGCAGTCAGACTCCTGCATGCGCCCGACCGGGATCCACCTGGCATGCCCACCAGGGGGTGATGCTCTGCCCATCTGGGGTGTCACTCTGTTGCAACCAGAACCATTCTAGTGCCTGAGGCAGAGGCCACAGAGCCATCCTCAGCGCCTGGGCCAACTTTGCTCCAATGGAGCCTTGGCTGCGGGAGGGGAAGAGAGAGACAGAGAGGAAGTAGAGGGGAAGGGGTGGAGAAGCAGATAGGTGCTTCTCCTGTGTGCCCTGGCCGGGAATTGAACCCAGGACTCCTGCACGCCAGGCCGACACTCTATCACTGAGCCAACCGGCCAGGGCTAAAAAGATTTTTTTTTTAATTTTTTTTTTATTTATTCATTTTTTTAGAGAGGAGAGGGAGAGACAGAGAGAGAGAGAGGAGAGACAGAGAGAGAGAAGGGGGGAGGAGCTGGAAGCATCAACTCCCATATGTGCATTGACCAGGCAAGCCCAGGGTTTTGAACCGGCGACCTCAGCATTTCCAGGTCGACGCTTTACCCACTGAGCCACCACAGGTCAGGCTGCTAAAAAGATTTTTGATTGGTGTTGCTATTTAAGCAAATGAGTTGGCTCATAATGTCCTATTACATGCTTCTGATGGATTAAAAACAGTATTGTAATTTTGGTGTGAATAATAATGAGGATCTCAGCATGAAGAAGCTGAAGATATTTATAAAGTATTCAAATAATACTTTAATGTAACAAGTCAATTAGGCTTAAAGCTAGGTACCAAAGTATGTGCTAGAAATACTCAATTGATCATACCTAACACATTTTCATCTCAACTAGGTGCCACCATCAATACTTCTAATATCTTCCAGTTTCAAAAAAAAGCAATGAAGGTAAGGTATACATTTAGGATAGTCGGGCATTTGGTTTTCTTCTATGGTCACATAAAATGGGTACTTAGAAAATACTACTACTAATAAAAATCATGGAGAAAACTAAAGTCTAAACTTTTCAGTGCTCATAAGTTAAAGGCCAGGAACATTAATTTTAAAAGATATAACCATGACTATTACAGTATATACAAGACATTCAGTAGCTGTTAAGTTTAGGGCTGCATTGTCCAATATGGAAACCATTAACCACATGCGGCTGGTGTGCACTTGAAGTATGGCTAATCTGAATTACGATGGGCTCTCAATGGAAAATTCACACCAGATTTTGAAGATTTATTATTTCTAAAATATGTAAAATATCTCATTAAGGACTCCTCGTATCCTCCCCAGAATGGAGACAGCAGGGAAGAACATCACCCTTACCTTTATAAAAATAAAAAATAGCTGGAGGCCCTGGCTGCATAGCTCAGTTGGTTAGAGCATCGGCCTGATACACCAAGGTTGTGGGTTTGACCCTCAGTCAGGGCATGTACAAGAATCAACCAATGAATGCATAAAAAGTGAAACAGTAAATTGATGTTTCTCTCTCTAAAATCAATAAATAAAAACTTTCAAAAGTAGCTTGAATAACGTCAAATTCATGACCTTATAATCTGTTAGAGAACCGAGATTGCAAAGTAACTAAATGTCCAAACACTAAGGAGACAGGCACCTTCAGGGAGAGAGACACGAGAATTCACTTATCAGATTCACTGGACACTAACAGGAAGAATTCAAGAGTGCATTCCCCTTTCTCTTCATCCCACCCCACCCAAAGCCCAGTGATAGTTATTTATCTAGGGACAGTCATGGGAACAGTATGTTATATGGCAAAAGGCTAATAGCCACTTTTGATGTTCAGATGTTCTATACACAGTCAGCATACAATATTGGATAATAGTCTATGTCATGTATTTTTGTTTGTAATTAAATATGTGTGTATACACATATATGCACTGTATTTTTTTCACAATGCATGTTACTTTCCTTTGAGGACAAAATATTTATTATATGAAAAATACTCAGTATTTTTTCCCTTTATTTTCCATGATGATAGTGGGACAGTTTTTTATTTCAATGTAATAGTATATACACGCCTATGTTTGTGATCAACTATGTGGTATTTCGCAAGTAATTTGTTAAAATGTTGAAACTTGGCATCGAGTTGTTTATAAAGAAGAATAGCTTCAAGGTTAGCCATTTTTATTTACTTCCAGTTAGTTACACATTCACGAACTAACAAGAACACATTGGAATTACAGATAACTTGAATTGTCATAACCCATAAGCTCTCTTTCTCGCAACCTCTTCCATACCCAGAAGGACTTGTGAAGTTTATGGACATCTGACCAGTGTACCATGGCAGAAAAAGGTCAGTGGTCTAACAGACAGGTATCATTTATAAACCTTCAAAAATCAATCCTTAGTAACCCTTTGTTTAATAAAAATTCCTACCTTTGTTTAATGTCATGAGACATACACATGAAGATATTTCCTTCTTTATTATCTTTGTGTTCTTTCCTTTTTTCAAAAAAGTAAACTGTCTTTTGCTGCCATATATATTAATATTTCATCTCTTATCAGCTTGAAAAGATTAAAGGCTATTTTCTCCTAGAGGTATCATTTCGTTTGCTAATCTTACAAAGGTAACTCAGAATCTGTATGCTTCTGTGGGTTTTAGATTGTTGTTTAAGTCTATAATTTTTTCTTTTTTCCATTTCAATCAGACTATCATAAAAGAATAAATGGTCTTTACTTATTCCTAGTTCACCTGTACTAATGGGGCAGTTTTAAAGAAAATCTTTAACATATTGACCTTCGTAACAAAAAGAGAGGGAGTCAATCTGCACCACTGCAATTCTGAAGAACCCAAAGAGGTACCGAGAGGAGAGAACGAGGTTGAAACTGGAAATTATTATTTGGGCTGTTCTCAAGATCGCCAGAATTGTCCGATGGCAGTAAAGCAGCGTGTTCTTATTGGCATAAAATTTAAGTTTTTGAAAAATGATTCTGGCTAGTGGATGAAAGTTGGTTTGGATGGGAAGATGACCAGGTATTGAGAAGGCCAGTTAGGAAGTTGCTACATTAAACCAGATAAGAGGTAATAGGTGTCTGAGGAGATGATCACAGCCTGAACTGTGGTAGCTGCTATAAGAATGGAGAAAAGTGAATTGATTCAAGAAACATCTAGGAATTAGAACGAAATGTGGGAATTAATTGGACACATATGACAAAAAAAAAAACAACAACAGAGAGTCAAGGGTAACTACAAAGTGTAAGGCTTGGGGAACTGAGCAGATACCAGTGTCATGATCGGGGCAGAGCATACAGGAAAGCAAAGTGGAGGTGGGGTGGGGTGTGCATCACAATGGCAGGTTCTGTTTTAGACATGCCAGTTTTGATCTACTGGTGAAACACCTGTGTGGACAGGTCAAATCGGCCGATAGAAATATAACACAAGTTCAAAAATATTGCTACAAGAGATATTGGAGAGTTTACTGCCTGTTTTCTTTCAAGATGTTTATGGTTTCGCGACTTACATTTAAGTCTTTTATCCATTTTGAGTTTATTTTTGTGAATGGTGTAAGTTGGTGGTCTAGTTTCATTTTTTTTTTGCATGTACCTGTTCAATTTTCCCAACCTCATTTATTAAAGAGACTGTCTTTACTCCATTGTATGCTCTTACCTCCTTTGTCAAATATCAATTGATCATAAAGGCATGGGTTTATTTCTGGGTTCTCTGTTCTGTTCCATTGATCTGTATACCTGTTCTTATGCCAGTACCAAGCTGTTTTGATTACAATGGCCTTGTAGTATAACTTAATATTAAGAAGTGTGGCCTGACCAGGCGGTGGCACAGTGGATAGAGCATCGGACTGGGATGCAGAGGACCCAGGTTCGAGACCCCGAGATCTCCAGCTTCAGCGTGGGCTCATCTGGTTTGAACAAAGCTCACCAGCTTGGACCCAAGGTCGCTGGCTTGAGCAAGGGGTTTCTCAGTCTGTTGTAGCCCCATGGTCAAGGCACATATGAGAAAGCAATCAATTAACAACTAAGGTGTTGCGACAAAAAACTAATGATTAATGCTTCTCATCTCTCTCCATTCCTGTCTGTCTGTTCCTATCTATCCCTCTCTCTGGCTCTCTCTTTGTCTCTTAAAAAAAAATCAAGAAGTGTGGTTTCTCTCACTTTATTCTTCATTTTCAAGATTTCTGAGGCTGTTCTTGTTCTTTTTTGGTTCCATATGAATTTTTGGAATATTTGTTCTATATCTTTGAAGTATGCCATTGGTATTTTCATAGGAATTGCATTGAATTTATAGATTGCTTTGGTTAATATAGACATTTTAATGATGTTTATTCTTCTTACCCATGAACATGGTAAATGCTTCCACTGGTTTGTATCTTTCTTGATTTCTTTTTTCAATGTTTTATAATTTTCCAAGTACAAGTTTTTTACCTCCTTGGTTAAATTTACTCTTAGGTACTTTATTTTTTGTTGTTGTTGTAATAGTGAAGAGGATTGTTTCCTTAATTTCTCTTCCAGACAGTTTATTGTTGATGTATAAAAGTGCCACTGATTTCTGAATATTAATTTTATATCCTGCCACCTTGCCAAATTCATTTATCAGGTTCAGTAGTTTTTTGATTAAGACTTTAGGGTTTTCTATGTACAGCATCATGTCATCAGCAAATAACAATAGTTTTACTTGATGTTGGCTGTGGGTCCATCATAGATCACCTTTATTATGTTGTGTGTGGTATGTTCCCTGTATTCCCACTTTGCTGAGATTTTTTATCATAAGTGGGTTCTGGATTTTATCAAATGCTTTTTCTGCATCTATTGATATTATCATGTGATTTTTATACTTCTTTTTGTTTATGTGATGAATCACATTGATTTGTGAATATTGTACCAGCCTTGCCTCCCCAGAATAAATCCCACTTGCTCATGATATATGATTTTTTTCATGTATTGCTGGATCCAGTTTGCTAATATTTTTTTGATAATTTTAGTATCTAAGTTCATCAGGGATATTGGCCTATAGTTTTTTTTCTTTGTAGTGTCTTTACCTAGTTTTGGAATGAGGACCATGCTTGCTTCATAAAAGGAGCTTGGAAGTCTTCTCTCCTCTTGAATTTTTTGAAATAGCTTGAGAAGGCTAGGTAGCAATATTTTTGCTGATTTATCTCCATGGGCAAGTGAAATAAAGGACAAAATAAACAAATGGGACTATATCAAACTAAAAAGCTTTTGCACAGCAAAAGACACCATGAACAAAATTAAAAGACAACCCATACAATGGGAGAACATATTCGCCAATACATCTGATAAGGGGTTAACAACCAAAATTTATAAAGAACTTCTAAAACTTAACACCAGGAAGGTAAACAATCCAATTAAAAATGGGCAAAAGAACTAAACAGACAGTCTACAAAGAGGACATACAGATTGCCAATAGGCATATGAAAAAATGTTCAGTGTCACTAATCAGAGAAATGCAAATTAAAACCACAATGAGATATCACCTCACACTTGTCAAAATGGTGCTCTTAACAAAAAAGCACACAATAAGTGCTGGCGAGGATGTGGAGAAAAGGGAACTCTCCTACACTGCTGGTGGGAATGCAGATTTGTGCAGCCACTGTGGAGAACAGTATGGAGTTTCCTCAAAAAATTAAAAATGGAACTGCCTTTTGACCCACATATCCCACTTTTAGGAATATATCCTAAGAATCCCAAATCACTGATTCAAAAGAAGATATGTACCCCCATGTTTATTGCAGCATTGTATACAATATCCAAGATCTGGAAACAGCCCAAGTGTCCATCAATGGATGAGTAGATTAAAAAGCAGTGGTATGTATACACAATGGAATACTACACAGCTGTGAAAAAGAAGGACATCTTACCTTTTACGATGGCATGAATGATCTGGAGATTATTATGCTCAGTGAAATAAGCCAGGCAGAGAAAGACAAATATTATATGATCTCACTTATATGTGGAATCTAAGGAACAAAGTGAACTGAGGAACAGAATAGAGACAGAAGCGGGGTCACGGGGACTGGAGGGACAGCTCTCAGAGGAAAGGGGCATGAGGGATGGGATCAGAGAAGGTGAAGGGATTAGTGAAATTATATATACATAACACATAGATATAGACAACAGGACAGCAAATTCCAGAGGGAAGGGAGAGGGAGTTAGTGAGAGGGGGCAAAGAGGGCATAAATTGGGACACGGGGGGTGGGGGAGGGTGTTATATTCAGTGGGACACTTGAATCCATGTAAACACAATAAATTAAAATTAATAAAAATTAAAAAAAAAAAAGAAGTACAAGTTCAGATGAAAGGCCTGTTCTCAAAATAAAGATTCAAGCATTTTTAGACATGGGAGTATACCCACGGACTCAGATTCGTGTGCAGAATGGAAAGAGAGCTAGGCTGTTGAGGAGCCCCCATAAGTTTCCTGTTTGTAATTGTGTGAAAGGTTTACTGTCTTGTCTTGAACAGGATCTGATATAAAATATCACTTAATTTCTCTAATTTTCCAAATTCTTTTTATTTTAACAGATGAAATTACTATGTTAAAAGATATTTTATTGAGTTAACATCATTAATTAGGTCATAGATATTAATTGTATCATTAATTAAATTCTAATAATTTACTACTACAATAAGTAATACAGTAGCATACATATACAGGGTAAGAATTCTCCAAAAAACATTTTTTTTTTTTGTATTTTTCCAAAGTGAGAAGTGGGGGGTGGCAGGCAGACAACTCCCACATGCGCCGGACCGGGATCCACCAGGCATGCCCACCAGGGGGTAATGCTCTGTCCCTCTGGGCTGCCACTCCGTGGCAACTGGAGCCATTCTAGCACCTGAAGCAGAGGCCACGGAGCCATCCTCAGCACCCGGGCCAACTTTGCTCCCATGGAGCCTTGGCTACGGGAGAGGAAGAGAGAGAGAAGAAGGAGAGGGGGAAGGGTGGAGAAGCAGATGGGTGCTTCTCCTGTGTGTCCTGGCCAGGAATCGAACCTGGGACTTCTACATGCTGGGCCAACACTCTACCCCTGAGCCAACCAGCCAGGGCCTTCACCAAAAAACTTTTAACCACAATTTTCTATTAATACATTATGCAAAGTAACTGCTACTTAATGGACAAAACACTTCTTTTTTTGACATTTATGTCAAATCTAACAGAAAAATGAAATTTTTAATTATATATTACAGATACACAGTATTTTTTATTTACTTCTTTATCAGTCTTCTACCTAATCTAAATTCTATTGTTTTCATTCTTTTTCTGTATTCTAAAAGTGCAGTCCACTTCAGGACCAGTCTTGCATTTTTAGCATGGAGTAACTCAGTAAAAGCCTTAGTATGAATTTTAAATATATCCATAAAATAAAACTCTGCAGTTCAAAAAGTTAATGTTTGTAATTTAATGTAATACTCATATGGAATTTAAGGACCGTTTTACAAATTCGAGGACTGTATTTACAAAAATATGATCACCATAACACTTCTTTAACTGCATCCAGAAAAAGTACAATTATTTTAACATTTCAATTATTTGTCATAAACAGAGGAAGGTTTTAAGCCTATTTGGCTGGGCACTCTTAAAATAAAAGTTATATTCATAAAGTTACCAAATGAAAAATACTATAGTATCTATGTTCCACTATTTACAGGTACAATTTTATTATGTATATACTCATGTTATCCAAATAATTTGGTCCAAATAGAACATTTGCAAAGTGGAATGAATCCAGTGTTTTTAAGATTTCTTACCAGATGGTTTCTATTTTCATGAAATTATACCATTTTGTTAATCATGAATGCGTCCATTAAAAATGAATTTCAAAAAAATAACACTGCAGTGTTCTGTAAACACACTAGAGCTATGTACCTGTGCAAAAATTGCTTACAAATAACCACAAAATGTTTTAAAAAGGCCACAAAAATTATTTTCTAATTGGTTTAATTTCCAGTGAAGACACTCAGTTCCAACACAGGAATAATGTATGTTCAAAAGTCATAATAATGAGTATTAATTAAATGACTAAATGTATTACATTGTATGCTTATTATCTAAATAGTATCTATAAAAAGCAAAAAATGGATCAACTTGACATGAGAAGTTAACTGATGGTTCATATTTCTCTAATTCTAAGAATCTCAACCTTTGATTCTAAGGAAGCAACTCTCCACTGACTGTGCATTTGGTTTTAAGAGCAATCAGCTAACTGAGCATTAAGGACTTCCCCCAGCATTTGCCACAATACTCATTATATGGCAAATTTCAGTTTACTTCCTTGAAATCATACAAACAGGTGGTAACATTTGCCTGCAGCATTTCCTGGTAATTTAATCTATAGGCAGATTCATAAAAACAAAGACCACCACCACCAACAAAAAACATACAAAACACAATAAAGGAGAGCCTGTGGCTCCCTAGGGAAATTGGTGTTGGTTGGTCTCCATCAGCTCAGGGGCAAGCAGTGAATTACGCCTCATCCCCAGCCTGCTCCCCAATGTGATTTGAAAGTCAGTTTATTTAACCACCACCTTTTAGCGATGCTGATAACACCAATTCCTTGTTCAGGTTTCATTCCTTTCTTGTTCAGCCACAAGCATCTCTGTTTTTCCCTTGTAATCCAACCTACCAGTCTAGCAACTGTATGCAAACTGTTCTGTTGCCCTAGCTTCGAATGTGTGTGTGTTTTACGTCGGCTCTGCCAGCGACATTTCCATGGATGACACTGCAGGTGCTTCCAGTCAGATATTCCTTTTCTTCCTTAGAGTGGGAAATTAGGATGCACCTGGAAGACCTCCCCAACCAGATTTACAACTCCAGTCAGAATTCATCCATATATTCTCACCCCGGAGTTTCCTCAGA
The DNA here is from genome assembly GCF_036850995.1 of Saccopteryx leptura. Classification (NCBI taxonomy): domain Eukaryota; kingdom Metazoa; phylum Chordata; class Mammalia; order Chiroptera; family Emballonuridae; genus Saccopteryx; species Saccopteryx leptura. The sequence continues at coordinate 222,298,400 of NC_089503.1, read as the reverse complement.
CATTGGTAGCCTCTGTGAAAGAGTCTCTGGGGCCGTTGTTCTTTTTGACTTCCAGGTTCTTTTTAGCCTGGAAAGACACGAACACCTCCGAGTGAATGGTGTCCAGCCTCTGCTCACAGCGGAAGGCGGCGAGGAAAGCCTTTCTGTAGTTGCTGTTCATCCAGCCATAGAGCAGGGGGTTGGCAAAGGTAGAGCACATGGCGATGATGTGGAACACGGTAAAGATGAGTTTGTACTCCCTCAGGTTCAGGACTTGGTTGTCAATGTCGACAGCGAGCTGGAAGGCATGGAGAGGCAGCCAGCTGACCGCAAACACGACCACCACGCACACCAGCATCTTGGTGGTCTTCTGCCTGCGCTGATGGTAGTGATCATTAGCAGTTCCAGGGCTGACATGGTTCTTAAGTTTGCTCCAGATACGAGTGTAGGAGAAAGATATGATGCCCAGAGGCAAAACATACAGGATTAGTAAGCAGGAAAGGCTGTAGACAGTGCCATACATGCTCTTCTCCTCACCGGGCCACTTCTCGGTACAGGCCACAATCGCAAAGTCAGGAATGATCTCAATCAGTGAATACTCACGGAAGATGGCCAGTGGGCTTGCGAGCAGGGCGCTGATGCCCCAGGACAAGCCAATAATCAAGAAGCTGAATCGCTTAGAGATCTTCCTCTCCAGGTGGTGGACGATGCAATGATGCCGGTTCAGGGCAATGACTGTCAAGGTGATTGTGGACACTTGCACTGCCAGGCCCTGGGCATAGGGTACCACATGGCATAGCACAGGACCCATTTTCCACTCTCCCATTAAGGTATAGGTCAGAGTGAATGGCAAGCACAGGGTGTTCACCAGCAGATCTGCCACAGCCAGATTGGCAATGAAAATGTTGGTTACTGTATGCATGCTCTTGAATTTGATCACCACGTGGATCACCAGGGAGTTGCCAATCACCCCAAGTAAGATGATGGAACAATAGGCCAAGATGAGGACAATCTGTACCTCAATCAGCTTGGTGCTGTCTATAAGCTCTGGCTCAGGGTCAGGGGCCAGCTCACCTCTGGGAGTGGCGGGCCCGGGACTATACTGCTCCACTTTCATTTCTTCCACTGTCTGGTTCTCTTCAGCCTTTGCACCTATTGGGCCCATTTTCAGCAATTAGCAAATAACCTATAATTTAAAAAAACAAAGAACAATGATGAAACAAGGTAAACGCAAGGGTGAAACAAAGAAATATTACAAAAAGATTGGTTTCATTTTGGTGGAGGCTCAAATGCCTGTCCCATCATGCCTCCAATTGCACACAGTATGATATTTTAATAAAGCAGGCCTCTTAATGTGTCTATTCTACTTAAATTAGGTCCTTGACACGTTTATTACAATGATAAAATGTAACACCTCTCATATAAATGTAGTTCCTATGTGAATGCCACCAAACTGATTCAACCCATTTTATGTGGGATGAATATTAGAAACTTTAGCATTTAATTTTATAACTTCTATAAATTCATCAAATTAATTTTAAGTTAGAAAAAGAAAGTTTCCTTCAATATCTTGACTGTTCTAAATTTATAAATATAGAAACAAATTGCACATAAAAGAGACAAATATTGAAACCTCTACCTGGCGCCTGAGCTTTAGGGTATAAAGTACTTAGGACAGACTCAGCAGAATCTGATCCACAGCCATTGTTCCTGGTGTGGGGTAGTGTCTCAAATAGGGAGCCTACACAAAGCAGTTGCTTTCTTGGATGATCTAAAATAATCTTTCTACGGGACATACAGCAGAATCTTACACAGGAACTATGCTAAAAATATGTCCAAATCTGAATTACGTTTCTCTTTAGCCCCTAAATATTAAAGTTTTAACACTTTCTTCCTCAGTTGCAGCCCCCAACCCCAAGCTTTTCCTTCTGTGCGCCCCACTTCTGTCAGTACTCTCTCCATCAGTAAGCCAAGGACACTTCAAAGGCAGGTAACCATCCTGGGCTGTTTCATCTCCTTTAGCCCCCACATTTTAGAAAACCCGCAGACTGTTCCCTAAATTATCTCTCCCAGTGGTCCTCTTAGCATTTCTACCACATTAGTATTGCCTTTGATCTCTACCAAAATTACTCTAATAGTCTTCTAACTCATCTCTCTTCCTCTTCCTCTTCCTCCCCTCCCCTCCTCCCTCCCTCCCTCCCTTCCTTCCTTTTTCATTCACTCATTAAGTCATTCATTCACTTAACAAATATACTGTAATTGAGTATCTTCTACACGCCAGACACGGCTTCATCCTTGTATTCAGCAAGCATTTAAAAACCTATGCCAGTAACTAGAATTTGTGCTAGGGGCAAAGATAAAAGGATAGGGCCTCTACTCTAATGCTATTACATTACATTCTACTGGGTAGAGCTTATTCTGACATTAAAATGGTCTTTCTGAAATTCAAATGCGAGCATATTATCTCCAATGTCCCCAGGTTACTTAAAATGATATATTGGTTTTTAATATAGAGTTCCCTTTTCAAGTCTACAAAAACACATCATAGTGGTAGTACCTGCTGAATAAATTCAAAATGACAAAAGACTTCCACCATTAATTCAGAATCTTCTTTAAATGAATTTGTTTTTTATTAACAGTAGCATCTACCTACATTGGTGAGTCATAGTTATTCAGCCTACAGACCATGCCTGGCTGGACCTGTGTCCCCCAGATCCATTCCTCATCCTTCCCCTAAAGCAGCGGTCCCCAACCTTTTTTGGGCCACGGACCGGTTTATTGTCAGAAAATATTTTCATGGACCGGCCTTTAGGGTGGGATGGATAAATGTATCATGTGACCGAGATAAGTGTCAAGAGTGAGTCTTAGACGGATGTAACAGAGGGAATCTGGTCATTTAAAAAAAATAAAACATCGTTCAGACTTAAATATAAATAAAAATGGAAATAATGTAAGTTATTTACTCTTCCTCTGCGGACTGGTACCAAGTGGCCCATGGACCAGTACCGGTCCACAGCCTGGGGGTTGGGGACCACTGCCCTAAAAGACTGACTCTTGCAGGCTGTACTTTCAGGCTCCTGATTCGTCAGAATGTTGGCTAGGTTTAGCCAATGGGAAGCACTGGCAGGTAGTTAGAAGGCAGAGGGAAGGCAAAAGCCATTGTATCCTCCCTCCCTCTCTCCTCTGAGCAGAGCCTCAGCAGCCCATCCATTGCTTTGGTTCCCACAGGGCTGGCCTGCAGTGATTTTATTTCCAGTGGATGGCCCTGGTCTCTGGCTTCAGTCACACTGGAGGTAGCAATGCCTCCTTGCTCTTGCTAATCCCTGGGTGGCCTTAACATCCCTTGTTTGTCTTCTATCACTTGTATAACAGTTCTCTGCCTGTAATTCCTTCTCTTGTGTCCTTGAATAGCTTCTGTTTTGCAAGAGCTGCTGCTTTTATTGATGTATCCCCCCTCCAGAGGTTTTGCATGCACAGGTTGATAACACCGACAATGAAGAAAATTGCAACTTCACCGTGACATTCACAGCTTTCCTTAGATTCTTCCCTGCCTACCCCTTTGGCTTCATCTCTCCTAACATCCCAATATATACTACTCCCAATTCTAGCAACCCAGCAGCCTTTCTCTTGCCTCTGGGCCCTCCCTGCCCTGCAGCAGGAAGCCCCTCGGTTCCCCCTACAACCTGTGCTCACTTCTTAGCTGAAGCTCTACATGTCACATGTCACACTGCAGTTGTTTTTCTTTCCAATAGCCCACACAGCACTCTCTGTGTGGACTGAAATGGGATCTTTTCCACCCATTATTTAATTCTTAGCACACCATCCAATACATTAAAGGTCCTCAATAATTTGGCAAAACAAATATGAAGTAAAGGAAAACACTATTTTACTGAATAATTGGGATCAGCAAAATACTGAGTAATTTGGATCCTTTCTTTTACTGAATATAATTGCCTGTACAGAATTCCTTGCTCCAATAGGCCCTCCTTGTGATTATTTTCTTGTTCTTAGTCAGGTAAACACTTCTACAAGAAAGTTGTCCCAAGATCCCGCTTAAATCAGTCCCTGATTAGAACATTAAAAATTGTCAATCAGTATACCCATAAGGAAACTTTTTTTCTGAAGGGCTTAACACACACACAACACATACACACACACACACACACACATGTGTGCGCACATGCATCTTATTAGGAAAGAGATATACATGTTCTTGTGTATTTGCTTTACTAATATATTCAAGTTTTCTTTGTATAAATTTCAAATAGAGCCTGACCAGGTATGGCGTAGTGAATAGAGCGTCGGACTGGGATGCAGAAGGACCCAGGTTCGAGACCCCGAGGTTGCCAGCTTGAGCGTGGGCTCATCTGGTTTGAGCAAAAGCTCACCAGCTTGGACCCAAGGTCGCTGGCTCGAGCAAGGGGTTACTCGGTCTGCTGAAGGCCCACAGTCAAGGCACATATGAGAAAGCAATCAATGAACAACTAAGGTGCTGCAATGAAGAATTGATGCTTCTCATTTCTCTCCCTTCCTATCTGTCCCTTTCTCCATCTGTCTCCGTCACACACACACACACACACAAAATTCAAAAAGAATATTCCAAGAAGCTTAGGTCCTCTTTTGTATTTGCCTCCCTTCTTTAGTAACTAGAGAAAACAAAAACTAACCATTCAAATCTCAACTGTATATCTGTACACTTTTTCTTAGATGAAAGGAGAGACTTTACAGAGTACATTGGTCAGTCATAATAGTTCATTAACAGAATTAATAAGACTCCAAAAGGTCTGAGTTTGAGGTTTGCAGCCAACTAAATTGAGAGTGAGCCTGAGCACAATATTGGGATTATACTGTATTTATTAACTTCTTTTTCTTTTTAGTCCCATTTTCTTTATTTCAAAGCCCCTTATTTAAAGCCTCTTTGCAAGAATAGTTGATCTATGAGCTGTTAGCATATGGGCACTAGAAACTTCTCAAACACACTACTGGCCTTTAACCAGGTCAGAGCTTACTCAGAGAATGTATTATTCTATGATTATACTTCTGGGAAAGGAGAAGAAGAAAAGAGAATACATAGGAGGAGCTGACGTATAAAAACCCAACAGCACAAAATATTAAAAGAGAGGTAGACAAAAGAAAAACCCTTTCCTTGAAATAAGGCAAAATAAGGTATTCACATTGTTCAAGACATTCAAGGAAAATGGAATTGTACAGTTTTCTTGAATAAGTGACTCTTTAGAGATTCTGTTATAGAACTATTTCTTTGTAGAATAGTAAAGTGGTTTCAAGATTTTTTTGTTTTGTTTTTAGAGATTCAAAGTACATTAAACTATCTCAGTGGGAAACCAGTTTATGCTTTAACTATATATTTAAATTTATGGGACTTTTTACAATGGTATGCATATAGTCACAAACTGGCCTCAGTAAAATTTAACATCTTATCAATCACAACACCTTCCAGAAAAATTCCACAACTCGTGCCACATGCCTTACATTTGTTAGTCCTGGGAGAGAGGGCAGTGGACACCCAAGAATGCTAAATACAAGACCTGTTTGCCTAATAAGTATAAAGTTGGAAGTTGAGAATATTTACCAGTCGGTTTTAATGTTTCATTTCCATGTATTTGAGTTTGTGATTTTCCTTTGAAAACAGGATTGTCTGTTGATTATTACTGACTTTAAATAATGTGTCCCTATCGCCAAAAAAAAAGTCTTAAGGCTTTTTATTTTTGCCTTGTTCTTGTCCACCATATGCTTTTACCAGTGGGTGAACCTTTCTGGTGGAAAACTAGTGAACGCTGAAATAAATGTTTATTCTTGAATAGCTTGGGAGAATTCAATATGACCTTCCCCTTTATACAGGGATGTGATCTTTATAAGAAGAGTCAGGAGCAGTAACGACTTGCTGTTCTGGAAGGAAGGGTCAAGGAAATGCTCAAAACAGAACATTCAAGTGAAAATAGAAAATGAGAATGTTATCACTCCCAACCCCCAGCTTTAATTAACTTAAACAAGGGGGAAAAGTTCAACATTCAAGTGGACCTCCCCTCCCCCATGCCCTCTTAATAGGACCGGAGCGATTCTTTCTTTTTTTTTTCTTTTTGGAGTGGGGGATGGTATTCTCGTTCCCTGAAGGTGAATTAGAGTTAGGACTTATATATACTTACTGCCCCGGCCCTCGCGTTTCTGCTTAGACGTGCGAGCAAGACGTGCGCAGCCCGTCAGTACGAGGGTGATCTATCCGGCCGATCCGGAGAAGGTATTGGAAGGTTCCCAAAGCCAAGTCTAGTTCCGTGCGCTCTGACGGTGCGGGCAGCCGGAGCGCGCCGCGTCGGCCGGCTGTCGCGGTCGCTGGGAGGCTGGCTCCGGTGGCTCCGCAGCCGGCGTCCGCGGCCAAGTACGCTCGCGGGGCACAGCGCTGCACCGAGCAGCGCGGGGGAGTGGCGAGGATGGGAGCAGCGGAGCAGGTGATGGGGAGGTGGAGAGGATAGGAACCCCTCCCTTGAAGAAAAAGAAACAGGTACGAGGGTGGGGGGCGATGGTCCCGCAAGAGAGAGGAGTGGAGGGAAAGTTTCCGCGGCGAGGGGGTAGGGGTCAGCGACCGCGGTCTGTCCACCGCCTGCAGGGTTCAGAAGCCGCCGCAGGACCCCGGCCGGCGCGGCGCCCCCTCGCGGGTTCCCACCACCGCCTGCAACTGCTACTCTCACTCGCCCCGGCGACTCCCAAGTTTGACAGAGGCACAACTCTTTGGAAACGTTGGTAGCATTTCTACCCCCTTTCCCTTCCACGAAACCCCTCGCCTTGCTCTCGGCTCCTCAATTCCGCCAGAGGAGACCCGGCGAGGATGGACTCCGGGACGCGGGTCCGCTCGGGAATCGAGAGGATCAGGCGAAGACAGGAGGGCAGACCCGGCTGCGGGAAGGGCAGCAGTCCCGGCGCGGCAGGCAGATCTCCAGCTGGCGGGGGGCGGACCCGGGAGGCAGAAGTTGCTTCCTTCTTCTCGCTCGTAGGCGCCGAGGTGGAGCGCTGGACCTGCGCAGAAGCAGGGCAGAGCGCCGCACGATTGCGCGGCTGTCAACCCTGGGCACCCTGGTCCAGCGCTGGAGCGAAGGGCGCTGATGCACCTCTAACTGGGCGGTCGCTGTGCTCCCAAGGGAAGGTAAAGCAAGTTCAGAGCCTTGTGGCCCATGATCAGCAGTTGTCTTAACAGGTGTCTGCTGACCGTTCAAGTTGGATAGCGCGGATTCAGATTCTAAAGCCAGCAGCCATGTGGTGTGTGCTCTGGCTCCAGGCGGGAGCTAGAATACGAAGAGGAAAACAACGGGTCACCAGTGTAACCAAATGACGCTTTCTCCAGTTAGCTGACTTTCTGACCCTTCGCTCTTTGGTAATTTCCCAAGCCACTTGTGCCTCGTTGAGCGCCTGTCTCCTCCTAGCGAAGCCCTTGGCTGATGCCTGCAGCCCGCCAGGCTGAGTTAGTGGACCAGAGAAAAACAGGACTGTGGAGCCACACTGCACAGACATATGGGGTCTGTGACTTCGGTATTCCTCCCCCAAGCTCTTTACTCACAGCCATTCCTTCTAGAAGCTGACAGCCAGTCTCTTTCCCATGGACAGCAGATCCTATCAAGTTAGGAAATCAAAAGCCTGAAACTGGAAACCGTCTTTTTCTTAACTATCCTCTGTTAGGGTTTTGCACACATTACTTTCCTTCTATGCATCAGTCTCTTCATTTCTGAATTGAGGGTGGTCATACTGGTTTGCTTGGAATTTCTCTGAAATATTTTTTAAAAGGGGGAGGGACTAAACTACTAAAACATGCTCTTTCCAAATTATAGTTAAGGCCTCAAGAAGACTGGGTTTTCAATCCTATGCGCGATTACCCGCCTTAATAATATTGCATTTGTAAGGCATCTTTACACAGCCTATTCTAAAAATGACCCTTGGTTAATGTAGAATTATGCCCATAGGAGCATAGACATTACTTATAAGGCAAAGCAGCCTGGGCTTTTCAATTACCAAGAGACAAAAGTGAAGAGAACAAGAAATATCTATACAGCTCCACTTAGAATTTTTTTGTGTGGATTTTTATGTTACCTTTGGGAGCTATTCCCTGCTCACACATGTGTTTTATGCAGTAGGTTCCATGCTTCTTAATATATTTGCACCTGTGAAGGATGAACTATGTACCAAGGCGTTGTAACAGTAGAAAGTAGGAGTGGCTTGAAACAACAATCATAAAAACAAATGCAGCAGAGAGCAGAGGAGCGCTGTCCTTCATAGTAATTGCTTTGCAAGGCTCAACAGATTTCACTGGCATTGATTGCACAAAACATTTTTGCCTCCTTTAGAACTCCTTTCCAAGAGCATTTTAGCAATCCTACACAAATATTTGCCTTGTCCCTTATCAACATGTATTTGTCTTAGAAGCCTCATAATAGTTCCACAGACATCTAGTCAGCAGCCCTAATAAGAGTAAATAACCTCTTTCACTAACGTCTTCCAAGAATGAACAGAATTGAATGAGTAACTAAAACAGTTGAAAGTAAAGGTGCTTTATTGTCTGTTATATTATCATGGATAGTTTTGACAATAAACTCGTGATATTTTTGTGCATATATTTTAATATGCATCTACTGTGTGCTATGGTAACAATGAACTGCTCTGATGAACACCCATATAGCCTATCAAGACACTGATAGAAGTGTGCAGAAGTGGTGGTGAAATAGTGAGTAATCTAAATTGAGATAAAATAGGATTATTGCTGCCTGATTTCTCTTGTGTCGAATCGTTTAGTTCCCTAGGCACTTCCACATCTAGCCAGGCTATGTACTGACTGTTCTTCACATAGGGAACAGACTCAAACTCAGAAGCCTGCATGGCTGGGGCCAGTGGCATAAGTACACCAGCAGGCCAGGCTGTGGGAGACAGCAGGCAGTGGTGAAGGAGCAGGCTACCGCTCAGACGCTGCTGAGCTGCCCCGCACAACCCTAGATCCAGAATCATCCGATCTGACATTTTAAGAGAAGCAAAATTCATGTTCTTAGAATTTTTCCAAGTTTTAAATTAATTTTTAATAAGTCAACCCCCCCAGGGTGAGCCATAGCTGTGCAGACCAAAATAAATAAGGGTGTGGTTGGATAAATGGATGATAGATGGATGGATAGCTAAATAGATAGAAAGAAGAGAGAGAAAGAGAGGGAGATGGAAGGGTATGTGCAGCCTGGCTGGTGGGTCTCCAATACTGTAGTCTCTGATATTATTATGTGATATTTGACAAAGCTCCTAAAAAAATCTCCAACATACCTCTACTACCATTCTCCTCACTCCATGCACCGCTCTTCCGTGCACATCAATATAAAAGGAACACTGCTAAAGATTAAGTGCCAGAGAAGTAATTTTCTTTTTCACTTCTTGTTAAATAGATGTTCTCAAGGAGACTGAGGTAACGGACCTGATGAGTAACTGAACAATTAGTGTTTTAGTTAAAATGAAGAAATTTCAGAAACGTTTCTTGGTTAAAAATAAAAAGCTGGATAATAGCAGTATTGAACACCATTTATGATATATTGTTAGCTAAAGTAGATAATGATATGGATTTCCTTCAGTCTAAATTTATTTTGAGATCAAGGATGTTTCCCTCAGGGTGTAAATGATCTCATTATTATTTTAATTATAAAAGTAATTTATAACCTTTGTACAAGTTAGAGAAAACAAAAAAGAGCAAAGAAATATACATTATCTGAAACAATGCTGCCCAGTAGAATCTCTGCAGTGATGGGAATGCTCTATAGCCACACTGCCCAGTAAGGGAGCCACTAGCCACATGTGGCCTTTGAGCATTTGAAATGTGCCTGGTGCAGCTGAGAGACAGTTACATTTTAATTATTTTTAAAAACCTACTAAAAAGAGTGAGCATGTTTTGATTCTTGGGAGAATGTCTTCTTGCTTTCCTTAGGCCAGAAGCTAGCTTATTTCTCACGTTAATGTCAGGATTTCCTGTGAGGTTATTAAATAACCTTCCAGCCAGATCAACCTGACTTCAACCACAGGGAGAAAGATAGAGTGTAGTGCAGCTGCAATGTGGAAACTGATTCCTGAGGAAGAAAGTGGGAAACTCCGTAAATCCGTAAATCCGGATACCAGGCTGAGGAAGAACTCTGGGGAAGGGATGAAGAGCATAGGACCGAACGAGAGGGGGCAGCCAGCCCCAGCGGAGGAATCCTGTAAGGCGGGCAATGTGAGGAAAGCCCAGTAAAGCCAATATAGGAACTTAGACCAAACAAACAAAGCCTATGAACAAGTCTTCAGTTAGGACATATTAATAATCAAACTAGCATCACAACAGGTAGTTAGTATATTTGAAATGGATTGTCTTGCTTTATTTAAATGTTCAGTAAATTTAGTTACTGTTTATTCTTAGGCTTTCTAAGTCCTTCTTACAGAAATTCTTTTTAAAGTTTCAATAACATTCCCTTTTAGTTAAAATTATAGAACCTAGACATCTTGGTCAATAAGTCATTTAGCTATAATATTGATTCTCAGTTGGTTGTGGATAGATTTCTGATTGGATCTGTGCCTACCTTTCATTTCAGGTAAGAAGGCACAACAGTACATAAGTTAATATCTGAACAGATACAATGGAAGTTGCATCAACTAGACATAGAAAATAGAGACCCGTTTATATGAATGGATCTGGAAATGTTATAACTTTAGATTTCTCCATTTAAAAACAAAACAAAACTTAATTTTTAAAAAACTGGCCATTCTAATCATGCTTATTTTGATAAAAAGGTAATACTGCTACCTCATTTTTGTGTGTGTGTGTGATAAGTGGACCAGCAAATGTCTGAATAGGCAAGAAATGGTCACCAAATACTGAATTAAACAAATGGATAGGCGAGATTTTCTCAGAATTTTTGTGTGTGGTATGTGATGAAGACAGGTGTCTCATTCAAGAACAGTGACTAGTCATTCAAAGTGAAATGAATGCTAAATCCAAAATGGGCATAAGTATCATTTGCTATGATTTTCACTTCTGTGGATTTGGCGATTTTATTTTTGTTTTGAATTTTTAATTACATATTCAAAGTAATTAAGCAGGATTGTAAGCAATACATGCAACATTTTACTGAGATTTTTCTCTCTCAGTGATCAGACAAATGTATATTGAGACTGGTAAAGGATCCAAATCTAAAAGGATATTTAAATGCAAATGATTCACAGTTCAAAGTTTAAGGTAGAACAAAGGAAGGGACATTTTTATGTGGAATTCAGAATTTAATCAATGCAAATTTTCATTTGATTATCTGAAACATGTGCACAGAAGACCCGTGGCAGACAGGAAACACCCTTTTGGAAACTTAAGTTTTATTTAATAAGTGTTTGTCCTTGTATCATATGGAGATATAATTTGATAGATAGTTCTTTAATCATATACTCAATACAAATTTAATTTTTAATTTTTCTCAAAAAAAGTACAAACAAAATCAAAACTCTCCTACTAAAAAGTACTGTTGGTATCTCCTGAGAAATGATCAATCAAAGATTGATATATAATTTCCATATATTATTTTGGAGTTGGTGAAATGGATTATTTAAAGAAAAAATTTCAAACCATGAAATGAATAAAGCAAGTAGGATTTAATTCAGGACTCACCATTCTTTGTTATAAAAATCCATATAGACATTTTATTACTCAAAATCCTTTAACAAATCTTTACTGAGTGTCTAATTTATTACAGGCACCATTCTAGACTGTGTCCAGGCAATGAGGAATTACACACTGACCTGCCACTGATTGTCTTTAGTCTTTTAAGGGTACAGACACTTTTAAATTAAAAAGTACCATAAAAAAATTTAAGATTCCTGATAGACTCTGACAAAATAGGTTGGGGGCCACAAGGAAGAAATTCTCAGTATTTTTATGAATATTGTGTGTGGAACGTAACTTAACTCAATGTAAAATTTGAAGCCATCCTTGGCTTGGCCCAGCACTGGGATATATATTATCTTCTGTTGGAAATATCCTTCTCCTTTGCACTAACTGGGATGTGTGATACTGAGGCAACGTAGAACCCATTGGGGAAGAACAATTTTTAAAATACATCAAAGTAAAATTTGCAAGTTTAAAAACATTCACAAACAAAATATATAGTGAGTACATGTTAAGGATAAATTTAGTTGATTGAAAAAGCAATGGCAAAGCTGGTTCCAAGTATGATCCCCAAGGTGAAAACATAAAGTCAGTGTAAGGAAGAGTCCTGCATAGAACTGATACCTTAGGTATAAAATTATATTAGTTGATATTTTGCTCTGTAATAAAGCTATATGTATGGATTTATATTTTCTTCTTTTTTTATGGACTTAGATTTTTCCTCCAGATAAATGTAATTTTGCATCTCTTCTGGGCAAAAAATCAAACTTAATTTTCTATGAGTTTATATCGAACTTTATAGAGACTGGGCTCTTCAATAGTAAATAATAAGTTAAATTAAGTTACTTTCACTTGGCAAGTAAACTAATCTTTAGACTCATAAGACAATGTTTCAAACTGACATTGGAAAAACATGTGATTATCCTACTCTGCTTTTTTATTGCTGCCTGACAAACCACCCCAAAACGTAGTGACATGAAACAGTTATTTCATGCTGCTCATTGTGGGTCAGAGATTCAAAAAGTCTTAGGTGATTCATCTCTGATCCCTGTGGCATCAGCTGGAGAGGTGAGACTGTGCAATTCTCTTCTAACATGCTACCTTCACTTATATGTCTATATCAGGGACAGGTGGCCATGGTAGCTGGAGGATGCTTTCTTCACACATGGAAAACTTGGAATACTCATACTTATTACATTGCTTTTGACTTCCCCCTAGAGAGAACCTTCCCAAAGAGAGTATTCTAAGAAACAGGCAGAAACTGCAAGGCCACTATGACCAAGCCTCCCAAGCCCTAAACAACTCTTCTGATTCATTGTTTTGGTAAAACAAGGTCTAAGATCAGCCTATACACAAAGGGAGAAGAAGAGTATACTCCACCTCTGAATGGGAGAAGGGCATGTTTATACAGAAAAGAAAGGAACTGAAGGCCTAAGAGAAATGTCATCATAAAGCCCTTTGCCTTAGAAGTATTTCGGATGTGTTTGGGGTGTGTGTGTGTGTGTGTGTGTGTGTGTGTGTGTATGTGTTTAATATATCCTTTAAAGATGGATTTCTGCCCTGGCCGGTTGGCTCAGTGGTAGAGTGTCGGCCTGGCGTGCAGGCATCCCTGGTTTGATTCCTGGCCAGGGCACACAGGAGAAGCGCCCATCTGCTTCTCCACCCCTCCCCCTCTCCTTCCTCTCTGTTTCTCTCTTCCCCTCCCGCAGCCAAGGCTCCATTGGAGCAAAGTTGGCCCGGGTGCTGAGGATGGCTCCATGGCCTCTGCCTCAGGTGCTAGAATGGCTCTGGTTGCAATGGAGCAATGCCCCAGATGGGCAGAGCATCGCCCCCTGGTGGGCATGCCGGGTGCATCCTGGTCGGGTGCATGCGGGAGTCTGTCTGACTGCCTCCCCGTTTCCAACTTCAGAAAAATACAAAAAAATAAAATAAAGATGGATTTCCTGGAAAAAGAAACTCCATAATGATTTTTTTATTCATTGGCTTGCAGTTGATGAAATTAGCAGAGCCAGAGACTGCAAAATCTAATATCTTCTTTGCCATTGGAAGCCCGAAGGCAAAAATACACAATGACAATAGAAGGAGTGCTTCCAACATCTGCATTTAGGTGAACACAGTGATCTGTACAAATAAGCCACTCTGTAAAGAGGAGAACTATGCCAGGAGAAAATTTCCACCTCCACCTCCAGCCTGTAGGTTTCTCATAATAATTTATTTAACGTGAATATTACTTAAACTTGTTCTTAAAAACCCCAAGTAAAAAGACAACATAACATCACCTGCTAGCCATTTCCAGTATTTAACTACCACATTCTCGGTGCTACTTTCATTGAGTGGTCTAGCCCAGGAGGATCTGCAGAGGCCTCTATTCTATGCATGGCCTTATTGCTGAGTAACTCAGAAATTGGTCTCAGAGGATCTGGGGCACCATCTTGAAACTGTAATGTACTCACTGTGTGATTTGAAAATGCCATTTAATCTCTCTGAACCTCAGTTTCCTCACTTATAAATAAAGAGGTACATTTTTTAGTACATATAGACTAACATTGCTCAAATTTCCATAATAAGAGCATAGTTGACTTTGGCAATCAAAATATTCCTTTTATCACATCATTACTTGTGACATCTTATTTGTCTTTCTTAATTTGTTATCAATATCCTGTTTTCTTATGGTTCCCTAAGAATAGAACCACATTTAAATAGTCTCTATTGTATTTTTAATGGCATAGCAATATTTTTAGATTAATTTTGAAATATCTTTAAGTTTAAGAAAAATGGTGGTGAGGGGGGAGCCTGACCAGGCGGTGGTGCAATGGATAGAGCGTCAGACTGGGATGCAGAGGACTCAGGTTCAAAACTCCAAGGTTGCCAGCTTGAGCGGGGTTGCTGGCTTGAGCATGGGATCATAGACATGACCCCATGGTAGCTGGCTTGAAGCCCAAAGGTCGCTGGCTTGAGCCTAAGGTTGCTGGCTTGAGCAAAGGGCCACTCACTCTGCTGTAGCCCCCTGGTCAAGGCACATATGAGAAATCAATCAATGAACAACTAAGGTGCCACAACGAAGAATTGATGCTTCTAATTTCTCTCCCTTCCTGTGTCTGTCCCTATCTGTCCTGCTTTCTATCTCTCTGTCTGTCACAAAGAAAAAAAATGGGGGGATAAAGAGGTATGTACTAAAATCATTAAGGGCATCTGACTGTGAAAGTCAATGAAATTATTTCCCCCAACATAAAAAAGAATCATATATGCTACTGTATATCAAAGGGATATTACATAATTTTTTTTTTTGACAGAAAGAGAGTCAGAGAGAGGGATAGATCAGGACAGACAGGAACGGAGAGAGATGAGAAGCATCAATTTTTTGTTGTGGCACTGTAGTTGTTCATTGATTGCTTTCTCATATGTGCCTTGACTGGCGGCTACAGCAGACCGAGTAAACCCCTTGCTCAAGCCAATGACCTTGGGTCCAAGCTGGTGAGCTTTGCTGAAACCAGGTACCCGCGCTCAAGCTGGCAACCTCGGGGTCTTAAACCTGGGTCCTCCACATCCCAGTCCGACACTCTATCCACTGTGCCACCGCCTGGTCAGGCTACATAATTTTAATAGTAGTATGTATATTACAAAACCTAATCATAACTTTAATAATTTGGTGCTGGACCTATCTGATAGAAGGGTTATTTATGCGTGTTTATATTATTTAATGCTTTCATTAGGTGTATACTGTGAAACATATAGGACAAATAAAAGTCTTCAGATGACTCTAAGCCCATGTTTCCCAAACTGTACACCGAGGTACCCAAGGTCACCACAACAAATTCACATGAGTGCTGTGGGATATTTTAAGCTTGAGAGCAAAGCACAGCCATACTTCCATCTGCGGATGCCAGTACTTGGCACCTCTTAGATACTGCACAAAGTACAGCTTGAATTTAGTTCACAGCGCCAACATTAGATGACACTATATGCCTTTCAGTAATGTCATCTCTTTGGGAAGCTGGGTTTGTAGTGGCCACTGTGATAAGAAGCAATTGCTATAGGAAGGAAGGAAGGAAGGAAGGAAGGAAGGAAGGAAGGAAGGAAGGAAGGAAGGAAGGAAGGAAGGAAGGAAGGAAGGAAGGAAGGAAGGAAGGAAGGAAGGAAGGAAGAAAAGGAAGGAAGGAAGGAAGGAAGGAAAGAAGGAAGGAGGGAAGGAAGGAAAGAAGGACATATAGGCATATAAAAGAGAGAAGAGAAGATGCACTTAATAACCAAAATCATAAATAACAACTGTATTTATTCATTTTATTGTGATAAGAACACTTAACATGAGACCTACTCTCTTACCTTTTTGTATACATTACTGTTGACTGTAGGTGCAATGTACAGTGACCCTCTAGAGCTTGTTCATCTTGCTTGACTAAAACTTTATGCTGTTGACTAGTATTTAAACTCCCATATGTGACCTTTGGTTTTTCCAGAAATATGATACTTATATGTAATATAGTAATTATTCAAATATTTTATCACTACAGAACTTTCATTAAGAAAATTATGATAACATGGAAAATGTTTACTACAAAATAATATTCATTTTCAATGCAAGTCATGAAGCTGTATGTATAGTATAATTATGACAATAAAAAATAAAAAGAAATTTATATATATATATATATAAAGTTGATTTGAGAGAGAGAGAGAAACATTTATTTGTTTTTCCACTTATTTATGCATTCATTGGTTGATCCTGTGTGTGCCCTGACTGGAGATTAAACTGGTAACCTTGGTGTATTAGAACAACACTTTAACAAACTGAACTACCTGGCCAGGTAAAATGTTAACTATATTTATGCCATGAAAACTATATGTGATTTTGTTCCTTCATCTTTCTTGAGTATTCTTAAATTAGCCTTATTATTTTGAGTAACAAAAATAATGTGTCATAAAAATTTTTTTAACAGAAATAGTTCTGGGAAAGTGAACCATAGAAATAAGGTCATTTATCCAGGTAATTCATGATATCTCTTTAAAATGAATAGGAACTTTACTGCCTAATCACATAATTCTTTCCTCAAACTCTACAGCTCAGAGTGGGGGGTCTACCTTAGAATCACATGTGGCACTTTAAACAAGTGAGAGATTCTGATTTGGTGAGAGACTCAAGTGCCCGCATGTGATTCTGAGCTTCACCCTCACCTGTCTCAAGTCAGACTCTCTCCTCTACGCACCTGCACCCCTGTGCCCGGCCCATATTGGAATGCTGTTGGGTTACCTTTGTCTCTTCCTTAATTCAAACTATTATTTAAAACTCAAATCCAGCCTGACCTGTGGTGGCCCGTGGATAAAGTGTTGAACTAGAACACTGTGGTTGCCAGTTTGAAGCCCTGGGCTTACCTGGTTAAGGCACCTATGGGAGTTGATGCTTCCTGCTCCTCCCTCCTTCTCTCTCTCTCTCTCTTCTCCCTGAAAATGAATGAAGTCTTAATTTTTTTAAATTTTGACTTAAAACTCAAATCCAGACACAAAAATCATATACTCAAAAGGACATGGACATCTTTCTCTGAACCTTATTTCTTTTCAGTCACTCCCGCCATTTCAAACTCCCCTAAATTCAATCTGTTAACAGCAGAAATACAGCACCAGACACTAGCGATGAGTTAGGCTCTACCTCAGCTCAGCATCCTTGGAACTTGAGTTCAGGCTAAGAAAGAATTCAGAGCTAAGACTCAAACTATAAGAGAAGGTTTATTGAGAAAGTCACAAAGGTGAAAGAAGTGAGCTGTGGAAGAAATGGGCGCAGAAAACAAGTTACAGAGACAAAGGAAGGGCCCTCGGAGCTTAAGAGAAAGAAAGGCAAAGAAACTGCTCCTGGGGTGCGGGGGGTAGGAGCGGGCACGCTCCACAGAGAGGGCGGGGCTGGGTTACTCCACCAAGGGCTTTATCTGGAAGCCTTAGGGGAGAATCCCTACAGAACACTCATCCGCTTTTCAGGTGTGCCCGCCTCCTGATCTCAACTGAGAGGTCGGCACCAGGGCAGGGTCCATGCACTGGTCCTGATGTCAGCCGTGGCATTGCTCTCTCTGATTCTGCTGCCTCTCTCAGCCTGGAGCTGACACACAGGGGAGGCCTAGATGTCATCTCCAGGCGTTAAGCTTAAGGGAGTTGTCCTGCAAGGTCTTGTAGTTTTGCCCATTGCTCGGCACCCGGAGCTCTCTGCCCTGCGGATCCTCTGCACCGGACCTATTATTCCTACTCTGCTCGTGCCTACCTAACTACCTACTGCACATCTATATTCACTCAGTTTCAGTCTTTTTGAAGCCCTGGTTTTGCCACCACTGCTCAAGATAATTGTATTAGCATTTGTCCAGTCTCTTCGATGTCTCTCTTTCCCCCATCTATAACCCCTTAAAAGTTTAAAAGGTAGGGAATGTGAATTTTTTCTTAGGCGTTTTTTCTTCCCTTCCCTTCCATCATAACCCACTCTCAGGAAAGCTTTAGAACGAATTCACTGAGGTGTCAATAACCTACAGTGGAAAAATTTTAGCAGAACAAGTGAAGCTGAGAGAAAGGAGCTGTAGCTATGGGATGCTATGCACCAGGCAGGAAGTAAAAGGGCTGTATTTTGTTTTTGTTGCCATTTTGGGATTTTAGCAGCAGAACCTCCTAAATTTCTGCAAACCATATTATCATGCATGGGCGAGATATTTGGGGTTTTTTGGTTGAATTCTCAGAAATAATTGCTAAGACATTCAGTTTAATAATTTGGCATCTAGACCACACTTGAATAAAAATTTCATTATCTGGGATTTATTCCACTTTTTCTTTATATCGCTGAGTTATTCTCTCAAGACTAATAACTAAGAGCAAATATTATAGAATTGTATCATCTTCTAGCAGTTCTGTCCTATGGCATTTTTTTTTTATTTCTTCTATTTTGTGACAGTATAAAAAATAGCTATAATAAGGCTTTTGACTGATTCATTCATCTTGCTCTTTGTTTCCTAGCACTTTGAAATCTGATAATGAAATTGCTTTGTTTGAGGAATCCAATTATTTAATTAAGTTTATCTTTCAAGGAAAAGCATACAGAAAATGTAAATAGCACCTTCTGTTAAGGATTATATATTGTACAGGGGTGTAATACTAAGATTATATCAAGATAAGCACAGTGGAGAAAATACGAATGGGGAATAATACAATTACATAAACTAGGGCTATTTTTGTCAAACCGTGGTCTTTGGGGTCCTTCCATTGAAATCACCTGGGGTCCCTCATAACAGTGGAAATTTCAGGACTCCACTCCAGACACTGTAGCCAAAGACTCTTTTGGGGTGAGAGATGCATTTTGCAATCATCAAGCTCCCCATGTAATTCAAATATATGGTACTTTTGATAAGAACTAAGCTAGGGGAACATCCTGCTCATAAATCAATAAATAGGAACAGACTCACAGATACAGAAAACAGACTGACAGCTGTCAGAGGAGAGGAGGTGTAGGGGGCTGGGTGAGAAAGGTGAAGGGATTAAGCAAAGAAAAACAGTAACTCATAGACACAGATGACAGTGTGGTGACTACCAGAGGGAAAGGGGGTGAGGGGAAACAGAAGAAGGTAAAGGGGGATAAATGGTGGAAAGAGACTTGACTTTGGGTGGTGAACACACAATACAGTATACAGATGAGTTATTATAGAATCGTCCTCCTGAAACCTATATAATGTTATTAACCAATGTAACCTTAATAAATTCAATAAAAGTTAAAATAAAAAAATAAAATTTAAAAAGGAATAAATAAATAAATGAGAAAGACAGAGAGAAAGAATTTTACCTGAATTATTCAGAATTTTGATATTTTTCAGAAATTGCTGGGCAAGTCTTCCCCTCCTGTTGTTCATACTGATTTAATGTCATAATATTTTTGGTTTCCATCGAGAAAATTATTTGAAGATATAAATTGCCAAATGTAAATTCCTGGGAATACATCACTCTGCTGAATTACCTTTCTAGTTAGACATCAGAGACTCGCTTTTTTAGGCAAACAGTCCTGCACCATGCTAAGAAGTTCCAATTTCCCTCTGAGAATTCTTAGCCCCTTGTGTCTCTCTGCTACACTTGTAGCACTTTTAATTCTCCATGTTTCTCTGATTATTTTACCACTTGATGAAAACCTTTTTCCAACTACACATTGAGACTCTGGGAAGGTTCTATGCTTATTTTTATGATACTGTATCATCAGTATTTAACAAGTGCCTCTAACCCAGATGTAAACAAATGTATCTTGTACTTGTGTATGTACTGGGAGGTATGAAAAAGTTAACTTATTGTTAATATTTTAACCTGTTAAGAAAAGTAGATGTTTCTAAACTGCTGAGAAAAGTCAATATTTTTCAGACTCAGGGACACATCTTACCAGTAACTAGAGTAAGCAATAAATAAATTGCAATTCTTGCGCTAAAAGCCTTGAAATCTGGTTGAAGAGTTGATGTGTAAAAAATAATTAAGTTGCTATGTGTTATGTGTAACCTCAGAAGTCCCCAGATTTAGCGAAGAGAAGTACATGACTCTCCCTTGTCACGTGGGTCCCTCTACAAGTGAGGCTTAGTTCATCAAAGCCCCAAGGGAGACTGTCTGCTAGCAAAGGAGAAGTTAATGATCTTATGTAACATAATCATGGAAGAGACCTCTCATCACCTCAGCTTTCTTCTACTGGGGAGAAGGAATTCACATGGCGTTCACACGCAAGAGGAGAGTGTTACCCAAGGGCTTGAATGCCAGAACCCCAGGAAAACGGAGGACTTAGAGTCTGTCTGTGACACTCTTTGTGTGATTCTGATACTCAGGTTTAAGACACTGACTTAGAGATTTTAGGGCACAGGCACAAAAAAATGACAAGGATGAAACTTAGGAAACATCTCAAAAATTTTGAAAAAGAATATCTGTAAGCAGGTGATTATTTATATGGGGAGGAGTGTTAGGGAAAGGAGATCTTGATTTTCAAGATTTCAATTCAGTTTAGCCATTGGGAATATAGTGATGCTATTAACCAAAATAGGAAATCTGTTTTGAAAGAATGATAATGTATTTACTAGTGTATTTAGTGTTAATTTGATGTTGATGTACCTATGGGGTATGTTATGAAAAAGTATTTACAATTTTGAAATATGAAAAAAATAGTGGATGATATGCTCTTACAATGATATACAAAAGCATTGCTTACCAGGCCCACCAAAGGTTGATTTTCTTATCTAGGACCATGACTTTCAACCTTTTCATCTCATGGCATATGTAAACTAATTACTAAAATTCTGCGTCACACCAAAAAAAAAAATTTTTTTTGCCATTCTGACAAAAGAAAGGTATGATTTTGATTTATTTCTACCAGACAGCTAATTGTTGTGTTGGCTATTGTCATTTTTTTTATTTGACAATCTAACAGAAAAGAGGTCAGTGTCCCTGACTAAATTGTCAAGTAGTGCATGTTTTAAAAATTCTTGTGGCACACCAGTTGAAAATTGCTGATCCAGAAGAATGTTCTTTCTTTAACTCAGTGTTTATAACTGATTAAAGGTCCTAGACTTAATGAGGTTACACGTTAACTGGTATATTTTTATCCAACAGAGTTGCAAATAATTTTTTTTTCCAGTACAAAAGATAATCCAAAGGCTGTGCCTTATTTTGCCTTAGGCCATTAAGCACTTTTGTAACTAAGTTAGAAATCATATGTTAATATTCCTTCAACAAATTGACTATAAATAACCAGGTCCTCAAATGTTTTTTAAACGAACTTTACCATCTTACTGTTCCTATAATTATATAGTAATTTAAATAAAATATTTGGTACATGCTGTTTATATTTTCTCTCATGTTTTTTATTTTACTTTTACTCTTTGGAAATTACACTTTTAGTGGTTGTGAAGGTGAGGCTGATAGTAAGAAGCTAGGGAAACTTCTTGACAAGTGGAATAAGGGAAATTGAGACAAAATAATTAAACAAGGCCAAACAATTTGAGCAAGTTACAGCCAACTAACGCATCACAAGGTTTTACCTTCCCTACCCAAGGACTCTGAAGAGCAAATGGTTTACAGGTTCCAGACCATCCCAGAGCAAACAGGCCTTGGTCTCAGTCCCTCTTTAATAACATTCTTTAAAAAATCAAACTAACCAGAAAAGAACACTCATTCTGGAGCACACCCATACTTTCCTCTCTTACTCTAAGGGTCCTCAGAGACTTGCAACCCAGGGAGCAGTGGGCGGCAGCAGCTCGTCGGGCTTACCCCCTGAACCTATGTCTAAGGCCTTCTTTTTCTCTGACTTTCCAAAAAGCCAAAGCAGCGCCACCTAGGTCCCCAGGTTTAATAAATACTCTCAAAAATCACCT
Organism: Saccopteryx leptura; assembly: GCF_036850995.1. NCBI lineage: Eukaryota > Metazoa > Chordata > Mammalia > Chiroptera > Emballonuridae > Saccopteryx > Saccopteryx leptura. The sequence continues at coordinate 222,276,416 of NC_089503.1, read as the reverse complement.
GGACTGGAGTTGTGAAGTCTTTCCTGGACATAGCCAAGAACCTACACACTACCGGTGGGCAGAGGCAGAGCTGATCCAGGCCCATTCCCCATCCAGTAACAGGAGTACCAGTGTGCCCAGATCAGCTCACTTAGTGAAGTCAACTACACGGCACTGACCGAGAGATGGCTCGCTCTCAGCCTCTCTCTCCTCTCTCACTGTCTGTCCCTCTAGCTCTATCATGGTCTTTATCATCTCTCTGTCTCAGTTTCTGAAGAAATTTTAAGTGGCAATCAAACTTTACCTTTGCTGACTTGGATTCTTTAAGTTGTATTTCTGCTGCTCTCTTTGTTCTTGTTTCCGGCTTTTGTCTTTTCTCCATTCTGGGTGCAGTTTGCACACAGCAATGTTATTCATCAGTAATGGCCGCAGAGACCAGAAAACCAGTTTTATGATCTAACCATTTGATAGTTCCTACCAAATGATGAGGATTTATTCTGTTATATGATAAATGACAGGAAATTCATTTCTTTATTGTTTTGTAATCATTTACCTATATGTGCACACAAATCAATTAAGGAATTGTTTTGTGCCCCCTAGAAGGGTGAACATCTTTTTGAGGTCTGGAGCAGTGAATGTGCTTCTGTGTTCACGTCACCCATAGCTGAGGTTGTAGAACTGAATGAAGTTTCCAGTTGTGTGTCTGCCCATCTAAACTGAGAAAGCCTTTATCTTTTGTGTGAGTGTAAAATATTTCCTACCATCTTAGGTACTAATTAATTGGGTTTTGAAGTCCCTCTCATTCAATCAAAGTAAATCTTGAGATAAATCAGATTACTTAAATAAGTTTCATTAAAAAATAAGCTATATGGCTTTTCCCTAATGTGGTTATCAGATTTGTGTTTGTTTTGATACTAATGGATATTACTTCATCTGAACTTCTTAGATTTCTCACACCATTTAATTGATCAGATAAGCTAACAATGTTTTTTTATTGTGAATAATGTAAAATTATATTGATCTAAATTGAATCACAAGTCTGACAAACTACTTTATATCAGCAGTAATCATGTTTTCTAATATATCAACTTAACACATGATATCAAAGATCCATAATTAACTTTGCAACCTTGGATTAATATGCAACCTAGTTAATAAATAATCTTTGATCCCAGAACAATTTTTCAAGTAAGGAAGAATATTGATACCTTGTTTTATATAGCATAGTTTTCAATACATGGCACTTTGATCCTTAGTTTAGTATATTATAAAGTGGCTAATACTGTACTTTTGTGCCTTGTTAATGAATTTATACTGTTATTCTTGTCACTTTTCAAAGGTGTAAAAGTGATGTGTGGCTGTAGTGAGTGAGATTTGCTTGTCTGATGAATTGCTTGTATATAATAAATAATTATCAGTTGTGTACTTCCTACTTACATCATTTGGTTAAATATTATAGTTCTTATGATGGGATATATATATATGTATGAAATAGAGTTGTGTATGAAATATGAGGTTTTCTGTTGTTTTCAAAGGAAGAAAAGTTTTGTCCTAAAATAAAATACGATTCATTCAAAATATAAATGAACATAGAGAAGGGCAGAACTTGATTTATGTAGCAAGCTAAAGAAGGTTAGAGAAAAGTGAAATTTATTTGCTTTGGAAAAAAATGCAAATAAAATAATTTTGTATTGTTTCAAGATGAAGAAAAGTGTAGAAAATCATCATCAGATGCATAATGAACTGCATTCAAGCAAGTTCTTTATGACAAGGGTATGTGAGCACCCATTGTGTTAAAAGGAAAAAAAGTCCCTAATTGCATATGTAGGGCTTACAAAAAAATTTTAAAATCCATAGAGAAAATGTTCTTTTTCAAAATCACTTAGAGTAGCATTTGCAGTTCCTTGCAGAAGCAACAGAGTGTAGACATACCTTCCTACTATGAACAACTAGAAAACTGAACAAAAGATAGAAACAACTATACAGAAGTTTATAAATGAGAAAATAAACAGTGCAAGACTGTGGTCCCTGATGAAAAGTAAACAAATAAGGTGAGTGCTCAAGTTCCACCAGCTTTGTTCCCAGAGAATTTCAGGACTGCAGTAGAGGCAGTAAAATGATAAACTTAGCCCTTTGCCTCAAATGAGGTGAGGAAACAGTGATCAAAGTTTGATGAGGGCAAGTATTCATGGGGCAGAATGTTAGTAAAAAGGGAACTGAGCCATGAAAGAGTTACAAAATCTGCAAAGGGATCTCTGGGATCTTTGAACACCAGTCTGTGTGCGCACAGGGTGAGACCTCATGAGAATAGAAAAAGAATCACTTCCTTGGAGAGAATGATTACCAGAGAAACGGGAGATGAAAACTCCCCCGAGTTCATTTTGTGTGGGAGAAAATCATTTGAGTTTCAACTAGCCAGAGTTGAGAGGGCCAAGACCCGGTGGATACCAAAGCCTGAAAATGCTCAAGTCGCTGATATAAAATGGTGTAGACCAGTGGTTCTCAAAGTGTGCGCCAGGGTGCACTGGTGCACCTTAGAAGATTTCCAGGTGCGCCTATGATATTCCAGAGAATTATGTGTCTATTGAGGACCAAAAAACCAACAGGGTTTTTGGAGTTTAGATTTTTGGGGGACAAAGGTATGGGGAATTGACTGGAAGCTGACAGTCTGCCCAACCCCCCACCTCACTTGCCTGATTAGGTTGCAAAAGGCTGTTAAGCTGTGGTGCTGGATTGTTTACACTACCCCCCATGTTCCCTGGAAAGACTGGAGGCAAGTTTCTTCTATCCTTTGTTTGGTGTAAAGTTAAGATGATATGTATGGTGAGGGTTTTCTGTACTCAACACAATTAAGAGTAAAAAGAGAGGAATTCTTCAATGTATTGACAAGGAAATGAGAGTTTGCCTTTCAAGTATATGCCCAAACATTGAAGAAATCGCTAGGACACATCAGGCTCATGTTTCTCATAAACACAAGAATGAAAAAACTTAACACATTCATGCCAGGACCTGCCGAATTTACTAAATCTTACTAAGAATGTATCTATATATATAAAAAGATAACTTTTCATCATTTTTTTATTTTTTAACCCTTCTTTTTTACGAATTCTAAAAAGCTTAACTCAAAAAATGTAACATAAAAATGTTTTTTTAATATCAGAATAGATTTAATTTTGTAGTCTTTATTTTGTTTACTATAGTAGCATGCTTGGACTTTATATTATTTTCTTTAATATTTGACTTAATTATTATAACATATTTCTCAGAAATTTGTATATAGTGCACCTACAATTATTTGTAGGATTTTAAATGTGCCCCGACTTCAAAAAGTTGAGAACCACTGGTGTAGACCAATGCACATAGTAACAACACAGGTATTTATTGAAAGAACATCTCTGTATAAATGGACCCACATGGTTCAAACCTTAATTGTTCACAGGTCAACTGTAACTGTCTTCACCAACATTAAAATAATACTTAACATATAAAGCAAAATTCTCTTTTCATTTTCTCAGCAATACTGAGAAAAGCAGATTGAAGACAAGGTTGTAGATTTAGATATTAAAGGCCACATTCAGACAGCAAAGCTGAGGTTGTTTTTAATGCAGATAGAACTATTTCTTTATTGGGGTTTAATTGGTGCTCAAATAGGTGGATCTTATTTTCGTTTCTGCTTTAAAAACTTTTAAAATAATGCACTTTTCACTGATTGCATTTCCCTTCTGATTAACAAATACTTCAACAGATTTTACAGAACTCAACATCCTTTTTTTTTCTTTTTTCACACTCCTCTGGATTATAATGTGAAAACCATCCTATGTTTATCTGCAAATGATACTTGGTTAAACAAATTTGCCTTAATGAGACCCTAAAACTACTGTTATATATTTCAGTTATATTCTGTACAAGACTCTCAAGCTAACTGTGAAAAATTGAGAGAGAATAAAGTATTATCCTTTTCATGTAGAAGATTAAGATTCAAATTCACTTTTAAATATTTGAATATATTTTATCTTTTAAGGAGTAGTTTCAGAATAACTCAATTTTATTCTGTACAATTTTATTTTCTTGCAATAAAATAATCATAATGAACAGAAATCAGCCCTGGCCAAATTTAGTATTGTAGGATGATTTTCATATTATTGTAAGTAATTCTTTAAATTACAGCAATACCTAGATATCACAAAGTTAGTGTTCATAGCCTTCTCTTGAACTTTCCAAGTTGTACTTCTTCTAACAAACTCTTCCAGACTGCTTGCTCTTGTTCTCAAAACCTTTTTTATTATGGCTATGTCTCAGAAGTTTTATTTTCCTTTCATAGAATGAGTCAGCATAGTTTTAAGTCCCAAAATTTATTTTCTTCCACAGTCTTTCTTTATGCTTTACATGATAAAAAGTATTTTTCTTTATACTGTGTACTTGATGGAATATATCTGGATCTGAAGACTTAGAACAGACTTACATTAAAAAATAGGCATTTGAATATATACATGATATGATATCTATCTATCTATTTATCAAGAGAGAGAGATGATAAAATATTTGTGAAAATAAATGAGATAAGGTAAAAGTACCTAGCATAATACCTGGTAATAGATATTAGTTCATTTGTAGCTGAAATTAATTAATTAAGGCAAATTTGGTTCTTAGTTTCTTCAACTCCGATGGAAGTTAGACATTATTATCTGTGATCTAAACCTAGAGATATCTTGGATAAGCATTAGAATGCTTATAAAGTAGCTAAACAACCTCAAGATGCCCTAAAACTGCAGCTTGGGCTGACATTTCAACAAATGATTAAATTGAACTTAATCAAAAAAGATTTGGACAGTTTGAATAAATCCCCATTTTGTGAAGCATTAAAACATTTATTAACACACATAAGCTTTGTGCTTAGAAAAATACCCATATTGCTAGCATGAATTCAGACCCCGGGAGAAATGAAGTCTGTCCTTTAAGGAACACAAAGGGTGTAAAACCAAATCCATCAAAACTAAATGGTACTCCTTAAAAACAGAAAAAGCACATTCTGTTTCTTGTTTACATTGAATAGGTTTCCATGAAAATTTGTGTCTGTGCTTAATCTGAATATGGTTCCCAAAATGCATAATATTTATGTCCTTTTAACTATGAAATTTTAAAAAACTAAAACAGGACAAAAAGGGAATTTGATAGTGTCCTAAAATTTGGTGGTATAAGTAAGACAATATGTAGCATAAAACCATGCTTTTCAACCTTCTTTGCACGTTAGAATCTCCTAGAATACTTTAAATATATATATAAATGCCTGAGTTCCAAATGCTGGGATTGCGATATAATTAGTCTCATATATAGTCAAAGTGTTTGTATTTTTCCCAGACTGTCCAGGTGGTCCGAATGAGGACCAGCAGGGTTGAGAAGCCCTGGATGAAGGTTTTACTGGGTCCAATTGCCAGGGTATAAATCCTGGCTCTGTTTTTTACTTGCTCTGTCCACTGGAGCATATCATTTAACTGATCCGAAAATTACTTTCAGTGAGACATGAATTATTACTCACTGCTTAACATAATGATGATTTTTTTGGTAATGCTACTTATTTATATATTATTTTCCTAATTTAAATAGACAGTCCTTCACTGTGTCCTGTCAATATATATGCTCCCCATGGATACTCTGTCAGTGAAAGCTAGTGTTAACCAAGGAGTCCTCACTTTCTGTTAATAGTTATTTGGGCAAAATACTGCAAACTGTCCACTGTTATGAGTGCTGTACTTTGGTAAACTGAACGTTTTGCAACAAGTGTTATTTCGCCTACTAAAGCCTCACTTTCTGTCATTTATATTATATTTTATAGAACTTAAATATATAGCGGGTAAGAATTCACTTCTTATGATTGCAGCGACCTATGTGTACTCTTGGATTCCTTTAAAACTAGCCTACAGCTAATTAGTAATGAAATGCTCAGGATAAGGTCATTTCTCTTATATTTTTCCCTTTAAAATTTTGATAAAAATAACTCTAAAGTGTGCTAAAATGAATTTAATAAAAATTTTAATTAAGTTCAATTTCTGACTTTATATCTTTGATATGTGAAACTATCACTAAAATTCAAACTCTTGTAACCAATATTAATATCTTAATAAAATAGTTGTCTTTCTACTTTTCAGAATATTCATTTCATGCAAAATGTATTTGACAAGATTTTTATATTATTTAGTAAAGAAAGCAGCATAGGAAATACAAAAAAAATATATTTCAGTTCATAACAAATAAGAACATGAAAATACTTAAATTTTTTCAACTATTTGTTCCACAGACAGCCTTTGTATAATTTCTGACTGTAAGGTCGGTGGATAATGGGGGATGGTCACGTGGGGAACCCAGACCCACGAACTTTGGCTAGGACTGCCCACAACCAAGCGCGCCAAAGAAGGCTTCACAGGAACCGTTTGGAAAAAAGCGACCGTCTGCCAGCCAGTGAGATTTCACCACGTCATGTTAGCTCGACTTCCCTAGAGGGACCCCTTTAAATATCTCCCACATGGTTTATTTAATCCTTGAGACTTCCCTGGCCTCCATTTTTCCTCGGGGCCAGGGAACCTCACTGGGCGGGATGCGAGCTCTGTACTCAATAAAGCCTTTTGTTATTCCACACTTGGTGGCTCCGAGCCCTCTTCCTTCCTTGGGGGGGGGGGGGGAATACCTTACACTGACAATCATTTTTTCTCTATTCCTCAAACCCTTTTGTGATTCTCCACATGGTTCAAACCCTAAATATCCTAAGAATATAAGGTTTGGAAAAGATAAAAAATTTACTTGATCCCATCATTTCTCTGATACTTGAATGCTTCCTACAACATCCTCACTGAAAACTGTAATGTTCTTTTATTACCCTCCCAGCAACAGGGAACTCACTTCCACTTAGGATGCCTGCTTTATCTTAAAAGGGTTTTGATGTATGAAAAATTCTCCTTTCAAAGTTAAAAAAACCCTCCTTGCATATTTTATATTTTAATTCTACTCAACGGCACTGCAGAGAAGTTTAATTCCTCTTCTATATAATATTCCTATTGTTTGAAGTCAGCCACCCAATACATCACTTTCTTCTCCATCTCCCTAATTCTCATCTACAGTTTTGTTTTTTTCAATCTCCATTCCTAACCAGGCGGTGGCGCAGTGGATAGAGTGTCGGACTGGGATGCAGAGGACCCAGGTTCAAAACCTCAAGGTTTCTCAAAGCCTCAAGGTTTCCAGCTTGAGCGCAGGCTCCACCAGGCTTGAGTGGGGGCTCACTAGCTTGAGTGCAGGGTTGCTGGCTTGAGTGGGGGATCATAAACATGACCTCATGGTCACTGGCTTGAGCCCAAGGTCGCTGGCTTAAGCAAGAGGTCACTCGCTCTGCTGTAGGTCCCCCCCCACCCCCGTCAAGGCACGTATGAGAAAGCAATCAATGAACGACTAAGGAGCTGCAATGAAGAATTGATGCTTTTCATCTGTCTCCCTTCCTGCCTGTCTGTCCTTATCTGTCCCTCTCTCTGTCTCTCTCTCTCACACACATAAAAAGCAATTCATGAGGCTAAAATTGACAGAAATGAAAGAAGAAAATGGTAAAATCTATATTAATGATTTTAGATTTTAATGGCCTTCTCAAATATTTGTAGAACTATACCAAAAGCAATCAGTAGAGATAGAGCACATACCGGGTATCTGAGTTGGTTAGAATGTCATCCCAGTAGACTAAGGTTGTGGGTTCAATCCCTGGTCAGGGCACAAACAAGGCTCAACCGATGGATGCATAATGAGTAGAACAATTGATCTCTCTCTCTCTCTCCTTCCTCTCTTTCTAAAAAGTCAATCAGTAAATCAAAAATTTTAAAAAATATACAGAGGATCTAAACACTACAACAGCATTGACTCAATATATGTGTTTCTTCTCCTATGTATTCTAGCATTGTTTTCAGTATAATAGTCTAAGAGCTATTGCAGGTGCAGAAACATTTTCTGTTTATTTTACCTTGGTGTCTGACTAACTCAGGAAAAATTTCCCTCAGTCTACCTCTAAGATTTAATCCCAGAACTTCTGACCTACAGTCTGTAGTCTTTACTGTTTTTACCCCATTAGGTCTGTAGTCTCTACTGTTTTTACCCCATGAGGGCTTCACCCTTCTACTAACAGTTCCCCTCCCTGGTCCTGCAAATATTTTCTTCCTGTTTACCTGAAAATTTTCTATATCTTTTCCTCTAAGATTCCCGAATACTGGAGTTAAATACATGGACAAACAGTTGGTAAGTATAAGGGTGAACCCAAGATGGTGACATTTTACCTAAAATATGCCATTTTGTACTCTGTTATCTGGCATATATAATAACACAGCAGACAATGCAATTCCACACATGTAAATTTGGTTTTATTAAATCAAAGGAGAAAGTAAAAAGCTTTCTCAATAAAAGAAGTGGCGTCAGAGGGTCTATTTAGTAGGGGTATCTATTCTAAAACATTACTCATGAGCAGGGATTCCCACCCATAGAGATAAGGATTGCAGTCAATTCTCTCTGTGTGCAGTCAACTCTCTTTGTGTGCAGTGTTGTCTTGAGTCACTCATGCGAAGGCAAGTACTCTTTTTATCTGGCTGTAGCCATAGAGACCTTCCACTATCTCATCCAACATCTCAGTTTGATTTATTAAATTCAGCACATTCAAGAATGCATTTTTCAGAAGAAAAAGAAATACAAAGTGGAAGACAGTGAAGACCGTGTTTAAACAAACACAAGGCATAATACACTCCCTCAAGCGTGCATTCTGGAAATAACCTTTAAGAGCACCATGCATTGTGTTCCCTTTAAATGCAATTTAAAATTGCAAAATAATTTTCTATCACAACTGAACTTTTTAAAATCTATGCAGTCTAAACACCCTCCGTGCCTGAAGAGTAAGCAGAGAAACATGTTGCATTTAAAATATACATTGACTAAACATTACTTCATGAGCATCAACTAATTTAAATTGAGAAGTCACTGGGTGCAGACAATGGTAATAAGAAATTGACAGGGGTAATTCATCAACAAAACTGCCTTCCCTTCTCCTAAGGAAATTAGATCCTAAAAGAGCAATGTTGAATTGATGTGCATGCATAAAAATCTTTAGTCTGTTTCTTATTTGGAAGAGGCAACAAAACCCATAATACTCTTCCCATATATTCCAGCATTTACATCTGGATGGATGGGAAGCAATATGACCAGAGCCATACTTTACTGCTTTGGACCGATTTGGTCCAACACAAACATTCTCATCTCTGCTTGTTACCCTCCGAGTGAGCCCCTCTTGGAGCATTCCAAAGCTGCTTGGTATCAGGAGTAGAGTTGGTCATAACCTGTTCTTGCCTCATCTCTCTGGGCAACTGTTGCACTTGACCCCTCAACGCCTACAGTCCAACCATACAAAATACCTTCCACTCCCAGGTGCCTTCTAGTTTCCTATCACTCTGAATCTGTTCATGCTGCTTCTTTTGCCAGGACTACTTCCCTTCTTGCTTTTTATTCCCCTTAATTTCGGCCGCACAGGATGACGCTGAGCACTGCTGGATGTTTCCTTGTGCTCCCTCCCAGGTGAGAGGTGCAAGGTGCACCCTTGTGCTGGTTGGGTACTCTGTGTGTATGTTCACTGTTGCATTTGTAATATCTATTTTTGTATTTGTATGTGCATTTGTTTTAAGTCCTGCTTTCCTGGATATACTGTTAGCACATCAAATGTCAGACATATTTTTAGGTGTTAATACATTTTCCATGAATCAACACAGGAATTCAAAAAGCTGGGGAAGATAGAGATGAAGGAGAATTATTAATCTGTCAACAAAAAGGCATGTTAAAAACCTAACTTTAATTTAAAAAATATTATTGTATACCTCCTATGTAGGATCAAAGAGCTTAGAATTTTTATTAAGGAAGTGACATAATCAGTTTTATATATTTCAGGGGCAATCACATTTTCCTTCCTAATCATCCTTGAGACACTATACCAGGTGCTAGGAATAAAGAGGTGATTATGAAATGATCTGTTACATCATGGTGATGATAGTGTAGTAATAGCTACAGACCTCTAAGTAGATGTTGAAAATACACTATAATAAATGCTTTAGCCTGACCAGACAGTGGTGCAGTGGATAGAGGGTCAGCCTGGGATGCTGAGGACCCGGGTTTGAAACCCTGAGGTCACCAGCTTGAGTACAGGTTCATCTGGCTTGAGCACAGACTCACCAGCTTGAGTACGGGGATCACAGACATGAACCCATGGTCACTGGCTTGAGCCCAAAGGTTGCTCGTTTGAGCCCAATGTTGCTGGCTTGAGCAGGGCTCACTGGCTCAGCTGGAGATCCCACCCCCACATCAAGACACATATGAGAAAGCAATCAATGACCAACTAAGGTGTTCCAACTATGAGTTGATGTTTCTGATCTCTCTCCCTTCCTGTCTGTTTGATCTTGTCTGTCCTCCTCTCTCTCACTCTCTCTCTCTCACACACACACCACACACACAAAAATGCTTCAGACAAGATGTACATTATTTAGCTTATTCTGTATAACAAGCCACCCCAATATTTACTGGTTCAAACAATAACTATTTATTAGCTCACAGTTCTGTGGATTTCCTGATGGTTCTATCTAACCTCTTCAGAAGTGTCCCATGTGTATTTAGTTAAGAGGGTTGCTGACTTCATGACTCAGTGTTGCAGTAGAACCTCACTCAGACATCTTCTGGTTGGAAGGTGACAGGGTAGAGAGGCCAATCTTCCCTCATCAAACAGGCCAGCCACAATTGAGGCAGGAGAGTTAGAACAGGAAACAAAAACCTCAAGCTCTCCCCCTCTCCTTTATCACCTTGGCTGGAACATCGCAGACATGACCTTCACTGACTACCTGTTCCCCCGCTTCCTCCTTCCCAATTTCCCGTAATTCAGAAGACCGGAAAGAAATCACTGTCTGGGGAGAATAGACAAAGACAAGCCTTGTGGGCAGTCACCCGACAGCGTCAGAAACCAAGGGCCATATCTGCCCCCTCACACCCCGCTCACTTGTTTACTAAAAACCTTCCACTCAAACCCCATCAGTGAGTGTCATCCTCTGAGGTCACCTGCTCTCACTTCTGGAGTGTGCCCTATCACTTTAATAAATTTACTGTGCTTTTCCAAGTCTTTCTGTCATGGTCTCAAATTCCTTCTTGTGCTGTGACAAGAACCTTGATCTGACTGAGGCCTCCCTTGGCCTCCTCAGGTGCCACCAGACCTCACAACATCCTTACATAGAGGAAGCGGAAATCCAAGATCAGGAAAAAGCAAGTCCCAGTGCACCAGTGCTTCTCAGCCTCTACTTAAGTGAAGTTTGCTAATGTCTTACACACCAAAGTAAGTCACATGACAAGACCCAGGGCTGTGTGGGAAACCACTCTCAAGAACCACAGATAGTGGAATAAAAATCTTAGCAGCTGTTTTGCAAGCACCTTCTTCTCCATGAAGTGGCTTAGTTTTTTTTAGTCTAAGTTAGCCATCCTTTTGCTGATACAACTCTCTTCAAAAATATGTGAGCTTTCTATTCACCTTTTACCAAAGTTCATACCCACAATTATTTTCAAGACTACTTTGGGCAGCTTGTTAAGCTGCTATGATTTAGAGTCTTCGAAGCCCTTTTCTCTAGCCAAGAGAGTCCACCAGACATCAGCTTAAATTTTCCCTAAGTCCTAACAAAGGGTCTCACAGCCAAACCCTGGATTTGATCTTCATGCAGAGTCCATGTTTTGCTGGAAGTACCCTGAATTTAAAAAACCCTCAGGTTTTAATTTATTTCAAGGCTCTTTTACTAGTTGGAGAGACTGCAAGTGAGAAACAGTTAATGCAGTTTATCCTGCCTCCTCTATATTCTGCATAACTCTTCATGCAGAAGAATCAGTTCTTCATCTTATCTTTCTTTTCCTATAATGTATCATAAACAACTAAAGAAAGAAAGTGATATTTTAGAGTTTTCCTGAAAATGATTTTGCTAAGGTCCACATTTTTTATCTTCCAAATTACTGCAGGCAATAGTTTTACAAATTATCTCATAAGATTGTATAACACATGTCGCACTCTTTCCATCCTCCACTAACGTTGGCTTGCCAATTTCCAGACTTCATAAAATACCTTATAGCTTCTGCTCACTAAATGGTTCCAAAGCTACTGTCACATGTTTTGTTTTGTTTTGTTTTGTTGTCATGGAAACAACCCAAGTCTAGGTATTACTTTCTCTATCAGTTAGCTTTTGCTACAAAATAACTAACTAAATAATTACCCCAGACATAGTTACTCAAAACAGCAACAATTTAAAGAAATTCACTAAAGCCCCAATGTGCAAGCACTTTAAGCTTAAGCTTCCCTCAAGTTTACTAACATTCCATCAGTAAGTCACATGGGCAAGCCCAGATCTGTGTGGAAAAGTACTAGCAAAGGTTATAGACATAGGCTAATAAATTGTGGTAGCTATTTTTGCAAAAATCTACCATAAACTATGGAAGGCAACAAATAGGAAAAAAAAAAGGAGAAATTGACTAGCTATTACAGTAAGATTAAACCTAAGCCACAAAGTCTTCAGGGCACAAATTGTGATATTGAGAGAGAGGGAGAGAGAATATATAATAGTCTCTAGTCAGCTTAGTTTAAAAAACATTCCATTTTACTGGCCACAAACCACAAGTCCTCCACACAGGGTATCAGATACAGGCACATAGGTTAGAAAGCAGCTCCCTGCAGATGTTATCTTCAGTCTCACTCATCCCAGATCCTATCACTAATCCATCCTGCATATAGCCCTGTTCATTTATTCCTATGGGTCACGTTTTTAAGGTATTTTATTGGTCATTCTTATGGGCAACTTAGAATCCTAAACACCTCTGATCTCATGAGTTTCCTCCACTCGAGAAGCTACTGATGCAGGATTTCTCCCTTCTTTTCAGTGAGACTTTTCTGGCAACCTTGTACTATCAAATTTTGATTTTCTTTCAAAATTTAGCTCTGATGTCAAAGGTGATTAAGCTTGATTTAGCCCTTCCCACTTCCAAGGAAATTTCTATCAGGACATTTATAAACACCAACCTACAACCCACTACTTTTTACCTATGCTCAGACAATAAGAATCAATTTTGAAGACGTTCATCCAAGTGTGTACTGAGAACCCACTACATGTGAGGTGGAGAATTGTGCTCAATAAGTTCGGTGATACAATTTGGAAGGAACAATATAGGAGTGTACTGCACATGTCTTCTGTTGAGAAGATAAATCAGCTTGTAATTGAAGTAACTGTCAAGTATTTAAACACAAGAGCCTAACACACCCAAGTACTGTACGTATTTTCAAAATTCTAAGGAAAGCAATGACTTCCTAGTATGTCTGTTTGATGATGTCTTAATTTTTATTGAGTGAAAAATGAATGTAAACTAAAATGATTGTTTTATTATAGCCAGCTCAAGAGAAGAGGACTCAGCAGGGGTCCCCAAACTTTTTACACAGGGGGCTAATTCACTGTCCCTCAGACCGTTGGAGGGCCGCCACATACAGTGCTCCTCTCACTGACCACCAATGAAAGAGGTGCCCCTTCTGGAAGTGCGGTGGGGCCAGATAAATGGCCTCAGGGGGCCGCATGTGGCCCACGGGCTGTAGTTTGGGGACGCCTGCTCAAGAGGAATGTAGAAGAACTCACTTTTCAAAAAAGTGGAAAGGGCCTGACCAGGCAGTGGCACAGTGGACAGAGTGTTGGACTGGGATGCAGAGGTCCCAGGTTTGGAACCCCGAGGTCGCCGGCTTGAGTGTGGGCTCATCCGGCTTGAGCACAGGGTTGCTGGCTTGAGCATGGGGTCACTCACTCTGCTGGAACCCCCCTGTCAAGGCACATATGAGAAAGCAATCAATAAACAACTAAGGTGCTGCAACGAAGAATTGATGCTTCTCATCTCTCTCCTTTCTGTCTGTCTTTCCCCATCTATCCCTCTCTCTGACTCTCTCTCTCTGTCTCTGTCAAAAAAAAAAAGGTGAAAAGGTAAAGAGGAATAAGAAAAAAAATATATATTCTCTATCATCCAGCATCTATTACCGACCTTTGCATACAGTAAGGGGCAGTACTAATTAATTAATCCAGGAATTAGGGAGCATTTAGCCCCCATGCCCACTTGTCAGCTACACTGAATTCTGAAGTCCTCCATCTTCTTTTGCCCCAGTTTAACTCAACAAATATATGAATTAGGAAACGGACACTATGCTATGGCTACACTCGGCTCCAGCCAGGGAAATGAAGTCCAAACTAGTTTTTGCGTTTCTGTAAGGAGTGTGAGCTAAGAGAAACAGTAGTCCAAGATTTATTACCTTTCCCAGAAAGAGTGTATAAAGTCAACATAACACTACACCCTAAATATTTTAAACCTAGCACCAGAGTTGTCAACCTGGTATATCTAGTGACAGCCTAGTGTAATTAGTGCATAGCATGGATTCTAGGGAAGGAAGGCTAAGGATGTCCATAATTAATCTATTGTAGAATGCCACATAGAATAACAATGGTCTGAAATAGACTAGTGGAAATAGGAATGGAGAAGAAAAGAGGGTAGCACAAGATTTTTACAACAGGCGAGGTGACTTAGTGCAATGAGTTATATTTGGAGGCTTTGTGAGCTGCTGTAAACAGGAGAGCTATGGAAAAAATTAAGTGTGATAAGGAGTTCAATAATTATCACAGTGCCTACCAAGGAGGAAGTACCCAGGAAGTAGTCACTGTTTTCATTAGTAGGTAGATTAAGCAGAGCTGAGTGACCAAAAGGCTGACGGCCAGAGGAAGAACAAAGGGGAAAGGCGAGAGAGACCCGGGAGGACACCGTGTTTCTGTGTGGTTAAGCAGAGTCATGGCATGCAGAGGGTGCCAAGCACCAAGATAAGGATGCAGTCGGCAGCACAGATCAGGGCGGGGGGAGATCACGGGCAGGTAGATGATATTAGGGCTTATATGTTGCATGAGAAATTTGAATTTTAGATGCCTATAGAACGTCCAATTAGAGATATTTGGGAAAATGAATATCTGAAACTAAAGCATAGAATGTTTATCATCTGAAGTCTGAACATAGGTATCAGAGCTTTGAATTTGATTATAACATCATCATCGTTGTTGTCACCATCTTCATCATCATCCTCATCCACATCCACATCATAAATATTAGTAATATTTACTGATGTGTCAGACAACTAATTAAGCCATCCACATACATCATCTAATTTAGTCATCAAATAACCCTATAATATAGAATTTTGGAGATTAAGGAACTGAACTGTAGAGATATTAGAATATTAGAGATATTTAGGTATTCATACTATTATCATTCTGTATATCAGAATCTTAAGAATAAGTTGTATATAACTTTCCAATTGAAGTTGATTTATGGGGAATTTGGAACTCACCTACTGATCCAGGGCCATCCAGGAGATCTGACTTCTGATTATCTTTGTTCTAGAGGGATTTCTAAGATTATGCTTTGAATCCATGAACCAATTTGTAAACCCAGCAGGTCTCAGAAACAAGCTGTATAAAACCATTTAAGAATTAGACACAGTTCCTTCCAGACTGCTTGCCTCTCCTGCTGCTTACCAAACCACAGTCCCTATTCTTTGTGAAAATGCTTTATGTTGAGAGAAGTTTCTTATCTTGGAAAATGTTGATACAATAAGTATGTTTCTTTACTAAAAATGCCAAAAAAAATTTATGGAACAAAAATCCAGAAAATGCTCCAGATAACATAGGTTGGATAATATTTTCATTGTTACTTTATAGTATTATAAATAAAAGCAGATAACCCTCAAGTAAATCCGTATCAAAAAATGAGAAGGCCTGAGCAGGCAGTGGTGCAGTGGATAGAGCATTGAACTGGGAGGCGGAGGATCCAGGTTTGAGGTCCTGAGGTTGCCAGCTTGAGCACAAGCTCATCCAGCTTGAGAGTGGGCTCACCGGCTTGAGGGCAGAGTCGCTGGCTTGAGCATGAGATCATGACATGACCCCATGGTCGCTGACTTGAGCCCAAAGGTCACTGGCTTGAGCAAGGGGTCACTCACTCTGCTAGATCCCCCCTTCCCCCATCAAGGCACATATGAGAAAGCAATCAATGAACAACTAAGGTGCCACAATGTAGAATTGATGCTTCTCCTTTCTCTCCCTTTATGCCTGTCTGTCCCTATTTGTACCTCTCTCTGTCTCTGTCTCTCTCTCTCTCTGTCTCTGTCCCCCCAAAAATGAGGATAAATAAACCAAAAGAGAGAGAGAGAGAGATGAGGAAGTGGTGAAGGAAGGTCACAGGAAGAAAGAAGAGAAGAGGAAATTTGTGATGAAGTTAAAGAGAAAAAAGGGCAATAAAGAAGAGCTACAGGATAGGTAAAGCTATAGATAGATAGATAGATAGATAGATAGATAGATAGATAGATAGATAGATAGATATAAATGATAGATATAAAATAGATATGAATACAAGCAGTTTTTTATACACATATATGTACAAGGTGGGGCAAATATAGGTTTACAGCGGTAAGTACGTTAAACAGTTTATTCTTGTATTACTATTTATTATTGTATTATTTTACATACAAACAACTGTAAATCTACTTTTGGCCCACCCTGTGTATGTGATAATTTTTTAAATAAGCTCCAAACATGTTAATTCATTCCTGATCAAAATTTTATTTGAACCAAAGGTCATCAGTTTCAATTAACTGTGAATGAGAAAAACTTAATGAGATTATTTATGATAAAAATGTCATTGAGCTAATGCTTTGGGAAGATAAAGTTTTATATTAATCATTATACTTGTCTAGAGAGTTAAGAAATAAGACTGAAGAGTGTTTATATACCAATTAACCTAGCATTTAAATTAAATTTATACTCATTTATCAGCATAAAGCTGAGCTTCTATGTCTCTTTACTAAAGAAAGTTAAGAAAATTCTCATAATATTGGGTGCCATGGTAGAAATATTTCCATAAAATGATAAGATGATGCTTATTTACATTTATAAATGTTTATTCCAGAAAACATATTTGTTAACCTTTTTTTCTGTAGAAAACTGTTTTGGTTCCATTTTGTAAACCATGCTTCTCATAAGAGATTTACTTTTCTCACCAAACTCATGATGAATGAATGAGCTTAACATTATACTCTCAACTCAAAGGTGTGCAATACATGTTTATGATTTTTCATTTCTAAGAATCATTTTATTCTCATCTTATAAAGCTACACTAAAGATATTTACAACTTTGAATTATTTAGAACATGTAGGCAAAATTCCCCAAAGTCTCTTTTTATCCCGTTTTAAATTCAATTTAAACCACCCTTTCCAGGAATTTCTCAAGCTCAGAGTTCTTTGTCTCCTTTTGATAGTTACTGTTTCTCTTGTACACAGTGTATTGCTTTTGTTGACTTTTGTTGTTTTCAGGCCATTTTAAGTGTCTCTCTTTTTGTCTTCTGAAACAGAGTCCTTCTTTGAAGACAAAAATGTCCCTTTCATAACACTACCAAAGTGCTGCATGCCTGGACAGACAGCTGGCAGGCAGAAATAAAATGTATGCTCCCTAAGCCCAGGGGACATACAGAATGTCATCATCTCCAGCCCTGCAGAGACTGTGTGTGACGTAACTGGCTTCCGTGGCAGTGGATAAACAGATTTGAATAATGAAACCAATGTTCCTCTGCTATGACTTAGCCTAAGAAATTACTTTTATGCCTATTTCCTCTATAACATAAGGTCATTATAATTTGAGAAAATTGAAAACACTGATCCTACCGAATCAAAAAAAGGAAAAAGAAAAACCCAAACCAGCCCTATTAGCATGCTAACATGGATCGAGCCAATAGTCCATGATAACAATTACCAATTGTTTTATATTTAATATGTGCTCAACATGGTACTAAGTGATTTCACACATACATCATTGAATGCTCTTCATCACCACCCAAAGAAGTGAATGACTATTATTCTCATGTTACAAATAAGGAAAATGACATAGAGACAAGTTAAGTACATTTTCAAATTCAGCCCACGAATAAGTGTTGGATTTGGGATACAATGGTGTTTCTAACTTCATAGCCCCCGTTTGCTATTTCTGCTATGCTTTTCTGCCTTTCAAATTTTACAACTATTTATTTACTGACAGGAATGTGGAATGTTTACAGGTTCCTGGCTGCACAGGGAGCATGCTAAAATGGAAAGAATAGGGAAGGATCTGTATACTTTCTGATCCATCTCTTAAAAAACAAACAAACAAACCCCTGCAGTGAAAGCTAAGGAAAGCTCAAAGTAAAAATCGAATCATTGTCTGCTCTATACCCTGAGGATTTAACAGAGATGACTGGTCTGTTTCTACTCCATTGTTCTCCACTTCTGAAGGACTTCCATGGGTTCAGTTTAATAGCTGAACCACACAAAGATCCCTCATGCATGGTCATGCTGACACTCTATAAGGATCTGCTGTCTACCAATTTACCAGGTTCATCAGGGAGTCCTGTGTAAGGGCTTACAGTGTGTATCATGTTGAGAAGAAGGCAGAGCAGACAAAGCAATCTGGTGTCTCATAAATGAGCTATACCTAAACACTCCAACTGTAACGGTATGCTTCCTGCAAGCTTCTTGTTGGGTCAAACTACTTCACTGAGCAGACTGTGCTCCCTACAGCTGGTTAGACCTCAAATACAATTTCAAGAGAACTGCATTTCAGTGTCTAAAGACAGAGCTGGGTTAGGACTCCAAGTAGGATATTTCATTGTTGAAGATCCACTCTGTTCAATCATGACTGAAAGGTGAGGTAGGAAGGGCTCAGACTTCTAATATCTCACCTTGTATTGTTGATGACAGCCAAGAACATTATTTCAAGCTAACAACTAAGGTTAATAAAAATAAGTGTTTCCATGATTCTGTTCTGAAGTTTAAGAAATACTGCTTTTCACAGATACCTTATTTTCAAATACCAAGCCCAGAAGGTGCACTTCCATAATGTTGAGATCACTAGACCGCGACAACTCAGCTTCTCTTGATGTCAAAGGTCCACTTCCTCGATCTGACTGGTTAGGTACCTATCCATCTTTCTCTCACTGCTCCAAGAGCTGTACCTCAGTTCAAGCTAATATAGCCTGAGAAGAGCACTTTTCTTCAGGCAAATCTCTGTGTGTAGGATTCCAATTCCTTAAGAAGTTATTTATCAATGAAGCTTAATTTAAATATCAATCTCAAGCCTGTAGTTTCATAGAGAGTTCAGCAGACTTTCCCATTTGGCTTTCTGCTTGAAACATAGAATCTCAGTGTATCTCCTCGAAGGCTGAAATGCCCACCTGGAGAATTTTCTGCAATCATCCTATGACTTGTCTGACCAGGCAGTGGTGCAGTGGATAGACCATTGACCTGGGACTCTAAGGACCCAGGTTCAAAATCCTGAGGTCACTGACTTGAATGCGGGCTCACCAGCTTGAGTGAGGGGTCGCTGGCTTGAGCGCAGGGTCTCCCGCTTGAGCACAGGGTCACCAGCTTTAGTGTGGGATCATAGACATGACCCCATGGTCACTGGCTTGAGCCCAAAAGTCACTGGCTTAAAGCCCAAGGTCAGAGGCTTGAGCAAGGGGTCACTGGCTTGGCTGGAGTCCCCCATTCCCAGGTCAAGACACATATGAGAAAGCAATCAATGAACAACTAAAGTGTTGCAACTATAAGTTGATGCTTCTCATTTCTCTCCCTTCCTCTCTCTCTCTCTCTCTCTCTCTCTCCTGTAAAAAAAAAAAATCATCCTGTGACTTTGAGTAGTAATACATGCTAGGTTCATTTTTATTCCTCTGCTCTACCAGCTTCCAAACATTTCATGACTTTAGTAAATTTGCTAAAATTTGTAGTCGGTTTTAGGGTAAGGGTTATGGGAGGAGATACCATCACAGACTATGTAACAATTTGCTAACCTAATTGGTCCCTGTATTAGTTTGTTCGAGGTACCATAGCAAAGTACCGCAGATTAGGTGTTTAAACAACAGAAATTTATTTCTCTACACTTCTGGATCCTAAAAGTCCAAGATAAAGGTGTTAGCAGGGTTGGTGTCTTCTGCCGCTTTTCTCTGGCCACCTTCTACCTGTCTTCATATGGTCATTCCTCTGTGTCTGTCTGTGTCCTGGATCTCTTTCTTCTTGAAAGGACACCATTCACTGGATTAGGGCCCAACCCAGTAACCTCATTTAACCTTAATTACCTTTTTAAAGGCGCTATTACCAAATACTGTACAGCCCCATCTGAGGCACTAACAGTTAGGATTTCGACATACGAATTTTGGGGAGGAGAGTAGACAGATACAATTCAGCCCATAACAGTTCCATCCCATTTTTTCTCTCCTCCATGTGTACCTGGATTATGTCCTTCTGCCTTTGAAAGCTTCACTCCTGGTACAACTCCTCTCTTCCATAAGTAGCCCAAGGGTCAGTAGAATCCAGTATCCCCTCCTCTGCCTGCTCTATCCACCACCTTTTTACACTTGTTCTTATCTCTATGATACTTTCAATGTCTTCCTACACTCAACTTGAGCCAGACGTGCCTATCGTGAGTTTCTCTCCTCTCTTGCTTTCCGGCGTCATGAACAATGACACGAAGAAGCAATAAATAAGAAAGGCAGTAAGCAAGAGACCCTTTGCCCTCTGGACATGCTGCAGTTAAGGTTGGGATTGGAAGCAAATGCAGCCTCAGTATCATGTCCGCATCTCTCTCTACCCTGGAGTATTTCAGAGTCATATGCTTTTCAAAAAATGAAATGATCTTTTCATTTGCTCAGTTTTCTTATTATGTAAAACCACAAACCTATTCCCATGCAAAAATATGACTAAATCAAAACAAAATCATTAACATTCATTTTCACCAATTAGTGAGTTTATTTGTAAAGAATACATTTTATTTAGGTCATTAAGTAAATAATTAGGGTTTAGTTGAATTTTGAGGCTGCTTCCAACTCCTGAGATTTATATTACTTAAATATCTATAATTTAACATTTGGCATTTAGATTATTATAACCATATGAAAAGTACACTGTTGTTTTTTCAGATGAGCAAAAGATATCCATGGGAACAAACTGTACATTTCAATACCAATCAAATATACTTGTGGATCTGTCATAGCAATATTAATATTGGTAATTTTCCCCCTGGATAATCACTTAATAATGACATGCATTATGATTTATGTTACTTCTTTCTTGTAAGGAACTTCAAAAGTTTTTCACAATATCTTCATTCAGTTCCCTCATTAGGTAGCTTACATGATTCTCGTGTTCCCACTGATACTTCTGTCACCACTGAATACATTATTTGGAGTAAAATTAAAGAAAGCTTAAGCTCTAGGTAGTAATAAGGCTCAGGTGAGCAACTTCAACTTTCACTCCAGGTCTCATTTGCATGAACCTTTATCATGATGCTAAGGTTGAGATAGTTTTCATTTTTATTAGTCAGTGTGTGCAAGGAACATTAAATGGATCCTGTTTCTTATTTATCTAAAATGTCTCCTTTTTGTAATTATGCTTTTGAATTAAGTTACTCTGGAAATAAACATGTATAAGAGCAGACAAAAGAAATTTAATAAGAGAGGCTGAGCAAGCATAAAGGAAGGAGACTTTTTAAATGAAGAGAGAGAGAGAGAGAGAGAGAATGCCTAATAAGTTATGTTGAAAGAATTGACCACGTTTCTCTTTTTGACCCTGGCCCTGAGCAAAAAGCTTTTCCAGTTTGTGAATGTCCCCATCTTTGAAGTTAATGAGCAGGCAGGTGACAGTTGGAAACACCTGGGCAAAGGGCCAGGCCTGTCTCCTGACCTTTCCATCAACACTGGATAAGAGTTGGCCCTGCTCTTTCACACTGTCCCTTTCTCTCTGCTTGCCTGAGACAATGCTCTTGCCGTTTATTATCTAAAGCTTCTGTGTTAATAAAAATACAAGAGTTAGAGAGGAGTTCGTATATAATAAAGCTATTTCCTCATTGTATAATATTGAGTAGCCAACCCAATAAACAGTTCTATCTGTAAAACACCCATCACGTTTTATGAGTTCAAGATGTGCTAGTTCTGTGACTCCCCCATTTTCTTCTCCAGCGAGTTCTGGGTCTATCATGAGACTCAGCGCCTGTGGCATAGAAGGGTCCTCATCTATGACATGCAAGGGAGCACTGTGCAATATAAATGAGATTGGGCTTCAAATGTGGCCTCAGTCACATACTTTCCAGTTCCTTGGGCTCCTTTATTTCCTGACCCATTTTTTAAATTTAATTTTATTTACTAATTATTTTAGATTTTATTTATTCATTTTAGAGAGAGGGGACAAAGAGAGAGAGAGAGAGACAGAGAGAGACAGAGAGAGAGACAGAGAGAGAGACAGAGAGGGGGAGGAGCAGAAAGCGTCAACTCCCATATGTGCCTTGACCAGGCAAACCGAGGTTTCGAACTGGCGACCTCAGCGTTCCAGGTTGACACTTTATTCACTGCGCCACCACAGGTCAGGCCCTGACCCATTCTTAATGCACAGTCTCAAAGAACAGGGAAATAATATCCAGGAAGAATATAAAGAAAAGAGCTGAGTTTTAAGATGGCCATGCTCTGAACCCCACATAATTAAGTCAGACATGTTCTTATTTTCTTCTTTTTCCAAGTGAGAGGAGGGGAGATAGAGTGACAGACTCCAGCATGCACTTCGACCTGGATCCACCTGGCAACCCCCATCTGGGGCCATGCTCACAACCAAGCTATTTTTAGTGCCTGAGGCAGAGGCTTCATGGAGCCATCCTTAGCGACCAGGCCAATGAGCTTGAACCAATAGAGCCATGGGTGCAGGACAAGAAGAGAGAGAAGGGGAAGGATGAGGGGTGGAAAAGCAGGTGATCATTTCTCTAGTGTGCTCTGACCAGAAATTGAACCCAGGGCATCCACATGCCAGGCCGACGCTGTACCACTGAGGAAACTGGCCAGGGCCAAGTCAAACGTGTTTTAATGCTGCTTAAATATTACAAGTTTTCAGTGACACACACGGAAAATAAACTATCTTTGGCAGTTATGCCAAACTGAAACTTCAATTCCTTTAGATTTTCTATTTCTACATTTCTATAAACTCAGAAATGTATGAACATCAGCATGACTAACAGTTTTGAACTATTTCAAACTCTTGCTGATTTTAACTAAATGAAGAAAGAAATAAAAAAATATATCTAGATGTAAACAATTTTAAAAAGCGTATTATTTTAATAATCAATGAAGTAAGTGGAATTTTTATGAAAAGTATTCCTTAGAAGAAGTGCTTGGTTGAATACTTCTGAATCTGTTGTTGAGTACATGAAATGCCCAAGGAATACATATAATACATATTCTATGCAAATAGGTGAAAAGAGCTTGAATGTGTTTGTAAAGCTGGTTCTCTAGCAAAACTTAAATATTCTGCCTGATGCTTTAGTATTTTGTTTAGCAAATTTTCGTCTTTAATTAATATGCTATAAAAGTTTAGGCTAGCTCTATTCTAATTATCCTAAATTATAAATCTGTAGAATTGAACGTAAAGTCCAAAAGTGAACACTGCTTTGTTTCCGTTATAACTGCCATCAACATTAGGAGATACTGGCACAGCAGGGCTGGGTGGGGAAGCACTCGGGAGGAACACCTGGCACAGCTGAATGGAAGTCCGGGCCTGGATCCGGCCTGAAGCTCTGAAACCACCGCTACAGCGGGCTAGGGTGAGAGACAAAGACTTTAGACCGGGCAGACAATCCTTGGGGGCCCAAAATGACCCAGAGGCACCGCCCCAGGTGAGGAGAGCAGAGCAACAGGAGCTGATGCGGAACCTGCTGGCAGGAGGTCTGGCAGCAGGAAGTGTGGCAGGCAGCAGGAAGTGTGGCACCCAGACGCGGGGCTGCAGTGCAAGGTGAGAAGGCTCGTCTTTGAGGGAGCCTGAAAATGGCAAAGGGCAGCCTGAAAGGTGCCGGGAGGTTCAGTCCCAGAAACGTCACTAGAACTAACACACAAATAAGGACCAGATTTAGCTCCTAGTGTGTTCAGTCCCAGATCATAGCACTAGATAAATCCCTTTGGCCTAAAGTGAGAGAGTTCTAGGCATTGGGGTTACACTGACCCTGCGTGTAGGCTTAGCAGAGCAGGAATTTAGTGAGGTTTTAGATGTGTGCCTTCAGGTTAATGTTATATCCTTGAAAGAACTATTCATCACTCAGACTCAATTTTTTCAGCTCCAAGATGAGATTATTTTCCTTAGGGGAAAGTTCAGAGAATTTAATGTGATTATAGCCTTAGAGTGCTTTGCATTTATTTTCTAGAACGGACAGTCTCAAAGCCAAACCTTGGTTTGGATAAGGCTTAACTGGAGGCAGTTTATGTGCATATGTGCTCCTGTGAAATGTACCACCCTTAGAAAGTGTCGCGTTAGTTCTACTGAATGATAGAACCTATTCTTATCATCACCAGAGCCCCCAGACTGTATGCTAATACACACAGAAACCCAACAAGACATGCAAACTCTATATACTTGTACTCTCTTTTTCTCTCTTTGTCCATATATAGTATATATTTTAAATACTATATATGGACTATATATAAAACTATGAACCATGTAAACTTACTTTTAAGGCTATGGATAAAACAAGTTTCTAAAGTTAAATAAACAGAAAGAAAAGAGTTTACTTTGTCCAAAGCCAAATGCAATAACTTCTTTGTCTTTTACAGAAAAGCGGCCAGATTTTAATAGCAAGTTTCCTATACAGTATATTAAGGTGGAAGATAAAATACTTCTTCCAATCATTAAGAAAAATTTGAGAGTGAAAAATTATAAACTCTGACAAGAGCTTCCTGGGGTACTTAATGGAGCATAAATGTTCCCAACATTTAGGGCAGAAATAAAATTTCTGCAGCATGGAAAATGGAAACAGACTCATTTTATTGAAATTCCTCTTCCCCTTCTTTACGCCTCATTGTAAGGCTTGAATCTCCCTCCCACTCCTCCTTCTCCCGTGGCTGACCTTTTCATTTCCATCACACTCCACAGAAAGAATGCTAGTTACTATAAATTTCTCATTTGTTCTATTACCCTTGACTCTTGCATTTATTCTCTCTTTAGTTTTATCCAGTCATATTTATTATTTTCCTTTCCCTCATTTATATTGTTTTTAACTTGTGCTTATATATCAGAATACCACTCTACTATTCATTTCTTACCCCTCTCCAAACTGAATACTATACATCCTTGAAATATGTTATAAGAAATGGGTTGAACCTCTAATAGCCAATGGAATCTCTCTCTCTTTAATCTATTATAAAAGATGCTATATTAACTATCCTTTCTTTTGGATCATCATTTTATTATAGAAGCAACATAACGCATTTACATCCCTTTGGACAGGCCTCCACTTCTTTCAGACATTTAGATTTCCTCTGCATCAGCTCTAATGTAATTTAATCCTTATTATCTAGATATTTTCCTTAGACTCTTCCACTGAGATTGAGACCATTTTGGTTGGTTTCTCAGAGTAAACCCCAATAAACTAATGTGCCTAAGAATTGATACACTTCCGACCTCTAATGTCCCTCTCTTTTAGCATTGGATCCTGCTTCTTCTCACACTCCTCAGCCTTGAGAATCTCCTCAAAAACTCTTTGCACTAGGAACCCTCATTCACTTCAGTTTCAGCTGTCAGAGTTATTTTCATATCTAACACCAGTCTCAAAATTACCAACCAAGTCGTTCAATCTCCTTCTCCCAGGTTTCTATGTTATTTTCATCTGTGCTCCACCAACATTTCAAACTTAATGTGTTCTAAACTAGTAGCTTTCAAATTTCTTTTGACACTATGTCTTAAATGGGAACCCAATGTCTTAATAGAGTAATGCTAACAGAATAGTAGATAATTATTATGAAGTCCTTCAGTGTAATACTTGGGCTATTTTTTTTTTTTTTTTTTTCTGAAGCTGGAAACAGGGAGAGACAGTCAGACAGACTCCCGCATGCGCCCGACCGGGATCCACCCGGCACGCCCACCATGGGGCGACGCTCTGCCCACCAGGGGGTGATGCTCTGCCCATCCTGGGCGTCGCCATGTTGCGACCAGAGCCACTCTAGCGCCTGAGGCAGAGGCCACAGAGCCATCCCCAGCGCCCGGGCCATCTTTGCTCCAATGGAGCCTTGGCTGCGGGAGGGGAAGAGAGAGACAGAGAGGAAAGCGCAGCGGAGGGGTGGAGAGGCGAATGGGCGCTTCTCCTGTGTGCCCTGGCCGGGAATCGAACCCGGGTCCTCCGCATGCTAGGCCGACGCTCTACCGCTGAGCCAACCGGCCAGGGCCACTTGGGATATTTTTTACATACATACACATATACCTAAAGAGTGATGGGTAACAGTTGAGTTCTATTTCAGTAGCTTGGTTTTGCATGCATAGTGTAGATTGACAGTGAGACCATTCTAGCAGACCTAAATTCAGGGGGGGGGGAACCCTGAAAAACAACAATCTCTCCACAGTGCTTTTGTAAAAATTTTAAATTTGAACACAGAGGGACCATGTAGCTTGATTTTGAGTCTGCACAGAGAATGAGTTCACATGGAGGCTCAGGTTAATGCCATTGGTGGCCTCCAATGAGTTAAAGTTTATATATTATATGTTTAAGTGAGTGTGTTGTTTTCTATTAAAATCTGTTAATAGTAAACTTTTAATTATTGATATATTCTATGGCTTTCATAATCCCTGCAACTCTTCTAAGGAACTATTCAGAGAACACAGTTTGAAAGCTAATCCTCTATTTTTATATCATGTTCATTATTCCTCATCAAAAACTATGTTCTCATCCCAATCTTGATAATCTTTTTTTTTTTTTTTTTTGTATTTTTCTGAAGCTGGAAACGGGGAGAGACAGTCAGACAGACTCCTGCATGCGCCTGACCGGGATCCACCCAGCACGCCCACCAGGGGCGACGCTCTGCCCACCAGGGGGCGATGCTTTGCCTCTCCGGGGCGTCGCTCTGCCGCGACCAGAGCCACTCTAGCGCCTGGGGCAGAGGCCAAGGAGCCATCCCCAGCGCCCGGGCCATCTTTGCTCCAATGGAGCCTTGGCTGCGGGAGGGGAAGAGAGAGACAGAGAGGAAGGGGGGGGGGTAGAGAAGCAAATAGGCGCTTCTCCTGTGTGCCCTGGCCGGGAATCGAACCCGGGTCCCCCGCACACCAGGCCAATGCTCTACCACTGAGCCAACCAGCCAGGGCCCCAATCTTGATAATCTTTTGGTAAAATGATCACTTTTTCTTATTTTTCATTCACACATCATCTTATTACTAACTTCAAAGTATTCATACTTCATTCTGTTCTTTCTTTTTCATTGCATCGCTAGTGCCCTTGCCCAGACATAGATCACCTCACATCTGGATTGTCACAATGGCTCCTGTCACGGCCTCCCTGTTCTCTACCATCTTTCTTCCAGTTTATCCTGCACGCTGCAACCAGATGAAAATCCTGCTCACCTCACATTAGTCTCTTACTCATAAAACTTTAATAGGTTTCTGCTGTCAGGAAATAAATGTCAAATACTGATACTTAATTTCTAAGATTATTCCTTATTTAAATTCTTTACTGTTTACATCACCAACAATAGATACACATGCATACACACATACACCCCTAACTGAAACATTTTCCCCCTCACTCCACATCTATCATATCCATATAAAAACCTGTTCTAGGACCTTCCTTTATATCTTCCCCAACTACTCAGAATCCTTTCCCCATCTCCGATTCCCCTTGCCCTTGTGGCTTATCTATGTCAGGGGTAGTCAACCTTTTTATACCTACCGCCCACGTTTGTATCTCTGTTAGTAGTAAAATTTTCTAACTGCCCACTGGTTCCACAGTAATGGTGATTTATAAAGTAGGGAAGTAACTTTACTTTATAAAATTTATAAATCAGAGTTACAGCAAGTTAAAGCATATAATAATAATTACTTACCAAGTACTTTATGTTGGATTTTCGCTAAGTTTGGCAGAATAAATCTTTATAAAACAACTTACTATAGTGAAATTTATCTTTTCATGTATACTTTGGTTGCTCCCTACTGCCCACCATGAAAGCTGGAATGCCCACTAGTGGGCGGTAGGGACCAGGTGGACTACCACTGATCTATACCATTTTGGGGCAGATAATTTTATCCTGTTGACTCATTCTCATCATTTCATATGCACGTGTCTCCTTCAAACACGATGGTAATGTCTTTTGAGAAAAGGAACCTCGATTTTCTTCATCTCTACTCTCTCCTTCACCCCACAGATGCTCAGCATGACTAAAATAAGGTAAGTGTGTGGGAATAACCCTCAAAATCTCTTGAACATTGTCATCCTTTAGTCTTCTTACTGAATACCCTAATCCTTTCATTGTTTTTCTTTCAAAGAACTTTCTTGTGTTTATTACCAAAATTCCTAAAGATCAACAATACTCTAAATGAAAAGATGTCTTTTGAATTTAAAATGAGTTTTGACCTCCTGGATCCCCTGAAAAGCCTCAGGGACCTCCAGAAGTCCACTTTCAGAACTGTGGATTAACATTATTCACTCTTCCTGAAAGTTTATTTTAAAAATGAAGGAATTTCTCATAGAACCCAAGATCTGGAACTGAAATTGAAGGTTGTATCTGAGTGTCTGGAGGGAGGAGATTCGAGAGTGAAAGCATGGTATCACACTTAAAATTTTATCGGTCTTCATGAAATGATGTGTGATGGTCTTCGTGTGAGTCTGTGCGGGAGAGCTCGTAGATGGGATCCGAAGTAACTGTTTACATACTCGTTCTGTGAGATGCGGGAGCCACGACAAGGCATCATGTCTCAATGCATGGAGGGCCCCAATATGCTCAGGGCTATTTGAAGCATCCAGAACTAGAACCCTTTTTACTATAAACCAAAATTAATTTTAAACTATAATAAAGGGTAAAAAGCATTTATTTAAGCAAAAAAGAGCTGCAGTGCAGAAAGCATGGATTCAGGTAGCAACCTAAATTGTGTTCCACTGAAACAAAGGTGAGGCTATCTTTTATAGGAAAAGTCCCTACTCAGTTTCTCAATTAAGTTCGTTTTATGTAAATGAGATATCTAAATTATGCTGTTCTGATTATACAGGGCAGGTCTCCATCCATTGGTAGAAAGACAAAACCAGCGTTTCCCTACAAGTGTTGACTCAGACAGCATAAACAAGCAGGGCATTCATTGTACAGGAAGCCAAGAGTTCAGTCTGGGTTTCTTCCCTGTACACAGAGCATGTGAGGAACCTCTATCAGCAAGTGGCCAGTAAACTCTTTTTATTTATACAATGTGGACCCTCAGTTGACTATGGGGAGTTCAACTCAATAGATAAATTTCTTCTCGGGGTCCACAATACAACATCAGCATTCTCAGGGCAGGTACTACCAGCTGTAATAGTTGTGAGATGCCTTCATGGCGTATGGAGAGGAACGAGCGTCCGGGAAACATCAAAGCACAACACGGTAAACAACTAATCCAGGGTCTCATGTGTGGCATCTCCAGAGATTCTCAGCAACAATTCCATGAGAGATTTTAGGTGCAGCTGCTGGTCCTGCATTACCAGGTGGACCCAGAGGCTACAGAAACACTGGTGTCACTTCACTGGTACTCATAGCTGGCAAAGATGACTTAAATGGTCATCTAATTGAATATATTTTCTCCTTTTACCTTTAAGATTTCAAGAAAAACACTTTGGTTAATGCAGTATATTTTTTAGTCAGTAATTTCAAGTCTAATATTTACAGAGTCTCAACAAATTTTATGCAAAATGATTGTTGTGCTGCACTGTTCCATTTTCCCAGGGATAACTAACAGGGTTATGGTTCCTTTCATTTAACAGAAAACAAAGCAGAAAATAGCCTATACTTACTTCTTGATTTATTTTTCCTAGAATTGGTTATTTTAATGAATTTTGAATTGTCCGTTTCCTGGCAGTCACTTAGGTTTCCAAGGTATTTTCAAGCCAGCTTATAGGACTGCAGCATGAGTCATAGAAACCATACAGTGCATCAAGTATGAATGAAATACTCAATTAATGACTACCTTATATTCAGGGGAGAGCTTTATTCCTACTAAGGAGAAAAATAATTATTTCTTGGCCTTGGTTTTAGTTGCCTGCATTGCTAAAAGAACCCAAATTGTTTCTACTTGATAACAATTTCCAAAGGCAGGAGAGAAAACTGTGTTGCCCAGGAGACTGCTGACATGAAATGGAAAGAAGGCTTATGATTTCTCCCGCCTTCCACTTCTGACCTGCAAGAACTCACAAAAACTTCTCCATGAGATTTCAGTAATACAAAGACACTGGTAAATTCCTCGTGACACTCAGATCATAGTTCGTGCCAATTCATCTCACTCCAGTAACTTCAACATATATCTTGAGTAACTCTTGGTTGCAACAACAAATCTTCCAGAATGACAAGCAGAAAATACCATTTACAATTTTACTTAATGGGTGGAGAGTCATTTACTCAGAGCCATAATGTAGTTGGAGAAGAATGTAGAAGCAAAATGTTGGTTTATTTTGGAGTTATATCTGAGAACTTCAATAGATATATACTTCATTGCCATTGTACTGTATCCTGAAAAATCATGGTGGTCTCCATATTCCCATTTTCATCAAACTTATTTTTAACAGAGCTCAAGGTAATAAGTCCTAATGCCCACTTTAAAAAAATAATTACATTTTAAATATCACTTAATTAACTCATTTTTTTATTATTTCCATGATTAAGAAACCTAAAATTCCTAAGGCAATTAAAAATAGCTAATGTTTCACACACCAGCAATGCCAAACTATACCGCAAAGAGGAAGAACTTGCCTAGGATCTGGCCACCAGATGAGAAATGTAAGAAAGAAAGAAATAGAAGGCTTTCTAGGGGTAGAGAAGTTCAGGTGGAATGTTAACCTAATATGGTCAAAAGTAGCAAGTTGATAGGCAAATCTAAAATCACAATGCTGAAGAGAAACCAAAGATCATGGTTAGTTACATTGTTTCAAGTTTTCAGACCAATGATGAAGGAAGGCAAAGCTAAAATGACACATTAATTGAAAGCAAGAATGTCTACAGCATAAAATGCTGCACAAAATTGGTGACAATGATGACTGTTGAGGAGCACGTCTACGTGCTGCTGGGTGAATCATATAGAGCAGGAGGGTGGCTGGCCAGTACTGTGCACACTCAGACTAGAATTAAGAGAGAGTGGCTCTACATTTAACTTAAGTCACAGAAGAAAAAAGACTTCCTTTTAGCATTTTTATTAAATTCTCTATGAAAGAAATGTAAATATTCCCCAGGAAGCATTATACACTAGGCAGTTGGGTTCTGATTTGGTCAAAGGTGTATCAAACACCAAAGTCAGTTAAAATGTCAGGATTTGCTATGACCCTATTTAGAGTAGAAAACATGTCCGTCTGTAATCAACATACTTTGCTGAGCCAGGTGTGCCTCTGTTTATGTTTTTTCAGGACTAACATTATGAGTGTTTGCCTCAATAAACTCATCCAATGCATTAATAGCTAACTTAAGAAACACTTTATAATTTGTAATTACCAATCACTCTGTGCATAGTTTTACATTACAGCAATATAAAGCATTATAATATACAGGTGCATATTCAATAGACCTTTTCTTTTTTAAAAAATATGTACCTATCGCCTGACTAGGCTGTGGCGCAGTGGATAGAGTGTCAGACTGGGATGTGGAGGATCCAGGTTCGGGACCCCAAAGTCGCCAGCTTGAGCGCAGGCTCATCTCGTTTGAGCAAAGCTCACCAGCTTGGACCCAAGGTCGCTGACTTGAGCAAGGGGTCACTCAGTCTGCTGTCACCCCATAGTCAAGGCACATATGAGAAAGCAATCAATGAACAACTAAGGTGCCGCATGGAAGAATTGATGCTTCTTATCTCTCTCCCTTCCTGTCTGTCGGTCCCTATCTATTCCTCTCTCTGACTTTCTCTCTGTCTTTGTCAAAAAAAAAAAATGTATTTATCAAAATCCAAAAATTTTTAGGTCACATCAACCATGAACTTCAAAGCTATTCACAGTATACCTGTCTTCCTAGAAGTTTTTGGTGCCAGAGGACATTTTGCATTATTTTCTAGAAGAAGGACATTGAAATGCCTTCTACACTGATTTCACACATGCTCACAAATACATTCTGGCTAAAATGTTTTCTAACTGCTAATACCACAACTGCCCATAGTGTCTCAAAGGCATTAGACTAAGGCGTCTTTAAGAACCATTTCTTATGTTTGTTTTTATTTTATTAAAATCTGGCAAAGTGCTGAACAGGAAAAATAAGACACATGACTAGAGTCTGAAAAAATAATAAATGATTTAACTAAAGCTTAAAGAATATACATTTAAAAATCCTTATTGGTTGACTGATTGTTCTACTCTGTGTGCTTCAATCATAGGTTGTGTTTGTAATACATGTAAACAATACAATGACTCTCTCCTAATATATGGACCAAGATCACAAAATGAACATATTTCAACTCAATCAAAGAAACATACTATCATAAGAAGCCTAATGTTCCTCACTTAAATGTGTTGTCGAGGTATTGCTACAGACTGAGGTTACTCAATGGGAAATACTGCAGATATTGATATTTAATCTGCAGATTAAATGGCAAAGCTATAGATTCTGCAAAATCCCAGTTATCAGTCAAAGTTTTAACATTTCATTTTATTCACTCAGAACCAAAGTAGCACAAGTGGACAGGGACGGGCTGTCCTCCTCTCCCAGAGACATGACTCCACATCCACAGAACTGCTCTCCTGGCCAGATGTGAGTTCATCATTTATCCCCAAACCACAGGTTCCCATCATATCCCTGTGCCCCGCCTTCAGAACTCCTCACTGCCTACCCCGTGCTGTGCCGTGGCCAGCACGTCCTTGCTCTCCCTTGCTTCTCCCCAGGCAGCCGTGTGCTTCCTGTTCAGACCCACCACACCAAAACCTGCCAGTACGACTTCTGGGACTCTCCAGTGAAGCTTTCCACCATCCAGATCTGCAGGTTTGTGCTGAGATGCTAGGTCCACAAGCCTTTATTTTCTAATTATGACTGCAGTTTTAGCTCTCTAGATTATTTTCAGGTTGTTCTCTCTATTGAATAACTAATTAGAAAACTCTTAATTTGTTATTTAAAACCCAAATCAAATGTCCCCTGTTTTCCCCTCAGCAGAGTTAGTTGATCCATCTGTGCTTTCCCAGCTCTCACTATGAACCTTTGTAACATGTTAAAATGTTATATTCTGTTTGGGCTGCTATAACAAAAAGACCAGAGAATGCTGGCTCATACATACCAGAATTTATGACCCAGTCACCTCCAAAAGGTCCCACTTTCAAATACCACCATCACAGTGGGAATTAGGTATCAATACAGGAGTGTGTGGGAGCACAAACATTTAGTCTATAGCCCCCATAACATGTGTTAACATACACCTTTATAACATGTATTAATGTGTACTCTTGTATCTAGATGACTCTACATGATTTGTGTTAAGACTAGCTGATTGTTTCACTCTAACTGTACTTTATGTCCGTAGGGGAAAACTGCTATTAACTTTAAGCCACCAAATTACAAGCTTTATCAGCTATACAAGTGAATGCCACCTTAAATGATACATATCTTTTTCATTCACTTTGTTGGGCATCTAATATGATTTAAGCACTGAAGACACTATGAGGAACAAGACATGTAAACAGCCCTCACATATCTTACAACACAGAAGGCAAAGATCTAACAGATAAATAGATAAACAGTGGTGATCAGTCCTCCCCAGGAAGCATACAAGCACTGACATGGAAGTTACTGTGGAACCGCAGTCAGATGGGGTAATCAGGAAAGGCTTGAGGAGGGGGTGTCCGGGCAGAGATCTGAAGTTCTAAAATGAACAAGCTACTTCCTTCCTTTGTCTGAGCTACTCTGTCAAAGCTGCCACTGGCGTAGTGCCCTGTATACTGTGGGTGCTCATAAATGAATCTAAGAAAACTTACAACATTGACCTCCTGCGAAAAAATGTCTTTGTGTTGCCATTGGATGAGTGAATAAATGAGTTGTAAAATCTGTATTTGGTGAAAGCTCCCTTAAGCTTAAAATAATTACATGCAAATGGCCCCACATTAAACTTAATTTAATATGCTACATTTCATTTTAGTGAAATTTGTTTTTTGTTGAGGAATTAACATGTTCTGATCATTTCACCACACTTTTGTAGATCGCTGGTTACGGTTGATAAGTGAGCATTGTACGATGAATATTTAACATTTTGCTTATAACAAAGAGAATTCCACATTTTCTCAAATAATGTACAGTTGCAAAATGCTTTCAATCATTTTTCTCTTGTGAATTACTGCTTTGTTTTGACAGTATTTCTTTGTAATCTTTTCTTTAGCATTCACATCACCTAAAATCTCCCACATATAACTACTATTCATGTTTCGATTTTGAGTCAATTACCTTTGAAGGGATGTTCTTTTTAATTTTTAGATTTTGGACATTAAAGGATAAAATAACTTATAACAATACTTAGATTCTTTTTTTAAAAAAAAAACTTTATTTATTCATTTTAGAGAGAAGAGAGAAAGAGAATGGGGGAGGAGCAGGAAGCATCAATTATGTGCCTTGACCAGGCAAGCACAGGGATTTGAACCGACGATCTCACGTTCCAGGTCAGTGCTTTATCCACTGAGCCACCACAGGTCAGGCAACTTAGACCTTTCTGACAGCTCAAATGTGATCTAAAAATTGAATTCCTAATTAAGATGTGTTCATGTAGAGAATTACCATTATACAGGATGGGGCCAAAGCAGGTTTTCAGTTGTTCATACAGAAAATAATACAACAATTAATAAATAATAATATAAGAATAAACTTTTTCATGTACTCACAACTATAAATCTACTTTTGCCCCACCCTGTATAAATCATTGACATAATACCTGGATTCAGAATTTATGATGAAAAGATCCAATTTAGTCTTGTCTTTAAAAGCTTATCAAGCAGGAAGAAGCAGATAACATAAAACAAATAAATAGACTAAACACACGTTTTGTTCAAGGTTAACGTGAGGAATAAAATGGATTTGTGCTGCTTCTTTCTCTCTCTTTGAAGGGTTAGTCTTCCCAAGGGAATTTAATTTCTTTTTCAACATGGATTACACAGAAAGATTAATCCTAGTCAAAAAAAATTAGGAAGAGTAAAATGTCAGGTCTCAGAGTAAGTTTCTTAGGGACAGCACTGGCCAACTAACAGCACATTGGTAATACCTATATCACCTCCTCATAAGCCACAGAGTGCCTAGTAGGAGTAGGGATATAACTTGGCTTTAAAACGGCTGTAACATTTCTAACCCTAGTGGATAAAACATAGTGATAATGAGGATAAAAGCCAAGAAATCTAGAAATAAAATGTTTTAGCTTTTGTATGTCCACAACATATAAAATGACTAAGGAAAAAAGAGAACAAGTAAAATCCAGCTTACTAAGTATAATACTGCTCACAAAAGTGAGGGGACCAGGGAACGTGCAGATACTCCAGCACTTTCAGCCTTTTGTACAGTGCCTTGTCACCAATGAAATAAATGTTGGTTTAGCATCTCATTTGCATAATCAAACAACTTTCTTTGACTTCTCGTTTGCTTTTCTGATGTTCTTGTTGAATAAAAAAAAAATGAAATGCTTCTTTTTTTTTATCGCTTCACATTCATTTTGAAATATCCCCTAATTTTTGTGAGCGGTATATAAGGAATCACATGTACTCTGCCTTTCTCCTAATCTTTTGGGTTTTATTCTTTAACTTTTATGTCTGAGAGCAGAATATAAGGAAACTTGTTGGAGGAAGATTCATTGTCTTTTAGTCAAGTGGTCTGAAAACGTGGAGAAGGAATTCGGAGGTAATTGGCAGAAACGAGGAAGGAAGAGAGGAAACCCAAGAAGCAGAACCAGGGAAAATGTCAAACAGAAATTCTGTAAGCACCATTATTTTTTAAAAAGCAATTTGCATACTTGAATTATTAACTCCTGTTGAAAGCAACTACTTTAGTAGTTATTAAAATCAATCTGGACCTTGAGTAAAAAAATTACATTCCCTTAAAAACTGAAACTCTAATTTCCCCATGTAATTACTCTTCTTAGTACTATCAATTATAGCACAGTGAGAGAAAAGCATGCTATCCTGCATAATTTTTGCTTGATGAGAATATTCATAATGTGTACTGCTCACAAAAATTAGGGGATATTTCAAAGTGAATATGAAGCTATAAAATATCCCCTAATTTTTGTGGGCACTGGGGTTTTCCTCTTATTTCTCTAAAGCTAGAGGAAGTTTTGGATATTCAAAAAGGTGGTGATTTAGAAAACATTTTTTTAAACCTTTTAAATATTTTAATAAAAATATTAAATCTCTAGGGCTTGTTACAAAAATCACCTCTAAGAATTTAATATGGCACATAGAGCAAATGAAATGTCCCATTCTGAAAGGTTTTGAAGCGTATTGGTGGGCAGGGAACTGGTTAAGAAGTTAAAAATAGGAAGTTAAAAATAGTTGTGTTATAATAAGTGATAAGACAAAGATTTTCAAAGTCAATGCTGTTCATTAAATTTTTAAAGAAGCACCAGTATATTGTGCTCATTGCTTGCATAAAGACGACTGCTTCAGAGAATCTCATGTTTCATGAATATTTGGCTTTTCTCCATTATTCAGCTTCCTCTGTGACCAGTACTCCTGGTGTTGCTTGTCACATTTGTTTCTTGGTAAATTCTTTTGTTTAGCAATATCAATCCTCGTGGAAATATGTATGGGAACTGGTGAAATGCATTTCACCTCTCACTATAATTCAGCTAGCAACTTCAAAGTCCAACCAAAACAACTGAAAGGCAATCTTCCCAGCCCTGCTCAAATTAGAAAGGCTTGGTGCTAGCTGCTGGGATAGTTGCTACAGAGGCCCGTTCCCTCCTTCACAGGCAACTAGCTGGACTGTCCTTGCAGTTGCGTGCGCTGTGTGACTGAGTTGTAGCCCAGGAAATGAGTGCAGAAGTGACGTGTGCCTCTTCTGGGGCTGGTAAAACCTGTCAGGTGTGATCCCTCATGCTCTTCCCTGTTCCCACAGAGACTCGAGAGGCCGAATGAGGAAGATCATGGAGCCACAAACTGGAAGGAGCCTGGGTCAGAAGCACCTACTTTGAACTTCTTAAGGATAAAAGTAAAATTGCATTGAATTAATGGATAAAATTTGGGAGTGTGCCTGTTACTACAATTACTTATAACCAGAAATCTTATATGTTGTGGCTTGAAAGGAACAGAAGGCAATAGATAGAGATGTTTCAAAGATAAATAACAAAACAATATAAGAAAGACAGTGAATATATAGATGAAGAAATAAATAAATAATATATAATCTTTACATGCAGGCCCCCAAAGCCAACTTTTGATCCCTGGATTAGAGCACTGAGGAGATATTAAACGGCCAGTGCCTCACGTCCTCTCTGAGTGGGTGCCATGGTGGGAAGGGGGGTCCCAGCATGGGTGGAGAAGAAGAGAGGCACCAAGATTAACAAACTCTGAGGCCTGTAGGAACCTGGCAGGAAAGAGATGCTGGCTTACTTAACGTTCAACACGGCTATCAGAGTCCTTTCTGCATCAACAAAGAAAATAGAACTTGGAATGTTTTGACTCCCTATCCAACCAAATAGAAGAAAAACAAAGTTTAAAATTTTCTAGCTCTTGGTTACTACTTTTGTTTACAAGAAGAGGTTCCCTACTGTACTATTCATGGAAATGTCATATGATTTTTTTTTTGTGTGTATATTTTTTCTGAAGTGAGAAGCAGGGAGGCAGAGAGACAGATTCCCGCATGCGCTCAACTGGGATCCACCCAGCATGCCCACCAGGGAGCGATGCTCAGCCCATCTGGGCGTTGCTCCATTGCAACAGGGGCCATACTGGCACCTGAGGCAGAGGCTACAGAGCCATCCTCAGCATCTGAGCCAACTTTGCTCCAATGGAACCTTGGCTGTGGGAGGGGAAGAGAGAGACGAGAGGAAGGAGAGGGGGAGGGGTGGAGAGGCAGATGGGTGCTTCTCCTGTGTGCCCTGGCCAGGAATCAAACTCGGGACTTCCACACACTGGGCCGATGCTCTACCTCTGAGCTAGCCAGCCAGGGCAGAATGTCATATGATTTTTAAAAAATCAAAAGTGTTTGAGGATTACACAGATGTGGAAAAAGCTAAATTAAACAAAGTGGCCAAACTTTGACGTTCTGCTGAGCATTCTAAATGCTCAAGAAGAACCTGGTGTATGCAGTTTCCCGAATTTATATGATGGGAGGCCTCTTTGATGGCGGAACACCTCCCAAGGCAGAGATAGTAGGAGGAAAGATGTAAAGGACATGAAAATACATGAAAGATAGGTGCAGGCAAATAGCATCCTGCTCTTGCCAGTAAGTTGATACTTTCAATACTATTTCCCCTACAGCTTGTGTAGAAATTCAGCCAACAATGCTTATCCTTGTGTTCTCCAATTTTGTATTGCTAGATAGCTAATCATGCTGATCAGAAGACCCATCTTCTCATTAGGACCTTAGCTCCACAGCATGTTTAATATTTTCTGGACGAGTTAGAGAAGAAAGCACAACAACCAGCTTTGTCTTTCTCAGGCATCAGCTTCTTCTCTTCCATCTGTCTATCCTAATACATGCCATTTATAAGTTATTATTTGGTTAACATTTGTGCTGCTTACAGAACAATCCAAATTGTGTACCACAGTCTGAAAAATGACCTTGGGCAACAGAGATGAGCAAAACAGCAATCTCTCAGTCTCCTGTTGCAGGATGGAGAAATTGCCATCTCATGCCAAAACTAATTTCAAAAATGAAGGGGCTGTAGGAGTGTAACCTTTTGAATTAATAGTATTCTTGACTTTCTGTGACCCCATCCAATGACAGAAGGGCTTATTGGTGCAAATGTAACATCAACTATAATTTCAACTATAATTTACGAGGGTGTGGAGGAAACAACTGCAGAAAATAAACAAAATAAAACAAAAGCTCTTCAGTGGACAGTATGCCTTATTCCTTAAGCAAAACATTTGTAAATGATAATCATACTAGATTTTTCTCAAAGAAAACAGCATTATGTCTCTTTTAAATGTATACATAGCCTTTGAGGTTAAGAGTAAAAGCAAATCTCTTCTTTACACAATTTCCTTACTTACCAAAAGAGAAAGTAAAACAAATAATGTCCCTAAATGAATTGCGTGAAGAAATCGATTTATATTCTTTTGGCCTTGTTTCTGATTTTTACTCTAATCTGTACTGCAAGTAGAATTATTCTTTCTCTCAAACAGCATTTTTTGGAGGCAGCACTTCTACTTAGAGTGTTATTTTCCATAGCCTCTGTGACCTTAAATTATACTATTTGGATGCAGTGCAGTTTAAAATGTTCTGGTGAGTAAGAAGAAAAACACGAGGAAAAAAAAAAAAACTCAAGAGGAGTTAGGTATAGATTTTTCTGCACTGTGTTATTTGATAGATTATGTCATCTTTATTTGTGCCCAACTTTTTAATGCTTCAAAACATGTGAACTTCGTATGTGAAAAGATTTGTACTGTCAGAATCTCCTGGTACAATTGTTTGAAGTGGTATCTTTTAATGACGATGGGACACTGGGTTTGATATCTCTACTACCAGCAGAGAGAATGGGACCCTGCTCCATACAGCATTAAACATTCAGTCTTTGCTTCCTAAATGCTGTTTTAAGAACAGGTTCATGGTTTTGGTTACTCTGGTTTATGACCACAAGACTTAGAGAAACGTTACTATTTCCACTTTACAGATGAGAAACATGCAAACAGTTGGGTTCTACATTCAAGTCTCTATATAGCTCTGTTTTCACTGCCATTAAAGGTGCCGCATGCAAATGTACTCAATCCATTGGTGAGGTCACGTTGATACAAGTGCAGTGTGCACAGTTCTGCCCTTGGTGTTTTAGACCTAATGTGCACAAGATGACTTTAAGGATGAAGAGCAGCGTTCTTTTCTCTTACTGATTTTTAATGTTTCCCCTCCTTTGATTGTATCACTGTTTTGTTGAAATCATCCTGCTTGAATCATTTGTTACTTCAGGTCACCTCTGCTTTAATGATTACTCAAGTTATCTGCAAGTCACTTTTCTAAGACTTATGGTGGCTTCTAAAGATCTTCCTTCCCTCCCTCCCTCCTTCCCCCGTCTGCCTCCCTCTTGTACTTTTCTTTCCTTCCTTTTAAGCCACCAGACTTTCTCAGAGAAGAAAACTGTTATTGGACTGAGCCTCTATTTCCCTCAGTAGATATGGATTTTTATGCAAACTCTTTTCATGGTTCTTACAAAAGCTGTCACTCGTCTTGTCTATCGTTGCTTTAGTGAGATTGTTTGACATTTTGCGGCTGCGAACCTGTACTGTACAGGCCGTTGGCTCCTAGCAAAAGTGCAGATTTGCAAATAAAACAAGGCTCTGTGAAGAGGAGCTGCAGCCCTAAACTACAGGTGTGGCAGCCCAGCTGGTTGGACTGGAGCTTATCAGTCACAACCACAGCCTAGATAACATAGCAGAGTCTAGCTTTGTCAATATGAGGGATGTGTAGGTATATCCATGTGCCTGGATATGGTCTATTTACAGCACCACTCTCTTCCTCCTGTTGTTAAATGATAAGAATGGTTCAGGGGAGTTGCATGTTCTTTAGGGAACTTGGTTATTCTATTATTAAATCATATATATGCAGAAAGCCCTTCCTCAGAATTCTATTTTCCCAGCATTTCACGGTCCTTCTACAGTACTGTTTCCCCACCCCCCTCCATCTATCTCTATACAGAAACTAATGTTTTCCATTAATCAAGTTGACAAATTTTATAAATGTATATTTGCTGGCCATGGGTATCATGTTTACACTGAGTTAAGCAAAATGGCTTTTACTTAATTCACTATAGCAAGCATCAATAAATGTCTACCATATATTAAATCAAAATGAGCTTTAGGTAAAGATTTAGCCCTAGAGAATTTCTCTAATTTATTTATACTGCTACTCAGATACTCCCTGAGACATCAATGGTTTCTGAATTTTTGTAGTTCTACCTGTTTCTACTTTTATTTTATTTTTTAGAGAGAGAGGGGAAGGGACAGGAAGAGAGAGAAATGAGAAGCATAAATTCTTTGTTGCGGCACCTTAGTTATTCATTGATTGCTTTCTCATATGTGCCTTGACCAGGGGGATACAGCAGACTTTGATCAAGTCAGCAACCTTGGACTCAAGCCAGTGACCTTGGCCTTCAAGCCGGCAACCCAGCACCCAACCACTGGGTCATGTCTATGATCTCACACTCAAGCTGGTGACCCTGCGCTTAAACTGGTAAGCCTGTGCTCAAGCCTGCGACCTCGGGGTCTCGAACCTGGATCCTCTGTGCTCCAGTCCAACGCTCTATCCACTGCACCACCACCTGGTTGGGCAGAAGATATATTTTTAAAGCTCATAAAAATATTGTATCATATTATTTTCTTGCCTAAACTCCTACTTATTGGAGTGAAAAGGAACAGAAGATCTATTTCTCAGTAATAGATTTCTGTCAACACATTATCCCCAGCACCACCTCATCAAGCACTGTTACTCATTTGAAAGTTGGCTAGTTAGCTTACCACAACTCATTAGCAGTTCATGGGTGCTAGCAGAAGACATAAGACTCCTGGAGCAGAGACAAAAGACTTTATTACTCATGGCAGAGTAAGCAACGTGAGCATCAGCATATTTTCATTTTTACCCTCTGCCCAAAGTTTCACAGGGAGACATGACTGGGTCTAGAGAGATGGCTGCACACAGAGTTTGCATGAGAGGAGAGGTAGCTTACTCTTTTATCATTGGAAGTATGTATGTTCACCCTTTGCTCTAAAGAGAGACTTTAAAAAATATATTATTAGTATAATTATTATTCAATAGTAAGCATGCCTGCTCTTTGCTTTGGAGAAAGACACAGTCTTTTTTTTTTTTTTTTTTTTTTTTTTGTATTTTTCTGAAGCTAAAAACGGGGAGGCAGTCAGACAGACTCCCGCATGTGCCCGACCTGGATCCACCTGACATGCCCACCAGGGGGCGATGCTCTGCCCATCTGGGGTGTTGCTCTGCTGCAACCAGAGCCATTCTAGCACCTGAGGCAGAGGCCATGGAGCCATTCTCAGTGCCCGGGCCAACTTTGCTCCAATGGAGCCTTGGCTGCGGGAGGGGAAGAGAGAGACAGAGAGGAAGGAAAGAGGGAAGGGTAGAGAAGCAGATGGGCGCTTCTCCTGTGTGCCCTGGCTGGGAATTGAACCCGGGACTCCTGCACACCAGGCCAACACTCTACCACTGAGCCAACCGGCCAGGGCCAAGACACAGTCTTTTTAAGGCTGTTTGCAATATAAATGCAAATAGACATTTCAGAACAAGGGGACAGTTAGTGCCTCTGTCACAAGACACATAGAAACATTGAGAGACCCAAGGAGAATGGTTTCCCAACAGTACAAGAAAAAATGGGTAAAAAAAAAAATTAATATACTACTGGCTTGGGCTATAACCTCTTTAAATTCTCCAAAGAATAACTAGAATTGGAAGACAATCTCTGTGTGTGAATAGAAGTGGTGGTACTTTGTATCTGCCACTTCACTGTTTTCATTGGAAGACTACAAGTAATATATATCAGGTAATTTGCACATGAAGTAGAGCCTGCTCTGGGGTAATGATTAAAGCTGGAGGTGAGCTTGGCTTGCTCTCGACCACTTCTCACTGTCCTCTTCCCCTCTCTGACACATGAGATGACGCAACAAAAACACAGAAAGCACCAGGTACTCCGCAGAGATTAGAGACTAAAATCCAATAAGGATTTGTCAGAGCGAAGGATTCTCCTCAAGGAGATGAGGCTCATGTTGAATGTCTGCACAAACAATACGATCAGTTCTAACTAACCCTTGAAAGATCCAGGGGTAAGCAGAGAAAGAATTCCTGTTGTCTGACAGCTTAATTTTTAGCCTCTATAAAGTATTGTGATACCAGAGCAGACCTTCTAGAATCAAGCTCTCAAACTCATCTTAGCATTGTAGAGAGTGCAATGTTCCTCTCCAGCAAAGCCACCCCTCCAATGCAGAGTGAGGTCAAGAGAAGCGTCTTTGAGGTCACACTCCTGAATGTTAAATTGTATTTCCGTTCCTTAAACACTTGGTGGCATTGGGGGGGTGTTATAACCTCCCCAAGTCTCCATTTCCTTGTCTGTGAAAAGAGACGCACTTCGCCCCACTGAAAGATGCCAGGCTGAAGGAGACGAAAGACAGCTATGCTAGGGACCTTGTCAGGGCAGGTGCTAACACCCCGTTCCCTTTGTTGCTCTGTTATTTCGCAGGTGCTGACAAGCTCTCCTCTTCAGCTATGTAGGTGTTGAGATTGAGCCTAAGTACTCATTCTGAAATATTAAATTTTGTATTGCAGATTTTGCTCTCCTTTTCTCCATCTAGTTTTTCTTCCGTCCCTTTGGCCTGCGTTTCCAAGTAGAGCGGACATCTCCTGCTTGGCCTCTGTCCAGGGGTCCCCAAACTTTTTACACAGGGGGCTAGTTCACTGTCCCTCAGACCGTTGGAGGGCCACCACATACAGTGCTCCTCTCACTGACCACCAATGAGAGAGGTGCCCCTTCCGGAAGTGCGGCGGGGCCGGATAAATGGCCTCAGGGGGGCGTAGTTTGAGGACGCCTGCTACACTGTGGCTGCCTTCTGTGGCTGCATCACTTCCTGCTCCAAAACAGAACTGCATTTTTAATTTTTTTTTACTATTCTCTCCACAAGCCTCCTAAGTAAATCCTTCTTTCTGAACTCCTTCATAGAGCAATGGCCCGGATTAAGTCATTGATGTGAATCTTCGTTTTAATTATGTCATTCACAAAAACATTAAGCTCTTTTCAGAGTGCTGCACGGATCAGTCTTTTTAAAAATGTGATGCCCCGGGTTATATAAAAATGGCTATAAATGAGGCAGATTAGAGGCTGCTTGATCTGCTTCCTCTGACACCATGAGATTTTCTTTGGAGCTGCCTTTTTTTTTTTTTTTTTTTTTTTTTTTTTAGAAAGAGAGAGAGACAGGAAGGGAGAGAGATGGGAAGCATCAATTCTTCATTGTGGCTCCTTAGTTGTTCATTGATTGCTTTCTCATATGTGCCTTGACCAGGGGCTATAGCAGACCGAGTGACCCTTGCTCAAACCAGCAACCTTGTGCTTCAAGCCAGATGACCCTGTGCTCAAGCCGGCAACCTCAGGGTTCCACACCTGGGTCCTCAGTGTCCCAGGTTGACACTGCACCACTGCCTGGACAGGCTGACGCTGCTTTTTAAAAGACCTCCTAAATATGGTGAAACCTGCTTGAGTTTTTAAGACCTGATTCCTTTTACTTCCTCATAAACATTATGTCACATAATTTTTTTTCATTTACAGAAAATGTGTTTAAATCACTGATATTTAAGTGTGTGTTTGAGAGAGAAAGAAAGAGAGATTCAAAAGGAAACTCAGAGAAGGATTTTTTATATATATAAATCGATCTAAATGGGCTTTAAACTCACAAGAGGGATATTTTCAGTATTAGAGGATCTAGTTCAATTACTTTTTTTTTTTTACAAACTAGGAAATTAAGGGACAAGGTCACCGAAGTAAGAGGCAGAGCTTGAAATAGAGTAAACTCAAGAATGACCAGGTCATTGCGCTTACATTTTTATGTAGGCAAAAACAGCTTCCGTCAGATACACAAGGTATGGAACACTTAGTTCTAA
Source organism: Saccopteryx leptura (assembly GCF_036850995.1). NCBI lineage: Eukaryota > Metazoa > Chordata > Mammalia > Chiroptera > Emballonuridae > Saccopteryx > Saccopteryx leptura. Next base: position 222,231,559 of record NC_089503.1, on the reverse strand, counting down.
AACAGGTTCTGTTTTATTCCGAGAATAACATAATAAGACTCAGGAACCTCCGAGTCCTGAGCTGCTACTCAGCTTCTGTCCCCGGAGCTCGAGGAAAGAAGGACTCATCATGCAGGGAAGCAAGAGCTTACTCGTGCGTAGGCCCATATCAGATACTACTGTCAACGTGTGCGAGCTGAGTTGGAGAGTGTGACTCAGACTTGAGCCTCTGTAAGATTTTTCTTCTTCTGAAAGGAAATTGTATGTATGCCTGGAAGAACTGGGTCAAAGCATTTTGAAAAGCCAGGGAGCAAAGGAACATGAACCCTCTTGGAGGCTCAGTTATATATTCAGAGGAAAGAAAAATGGAGAGAGCAAGCGGGTCAGGTCTCACACAAGAACCAACCACTGAGCCACATTGGCCCATCCATCCCAGTCAATAGACCGGATCCAATCAGTGTTCCAAGCTCTGCTTAGTCTAATCTATAATTAGGCTTCTCTTAAGAGGGATCGAGTAAGGGGTTGGGGCAGAGGAGAAGGAGCTGACCTTAGAAGACAGGTACATTCATTCCCTTCCCAATAATGGTGCTGGAGTGACAAATCACAGGTAGGCTACAAGATTCCAGTGACAGGGGCCAAGCATCATCTTTATTAGTGAGGTAATCTGGAATAGACTGGATTAATTTAAAGTAGGAATGCTATTAAGTACCTTCATAACTCGTAAACATGAGGATCCACTGTGATTAGAACAAAACATTCATTCTATTATCTGAGCTAATAATAAGGTGCTTTATCAAATACTTCTTGAAACTATTTTAAACTATATAACCTTGTTGATTAGTGAATTCAGCCAAAGTAGAAAATATAAAACCTAATTTTTAAAAAAACTCCTGAAAAAGTAATTTCTTCAGCTAGCCCCAGAAATCTATCAGTAGGTTTCTACCAGTGGTAGACTCCAAGAAAAAAAGATTCATTGATATGAACCCTGAGAAGGAATTTATCTTCTGAGAAGGACTCCCCATAGTCAATTGAGAGCCCATTTTTTCCCTTTTTTATTGAATTTATTGGGGTGGCACTGGTTAGCAAAATTATACAGGTTTCAGGTGCACAACTTCACAGCACAACATCTGTGCACTATATTGTGTGTTCACCACCCCACATAAAGTCTTCTTCCATCAGGGCTTATCCCACCTGTATCCTCCCTACTTCCTCCTATTCTCCCCCAGTAGTTACTACACTGTTGTTTATGTCCATGAGTTTTCCCTGCTTTTTATTTTGCTTAATCCCTCTATCCCAGGGGTCCCCAAACTACGGCCCACGGGCCGCATGCGGCCCCCTGAGGCCATTTATCCGGCCCCTGCCGCACTTCTGGAAGGGGCACCTCTTTCATTGGTGGTCAGTGAGAGGAGCACATTGACCATCTCATTAGCCAAAAGGAGGCCCATAGTTCCCATTGAAATACTGGTCAGTTTGTTGATTTAAATTTACTTGTTCTTTATTTTAAATATTGTATTTGTTCCCGTTTTGGTTTTGTTTTTTGTTTTGGTTTTTTTTTTTTCATTATTATTATTATTTTTTTTTGTATTTTTCTGAAGCTGGAAACAGGGAGAGACAGTCAGACAGACTCGCGCATGCGCCCGACCGGGATCCACCCGGCACGCCCACCAGGGGAGACGCTCTGCCCACCAGGGGGCGATGCTCTGCTCCTTCGGGGCGTCGCTCTGCCACGACCAGAGCCACTCTAGTGCCTGGGGCAGAGGCCAAGGAGCCATCCCCAGCGCCCGGGCCATCCTTGCTCCAATGGAGCCTTGGCTGCGGGAGGGGAAGAGAGAGACAGAGAGGAAGGAGGGGGGGTGGAGAAGCAGATGGGCGCTTCGCCTATGTGCCCTGGCTGGGAATCGAACCCAGGTCCCCCGCACGCCAGGCCGACTCTCTACCGCTGAGCCAACCAGCCAGGGCCCCCATTTTGTTTTTTGGGTTTTTTTACTTTAAAATAAGATCTGTGCAGTGTGCATAGGGATTTGTTCATAGTTTTTTTTTTTATAGTCCGGCCTTCCAACAGTCTGAGGGACAGTAAACTGGTCCCCTGTGTAAAAAGTTTGGGGACCCCTGCTCTATTCTAACACCCAGACCCTCAATACCACCCCCTGACACCTGTCAGCCTACTCTCTGAGTCTGTGTCTATTTTGCTCATTAGTTGATTTTGTTCATTAGATTCCACATATGAGTGAAATCACTTGGTACTTGTCTTTCTCTGATGGGCTTATTTCGCTCAGCATAATGCTCTCCAGGTCCATCCATGCTGTTGCCAAGGATAAGACTTCCTTCTTTTTTACAGAGCAATATTCCCTTATGAAAATATACCATAGCTTTTTTTTTTTTTTATCGCCTCATCTACTGATGGATGAAAGCCCAAATTTTTTTAAATAGTAGGAGCCTAGTGGTCATTTGCTGACAAGGGCTTTTCACATACTCTGTGTAACCAGGAAGAACCTTAGATTGACCTTCCTAACCTATGCCCTGCTCATTTACATCAGCTGAGTCAACTATTCTAAGGGAGTTCCTTGTTCAGTCCCTCAACCAATGGACTAAGATTTACCCCATACAATCAGAACTGCTCTGTAATGACCAATCAGGAACATATTACCAGTCAGGACTGTGCGATTCAGACCATTCAGAAGGGTCCAAGTTTGGATACCCTATTTACATAAGGCACTCCTAATTGGCAACCTGGGTGGGAATGTCCCCTCTTGTCTTGTGGGAACACAATTTAGGTTGCTACCTGAATCTGTCTCCTGGGCTGCGGCTCCTTTTGCTTAAATAAATGATTTTTTATTCTTTATTACCTTCTAAAATTAATTTTGGCTTACACAGTTAGAAAGAAAGTGATATAGAGGCATAAACGGGCGCCATTGGAGTAGAAATGTGGTAAGACCTCAGGTTCCAGGCTTCCTGCTCAGCGTTCCTTCATTCACACTTCACAGCTTCTGAATGCAGGAATAAAGACACAGATGTTTCTCATTGTTTAAAAGTCAGCATTAAAGATCTGGTCCGCCCAGAAGCAGTAAACAAATTAATGATTACCGGTCACAGTCATGACCTTTAGTTTATGAGCTTATCACTACCTTTCAAAACAACTCTTCTTCAAAATGATCTTTAAGGCCTTCTTTGCTGCCACATCAAAACAAGGCTACCCACACTGAACACAGTTAAATGAGCACGTTCACGTCCAGGACTAGTGTTAGGAAGACATCTGCCAGCCATCTTAATAGTGCACTCAGGGAAAAGTTCTCCACCCCCCTAATCAGAGCAAGTTGAAGTCAAAATCAAATCAGTTCTCCTCTTCCCTCTTGCCAACTGTATGTAACCCAGACACACACAAAAAAATTTTAAGTGAGTTGTTGAGTGAATGTTTCAGAACCCATTCACGCAAGCAACAGCTGCCACCACAGCCAAACTTCTGGAAGACTTGCTGAGTGTAACGCTGGTGGCCGAGGCCAGGCAGGTCCATGTTGGATTTGGACAGACAATAGAGAAATTGCAGACCCGGAAAGGGTTGAGTCATTCCATTTAATAAAGTCTCACAACAGCGGATGAGCACACAGGCAGGGGAAACTGCCTTTCAGGCAAAGAAACAGCAAAAATGGCTCCTCACAGTGGCAGGAAGGCAATCGGTGCATCCGTGATCGCCCTGAGCATAAGCAACCATAGCCTTACATAGGCTGTGACACATGGTTCTGCCACGTGCTTGCTCACCAATCAGGCAAAGTGCTCACAGCCGGTAAACCAAAGAGCAAGCCTAATACAACTGCTTCCCTACACTGAGCCATGGACCTGAGGCGTTCCCTACACTGAGCCATGGACCTGAGGCGGAGGTGAGAGTTCCATTGGCTGAATATATTCCAAAATAACTTCTCTTTTGTCAATTTTTTCAAACACACACACACACACACACACACACACACACACACAATTTTCAAGGTAGAATTTTCTTAATGTCAATCATTTAAAACTGGGCCTAGTTACTTCCCAGGCACCAATAGAAAATCAGAGAGAGGGAGAGAGATCTCTGAACTCTAAGGACTGGTCTGGAAAGAGATTTTTCTTTCTCACAATGCTTACTAATCCAAGAGCCTCCAGGAATCATAATAACCAAAAAAAACTGGGCCTCTGCTGTGGTTTTCACCCGTTATTGTCAGCATTCTGCCATTGTTGTCAGCATTCCGCCTCCTTACCTTAATATGAAACTACATTTACAGAGCTTTTTGAAACATATTATCTGAGTTTGAATCTTACTACAAGGTGGTGAAGAAGTCAGAGAAGATACTATTTTTCTCTTTTATAAATGAAGAAACTGACAAAAAGCTGTTGAATGTCTCCAATCTCTCAGTTAATAAGTAGCAGAGTTAGAACTCAAACTCCAGGTGGTAAAAAGCCAAGCCTCCTGCTCATTTCCACCATCACACCCTCTGAAGTACCACACCACCTAGTCGTGGCTCTCCAAGCCATAGTTCAGTAACTGGCAGCCTCTCTTCCCACCCTCTGCCTTCACTAGTGATTCCCAGGTAGTAGTGGATCTACAGCATAGTGGGGAGGTGACAAGGCTCTGAGTGAGACTAAAAAGTTTGAATCCTAGCTCTTGAATGCATTAGGTATGTAAATAATTTGAGACATGATCATCTCTCTGTACCTCAGTTTCCTCTTGTAATATTTGGGGTTTTTTGGTAATTATAACACTGATCTTGAGACTTGCACCCACCAGTGCATTGTCTTCCAACAGTATACTATCTCAGTCCCCACTCGCCGAATGACAGTTTTAAAAGTCACTAAGCTACCACATACCACATAACAGTGTTTATCACTATTTCATCTATGGCATGCATCATTATTGCCAGCCAGACAGTGGTGATTCAGCTCTAAAAATCCATTTTAGAATCTGTTTCCCGTGACTAAATCTTGTGCCAGTTGTCACAGATCAGGTTCTCTGAAAAACCGACTCTGAAATGGAGATCAGCTGGCTGCTGGTTTATTGCTGAGTAATGTGGACGAACGGGCGAAGAAAGCAAAATTGGGCACTGTAGCAGAGGAGTGGGTCAATCCCTGGCATAGAGAGCTTGGGAGTTGGACTGGCTCTTTAGAGAAGTCTCAAATTGAGTCCAGGAGCCAGACATTTGTTCTTCTGCATGAACTTGTAATGATTAGAGGTGTAATGGTGGTGGCCGAGGCCAGGCAGGTTCACACTGAATTCGGGCAGAGGGTAGAGAAACTGCGGAGCTGGAAAGTGTCGGCCCACATCCGTTTATTGGAGGCTCACAAAGACAGGTGAGCAAATAAACAGCCAAAGGGAAAGAGCTGATGAACAAAGGAAAATCTGCTATTCACAGTAAGGACAAGGGAGCAAGGAAAACCACACCCCATGGTGGCGAGACAACATCTGGGAAGTCACCGCCCAGGGGAAGCACCCATAGCCTTATATAGGCTACACGCGTGCCTCTGTCACGTGCTCACGCACTGATCAGGCAAAGTGCTTGCAGCCGGTAAACCCTCGAGCAAGCCTGACAGAGCCGCCCCACAAGAGGGTTGTTTCTAAAGGGGAAGCCGAATCTTGGGCAAGTAGTCAAACATAATGAATCGTAAAAAGACAATGCTTCTGGTAGCAGGAGAATACCCTTGCGACAGACTCTGGGCTATGCACCACAGCATCCACTGGACCCGAACTGCAAACCAAACCTAATGTGTACATAGGTAGATAAATAGATATCTTTGCGACATAGAAGTATTGAAGAATTTCTTGAAACATTCAAAGTTCCAGTTCTATAATAAAAGATTAGTAAATTGAACTATATCAAAATTTAAAACCTGGGTAGAGTTAAGGCCAGCACAGGCAACTGGATAACAAGGAGCAGACTTGGATAAGAATGTGCAGAATGCATGACAAAGGTTTCATCCAGAATACACAAGAAACTAGTGTAAATCACTTAGAAAAATACCAAAAGGGTAAAAGAGGCAAATGAAAGGAAATTGATGCAATAGTCAGTGTAATGGCCAGCAAATAAATTTTAAAATGCTTAACTTTACTAGTATGCAGCAAAGTCAAATTAAAGCAATAAAGCCCCATTCTGCACCCACCCGAAGGTCAAAGTTATAATGTCTGCCGAAGGTCAAAGTTACAATGTCAGACTGATGTTGGCGAAGCTGTAAGCAAACAACTGCTTTGCCACGTGCATTACCAGGAGAATGTAAATAGGGTGCCGTGGGGAGTAATTTAGCCGTGTATCTATGACTGAAAATGTGCATGACAAAAATGTGAGCCATTCTACTTGTAGGTCCATGAACACTGTTGCACGTGAATACAAGGAGACATGAACAAGGATTTTCGTAGTAATATTGTCAGCAGTAGAACTGATAGGTGGAAATAGCCAAATGGCTTTCAATTAAGGAATAAAGGAATAAAATGTAATTTATCTACAGTAGCTCATGCCAATGAACCAGCTTCATTCATATCAAAAGATCTTATGAACGCCTCGACCTGGTCCCCTTTCGAGACTTTCACTTCCAAACAACACTCTGGAGCCATAGCTGTGGCCCTGGACACCCTCAGGATGCATCTCATTTTGCCAGGACTGCCTACCACCCTCTCTCCGCATTCCACTGGCCAACTTTTCTTCCATAATAGTCTCACCACCCAACGTGATACATATTTTACTTCTTTATTTGTTTGACTGAATCTTCCCAATAAATATATAAACTCCATAAGAGCAGGTTAATTTTTACTGTTTTGTTCATCTCTAGCCTTAACACCTGGAACATTGCACAGATCATTGTAGACATAAAATGCATATTTATTGGATGAATGAATAATTCAGAATGTGAAAAGCAAGTCATAAAATAATATAATACAGCCCATGTAAAACTTTAAACACATTCAAAATAACACTGCAAACAAGTTGTTAAAACTCTTTAAAAATGGACTAGAAAAACATTATAAATCCTGATAGTGATTTTCTCTGAGAAGAAAATGATTATAATGAGTTTATCCTTTATGTGTATTTTTATTTAAAAAATCAAAAGTAAAAATGGTCAATTTTTAATATTTAGAGTTTAGCAATAATGCTCTTATTAAAAAAATGACCATTTTTATTTTAATATTCTCTGTTTCTCTTCTCTATATTTAAATTAAAACAGAAAGATCCTAAGTGGGAAATTTATAATTTGGTATCATTAATACACAGTTGGGCTAAGATTCCAAATCTCAGAAGCTGCAGGAGATATATAACATTTCCCAGTATAATTTCACCAGGACACAACTTCCAACTAGCGTCACTGTCAGTTTTATAACCAAGTGTCTAATGCTTTGATTTAGAATGTTTAAACTAATAGACAAAATCCTTCACACCAACATACTAAAAAAAAGTGAGTTTGATTGTTTGCCAGAGATGACCTTGATCCCTTCCGTCTTCGGCTGCAGCCAGAGGGTTAACAACTGACCACACTAAATGCTGGGCAGGTTTCTCAGGCAATGCTCGCTCTGGGGAGCGGGAGGGGTTGCCTGGGGGGAGGCCTGCAGTTCTGGAGGGAGCTCCAGGAGGTGAGGGAGGACAAGCTGTCTTAGAGCTTTGCTCCTGAACCCTTTCAGGGAGCAGGTGTGACAGTGGCATGCTCAGATTTGCTTCCTCTTGACAAAAGAGGCCAAGTTCAAAGTCCAGTCTGAAATACAATCAGCCCTCTGTAACTTAACCTCAATAAAATCAACCTGCTTAGAACACTGTGGCCCTTTGGACTAGCCAGGTCTCAGGAACAATTCGTATCATTCATCACTAAAGCAGATGTTATGGGTCAAGGTCTCAACAACTATTTCCCACCAAAGGCCCCTTTCAATAATTTTTTCCATATGGATCCTATATTGTGAAATACACGCCTATCAAATGCATTTCAAGGAAAATATATTTTGCAGTTATTTGTTGAGCAAAGCTGAAATACATAAAAGCACACGAGAGGGACCAGAGATCACCAATGCCCAAAGCTCAGAACTCTGATATTTTAGTAAATCAGCCCAAATAGGAATAAATGTATAATTTAATCTGGCTTTCTAAAACCCCAAGCACAGCTCCAGAAAACCATCACTGGCTTCACAAAACCTACTGACCCAAAGATTTTCACTTTCAGGTTAAGCAAAAATCAAGTCTGGGGAGGGGAAATGTAAGCCAAACACCCTTTCTTTCCCTTACTGCTTCCCAATATTGGCCTTTTCAAGTCGTGGAATCCAATTGATCCTTTACTTTTTAGTTCAGTACCGTTTCACACCATGAAGTCATCTCCACGGGGCCTGAAAAAACCACGTCTCCTGCATGGCACATCATCAAAAGAGTTACATAATTCTGGGTGGAGTATGGAATGATAATGGAACATTATCAAGAAAGAGTCCAATCAATTCTGCATTTTGTTCTTCTGGTGCTGATGAATACCCTCAGACAGAGAGTCCAGCGCTATGACTTCCCTGAACACAGATATGCTCTGGGAATAAAAGCCAAAACAATGATAAGAGGTCACACTGTCAGGCTGCTTTGAGCCACATTAAAAAAAACACACACACTCATAAAAATTTAATAAACGTTGTACCACATAAAAAATTTAATAACTGTTGCTCAGCAAATGCACATGAATAATCACTAGGGCTGTTTCATGCCTGTGTCTCTCTGACTACTCTCGCCTCTGTCAGGACCTTCTTTATCTGTAGAATTGTTTCACTGAAATCACTTCTAAAATTATTTCACAGGTAATCTAAGCATTATACCCTGACTTGATAATCAATCAGCTATCTGCCTCAGGGAGTAAATGTCATAAATTAGGTGAATAATTCTACCAGAGAGCCTTCTTCCTCAGAGAAAAAGAACAGACACACATTTATGTATTCCACAAATTTAATCAGACTAGCTTGAAAACATTATGTGTTTTTCTCCCTTATTACACAGGTAACTGCAGTGTCATTTAAAAAAATAAATAAATTCAAGGACCCAGGTAAATGACCTCCAGCAAGATAATTAGTCAAGATAAAGTATGTAAGGATTGACAGTCTTTTTTGCTAGACTCAAAAGTAATAATGCTATTTTGAGTAAGATGAAGGTTCATGATTACTTTCTCCTGCCCCTAGTCTACGAAGGAAGCCAAGAAGTTTATTCTCAAATGAAATCTGTAATGCTGGAAAAGACAGCATTTGCATAGACATGATGTTGACCAGAATAATACAGTAATCAGCCGACAGTAATATACTCAAGTCTGAATCATACTGTAGAGTGTGGTTGTGAATTTTTTCGATCCACAGGTGTATTTCCAGTTTGCTGCCCTACTGAACAGCGTTCCATGCTTGCAGGATGGCTAACTGAGGCAGAGGCTGCCCGTTGTGACAGAAAACCATTGGGTCCACCAAGGGATGGGACACAGACATGTGTCAGATCAGATGAGGTGACTATAGCAGGTGGCGTTCATTGGGAAGAGCACAGAAAAGCCACATTTTCAGTCCATCTGAACACCTTTCTGTGCAGAGTTGCTTTGCAGAAGTGGCCCTTTTCTACACCTGAGGGTGTGCTGACACTCGGCTTAGTAAGTGTTCATAGGCTCTCCTCTTCACTAAGCCTCTGTTCTTAGAAGGCAGCCCTGAGAACTGTCAAGTGGTTAAATAGCAGTAAGAAGAGAGAGAGACAGAGAGAGAGAGAGAGAGGAAAACAACCCTGAAACTGGGCAGAAATCAGCACTCAGTTGTTTCCAGTTTGATGGGTGATGTTCTGAGCTTTACAAAGCCGCGCAGAGCCCAGAGCTGACTGTGCGAAAGGGCTGTACAACTGCCTGTCTCCTCCCCATCAGGTACCGGCTCTGACAAGCGAAGACTGGGCATTCCCTGGTCTAGAAGAGGAGCAAAGTTGGGCGCGCCAACGCCTGAAGGCTTCTCAGAACGATCCAGCTTCAGAGCACAGCCGTGGCCGCCAGGAGCCCGCGGAAATCTTGGTGGATGAGCTCCAGGAGGAGGCCGAGTCCACGTGACGTGACGGGAGGAAGGAGTCAGCAGAGCCAGCGCATCTGCCGGCCACCGGAGGCGCTCCATGAAGATTCTAGGGGCTCCCTGGTGTGATTTTAATCGGAAGGCCTCAGATCTCAGGCAGTTGATCCCAAAGGCACGGCTCAGAGCCTCTGAGGGATCAAGGCCCCCCGCCCCGGGCAGAGGGCAGCAACGCGGCTTCCACTCCTCACCACAGCCACCCCGCTGCCCCTCCGTCACCGCTGGCAGCACGCAGGTGGCAGGACGGTTAGCTTTCCGCATTCAAGTCGGTACATCCCGGGGTGAGGACAGAATTGCCAGAGCAACGGGGCCACTGCAGGGACTGCAGACTCATCCCAGTTTGAAGGCTGCTGCCCAGCTCCCTATGGGCTTCGCGCCACATCTCATCGGGGGTGATTTTTACCAGCTAGACTGCGTGCTTTCTGCGGCCAGAAACCGTACATTCATTTTCACGGCGCCTGGCAACTTGCAAGAGGTTCAAACAATAATGTGGGGCTAAGTCCTATTCCAGCATTTTTCTGGAAGGATATCCAAAGACGGGTTAACATGAACTATGACGAGAGACTCCAGGAGTCGATATATGGAGGGACAAGGGCAGGGGAGTTTTACTTGTTACCTTTGCCACTTTGTGTGGGAATGCTTTTTTTTTTTTTTTTGGTATTTTTCTGAAGCTAGAAACAGGGAGAGACAGTCCGACTCCCACGCACGCCCGACTGGGATCCACCTGGCACGCCCACCAGGGGGCAGGGACGCTCTGCCCACCAGGGGGCCATGCTATGCCCCTCGGGGGCATCGCTCTGTTGTGACCAGAGCCACTCTAGCGCCTGGGGCAGAGGCCAAGGAGCCATCCCCAGCGCCCGGGGCCATCTTTGCTCCAATGGAGCCTCGGCTGCAGGAGGGGAAGAGAGAGACAGAGAGGAAGGAGAGGGGGAGGGGTGGAGAATCAGATGGGCGCTTCTCCTGTGTGCCCTGGCCGGGAATCGAACCCGGGACCACTGCACGCCAGGCCAATGCTCTACCACTGAGCCAAACGGCGAGGGCCATGGGAATGCTTTTATAACAAGATACTCGTGTGCATTTGACACAATCTTCCTTATGTTGGTAAGATGCACAGGGGAAAAGGGGTTCGGAAGGGTTCAGTCAGAAAGTTAATGACGAAGGTCAATGGCAGGAGAAGGAAATGCTTAATCAGAGGGTCAGCACTCCCGTCCTTCTTCCATGGCAGATACTTCTCATTTCTCATGACATTCTTCCCTGCAGGGCCCAGAGACCACCTATAGATGCCCAGCCCAACATACCTGGCCATTCTGATGCACTGACTGGAGTTAACCTGTGATATGAAACGCCTACACCATCCTCTGATTGGACAATTCAATGCATTGACAGCCTCCTTGAACCACAACTTACCATGAATGAATCTAAGTTAAAGAAAGACTGGAGAAACAGATCCATACAAGGACAAATGGAAAAACAGGTAGTGCAGAATTCAGTGAATGTGATGGGATCACACTGCAGTGCTATAATCAGTTTCCAGGAAAATCTATCCCCATAAAAAATTAAAAAAAATAAAAAAGTTTTCTTTAAGGACGATGGCTGTTCTGTGTCCGGATGGCTGCCTCCCAGCTTCATTGCAGTCCTATTTGAGGCGAACAAGCAGTAGTCACCGAGGCAGAATGCTACCTACCAGCATGAAATCCTCACACTGACTTTTTTTTTGCAAAAAAAAAAAAAAAAAGACTCTAAAAGGCCATCATTTTACTGTTTTCATTGTCATTTCTCAAACTCTATGTTGTATTCTCATCAGAGACACCATAGGGTGCTAATTTAAAAAAACGATCGTTTCAATATGTTCTGTTAATCCCGTGATGACCAAAGGCAGAGAAATGCTTGGGAAGAAAAATGGCTTCCACTGGGGGACTCAGCTCTCTGGAAGTAGAGCAATTTACTACTGGCTGAAATAAGGCATCACTAAATCTGCTGGAAATAGCAGAGGAAAACTGCATTCTCGTCCAGTTCCAGTATAAAGGAAATTCATTATTTGTCTGAGAAGTAACAGTGGCTCTAGACACCTGGCACAATTGGGCCACCAAGCGTGAGGTCTTTGTATGCTCTTGAGGCAACTGAACACCTACTAAGTGACCCAAACAGTTCTTAATAATGAGAGAGGAAAATCCCCAATATAGTCAAGATGATCAATTCAGATATTCATCTATTAAGCACCAACTGTGAGTCAATATTCCTTCTGTCCCTGGGATAGGAAAGGTGCACGGATTTTGGAACAGTAGCTGAGGCCAGCATGCATTTCAAGGTCAGGAGTCTATGTTAGCTTAAATGCAGGCCTAAAATATGCTCTGGGCATAAAATTGCATTGTTGGACTTTAAATTTTCAGCTACCAGTAACTACGTTATAAGTTGAGAGGGTTAATTTTGAAGGGTGCATTGGAAAATATTACTTATTAAAGCTTTTATTTTTACTGCTGTAAATTCTATTTCCATTTAAACGGAAGCAGAAGCAGACAAATTGCTTTCATGGTGCTTCCTCTTTGTGTTTCTATGGAAATGGATTCTTGATTAGGAAAGGGAAAGCTAAAATCAAAGCCTTAGAGGCCAGCAGAGTATAACTGAGGGTGCTTTATGAGCAGTTGACCAGATCACATCCAGTCCAAGCTAACATAATGTTAAAAGGCCCAAAGTAACAGAAATAAACACCCATGTCTCCATTTGACCTCCCATATGTTCTGATCACATCTTAGCTGAGGTTTGTCAGACACAAGAACCACACAGCCTCGACTTCTGCATCCTCGCTACTTGGCAATGGTAGCCTTCACTGGGTCTTGCTTTGGAATATTTCTCTCCTAATTTGCTCTCAAAATATAACGTTTGCTCTGAAGAATGTGTTTAACAGCAATGGAAACTTTTGGGATGTTACTGCTGAGAGAATACAAGCTAAAAAGAATAAATAGATAGATAGCTTGATGGATAGATAAGCTGAATTTCAAAATAATCATTTTGTATCACTTCTACTTTTACATCTCAACCATTTCTTAATAAGCCACATTTGTCAGATTTATGCTCTCTAGTCGGTGAAGAATTGCCATGCAAAACCTATTACTAAAAACTTCCATTGCACAAACCATGTCCCCTAGCTGCTATCAATTTCCACACCCTTTTTTTTTTTTTTTTACTTCAAATGGCTAAGATTTTGGTGAACTTGCTATTATAGCCTCGTTTAGGACAGAAATTTCACTTCTGTTGCAGCACAGGGCAGACTGCACTCATGTTTTCTGCAAATGTTCAATGCCTGGGAAAGTTACCTGATATGTATTTATGAAACAAAATGAGAAAAATTTTGGTCTAAAATAAGTTCACATTATTTTACATAATATTAAACAACAATTCAACCAAACAGAAAACTTTATATCAAAATATATTATAAAATTTGAGATGGCAATGTTGACGTTATTCTCTTAGCTGTTGGACATGAAAGGTATGTTACACACCATATATGACCTCAATACTTATAAATTTCTGGATCAGCATAAGAATGAATTTGTATGTAATATATAGATTATCTAAGATCTCTGATTTCCTTAGTTCTAAACACCCTATCAGTATCTCCAGACCAGAAATTAAAAAGCTAGCAGTTAGCAGAAATTGATTAATTGATCATACAGAAATTAGAATTTCTTTTAAGTGTGTATGACTGACTATAAAGCAATAATATTACAATATTGCTCAGGATGATAATTAAGGGTAAAGAAGGAAGGAAAGAAAGAAAGAAAAAGAAAGAAGGAAGGAAGAAAGAAAGAGGTAGGTGAGGAGGAAGGGAGAAGAGAGAGAAGGAAGGAAAGAAATTTGGAGATCATTGAGTCAATAACTATACTGCTCACAAAAGTGAGGGGGTCCCCTAACTTTTGTGAGCAGTATATTTAGAAATGGGGAAAAAATGAAAGTGACCAGAAGTTAACATTGATCATATATTGACCAGAGGAATAATGTTATATAACATTATTACAGGGCCAGATACAAATAAATGAGAAGGGACAGATAAGAAAAGTTTTGAAGAGACAGAGAACAGAAAAACTCCAATTACACATCAGTGTCTCTTCAACATATCTGGTCACTGGTATTTCTGTTGATGGGCAAACAAAAGGCATATACACTGTGTCTGTTGAAATAATGTTTCTTTGGACACTGGACACAGGATAAGATGAGTGCTATGAATAAAAATAAGTAAATAAATAAGAGGAGAAAAGTTAATATAGTTTTATAACATATGTCACAAAAACAGCCACATTAACATTTGGGATCATATGTCTGACTGTACATTTCAGATTATTTGTTAAAACAAAATTATAAGAAATATACACAATAGCATTCATTTTGTATCTCAGCCATTGGGGAAAATGCATACTCAGAAGACTAAAAGGGCATTAATTAACTTGCAAAACTTTTTTGAAATCCATTATATAATTTTTGTGGAGGGGCTACACTCCCTTTATCTTTTTAATCATTTTTATAAAGTTTCTCGATGTGAGAAAGATGACAGTCACTGTAAGTTGCTGACCAGGTGTGTCAGGGAAACAAATGACTGTTTCTAATCAAAAATGAGCAAAAACCTGAATTTGATGAAAATAATAGATCATTGAAAGGTAGCCAAATATTATATTCTAGAAAACCAGAGACCATTTTCCACTTAAAAGGATGGAATACAACCCTTTGAGTCCAGCGCCAGGGCGGAACGAGGTAAAACTGCAGCTTCTCATGAAGCCTGGTGAGGTCCTCCCTGGACTCTAGTCCACATCATCTCTTGATTCTTTCCTGAACTGGTCAACCAGCATGCACTGGTGTCTTGTAAAAAAATTATTGATCTCTGACATATCCTATTTCTTCATTCCCTTTTTCTAAGAGGTCTATAGGAAGTAGTGGTAACCACAGCGTACAAAGACAAAGAGCAAAACAATATGCATGAGTTAAATATGGGACAGTTAGGTACAGGACAGGCATACGGATGATGAGATAGCAAAGATGTATTCTGTTGACATGACCTAGTGGGTTTAGGCATAAACTGTGGGTGAAGATTCTAGACTTAGAAGGGATGAAAGAAGCAAAGCCCTCCAAGTGTGGATTCTTGAGAAGAAGGACAGAAAAAGACAGTGTTTTCTGGTATATTCTGGAAAGGGTTTTCTTTATCCTGTCATTTTGAAGGTAGAAATGAGAAAACGTGGTGATTATTACCTTTGTTGGGAACAGAGGCTAAAAGGACGACTGCAGTCAGATGATTAAGTAAAATCAAATAATTGTTGGAAAGCAATAACTAAAGTTTCTGATTATGGTCCTTAACAGCTAATTATTTGAAGGTTTGTTCTTCATTTTGTATCTAAATTAACTATTCAGGGATAGCTGATATTCATCAGGAATATGGCAAATAAAAGAATAGAGCTCACCAGGGAAAGGTGATAAGTGTACAATTTTCTCAATTTAATAGGATTTTCAGCTCTAATCAATACAGTGGAAAATGCATCTAGATTATTCCCATTACTAGTGACCCAGAATTAGTCAAGCTTTTACTCAATCACACTAATGAGCATTAAAAAAAAAAAAAACCTCACATAGACCAGAGAGTAGGGGAGAAGCAGGAGATGGAGCGGGGGTGGGTAGGGGGAGAAGGAGGATGAAAAGAAAAGAGGCCTTACTGATGTATTACTTGTAATAGGTTATAGTCAACTTAAAAATGATCAACACACAGATGTTTCACAATGTAGAGAAATAGAGGTACAGTACACTCAGATAAGCTCACTATTGTGACTTGACCTAAAAGGTTGAAGTTGGAACACTAGTTTAAGATAAGGCAGAGGTTTTCAACCTTTCATGGTTCACAGTAATTTCTCATGCTCCCCACCCAAGTCAAAAGAAATACATGAGAGTTAGTCAGATCCAGACAACATAATAAGGTTTTATGTCTTAACATCTTAACAGTTAGTTGTTATTGTTTTAATACACAAAATTTTAAATGTAAAAGTAGTATTTTAATTTTTTATGTTTATTTTATTGATTTTAGAAAGAGAAAAGGAGGGGGGGGGGAGACATGGGAACATCAATCTGTTCCTATATGTGCTCTGACTGGGGATCGAACCAGCAACCTCTCTGCACTTCAGGACAATGGTCTAACAACCGAGCCATCTGGCCAGGGCAGTAAAAGTAGTATTTAATTGCAATCTCAGCGTCATTACATATAAGGAGATGTACGAGCCTGGTGGGTGTTATGCAGCTTCTCAGCGCTTGCAACCATGATAGCACTAACAGCTTCATTTTCTGTTCCACATTGATTTTCCTGTGGTATTTGTTTTCTATCATAGAAACCATTAAATCCCAGCCTTACAATATGTTGCTATTCATTAATATTAAATAGTTAATATTTTAATGTTAATATATTTTATATTAATAACTTTATGTGTGTGTGTGTGTATGTATATATATATATATAAAACTTTTATTATATATATATTATATATATATAATAAACTTTTATTATATATATATAATATATATATAAACTTTTATTATATATATATAAAACTTTTAATAATGTTTGTCCTTAACAACTAGGTCGAAAAAGTCTTGAAAATTCTGGAGCCATAATGCACCACTGAAAATGAAAATACCTAAAATAGCCATATTCTTTTGCTAATGCCCAGCGATAACATTTCTCAAATTCAGAGAGTTTGAAATGAGCAAAGTCAAGATTTAAATCCAGGTCCCTCTAAATCCAAATTTTATGTTGTCTCCTCTGCAATTTGCTGTTACATCTTGAGTTGCAACATTTACCAATGTTAGGTTCTCCACCCAGATGTTCTCGGATCAAAGGTTTCTAAAATATGAAAGTCTGAAAAATATAACATCCTCTCTCTTGGAAATTCATGATTAACAGTAGGTATGTTCTTGATGTGAACATACCTACTTAACTTAAACTTTATTAAGCAGTGTGTCCTATATATGTCTGACCAAGACACTCCTCTGTGTCCCCTCTTTATAGTGCCGATTAAATTCCAATAGCACTCACATTCCAGGGAACCCATTTTATGGTATACATGTCCATTTCACACAATGTTCTTGTCTCTCCAAGATTGTTGGAAGCTTATTAACCATAGGAATTATGTACTCCTGTACCCTCCTCAGGATGTGAGGTTTTAACAGAGTAAGGACAGTACAGGGTTCTTTGTTTTGTTTTGTTTTTATGGATTCAGACTCAAAGAAATGCCAGTCAGGAACAATGGAAATACAATGACATTTCCCTGAGGTGATCATTTCTCTCTTGCAAGATACAAAGACACTTTACTGATATAGTATTTTAATTCAAGCTGATAATTCCCCCAAGCTATGATTATTACCCCCGCTTTACAAATATTGAGCCTAGAAAGAAATTAAATCTTGCTTAATAAAGAACTGTTTTCACATTGTATATTCTTCAGGTATAATTTAATCAGTTAGGCAATAGAAAGAAAATATTGGAACTCTCAAATGGAGAGAATATGAATTTAGCTACATTACCACAGCACTTAGGGGCCACTTTTCCTGTTAAGATTGGATTTTAAGAGCTGTGTCATACTCCTTAACATTCCTTAAGTGGATTTCACTTTGACCTCCAGTGTTCCTGGCTAGTAAATCATATATATAGCTTCTAACATAACCAGCAACTGTACTACAGGTATTTATCAGAGGGTGTAATCCTAAACTCACAGTCACTGA
Source organism: Saccopteryx leptura (assembly GCF_036850995.1). NCBI lineage: Eukaryota > Metazoa > Chordata > Mammalia > Chiroptera > Emballonuridae > Saccopteryx > Saccopteryx leptura. Next base: position 222,213,777 of record NC_089503.1, on the reverse strand, counting down.
ATCAGAAAGAAATTTAATTGAGAAAAGTAGTATTTATGGAGGATTTCCAAAAAGATATATATATATAATAGAGTAAAAACCATTTCTGATTAATTTTGTCTTCCTTGTTAAGGCAATATCTGGAGAAAGAGATTTAAAAAAACATATTCATATTTTATTATATAAATAAATAATTTTGTTTTCCTGCCCTAGCCAAATAGCTCAGTTGATAGAGTATAGGGCTGAGCACAAAAGTTGCTGGTTCAATCCTAGTTAGGGCACAGACAAAAACAGATCATTGCTCTTGTCTCTCTCTCTCTCTCTCTCTCTCTCTCTCTCTCTCTCTAAAATCAATAATAATAATAATAGTTTTGTTTTGTTTGCTTAATAAAATAAAAGCTTCTGTTAACTGATGAGTTCCAGGGGTTTGGGGTTGTACCACAAAGGCTACTCTTATTATAAACTTGAATTATCAAATTTTCATAAAACCACATAAGAGTCTATTCGTGGGAATAAAAACAGAAAGTCAGATCTGCCCATCAGCACCAGATGGTATCAGTGATTACTTGCCTCAGTGTCACATTGCTCTTTGAACCTTTTTTATTTGTAAATAGGGAAATTGCTGTCTCATTCCTTGAAGCATTTTGTGTTCAATTATTTCCAACGATCTCATTATTCCGGTTGCCTATCTCATACTGAATGCTATAAATGTAATTGTGAGTGGGGGAAAAAATGTATGCAGCAAGAGAATTGACAGTCTTTTAATACTGAACTAGGAAACATTTTATGTGGCTAAAACAATTGAAAACAGCTTCCAAAAGAGTGTTTGAAGCAATGTACTTGAAGAGTTGACTGCGGGAAGATTTTAAGAGAAATGTTCATTTGTTCTTGGATCCCACAAGTATTTAGGGACACCTGCAATGTGTCAGACACCATGACATCTACTTCCTGCAGAGTTTTGCTTCTAATTAGATTTGCTTGCTTACATTTTGGTTATTTTCCACTTTTTTCTTGAAGGATAATATTCACATAGAAGCATGTACAATGTGTACAATAAGGGCACATGTTTATGGAAGGTGGGCGTATCCATGATGCCAGCGCTCAAACCAAGAAACACAATCTTACCAGCACCCTCAGGAGCCCCCCTTTGCCCCTTCCATTTATACCCTTCCCCCAAGTATAGTCATTTATCCAGACCTCTACAGGCATAATTTAGTTTGGTCCTTTTTCTGTATGATTGTTAGACACAGTAACTATAAACATGGAAAAATAATTTTATTTCTACTGCAAGATTGTTTTTAAAACTCATATTCATGATACTTCACAATGTTCTTTTGATAACCTACTGGAGAAATTTCTTCCTGGATTGTACTAATTGTGCCTCCCTCTCTTTGTACTGACTGATAGAATCTTTAGGACAAATATGTGTCCATGTTTCATGAAGAAACAGGACCCTGCAGCATGCATTTTGTATTTAGACGTCACTCCTGCCTCCATTATCTCTTCTGGATTCTAAGTTTCTTTTGTACTATTTCTTTCATGCCGTTATTTAATTTTTAATCTTATAATGTCAATCATGTTAAACCATTTATAATAGTTACCTATTACTATGTAGAAAATCACCTCAAAACTTAGCAGCTCAGAACAACAAACTTTTTTTTTTTTCATAGTTTTTGTGAGTCAAGAATCAGGGACCAGCCTGACCAGTGGTGGTGCAGTGGATAAAGCGTCAAGTTCGAACACTGAGGTTGCCTGTTGGAAACCCTGGGCTTGCCTGGTCAAGGCACATATGAGAATTGATGCTTCCTGCTCCCCCTCCCCTTTTCTTTCTCTTTTTCTCCTCTCTAAAATGAATTTTTATAAAATTAGGAAAAAAAAGAATCAGGGACCATCAGTTGGTTCTGGCTCAGAATAGTCTTTCAGGAGACCACAATCCAAGGGTCAACTGAGGCTACAATCAGCTGAGATTCAACCAGGGCTGGAGCTTCTATATCCACACTCCCTCACTTGGCTATTGGCTGGAGACCTCAGCTTCTCACCACATGAGCACCTTTATAGGGTTGCTTACAACATGGTGGATGGATCTTTCCAGAGGCAGAGAAAGAGAGGGAGGATAAACCCGAGATAGAAGTTCCAAACTTTGATACTCGTCTTGGAAATGACATGCCATTTTTTATGTGTGCTGTACCAGACCAACCTGGTTCAATGTGACAAAGAAGTACACAAGGGTACGAATATAAGAGAATGGAATCATTGGAGGTCATCTTGGAGGCAAGCTACCACTACCACATCCTTCAAATATTCTCTGAAACAATGTGAGTATATGAAAGTGTCAAATGTAGGTAGGGGTGGGAGGAGAAAGAAGCTTTGTATAATTTTATAGTAAGTGTAATTTTATGTTCATTCACAATTTATCTTATGGACTAATGGTACATAAGGCCACACAGACACTATACTTTTGTGTGAGATGGGGGAGGAGGTAACGAAAACAAGAAAGACCAATTATTTGAAATTTTAGCTGGTCTTAGCAAACTCATAAAGTTGTCCGAAACAACAAAGAATAACAGTGGGAGTTATTTTATTACTTTATAAGAGAAAAAAATTATACTTCATGTATTAACTAAAATGCTTTTGGTTCAAGTGTTAGAAAATTAAAATTAAATTGTCTTAAGGAAAAAAAGTGGAGTGATCTATGTATACTGACTCAAATAACTAACAGTTTTGGTGAGTAGTAGGAGGTAAGCCTGGTTTCAAGTACAGCTAAATTCAGGTTCAGTTTCTCTATCTATCTACTGTCTGTCTATCATCTATCTATCTATCTATCTATCTATCTATCTATCTATCTATCTATCTAATCTCTTGCTTCCTCCCTGTCTTTCTTAGAGACTCCCACACCTTAGCTGCAAGGGAGGCTGGGAAAGTGGGTATCTGGCATTTTCATCTTCAGTAGTGGAGACAGACTCTGCTTCATAATGTGAGGAATTCTTTAACAATAATTCAACATAAGCTGCTATGTAAGCACTGCCTTAAATAATATCAATACTTTGGAATGCCTGCTTTTTGCAGCACTGTTGGTTGGGTGATTGAACATCTACTTCCAACCAGTTTCTCTTGTGTTCCTTTTCACTATCAAGACTATAAAAACTGCCTGAGCAGGCAGTGGCAGAGTGAATAGAGCATTGGCCTGGGATGCTGAGGACCCAGGTTCAAAACCTCGAGGTCACTGGTTTGAGTGTGGGCTTGCTGGCTTGATCATCAGATCATAGACATGACCCCATGGTCACTGACTTGAGTCAAAGGTCGCTGGCTTGAGCAAGGAGTCACTGGCTCAGCTGGAGCCCCACAGTCAAGTCACATATGAGAAAAAGCAATCAATGAACAGCTAAGGTGCCACAACAAAGAATTGATGCTTCTCATTTCTCTCGCTTCCTATCTGTCTGTCTCTCCCCCTATCCCAGGCCCCCACTTTCTCTCTCACTAAAAAAAAAAAAAAAAAAAAGACTGGAAAAATTAACCTTTCTCCTAGTCTCCTGTGCAAGTAGTGTGGCCATAGCTTCAGAATTCTAAGAGAGAAAAGGTGCTGCTGACCCTCAGCTTTCCCACCACCTTGTGCACTTACATCATCTATGTTATAGCTGGAGCCTAGATCCCATGTAGGCACCAGAGGCAAACAATGTGAAACTGGAGGCAGCAGAAGTAAGAAGAGCAGAGCTGGGTCCCTGGTAGTTCCAATGAGCAGCTGAATCAATGCTACCAGTCAACAAATCACCCTTAGACTTCCTGTAATGAGCGCTACCAGTCAACAAATCACCCTTAGACTTCCTGTAATGAGAGACAAACAAACCCCTATATGACTAAGCCATCTTTAAGGCAGCTATATGCTCTAACCAAACTGGTAGAGTTCCAGGATAGAAACTAAAATAAAACCATCAAAATGACCCAAGCACAAGGGTCATGCATCATGGGAGGCGGTTTCCCTAAGGCATGATTATAGTCAAATAAGTTTGTAAATATGATATATATGTTTGCTCGCTTATAGTTTGCATGGGGTGTGGGAGACAGGCTGTAAGCTGGCAAGGTCCTCATAGCCTAAGTTATAGTTTTAAGACTAAACTTTTCCCCATACCCTTGACTGTTGCATGATGTGGGGTGGTACACTCTTATGAGGAACCCCATTTATGCCTCAGATAAGTGGCTTTGTATCAAAGACTTCCTTATTTGTATATTGGCTTAAAGGCTTTAGTTTCTATACTATAAAATGAGGCAAACCAGGGCACGCTGGCTGAGATCCTGCCATCAGCATTGCAGAGGAGAGGCAGCCAAGATGGCGGAGTGCTGAAGGAGAAGCCAGTTTGTGCAGAGAAAGAGATGGGAAACAGAGGTGAATAAGGCTGGTGGGGTCCTTGATTCTAGGAATACTCGGATTAGTCAGTGGCTTTGGGACCCCTGAATGGAAAGGGAAGTGTTTTTCCACTGTGTGTATTTTTCGCCCACCGGACGCGAGCTAGGATTAAAGGTAATGGCCCACCAGTTCTTGGCTCCATTGTTTCATTACCATCTGTCCAAATCAAATGCGAACCTGCATGGGCCATTCCAGCATTCAGCCAGAGGCTGCTTGCCCAAAGAACAACAGCACTTGTGACCTAGGAAAAAGGGGGGTGGGGGCATACAACAGTCCTGGAAGCTGTGTTGGTGCTGCCAATGCAGATTCCCTGAAAGCAATTGTGTGACATCTAAAGAGCTAAAAGCCAGGGAGAGCTTGCAACATGTCTCAGAAATCACTGCTGGGTGATCTGGAAGGGAAGAATGGGTTAAGGATAAGTGATTAGAATCAACCTGTGATGTATCCTTTTATCATTTTATCTCTCACCATATGCTCAGGCAATTATAGCCTGGGGAAATACTTATTACAGGAAAAGATTACAATTATCTGAAATGCTGGTGCTTTGAGGAAGGGTTGGCTATCTAGATATCATGGAGCAGAGCTGAGCATGATTTAGCAAAACAGTGCAATTATAAAAATTAAAATTATGAAACTAAAGTCTGCTAAGTAAAGACTTTCTGATTACCAAAACGGCACTTAAAACCCTGATATGATCTTGCCTCAGCCAGAACCTTCACAGGGCATTGAGTAGTAGGCCTAAGTTTAAAGAAAGATATGGCCTGACCAGGCGGTGGCGCAGTGGATAGAGCATCGGACTGGGATGTGGAGGACCCAGGTTCAAGACCCCGAGGTCGCCAGCTTGCACACGGGCCCATCTGGCTTGAGCAAAGCTCACCAGCTTGGACCCAAGGTCACTGGCTTGAGCAAGGGGTTACTCAGTCTGCTGTAGCCCTACAGTCAAGGCACATATGAGAAAGCAATCAATGAACAACTAAGGTGTCGCAACAAAAAAACAATGATTGATGCTTCTCATCTCTCTCCATTCCTGACTGTCTATCCCTATCTATCCCTCTCTCTGACTCTCTCTTTGTCTCTGTAAAAAAAAAAAAAAAAGATATGAGGATTTGGGGGATGTAGGGCCAGTAGCCACGGCCACCATCACAGCCACCTGGCCCGTGCAGGTTCGCATTAGATTCGGACAGATGGTAATGAAACAACAGAGCCAAGAACTGGTGGGCCATTAGCTTTAATCCTAGCTTGCACCCAGTTGGCAAGTAAGAACACACACTGGGCTCCAAAACCCACTCATTCAGTGCTCACAAAGCTACTGACTTACTGATTCTAGTTTCCTAGAATCAAAGGTTTCTAGCTTACCAGGCTTATTCACCTCTGTTCCCCATCTCCCTCTCTCTGCACAAACTCTACACAAACTGGCTTTTCCTTTAGCACTCCACCATCTTGGCTGCTTCTTCTCTCCGCCACATGGCCTTTCTCTGCTCTCCTCCTAATATGTAATCCCTCTTCCCTGGAACAACGTGATCTCTCTTTTAAACCTTCCTTTTAAAACCTTTTGGCGTGAAAGCCCTCCCCCAACACATATTAACATAATCACGCCCATCCCAAGCAAGAAGGGCAACTAATATTATCACCTGGGCAATGGGCTTCCACGTGGGCAGCTCCATTTTTAACAAAGTGAGCATAATATATTTTATCTGCCTAACAGGGGAGGATGCAGGAAAAACAATAAAGGTGACGAAGTTTGGAAAATGCTTAATTTTGTAAAGGCTTAAAAAATTGTGTTTATTGCATCCAGAGAAAAAGAGGTCATTTCTAATTTTAATAATCACCTCTAAGGCCCCTGGTTGGTTGACTCAGGAGTAGAGCGTTGGCCTGGTATGTGGAAGTCCTGGGTTTGATTCATGGCCAGGACACACAGAAGAAGCACCCATCTGCTTCTCTACCCCTCCCCCTCTTCTTCCTCTCTGTCTCTCTGTTCCCCTCCTGCAGCCAAGGCTCCACTGGAGCCAAGTTGGCTCGGGCACTGAGGACGGCTCCATGGCCTCCACCTCAGGCATTAGAATGGCTCAGGCAGAAATGGAGCAATGCCTCAGATGGGCAGAGCATCACCCCCTGGTGGGCATGCCAGGTGGATCCTGGTAAGGTGCATGCGGGAGTCTGTCTGACTGCCTTCCCACTTCTAACTTTGGAAAGATACAAAAACAAAAACAAACAAACAAACAATATATATATATATATAATCACCTCTAAGCTCAGGATGTACTGTTATAACAAAATCGGAATGATATTCAATTCTGTTCCTTTCCCATGGGAGTCAGAACTTCATACATGCATTAATTGGGGTGCATTGTCTGTTGTTTTGCTCCCTCAAGAAAAGTATTCTGTCTTTCTTGGGAAAGAGTGACTCACCAAGATGTGATGAAAGTGTTAGAGTTGCAGTTAAGCAAGACTGGTGGAGACAAAATACCTGGGCAAGGCAACTTTAATAACTTCTGCAGAAGGGTGTGCTGCCGCTAGTGAAAGCCAGCCAGCAAGGGCGAGGGCAGAGGGTTGGGTTCTATTTTAAATACTAACAGAGGCTCTAGGCTACGTCTTGCCCCATTGGCTAAGGTGCTGACTGTACAATGTTACTCTTCCCAGATTAGCTAGTTTAAATGGCAGCACAAAGGGAGCGGTGGGGATAGCGTTAACTTTGGGAAATTATTGCTTGAAATTAAGTGAGAGGGGCTGAGAAAATTGCTGTTGAAGCAAAGAACATGAGGTAAATAAGTTGTTTTCTGGCCCTAGCCAGCTGGCTTCCCCCTCTCCTTCCTCTCTGTCTCTCTCTTCCCCTCCCGCAGCCAAGGCTCCATTGGAGCAAAGTTGGTCCGGGCGCTGAGGATGGCTCCATGGCCTCTGCCTCAGGCGCTAGAGTGGCTCTGGCCTCAGCGGAGCAACGCCCCAGATGGGCAGAGCATCGCCCCCTGGTGGGCATGCCGGGTGGATCCAGGTCCGGCGCATGTGGGAGTCTGTCTGACTGCCTCCCTGCTTCTAACTTCAGAAACACACACACACACACACACACACACACACACACACACACACACACACAAGCTGTTTTCCTTCAAAAGCTTCTTTTGTCACCTACAGGAGAGAGTTCCTATAAAATTACAATTCTTCTGTGTTTCTACGAAGGAGTCCTGCTTTACTGTAGAGAGAGTGAAGAGTAGAGAGAGAGTCACCATATTTTATGTGTTTTGCACCATTGAGGATAAAAGTCTCAGGAGGAACGGAATGGAACATGGAGGGGGCTGGAGGAAAAGGTGAGGAGATAGGAAAGGGTCTGATACTGACCCTGACCCATCTCATGGCAGACTCCTGGGCTGGAGCACATGACTCTGAAAAGGAAACCCTACAAAGGTCCAGAAGCCCCGCAGAACTAACTCCAGTGTTCTGGTGTCTGACTCAACATAGCCCCACAGGCCCGGACCCACTGTCTGCGCAAACTTCAGGCTCCCTCCTCGCAAGCTGCTAACCATCCGGTGAGTGGGACAGGTGGTCCTCCACTTTGAGTCCACACACACCAGTCATGCAATCACCCTTTGAGGATGTGTGATTACCCCACCCTGCAGCTAAGGCCTCCCACCAAATGAGTGGGAGCATCGCTCATACATGACATTGAAATTGGACTGGGACACTAAGAGCTATTATTAAAATGTAACCAATGGTCATAGACTGAGACATACAGATGCTCATTGATTGGCTCAGGTCATACTACTCAAAATTTATAGAAGAAAAATTTGAGCCCTGTCTTCTCTCTCATATAATTTGTATAAAGTTGGCCCAGTTGTCTAATATAACATATGTATACTTGGTTATCTACAACTGATGGAAAGGGATGGAAGGAATTAAATTTGTTATAAAGTTTTTTATTAAAAATATAATTGGAGCCTGACCAGGCGCAGTGGATAGAGCATCGGACTGGGACATAGAGGATCCAGGTTTGAGACCCTGAGGTTGCCAGTTTGAGCGCAGGTTCATCTGGTTTGAGCAAAGCTCACCAGCTTGGGCCCAAGGTCATTGGCTTGAGCAAGGGGTCACTCAGTCTGCTGTAGTCCCACATTCAAGGCACATATGAGAAAGCAATCAATGAACAACTAAAGTGCTGCAACGAAAAATTAATGTTTCTCATCTCTCTCCCTTCCTGTCTGTCTATCCCTATCTGTCCCTCTGTCTGACTCTCTCTGTCTCTGTCACAAAAAAACCCAAAAAACATTATATATATATGGAAAAATGTAACTGATGGATACAGGTTAAACATAAAGAATTTCCTGATGATGAGTACTGTCAAACATTAAAATGCAACACAGAGATACAAGTTATTTCTCGTGGAAAGTCTTTAAAAACAGACTGCAGGGGTTAGTTGCATCCCAGCACTTAGCAGATGAATAACTTAGATGGTTTCTTCTAGATTGTTTTCCTCATAATTCCTTCTTTAGACCAAAGAAAAAAGTATATGTATTTATATTTTACTTCCTTCCAAAAAAGATTTTAGGTGATTTATAGGAAAACATAATATTACAAAAATTAAGAATATAAAAATAGCCTGACCTGTGGTGGCACAGTAGATAAAGTGTCAACCTGGAATGCTGAGGTTGCCGGTTCGAAACCCCAGGCTTGCCTGGTCAAGGCACATATGGGAGTTGATGCTTCCTGCTCTCCCCCCTTCTCTCTCTTTCTCTCCTTTCTCTCTAAAAATGAATAAATTAAAATTTAAAAAAGGAACACAAAAATATTATAGTGAAAAAAATACTCAAATAGAGTGGTAAGACAAGAGTTTTTTTAAAGTAAGGAAGTAGATTTGTCTTTTGCTTTGCAAGGAGAGTAAAAACCATGCCAATAGATATAGCCTGTCAATTTGTGGTGGTGAAGTTCACCGCAATGAAATGACCCTGAGAAATTAGTAGACTTGGGCAAACTGTCTGCAGTACTCATAGAAGCACTTCTCACTGTCCTCCTGCCACTAATTAAATAAACCCTCAGGACTGCAGTGCTCCAAAGGAACGCCTGATCAAGTCACCTAGACATAATTCTTCTATCTGTTCTAAGAAGTATTAAGTGAACTCAGAGATTTACGCCACATGACACGATTCTCAATTCCCAACACAGTCAGTCCAGGCCATAGGAGGCCACCCAATACAGTCACAAGGTAATGGTTTCACCTGTTTTCTTCTCTTCTTTACCTGTGTCACTTCCTTTCAGAGAGACACTCTGAGCAATGGCCTGCTCTAAATGCAGGCAAGTTGAGTTTCATGGTATTCCACTATCTCTTTAGTTTTTGTTAACAAAGGGAATAAATGAACAACGAATCAGTAACAAGAAACTGAATTATAGGCATGGTAATTGCTGAATTAATCAATCATAAAGGGCAAGGGAAAATGAGGGGTCAGCTTCCCTGGGCTGGCGTGCATATACTAAAGGATCCCCTCAGATCTTTTCTCCCTTCATTCCCTTTCTCCTCACACGTCTGTGCCAGCACCCCCACAGTGAGCTAAGCACCAGCTGCTCCCGAGTGCCCCCTAGTGCCCACTCCTGGAAAACCCTCACCACCATATTCCTCACTTGAAATGCTTCTCTCCTCCTAATTATCTCACCCCTGCTCTTTTCCAAAACTCATTCTTTCCACAAAATCTCCTTCTTGTCCCAAACCTCTGTGCTTAGAGTTTTTCACTGAATTCCTCCAGCATCTAGTCACATCCTCACAATTTAATAGTCGTCAGCTATGACCTTGAACTTGTCCTTAGTTGTTTCATTTTTATGTCTTCTTTCCCTCAAAGCATCATAAAGTCATGAGGGTTGGATCTGCAGGTCCAGACACTGTCTGAGTTTTGATTTGGCCAATTCGATCAGGCCCAGCAGGCCCCACACTTAGCTGTGAACTGGACACAAAAACAAGCAAGAATCTTATGGAGGAAACGTGCTTTGGCCACAGGGACTGAAATGTGAAGTCATTTTCCTTCTTCTACCCCACCCCTCCCCTTCTCTTTACTGTGAATATTAAGTGCCTAATCTTTTTATTGCTCATGCTATGTGGCCCAAATGGCAGCAAATCCACCAGTAGTGAAATGCTGCTGTATTCTATGGTCCTGAAAAGCGAGCAGGATGACAGTGCCCGAGGCTTTTGCATATTTTGCAAAAACATCGCCAGTCCTGCCTGTGTGTCTTCTGAGGCCCGGTCCTGCGTCACTGAGAAAAATGCTTCTTTGTACGAGACACATCTCCCTTTGGTTCCCATCCCTTCGCGTGGGCTTTTGATAATCTCATAGTAGAATATCTTTTATACTTCCATCTCAGGCACAGGCTCTATGGTAAAAGAAGTTAGTTAGTTACCTGCTCAGGAAAATGTTCGTTTTCCAAGAGTGGGTGGCTTTTGAAAAGAAAATTTAACAAGAGGATGTGGAAAGTTAAGTCTTCCTTCGAAGAGTATGAGCTCCAATTTAAAATAAAACTGCTGGTAATTACTATTACGTGTATTCTTTTTGTCTCCTTCTGAAAATGGACACTTGATGCTCAAAATTTAGTGTCATAATGTTATGTACTATGAAGATTTTCAACCTTTAATTTTATTTTCCTTTGACTCACTCTGAGTCCTGGCTTTTGTGAAGGTTAATATTAGTTCTCCCCTCCGTGGATATACAGACTTCTAAGGGACATTTTTGAAAGGAGAATTATAAAATTTCTGCATAAAAAATAATACAAATACGAACTCTGCTTGTTTCATACCTTCAGAAAACAGCGACACACAATTCGTAGGCATAAAGGAGACATTCGGCTTCTGAATCCTTCCTGAACTTTAGCCATTAGATGGTAACTCCTTCAACTTCCTACAACTGTGGCAGCAAATCTATCTGCATTTATTGCCAACCTTCCCTGTTTCCTCCCTCTTACAACCAAAGGCCAATTCTTTCTGACACAGTCTAAATCCTGTTTCAGAGATCTCACTCTGGCCACTGTATCTTCAGCCTCTTCTCCCCACTGACTGCTTCCCATCACTGACTGACCATAACTTTACTCTATTTAACAACAACAACAAAAAGGAAAACACACACAGAAAAGCATTCCTTTCCCCTTTCATTCTCTCTAGACAATTCCATCCACCCAGTTTCAAGTATGTGTGACTTCCAGCCTCTCTTCCAACCCCGACTGTTGGATTGTCATCTCTGCACAGCTCACAAGACGTCCCAAGTTTGTTCAAAACTAGACTTGTGATCTTTGTTCCACTGCCACTCCTCCTGTGCCCACCATCTCAGGAAGTCATGCCACCTATTTTTTCACACCAGAAGCCTGAAGGGTACTTTTTTAAAAATAAATTTATTGGAATAACAATAGTTAATAAGGTTCTATAAAGTTTGAAGTGCACAATTCTACGATACATCATCTGTATATTTCATAATATGTCCACCCCCAAAATCAAATCTTCAGTCCAATCTCCTCTGGAAGGTATTTTTATCACAACCCTCTCTTTCACCTTCCACCCTCCAACACTCACACAGTGTTACACGTTCTACCTTCTGAACACAGCTCAGATCAACTCACTTCTCCCCGTCTCTGCTGCTAAGAATGGAGCCCAAACTACGCAAACATCTTTGTCACTATATAAGAGCCCCTGAAACAGTTTCCGGGTGGCACTTCTTCATGTCTTGCCATTGGGAACTGGCACTCAAGATGAGGACTTAAAGAAGTCAAGTACTCCTTATGACAGAAAGAGCCACAAATAATTGAGGGCTAGACATCTCCTCCAGTTATTAAATAATATCTGAATTGATTCTGCTACACCCAACCTGGTTTTAAAACTGATAGTTAGTAACAAATACCAGAAACATCTGAAACACTAAAAAATGTAAAATTATAATCCCAGGCTTGTCGTAATATGGTGATACTAGGATACTAAGGATCTCTGATAAAAGATTATTTCTAAAGACTCATCTTACCTCCAAAGAGAGCCAGAACTATTTCCTCCCAGAGCAAAATGGTTCCGTTGTAAACTCAACTACATATTGCAGTTACCTGGAGAGTTTAAAAAATACTGAAGACTAAGCACCACCATTAGAGATTCTTTTGTAATTGACCTGTGCATTAGGATATTTATCATCTCTCGGGTGATTCTAATGTACAGCCAAGACTGAGAACCACCGTCCTAGAGGAAACAGGTGTTTAATGGCATGCCGAGGACCAGCTATGTCTACAAAGCAATTCAAAGCTTGATCACTTTCCTGGACCATAAGCTCCTCGCTGAAAATTTGCCTTTAAGGGTCAATCCATCTTCAAGGCAACAACTTGCGTTAGCCAGAGAACGAGCTAATTGAGAAAGCCACAAAATTGATGGAAACAGTAGCATTCCACCTCTACTTGAAATTGTTGATAATATTAATATGGACAGATATAGTTAAACTTTATTTTTTAAAATTCATTAAAAAGTACAAATATAATGAATAAAAACAATTTTACATTCCAGATTATCTCTGAAGCCCAAGATTAGTTGTCCTAAATCCTCCACCTTATTCTCATTTTTAAATATCCATTTGATTGGGTGTCATCCCCAGAATTTAATTCTTTAAATTAAAAACGTACTCTTTGCCTGGCCTGCAGTGGCGCAGTGGATAGAGTGTCGACCTAGAATGCTGAACTTGCCAATTCAAAACCTTGGGCTTGCCCAATCAAGGCACAAGCAAGCAAGCAAAACTATGAGTTGATACTTCTTGCTCTTCCCACCTCTCCTCTCTCTGTAAAACCAATAAAGTCTTTTAAAAACTTACTCCAAATGTTAGTATACATTTCCTGATCTCCATTCTAAAAATGGATTTTTTCATCTAAGAATAGAATTATTTTCATGAAGATTTATCATTGGGACGTTTTAAAAGAAAAGAGACCAGTTGTATGATGTAAAGGGAAACTTGAAAACACAGAACATCTAAGAAAGCTACAAATATAATCAGTCATCAATTAAGAACATGGTTCAGTGAAGTCCTTCTTGTGATGTCCATTCCCTATCACTTTATAATTTTTAAAATATTTGTGACATCCATAATAGTGAGCAGTGTGCTATTTTAATGTATTAATAATTGAATCAATTGTATCTGTCCTCCGAAGCGATAAGAATATATTCTAGACAGGGCTGACATTCAACTAGTGTACACTGCACATTGCTCTCACTGCAACAATAATCTTCTGGTGGCATTTGCTTTAAAGGGTTATTTTCAGTATCACACTATTTAAACATTTTTTAAACCCAGGATCAGAGGTAAGCAGGTGAACCAGCACTCCATAAAATAAAATAAACAAAACAAAATAAAACAAAAAACTGCTTTATATCTGTGGTGGGCTGAATGATGACCCATTACAAAAATCCATGTCCTACTCCCCAGAACCTGTGAATATTCTATTATAAAAGAATGAATGTTGCCTGACCAGGTGGTGGCACAGTGGATAGAGCATTGGCCTGGGGTGCAGAGGACCCAGGTTTGAAATCCCAAGGTCACTGCTTGAGCACATCTGGCTTGAGCATGGGCTCACCAGCTTGAGTACAGAGATGCCGGCTTGAGTGTCAGATCATAGACATGATCCCATGGTTGCTGACTTGAGCCCAAAGGTTTCTGGCTTGAGCAAGGGGTCACTGGCTTACCTGTAGTCCCTAGGTCAAGGCACATATGAGAAAGCAATAAATGAACAACTAATGTTGTAGACCACAAGTGGCAAAAAGCCTTTGTAAATTTGAGGCTTAGCAAAAGGCTAAGTTCTCCCCCCTCCACCTCCATATTGGCTTTGATGCTGAGTATTTGCACTCACTTTACTTGCTTGCTTAAGTTGCTGGAAGCAATTTACATGCTCCTCCTCTTACTCTTTGTTTGTTCAGATGGTCATTGATTTTGCTTATGTATGGTGGGGGGATTCCTGTTTATGCCTTGGGAGAGTTCCTGTTTTTGCCTCAGATATGTTACTTCGTATCAAGGACTTCCTTGATTTGCATATGGCTATATAATAAAGCAAACTGGGACTATGGGGGACTCAGATATTTCCATCAGCATTGAAGAGGCCTCCCAATCTCATCCTTTTTTTTTTTCCAGAGATAGAGTCAGAGAGAGAGATAGACAGGGACAGACAGACAAGAACGAAGAGATAAGAAGCATCAATCATTAGTTTTTTGTTTCATATTGCAACACCTTAATTGTTCATTGATTGCCTTCTCATATGTGCCTTGACCGCGGGCCTTTAGCAGACCGAGTAACCCCTTGCTTGAGCCAGCGACCTTGGGCTCAAACTGGTGAGCTTTTTGCTCAAACCAGAAGAGCCCTCACTCAAGCTGGTGACCTCAGGGTCTCAAACCTGGGTCTTTCGCATCCCAGTCCGATGTTCTATCCACTGCGCCACCACCCAGTCAGGCCCATCCTTTTTTCTTAATGAGTCTGTTTTCTTAATTCCACATCATTCTCACTCAAGACCCAGAATTACGAGCTGCGCTGGTCCAAGGCAAGTGGCGCCCGAACAGAGGACTTGAGTACGAGGAAACTAAACTGAAGGCAGGAGATGGAACTTCCCAAGTGAAGTGTGCACAGTGAGTAAAGAAAGTTTTGGGGGAAAGTAGTCAGGAGTAAAAAATTATAGGGCAGTTAGGGTAAAAAATAAGGGACCTTCTTATAGAAATGTTTCTATATGAGGACAAATTGTTGTCTGAAGAGTATCAGGGTGAGCCAGAAACAGAGGGATGTGAATATGAGGATAACTTGGAGTCTGAGGATGACTCGGGGGATAAAAAATCCCAGGCTATGCCTGCCTTAGCCGCGGGGCCTCTGCTGCCTTCGGCTCCTTCCTACAATCAACCCTCTGCTCCTCCGTTCCCTTATCGGGCTGATTCCAGAGTCTATAGCTAAAAATCTGGGAATCCCCTCTCAAACAATCTATAGACCAGGCTCAAAATATAGGGGAAACAATAAATGGCTTTACTTGTTTTCCTGTTATAGAAAGACAGGACAATATGGGGAGACTAGTGCGAGAACATGAACCTGTAACTTTTAGAACTCTGAAAGAGCTTAAACTTGCTTGTGTTCAGTATGGGCCTACTGCCCCTTTTACACTTGGTTTATTAGATACTATTAAGGCAAAGACTCTTCCCCCAAATGACTGGAAGGCGATTGCTTGTGCTTGTCTCTCTGGGGGTGATTATTTGCTGTGGAAGTCAGACTTTCATGAAAAGGCCATATAGGTAGGGGAGAAATCTCAGCATAGTCAACCTGAGCCACCAGTTACAGTGACTATAGAATTTGAGAATGGATAGGAGACTCAGGTATTAGGAAAGTTACAGCTTTTCCTGTTATGGTCTAATTTTCTTTAATGTTTTAACTATAATCTTCTGAACTATCATTTTGTTTCTTTCTTATTCTTTGCCTGGAAATTGAGGCAGGGGACCTGTGTTGGATCTGACTATAGAAAATATCCCAGCAGCTGCCAAGAGCAAATTTTCTCGGGGAGATTTTGTTTATGTAGGTAGAGAGCAGAGCATTTACCTGGCAGCTGTGGCTGATGCTATGCTGTGAGAACACTCCAGCAAGGATAAACCCTCCTCGGCACACCCGGAGGGAGCTCACCCACTATACGGAAATGACTCAGTGCTAGCCAGGCAGCCTCCTGACCTTTTTTGGCCATTTGCCCTAGTATAACATCCTATTGGCTGAACCCATGTATATAAGCTAGTTTACTTCCTGAATAAAGTGGATCTGCGTCACTGAACCTGGTCCCCGGAGTCGGGTCTCTGCATCTCTGTCATCCTCACCCCTGGTGTGCCTTGTCCACATGTTTAGTCACATCCTTCAGTCCCTCTGTCAGAAAATGCCCTGACTCAAATCAGGCAGGCATCTTTCTAATCTGGTTGTGCTCTGAAATCCCGGGTTTCTCTCTGGTTTGTCTGGTTCATCTAATTCTTGTTTCTGTTTAGTCTTTGTTTAATGTTGTCTAAAATGTGTCTGTTTTTAAGTCCTGAATTAAGTTCTTTTTTGCATGAAAACCTTGGAAATGCTAGCTCTAATATTTAGAAAAAAATAAAGTGATTTTAGAACTTGTAAGGATCACTCATTTAAATTTAAATAGAATAGAATGTAGATCCTTAAGCCTTACTAATTTGGTGAGTGCATTGTGAGGTGTGTTCAGAGTTAGGAGCCAAATAGCAATTCAAGTATTAGGATTAATCAGTTATATGTTATACTTGTGTTTTTTGTGCGTAAATTGTCTTATGTGTAAGGTTATACTCCAGTAAGCAAAACAAAGGAACTTAGCAAAATTAAGCAGGGCCCTAATAAGTCATTTCAAGAATTTGTCTCAAGCTGCTTCAGGCAGTTAGAAGAATAGTATAAGGATGCTAATTATGCTAATTCTGCTTCTCAGGTTACATCCTGCAAAAGGGGCCCCAAGAAAATTGGTGATTTGGCTCCACTGATTTTGGCAATTGGATTCAAAAAATAGGTCAGGAGCGCCCTGAAATGGAACTAACAATACAAGGGCATAAATTTAAAGGATTATTAGATACTTACACTGATGTATCTGTTATTGCTAAGCTACATTGGCCTCCTTCCTGGCCCACTTATGCAGCAGCCACAGAATTACAAGGTATAGGGCAGAGTAAATCCCCTCAACAAAGCTCTAGTTTTCTACAATGGGAAGATAAAGAAGGTCATTCTGGATTTTTTAAGCATTATGTGCTCCCTGGATTGCCTGTTAATTTGTGGGGTAGAGATGTTTTGAAAAATATGGGAGCATTGCTTGTTAGTCCTAATGGTTTAGTTAATACTCAAATGCTTCATCAGGGATTTTTGCCCACTAAGGGACTAAGGAAAAAACAGCAGGAAACTCTCACCACCATAGATGTGGCACCTAATACCAGAAGGCGTGGATTAGGATATCAAAATTTAGCATAGGGGCCTTGGTAGCTCCTGCTACCCCAATAATGCATTGTGCAGACCCAATTACTTGGAAATCAGATAATCCTTTATGGGTAGACCAATGGCTCCTTTCTCAGGAGAAAATTAAGGCAGCTGCTCGATTGGTAAAAGAGCAGTTACAGCTTGGGCACATTAAACCATCTAATAGCCCATGGAATACACCTATATTTTTTATTATAAAGAAATCAGGGAACTGGAGGCTATCTCGTTCTATTAATTTTTTCTATAGTTTTTCTGGAGGCTATCTCAAACAAGATTTGAGAGCAATAAATAAGACTATGGAAATTATGGGTCCTCTCCAGCTAGGACTCCCTTCTCCTACTGCCATTCCATGGAATTTTCACCTTGTAATTATTGACTTGAAGAATCACTTTTTTACTATTCCTTTAAGCTCTCATAATTATAAGCATTTTGCCTTCAGTGTTCCTTCACTTAATTTCCAGGCTCCAATGGAGCGATACCAGTGGAGAGTTTTGCCTCAAGGTATGGCTAACAGTCCTACCTTGTGCCAAAAATATGTTGCTCAAGCTATCTCTCCAGTGAAGGCTACACTCTAAAGTGTACATAATTGACTATATGGATGATATTCTTATTGCTTATCCAGATAAAGACACTGTGTTGACCATCTTTCAACAACTAGAATATTCTTTGAAAGAATCAGGACTTTATATAGCTCCTGAAAAGGGTACAGTAATCTTTACCTTTCTCTTATTTAGGACAAATTATTGAGGGACAATAAATCTGTCCACAAAAATTAGAAATCAGGACAGATCATTTGCAAACTTTAAATGATTTCCAGAAATTATTAGAAGACATTAATTGGCTTAGACCTTCCTTGAAATTAACTACCGGGGAACTGAAGCCACTTTTGGATATTCTTAGAGGTTTGCTGCGGGACAGCAAGCTTTAAAGCTTGTAGAAAAAGCCTTGCAACAAGCACAACTAAAAGGCATAAATCCTGAAGAATCAATTGCCTAATTTGTCCCTTGAGTTACACTCCAACGATACTATTGTGTCAAGCTTCAGGTCCTATTGAATGGATTCATTTAGCTGTTACTCCTAAGAAAGTTTTATCTCCGTATTTTGATCTTGTCATCTCCTTGATTATCAAGGGGCATAGGCGACTCTTACAGCATATATAGGTTTTGAGCCTCAAATTATTGTTGTTTCTTTTTCAAAGGATCAACAACAATGGCTCTGGGAAACTTCTGCTAAATGGCAAATTGCTTTTGCAAATTTTACAGGCCAAATTGATTCTCACTACCCAACTGATAAAATAGTTCAATTTTCATTAATTACTACATTTGTCTTTCCTAAGACAGTTGTTAATAAGCCCATTCCTGAAGCACCTACAGTCTTTACTGATGGGTCCAGCTCAGGAATAGCAGGCTTAATAATCGATGGACAAGGTTATACTAAAACAGTCACCTTAAAATCAGCTCAAAAAGTAAAATTACATGCCATTATCACAGCTCTTCAGCACTTGCCACGTTCCTCCTTTAATCTGTATACAGACAGCAAATATTTACTTATGGTTGTTTCCACTATAGAGACTGCTGTCTTAGGGACAACTGCTGATGAGGAACTATTGTATTTCAGCAATTTCTCCTTCTTCAAAGACTTGTATGTCAACATACAAGTCAACCTAGAGCTCCATGTTTTATAGGACATACTCGAGCTCACTCCATGCTCCCTGGAGCTTTAGCACAAGGGAATGCCCTTGTTGATCAAGCTACCCAAAAGAAAATTATTGGAGTAACCTTGACAGATCAAGCAATCCAGTCTCATACTATTCATCACCAGAACGCTGCAGCCCTGCGTAAACAGTTTCAACTTTCTCAGAAGGCAGCACAGCAGATTGTAAAATCCTGTCCAAGGTGTCCTATACTACAATCTGTCCCTTCGTTTGGAGTTAACCCTCGAGGACTCCTACCAGGACAGTCTTGGCAAATGGATGTTACTCATATACCTTCATTTGGCAAACAGTCCTATGTCCACGTTACAGTGGATACTTATTCTGGATTTATAGTAGCCTCTGCCAGAACAGGAGAGGCTGCTAAGCATGTTATAGCTCATTGTATATCCATATTTTCTATTATTGGACTTCCTAAACTGGTTAAAACTGACAATACTCCTACATATGTAGGAAAAGCATTTACTATATTTTGAAAAAACCTTTCGAATTACGGGTATTTCTTACAATCTTTAAAGTCAAGGTTTTATTAAAGGGTACCCAGCAAATATTTAAGGTCAATTTTAAAAAATATATAAAAGGGGGAGTCATATCCTGGAACTCCTGCAAATCTACCTTATCATGCTTTTTACTTAAAAAAATGTTTTTGAATGCTGATGTACAGGAGACGCCAAACATCTTTCTCCTGCAAACATCTACCCTCTTTTATTTGATCCAGCTAATAACACTGTTTTGTCTTTTTCCAAATAGTTCCAGATATATGGAAAAAGTTTATTTAGGCAGATGAGGACCATCTAACCCAGGGGTCTCAAACTCAACTCAGCATGTGGGCCGCAGAGCAAGATCACAGCCGTTCGGCGGGCCGCACTAGGTCTACAAAAGGCAACTGTTACGCAACACTTTTCTCACTGCAGTTGAAAACAAAAAAAAATCAGTACAACAAGCACAATCGTACATGCAGTTTACTCAGTGTCACAAAACAACCAGAAACTGTAGTTCACATCACAACTGCTGTTAACTAAGCTAACATCTAGCTAGGATGCTAGAGAAATGAAAAATACAAGTAGGCCCCTAGGCTTACTTAATTTTATCCAAAATATTTTGAACTTCGTGGATTAGTCTGCGGGCCGCACAAAAGAGGGTAGATCTAACCCCTCAGCGAGATCTTCTGAGCATGGCTTTTAAGGTCTGTTATGACCAAGAGGCAGATAAAGCCCAAAAGAGATCAGGTGAAATACCAGCTCTTGGTATATGCCCTTAAAAACTCCAACACCCCAAAGGGGCCTCATAGGGCTCTATCTGGGCCCTGCTTCAATAGTGGAAAGGAATGTCATTGAGCTAAAGCCTGCCAGGCTTACATGCCTTTGCTGTGGGGTAAAGGGGACACTAAAAGGTAAGCTGCCCCCTTGCTCCTCTAAGGGAGGGTTCAGTCTCTTCTAGCCCTGCTCCAGCCACCTGTGACCTAACCTTGCCCAGCCTCCTGAGACTTGCCACTGAAGGCTAAAGGTGCCCAGGGCTGTCAGCCCCATCTCACATCACTGTGCACAAGCCTAGGGTATTTCTTCCAAGTAGCAGGTAAACTGATCTCATTTCTTATGGACACAAGGGCCACTTACTATGTCTTGCCTGAATATTTGGGTTTTTATTCATCCCTCAAAAATCTCTGTTGTGGGTGTTGATAGTCCTATTTTCTGCTGCTTTATTTATCTCCTTTATTCCTCTTGCCTCAATGCTCCATGCCTATTTTAGGCTGGGGCCTGCTCCTAAGTTAGACAGATTTACCTTTGCCACCCAGCACAGTGTATCCCAAGGTTCTCTTCACCACACCATGGTTGCAGAGCTCCAGGAGAAAGCATTCTGGTCTCATCTCACCAGGCTGAGGAGAACAGAAGCTCCATCTTCACACATGCCTGCAGATGGCTTTTCCAGTCTACCTGAATCATTACCAGCTAGAAGCAGCAGTTATTGGGACTTGGATGCGAGCTGCAAAGTATAGAAATGTGACAACAATTCCAGTGCCATGCAGACTTTTCCTGGATGTGTTTCCTAGCCTCCTGCTCCTTGTGACAGCTCTTAATGGACAGAACTAGGGTTGGGTTGTATTTGCAGGGATGTGGAATGGTGATGGTGCCAACTTGGACTTGGTGAACATGTTAAGGACATTCAAAACAGCAAAGACTCTTTTATAGATTCTGTTATATTGGCTAAGAATCTGCTTGATCATCTAAAAGGCTTTAATCCCTTTAATGTATTAGAATACTTGTTTGGGTATCTGTTAGCATTGGCTATACTAATTTTGTGTTTATTCTGTATTTTTTTCAGTCTGCCTCCAAATTGGAACCTAGGAAACTAGGAAATCAAATAAGTGCAAATCTCAGCACACAAATTAAAAAGAAAAAAGAAAAGGGGGATATGTTGTAGAGTGCAAGTGGCCAAAAGCCTTTGTAAATTCAAGGCTTAGCAAAAGGCTAAGTTTTTATTCATCCCTCAAAAATCTCTGTTGGATCCCTCCACCTCCATATTGGCTATGATGCTTAGTATTTGCACCCATTTCACTTGTTTGCTTAAGTTGCTGGAAGCAATTAACATGCCTTTCCTCTAACTCTTTGTTTGTTCAGATGTTGGTTGATTTTGCTTATGCATGGTGGGAGGATTCCTGTTTATGCCTTGGGAGAGTTCCTGTTTTTGCTTCAGATGTGTAACTTTGTATTAAGGACTTCCTTGATTTGCATATGGCTATATAATAAAGCAAACTGGGGCTATGGGGGACTCAGATATTGCCATCAGCATTGAAGAGGCCTCCCAGTCCCATCCTTTTTTCTTAATGAGTCTGTTTTCTTAATTCTGCACCATTCTAACTCAAGACCCAGAATTATGAGCTGCACTGGTCCGTGGCAAACTAAGGTGATACAATAAAATATTGATGCTTCTCATCTCTCTTCCTTTCTGTCTGTCTGTTCCTATCTGTCCTCTCTTTTTTCTGTCTCACTGTCTCTCTCTCTCTCTCTCTCTCTTGCTTAAAAAAAAGGAATGTTACTTGATATGGCAAATGATGTGATTAAGTTAAAGATTCTAAATATCCTTAATCCAAGAGAAGTTTATCTTGGATTAGCTGGGTGGGCCCTAAATGTAATCACATGTATATTTTATCACATCAAATTCATATTGAAATATCCCCTAATTTTTGTGAGCAGTATATTTTTATAAGAGCAAGACAGTGGGAACTTTGAGCACTTTCCAGGGACTGTGTGAGGCAGATGTCTAAAGGCAGCTTGGAGGAGGTTGAGCCATGTGTCATGCTGTGTCACTCCTACAAGGAAAGGTGCAGCAAGAGGTCCCCACTGTCATTAAACTAACTGAACTAATCTTCTGAAAATGAGTTGACAGGCAAAAACAGACTTTAAAGTAGTCAAGAATTACTCAGGTTACACACTGATGCTTTTTACTGTTATCTACGCTGGCAGAATTGATACAGACTTGAGCAATTATTTGGGGACCTTATCCATGAAAACAACTAATGTATTTTTTACACCATAGAAAAGCCATTAACTGAATTCCTCAAATAGCTTTTCAGTGTAGATACATATTACAATATTTAGTAAAAGTTAGGATGAGGTAAGTTTTTCTTAAATTTCTTCATTCTCCATAATCCCAAAGTTTAAATGAGATCCTTTTGCTTATTGATTGGCTACAAAGAAAATAAAGCTACCTGCTCACATTTAATCCTGGCTTGGCTGGTATTCAAAGCCCCCTCTCCCCCTCTTTGGCTGGAAGGCAAGCATATGAAAACAATCTCAGAGCAGTGAATGTTGCTGGGGGATAATGGATGACCTCAATTCTAACTGAGTGCGTTCCTAGAACAATTAATTTTCAGGGCTGATTCTGATTTCTAATTTCCTTCCCGAAGTACATCATCTCAATCAAATACTGTAAACTTGACACCAAAGCTTCAGAAATAAAATAGGTAATAGAATATATCCAATCCCTAGCCTCCCCTCCCATTCTTCAGTTCCCAATATAAAGGACTTTTGTCAGACATGGCTTTACAGACTCATGCCAAAGTCAAGTTTATTTAAGACTACAATTAGACTTCTCTGTAAAAGAGTGGTCATAGCTTCATTCAGTACCCTTTTAGTGTGTGCATAATTACTATGTGACACTCACCTTCACTCTAATATTCATTTCCAAATTCTGCTGTTAATACCACCAGGCTAGGATTACTAAATAAGATTTACCATCAAAACTAAGTGGGAAAGGCCCTGGCCGGTTGGCTCAGCGGTAGAGCATTGGCCTGGCGTGCGGAGGACCCGGGTTCGATTCCCGGCCAGGGCACATAGGAGAAGCGCCCATTTGCTTCTCCACTACCCCCCTCCTTCCTCCCTGTCTCTCTCTTCCCCTCCCGCAGCCAAGGCTCCATTGGAGCAAAGATGGCCCGGGCGCTGGGAATGGCTCCTTGGCCTCTGCCCCAGGCGCTAGAGTGGCTCTGGTCACAGCAGAGCGACACCCCGGAGGGGCTGAGCATCACCCCCTAGTGGGCAGAGCGTCGCCCCTGGTGGGCATGCCAGGTGGATCCCGGTCGGGCACATGCGGGAGTCTGTCTGACTGTCTCTCCCCATTTCCAGCTTCAGAAAAATACAAAAAACAAAAAACAAAAAAACTAAGTGAGAAAGAAAAAGAAAAAAGAAAACTAAATGGGGAACTTTTTAGAAATAGAGATTCCAGCGATCGCCTCAGATCCGCTGACCCATCTCAGAGAATACTTTTGAACTTTTCCCAGGTGATGCTGAGCCTTACACAGATTCAGAAACCACTGTGTGGCACATCCTACTCACTGTGGCAACGTCTGCTGTGTCCGCTCTAGCACAACGGAGGACTATAGAGAGATTCCAGATCTCACTTCAATAGAACTTAAGTTCTCCAGATATCCTCTCTTTATTCTTCTTCCTTCTGCCCACACCTCCAGGCTCAGGGCTGCCTGAGACTTTCTCATAACAACCCCACAACTGCTTGGAACAGATTACAGGAAGGAGGATGAGGGAACAAATGGAACATACATCCACTCATAATTATTTCTTCAAAAACGAGGAAGAGAAAAAACAAAAAGGTGAAAGCAGATAGAGCCCCTCATCCTGCCACTCAACCAAGAAGCAGCAGGACCCCAAATGTTCCTTGATGAAGAGTTTTCTTCAAACTTGGATTCATTGGATGCAAATTCCTCTCCATCCAAAAAAAAAAAAAAAAAGCCTGCTGCACTGCCCTCTGCTGGAAGACCAGCTCACCACTCAGCTTGGTGGGGTTTGGGTCCAGCCATTATTCAATGTGGATAAGAGTAAGAATCTCTCATTCCCTTACTCTTTCAGTAATAACCTATGCCCTTCCCAATAGGCATAAAGTGATTGGAAAGGCCACCCTTTATAGGACAATGTAGTCGTTTAAGGCTGAGCTGCTCATGATTGACAGAGCTCACAGAAGATGGGGTCTCTCTGACGCCTTGCTGAGGTCCTCCTCCATCGTTGCTTTATTTCTGAGCCCCATGTAACTGAGCATGGGCTGCAGAATCATGGCCCAAGTTTCATTCCAGCTCAAGGGGCAAATCCCCAGCAGCTGTTGGCTGACAACTCATTTGTTTACACTAATTTATTACAAGGTAGAAATAGCTAAATAACTTAGGGTTTGTTTGTTTGTTTGCAAAAGAGAGAGATAGAGAGAGAGGGACAGATAGAAAGGGAGAGAAATAAGAACCATCAACTCATAGTTTCAGCACTTTAGTTGTTCATTGATTGCTTTTTCATATGTGCCTTGACGGGGGGGGGGGGCTCCAGCAGAGCCAGTGAGCCCCCTTGCACAAGCCAGAGACCTTGGGCTCAAGCCAGTGACCTTGGGCTTTAAACCAGTGACCATAGGGTCATGTCTATGTTCCCATGCTCAAGCCGGCGACCTTGTGATTTTGAACCTGGGTCCTCAACATACCAGGCCAACACCCTATCCACTGCACCACCACCTGGTCAGGCTAGTTTAGGGCTTTCTGACACCACCTCATAGGTGGCTACTGATATCGAGGGTGTGTTGAGGGCTGGAAATTGTCCTCAGACTTCAAAGGTTAGACCCTAGAATTCTTGCTTTCTGAAATAGAGACCAATTAATAACTAATTCCAATAGCAATCCAGATGTCATTTCTTTTAATGATGAGCAATGGTTCATTATTTTAGCCAAAAACTTCTTTATAATAAAACAAATTATTTCTTAAGAGAAAATACTAATAACAAGAATGTGGAGTAGTTATTCCTCAGATTGCTGCATTTCCAAAAATATGTGTTACATCATTTCCTGGGGAATTAGTTATTCTCTCCACATTATACTTCCTCTTTGTTTCTCTGTCCTTGAAGAAGGATAAGTTTAAGTGCAATTAATCACAAGAATTTAGCAGGTCCCCAATTTAGTTAAAATACTGCCTCATACTTATCTTGCCAAAATCACCAGCAGGTGTCAGATCTGTGCTATTTGTTTCTCCTAAATTTCAGTTAATGACTCTTCCTTGCATTTTATTCTAATTTCGTTTTGAACCTCTATGCAAATCTCCATGTCCAAAGACAGAGTCTCTCTCTTCCCAATGCCACATCCCCGAACTGCCTCTCAATGTTTCCACGTGGGTGGTAGCAAAGACTACCATTTTGGAGCTTTTATCAGTCATCAATTAGCATCTTTTATTCCTAAAACTATTCTTCAGTAATTATTACTCACCCCTTTAACTGAGAATGAGAGAAGTTAATGACTCAATTGAAGGGCACTTGCAAAAGAGTCAAACTGGGAATCAAACACAAATACTTCAGATACCAAAACCTACAGTCTTTACAATGCATTAGGCTGTTTTAAAGGTATGAAAAAATACCATGTTTGAGGTTGAACTTACCCTGATGCCACCAACTTCTCCACTATTGTTAGTATTCAGTTCTTTTTCTTGTTTTCTTTCTGACTTGCATTGCATATTTCTCTATACATTAAATACTGAACAATTTTGATCTTTAGTGCCTTCCAGATTCAGTGTTCCCCTACCACCCTGGTATGAGCTTTCCACACTTATGATATATATTCTGAGAACAATCTTTTAAGAATCTTCTTATTACCCCCATCTTTATGCAGCAAAGCATGCTTCATAGGTCTGGGTTATTCCTTGAAATGTCCCTAAAGAATGTTAATACCTAACTTCACATTTCATCAGTAGGTAGTAGTACCACTCTAGTATTTTTATATGTCTTATATTTCCATGTTATTGGAAATTCCCCTACAGTGGAGGTGATTGGTTATCAATAAAACCTTGGGACGATGCAGACAGCAAAGGGATGTCGGTGAATGAGGAAAGATCTTAGAATCCGAGGACCTCTACCTAGTGGACATTTAGGTCTCCATTTTGATATCCACATGAAAATTTCTTTATAGAAAAGAAGTCAAAACAGGTTCTAACACCTTTACCTGAACAGATATTTGAGACCTCAGGAGGAGAAAAGGGCTGCAGCTCCTTTTTTTTTTTTTTTTTTTTTTGTATTTTTCCAAAGTTAGAAGCTGGGAGGCAGTCAGAATCCCACATGCACTTGACTGGGATCCACCTGGCATGCCCACCAGGGGGCGATGCTCTGCCCATCTGGGGTGATGCTCCATTGTGGCCTGAGCTATTCTAGAGCCTGAGGTGGAGGCCAAGGAGCATCCTCAGCACTCAAACTCACTTTGCTCCAATGGAGCCTTGGCTGTGGGAGGGGAAGAGAGAGACAGAGAGGAAGGAGAGGGAAAAGGATGGAGAAGCAGATGGGCACTTCTCCTGTGTGCCCTGACCAGGAATCGAACCCGGGACTTCCACACGCCAGGCCGACGCTCTACCACTGAGTCAACCAGCCAGGGCTATAACTCTTTTCTAAACAGAAAGATAGTTTGCTTGGTGTCTTCACCTGGGCCCCTCTGGAAGCAGAGCCTGGCATGAAAACTCCACTGCAGGTGTTGATATGGGGAATGATGTGAGTAATTAAGGCTGAGGAAGTAGATAGAATGATGCAGAGAAAGAGGAAAAGCCAGTAGAAAGGTATGTGATCAAGGTGTTGCTGTGAGCAAAGGGGCTCCCAGCATTCCCCGACATTTTCCATTGGTTCCCACTCCCCACCGGCCAGGGGTTGCCCAAAGGGCATTAACTCCCTGGCACTCCAGGCCCAACTTGCAGACAGACAGACTGCCTTCCTTAGGATGAAGAAGACTCTGAGGCAGAAAGGGCATCCTGACTAACTTGATTATATCAAGTATGTTATATAATATCCCATATAAAACGTAATTGTGTGCCTTAAAACGGAAAAAAATTGTAATTTTGTTTTTGGAATTACTATCAATTTTGACATTGCAAATTTTCTTTCATATTTTTAACTGATTTTTTTAAATATTTTAATTGATTTTAGCAAGAGAGAAAGGGGGAGAAAGAGAGAGAGAGATAGGTATATCAATCTGTTCCTGTATGTGTCTTGGCTGGGGATTGAACCAGCAACCTCTGTGCTTTGGGACAATGCTCTAACCAACTGAGCTACCTGGCCAAGGATTGATTTTCTTTTTTCAAAGTCCTAAACAGAGGCGGATTAAGGTCGGTTGAGGCCCCGGGCACAGAAGAAAATATTAAGCCTCTTAAAAAAAGAGAGAGACAGGGAAAATAAAAACACATGTTAACTATATTTTTAAATAAATAAAAAATATTAGCCCTGGTTGGTTGGCTCAGCGGTAGAGCGTCGGCCTGGCGTGCAGGAGTCCCGGGTTCGATTCCTGGCCAGGGCACACAGGAGAAGCGCCCATCTGCTTCTCCACCCCTCCCCTTCTTCTTCCTCTCTGTCTCTCTCTTCCCCTCCCGCAGCGAGGCTCCATTGGAGCAAAGATGGCCTGGGTACTGAGGATGGCTCTGTGGCCTTTGCCTCAGGTGCTAGAATGGCTCTGGATGCAACAGAGCGATGCCCCAGAGGGGCAGAGCATCACCCCCTGGTGGGCATGCCGGGTGGATCCCGGTCGGGCGCATGCGGGAGTCTGTCTGACTGCCTCCCCGTTTCCAGCTTCGGAAAAATGAAAAAAATAAAAAATTAAAAAATATTATGTACTATTAATGTTAAAATTGCACATATGAAACCAAACTTGGTGTCATTAAAAAAAATGTAAAGTTGGGGTTTTGCGGGGCCCTTCAGAAGTCGGAGCCCAGGGTGCGCACCTGGTGTGCCCACCATTAAATCCACCTCCGGTCCCAAGTATTTTTTAAGGTTTCAAATAGTTTAGTCAAATGGATCAAACAGCCTTGAAAGTCCCTCAAAAACTGTTCAGTAGAAACAAGTAGCTACAACTCTACTCCAAACACTACCCTTTCAACAGCTGTAAATACTAGGAACAGAATTCACATTCTCTGAAAACGGTATTACAGGCCCTGACACCAGGCAGCAACCATTTCCGGTGCAGACAGGAGTGAGAGGAGAACAGTGCAGGGGAAGAAAGTGATCAGAGACGCAGGATCATAAAACCAGAGCAGAAGACAGAGCAGACCAGGAAGGAGAGATTTCTCTCCATTTCACCTGGTAAAGACTCAACAATTTCCTAGTATAATGAAATTATAAATGAATATCAGAACCATAGAAGATGTAATCACCATAATCCATTTAACTGTTTCTTTAACTGTTCAAAATTCTGATCCCAATGTGGGTTTATATTTTCAAATTAATCTTTCAGTTTTCATTATAAAATCAAAGCCAGGAGCTTTGATAAAGAAAACTACAGTATTGTAAAGGTGTGTTCTCCGAAGTAAATGAGCAAGACATCATCTACAATATATTGCCTTAGCAATGCTCTTTTGGTCTGTTTCTGTTTCTTAATATACTCAGACTGGGGACCCTGTGCTGACTTTCTTTCCTGCATTCTTCAGTTCACAGGTTTCCCCAACAGTGGTTCTCATGCTCCACCATTCCCAGTAGAGCGTGAGAGAATCATTGCCTATCTTTAACTAAATAAATCACCAGCATTGCACAATCACAACTCCGCTACACAGAGTAGCTAGGTGAAAAGAAGCACAGTTGCGAAAACATATGTGACTAAGAAATTTTTCCTAAAGATTTTGATTAAAGCTTATATATTGACACTGTCCTTTATTTCACCTGTCTTAGCCCCTTAAGAGATATAGCCTTTTATCCAAAACAAGAAAAATCTGTTAAAAGCAGAAATTATTTGTTTGTTTGTTTGTTTTTTAAAAAAAAACATTGCCCTAAATCTTTAGAAAATCCTGGTCTGTAAAAGGGTCAGATTTTTAGCCAAGAACCAGAGGTCAACATGCTATGTGGTTAGCATCATGTCAGGCTATACAAGGGACATTCAGTTGGATGAATTAGACTTTCTACTAGGTTTTTTTTTTTTTTTTTGTATTCACTTGTTTATTTATCTACTTCTATCACGGTTCACTATAATAGAATATATATAATATATATTTGCTTCTATCAGAGTACTTGGTACAAAGTACTCAACAGTATTATTTTTTTTTTTGCTTTAAAATTTTTTTTTAAATCTTATTTTTATTAATTTTAATGCAGTGACATTGATAAATCAGGGTACATATGGCCTGGCCTGTGGTGGCGCAGTGGGTAAAGTGTCAGCCTGAAACGCTGAGGTCGCTGGTTCAAAACCCTGGGCTTGCCTGGTCAAGGCATGTGTGGGAGTTGATGCTTCCTGCTCCTGCCCTCTTTCTCTCCTCTCTCTAAAAATGAATAAATTTAAAAAAAATTTAAAAAAAAAATTCAGGGTACATATGTTCAGAGAAAACATCTCCATATTATTTTGACCTTTGATTATGCTGCATACCCCTCACTCAAAGTCAAATCGTCCTCCGTCACCTTCTATCTGGTTTTCTTTGTGCCCCTACCCTCCCCCCACTCCCTCCCTCTCCTTCCTCGCCCCTTCCCCACCCCTCCACCCCACACCCTGTTACCATCACATTCTTGTCCATGTCTCTAAGTCTCATTTTTATGTCCTATCTATGCATTGGTTCATATAGTTCTTAGTTTTTTTCTAATTTACTTATTTCACTCCGTATAATGTTATCAAGGTCCATCCATGTTATTGTAAATGATCCCATGTCATCATTTCTTATGGCTGAGTAGTATTCCATAGTATATATGTACCAAAGCTTTTTAATCCACTCGTCCTCTGATAGACACTTGGGCTGTTTCCAGATCTTCGCTATTGTGAACAATGCTGCTATAAACATGGGGGTGCATTTCTCCTTCTGGAACCCTTCTATGGTGTCCTTGGGGTATATTCCTAAAAGTGGGATGGCTGGGTCAAAAGGCAGTTCAATTTTCAATTTTTTGAGGAATCTCCATAATGTTTTCAACAGAGGCTGCACCAGTCTGCATTCCCACCAGCAATGCAGGAGGGTTCCCTTTTCTCCACATCCTCGCCAGCACTTATTCTGTGTTGTTTTGTTGATGAGCGCCATTCTAACTGGTGTGAGGTGATATCTCATTGTGGTTTTAATTTGCATTTCTCTAATTATTAATGATGTCGAGCATTTTTTCATATGCCTATTGGCCATCTGTATATCCTCTTTGGAGAAATGTCTATTCATTTCTTTTGCCCATTTTTTGATTGGATTATTTGTCTTTCTGGTGTTGAGATTTACAAGTTCTTTATAAATTTTGGTTATTAACCCCTTATCAGACATACTGTCAAATATGTTCTCCCATTGTGTAGTTTGTCTTTTTATTCTGTTCTTATTGTTTTTGGCCATGCAAAAGCTTTTTAATTTGATATAGTCCCATTTGTTTATCCTGTCTTTTATTTCACTTGCCTGTGGAGATAAATCAGCAAATATATTGCTGCGAGAGATGTCGGAGAGCTTACTGCCTATGTTTTCTTCTAAAATGCTTATGGTTTCACGCCTTACATTTAGTCTTTTATCCATTTTGAGTTTATTTTTGTGAATGGTGTAAGTTGGTGATCTAGTTTCATTTTTTTGCAGGTTGTTGTCCAATTTTCCCAACACCATTTGTTGAAGAGGCTGTCTTTACTCCATTGTATTTCCTTACCTCCTTTGTCAAATATCAGTTGTCCATAGAGCTGTGGGTTTATTTCTGGGTTCTCTGTTCTGTTCCATTGATCTATGTACTTGTTCTTATGCCAGTACCAGGCTGTTTTGAGTATAATGGCCTTGTAGTATAGCTTGATATCAGGAAGTGTGATACCTGCCCCTTTATTCTTCTTTTTTAAGATTGCTGAGGCTATTCGTGTTCTCTTTTGGTTCCATATAAATTTTTGGAATATGTGATCTATATCTTTAAAGTATGTCACTGGTATTTTAATTGGTATTGCATTGAATTTATAAATTACTTTGGGTAATATAGACATTTTAATGATGTTTATTCTTCCTAACCATGAGCATGGTATATGCTTCCACTTGTTTGTATCTTCCTTGATTTCTTTTATCAGTGTTTTATAATTTTCCGAGTACAAGTCTTTAGTCTCCTTGGTTAAATGTACTCCTAGGTACTTTATTTTTTTGGTTGCAATAGTGAAGGGGATTGTTTCCTTAATTTCTCTTTCTGATTGTTCATTGTTGGTGTATAAAAATGCCTCTGATTTCTGAGTATTAATTTTATATCCTGCCACCTTGCTGAATTCATTTATCAGGTCCAGTAGTTTTTTGACTGAGACTTTAGGATTTTCTATATACAATATGATATCATCTGCAAATAATGATAGCTTTACTTCTTCTTTTCCAACTTGAATGCCTTGTATTTCTTCTTCTTGTCTGATTTCTGTGGCTAGAACTTCCAGGACTATGTTGAATAAGAGCGGTGAAAGGGGGCACCCCTGCTTTGTTCCTGATCTTAAGGGGATTGCTTTTAATTTTTGCCCATTGAGTATGATGTTGGCTGTGGGTTTCTCATAGATGGCTTTTATCATGTTGAGGTATGTTCCCTGTATTCCCACTTTGCTGAGAGTTTTGATCATGAATGGGTGCTGGATTTTATCAAATGCTTTTTCTGCATCTATTGAAATTCTCATGTGGTTTTTCTCCTTCCTTTCATTTATGAGATGAATAACATTGATAGATTTGCGAATATTGTACCAGCCTTGCCTCCCCAGAATAAATCCCACTTGATCATGGTGTATGATTTTTTCCATATATTGTTGGATCCGGTTTGCTAATATTTTGTTGAGGATTTTAGCATCTATATTCATCAGGGATATTGGCTTTCTTTGTGTTGTCTTTGCCTGGTTTTGGAATCAGAATTATGCTCGTCTCATAAAAGGAGCTTGGAAGTCTTCCTTCCTCTTGAATTTTTTGAAATAGCTTGAGAAGGATAGGAGTTAGTTCTTCTTTGAATAGTTGGTAGAATTCACTTGTGAAGCCATCTGGCCCAGGACTTTTCTTTGTTGGGAGTTTTTTGATAATTGTTTCAATCTCATTTGGTGTAATCAGTCTGTTTAGGTTTTCTGATTCTTCCAGACTGATTTTTGGAAGATTATATGTTTCAAGGAATTTGTCCATTTCATCTAGGTTGTCTAGTTTTTTGGCATACAGTTCTTCATAGTATTTTCTTACAATCCTTTGTACTTCTGTTGTGTCAGTTGTTATTTCTCCCCTCTCATTTCTAATTTTATTTATTTGAGTCCTCTCTCTTTTTTTCTTGGTGAGTCTAGTTAAAGGTTCATCAATCTCATTTACCTTTTCAAAAAACCAGCTCCTAGTTTCATTGATCCTCTGTATTGTTTCTTTAGTCTCTATGTCATTTATTTCTGCTCTGATTTTTATTATTTCCTTCCTTCTACTACATTTAGGCTTTACTTGCTGTTCTTTTTCTAGTTCTTTTAGATGCAGGGTTAAGTTGTTTATTTGAGCTTTTTCTAGCTTCTTAAAGTGTACCTGTAGTGCTATGAACTTCCCTCTCAGTACTGCTTTTGCTGTGTCCCATAAATTTTGAGTGGTTGTATGCTCATTATCATTAGTTTCTAGGAATTTTTTTATTTCTTATTTGATCTCATTCTTAATCCATTCGTTATTTAACAACCTGCTATTTAGTTTCCATGTGTTTGAGAATTTTTGAGCTTTTCTGTTGTGGTTGATTACTAGTTTCATTCCATTGTGATCAGAGAAAGTGTTTGATATGATTTCAATCTTCTTAAATTTGTTGAGACCACTTTTGTGCCCTAACATGTGGTCTATCCTAGAGAATGTACCATGAGCACTTGAAAAGAATGTATATTCTGCTGTTTTAGGATGAAAGGTTCTGTAGATATCTATTAAATCGAGTTGATCTAGTGTGTCCTTTAAGTCTGCTGTTTCTTTGTTAATTTTCTTTCTTGAGGATCTGTCTAGTGATGTTAGTGGGGTATTAAAATCCCCTACTATTATAGTGTTGCTGTTGATCTCACTCTTTATATCCATCAAAGTCTGCTTTATATATTTAGGTCCTCCTATATTAGGTGCGTAGATATTTATAATAGTTATATCTTCCTGTTGGATTGCTCCCTTTATCATTATGTAGTGGCCTTCTTTATCTCTTACTATGTTCTCTGTTTTAAAGTCCATTTTGTCTGATATAAGTATTGCTACCCCAGCTTTTTTTTCATTTTCATTTGCATGAAATGTTTTTTTCCATCCTTTTACCTTCAACCTATGTGCATCTTTTGTTTTAAGGTGTGTCTCTTGTAGACAGCATATGTATGGGTCCTGTTTTCTTATCCATGCAGCTACCCTATGTCTTTTGATTGGATCATTTAATCCATTTACATTTAGGGTTATTATTGACCCGTAATTGTTTATTGCCATTTTATTCTTTAAAACTGTATTTCTCTTTTGCTATATTCTTTTCCCACTTTGGTCTGTTTACACCATGCCCCTTAACATTTCCTGCAGCATTGGTTTAGTTGTAATGAATTCCTTGAGTTTTTTTTGTCTGGGAAACTTTTTATTTCTCCTTCAATTTTAAATGATAGCCTTGCTGGATAAAGTAGTCTTGATTGTAAGTTCTTGTTCTGCATTACTTTGAATATTTCTTGCCATTCCCTTCTGGCCTCAAGTGTTTCTGTTGAGAAGTCAGATGTCATCCTTATGGGGGCTCCTTTGTGGGTGATAACTTTTTTTTCTCTTGCAGCTTTTAATATTTTCTCTTTATCGCTTAGCTTTGGTATTTTAATTATGATGTGTCTTGGTGTAGATTTCTTTGGGTTTCTCTTTAATGGAGTCCTCTGTGCTTCTTGGACTTGTGAGAGTTTCTCTTGCATTAATTTAGGGAAGTTTTCAGCTATGATATGATTGAACAAAGACTCTATCCCTTGTTCTTTTTCTTCTTCTTCAGGAACCCCTCTGATGTGGATGTTATTTCTCTTCATGTTGTCACAGAGCTCTCTAAGAGTTTCCTCTGACTTTTTGAGTCTCTTTTCTCTTTTCTTCTCTGCTTTCATGCCTTCATTCCAGTTGTCCTCCAACTCGCTGATTCGATCCTCAGCTGTATCCATCCTGTTTTTAATTCCTTCCATTGTGGTCTTCATTTCTGATATTGTATTTGTCATCTCTGACTGATTCTTTTTTAATATTTCAATATCCTTTTTATACTTGCTATTTCTTTATTTAGGTGTTCGTGATGACCATCCATTGTTGTTCTAAGTTCCCTAAGCATCCTTACAATCATTATTTTAAACTCCACATCCGGAAGTTTGATTATTTCCATATTACTCAGTTCATCTCCTGAAGGTCTCTCTTGTGGTTTCATTTGGATTGCATTTCTTTGTTTTCTCATTATGCCTGGGTATCTGGGTGTTTTCTTTGTAGAGCTGGTTGAGTCTAGGCTTGGTGTTGTCTGTCTCTAGTTTTTACTTGTGTTGTTTCTAAGTCTTCTTGAGTTGGCTTCAGCTATTATTTGTAATCCAGTTTAGGAATTGGGCCGCTTTGAAGTCTTGATTTGTTTGTTTTCTTAACAGGTGATTGTCTTGTTTGCTGATCTCAGCAGGGGGCTTATTTGAAACTGGAATCCAGGAATGCGGTGGGTGTGACCTGAGGCTTTGAAATCCTCTTCTGCCAGTTAACCCCTCTGGGGGTGGGTTGCTTTCTCAGCTTCAGTAGGGGGAAGTGTATCTCAGATCTCCAGGGAGACCTGAGTTACTGCCCCTCCTCCCCACTTCTTGTTTTCAGCTGTGTCTTGTTGCGCTGATTGGAGCTGGAGAGATGTCTGTATCTCTGTGACCTGGAAGTACTTTTGTATTTTGCTTTGTGGAAGGATCAGCCCCTCTCCCAGTTATGGCCACCTCCAGCACTGAATGAGTCAGCTTTCTATGTCATCACCTATATTCCTCTCCCCCTCACCATCCATCTCTCTCTTTCTCCTTTCTTTTTGGAAGACAAGCGGGCCCTTTCAACACTCCTTGTTCCCTGGTCACCAGGTAACTGGCAGGTTTATTGTGGCTTCTTCTTTGCTTCTTGATTTTTTAAAGCTGTTCTTGTAGTCCAGATTTGGTTTTTCATGCTGATTGTTCATAAATTAGTTTATAATCCAGAGCTGGGAGTCTGTGCGTCTGCCTACTCCGCTGCCATCTTCAGGTCTTTTCTACTAGGTTTTAAATTCTATTTTTTTTTACAAATAAAAGTTGTTAATATTTAAGATATAAACTTGATGTTTTGATATTGTAAGGCCAGGAGCCGCCATCGTGGCCATTCACATGCAGGTTCCCATTGGATTCGGGCAGACGATAAAGAAATGGCGGAGTCAGAGGACGGGGGACCATCCTATTTATTGGTGTCTCACCAAGACAGGCAAACCACAAAAGAAGACAAGGGAAAAGCAGAAAACCAGCTCTTCCCATGAAGGGCAAGGGATCAGGGAAGCCCCTGCAATTGTGATAGCAGGAACTGTGTGTCCAAGCTCCTGGTCTGTCCCACTTTATAGTGTAGAAAACCAAAATCCCTTAATCCAATATACAAACAAGGAAGTCTCTGATACAAAGTCACTTATCCAAGGCATAATTGGATTCCTCATGAGAGTGCACCACCCAGATCATACAATCAGTCAAGGGTGTGGGGAAAAGCTTAGTCCCAAAACCAAACCTTAGGCTACAACGACCTGGCCTGTTTATAGCCTGTCCCCCACACCCAATATAAGTCACAAGCGAGCAAATATATATATCATATTTACAAACTTATTTGACCAACAGATATATTGAAACATTTTGAAATAATTATCACAAGCTAATTAATATATCTATCACCTAGCTTCATTACCATTTTTTTCTTTGTGTGGGGAGGGAACTAAGAACACTTAACATCTACCCTCTTAGCAAACTTCAAGTATATAATACAGTGTTGTTAACTACAGTCATATTGCTGTACATTAAAAATCTAGAATTTAGTTAACTATCTTGCATAACTGAAACTCTGTACCCTTTAACCAACCTCTCCCCCCTTTCGCTCTTCCTCCAGCCCCTGCCAACCAGCAATCTATTTTCTGCTTCTATGAATTTGATTATTTTAGATTCCATATATAAGTGACAACAAGCACTATATTCTTTCTGAGTCTGGCTTATTTCATTTAGCACAGTGGTAGTCAACCTGGTCCCTACCACCCACTAGTGGGCATTCCAGCTTTCATGGTGGGCGGTAGCAGAGCAACCAAAGTATAAATACAAAGATAGCTTTAACTATTGTAAGTTGTTTTATAAAGATTTATTCTGCCAAATTCAGCAAAAATTCGACATAAAGTACTTGGTAAGTAATTATTATTATTATATGCTTTAACTTGCTGTAACTCTGCTTTATAAATTTTATAAAGTAAAGTTACTTCCCTACTTTATAAATCACTATTACTGTGGAACTGGTGGGTGGTTAGAAAATGTTACTACTAACAGAGATACAAAAGTGGGCGGTAGGTATAAAAAGGTTGACTACCCCTGGTTTAGCATAATGTCCTCCAGTTTCATCAAGTTGTTGCAAGTGGCAGAATTTGATTGTGTTCAAGGCTAAATAATATTCCATTATACTATTTTCTTTACCCATCTATATTTATATACAAGCAGGTTGTTTTCATGTCTTCACTATTGGGAATAATGCTGCAATGGACCTGAGAGTGCAGGTCTTTTTCCAAGATCCTCATTTCATTTTCTTTGGATGTATACCTAGAAGTGGGATGGCTGGATTTTCTGGTAGTTTTATCTTGTAATCTTTTATCTTTTCAGTAATAGCCATTCTAATAGGTATCAAGTGATAGTTCATTGTGAGAGTTTTTTTGTTTGTTTTTTAGTAAATGAGAGGAAGGGAGGCAGAGACAGACTCCTGCATGTGCCCTGACCGGGATTCACCCAGCAAGCCCCCTACAGGGCACTGCTCTGCCCATCTGGGGTGTTGCTCCATTGCTCAGCAACCAAGCTATTCCTAGCAACTGAGGCAGAAGCCACAGAGCCAATTTGGCCAATTTACTCCAATCAAGCTATGCAGGAGGGGGAAGGAGACAAAGAGAGAAAGAGAGAGAGAGAGAAGCAAGACGGGGAGGGGTGGAGAAGCAGTTGGTCACTTCGCCTGTGTGGCCTGACCAAGAATCAAACCTGGGACATCCACACCTGGGCTGATGCTCTACCACTAAGCCAATGGGCCAGGGCCATGTTGTAGTTTTAATTTTGCATTTCCCTGATAATTAGTGGTGTTGAGCATCTTTTCATGTACTTGTTGACCACTTGTCTTGTATGTCTCTTTGGAAAAGTGTCTATTCAGGCCCTGTAAAACCAGAAGCCAAGGCCAGGGCCACTATCACAGCAGCCTTCTGGCCCATGCAGGTTCGCATTGGATTCGGACAGTCGGTAAAGAAACAACAGAGCCACAAACTGGTGAGCCATAGTATTTAATCCTAGCTTGCACCCGGCGGGCAAGTAAAAATACACACTGGGCTCCAAAACCCAGTCACATTCAGTGCTCACAAAGCCATTGACTTATCCGAGTTTCCTAGAATCAAAGGTTTCTAGCTCACCAGCCTTATTCTCCTCAGTTCCCCATCTCCTTCCTTATCCCAGATACAAACTCTACACAAACTGGCATCTCACTCAGCACTCCGCCATCTTGGCTGCTTCTCCTGGCCTACTCCACGTGGCCTTTCTCTGCTCTCCTCTGCTCTCTCTTCTAATGATAATCTCAGGAACCAAGAGCCCAAATTCTGTTCTGCCCCCATTTTATATTGTAGCTTCACAACCTCTAATCCAATATACAGAATAGGGATGTCTCCAATACAGTCACTTCTGTGAGGCCTGATTGGATTGTACCACCCCACAGCAAAAAGGGTGGAAAGGCTTAATCCCAAAACCAAGCCCCAGGCTACAAGGATTCTGCCTGCCTTTAGCCCACCCCAACACACATTAATATCACCTGGGCAATGGCCTCCTCGTGTTATCTTTAACAAAGTGAGCATAATACATTTTATCTGCCCAACAGGCCCTTTACCCATTTTTCAATTTTTTTTGTTATTTAGTTTATTAGTTTCTTATATTTTTTGAATGCTAACCTCTTATCATATATATGGTTTGCAAATATCTCCTGCATTCCATAGGTTGCTTTTTCCCTTTGTTGATTGTTGTTTCCTTTGCTGTGCAGAAGCTTGTAAGTTCGATGCAATTCCATTTGTTTATTTTTGCTTTTGTCGCCTGTGCCTTTGTTATCATATCCAAAAATAACTTCCAGACCAATGCCAAGAAGCTTATATTCTCCAGGGGGAGATAAACAAAAGCAATAAATTAAAAAATTATACCACATATTAGAAGAAGATAGCACTGAAAAGGAAAATAAAAGCTAAGTAAGAGCAGTTAGAAGAGCCAAGGAGTAGAGCATGCGTAGTTTTAAATAGCACGGCCAGAGCAATCTCATTAAGAACACTGGAGAAGAGACTTGAACAAAATGAGAAAACATTTTCAACTTTTTCATTTCCCAAAATATGTGATTACCTCAAATAAAAAGATAGAGATAGTATATTATTTTGATGTGAAGGCCAGAAGATTAAAGAATAAATCATTTAGAAAAAGTAT
The DNA here is from genome assembly GCF_036850995.1 of Saccopteryx leptura. Taxonomy (NCBI): domain Eukaryota; kingdom Metazoa; phylum Chordata; class Mammalia; order Chiroptera; family Emballonuridae; genus Saccopteryx; species Saccopteryx leptura. Next base: position 222,174,686 of record NC_089503.1, on the reverse strand, counting down.
GTTTACCTTTTGAGCATGACTTTAATTGACATTTGAGTCTATTTTAAGGGGGATACATCAAAGAAGAGTAAAAAATAAATAAATGCAACAATGGTACACATTATTCAATATAATTTTGATTGCAAAAATCTTTCTATGTATAATATTTCTTTTTATCTTTAAAATGATTGATCATGGCCCTGGCCGGTTGGCTCAGCGGTAGAGCGTCGGCCTGGCGTGCAGGAGTCCCGGGTTCGATTCCTGGCCAGGGCACACAGGAGAAGCGCCCATCTGCTTCTCCACCCCTTCCCCTCCTTCCTCTCTGTCTCTCTCTTCCCCTCCCGCAGCTGAAGCTCCATTGGAGCAAAAAGATGGCCCGGGCACTGGGGATGGCTCCTTGGCCTCTGACCCAGGTGCTAGAGTGGCTCTGGTCGCGACAGAGCGATGCCCCGGATAGGCAGAGCATCGCCCCCTGGTGGGCGTGCCGGGTGGATCCCGGTTGGGCACATGCGGGAGTCTGTCTGACTGCCTCCCCGTTTCCAGCTTCAGAAAAATAAAAAAAATAAAAAATAAATAAATAAATGATTGATCAGATGGAAAAGAATATCAAGTTTCAGAATCTTAGCTAGAAAGACCTCCACCCCAGAATATATAAAATATCAAAAGGTTGTGCAGTTAGAATTTGAACTGTTATGATTTCTCATACATAAATTAAAATGTTATTGACCTTGTTGGGCGGATAAAATGTATTATGCTCACTTTGTTAAAGATGCCGTCGCCCAGGTGATATTAATGTGTGTTGGAGGCAGACAGGATCATTGTAGCCTGGGGCTTGGTTTTGGGATTAAGCCTCTCCCACCCGTCTTGATGTGGGGTGGTACAATCCAATCATGCCTCAGAGAAGTGACTGTGTTAGAGACTTTCCTATTTTGTATATTGGATTAAAGGGTTTGAATCTACAGTATAAAGTGGGGGTAGAACGGGAGTTTGGGCTCTTGGTTCCTGGGATGATTAGCATGAGAGAGTAGAGCCAGCAGCGGAAGGAGGCCACGTGGAGGAGGCCAGGAGAAGCAGCTAAGATGGCGGAGTGCTGAGTGAGATGCCAGTTTGTGTAGTTTGTATCTGGGATAAGGAAGGAGATGGGGAACAGAGGAGAATAAGGCTGGTGAGCTAGAAACCTTTGATTCTAGGAAACTCGGATAAGTCAGTAGCTTTGTGAGCACTGAATGTGACTGGGTTTTGGAGCCCAGTGTGTATTTTTTACTTGCCCGCCGGGTGCAAGCTAGAATTAAAGACTATGGCCCACTAGTTTGTGGCTCCGTTGTTTCTTTACCGACTGTCCGAATCCAATGCGAACCTTCATGGGCCTGGCTGCTCTGATGGTGGCCCTGGCCGTGGCTTCTGGCCTTACAGACCTGATGGCTCAATTCAAGTTTCAGTGTTCCAGAAGCTGTGTTGGTTATAAAAGCATTTAACTTGTTGAATCTTTGGATGGATGTTGCTATGTTCTTACTGCAATCCTACTTTACCACTATTTTCAGGATGCTCTGGGATTAGTCAGTTTTTTAGAACATGGACCATAATTTCTAATGCTTAGCATTATATACTGTATAGTTCTTTGACATAGTAGGCCTTCAATAAATACATGTTGCTGATATTTTCAAACATAGGGAGAGGTAAATATGCATATCATTTGCTTTTTAATTTCATTTGGGAAATTGCAGATGTATCAGAAAGACCTATTTAAATAGAGCAAATCATTACAATAGTCTTTACATTGAACCAAAATTTTCCTGTAAATTCTATCCATTGACTTAATTCTGCCCTCCGTTGTGAATAGAAGCAAAAAATGCGGCTGTTTTAGCTTTTATTGAGAGTTACCTATGTCCTAAGAGAAGGCTTTACATATGTCATTCATTCAAACACTACATCTCAAAATAATTCTCCTTTACAAATGGATCACATGAGCATCCAAAATGAAGTGACTTTTAAAAATTTTTTAAATAAGAATATAACATCAGAAGTCAGTCTTTTGAAATCTGTTTTCTGCCTTTATTTTACTACTTAATGCAGCAGCAATGGCATCTGGGCTGTTTTCTTGGACAAAGGAAGAACCACTTTTCCCTCCGGAGTGGAGGCTGAGACTGTAGCCACAGCACCAGCACTGCACAAGGCTTGCTCGGGACACCATGTACCAATTAGTCATTACCTGCTTGAAAGAACAATAGCACAACGGGTACAAAGCATCCTTTCTGCCATTCTCATCTTGCTTCAACATGTCAAATGTACAAATTCAGAGTAATTTTCAAATGAAATTACTATAAGGGGAAGCGGGGAACATGACAAGAAAAATATCCCTTTCAAATAAATTCTAACATCCTCTTAACTGCTAGCCATTATCTTGGCTCTGGTACAATTAGTTCCTCTAAAAATGTCTTAAAATTAAAATAAGGTTTTGTTCATAAAAAGTCCCAGACAGAACATTTTGCAATATATTCAAATGTTGAATCATTATGCCATCTACCTGAAACCAATATAATGTTATGTCAATTTTTTAAAAAGTTCTATACATAACATTAGAATGGTTTAAGTACTGCAGTGTCTCATGTTATCTTGTATGTTTTTATATTTGAGTAGTTATTTACAAATTATTGAGAACGTTTTGTATACAGGGTATAGTCTCAGAGCTGGAAAGGCATCTTAACTACTCAAATCAATCTCATAATCTCCTCTTATTCTTGCAACAACCTTGGTAATTTTATAGAAGTATTCTACACTGTTATAGTTGAGAATGAGAGCAGAGAGGCATTCACACACTTTTCTAGATTACAGAGGTGGGAAATGGGAGAATTAAAACTAACACCAGGCTTCTGAATCCTAGGCCAGTACCGCTTCCAAAATATCATGCTGCTGCCACTCCTCCAAGTGGTGCCTGCTAAGAACTGTGTTATCTACCTCAATGACCTTTTTATTTTTTACTTTTTTAGCCTGTGTGTGAGACAGAGAAACAGACATATGGACAGAACAGGGAGAGAGATGAGAAGCACCAACTCATAATTGCGGCACTTTAGTTGTTCATTGATTGCTTTCTCATATGTTCCTTGACCAGGGAGCTCCAGCTGAGCCAGTGACCCCTTGTTCAAACCAGCGACCCGGGCTCAAGCCAGTGACCTTTGGGCTCAAGCAGCAATCATGGAGCCATGCCTATAATCTCATGCTCAAGTGGGCGACCCTGTGCTCAAGCTAGTGACCTCCAGGTTTTGAACCTGGGTTCTCAGTGTCCCAGATCAACTCTCTATCCACTGCACCACTGTCTGGTCAGGCTTCAATGACCTTTTTAGCTTTATCTCTTTAAGAACTTGATATTGGTCATCATCGTGAATATTCATTATTCTTGCCTAGAATGTTATACTTTTATACCCTTAGAAAATAATTTTGTCGACAGTAGAAGTAAAAGGAAGAAAAAGAAAAACCCAGAGACACAGACAACAGTATGATGATTACCAGAGGGGGAGTTAGAAGAGTATAAAAGGGGAATAAATAGTGATGGAAGGAGACTCAACTTTAGATGGTGAACACAACATAATATACAGATGATGTATTATAGAGTTATATACTTGAAACCCATATAGTCTTTTTTTAGGTGAGCAGAGGAGATATAGTGAGGAAGACTCCCACATGTATCCTTAACAGGAACCACCTGGCAACCCCTACTGGGACCAATGCTCAAGTATTAAGCTATTTTTAGAACCTGAGGCTGATGCACTCCAGCAGAGCTATCTACAGTGCCCAGGCCACTAGAGCCACTGACTGTAGAAGGGGAAGAGGGAGAGAAGGGAGCAGGGAAGGGGGCAGAAGCAGGTGGTCGCTTCTTCTATGTACCCTGACTGGGAGTTGAACCCAGGATGTCTATATGCTGGGCCAACATTCTATCCACTGAGCCACCAGCTAGGGCCAGAAACCCACATAATCTTATTAACCAATGTAATCCTAATAAATTCAATAAAAATATTTTTTTAAAATAATTGTTTTCCTTTGTGTACTATCTAATTCCAAAATCTAACAACAAATGATTATAGAAATGTAGCAAAGAAAGTATAATGGAAAATGCAAAAAAAAAAAGTATAATGGAAAATGTTGAAACCAAAAATTAAAGTCTTTATTTTAGTACTAACACATAATGGGTTAGACTCCTATTTAGGTGAAGGGTTCAAAAGTTGCAAATTTATGGCTAATTTAATCAGCCAACAATCTAATCAATCAGTAATCTAATCATTCCCCCTGATATAATCTGCCAAATCTAACCAACTGCCCATCTAATTAGTCACTAATCTGATCAGCCCCAATCTGATAGGCCATTGATTTAATCAACAGCTAGACCGATTGCCTGCTAATGTGATCAGCTGCTAATCTAATTGGGCGCTAATTTGGGTGTGTGTGGATAAATATGAGACTGCATAGAATTTCAAGTGTCACTTTGTCGTTCTCCAATGAGTTTTACTGGGAAAACTACTGGGGATTGAGTGGCTATTTAATGTCTCTCAGGACTGAGACCCTTGGGTTGTCTGCCAGCTCTAATCAGTTTATTGCAAAACTTATGGGTGTTTCTGTGCTTCTTGGATGGGTGTGGCGATGTCAGCTTCAGGGTTCAATTCTGTCTTGTCAATTAGATAACCACCATAGCAAAGATATCTCTCTCTCTCTCTCTCTCTTTCTCTCTCTCTCTGTGTCCCTCTCTTGCTCTCTCTTTTTCTCACTCAATCTCTCAGTCACTTATTTTACTAGTAATGTTAGAAACCTGGAGACAAAACTAGCTGTGATTTGCTGATGCTTGTGGGCTAAATTTTTCTGCAAGGCATCGTTTTCCAAATTCTCGGACACCTGCCTTCATGGGCAGAAAGTAGATGTGTTTGTTCCCTGGTAAAAGTCTCTTTTGTCCTCATGGAGGATGTGTGAACCGTTGCTAAAAATATCCACAATCTTGATTTTCTCCATGGGAATAATCATACGGAAGTAATGTACTAAGAAAAACAAAACAAAACAGATAAGCGTTTCTCATCTGTGAATTAGAGATGTTGACAAGTAGATCTTACTTGCAAGAGTCTGCCTGGTTGGTTTAGAAGCTTTAGATAAGAGAAACCACAGGATTCTGTGTTAGAGAAAAATCAAAACCAAAATCAACACTATTTAAAAGTACAGAAAACTGACATAGTCCCGTTTCCAGCACACAAACACAGTCCCATCTACCAAGTTCTCTCTGTTGGTTTAACCTATTACCTGCTATCTCCTCACGTTTAATTTTCCAAATAAAACAGGACTTCTCAATGACGTGGCCCAACTACAATTTAATAAAGAACAAGGAAAAATTAAAGTGTGGGATTTCTCACACATAAATGAAATCGTATGGTACGTGTCTTTCTCTGACTAGCTTATCATACACAGCACATTAACTCTTCATTTTTTTCCTCAAGTTTTTGTCATTTTATTCTGGTTTTCTATGTCTTGCATCTAAGAACTCTTCTAGTGTTTTGCCCATTACTCCATTTCAAAGACACTTGCATATTTTCAGGTTTGTTACATCAGCACCTGCTTCCCAGTACCAAACTCTGTATTCATTTTGTAGGGCTGCCTAACAAAGAACCATAGACTGGGGCCCTGGCCGGTTGGCTCAGTGGTAGAGCGTCAGCCCGGCGTGTGGAATTCCGAGGTTCAATTCCCAGCCAGGGCACACAGGAGAAGCTCCCATCTGCTTCTCCACCCTTCCCCCTCTGCCTTCTCTCTGTCTCTCTCTTCCCCTCTTGCAGCCAAGGCTCCATTGGAGCAGGGTTGGCCCAGGCGCTGAGGATGACTCCGTGGCCTCCACCGCAGGTGCTAGAATGGCTTAGGTTGCAACAGAACAACGACCCAGATAGGCAGAGCATCGTCCCCTAGTGGTCGTGCCAGGTAGATCCTGGTCAGGTGCATGCAGGAGTCTGTCTGACTGCCTCCCCATTTCCAACTTCAGAAAAATACAAAACAAAACAAAACAAAAAACCCACAGACTGGGAGCTCAGAACAACAAAACGTTATCGTCTGCAAGTTCTGGAACCCAGAAGTTCAAAATCAAGGTGTTGGCAGGACCATGGTTCCTTTGAAACCACAAGGGAAAGATCTGCTCCAGGTCTTCCTCCTACTTTCCAGGGGCCTCGGGCATCATTTAGCTTCTGGGAAGTGGCCAGGAAAAACAAGTAATCAAGGCTAGATTTGTTATGCAGATTTCAATCCTCACCTTCTGCATCAGTGAGTTTCTAGGACAAACAGCTTATACTGCTAGGGAGTCACCCTTACAAAGGAGATTTCCCATCTACATGTAAATGTCTCTTACGAAAAAGTAACTTCTAAGTCTTAGAGCTTTTTCCCATGCCTGGGTATTCTTAAAAATAATTAGCCTAAAATAAGCCTTTTGCCAAAGAGCACATTTTGGAGTGGCAAATTCTGCTCCTTCCCATGTGCATCTGAAACTCAAACATGTAACTAAGACACAAAAAGGAAGAAAGTCATACCTCAGACAGTTAGTTATTTATCAGAAACTTGTCCCCAATGCTGTGAAGAATAATGCATTATGAAGACATAAGTAGTATCTTATTTATAAATGCAAACCATTGTCCTTTGAAATATTTTTTCTTTTGTATAACAAAGATTGAGGGACCAAAGTATGCCAGATACATTTTTTAGGTACTGGATACCCAAAGAAAAATGCAACTTAAAATGTCCGCAATTCAGAGTCCATTTGGAGATACAGAGGTAGAGAAGCTAACTACAAAACACTGACATAAGAGTTGGAACATACTTGATTCAAAGAGCCTTTGGAGTATAGAAGGAAGAGGTAACTGACTTGCTCTACTGAGACTGGAAAGACACTGTCTCTTACTGACAAGTAGCCACAACAGGCCTAAATGCCAAAGATCTGAAAAATGTAGGGTGAAGATAAAATGCAATAATCAACCTGACTGTCCTGTGGTGGTGCAGTGGATAAAGCATTGACCTGGAATGCAGTGGTCACTGGTTCATAAACCCTGGGCCTGCCTGGTCAAGGCACAGATGGTAGTTGATGCTTCCTGCTTCTTCCCCCCACCTCTCTCAAACAGATGAATAAGAAAAGCTTTTTTTAAAAACAACGCAAAAATCACTCTAATGTGTGACTTGGCTACAATGTCCTTCCCTGATTACCAAAATTACTTTAGTTTCATGTATATGTTATTGTTTTATATATTTATATGCATACACACATATATCTACTTTCATTGGCAGTGACACTGAGTAGTAGTATCTTTGACTATTTGGTTCTTGAATAAATTTTGTGAGTTGTAGTTTTGTTTTTTTTCTGGTTTTAATGAGGTATAAGTGACACATAACATTGGGTAAATTAAGATGTACAACATACCAAAGGTTCTTTTTTTTTACATTCACACAACATGGCATATTAGAGGGAAACAAAAACATTTCAGAAAAATAACAGTAGAAACTTGAATAACTTTCCTATTTAATCAAGATGAGCTTTAGAAGATTTATATTAGACTACTTTAATATTTTTTTAGTGAATTAATGACTAAGATTTTTTTCTTTCTTTTTTTTTTTTTTTTTTTTTTTTTTGCAAGAGAGACAGATAGGGACAGACAGGCAGGAAGGGAGAGAGATGAGAAGCATCAATTCTTCATTGTGGCACTTTGTTGTTCACTGATTGCTTTCTCATATGTACCTTGACTGGAGAGGGGTGCTAAAGCAGAGTGAGTGACTCCTTGCTCAAGCCAGCAATCTTGGACTCAAGCCAGCAACCATAGGGTCATGTCTATGATCCCATGCTCAAGCCAGCGACCCCACACTCAAGCTGATGAGCCCGCACTCAAGCCAGCAACCTTGGGGTTTCAAACCTGGGTCCTCAGCACCCCAGGCCAACACTATCCACTGCGCCAATGACTGGTCAGGCTCAAAATTTTCCATCTTTCCTAGAAAAACCTCAGGAGCTCAAAGCGCTCGTGGCATACTCTTGTCTTTTCTCCAGTTTTCTTACTGGAGGTTGTAAAGCCAGTAGGCAGGGCCACCATCACAGCGGCCTGGCCCATGCAGGTTCGCATTGGATTCAGACAGACGGTAATGAAACAACGGAGCCAAGAACTGGTGGGCCATTACTTTTAATCCTAGCTTGCACCCGGCAGGCAAGTAAAAACACACACTGGGCTCCAAAATCCACTCATTCAATGCTCACAAAGCTACTGACTTATCCGAGTTTCCTAGGATCAAAAGTTTCTAGCTCACCAGTCTTACTCACCTCTGTTCCCCATTTCCTTCTCTCTGCACAAACTCTGCACAAACTGGCTTCTCCTTCAGCACTCCACCATCTTGGCTGCTTCTCCTGGCCTCCTCCACGTGGCCTTTCTCTGCTCTCCTCTCTAATGCTAATCTCAGGAACTGAGAGAGAGCAAGCTCCTGGTCTGCCCCACTTTATTTTATTTTATTTTTAAGATTTTATTTATCCATTTTTATTGGAGACAGAGACAGAGAGAGAGATAGAGAGAGGAAAGAGAAAGAGAGAACAAGGGGAGGAGCAGGAAGTATCAACTCCCATATGTGCCTTGACCAGGCAAGCCCAGGGTTTTGAACTGGCAACCTCAGCATTCCAGGTCGACGCTTTATCCACTGTGCCACCACAGGTCAGGCTGCCCCACTTTATAGTGTAGAAATCAAAACCTTTAATCCAATATACAAACAAGGAAGTCTCTGAAACAAAGTCACTTATCAAAGTCACTTATCCTCATGAGAATGTACCATCCCACATCAAAAAGGGTGGGAAAGGCTTAGTCTTAAAACTAAGCGTTAGGCTTTAACAACTTTGCCGGCTTACAGCCTGTCTCCCACACCTAATGCAAACTAACTATAAGCGAGCAAACATATATCATATTTAAAAACTTATTTGACCAACAGAGGTAAAAATCAATGAAAATATCTTCATGTGCTACTTTATAAGTATCAGTTTTATTATAAAAAAATCAATGTTTATTATAGCAACATAGAAAATGTGGAAAAAAAACAGAAAAAGAAATATACATATAATTATGCTCAGTAAAAACAAGCGCAATTACCATGTTAGTATGACATTCTATCAGTTGTTTGAGTATCATTGTACCTCTGTTTTAAAGAATGGTACTGTAATGCCGGTGGCCGAGGCCAGGCAGGTTCACACTGAATTCGGGCAGAGGGTAGTGAAACTGCGGAGCTGGAAAGCGTCGGGCCACACCCGTTTATTGAAGGCTCACGAAGACAGGTGAGCAAATAAACTACAAAAGGGAAAGAGCTAATAAACAAAAGAAAATCTGCTATTTGCAGTAAGGGCAAGGGAGCCAGGAAAACTGCACCTCATGGTGGTGGGAGAGCGATCTGGGAGAATCGCCGCCCAGGGGAAGCACCCATAGCTTCATAGGCCATGCACACCTGCCTCTGTCACATGCTCATGACATGATAGAGACTGATCAAGCAAAGTGCTTGCAACCAGTAAACTCGAGAGCAAGCCTGACACAGCCGCCCCACAGGTCCATACACCAAACGGTATTGCAACCTATATTTTTACACTTAATCACATCTCGTAAATATGTTATTCCATCTAATAATATTCTTTTTCATGAAATTAACACAGCAGTGAACTGCATGTGGGCAGCAGGTACATATCACATGGAAATCACGTGGATATCACATGGGCATCCTGTAGCAGCACCGTGACCAGCCGCTAGATGGCACGTGATCAGCACATGACCACCCCCCACGTGGACAACACATGACCACCTCGGGACAGCACATGGGCAGCTCATGGGCAGTGAGTGAACTGCATGTGGGCTGTTTCCCAGGCTTGCCCTCCAGCAGTTATGTTGACAACAACACTGCTTATATAACTATTTTTTTATTTTGTTTTTTAACTTTTATTTTTCTCCTTTTACATATTTTAAAATGACAGCTGCTTTATCCTGTAGTACAATGTGAAATATCAGTGATGAATCAGCACTTTTTCATTTGGTGACTTTATGGCAAACATCCAAAATCTCATAATACATATGGCATTTTAAATAAGAAATAAAATATGCTATTGTTTTTAAAAAGTTTCTTCACTTTTTCAAAATGGAAAGTAAACTAAACTTATTGTGATATACATTAATCTATTTGATTTTTTTAAGATAGTTTGTCAGTTTTCAGGATCTTTTATTCTTCCTGTAAATCTGTGCCTTTCCTTCATTTCCAATCTTTTTTTACGAGTATAAGTTTTGTATTTCATTTGATGAAATTTATTGAATGGCATTTTTCTACTGTTTGTATAAAAATTTCAGGAAAGCATTTGTATTAACTTTGCATCAACCAAATGGAAGGGCGTCAGCTATGCCAAAACAATCCGACCAACTTCAGTTTACAGTAAGAGTCCATAATCCGGACCCAAGCTTATCAAAATGTCTTCCCAATTTTTACACTCCATTGTGACAGGTTCTCAGGAGAGTTTGATAGTGGAAAAAATAGACAGTCTGTCAACTAGGATTGCTGAATTCTGTCGAAAGCTATCAGGACTGCCTTATTCATCAAGTTGGGTTCAGAGATAAGACAGGCCAAAAACTGGGAGGAGCTCCACTTCTCAGTGGCCTGAGGAACCAGGCAGGCGATGCCACCAGTTCTCAGAAACAGAGATCCATGCCAAAGCCTGTCGCGGTCCATCCACAACAAGTCTGTTACGGGATCTTGAATGGGAAAAGGTATGAAATTGAATAAATGATAGAGACTTAAAGATATATACATATAGATGGTTCGGGAGGATGCCACGGCAAACAGTCTCTACCGTTCCTGAGCCATAGTGTGGCTGCCCCCAAAAGCGCATCCATCTTTGTTCAGGGAGGAAACATGGTCCATTAGTAATCCAATTAAGTTTCCAAGGCAACTCAAAGACAACCCCACAATACCATTCAAATTTAACTTTACACCAATAAGAAACTAGCTTCCAGCCTCTTTTGGAAAACATGAGTGAGACAAACAAGAATCAGGTGTAGCTCTTTGTTAACTAGGCAGGTGAGGTGGGGGTTGGGCCCAGCACCTCTGTCCGATTGCAAAAATACCCTGTTTATTTATTTGGTCCCCTACAGAAGCCCATTCATCGATGACCCGCACTGACCAGGGTTGGTGTAACCGTGGTGAGCTGTTTCTGACCTGAAACTGCGGAAGTTCTAGGACAGCACAGGATGACAGCACAGGATGACAGCACAGGATGACCGTGAAGGAAACCAACTATGGAAAATGAAAGAATCCAGGCAAATGAGCTAGATCCCAACAGAAGTTTTGTGGCTAAAAACAAAGCTTGGATTTATTATTTTCTCCAAGTTGATTTTTCACTTAAAGGTTTTCAGGAAGCACAAAAGTATTTATTTGTGGTGTGACCAATTCGTACTGCAGGGAAATTTAACCTGATTCAATGTGAGCTGTCTAGGCTGTTTCTGTCCATTGAATGCATTCTGCTTGAATGTGTAGCTCTCTCCCAATATGCAGATAAAATGCGAACAATTTGTTTTTAAAGGAAAGACCACAACTCAAGGAGGTTATTTTCCAAATTGAATGTCTCTGTATTTACAAAAAGAAAAAAAGTATCTAAAGTGTTGGAGCATGTGCTATATGCCTGACATGTTATATAGTGCTTTATATATATGGTTTTTAAATTTTATTTTATTTTATCTTATTTTAAAGATTTTATTTATTGATTTTGAGAGAGAGAAAGAGAGAGAGAGAGAGAAGCGGGGGGGGGGGGGGCAGGGGGGGTGTAACGGGAAGCATCTATTCATAGTTGCTTCTCGCATGTTCCTTGACCAGGAAAGCCCGGGGCCTCGAACTGGCAACCTCAGCATTACAGATCGATGCCCTACCCACTGCACCACAGGTCAGGCTTATTTTATTTTCAACCTTAATCTTTGAGAATTGCCATCATTGGTGAATGATGGTCACATAAGTTTGTAAATATGGTTTTTGTTTGCTCGCTTATAGTTTGCATTGGGGGCTGGGCATCCAGATACAGGAGTCTGTGAGGTTGCAGGCTGCCTTCCTCCTTGGGAGAGGCCACTGTCTTGATAATGTTTACTGGAAGGGAGAGTCTGCCCCACCACTGAGAGGTGCGAGAGGACTTCTTTTCTCTCTTCCCCCAGATACCTTGCCCTCCATAGGAAAAGCGGGTTTTCTGCTTTTCCCTTGGCTTTTCTGTGGCTTGCCTGTCTTGGTGAGACACCAATAAACAGAATGTCCCACCATCCTCCGACTCAGCGTTACTTTACTGTCTGCCCAAATTCAATGAGAACCTGCATGGGAATGGCCACGATGGTGGCGGAGGCCCCTGGCCTTACAGTGGATTTTGCATTAGACTAACTGAACCACTTCTCTCACTGAGAAGCTGCAGCAGATATGCAGGCACACCACTCACACTCCTCTTCAAGCAAAGACTTCCTTCCCAGGCCTGGGAGAACAGCTGAGTCCTTAGCATCCAGCTGTTAGCTTTCCTGGGTTAGCTTCAGGTTTCAAGCTCAAGTCCCTTTGTTCTTAGGATGGCTTCCTGCCAGTGCCCAAGAGAGGTGGTGTTAGCCAAGGGTATGCTGTTTTGAAGGCATCCCCTAGCTAATGACGGAGGGGAAGGAGGTGGGTGGTACAAGGACCTCAACAGTTTCTCCCCATGAAGGACCACTCTGTCTGGCAATGTGTGCTCCAAAGCCCTTAGTGGGCTTGCAGAGATCTGGTAGGTCTGAAAGGCTGTCAGGTCCCCTATCCCAGTGGTCGGCAAACTTAATAGTGAACAGAACCAAATATCAACAGTACAACGATTGAAATTCCTTCTAAGTTTAAAAATTTTTTAAACTTAAACTATATAGGTAGGTACATTGTTATTAACTTAATTAGGGTACTCCTAAGCTGGCCTTTGCGTCTGCACATGGTATTTTGTGGAAGAGCCACACTCAAGGGGCCGAAGAGCCGCATGTGGCTCACGAGCCGTGGTTTGTCGACCACTGTGCTACCCCTTTCTGGAATCTCCCATTTCCTTTCTCAGGTGTTACTCCCAAGTAGCCCTAAAGTACAACTTTTAAAATTCATATTAGCAATAGTGAAAATTCTTATCAGAATAAAGACTAAGATCATTTTGAACACTAAAATGTCACATCCTCTATGAAATCGCTGACGTCCCCTTGCATACTGATTTCTTGGTTCCACACATAAATCATGTTATAATGTGTATCACAGTGTAATTGAAAACTGCTTCAAGTTGATAGTGAACATTTTTGTAAACAGGTAAACTCACACCACAAACAAAGCATCAGTGGAAACTCCCTTTTATGGAAAAGGACTTTTGAGAAAACTTCAGTGTTGTAGACTGCAAGTGGCAAAAAGCCTTTGTAAATTCAAGGCTTAGCAAAAGGCTAAATTCTCCCCCTTCTACCTCCATATTGGCTTTGATGCTGAGTATTTGCATCCACTTCACTTGCTTGCTTAAGTTGCTGGAAGCAATTTACTGCCCTTCTTCTCACTCTTTGTTTGTTCAGAGGTTGGTTGATTTCGCTTATGTATGGTGGGGGGATTCCTGTCTATGCCTTGGGAGAGTTCCTGTTTTTTGCCTCAGATGTGTAACTTCATATCAAGGACTTCCTTGATTTGCATATGGCTATATAATAAAGCAAACTGGGGATATGGGGCACTGGGATATTGCCAGCAGCATTGAAGAGACCTCCCGATCCCATCCTTTTTTTTTTAATGAGTCTGTTTTCTTAATTCCGCACCGTTCTCACTCAAGACCCAGAATTACAAGCCGTGCTGGTCCATGGCACTTCAGTGTTAGTTGTATAACCTCAGATAAATTTTTTAGCCTTTTAGAACTTCAATTTACTTAGTAGTAAAATGAAGTGGGTAATATCTATTTTGTAAAGCAGTGGTTCTCAAACTTTGACATGAATCAAATTACCTGGAGTGCTCACTGAAAATGCAGACTCTTAGGCTATGTCCCAGACCTACTGGGTAGGTATTATTGGAGTCTTGTTTTGAGAAATATTATTTTAGAAAATAAATTAAATGAGAAAATATACATATAAAGCCCTTGTTCTCATTCCTACACATGATTAATAATTACTATTTAGAACATCTACTCATCTAAGAAATCAAGTCTAATATCAAGACATAGTGGCTTGCCCTGGCCATTTGGCTCAGTGGTAGAGCATCTGCCCAACATGTGGAAGTCCTAGATTTGATTCCCAGTCAGGGCACACAAGAGAAGCAACCAACAGCTTCTCTACCCCTCCCTCTCTCCCTTCTCTTACTCTCTCTCTCCCTTCCTCTCCTGCAGCCATAGTTCAGTTGAAGCAGGTTGGTCCCAGGCACTGAGGATGGCTCCATGACCTTACCTCAGATACTAAAAGAGCTTGTTTGCCAAGCAACAGAACTATGGCCCCAGATGGGCAGAGCATTACCCCATAGGGGCCTTGTAAGGTGGTACCCTGTCAGGTCTGTGCAGGAGTCTGTCTCTCTGACTCCCCTCTTCTCATTTAAGAAGGAAAAAAAAGACATGGTGGCTTACTTTCACAACACATTTGATCAAAAGAAGAAAAAAGAAAAGGAAATTAAAATAGCAAGTCTAAGTACAAATAAGTTAAAACAAAATAGACTTGTGTGTACTGGAACAAACCATGCAGGCACAAGATTCAGAACAGTTTCTCCACTGTCTTTTATTATTATTATTATTCATTTTAGAGAGGAGAGAGAGAGAGAGAGAAAGGAGGGAGGATCAGGAAGCTTTAACCCCCATATGTGCCTTAGACCAGTCTCTGCTCTCTTTTAAGATCCTCAGCACAACTGTCAGAACCACAGCCACCTTTGGGAGACTTATTATACATAGGTGACCAGGCATTCATATGTACCACGTAACATGGAACCACCACTGACAAGACCAGAAAAATATGAGGGGTTCATATGTATCCAGTAGTCTATGGAGTGAGTGACCAAGTACAACAGCCCAATAAGGGCACCCTATACAGAAGGGTAACTTCTTGACCCAATCAGATTCTCTCTTTTAGGGAGCTTCCATCAGAGCCATATTTGAACCTGAGAGGATGCAGAAGGCTTGCTTCATCCACATCCAAGATCCAGGGCTCCCAAAGAAAGGGCAGGGGTCGTGAAAAAGAGAAGTACCCTGCTTCTTGTTTGTCCATTCATGATGCGTGGCCATTTCCCTGGCAGAGTAGGATATAAAATCTGGGCTTGGACTACATGATTCACAAGATCCTTTTAGGCAATTAATGGCAAGAGTTAAGATTCTATTGGTCAGTTTGAAAAATCACCAAGTATTTGGTCATTACGCTGTGGCCCCAGCAGGGACTTCTATTTACAGTGAGGGGAAAAGAAAACAAAGAGAGGAGGAGAGGCAGCGGAAGAAAGAAGACCTGGGCCTTAGCTGAGGGGTTTACATTCTAACCAGGAAAACAGAGTCATTTGAAAAATGCCAGAAGTTTGGGCAGTAAAAGAGACAGTTTAAGGACATATAAAATAACTTTCATCACACCATTTCCAATCCCTAAGAGTTTTATCCTTTCTGTGTCTAAATTTTTTCATGTAGTAAGGATGCCCTGATCTTATAGAGTGAAGAGAATATATGAGATAAAGCTTATAATATTGGCTTTAAAAAACACTAATTGCTAGACTTGTGCTATTAAACCATTGTAAAGCAATGTGCCTGAATCATGATTTCTCTGGTTCCTGAAGGTAGTTTGTTTGTTTTTTACTTAAAAAAATTATTATTGATTTTAGTAAGCGAGGAAGGGAGAGAGAGAGAGAGAGAGAGAGAGAGAGAGAGAGAGGGATGTCCTCTGTTTCTGTTTTGCCATGACCAGGGATCAAACTGGCAACCTTTGCATATTGAGTTGACACTCCAACCAACAAAGCTAACCAGCCAGGGCTTGAAGGAAGTATTATTGAGTTCACATTTAATGTTACAGCATTTTTTTTTCTTAATGTGGTGGACATAAGAAATATTCAATTTCCTTGAAAGCAGATTTACTCCAGATTTTCATTATCCATTATGTGACTCTTGTGTACACATCAGAATGATAAGTCCTTCCAACTCCAATAATGAAATGGAAGAGGATATGAAAAGGAAATTCATGAAAGAAAAAATACAAACATTTAGTGAATATAGGAAAAATAAAGATGTTCAACATGATTAATAAAGAAATGAAAACTAAAACATCAATGAGTCATTGTTTTCATGGGTCCTACTATGGAGATTAAAATGTTAATTCTTAGTATAAAAATGCAGAAATGGACATTCTCATACTGAAGTAGGTGAAAATTGGTTAACTTCCTAATAGAAACTTGATGATGTATATTAAATAATCTAAGATTTTTTTCTTGATTCTAATGCAATCATTCTACTTATAGAAATATAGCCATAAAAAATACGTATGGATGTTTAAAAGGATTTATCTTCAGCATTGCTATTTGCTGTATCTTCTCCCCAAAATCCTTAAACAACAATATTAGGAAGTTAGTTAAATTTTGATATAGAAATACAGTGAAATACTATACTTACAGATATTTTAAAAGCTATATAGTGGGAAAATGCTTTCTTGACATAGTGTTGTATAAAAAAAGTACAGGGTGTTCAACATTTTATTAAAAGTCTGTACTAAAAAATAACACTCATAATTACCATGATCCCAGTTATATGGGAAAATGTTCATGATATATCATGTAGTTAAGAAAAAATGGATTACAAAACAGTATTACCTACCATACAATTAACATTTTTAAAGAAATTTCAGATTTTCAGTGCTAAGATGAATTAAGTCCAGTACTGATTACACCGGGGAACAATTTTTTTTTTGTTATTGTTACATGAGATTTTAGAACTTTTTCTATATATATCTGCATCGCTGATTCCAAATCTGAAATCCATTTTTTGGTGCATGCTCTAGTTTTTATGCAATTTTAATTTCTTTTTGTTTCAGTTAATGACATACATTGGTTTTTAAATTAGAGTTAAAGGGCAACGACTTTTGGATTGAACATAACCACAAGGCAATTAATGTTTTACAAACATCACTTTTACATAATTGTAGTTGTTTATAAATGTAAAAAATTATTATCTGATAAAAATATATATCTGAAAAAGCGGCATATGATCACATATCCTAATATTCCTTCAGCAATACAACCTATCCCACACTCTGAGACACTCCCAGTTACAGTTTTCAATGGTTTTATTTCTTCTAAGGACGAAGAAAGTGAACATGGTGATCAAGTATATTTTGATAAGATGCAGGAGGAAATGGTTGTAGAATCTGAAGGATCTTCTTCTGATGCCAAGCAGTCATTAACCCCTCAGCAGTTTAGCCAACCTGAATTGAATGACTTAGTAAGAGATTTGGGCCTATCAAAAAAGGCAGCTGAGTTATTAGCTTCCAGGCTTCAAGAAAAGAATGTACATTACCAGTCAGCTAAAGTATCCCATTTCAGGAAGTGTGAACAAATTTTTGTGGACTTTTTTCCAAAGACAAATACTTTGTTTACTGTCATGATATCAGTATTCTTCTCAGCCAGCTGGGTGTTACCACTTACAGTCCAACAGAATGGTGGCTATTTCTTGACAGCTCTAAACAGAGTCTGAAATGTGTTCTCCTACACAATGGTAATGTTTATGCAGTGGTTCCAATTGGTTACTCAACTCATCTGCAAGAAGATTATAATGACATAAAAATTGTCTTCGACTTTCTGAAGTATGAGGAGCATAACTGGATCATTTGTGTGGATCTTAAAATGGTAAATTTCCTGCTAGGACAACAGAGAGGTTTCACAAAGTATCCTTGCTTTCTGTGTTTGTGGGACAACCAAGCTTGGGAGAAACATTGGACACAGAAGAAGTGGCCAAAACATGAAGCTCTGGAAGTAGGGATGCAAAATATTGTGAATGAACCTGTAGTTAATTGAGACAGTATCATTTTTCCTCCACTTCACATCGAACTTGGCTTAATGAAGCAGTTTGTTCAGGATTTGAATAGAGAAAGTGAGTGCTTTCAACATATTATTTCTGCATTTCTTGCCTTGTCTTTCGAGAAGATAAAAGCAGGTGTATTCGATGGACCTCAAATTCAAACCCTCATACATGACGAAGAATTTGCCAGGAAGATGAATAAAGAGGAGAAAGCAGCATGGCAGTCTTTTGTGGCAGTTACAAAGAACTTCCTTGGCAACAAAAAAGCAGAAAACTATGAACTTCTGGTTCACAAGGATGCTGTTGGCTTTCTGCAACATTGGATGTAACATGAGCGTTAAGATTCACTTCCTGAACAGTCACCTTGATAAGTTTCCCAAAAATCTTGAAGCTGTTAGAGATGAGCAGACTACTGCTGGAGCATCAAACAAGATTGTCCTCAACAAGTACACAAATGCAAGAGCTACAAATGCAAATTTTTTCCTGAATAGAATTTAAATAAGTTTTGTGCAAATTTTATGATTAAAATGTGTTTTAATATGTTCTATTTTGAAATTGTAGATAAATTCTGATGCAATCATATCTTATAGTGTATTAGTGTATTTACTGCATTATATAAATTATTATATTTTCACAAAAATGATACCCAATAGACATTCTTCTTCATTTTGTTAAACTAAATGTTGAAAATTTTACAAGATGAAAACCTAAAATCTTCAATTGCAAAAAAAACCCTGTAGTTTACAGAGAAAAACTAATGTCAGATTTGAGATCAGCACACCTGAATTAGGTAAGAACAAGTGTTTTCGTGGATGCAACAAAAATTTTGTTCCCCAGTGTTATGACCACTCTGGAGAAAATATAAAAAGCAGCTATTTGAAAATTAAACAACAGAAAAACAATTAGGAAGAGAAAAAAATTGTAAAATGATTAGTAGCAGTGAGTTTCCTGGGGTTGTTTCCCCTCATTTATCTCTAAGCTTTTGCCTAAAAGTGGACCAAACCCCAGAACTGTGTAAAGCACGGGCAATGAAAACTCCAGCAAGAACACCCCCTCTCTAGCCACAGACTCGGACAAGGGAGGCCTTCTGCATGCTGGTGAGTGAGCAGAGATTCCCCCTTTTTTCCTTTCTCTTCTTTTCTCTCCTGGTTTTTCCCTGAGCCCAGTCCCATTTTAATTCTATCCTGCCCTTAGGCCAGACACCCCCAAGTGAGTTTCTCAAATGTCCTCTAAAGCTTATTTCTTCTGATCCTCCAGTCCCACGAATGCCTAGGTATCTCCCGGAACTCACTGCCACTTTCACTCCGCCATCTTCTTTCCTAGGCCTTCACATTGCTTTTGACTTCTGTCTAAAGGTCTATTAGCCTACCTTTGATCTGAATTGTCAGAGACAATTTGTTAATCCAGAAATCTAGACATCTCACTTTATTTTTTTAATTGATGTTAATTTATTGTGTTTAAATAGATTCAAGTGTCCCACCAAATACATCCTCCCCACCCTCGTGTTCCCCTCAACATCCCCCTTGCTTTCCTCCCCCCAACACCCTCCCCTCTTCCCTCCAGGATTTGCTGTTCTGCTCTCTATAATGCTGTGTTATGTATATATAATTTCACCAATCTCTTTCCCTTCCCTGATCCCATCCTCTCATCCCCTTTCCCTCTGTCCGCTTTCCTGCTGTTTCCTTTGATCCCACTTCTGTCTCTATTCCATTCTTCAGTTCACATTGTCCATTGGATTCCTCAAATGAGTGAGGTCATATGATATTTTTCTTTCTCTGCCTGGCTTATTTCACTTAATATAATAGTTTCCAGGTGCAGCCACTGTGGAAAACAGTATGATAGCTGATAAGGTATTCCAAAATTTGTGACCTGTGTGAGCTTGCTGAACATCCACAATGCAGGCTCCATGAGGGCAGGGACCTTTTTCATTAGGTTTCTTGCTGTACCCCTAGGGCCTAAAGCACGTCCCAGCACGTAGGGCCTCCAGGAACTCTCTGGTGGGTAGAGGAATGACTGAACCACTGAATGGCTCAAACCATAGCATTGTCCTTTATATTCTATTCCAACATTGAAGAACAACTATCAGTGTGGGCTGTTCAGAGCCTGCAGGAAGAAACACAGAATAGATTAAATCAATTCTTTTTCATTCCAAATGCTTGAAATGCAAACATTTTCCGCTGATTAGAAGATAGTGTTATAAACGAAGATGTAATTACACATTCATTTTGATGAGACCTTTTATTTGACCTTCTTGTGCACATATTTTCATACTAATTTTCTTAATGAAAAACTTGCAAGGAGTCCCATGGCAACAGGGCCTAAGCTTTGTCAAGAAGAGACATGGGTTCCATCATTTGCTGATTCAATTTACCCATGAAGCAGAGAAAAAGAACTACAGGAAAAGGTAAAAAAGAAAACAAAGGAAAACAGGAAAACTGATTATGTCAGTAAATCACCGATGATTTCTAGGTGGATGCACCAATGGAGTTAATAAATCAGTAGGCTGGTCTGCTTTCCCTGCTCTCCCACAGCCTCCCACAGTTTAATCACTGTCCTTCCTATTCTCTCTGCAAACACATGGAGACACTCCCTCCAGCCCACAGTGACAACGCCTCACTGAGCAGTCACAGTGTCTTTGGCTTCTCGCTCTAAGCTCCCTAGCTCCCTTCCTGTCTTCTGATCATTGCTCCCTTGCCCTTCTGTCTCCTTGTCCTCTAAATGCCACCATCCTCCAAGACACCATCACATATCTCTGCATCTGCACCCCTGCACCCTGCCCAGGGGTCTTAGCCCTTGCCGCGGCATCAACATTTCTCCTTTTCCAAATCTGGATCTCCAGCCTCACCTCCCTTACAGGCCCAGCGCCAGCATTTCCACCCTTGTGCATGGCACCTTCCAAAGGGAAGGGAAATCACAGGCCCGAGGCTGCGGAAAGGTGGACAAAGGGAGAACTGAGATAACACCTCTGGCCTGGGCATTTAGGAGGCCACTGGTGTATATAGAAAAGCATTTCTGTGAAGCCATAGAGAAGCCATATTAGAATGGTGTGAGCTGTCCACCCAGCCAAAAATAAATAACTTGCCTAACTTCTTGTTTTCTTTCAATTTTATTAAATTTATTGGGGTGACATTGGTTAATAAAATTATATTGATTTCAAGTGTATAATTCTATAATATATTATCTGTATACTGTATTGTGTGTTCGCCACCCAAAGTCGTCTCCTCCATCACCATGTATTTGAATCCCTCACCCTCTTCTGCCTCCCCCAAGCCCTTCCCCTCTGGTAACCTCCATACTGTTGTCTGTGTCTATGCGTTTTTGTTTATTTGTTTGTCTTGTTCATTTGTTGCTTTCAGTTTTATATCCCACATACAAGTAAAATCATATGGTTCTTGAATTTTTCCATCTCAAGATCCATCCATGTTGTTTCTAATGACAGTATTTCATTTTTTTCTCATTTGCCTAACTTCTAATTTCTCTATATTCCAACATTGCCCCTGCTTCCCAACCTTGTTATCCCCACTCCTCGTTAACTCAGAATCTCAGTCACTCTCACACTTGCCTTCTGAGCTTTACTACTACTGTTACCTAGGTTTCATCTGTTCTCGGAGTCTCAAGTCTCACCCTCCCTGTTAGTGTCTCCTCACCGCCTTCTGAATTACTGGACTCAGTGGCTCATACTGAAGAATCGCACTTTGATAGACCCTAGTCTGTTCTCCTTTTGCTCTGAACTCAACCTAAATTCAATTTGGTTTGACACGATTCTCAGCATAGATATTTTTTGTAGGTAATCCTAGCCTCTAAACATTGATATGGATGAGAGCTTCTCCCTCATAATCTCTCTACTAGGCTTCAATAAAAGCAAGCCTCAGACCAAATTCTGTCACATACATATATTTATTGTACTGATATTCTTTAGCGAGTAGGCCACAAATGTTCATATATTCTGTCTGCAAGCTCTATGAATTCCAGTTCTTTATGTTTTTAGTGTTTAAATGACCACCATATTTTAAATGATCGATCAAGACAAGATAATATTCCAGAGATTCCTTTACAGTTTACATCAGAAAAGCAGAATCCTCTGATTCAATTGCTGGACCCAGGATAATCAAGTTTCAAATCTTGGCTGTCAACCCTCCTGGCCTTGTTATCCTGTTCACACAGGGTAGAAGGGGAGAGTGTGTCTAGGTTATGTTAACCAGTCTACATGATTCAAATATTTTTATTTTTTTATTTATTTATTATTTTTTTAAATGTGGTTCTTTTATTATTTTTTATTTATTTATTTTTTGTGACAGAGACAGAGAGAAGGACAGAGAAAGGGACAGATAGGGACAAACAGGAAGAGAAATATATGAGAAGCATCGATTCTTTTTTTTTTTTTTTTAATTCATTTTAGAAAGAAGAGAGAGAGAGAGAAGGGGGGAGGAACAGGAAGCATCAACTCCCATATGTGCCTTGACCAGGCAAGCCCAGGGTTTCGAACCGGTGACCTCAGCATTTCCAGGTCGACGCTTTATCCACTGCGCCACCACAGGTCAGGCTCAAATATTTTTAATTTCACCACTGAGAACACATTTCTGACATTTAGCATGTCATTCAGCTAAGCAACTTATGTCAATTGGTTTTATTTCTTTAACACAATATAGCATTCACTATGTGGCAGAACACTAAACATTATTACACACATTAACTCATTTAATCCTCTTAGCAGCCTATGAGGTAGTAACTAATATTATCCCATTTTACAGTTTCAGAAACTGAAGTGCAGATAGATTAAATTCCTCAACTATTGTAACTAGTAAATAACAGAGCCAGGATCCAAACTGAGGTAGTCTGGTTCGAGAGATCATTGTCTTCACAAGTCCTCTGCCCCTCTGGGTAACAAAAGTGTTTATAGAAGTCACCCCGGGAATACGGGCTTCCTGATCAGAATGCTAGCTGATACAATTATTAATAGAATACTAAGAATACTTGGGTCATAACTTAACCTAACTAATAATGACAGCCATAATGTTCAACTCTTTTTTTTATTATTATTAAGTGAGATGCATGGAGGCAGAGAGACAGATTCCCCGCATGCACCCTAACCGGATCCACCCAGCAAGCTCCCTATGGGGCTGCTGCTCCACTGCTCAGCAACTGAGCAATTACAACACCTAAGGGAATGCCATGGTGCCATCCTCAGTGCCTGCAGCCAATTTGCTCAAATGAGACAGGGCTGCGGGGGGCAGGGAGGGGGAGAAAGAGAGAGAGAGAGAGAGAGAGAAAGAAAGAGGAAAGGAGGAGAAGCAGATGGTTGCTTCTCCTGTGTGCCCTGACCAGGAATCGATCCCAGGACTTCCACATGCAGGGTCAATGCTCTACCACTGAGCCACTTGGCCAGGGCCTAACCCAACTGTTAGGCCTAACACATCTTTATGTTTTATGTCAGTAAAGAATATTGGTTTTTCGAAGAGACTATTTACTGATTATTTGGGCTTATAAATCTTGTTTCTACAACTCTACTGTTTATCCCTTGTGCTGATAGCCATTTTGGGTATTACATTGTTTTTCCCACCAATTTATGTTGGTAAAATGTACTGAATTATAAAACCTATACATAAAGGGGCTTGGAGCTCAACTAGTCTAACTGCCTTTCTGAACTTTTCGATTCTCTGTCTGCATCGTCACTGTCAGATAATTGTGTAGCTTTCGCTCGAACAAAACCCATTTGGAGGATATGTACTCTCTTGGGGTAGCCATCTTGCTTGGTAGATATTTCTGCCCAAAAGAAAGTTCTTCCTTATGTTAAGCAGGAATTTTTCTTTCTAAAATTTCCACTGAATTATTCATTCTATGAGGCCATTAGGAGGTAGAACTTAGAGAAACAAGACATGCCCCCCACAAATAGTAATAAAAATCCAGTGTTTCCTGGAGCTAGCTGCACATTGCTCTAACGAAGGAGGTGGGACACCGGACAGGAGTTCATTGTGATGGGGTTAACCCCTCGGCAAGCCCACAAACACAACTCAGAGAAGAGAGCTCAGAAGACTGGTGTGGTCAGGGGGTACTTTGCAGAGGTGGTACCAGAATGGCCATGTTCATAATAAGCAAATGATAAATTTTGTTGATAGATGGATTTAGTTTGTATTAGGCAACCTGGTGTCTAAGCACGGTTCCTTTATCATTATTCCTGACTTCTGCTTTTGATTGATTTTAATCAAGACTCAGCTGTAAAATGCCCCAAACGTGCCAAATTAGTTTCCTGCAGTTCGAGGTAGAAACACAACCCAGCAAGCCTTGGGTGATTATTTCATTCTTCTGGATCTGCCCCCAGCCTGCTGCTGATTTTGAATTGTAAGTTGTTGATTACCAAGTGGGCCACATGGAACAAGGCTGTTATGCATACCTGGGCAAAGTGTAAATAACAAATGACAGATTTGTCCACGTTAGAAAACCTCAGTCTTCATATTGATAATAAGAATAATGAAAAAATATTACTAACAAGAATGCTTGGGCAGTACTTTTTTAAATGCTTGTACTTTTAATTCAGATTCACACAGCATCCTTTGAATAAAGAGAATCACAGTTGGAATGCTTCTAAAATCAAACATTTAGTAAATATGAGATTTGATACCATAATTCAGATAGTCAGACACCCAATTCAAACAGTAAATCTAGGACCAACAATGAGACAACGCTGATCTGTAGACGTAAGGTTTGTGCATTTTACTGAGTAAGATTGTAACTCAGTAAAAATACGAAAAAGGCCCTGGCCGGTTGGCTCAGCGGTAGAGCGTCGGTCTGGCGTGCGGGGGACCTGGGTTCGATTCCCGGCCAGGGCACATAGAAGAAGCGCCCATTTGCTTCTCCACCCCTCCCCCTCCTTCCTCTCTGTCTCTCTCTTCCCCTCCCGCAGCCAAGGCTCCATTGGAGCAAAGATGGCCCGGGCGCTGGGAATGGCTCCTTGGCCTCTGCCCCAGGCGCTAGAGTGGCTCTGGTCGCAGCAGAGCGACGCCCCGGAGGGGCAGAGCATCACCCCCTGGTGGGCAGAGCGTCGCCCCTGGTGGGCGTGCCGGGTGGATCCTGGGGTGGATCCTGGTCGGGCGCATGCGGGAGTCTGTCTGACTGTCTCTCCCCATTTCCAGCTTCAGAAAAATACAAAAAAATAAAAAATAAAAAATAAAAAAATACAAAAAAATAAGACCCAGAAAGAGATAACGGAGCCTGGAATGAAGGCAAATCTACTGCTCACAAAAATTAGGGGATATTTTAAAATGAATACAAAGCGATAAAATATTCCCTAATTTTTGTGAGCAGTATAGTAAATGGAAAAAGAAATTTATCTATAGAGCATCTCCTCTGGACTCTACCATTTAGTCATTGAGTTCTGAGCATCATATTACTATCCTCCCTTGAAGTTAGGGATCTACCTTTTACAGATAAAGAATTTAAGTCTCAGAGTAATCTTCCCTTCTGGAAAGTCTAAGATGCGATACCAAACGTAGTAACTCCAAAACTCATGTTCTTTCTCTGTTACTAGTTTCCCCCAGAGTGTGCTAGGAATACCACTCGCAGTACCTAACATAATGTTTGGTGTAGGTGTATGTAGATGGGTCAGATTTTCTCTGTGTTTGTTTAATGTGAACTTGTGAAGATAAAACAGCTTTGTTTCAAGGGCATGGCTTAAAATGTCAGTAAAAATAAATTTATGGATTTAAAAGTTACCCAATTTAAAGAAAAATATGAAATATTACAAATAATAATACAATTGGTTTGCAGATGTGTTACCCCATGATGTCATGGCAAAAATTATAATGGTAGTATGGGATGTGTAAAGTGTGGAAAAACAGGGCCACAGCCTGCTTTCTTCCCACGGGTGGCAGTCAACAACTTTGTCAACAGCTTAAACTGAACACTGAACTGCTATCCACAATACATTCTACACATGCTAAAGAAAAGAATTCCAGAAAAGCTTGAATCACATTTTTGGCACAAATGGAATTTTAAGGACTTTCCATTCATAAATACACTCCACCTAAATTTTTGTATATTTTCTCTACCTCCTGGCACTACTTCCTGTCACGTCCTGTTTGTCTCATTCTGGGTCATTTGATTTTCCCTAATAAAAAAGGTTGGTCTCTGCCTGACCAGGAGGTGGCACAGTGGATAGAGCATCAGCTTGGGACACAGCGGACCCAGGTTCAAAACCCAAGGTCACTGGCTTGAGTCCTAAGGTCACTGGCTTGAAGCCCAAGGCTGCTGGCTTGAAGCCCAAAGTCACTGGCTTGAGCCCAAGGTTGATGCCTTGAATAAGGGGTCACTTGCTCTGTTGGATCTCCCCCACACCTGTGGTCAAGACACATATAAGAAAGCAATCAATGAACAACTAAGGTGCCACAATGAAGAACTGATGCTTCTCATCTCTCTCCCTTCCTGTCTGTTCCTATCTCTGCCTCTGTCTGTCTCTCTCACTAAAAAAAAAAAAAAAAAAGTCTCTGAAGAACCAGAATGTTAGGGGGATAAGAGAAGAATATTGTTCTAAGGTCACACAGAAAAGAAGTTTACAATTATAAATACAAACATTAATATTTTTATTACTGTAACCCACTCAAAAATGGTAAAGAGTCCAATGCCCCTGTTTGTGAAATACTAATGAGAGTTAGATGATAAAGAACAACAAGCCATACCAAAGGGGTTGGAGAGCACAGGGTACTGAATTATTCACTCATTCAACAAATATCAATTGATGACTATTATGTGGCCAAAGACTATCCTATCTGGAGAGGATATGTGGTGGAGAAAAAGCACCTAGACCTCCCAGTAGTGTGCTGGTAAACGTTTAAACAATCAGCAATTCAAGAAAAGGGGTGGGGAAAACAGTCTCTAACATTTGTGCATTTTCATGGCATAAATACTCCCACCCTGGCTAACTCCCAGCAATCAAAGTGCTGTCTCTGACTATGCAGTTAGAAAAGAATGCCCACAATAGATTCTTTTTTTTTTATTTTTATTATTTTATTTTATTATTTTAATGGGGTGACATCAATAAATCAGGGTACATATATTCAAAGAAAACATGTCCAGGTTATCTTGTCATTCACTTATGTTGCATACCCATCACCCAAAGTCAGATTGTCTTCTGTCACCTTCTATCTAGTTTTCTTTGTGCCCCTCCCCCTCCCCTTTCCCTCTCCCTCTTCCCTCCGCCCCCTGTAACCACCACACTCTTATCAATGTCTCTTAGTCTCACTTTTATATCCCACCTATGTATAGAATAATGTAGTTCCTGGTTTTTTCTGATTTACTTATTTCACTTCATATAATGTTATCAAGATCCCACCGTTTTGCTGTAAATGATCCGATGTCATCATTTCTTATGGCTGAGTAGTATTCCATAGTGCAGGGGTCTCAAACTCGTGGCCCGCGGGCCGCATGCGGCCCGCCGAACAATTTTGTGTGGCCCACAGACTAATCCACGAATTTCAAAATATTTTGGATAAAATTAAGTAAGCCTAGGGGCCTACTTGTATTTTTCATTTCTCTAGCATTCTAGCTAGATATTAGCTTAGTTAACAGCAGTTGTGATGCGAACTACAGTTTCTGGTCATTTTGTGACACTGAGTAAACTGCATGTACGATTGTGC
Organism: Saccopteryx leptura; assembly: GCF_036850995.1. Lineage (NCBI taxonomy): Eukaryota > Metazoa > Chordata > Mammalia > Chiroptera > Emballonuridae > Saccopteryx > Saccopteryx leptura. The sequence goes on along the minus strand of NC_089503.1, from coordinate 222,147,068 downwards.
TTGTTGTACTGATTTTTTTTTTGTTTTCAACTGCAGTGAGAAAAGTGTTGCATAACAGTTGCCTTTTGTAGACCTAGTGCAGCCCGCCGAACGGCTGTGGTCTTGCTCTGCGGCCCACATGCTGAGTTGAGTTTGAGACACCTGCCATAGTGTATATGTGCCACATCTTCTTTATCCAGTCATCTATTGACGGGCTTTTTGGTTGTTTCCATGTCCTGGCCACTGTGAACAATGCTGCAATGAACATAGGGCTGCATGTGTCTTTACGTATCAATGTTTCTGAGTTTTGGGAGTATATACCCAGTAAAGGGATTGCTGGGTCATAAGGTAGTTCTATTTTCAGTTTTTTGAGGAACCACCATACTTTCTTCCATAATGGTTGTACTACTTTACATTCCTGCCAACAGTGTATGAGGGTTCCTTTTTCTCCACAGCCTCTCCAACATTTGCTATTACCTGTCTTGTTAATAATAGCTAATCTAACAGGTGTGAGGTGGTATCTCATTGCAGTTTTGATTTGCATTTCTCTAATAGCTAAAGAAGATGAGCATCTTTTCATATATCTGTTGGCCATTTGTATTTCTTCCTGGGAGAAGTGTCTGTTCATGTCCTTTTCCCATTTTTTATTGGATTGTTTGTTTGTTTGTTGTTGAGTTTTATGAGTTCTTTGTATATTTTGGATATTAGGCCTTTATCTGAGCAGTTGTTTGAAAATATCATTTCCCATTTAGTTGGCTATCTGTTTATTTTGTTATCAGTTTCTCTTGCTGAGCAAAAACTTCTTAGTCTGATGTAGTCTCATTCATTAATTTTTGCCTTCACTTCTCTTGCCTTTGGAGTCAAATTCATAAAATGCTCTTTACAACCCAGGTCCATGAGTTTAGTACCTATGTCTTCTTCTATGTACTTAATTGTTTCAGGTCTTATGTTTAGATCTTTGATCCATTTTGAGTTAATTTTAGTACAGGAGGACAAACTGTAGTCCAGTTTCATTCTTTTGCATGTGGCTTTCCAGTTTTCCCAGCACCATTTGTTGAAGAGGCTTTCTTTTCTCCATTGTATGTTGTTGGCCCCTTTATCAAAAATTATTTGACTATATATATATGTGGTTTTATTTCTGGGCTTTCTATTCTGTTCCATTGGTCTGAGTGTCTATTTTTCTGCCAATACCATGCTGTTTTGATTGTCGTGGCCCTATAATATAGTTTGAAGTCAGGTATTGTAATGTCCCCAGCTTCATTCTTTTTCTTTAGGATTGCTTTGGCTATTTGGGGTTTTTTATAGTACCATATAAATCTGATGATTTTTTGCTCCATTTCTTTAAAAAATGTCATTGGAATTTTGATGGGAATTGCATTAAATTTGTATATTGCTTTGGGTAATATGGTCATCTTGATTATATTTATTCTTCCTAACCAAGAACAAGGAATATTCTTCCATCTCATTATATCTTTTTTTATTTCCCTTAACAATGGTTTGTAGTTTTCATTATATAAATCCTTTAGAGTCTTTGTTATGTTTATTCCTAGGTATTTTATTTTTTTTGTTGCAATCGTGAAGGGGATTATTTTTTTTTTTAGTTCATTCTCAGATGTTTCATTGTTGGCATATAGAAAGGCTATTGACTTCTGCATGTTAATTTTGTATCCTGCGACCTTACTGTATTGGCTTATTGTTTCTAGTAGTCTTTTAGTGGATTCTTTGGGGTTTTCAATGTATAGGATCATATCATCTGCAAAAAGTGATACCTTTACTTCTTCTTTTCCAATATGGATGCCTTTTATTTCTTTGTCTTGTCTGATAGCTGTGGCTAGAACATCTAGCACCACGTTAAATAAGAGTGGAGAGAGTGAACAACCCTGTCTTGTTCCTGATTTAAGGGGGAAAGCCTTCAGTTTTGTGCCATTTAATATGATGTTAGCTGATGGTTTATCATATATGGCCTTTATCATGTTGAGATATTTTCCTTCTATACCCATTTTGTTGAGAGTCTTAAACATAAAATTGTGTTGTATTTTATCGAAAGCCTTTTCTGTGTCTATTGATAAGATCATGTGGTTTTTGTTCTTTGTTTTGTTGATATGGTGTATTACGTTAACCGTTTTGCGTATGTTGAACCACCCTTGAGATTCTGGGATGAATCCCACTTGATCATAATGTATTATTTTTTTAATATGTTGTTGTATTCGATTTGCTAGTATTTTGTTTAGTATTTTATTAACTATATTCATTAGAGATATTGGTCTGTAGTTTTCTTTTTTTGTGCTGTCCTTGCCTTGTCTTTTTTTGTGCCGTTTTTGGTATGAGGGTTATATTGGCCTCATAAAATGTGTTTGGAAGTATTGCTTCTTCTTCAATTTTTTGGAAGACTTTCAGTAGAATAGGAACCAAGTCTTCTTTGAATGTTTGATAAAATTCGCTGGTATAGCCGTCTGGGCCTGGACTTTTATTTTTGGGGAGGTTTTTTAATGGTTTTTTCTATTTCTTCTCTACTGATAGGTCTGTTTAGGCTTTCTGCTTCTTCTTGACTCAGTCTAGGAAGGTTGTATTGTTCTAGGAATTTATCCATTTCTTCTAGGTTGTTGAATTCAGTGGCATAAAGTTTTTCATAGTATTCTACAATAATTCTTTGTATATCTACAATGTCCGTGGTGATTTCTCCTCTTTCATTTTGGATTTTGTTTATATGAGTTCTTTCTCTTTTTTCCTTGGTAAGTCTTGCCAAGGGTTTGTCAATTTTGTTGATGTTTTCAAAGAACCAGCTCCTTGTTCTATTAATTTTTTCTATAGTTTTTCTGTTCTCTATTTCATTTATTTCTGCTCTGATTTTTATTATCTCCTTTCTTCGGCTGGTTTTGGGTTGTCTTTGCTCTTCTTTTTCCAGTTCCTTAAGGTGTGAAGTTAAGTGGTTCACTTGGGCTCTCTCTTGTTTGTTCATATATGCCTGAAGTGATATGAACTTCCCTCTTATCACTGCTTTTGCTGCATCCCATAGATTCTGATATGTTGTACTGTCATTTTCATTTGTCTGTATATATCTTTTGATCTCTGCGCTTATTTCTTCTTTGATCCATTCATTTTTTAAAAGTATGTTGTTTAGTTTCCACATTTTTGTGGGATTTTTTTCCTCTTTTTTGCAGTTGAATTCTAGTTTCAAGGCATTAAGATCAGAAAATATGCTTGGTACAACTTCGATTTTTCTGAATTTGCTGATGTTATTTTTGTGGCCCAACATATGGTCAGTTCTTGAGAATGATCCATGTACACTGGAGAAAAATGTATCCCTGTCACTTTGGGATGAAATGTCCTGTAGATGTCTATCATATCCAGGTGCTGTAGTGTTTTGTCTAAGGCCAATATATCTTTGATGATGCTGTTTGGATGACTGATCTAGAGCCGTCAGTGGTGTATTGAGGTCTCCAAGTATGACTGTATTTTTGTCAGTTTTTGTTTTAAGGTCAATAAGTAGCTGTCTTATATATATTGGTGCTCCTTGGTTTGGTGCATATATATTAAGAATCGTTATGTCTTCTTGATTCAGTGTCCCCTTAGCCATTATGAAATGGCCATTTTTGTCTCTGAGTACTTTTGCTGTCTTGTAGTCAGCATTATCAGATATGCGTATTGCTACGCCTGCTTTTTTTTGGATGTTATTTGCTTGGAGTATTGTTTTCCAGCCTTTCACTTTGAATTTGTTTTTATCCTTGTTGCTTAGATGAGTTTCTTGTAGGCAGCATACAGTTGGATTTTCTTTTTTAATCCATTCTGCTACTCTGTGCCTTTTTATTGGTGAGTTTAATCCATTTACATTTAGTGTAATTATTGATACTTGTGAGTTCCCTATTGCCATTTTGTATATTGCTTTCTGTTAGTTTTGTGTCTTGTTTGATCCTTCTTTTTCGTTTTTCTATCTTTTGTTTTTATTTGGTTGTATTCCATACATCTTTCCTCTGTTGCTATCTTTTTTAAATCATGTGCTTCTGTGGTGGTTTTTTCAATTGTGGTTATCATTAAGTAATGAAAAGGGTTCCTACCCTGTTCATTGTAGTGCACTATCTTGTGAGTACTTTTGCACTCCATCGTCCTTTGCTACTGTTAATCTCTATCCTCTCCCCCCCTTTCTTTTTGTTGTTGTCACAGTTTAAATTTGGTTTTATTTTGTTCTTCTTGGAGCTTTTACTTGAGGCTTTGTTGTGTTTTTTTGTTCTTTGTATCTGATTGGAGAAACCCCTTTAGTAATTTCTGGAGTGGGGGTTTTCTGATGATAAATTCCCTCATCTTTTCTGTATCTGTAAATATTTTTATTTCTCCTTCATATTTGAAGGTAGCTTTGATTAGTATAATATTTGTGGCTGAACGTTCCTCTCTTTCAGGACTTTAAATATTGGGGTCACTCTCTTCTAGCTTGTCGAGTTTCTGTTGAGAAATCTGATGACAATCTAATGGGCCTTCTTTTATATGTTGTATTCTTCTTTTCCCTGGCTGCCTTGAGAATTTTTTGTTTGCTGTTGGTTTGTGTGAATTTCATTATGATGTGCCTTGGAGTAGGTTTGTTGGGGTTAAGAAAACTCGAAGTTCTGTTTGCTTCTTGAACTTGAGGCTTTAGTTCTTTCCACAGGCTTGGGAAGTTCTCATCTATTATTTGTTTGAGTATGTTCTCCATTCTATTTTCTCTCTCTTCTCCCTCTGATATACCTATTATTCTTATGTTATTCTTTTTGATGGAGTCAGATAGTTCCTGTAGGATTATCTCATTTTTTTTTTATTTTTGAGTCTCTTCTTCTCTCTGTTGTGCCTCAAGTTGCTTATCTTCTATTTCACTAATCCTACCTTCTATCTTGTTTTTCTAATAGCTAAGCTTGTTACCTCGTTTTTCAGCTCGTGAATTGAGGTTTTCATCTCTGTTTGATTTGTTTTTATAGTTTCAATTTCCTTGGACATATATTCTTTGTGTTCATTGAGTTGTTTTCTGAGCTCCCTAAATTGCCTTTCTGTGTTTTCTTGTATATCTTGGAGGATTTTTAGGATTTCTATCTTGAATTCTCTGTCATTTAACTCCAAGGTTTCCAATACATTAAATTTTTTCTCCATAGATTTTTCCTCATCTAGCTGTGTTACCTCCCTTTCTTTTGTATCCATGATATTCGATTTTTTTTTCCTTAATGGCATCTGAGGGTGGTTTTGTTGATAATATTAATGAGATTTAATAAAGAATAAAAAGTTAAAAAAAATAAAAAATAGAAAAGAGTTTTTTAAAAAATAAATTAAAAATTAAAAAAAAGAAAATTATTTCCCCCCCCCCTCCTTTTTTCCTCTCCTCTCCTCGCCCCTCTTTCTTGAGAAAATTTTGTGGTGAACTGTGAATTATATTGTACTAAATAGAACAAACAATGCCTGCAATGAAGGGCCTGAATTGGGGAGAAATAATAAAGGGGCAAAAGAAGGGGGTATGGACCCACAAAATGCAAATAAGGAAAAAATTTTTTGCATTTTGTCAAGGATAAAATGATTTGCTTTTAGGTGTTGGTTGACCAAGAGATATGATGAGAGGAATAAGAGGGAAACAGGAAAATCGGGGGGAAAAATTTAAAAATTACTATTGTATTTAGTGGAACAAGAACTAGATGAAATGGAGAGCCAGGGTTGGGAGCACTGCGAGTTAGTTAAAAAAGTGAAATAAAAACCCCCAAAATGCCACAAACATAAGTTTGAGTTCCAGATAAGATAATTTGAATTGAATGAAAGGAGACATAAAGGAGAAAGGAAGAAACTAATATAGAGGGAGAAAAGAAAGAGAGAGAGAGAAAAAAAAGAGGGAACCACTAAATGAAGAAAAAAGAAAAAAAAAGGAGAGAGAGAGAGAGTTAAGGGTTTTGGAGTGCAACCCTCATAGAGAGAAAGGAAGAGAAAAGAAAAGATAATGGGAGATGTAACACTTATGGGTAGTGTAGTTCAAGGAGAGGAGAGAGTAAGACCGGCAGAGAATTAAACGACCAAATTGGAAGAGGAAAAAAAAAAATCAAGAATGAAGATAAGAGAAACAAACAAACAAATATAATAAAATGGGATAGGTTATAAAGTCTGTGGATTATTCTTGATTTTGAGAGGTTATCTTCTTGCTTTTTCTTTTCTCTCCCTCTTCCTGGTTGGTGACTTTGTACCCTGGGTTCTGCCCCTGTGACACACTCAGGTAGAGGTTTGCAGTTGACAAGTCTCTATGGCAATGTCATGTATTGGGCTTCAGTCTCGTTGGCAGTCGAGGCTCATTAGCATTTGCAGGCTCTGAAAGTGAGAGAGTCCGTGTTCCTGGAGCCTCTCTCCTAGTCTTTCCTTCCTCAATTAGTAGCCTGATAATCTAGCTATGGGGTTGCTGCTGCCTCTGCCTGGATAGTAAGAGGCTCAAAGAGCTGGCAACTCCCCACTCTATTCCCACTCAGCACAGGGCTCTGGGTAAGGCTCAGTCAGTCAGAGCTGCTAGCATAATCAGGCGGGGCTTCTGCCCACATAAAGACCTCTGACTCTGCCACTCTGTCCAGTAACATGTTCAGGTGCCTGCTCCCGGGGCGCTCGGAGGAAACTCTCGCTCACTATCTGTGCATAGACCAGGATATCAGGCCGGCAGTCTCTCACTCTGAGTGAAACCCCCGCCCACACAGAAAAGTTCCAGTGTTGGAATTAGCTCTCACTCCCTCCCTGTGCGCGGCTTTTTCAGGGCACTGGGGCGGCCTGGAGATTCCGCTTTTGGCCCACACAAAGGCCCCTGACTCTGCCTCTCTGTGGGGTAACATGGACGCCCACACCCGAGGTGCCCGGAGGAATCTCTTGCCCACTCTCCATGAGTGCCAACCAGGAGATCAGGCTGGCAGTCTCACACTTTGAGTGAAACCCCCACCCGCACAGAGAAGTTCCAGTGTTGGAATTAGCTCTCGCTCCCTCCCCGTGCACGGCTTTTTCAGGGTGCTGGGGTGGTCCCGAGATTTTGCTTTTGAGCCCACACAAAGGCCTCTGACTCTGCCTCTCTGTGGGATAACACGGGCGCCCACTCCCGAGGTGCTCGGAGGAATCTCTTGCCCACTATCTGCGCACGCCGACCAGGAGATCGGGGCGAATGGCTGCCCGACTTGTCTTTCTTAGTCTGGGTTTGGCGTGAGTGTTAGCTTGTATTGCCTGGGTTGCCATAGGCACAGTTTTTCCTCAGCTTGGATCTCCGTGCCACAGCCTGGTTCGGCCATTTGTGCCGCGGCCTGGATCTATTTGCCCCCTTTTCCCGCCTTAGTTTCTATACTCTCAGTTCCCAGTGAAAGCAACCCTATTTAGGTTAGTGAGGAAGGCAGAGCATTTCTTACTCAAATTTCTTTGATTATATATTTAGCCAATTTTTTGCTCGACCATACCTTCGGGTGTATTGCGGAACACCCGGAGGCTCCAAGGATAGATTTTTCTGTTTCTGGTTGAAGATCTTGTTGAGTTTTTGGGGAGATTTATCGGTATTGCTTCCTACCACGCCATTACTCTGACATCATCCTCCCACAATACATTCTTACAGTTGTCTCTAGCATACCATGGAGCCCTCTCTATTGGCACTTAGAGACATTAGTCAAAAGTCAGAAGGAAGGGTATTTTATCATTTATTCTTCATCCATGTGTAAGGCATTGTGCTAAGTGCCCGCCCACATCAGGTAGGGCAGTATGCTTTATTTATTCTACTTATTTAAATGTTAATTCCATCCAAAAACACCCTCATAGACACATCCAGAATGTTTAACTGGATATGTGAGCGCCTTGTAGTCTGGCACGTTGACACATAAAATTTACCATCACAGTATTTAATCAGAAGAGGTTGTGATAAATTTTAGCTGGCAATTAACATTTGAATCATGCCTGGTTTATTGAACTAATTGATTTTTCCCCTAAATCCTTCCCTTATGGAAAACAACACACTTGAGTTACTTTTCACATAAGACTTACGTTCATGTCCATCATAAAACACTTACCTTGTTTCATTACAGAACTAAATGCCATTGAAATGAATTTCAAAGAAATGATTTCCACTTATCAGAAATGAAAGAGCACATGTCTCTTTTAGAAATAAAGTATCTGCAAACAACTTTTGGTTAAGTAACCAGTTATGCCAAAGAAGTCTAGTACTATTAAAAAGCAAGCCACCCCTAGGTGGAAAATTGAAAGTATATGTCCACAAAAACTTGTACATGGATGTTTATAACAACATTATTTTCAACAGCCAAAAAGTAGGAAAAATTGAAATGTAAATCAACTGAAGAATGGATCAGCTAAATGTGATATATCCATATAATGGAATATTATTGTTATAAAAAAATGAAGCTCTTACACATGCTACATCGACAAACTTTAAAAACATTATGCTAAGTGAAAGCAGCCAGATACAGATGGTCACATATGCTATGATTCCATTTGTATAAAATGTCCAGAATAGGCAAAAATAAGAAGACAGAGGTAGATTAGTGGTTTCCAGGGATTGGAGGGAGGGAGGAATGAGGAGTGACTGGTAATAGGTACAGGATTTCTTTTTTGGGTGATGAGAATGTTCTAGAATTAGATGGAGATGATGGACGTGCAACTTTGTGCATATACTAAAATACCTGAATTCTACATTCCAAAGAGTGACTTTTATTTCAATAAACCTGTTACTTAAAAAATAATATTCTATTGCACTTGCCCTCCTTAGAGATAGTATGCATTTAAAATCTTTTAAATATAAATGTAATTTAGGGAGAAATAAAGATTCAGAACGTGTCTCACCTAAACTCCAATAAAGTATTTCTAAAGATATTAACAAACACATTTAAGGAACAGTATGGTATTAAAAATTTCTGTTTCAGTGCTCTCATTTTTGTTTTTTTAATTTTATTTATTTATTTATTTATTTTTTAGAGAGGAGAGGGAGAGACAGAGAGAGAAAGAGAGAGAGGAGAGACAGAGAGAGAAGGGGGAGGAGCTGGAAGCATCAACTCCCATATGTGCCTTGACCAGGCAAGCCCAGGGTTTTGAACCGGTGACCTCAGCATTTCCAGGTCGACACTTTATCCACTGTGCCACCACAGGTCAGGCCAGTGCTCTCATTTTTAAAGAAGACTCAAGGTTTAATAAAATTCAATGATTTCAGGGTCAGCCTGACATGAATTCAATTTTTAAAAACTCAATCTTTGGTCACTGAAGGAAAAATTGCAGGTTTGTCGCAGAAAATGCGGCACTCGGTGGTAAAAAGCTTTGAAGCCACTTCTGGGAAGCAGAAGTGAGTGGAAATGTACCTACCATCCCGGGGGCGATGTAATTTGGCAAAAGTAAACAGCCCTCGACACTTTATTAGAAAACTTGTCCTTTCCGGAACTTCAGTTCAATTTCTGAACTGCTGAAATTCTCCATTTGAACTGAAATGCCTAACCATTGGAGAATTGCCCATTCTTCTATTGTCTGGGCAAAACAATGTCCACCCATAGAAGGCAAAAGATCTTTCCACTAGAGCTTTTAGAATATCCCATTTTTCTCTGAAATGATCAAATCTATAACTTTTCACTAAAAACATATAGCCTTTATTTCTCTTTCTGATAGGAAGGACTACATGAAAACCTTAAGCTACTGCCCAAATCTACCATATTTGTACATTGGCCTTCATGTTAATGATGTAATTAATGCCTCAAAAATAAGAGTAAGCATTACATGTAATTTCACGCTTTGTGGGCATACATTCACTTTTTTTTTTCAGTACAAAATAACAAAAAGCCCAAGATAAAATAGACCTCTGCTCTGGTATTGCAGACCTATGTGTCATTAACTAGCTCTGTGACCTTGAACAAGCCACTTGCCCTCTCTAGATCTCAGTGTCTTCCACCATAAAATAAGGCAGTGGTCCCCAACCCCCGGTCCATGGTGCCAGTCCGCAGAGAAAGAATAAATAACTTACATTATTTCTGTTTTATTTATATTTAAGTCTAAACAATGTTTTATTTTTAAAAAATGACCAGATTCCCTCTGTTACATCCGTCTAAGAGTCACTCTTGATACTTGTCTCAGTCACGTGATTCATTTATCCGTCCCACCCTAAAGGCCGGTCCGTGAAAATATTTTCTGACATTAAACCAGTCCGTGGCCCAAAAAAGGTTGGGGACCACTGAAATAAGGGACACGAGTGAGATGCCTTCTAGGCCCTGCAGTGGTGTGACTTTGATTCTGCATTTTGTCTCAGTGAGTGGATGCACACACTGGCTCAAACCATGTGGCCTGTGACCTGCAGGCAGGACAGATGTGCTTTCAGATACTTCTAGTTCCTGGTGTTTCCGCTTTCCTGTGCACTTCCTGAGGGTGCGGTGGCAGTGAGGCAGTCACAATGAGAAGGGCAATCTCTTTTCTTAATTACGTAATAGCTTAGAACCTTATGTGTTTTCCAGAATGAAGGTCTCAAAGTTGGCCTTAGCAAGGAGGAAATACGAGTCCTCTCATCTGAGTAGGCGATGGGGTGGAGGAGTTGTGAGTGAATCTGAACCCTCAGTGACCAGATCTGACATCCCACTACTCCTGATTCACCCCCGAGTCTCCTTCCATCTCTGAATTTCCAAGCAAGTTTGAATTCTGTAGTTCCAATTGTCCACTGAATGGCTTTGTTTAAGAATCCCTCTGAGGCCTCAAATTCAACATTCCTAAAACTGAACTTACTTTTCTTCTCCTCAACGAATTAATTTTTCCAATCCTTCACGTCAAGCCTTTGCACAAATAAATCAAAGTTTATTTGGAAAATTTACCTTCTTCTGTTTCCTTAACTAAAATATTCTTTTTTTATTGATTTTAATTTGTTTACATAGAGTCTAGTGTGGCCCCAAATGCATCCCCCCTCCCCCATATTCCCTTCAACATCTCCCTTGCCCCCCTCCACATAGAGCCCTAAAATATTCTTTAAAAGTATGTTTCAATCCTGTGTTTCTAAGACCATTAGATTTGCGTGGGAGTTTGGATATGATGATTTATAGCCCTATAAAGACAAAGGGAAGGTAAATAACAGTAAATCAGTACATTACTGTTTTGCCATGAAAAAAATTTATGTTTTTTATTTTAATCACCTAATTTATACATGAGTAATCCAGAGTGATCCCTTAAATACTTAGCTTCAAAAATATAGAAAGGGGGACGTCACGGAAATGGCGCCGTGAGCAGCGCGTCCGACAGATCTCCCCAAAACCACAACAAATTTATCAACTAGAAACAGGAAAATTTATCTTCGGAGCAAACTGAAAGCAAAAGGACTGTTATCACTCGAATCTGAGAGACGAGGGTGTGGAGGAAGCTACCTCAGGGGCGTTCATTCAAGCCGCGAGAAAGTGCACCGGTGGTAAGTCATCCCGCACTCAGAAACCGCCGCCGCCGCGAGCGGTGGGTCGGTTGCAGAGCCAGCGGCAAACAGCCGCTGGCGCGCTCCCGGTCTGGTTGCAGACCGAGCATTGCAGACCGAGCACCGCTAACGTTCCCAGCGGCCCGCGCACGGGGAGCGGGAGAGGCCCCAGGGCGGTATTCCCTACTTGGGAGATTCTCTCCGCGGGCGGGGCACCTCACCCAGCCATTCAAGCTAACAATCAAGCGTTGGGGGAGGGGCCCGCGCAGGCAGCCTGAAATACCTTCGGGAGCACAGCTGCGACCCAATTACTGAAATTAACTTAACCCGTGAAATCTGCGCACCCTTGGTTCTGGTTGATAGGATCTCTCTCAGTTCACAGACCCGGGACGGGAGGCGTGATATTTTTTGGTGCCTCTCGCTAAAGGGGCGGGGGCAACTTCTGATTGATAGAGCCTCCATATTCAGGGATAAACGCTGACAAGAAGGACTTGGCAGATAATAAGATCTATACCACACTAGTCGCAAGCAGAGACTGGTGCCTCTTTTTACCGGCCAGGACAGGCTGCAAGGTGTGGAAAGCCTGGGTTGAGAGGTCCAACGGAATGCTAGGCGCTGAACAATCACCTTGACAACAATTGACTCCCACCCCCGCCTGATTGTACTGGAGGCCCTGACTGTCAGAGCCCTTCCCAGAGCCTTGCACTGAGTGGGGATAGAGTGGGGATTTCCCAGCTCTTTGAGCCTCTTACTCCCCAGGCAGAGGCAGTGGCAGCCTTGGGGCTGGATCGCCAGGCTGCTGGTTCGGGAGGGGGGGACTGGGAGAGAGAATCCACGAAGGCGAACTCTCTCGTCATTGGACCCTGCAGACGCCGGCAGGCCTTGACTACCAACAAGACTAAAGCCAATTGTGTGACATTGCCATAGAGCCCCATCAACTGTAAGTCCCTGCCTGGGTGTGGCGCAGGGGCAGGACCTGGGGTGCAGAGTCGCCGACCGGGAAGAGGGAGAGAGGAGAAGGAGGAAGAGGTTGACATCTCAAAATCAGGAAAAATCCACAGACTTTGCAGCTTGTTCCACTGTTTGTTGGTTTTTTTGTTTTTTTTTTTTTTTTTTTTGTAGTTGTTGTTGTTTGTTCCTTCTATCTTATTGCCTTTATTTCCTCCACCTCAGCCCTTCTATTCTCTGCCCATCTTATGCTTCCCTTTTCTTGAACTACACTACCCATAAGTGTTACATTTTATTTCTCTCCTTCATCCTGACCCTCCTTTGGGGTTATACTCCAGGACACTTAATTCTCACTCTCTCCTCTTTTGTTTTTTTTGCCTTATTTTGTTTTTTTCTCTTCCCTTTTTATTTCTTCCTTCGTTTTTCACTTTTTCTTATTTTTTCCTTTCTATTCGTTTTTTCTTTTCTCGTTTTACTTTCCTCCCATTTAATCCTCAATCACGAACAAATTAGTTAATTTGGGACTCAAGGTTTTTTTTTGGCTTTGTTTTTCTTTTTCGGTTTTGTTTTTGTTTTTTTCTGGTTGGTTTGTTTTTGTGGCATTTTGGGTCCTCCCAACCCAGGGTCTCCATTGTATTTGGTCTTTGCTCCACTTAATACAACGTATTTTTACTTATTATTTTTATTTTTTCTTCTTGATTATTCCTTTTTTTGGTCCTTTTTTCTGGTTCCCTCTTGTCCCTCTCATTATATCTCTTGGTTGACCGTCACCCGCAGGCAAATCAACTTATGCTTGTCTAAGATTTTCTTCCCTTTTTTTTTTTTTTTTTTTAATTTATTTATTTTTATTTTTATTTTTTTTGCCCCCTTGAACTCTTCACCGCAAACCAGGCCCTCCATTATAGGCACGATATTTCCCTGAGGAGGGGAGAGGAGGGAAGGAGAACAAAGAAAAAAAAAAGGGGGGAAATAATAAATTATTACTGCTTTTTTTTTTGTGGGGTGTTTTACCCTTTGCTTTTTTTTTTTTTTTTTTTTTTTGTGTGTGTTTTTGTTTTTGTTTTTGTTTTTTACTTTTTACTCTTTATTAATTCTAATTAGTGCTATCAACAAGACCACCCGCAGATGCCAATAAGAAAGAGGAAATCGAATATTATGGATACAAAAGAAAGAGAGGTAACACAAATAGATGTGGAAAAATCTATGGAGAAAAGACTTAACATATTGGAAGCCTTGGAGCTAAATGACAGAGAATTTAAAATAGAAATCTTAAAAATACTCAGAGATATACAAGAAAACACGGAAAGGCAATATAGGGAGATCAGAAAACAACTCAATGAACACAAAGAATATATTACCAAGGAAATTGAAACTATAAAAACAAATCAAACAGAAATGAAAAACTCAATTCACGAGCTGAAAAACGAGGTAACAAGCTTAGCTAGCAGAACAACCCAGATTGAAGATAGGATTAGTGAAATAGAAGACAAACAACTTGAGGCACAACAGAGAGAAGAAGAAAGAGACTCAAAAATAATAAAAAACGAGAAAGCCCTACAGGAATTATCTGACTCCATCAGAAAGAATAACATAAGAATAATAGGTATATCAGAGGGAGAAGAGAAAGAAAATGGAATGGAGAATATACTCAAACAAATAATAGACGAGAACTTCCCAAGCCTGTGGAAAGAACTAAAGCCTCAAGTTCAAGAAGCAAACAGAACACCGAGTTTTCTTAACCCCAACAAACCCACTCCAAGGCACATCATAATAAAGATGACACAAACCAGTGACAAAGAAAAAATTCTCAAGGCAGCCAGGGAAAAGAAGAGTACAACATATAAAGGAAGGCCTATTAGATTATCATCAGATTTCTCAGCAGAAACTCTACAAGCTAGAAGAGAGTGGACCCCAATATTTAAGGCCCTGAAAGAGAGGAACTTTCAGCCAAGAATACTATACCCATCAAAGCTATCCTTCAAGTATGAAGGAGATATAAAAACATTCACAAATACAGAAAAGATGAGAGAATTTATCACGAGAAAGCCCCCACTCCAGGAAATACTAAAGGGGGTTTTCCAACCAGATTCAAAGAACAAAAGAAAACAACACCACAAGTAACAGCTCCACCAAGAACACAATAAAACCAAACTTAAACTGTGACAACAAAGGAAAAAAAAAGGGGGGGAGAGAATGGAGATTAACAGTAGCAAAGGACGATGAAGTGCAGAAATACTTATAAGATAGGGTACTACAATGAATATGGTAGGTACCCTTTTCATTACTTAATGGTAACCACCCTTGAAAAAACCACCACAAAAACACATGACTTAAAAAAGGTAGCAACAAAGGAAAGAAGTATGGAACACAAACAAACAGAAACAAATGATAGAAAAACAAAAGAGAAGAATCAAACTAGATACAAAACTAACAGAAAGCAATTTATAAAATGGCAGTAGGGAACCCACAAGTATCAATAATTACACTAAATGTAAATGGATTAAACTTACCAATAAAAAGACACAGAGTAGCAGAATGGATTAAAAAAGAAAATCCAACTATATGCTGCCTACAAGAAACACATCTAAGCAACAAGGATAAAAACAAATTCAAAGTGAAAGGCTGGAAAACAATACTCCAAGCAAACAACACCCAAAAAAAAGCAGGTGTAGCAATACTCATATCTGATAATGCTGACTACAAGACAGAAAAAGTACTCAGAGACAAAAATGGTCACTTCATAATGATTAAGGGGACACTGAATCAAGAAGACATAACAATCCTTAATATATATGCACCAAACCAAGGAGCACCAAAATATATAAGACAGCTACTTATTGACCTTAAAACAAAAACTAACAAAAATACAATCATACTTGGAGACCTCAATACTCCGCTGACGGCTCTAGATCGGTCATCCAAACAGAGAATCAATAAAGATATAGTGGCCTTGAACGAAATACTAGAACACCTGGATATGATAGACATCTACAGGACACTTCATCCCAAAGCGACAGAGTATACATTTTTCTCTAGTGTACATGGAACATTCTCAAGAATTGACCATATGTTGGGCCACAAAGACAATATCAGCAAATTTAGAAAAATTGAAATTGTACCAAGCATATTTTCTGATCATAAAGCCTTGAAACTAGAATTCAACTGCAAAAAAGAGGGGGAAAAACCCACAAAAATGTGGAAACTAAACAACATACTTCTAAAAAATGAATGGGTCAAAGAAGAAATAAGCGCAGAGATCAAAAGATACATACAGACAAATGAAAATGAAAATACGACATATCAGAATCTCTGGGATGCAGCAAAAGCAGTAATAAGAGGAAAGTTCATATCACTTCAGGCCTATATGAACAAACAAGAGAGAGCCGAAGTAAACCACTTAACTTCACACCTTAAGGAACTAGAAAAAGAAGAACAAAGACAACCCAAAACCAGCCGAAGAAAGGAGATAATAAAAATCAGAGCAGAAATAAATGAAATAGAGAACAGAAAAACTATAGAAAAAATCAATAAAACAAGGAGCTGGTTCTTTGAAAAGGTCAACAAAATTGACAAACCCTTGGCAAGACTCACCAAGGAAAAAAGGCACAGGACTCAAATAAATAAAATCCAAAATGAAAGAGGAGAGATCACCACAGACATCATAGATATACAAAGAATTATTGTAGAATACTATGAAAAATTATATGCCACCAAATACAACAATCTAGAAGAAATGGATAAATTCCTAGAACAATACAACCTTCCTAGACTGAGTCATGAAGAAGCAGAAAGCCTAAACAGACCAATCAGCAGGGAGGAAATAGAAAAAACTATTAAAAACCTCCCCAAAAATAAAAGTCCAGGCCCAGACGGTTATACTAGTGAATTCTATCAAACATTCAAAGAAGACTTGGTTCCTATTCTACTCAAAGTCTTCCAAAAAATTGAAGAAGAAGCAATACTTCCAAACACATTTTATGAGGCCAACATAACCCTCATACCAAAACCTGGCAAGGATGGCACAAAGAAAGAAAACTACAGACCAATATCTCTAATGAATACAGATGCTAAAATTCTAAACAAAATACTGGCAAACCGAATACAACAACATATTAAAAAAATAATACATCATGATCAAGTGGGATTCATCCCAGAATCTCAAGGATGGTTCAACATACGCAAAACGGTTAACGTAATACACCATATCAACAAAACAAAGAACAAAAACCACATGATCTTATCAATAGATGCAGAAAAGGCTTTTGATAAAATACAACACAATTTTATGTTTAAGACTCTCAACAAAATGGGTATAGAAGGAAAATATCTCAACATGATAAAGGCCATATATGATAAACCATCAGCTAACATCATATTAAATGGCACTAAACTGAAGGCTTTCCCCCTTAAATCAGGAACAAGACAGGGTTGTCCACTCTCTCCACTCTTATTTAACGTGGTGCTAGAAGTTCTGGCCAGAGCAATCAGACAAGACAAAGAAATAAAAGGCATCCATATTGGAAAAGAAGAAGTAAAGGTATCACTTTTTGCTGATGATATGATCCTATACATCGAAAACCCGAAGGACTCCACAAAAAGATTATTAGAAACAATAAACCAATACAGTAAGGTCGCAGGATACAAAATTAACATACAGAATTCCATAGCCTTTCTCTATGCCAACAATGAAATATTAGAAAACGAACTCAAAAAAATAATCCCCTTCACGATTGCAACAAAAAAAATAAAATACCTAGGAATAAACATAACAAAGAATGTAAAGGACCTATATAATGAAAATTACAAAGCATTGTTAAGGGAAATCGAAAAAGATACAATGAGATGGAAAAATATTCCTTGTTCTTGGATAGGAAGAATAAATATAATCAAAATGGCCATATTACCCAAAGCAATATACAAATTTAATGCAATTCCCATCAAAATTCCTATGAGATTTTTTAAAGAAATGGAACAAAAAATCATCAGATTTATATGGAACTATAAAAAACCCCGAATAGCCAAAACAATCCTAAGGAAAAAGAATGAAGCTGGGGGCATTACAATACCTGACTTTAAACTATATTATAGGGCCACAATAATCAAAACAGCATGGTATTGGCAGAAAAATAGACACTCAGACCAATGGAACAGAATAGAAAGCCCAGAAATAAAACCACATATATATGGTCAAATAATCTTTGATAAAGGGGCCAACAACACACAATGGAGAAAAGAAAGCCTCTTCAACAAATGGTGTTGGGAAAACTGGAAAGCCACATGCAAAAGAATGAAACTCGACTACAGCCTGTCCCCGTGTACTAAAATTAATTCAAAATGGATCAAAGACCTAAATATAAGACCTGAAACAATAAAGTACATAGAAGAAGACATAGGTACTAAACTCATGGACCTGGGTTTTAAAGAACATTTTATGAACTTGACTCCAATGGCAAGAGAAGTGAAGGCAAAGATAAATGAATGGGACTACATCAGAATAAAAAGTTTTTGCTCAGCAAGAGAAACTGATATAAAAATAAACAGACAGCCAACTAAATGGGAAATGATATTTTCAAACAACAGCTCAGATAAGGGCCTAATTTCCAAAATTTACAAAGAACTCATAAAACTCAACAACAAACAAACAAACAATCCAATAAAAAAATGGGAAGAAGACATGAATAGACACTTCTCCCAGGAAGAGATACAAATGGCCAACAGATATATGAAAAAATGCTCAGCTTCATTAGTTATTAGGGAAATGCAAATCAAAACTACAATGAGATACCACCTCACACCTGTTAGATTAGCTATGATCAACAAGACGGGTAATAGCAAATGTTGGAGAGGCTGTGGAGAAAAAGGAACCCTCATTCACTGTTGGTGGGACTGTAAGGTAGTACAACCATTATGGAGGAAAGTATGGTGGTTCCTCAAAAAACTGCAAATAGAACTACCTTATGACCCAGCAATCCCTTTACTGGGTATATACCCCCAAAACTCAGAAACATTGATACGTGAAGACACATGTAGCCCCATGTTCATTGCAGCACTGTTCACAGTGGCCAAGACATGGAAACAACCAAAAAGCCCTTCAATAGAAGACTGGATAAAGAAGATGTGGCACATATACACTATGGAATACTACTCAGCCATAAGAAACGATGACATCAGATCATTTACAGCAAAATGGTGGGATCTTGATAACATTATAAGGAGTGAAATAAGTAAATCAGAAAAAAACAAGAACTACATGATTCCATACATTGGTGGAACATAAAAATGAGACTAAGAGACATGGACAAGAGTGTGGTGGTTACCAGGGGTGGGGGGAGGGAGGACAGGGGGAGAGTTAGGGGGAGGGGGAGGGGCACAGAGAACTAGATAGAGGGTGGCGAAGGACAATCTGACTTTGGGCGAGGGGTATGCAACATAATTTAATGACAAAATAACCTAGACATGTTTTCTTTGAATATATGTACCCTGATTTATTAATGTCATCCCATTACCATTAATAAAAATTTATTTAAAAAAAAAAAAAAAATATAGAAAGGGAAAATAGGCATTCAAAATACCCTTTTTGTTACCCAATTTTTCTTTTACTGTACTTTAAAATTATTTCTCATGTATGATAAGGCTATGAAAAAAAAATAAACTACATGATTTGATTTATGAATACAATGCAATAATGGTGAAACCCTCTGTTCACATTGTTATATAAATTACTCCCAAACCAATATATTTTTTCTGTTCTTAAGATGCTGAGATTGGCCCTGGCCGGTTGGCTCAGCGGTAGAGCGTTGGCCTGGCGTGTGGGGGACCCAGGTTCGATTCCCGGCCAGGGCACATAGGATAAGCGCCCATTTGCTTCTTCACCCCCCCTCCTCCTTCCTCTCTGTCTCTCTCTTCCCCTCCCGCAGCCAAGGCTCCATAGGAGCAATGGCCCGGGCGCTGGAGATGGCTCCTTGGCCTCTGCCCCAGGCGCTGGAGTGGCTCTGGTCGCGGCAGAGCGACGCCCCAGAGGGGCAGAGCATGGCCCCCTGGTGGGCAGAGCGTCGCCCCTGGTGGGCGTGCTGGGTGGATCCCGGTCGGGCGCATGCGGGAGTCTGTCTGACTATCTCTCCCCGCTTCCAGCTTCAGAAAAATACACACAAAAAAAAAAGATGCTGAGATTATGCTCTATTCGTTTCTAGATGCCAGGGTATGGTAAAGAATAGCACAGAAAAAAATCACGACTCTTATGAAGTTCACATTTTATTTGAGACAAACAGAAAATAAGCAAGCAAATTGCCTGACCAGGTGGTGGCGCAGTGGATAGTGCCAGCCAGGAACACTGAGGACACAGGTTCGAAACCCCAAGAACCTAAGGTCACAGGCTTGACTGCGGGCTCACCAGTTTGAGTGAGGGGACCAGTTTGAGTGTGGGGTCGCTGGCTTGAGTCTGGGATCATAGACATGATCCTGTGGTCACTGGCTTGAACTCCAGGTCACTGGTTTGAGCCCAAGGTTGCTGGTTTAAGCAAGGGGTCATTGGCTCAGCTGGAACCCCTGGTC
This sequence comes from Saccopteryx leptura, assembly GCF_036850995.1. NCBI lineage: Eukaryota > Metazoa > Chordata > Mammalia > Chiroptera > Emballonuridae > Saccopteryx > Saccopteryx leptura. The sequence goes on along the minus strand of NC_089503.1, from coordinate 222,127,207 downwards.
AAGGCACAAAAGAGAAAGCAATCAATGAACAACTAAGGTGCCGCAACGAAGACCTGATGCTTCTCATCTCTCTCCCTTCCTGTATGTCCCTCTGTCCTTTTCTCTCCTCTCTCCCACTTAAAAAAGAAAAAGAAAGAAAAGAAGCAAGCCAATGAATAAAGAGAACAGTTTCATAGCACTATAGAGAAAATCAGAAAAGGTGATCAGAGGGAGAGTGGCTGGCTGACAGGTATTATATATGGGGAAGTCAAGGAAAACGTTAGTCACAATGACAAGTAGAATCACCAAGCAACAATCTGCAATCCTACATTCCAGCTGGGAGAGCAAGAAATGCAAAGGCCTTTAGTCGGTCTTCAGTGACCACTCCAGGAAGAGGTCAGAAAGCTGGTGCAGAAAGAGTGGCTGGTTATGTTGCTCCAGATGTTATCAGCATTGACTATCAAAACTGTTGTGATAAAAAGCAGAATTCAGTTTTGATATCTCCTAGACAAGAACTTGGCAAAAAGAACATTACTCTTTTAATTTATTTTTGTAAGAGAGACAGAGTCAGAGAGAGGGACAGATAGGGACAGAGGAAGGGAGAGAGATGAGAAGCATCAAGTCTTTGTTGTGGCACCTTTGTTGCTCACTGATTGCTTTCTCCTATGTGCCTTGATGGGGGGCAGGGGACGGGGAAGGGCTACAGCAGAGCAAGTGACCCCTTGCTCAAGCCAGCAACCTTGGGCTCAAGCCGGCGACCATGGGGTCATGTCTGTGATTCCACGCTCAAGCCAGTGACCTCGGGGTTTCAAACCTGGGTCCTCTGCATCCCAGTCCAATGCTCTATCCACTGCACCCTCACCTGGTCAGGCAGGAGTATTACTCTTTCACACAACTAGATTCCTGTCTTGGACAAGTGTTGAGCCCTTCAAGACCATCAGAACAAAACTTTAAGGTGATTTAACTGCAGTGCTTACCTCTCTGCTGGTCTTTATCTTTATGAACTGCTTTCCTGCTAACCAGCTCATTGACGCATTTGAAAAGATAAGTTTTAAAATGTTTCACCCTGTATTTTTAGGTGTTTGCAGTCAGACTATCAGGGTGTTCTTTATAATGAAACTGGAAGCCAAGGAGATATTCTGTAAGTTCTTACTGCCTTGTAGTGAAATTCAAATGTGAACCTCATTGGGATAATTCTGGATCCCATGCTCTGAGCATTGTCCAATGTTAAACCAGTGGGCTTACGTCTTTTAATTCCATTATAAAAGACTCCTTTTTTAAAAATACAGTAGTCCAAAGGAAATTAATTTTGCTCCCCTTTTCCCCTCCTGCTGTCTGTGTCTATGGGTTATGTATCAATATATAAGTTTTGGGGGATAATCCCTTCACCTTCTTTCCTCCAGTCTGCTCTGACATCTGTCCATCGATTCCCTGTGTCCATGCCTGTTTCTATTTCTTTCATCAATTTATTGTGTTCATTAGATTCTATGTATCAGTGAGATCACATGGCATTTGTTTTCCTCTGACTGGCTTTTTGCACTTAGCACAATAATCTCCAGGTCTGTGAGGACAGAAAGAGGCTGTGCTTGGGGCTGAGGGTGCACGATGCGATGTGTAGATATTTTGTTATATTTAGTACACTTGAAACCTGATGGCTTAGCAAGCCCTGTCATCCCAATAAATTTTAAATTTTTAAATAAAACAAATTATATTAACAGGTAAAAAGTAAAGCAATTTTGAAATGCAAGGCCTAATTATAAATGCTTCAAGAACAAGGACCCTTCCTTATTCATCTTTTGTATTTCCAGGCCTGACCGGATAAATAAATGATGAAATTATTTACATTGAGTATAACTACATATGTGTTAGAATCTAAGAACCACTCTATGAAAAAGTAGAAGCAAGAGAAAGCAGGGTTTTACGTTTGTTTTTTGCCACTCAGACTAACATATATCACGTATATGATATATGCTATATATATGTTATGGAAGATGGAAATTATATAAATCGTTGTACTTCAGTTTTCTGACTATTCACCAAAATCACTGTAGAAAAAAACAAACTGTAAATAGTACTGCCAAACAAAATTGCATGCTTTCACTAGATTGAACAACCTTCTGTCCCTAAAATTTCTCAAACCTAGTGAGGTATGATGCTAAAGGAAAAGCAAGAGAAAGAATACCTACCATCAGTAGAACAACAATAAAAGAACAGAATTCTTAAATGACCCAACAGGAGAGCTGGAGAAAGCTGAGCACAGCATTTCACTTCAAAATTGCTCTTTAACAAACTGGGGGGAAAAGTAGGTGGAAACTACCACGAAACAGTTCTGAAAATCCTTTTGCCTCAAGTTCCTAGGGGCTTGCATGTTCATGTAATTCAACAAATATTTATTTAGTACTTACTGTTTATCAGACACTACAAGGCACTGAGCACATCAGAATGCTCGGAGATAAACAGAGCAACAAATATGTAAATATGTAAATATAACATACTAAAAAAATAAAGGCATGCATTGTGCTTTCTTCCTATAAGCTAAATAATCTATAAAGTCTTATTCAATTAAATGCTGGTTAGTTATAAACTAAAATCCACAAACATAGCTGTTATTTACCAGCTGGCAGCTAATGCTTAAACCAAGGTTGTCTAATTTAAAATTCATAGTGAGCCCTGGCTGGTTGGCTCAGCGGTAGAGCGTCGGCCTGGCATGCGGGGGACCCGGGTTCGATTCCCGGCCAGGGCACATAGGAGAAGCGCCCATTTGCTTCTCCACCCCCCCCCCTTCCTCTCTGTCTCTCTCTTCCCCTCCCGTAGCCAAGGCTCCATTGGATCAAAGATGGCCCGGGCGCTGGGGATGGCTCCTTGGCCTCTGCCCCAGGCGCTAGAGTGGCTCTGGTTGCGGCAGAGCAATGCCCCGGAGGGGCAGAGCATCCCCCCTGGTGGGCAGAGCCTCGCCCCTGGTGGGCGTGCCAGGTGGATCCCGGTCAGGCGCAGCGGGAGTCTGTCTGACTGTCTCTTCCTGTTTCCAGCTTCAGAAAAGAAAAAAAAAAAAAATTCATAGTGAAAATCTGGTCCTGAGGGTTCCTGCCTTCACAGGGTGTTGGTTAATTTGAATAAAGTGCTGTAAGTCACCTCTAGTCTTGTGCTGCCAATATAAAAAATATATATACACTCCATTATGCTGCCAATCTCTAAACTGTGGAACAAAGAGAGATGAATGAAACTAGGCATTGGATGTGAGTCTGTGAAATGGAAGCAGAGTCCCCTTCCCAGAAGTTAATGGTTCTCGTCAAAGCAGAAAAAGTAAATACAAAATCAAATTTTAATGAGCTTGAAAATCCCCTCCTCATAAACGTCACATTACTGAAAGTAAATAAAACTAAAGATGAAACAGAATGAGGGGCAAAATTGATATGTTTAGACTAAGAGTAACTCTAATGATGCCTTGAGTCCTTTGCGGAATGATTTTAATGCTTGATATATCAAAATAAATGTATTCGTTACATGTAACTGAAGGCTCAAGGAAACCAGAGAAATGTCTGCAGGAAAGTGGCTTGCCAGACCAGAGGGGAGCAAATGCTTGGGTGCTCTTGCTTCCCGGCCTATCAAGCATACTCTCTCCCTTAATAAGTCTTCAGAATTTATCACCTATACAAAGACGAGTACATGTGAATCAGTGATCAAAAGGGAGACAAAAAACACGATAATCAAAAGCTGAATGCTAGAACAACATGATCAATCACAGAAATTGGGCAGAAAGACCACCCCAGTGCAACGACGGAAAGACTCAGCGGAAAGGCAGATCAAGTACAACACAGTGGGCAACAAAACCACAGGTCCAGTTGACAAAGTAACGTGCTTTTGAGTCTTTGGACACTTCCAATTAAAATCTTACAATATATTAGCCAGCTTCTTAAATAGAGACTGGATTTACCTTTGGAGCTTACACTTCCTTAGTTTGGAGAATCATAGCAGTGGGTGTTCATTATGCAAGTCAAGACTTAAGTAACCACCTGTTGTTCTAGGAGGTGACTGATCTGAAAGTAATTCCAGGTTGTATGCTGTGGAGAGTAAATGTAGAAGGTGACATATCCAGGTCCCTTTGCATATGCAAATTGTAAAAAGTCTGTGAAAAGGGGAGGCATGGGAAACAGAAGAATAAGAAGAGGCTAAAGAAGCTTTGAAAACTCATTTGGTTTCATTTTTGAAAGATTTTTCCCCCTGGATATAACATTGTAGGTTGACCAAAGGGTATGTGAGGGCCCTGGTTGGTTGGCTCAGTGGTAGAGCATGGGCCCGGCATGTGGAGGTCCCAGGTTCGATTCCCAGCCAGGAACACAGGAGAAGCAACCATCTGCTTCTCCACCCTTCCTCCCCTTTTTATACATTTAAGGACCACCTGTCATCTGCCTATTCATATATTTTATCCATATTTCTCAAGTGAATGACTTTTTTTCTCATTGATATATGGACGTATTAGTAGAGATTAGTACTTTGTGAAATGATTTCCAATTATTTTCCTCACTTATTTCTCTTTTGACATAACCTTCGGTACTTTGTTGACATTCAGACTTTTCTTTTTAAATTGGACCTACCAACCTTTTTTATTATGGCTTCCAGAATATGAGTCCTACTTACAGAAATCTTTTCAACTCCAACATTGTCAATGAAAGAGAAGAGACAAAGTTATAGCTTGTGACCAACTGACTAAGGAAGCCCTCTTATCTTAGACTGCAAGAATTAAAGCAGCAAGTAACAAGTAGCTATGTTTATAAGCCAAATAAAATTTCATGTCTAGGGTGACAAAAATTAACTGCTCACCCATAACATCATAGAAAGGGACAGTGTTTGACATGAATGTAGTAATTTCTGTATTTCTGGTTGAAGGGGAACAGAAGAGATGAAAAACTGGCACAATGAAGTGAATACATTCTTTGTACAGTGTGAGGCAAAAGTAGGTTTACAGCTGAGTACATGAAACAGTTCATTCTGTTGTTACTGTGTTATTTTCCTTACCCACAAGTATAAACCTACTTTTTCCCCACCCTGTGTGATTATTCCAATATAGTAGCAGCTACTACTTGAGTCCGTTGTATCTGGCAAGTGTTTGACCTTTAACATTATGAAGTGCATATCACTATTTTACAGATGTAAAAGCATGGTTCAGAGATTAAAAAATGATTTTTATTCCTATATTTCATAAACCTAACAATCTTCTGTAATATCCTTTGTTTTGGTCCCATGAAGACACCAAGCCTATGACTGTGTACCCAGTAAGGGACCTGGTCTCAAGAAAAGGTCAAGCTTATTATGAGAGCTAATTTTTTGGTGAATAACAATAAAAAAATAAAACACATCCATTAAACATCACATATTTAATGTCAAAGAATTTCAATTCAAGTACAAAAATTAAACAACACATGATTTCAACATGTAAAAACCATAACACATTACTCAAACTACATAGTGAATATCAAAAACACAAAGCATAACTATAAAAACAAATACATTAACAGAAAAATTGTAATTTATTTCTATAACAAATAATTATTAACGAAAATATTTATAGATATTTTCAAGGACCACAATGGTAAATTGCTTTTTTTCTTTAGTACTAAGTAAAATTTTCATCTTAATCTTTTTGCCCTTCAGTTCTTTCTACATAATAGTTAGATGCTTCTGGTTATGTAACTGTTTTAATTTCTAATACAGATAGTGATCCTTGGTAATCCAATCTAGTGTAACCATTGTTTACAAGTGCTTTAATATTGTGAAATGCTACATAGCAAAGTTATTATGCAAAAATTTAACATAAACTACTGGGTTCTATTGTTCACTCAGAAATGAGAAGTATTTAAAGTCCCAAAAGTTTAAAAATAGTCGTTTGTTATACCTTTATCATGAGAAACCACTGAGTAACTTTTTAAACTTATAATTTTTACACGTTCTACAAATTCTGGGTTATTCTGAATTATGGCTGTTTATTTTACTATATTGAAATAAATATATATTTATCATTTTAAAACCAAATGTAGAAACCCAATTCTAAAATAAAACAGTATTTTAGCATGCTTTACAAAGAAACTTTTATATTCATGTTTTCAGTATTTCCTTCAGAAGAATGAGGCCTGATTGGAGATATACAGTCGCTGTCCAGCATGACTGCCATTAGCAAGTGATATTGTTGGTGACCAGGGATAGCTTGGATAAGAATAAGGCCTTGAAGTATAAGGAAGCACGCTGGGAGTCCCAGAAGAGAGGGTAGCACTAACAGGGGAAAGACTATTTATTGAGCTGCGGCAGAAACTGCAGTCTGTAAATAAATACATGAACAATTATGCTGCACATCTTTATGGATACAAATTTAATTCAAAGTGACAAAGCATTAAAAATATAATCACAGTTTAACATAATGTTCTAACACTCAAAATCCTGATAATACTATATTGCTGGTAAAGACTGTGCCAATATATTCATAGCATAGCAAATCCTGACAGTTTTATCAGTCAGTAATATATTTCTTTCACTGACAATGCTTCACAGATCTTATTAAAATGCATTCTTGGATATCTATTGTTTTGTCTTTTTTATTTTTATCACAAAAAGAGAAAAGCTCTGATTTCTCTTGTTCCGCAATAAAGCTCCTTTTAAATTTGCTTCTGACACTAAAGGGTAGTTCATGAAGAAAAGCTAAAACAGCAAATTCATATTTGCTTCGTTTTTGGAAATTGTATTATGTATCAAACCAGCAGAAACTTCACTCCTGGAGTACAAAAACTAACTGCACAGTATTTCATTATTTAAATACTAATGTAAACATTTATATAACTCAACACACCAATTTAATATTAGCACCTGGTTGGTACCATAAAACCGTAAAATGAATCATCTTTATAAAATAAACTTCAAGAAACCATTATCAACTTATAATATAGAAAAATCCAAAAATTTAACCAAATTTTTAAAAAACAATTACATTTGAAAATATTACTATTCCACAATAAACATTCATCTTATGCAGCAATAATCTCCTGCTTCATTAATTATAATGTTTATAGACATGTGAACTATTAAAGACCAAATTTGTAAATCCCATACTTTCCAAAAACTCAACTATGTTCTTTAGTGTAGAATAAGCCATGGGTATGACAATAACTATAAAATGATTTAGAAAAGTTATGGTGTTTCTAAGAATGAACAAAAGGAACAAGGTCATCTAATGTACAGGTAAGGCCTTTTCCTATATTATCCTGGGACTGTAAATGAGGCCTAAAACAAATGAGCATCCACTTAATGTTGTCATGGGACTTAATATTTAGCCAACAGGAATGAGATCAACTGCAGATGAATAAGCTCAAGCAACATCAGAAGGGACCTAGTTAAGAAAAAAAATGGAGAAAATAAAAATCAATTAAATATAGGTGTAATTTCTAGCATTATAAAATTCAAATAAGAATAATTTTATAATCTTTGTATTTTTATTAATGGTACCATAAGATTAATAAAAGCAGTTTGTTCCAAAAAGACATAAACACATTAAAAGCATTCAGTTCAAAATATTTCCAGTATTTTAAAACTGGATAATAAATTACTTTGATACCAAAGTAGGATAACCCCAGGTATCACAGAATTCTTCTCTTAAAGATCCACTTTGCCTGAAGGTATTAAGTATAAAGAGGAAGTTAATGTTTCTATAATTCAAATAATTTCTTTACACAAAGTTCTGGTTCTCCTAAAGATTTTCACACCAAGACAGTCAACTCCTTTTTAGCCATGGGTCTATGACAACCAGCTCTTTCCACTTTGAACAACGTAGTCACAGACAAGATTTAGAAGAGATCTTTAAATAGTTATACTTCTGTACATGAGGAAATGTTCTTCGGAGAACTCACTTTCACTTTGGGTTTTTATCCATTCAAGGGCTAATGTAGCCATTCATGAAATGTGGATAGAAGAGTTCTCTTCAGAGGAAAAGCCACAAAGATAGGCAGACAACTGAATATAGCAGAGCGTGCTTAGGTCGTAAAATGGGTGTTTTCTGATAGTATCATACTGTAAGCCTTTAATTTAAAAATTAATCAATTGTGTGTTCTCACATTTTTAAGACTAAACCAAAATATATGCAAAATTAGAAATTGACACTGATAACTTTATTCATAAATGATAAATCAAGAGAAGAAAATTTTCTCCAAATACTGATATATACCCAGAACGAAAAATACAGTTGGGTTCAAACATTAAGATAAAAAAATCATCTATATTAAAATATAAATAACACTTGTCATTACTTTGTACTTTCTATCCTAGTACAGAAAATTAAAAGGGCAAATTAAAATAATTTTCAGAATTGCTAGTTATTAAGAAACTTAAAACCTATGAAATATTTAAAAATCATTAACTAGAAATTTTAAAGTAGTATGTTTGGCTAAAATACATTCGTATTATCAAATTTGCTGGTTTTTATCTCATTTTCTTTTCCTATTACAATTTTATTTTCACAAAACTTAAAAAGGTCTTCCCCCAACCCCTTTTATCTAATTTTTCCTATCAGGCAACTGGCAGCAAAGGGCAAGAAGTAGGTAGATCTGAAGTGACCAATGTTTTCTTCCCTGAGACTAGGCCCACAGAGAAGCTGTCAGCCTTTTGGTTTTAAGATGATTTACAGGAGGCTTTGAGTATGCTTATCTTAGTAATGAATGGCTGGATAAGAAAGTTATCATCTGTAACTGCTTTCTTATTAAGTTCTAGTTGGTTTATTCTCTATTTTTATTAAATATATTTTTCAGATTCAATTTCAGAAAAAAATAATCTGCTTTTGTAAATTTTTAAGTAAATTATTTTTAAAATTTACAATATATTGTCTGATATAATTGTGAAAGAGTAATTTTGGTTTTAAATTTGTGTTGTAAAATTCTGATAGTGTATAACAATTATCAAACATAAAAGCTGCCAGATGTCTGTATTTTTATTTTTAAGAAATTACATATATAGGGCCTTACCACCCTGAACACACCTGATCTTGTCTGTTCTCAAAAAGAAATTACAGCTGTGCCTGACGAGGCAGTGGCGCAGTGTCAAACAGTCTCAATCCCAGCATCAGACTGGGATGCTGAGGACCCAGATTCAAAACCCCAAGGTCGCCAGCTTGACTATAGGGTTGCTGGCTTGATTGTGGTATCATAGACATGACCCCAAGGTCGCTGGTTTGAGCCCAAGGTCACTGGCTTGAGCAAGGGGTCACTGCTGGCTGGAGCCCCCTGGTCAAGGCTCATATGAGAAAGCAATCAATGAACAACTAAGGAACAGCAACAAAAAATTGATGTTTCTTATCTCTCTGCCTTCCTGTTTCTCTCGCTCTCTCTAGCCCGCGTGTGTGCGCACACAGAAAAAAAAAGAGAAAAGAAAAAAATTACAGCTGTTTCATTTTAAATTATCTGAAGATTATAATTTAAAGCTTCAAAAACAGGAGGGTAAAATTGCAAACTAATCTATAGTGATAGCAATCATATCAGTGGTTGCCTGGGAAAGAGAGGAGGGGAATGCATTACATTAGGGGTGACAGAAATGCTTGTTTTCTTGATTGTGATGTCATTTCACAGATGAATACATAAATCAAAACTGACCACAGTGTGGACTTTAAATATGTGCAATTTACTGTATTTCAAATTATACCTCAATAAAGTTATACACAAGCCCAAGTGTTTCCTAGCCTACATCCCATACAACTGAAGTACATCAAAACAAGAATCTCTTAGCCAAAGTAATCTTGGGAAAACTTTAGGAAAGATGAGTTTAACAGTAAAACAGATTGCTACTACAATGATCCAACCTGTCACATGCATTAGGGTTTCTGAGGGGAAGTGCACAGCACAGGTTTTCCAAACTTGTCTGACCTTAGAAACAGTTATTTCACCGAAGAACTTTATAAATCATTTCGGGAAGGACATTTAATGAAAATAATATGTAATAAAAAACTTTAAGAGCAAGCCAGAAAAATTCTTGAAATATGTGAAACAGAGTGATTACAACCTCAAATGCCTTCAGAGGCTAAGCTGTAACAATAACAACAAAAAGAACTGAAGAGAACCAAATGGAAAACAATAGATGTCTAGCTTTTTTAACTGAAATTAAGCCTGCTTTCCTGTCAAAAAGCTGAGGAGACTAAACAAACCATATCTAGAACTTCCAAGTTTGTCACCTTTATATTAAGAGATTAATTATGTCTGGCCCTGACCAATTGGCTCAGTGGTAGAGCACTGGCCCAGCGTGTGGATGTCCCAGGTTTGATTCCCAGTCAGGGCAACAAGAGAAGCAACCATCTGATTCTCCACTCTTCCCCCTCTCCTTCCTCTCTGTCTCTCTCTTCCCCTCCTGCAGCCAAGACTCCACTGGAACAAGTGGTTGCAGGTACTGAGGATGGCACAATAGACTCGCCTCATGTGCTAAATTGGCTCCAGTTGAAACAGAGTAACGGCCCCAGATGGGCAGAGCATCGCCCCCTAGTGGGCATGCCAGGTGGATCCTGGTGGGGCGCATGCAGGAGTCTGTCTCTCTGCCTCCCCGCAAGAGATTCATTATGTCAAATTTCTTTTAATGACAGTTCCTAAACAACTAGAAAAGACAGTAATAGAACAACAGCCTATAAGAGGGAAAATTATCATCTAAGCTAAAACAATCTAGGCTTCATTATTGTAGCTCACTAGAAATACATCTGGGCCTGACCTGTGGTGGCACAGTGGAAAAAGCATTGACCTGGAACACTGAGGTCACTGGTTTGAAACCTGGGCTTGCCCAGTCAAGGCACAAACTAAGAAGCAGCTACTACTACAAGTTGAAGCTTCCCACTCCCCCCCCCCCCCCACTACCATCACCACAGCCTTTCTCTCTCCTCTCTCTAAAATCAATAAATAAAATCTTTAAAAAAATAGAAAAGAAATAATCTGGCAAAAGTGAAGATAAAAGCCTTAAAAAAGATAACTTTTTCCAAGTTTCATTTCTATCAAATTAGTCCTCATGATTCAAAATTTCAAATATAAAAACTTGTAGAAAAAGGTAGTTCTGAGAATAGTATCACATATTTAAATTTTTATGCTAAGATTAAGATTTATAAAAATAGTCTCAAGCATAACAAATATATTTCTTTGAATCTGCAGTATGAGGTATATTAATAAAAGCTAATATTTATGAGCACTTATTAAGTGCTAAAAATAACTACATACGATCAGCACTATTTAATCCTTACAAGACAGGTACTATTATTTTCCTCTTTAACAGTAAGTTAATTGAGGCACAGAAAAATAAAGTAACTTTTTCAAGAACACAGAATTAGTCTGTTACTCACAGGACCAAAATTATTTTTGCCTCTACTGTAAAAAAGTTTAGATAGTAAATAATCTTTACTCAAACTATAAACTATCTTTAACTTCCTCCTAAAACTTATTATCTTCAGTACCATGCTGAGAAAACTAAACAGTGAATCCTCATAAATATAACTTTCATTCTAAACCGTATCAACAATTTCATATTGATAAATTTGGAAAAAAGAATAGAATTCTATTTTCAGATAAATGCTAGATAACCTATATATATAATATACCTATTCCTACTACATCTACTTTAAAACAGGTTAATTATCTTAGTGGTTTACAATGTACACTAGCATGTTAAAAGTTTTGAGAAGACCTGAAATACAAAAACCAGTTTAACTTTTTAAAACTTCACTTATTTAATAAATCATAATTAATAAAACTATAATAATCAAAATATTTTACAAGGTTGATTCAGATTATTTTAATCATTTCTCCTTAAAACTATAAGGATAATAATTTGTAATGTGCTTTCTGAAAACTAAATATATCACTAAATATTCCTAAGAGACTTTTTCTTACCTGTTTATTTTCTCCAAATTCTTCTATATAGGTCCAGGCTGAAGAGATTGTGTTCCCTGTCTGTAAGCAGTGAAGACAGAAAAGGATTGAGTCTTTTGAGTGATGTTATCCCTATCTTGTGAGTGCATGGAATCCTTGTTAACTTTAGTTAAAAAACTTTCTGATCAGTAAATAGAAAAATAAATTTAGAGAAGTGACAAATAGTTATCATTTCTGAAGTTCTGCAAAGGTGAACAAAGACAACAGTATTTTGCTATTTGAATGAAAATCATGAGTTAATATATTATCAGAAAAAAATTATATCTTTCTATACAAATTAAATCCATCTTAGTTTTTCTAAGAAGGGCTACTTAAGTAAAATTTAAAAAAAATGAAAAGTAGATAATTACAAAGAACAGAAGTCACAGATATACTGATTCATTTCAATACAAGAACTTAAAAATCTTATCTACTACTAACTAAATTGTAAGAAGTGAAGAAGCAAAAATAATCATGGTATACACGTGTAAACCCCCTCAGAAGCTAAGAGAATGCTTTCACAGGGTAACTAGTCCTATATTTGCTTAGAAGCTCCTCTTTCCATCTAAGATGTCTTTCTTCTTAAGATAAGAGAAGTAACTTTCCAATGCTCTGTCATCACTATTTCTGTAACTATAGTTCATTCCAAGGTTTCCTTCAAGGGACTCAATCACTCAATGAAACAAATGCAGACCTAATTAATATACACAGGTGAAACTCACAGAAATAAGCATTTCCCTGCTTGAATTATTTATCTTTTGTTTTTTGGTAAAAAAAAAATTATAGCTTTCTAGTGCAGAATATAATTTTAAATCTGTTTTCCAAAGATTCGTAACAGCTCTTCCGGAACTTTATAATTCTGTGCCCAAAATAATACAATTATTTCATAAATCCAATATTTGGACCAAAAATTAATATAGCAGTGGAAGAAATAAAAAGAGCTACACACATATGACACATACTGAAAAATTATTTGTTTACTCATAACATGACCAGTAAACAAGCAGACTAGAAATATATGTTGCTGAAACAAAGGTAACAAGAAAAAATTAAGTTAATAAGCTTGCAGTCTTGTAACAATCCATACAGAATTACAAAAAAAAGAGTAAAAAAAAGTAAAGTATCTCTAATAATAACACCCTTAGAAAAATAATAGAAATAAAATCAAAATCTGCAAAATAAAAAGTGAAGGTCAACATAAATATCTATTAAAAAAGCTGATTTATACATCCTGGCTTAGATTTTTTTTTTTATTCAAGTGTCAATCCCTTGAATTAATGTGTGCATAAAAATCAAGCTATACTGTTTAAACATATAACAAAAGACGTATTTCAGAGTACATTCATCAAATTATCAGGTAAGACACTTAAAACAGATGTTTCTAATAAATGCATTCCTATATCGTTTTCAACCAAAGTTATAGATTCAAATTATATTAGAAATCATTATCAGTGTGGTATACAGATTCTATTTACTGAATCAAAGCAATACAGGAATGTATATAGCTAGGCAAATAGTTTCATAAAATATGAACTATTGCGTGTATACAAATCCATATGCAGACCATTTTATAGCTAAAATGTCACTTGCCATGAGAAATAATGGAACACAAGTAACTAATATATCTTTAGCCAAATACTACAAATTTAAGGAGCTAGAAAAAACAAGTAGTTAATAATATTCTGGTGACTTAAAGCCTCTAATTAGTTAGGAAGACTAAGTTTTTTATTTTGTGTTCTTCTGTTTCAAATCCCCAAAGGGAAGTTCATCATTCTTGGAGGTAATGTACTACCAGGTCTTAGAGAATTATTACTCTAGGATAGATGGTATATACAAAATTAACTAATAAAGAGTAGATTGCATATTTAATCTTAACCAAAAGCCCAGAAGCAACTGACTCTGAGTAATTTAAAGTGGTTAAAAGTACAGATGATCACTTGAATAAATTCATTACAGTAAAACCAATTTTCCAAAACACTTTCTGTCTCTATTTGCTAGTTCATTCATGAAATTATACTGCTGTAGCAATCACTGTCTACTAAATATTAAATAGGAAACACAAATAAAGGCATAAAAGCAGCTTCTAACATAGACTATACTGATTCTAAACCCCCCAAAATAAGTAAGCCACAGAGGAGAGGAAAATCAGTCTAACACTGAAATTCCTGTTAAAGCCAGGTTAAGAAATATTTAGATGACACCATGTGGCAAAATTATGAATTGCTATTGACATCTAAGAATGGAACATAAAGGACAAAGTTTATTGTGGCATTTTTTCAAGAAGGGAAATTTTCAAACCATTATTCTCTAAATATTAAATGATAAAATCAGATGTTAACTTTATAATAAAGCCATAGCTTCTGTTAAAACTACTGTAACAGAACAAGTATTTTAGGAAAGTAATCACCAGAAATACTAAGAAGTTACAGGACAGAGGATCAAGCACGATCGTATATTATACAAATGTATGAAAGTAAATGAAATCACATGATCGCTTTCACAGTTAATATAACTATGGAAAATACTGGTTAGATAATATGTTTTAATACAATCTAGATTCTGCTACAAAAATAAAATTAATTTCAAAAAATTTAAGTAATTAAATTGTATTATAAAGTCTTAATTTTGATTTGAATTAATAAGTTCAGTTTAGGAAATAACCAAAAAGTAATTACTTGTTCATACAAATAAAACAGGTGACTGACTGAATCCTTCTTTTTTTTAAATCCAGTTGTTCTGCTGTGAAATAGACAGATATAAGCTTTGAATTATATAAAGTAAGGGATATTAAACTGATAGAGTTAATTCATGCAAAAGCACCTCTTAATTTTAAACTCTTTGAACTCAAGTATGTATCTTGATAGACAGAAAAATTTTGTGTTAATTTTTTGTCCTTCAATATTCCTAACCATAACTTAAACAAAACCATGAATTTTGGGGATAAGAGAGTCCTTAGAGATCACCAAATGAGGCTCTTATAATTTAGCGGTCAAGGCCCTGAGATCCTTGAAGAGTAAATGATTCATTTGCCATTCCAAGGTCACAGTTTGCTGATGGCTCAGACTAGGTTCTGGTATTTCTATTTGATTACTCATTACTGTATTAAATAAGCTGCTTCTCTCACAGTACTAACTCCATAATAACTATGGTCTGTTCATACAAGTGTTAGTAAGATAAAAATTATGAGGAAAACTACATGCTGGTCTTTTAGAAAAAAATATTTAAGTTTCAAGAGGAATAAAAATATATTTTCATGAATACTGGGCCCTTCGGGAGGGTCAAAGACACATAGTTGAGTTAATGGAATTTTTGTCTCACCACTTGACCATATGAAAACAAATTAAAGTATAAAATGTTGATGTTGGTACTACTTCTTATTTATCTAAGTTAATTTTAAAGCAAATTTAGCAAATTTTGTTCTTTAATATTCCAGTTTGAAATACTATCATAAAAGTTAAACCTGTAATTAAAACGGGAAAAAATACCTTTCTAAATCTATGATTATTTTTCTTCTAATTATTTATAATTAAATGTTTCATTAAATATGTCACCATTACTGTATATTGTATCTAGCTTCAGAGTCTCCTAAATTTATGTATTTCTTAAATTTTAAAAAAAAAGTTGAATGTTTTTCTTTGTTTCAAAGAAATTTATTGGCAAATTATTAAAATAAAATTTTTTTTTTTTTGTATTTCTGCCCATCAATCTGGAAATAACGATAGCTCATAAGAAAAAAAGCACCTTATTTTTCACATTAAAACTTCTCATAGTAGTATACCTTTATCCTGCTGTTTTCTATTTGGTAACTTTTAATTAAATTGTAAGTAATAACGGAAATCAAAACCTAATTTAAATATCAAGAAAATAGAAAACATAATGGTTATCATACTTAGAATATATATACTACTACTATTTTACCACTCAATGACCAGAAAAAGTTAAAGATTTTAATAATGTATGTCACTACAAAGTCAAATATGAGAAGAAATGCAAGTCAGTCACAAATGAATACTTTCTTTTTGCGAGAGAAACAGAGAGAGGGACAGATAGGGACCGACAGGAAGGAGATGAGAAGCATCAATTCTCTGTCGCAGCACCTTAGTTGTTCATTGACTGCTTTCTCATTTGTGCCTTGACCAGGTGGCTACAGCAGAGCGAGTGATCCCTTACTCAAGCCAGCAACTGTGGGCTCAAGCCAGATGACCATGGGGTCATGTGTATTATACCAGTGGTCCCCAACCCCCAGGCCACGGACCGTTATCGGTCCGTGGGCCGTTTGGTACCGGTCTGCAGAGAAAGAATAAATAACTTACATTATTTCCGTTTTATTTATATTTAAGTCTGAACGATGTTTTATTTTTTTTAAATGACCAGATTCCCTCTGTTACATCCGTCTAAGACTCACTCTTGACGCTTGTCTCGGTCATGTGATACATTTATCCGTCCCACCCTAAAGGCCAGTCTGTGAAAATATTCTCTGACATTAAACAGGTCTGTGGCCCAAAGAAGGATGGGGACCACTGTATTATACCACACTCAAGCCAGCGACCCCACGCTCAAGCTGGTGAGCCTGTGCTCCAGCCAGATGAGCTTGTGCTCAAGGCGGTGACTTCGGGGTTTCCAAACTGGGTCCTCTGCATCCCAGTCTGATGCTCTATCCCATTGCGCCACCACCTGGTCAGGCACAAAATGAATACTGAAATAAAGAAAGTGCAGAAGATATTAAAAAAATGAATATTCACACTTAAAATGGTCCACACAAATGAGAACAGATTCTTTAGAGAAAAAAAAAATCACTTGCTCAAAGGAAAAGCAGTATTAACAGAGTTGTACTAAAAAAATACTTGCAAAATTTTAAAAAGCAGAACTTATGAAATTTCAGTTACCATATTTCCCATGTATAAAACACACCATTTTTCAAAAAATTTGGGGTCTATAAACTGGGTGGGTGCGTCTTATTCCGTGGTTGTAGATTTTTTTATTTGCATTTCCTGCTTTTTCATGCTTGTTTTTGCGCTCATTGTTGCAGTCTGGTTCATCAGACACAGATGAGGACAAGCTAATGGATGGGAGTTTTGACAGTGATGAGGAGTTGTATGAATTTTATGATGAATAAAACTTGAGTTCAATACTTTATGTAATACTTTTTTTTTCAAATTTCAGGCCCCAAAATTAAGGTGCGTCTTATACATCAGAGCGTCTTATACATGGGGAAATATGGTAACTCAAGTCCAATTCCTTTCAATTTCTAATTCTTAAAATCTGACTGAAATGACCAAAGCAAACATTATAGAGAACTGTTGGCCATTAACTCACGACCATGCTGTTTTTCTAAGAGTCTGCTTATGTTGTGCCCTCTCTGGCCATAAACTCTTTGCAGGATTTACGACACAGATCAGGTGGGAGGGGGGCCTTTCTTTAGTGCTCCCAAAATGACCTGTGAGAGCTCTGTGCCTCTCCTCTTCAGTAGGCTGTGACTCCTTAAGAGCAGAAGATACTGTCTGATTTATCTTAAGCTCCAGATTGCTTAGGAAAGTACACTTAGCACAGGAGAGTCATTCAAAAAAGATTTATTCTTTAATTAGACTTGATCAGTCATGGCCAAACAACAGAACACTCAGCTGATATTAAATCAATGGCATAAGCTGGGTTTGCGACTGAAGCTCTTCACACCTGCCTTAAAGCTTCAGGTGTTGATACAAGTTAAAAACTTCTACTTCATCACTATTACAAACATAGAAACAAGAAAAGAAATGTCTTGCCTACAGTTTTTAATAAATTATTTAACAAGGTAAATTATCAACACACACTGAGGTGACTGACCTCCTTCCAGTACTTACTGGATCTTTGAAAGTGTGACTTTTGTTTTCTGATCAAAAATTCCCAGACTCCTGATCCCTGACTCTTCCAAGTCCCTGAATTCTCTCTCCTTCTTCTCAGTTGCCTCTAACTCAACCTTCACTCTTACTTCTAGACAATTACAATAAGGATTGTTCTGTTCCTGTCTGTAGACAAAGCCTCAGGCCTTGTGTACTGTATCCACGACTTTCTTCTTCAAAACTATAATTCTCCAGAGTTTTTCTTTATCTCCTTATCTTTGCTTATTCCACTCTTAGACGGTGAAGAATCCTCCAGGAGAAAGCAGTAGGAATATTGGAAGGCCCAGATTTAAAACAGAGGCAAAGTTTTAAGAAAAGCAGGATTATACAGAGTGATAGTCTGATATATTATTAAAGACAGAAAATTATGAGATGGAAAAGTCTTAGAGATGATATTGAATGATCCAAGATGTCTCCATTCATCAAATATTTGATATTGAACTATCTCCTATGCCCCCAACTCTGTATTCCAGACATTAAACCCACTGAGTTTCCCACTTATTACAAGTTACTAAATATAACCAGGTAACACATAATTTCTTATTGTATTGGTTGAGGTTTAGGGAGGTGATTCTCCGTCATTAGAAAACAGTCTCTAACACTGAAGTAAAAAAAGAAATGAGGGTTCAATTTTGGCATTAACCACCAGCTTTCAGCTTTTCTTCTATTTAGGTGCATTTTGCTTAAAATAGAGCTCACTTTAAATGGGAACCAAAAAACCCCCCAAATATTTTAAAATTGATTTTAAGGGACTAAATACCAAGAATAACTGGGGTTCTGTAAGAAGATTAAATGGTCACCAGAAGTAACCTGATTTCTAGTGCTCAGTAAGATGTCTGTTACACCTTAAAAAACCTTCTATTTTCTTGATAACACCAATGACAATCATTTAACTAGATAAAGTCTAATTTTTTTTCTTTTATTTTTCAAACTTGAAAAATGGGAATGGTAATGCCAAAAATATGTGGACATTAGAAGCACATTCTTAAAGAGTTCTGAAATAAAAAGATAAATGGCTATATTACATATAAGTCAAAAACAAGGTAAGACTGGATAATAAAGCTCAAAATATCGAGAAACTGAAATTAATAGAAATGTAATAAATAAAACAACTTTTTAAAAATTATTACACGCAAAGAGATAATTTTAGAATAGTTAAATTCACTATCTAGGAAATTATATTCAAATTCTTTAGAGAAAATAGAGCCAAAAGATTATTTAATACTTAATGAACTCCATCTGAGGGATTCCAGAAACAAACCAGTAACAACATCTCAAGAAATCAGAAAAGTCCAAGACTTGAAATACAATATGTAAATATTTAGTAGGATATCAATAACAAACACAACATCCCTTTCCCTCGAAGAACACACCACTACCACCATGATCTCAACCTGGAACCATCCAATGAAACCTTGCAAATTGGACACTCCACGTAAAAACTCATCAACTTTTTAAAGCTCAGAGACTCCAATATTATCAGAAGGAAAAAGCAAGCCAGAGTTTTGCGACAATGAAAGTAACTCTATCCTTACCCTGCCATGTGGCAACATGTAATAATCTTCTAGCTGTCTATATCACCTGTCATTACTGAAATGCTCACTGAAAGTCTGACATTTAGTTTTCAATCAAAAATTCCTACACCCCTGATCTTTGTTTGATTTTTCTATGTCCCTGAATTTTCCCTTTCTTTCTCCTCAGTTGTCTCTAACTCAACCGTCTCATATTTCTAGACAATTATAGTAAGAATTTTTCTGTTACTGTCTATACACAAGGCCTTGTGTACTGCATTCAAACATCCTAGTGTTTAAATGAAATTTTTGGCTTATATTTAGATCTCTGGCTCTTTTAACTGATGGTGAATAGAAACTAACATAAACTGTTCAACACTTTTTATTATAATCAGCTTTAATATAAGGTTGGTAAAATCTGAAATAGATGACAATAAAGCTAACTGCCTATGTCCTCTAAGCAGTGGTCCCCAACCCCCGGGCCGCGGACCCGTAGCGGTCTGTGGGCCATTTGGTACTGGTCCGCAGAGAAAGAATAAGTAATTTACATTATTTCCGTTTTATTTATATTTAAGTCTGAACGATAATTTATTTTTTAAAAATGACCAGATTGGCCTGACCTGTGGTGGCGCAGTGGATAAAGCGTCGACCTGGAAATGCTGAGGTTGCCTGGTCAAGGCACATATAGGAGTTGATGCTTCCAGCTCCTCCCCCTTCTCTCTCTCTGTCTCTCTCTCTCCCTCTCTCTCTCTTTTCTCTAAAAATGAATAATAAAAAAAAAATGACCAGATTCCCTGTTACATCCGTCTAAGACTCACTCTTGACACTTGTCTCGGTCATGTGATACATTTATCCGTCCCACCCTAAAGGCCGGTCCGTGAAAATATTTTCTGACATTAAACCGGTCCATGGCCCGAAAAAGGTTGGGGACCACTGCTCTAAGGATTTCATTCAGTGAAGTTCATTTTATCCCTTCAGGAAACTATACCTGAACAGGGGTTTGCTTTGGGAATTAAAAGCTACAAATTAAGTGCTGCCCCAGAACTCAAGTAAAAAAATATTTTAATCGTAAATTCAAAGCTGATGAAAAACCTCTGGTTTCATACATCTGATCTTCTTTATGGGATAACCAGATGGGCAAACAGAAAATATGACATAAAATAACTTAGAAGACTGTTTTAAGAATCGTGGAGATTTAAGTTAAATCTATAAGGAAAATGAGTGAGGATAGGAATAAAGCAGATTCCAACATTACCAGGCTGGATCGGGCACAGTGTCCTGGGGAAGTTCTGTTCAACAACTAATTCTATTTCACTCCAAAAGAAAAGTTTGATCCATTTTCTCTAAGAAACTTCATTTGAATTATTTGCTATATCCTTAATTTTATATTTAACTTTCATTATCTTAATTTAAAAAATTGGAAGGCTTTTCTATATATTAGCGAAAGCCAAACCTAATAATTTATTAACTTAAATGACTACAATACCAAAATATTTTCAAAGTAATAACTGAGGACACTGCTGAAAAGTTTCATTGGTACCCTACCTTTAGTCCTAAAATTATGACAAGATCTCCAAATCAAAATCTCCTCAAAATATTCCTAACACTTTGGGAGCCAGTATAATGGATAAGCAAGTCTATACATTATAAGTTACTTTCCCTTTTGCCAATGTTTTTCCTTTTTGACTGTGTTCTCTTAATAAATTTGAGGATATCAATTTTAAATAGATATAGTATGGTCTGCAACCATATAACAAATCAATTTTAAGATAAGAGTTTGACAATTATAATTAAAAAAATAATTATAATCTTTAGTAGGTGACCTTTCCTCTTGACTACTCATTTTCAAGAAACCACTGTTCTGCCTGACCAGGTGGTAGCACAGGGGATAGAGCACCGGCCTGGGACACAGAGGACCCAGGTTCAAAACCCCGAGATCACTGGCTTGAACGCGAGCTCACCAGCTCCAGTGCAGGGTTGCTGGCTTGAGCGTGGGATTATAGACATGACCCATAGTTGCTGTCTTGAGCCTAAAGGTTGCTGGCTTCAGTAAGGGGTCACTCGCTGGATCCCCTCCCCACCCCTGGTCAAGGTACATATGAGAAAACAATCAATGAACAACTAAGGTGCCGCAACTATGAGTTGATGCTTCTCATCTCTCTCCCTTCCTGTCTGTCTGTCCCTGTCTATCACTCTCTCTCGGTCTGGCTTACAAGAAAGAAAAGAAACCATTGTTCTAATAAATATTATTTGGGGCACAAAGTCATGACCAACTCAAATATATACATAGCTACATTAAAAAATGAGACAAACTGGCGGGAAGGGGGCATCTAACAAAACAGTGAAAAACAGCACGTAGGAAAATACCAGTAATATCACATCTCTTTCTTCACAATGCCAAACATTTAGTTAGCATGTGGCCCAAAGCTTTTCTTAATTATACTTCAAATGCTTTAGAGAAATTCACTTTTTTAAAAATATGAAATTAAAGAGAATAGTCATAAACCTCTCTTAATGATGCTTTTTGTCTTTCATGAGTAATAAGGACAAATTTCCAGATTGGTGAGCATAAGGCTGAATCTACACATAACTCATCTGGAATGCCTCTGATTTTAACAACTTCTTACCCCTACTCCCTAAAAAAGATTATTGGGTAGGCTTCACCAAAGATTCAGGGACACTCATAAACTGGCTTAAGTAACAAATCCTGTAACTTATATAGAAATTATTATTTCAAATGAGGATGAGTCACTATAAAACAATAAACTAATGAAACAGGACCATGAACTCTAAAGTAAATAACGTTTTTAAAAGCTAAATATAGGAAGTCTCTATAGAAGAAAAGTCTCAACAAAATTTATCGCAAATTCATAAAACTGAGATAAAATTTGTTAAATACTCACCACTAATGTTGAATTCAAAAGAAATGAATTTATGAATAACCTAAATAGTTCAAATTCTACAGTATTATCTACAGTATTTTTAAACTTACCCAAATGAAGTAATGTAAACTGGGCTGCTAGTTCCTTTGCATCCTCTAACGTAGTACAGAGTTTGTCTGGCATGAAGTAACTCTGGGATCCATTTACAATAGCAGGAATGACGATTTTATATACCAAGAGTATTTTCCCATCTTGACTTGTTGTTGAATATAAATAATATTCTGGTGGTGCCCAATTATTTTTGTTGCAGTAATAATCCAAATGCATTACTGCAGAATTGAAATGATTTGATTTTAAAGAATACATACTAATTGGAGTAAGCTTTGTTCCAGGAAAAAATGGGTAAGTGCATCTATCGATTTCAGGGGGGGCTGGGCTATGCTGACCATTGAGGCGAGCTGGAAGAGCTGGTGGTTTGCCCAGAGTTTTTGGATGGTTCTCCTCTTTGTTAGCAAACACAATCAGGTTTTCAGAATTGGGGCTGATCTGACCATTAAGATGCTGTCTCCAGGTGTTTTCTTTATTTACTGGTTTTGCCAGTGTTACCTCAATACTTGCTCCATCAATGCACTTTCCATTCATAACAGACATAGCAGCCACCGCATCTTCTCGGTTGAAAAAGTGAACAAAAGCATAATCTCTAAGTTTTTTTACTCTTTCAACTGCACCAGGTTTGAATTTATTGAATTCTGCTTTAATTGTTTCCTCTGCAGTTGAGATCATTAAATTTCTAACATAGAGAACTTTAACTCTCTGCATGGTTTCCTCATCAACCTCTTTCTCTGGGTCAGCCCAATCTACTTGAATGGTATGGCCCCACAGTTGGAACGTTCCTGTAAAAAAAAAAAAATTAATCTGAAGACAATTAAAACAAAAGCCAAATATTAAAACTGTTTCTTCAAAGAAGCAGAAACTCAAATACATATCAACACATTTTGTTAGGCATTATAGTTTCCTACTCACATGAAAATATACTGAGGCAAATCTAACCGAAACTTACGATGAAATTAAGTCAAACAAATATAACTCAAAGACAGAATTTTATAGAAGAATTAGAATTACAGTATGTCTTTTGGATTTTTGTCAAACAACAGTTACCTCAATATTAAGTATATCATTCAGTAATCAGTAAGTTATTATAATTAATGACTCATTTTATAAAAACAACTTCTTGTCTTTCAAAATCATTTAATTCCTTACTTAATCCTTATTCCTCTTTAATGGCATCAGGTGTTTTCATAGTATCGACCTATGAGGCACTGTCATTTTTCCATATTTATAATAAAGGGAATATGGAAAAACCACCTGTAAAAGGATAGGCTTACCTGGAATTAGTTTTCTTCGGGCCATTGCTGCAGCTCTGTGAGATTCATACTCAACAAATGCAAAACCGCGATTTTTAGTCTTATCGGTTGCACTTGGATAAACAATGACATCTACAACTCCTTCTGTAACTTTCTTCATTTCATCCAAAATTTCTTCTTTCTTCTTTTCCTTGGGAATAGCTCCAATAAATAATCTGCAATTATCCAAGCTTACACACACACCAATAAACTTTCCTGGTCGAATCTCATAATTATTAAGAATTCTGATGGCTAACTGGGCTTCTTCTTTTGTAGTGTACATCACAAAAGCATAGCCTCGATTTTCACCACTAAATTCCATCATAAGTCGAAATTCATATATCTTCCCAGCTCTTTCAAATACAGGGACTAACTCATCTTCATACATATCACGTGGTATTTTTCCTACAAAAACTTCACAGCCCCTAGGTGGAGGTGGACCTTCCCAACCTGAAAGACAAAGTCAATACAGATAAATTCTAGTAACAGATCTGTATTTACTATTCAATCACTCATCCATTGCACAAACGTCCTGTGGGCCATCTGTGTCATGCACCAGTCTAGGCCCTAGGGGATACAGTAGGGAAAACAGAAGCCTGTTCCCTTGTGAAGCTTGTGTTCAATACAGAAAGTAGACAATGAGTGGTGAGTGCTATGAAAATATAGCCACAGAACAGTTGATATTTTTGATAGGTAAATCATTTCTGAGAACATGAAGTTTAAGCAGACACCTGAATGAAATAAGGAAATAAACCTTGAGGATATACCAGGAAGAAGAAAAAACAAGTGCTTTATATGTTAGATTAGAACAACTGAGAGCACAAAGGCTTGATGGCTAATGCGTACTGAGGGAGGAGTCAAGTGGTAAGTAATGTGACCATCAGTGTAGCCAGAGGCCAAGATTTCATTTTAAGTCTGACAGAAAGAGGGTTTTGAGTAAAGAAACTGCACTTGCTATTGGTAGAAAAACAAAACATTATACCTATTTCCCTGTTTTCATCTAATATAGACACCACTCCTCTAAGACTCACTGCTCTTTCAAATTCCTCCCCAAATGACCTCCCCTTAAATAGCTAGAGTACCCTTTGCCCTACTGACCCAATTCTGACTTCTTTCTAAACTACCTAACTTCTTTCTCAACTGCTTCCTAAACCAAGAGCAGAACTGAAAAATGAAAGGGTAAAACATGCATAAAATTATAAAACCTACCTCTTTACCCTAACATTAAAAATGACTGCTAAATTCTTAAAGCAATTATAAAGAATAGGGCTATTGTTTGGAATACTTGTGGAGATTTATACCAGTAAATCTATGTAAATGACTACACTGGAGATTCAATGTTATTTCATTTTTTTAGCGAGAGAGACAGAGAAAGGGACAGACAGGCAGGGAAGGAGAGAGATAAGCAGCATCAATTCTTCGTTGCGGCATCTTAGTTGTTCATTGATTGCTTTCTTATATGACAGCGGTTCTCAACCTGTGGGTCACGACCCCGGCAGGGGTCGAACGACCAAAACACAGGGGTCGCCTAAAGCCATCGGAAATACATATTTTATTTTAAAATGTATTGTATAATAAATATGTATTTTCCGATGGCTTTAGGCGACCCCTGTGTTTGGTATTTTCCGATGGCTTTAGGAGACCCCAGTGTTTGGTATTTTCCGATGGCTTTAGCGACCCCTGTGTTTTGGTCGTTCGACCCCCGCCGGGGTAGTGACCCACAGGTTGAGAACCGCTGTTATATGAGCTTTGACAAGGTTGGGGGTGAGAGCTCCAGCAGAGCAAGGAGTGACCCTGGGCTCAAGCCAGTGACCATGGGGTCATGTCTATGATCCCACACTCAAGCCAGTGACCCTGCACACAAGCTGGTAAAGCCCATGCTCAAGCCAAATGAACCCGTGCTCAAGCCAACGACCTCAGGGTTTCAAACCTGGGTCCTCTGTGGCCCAGTCTGATGTTCTACTCACTGTACCACCACCTGGTCAGGCAAAATTCAATGTTTTTTAACATAAACAAATCCACACCTGGAGGAGGACCACCAAATTTCCTTTGCCCATTTTCTTGAACCATGTTGTAACCAGTCTTTTCCATCAAAGCAAGTAATGCTGCTTCATTCTGAGTACCCGTTCGGACTTTACTGCATCCATTTGTTCCATCTATATTTTCTTCATTCATGGTTGCCGTTCCTAAAATAAAGTATAAAAACAGTGATTATGAAATGGAGCATCAGGAACCTATGAAGTATTTATTTGGGTTGCAAGAAATCAAGGATAGCTGTAGCTACTACATTTGGTGATCACTGTAGTCCTGCCCCCCAAAGTTCTCTAGAATGGAAGCTGGAAAGTTCTTTTAATGTCAATTAAGCAGTAGCTTTATAAGGCCTAAGCTACAAGAAATGAAGGCAAGACCCTGGCTGAGTAGCTCAGTTGGTACATCATCCCAATACACCAAGGTTGCACGTTCAATACCCAGGCAGGGCACATACAAGAATCAAACAATGAATGCATTAATAAGGGGAACAACAAAATTGATGCCTGTCTCTCCCCCCACCCATTTCTCTCTCTAAAATCAATAAATAAAAAAAGGGAGGTGAAAGCAGTACAGATAACAAAAGGGCAAAAACCAGAGTGGAGAAACAGAAGTGAAAGAGAGTTGGAAAAGAAAAAAGAAAGCAGGATAGTAACAAAATAAAAATACTATTGTCGATGAATATATGATCATTGTCAATCTATACAGCCCAAGGTTTAAATTATTTTGCCATATAGTCTAACTGCATTGTTCTGTGCCTTATATTTGTCACATAAATGTAGTCTATGCCAATACTGCTAATGTTGTAAGCAATCCTGAAGGGTTCCCCCAGTTATCAGAAATTGAACAAATGCTTGGAATAAGTAAACAGAGCTCCAGTTCAACCCCTGTTCCTATCTACTGGAAGAAGCTAGTAGAGAGAAGAGGAATCACAACCACCACTTGCCCTCTCAGGAGAAACAGGAAGCTACTGTGATTTCCAACTAGCAGCAGGCTAAGAAACTGACATTAATAGGTGGGCAGGAACTATAGAAGAGGAATTGAGATCTATGTGGACTACTGAATATAAAAATGTTTTTAATTTTTTTAAATAAACTTAATTACCATATTCTTAGTTTGTCAGAAAAATCACAGTGATCCTAAAAATAATACTGTAGTTTCTTAATTTTATGCCTCTCTCATTTGGTGCTACCATGAACAAATATAAAAATTAAAACCCACAGTAAAGGAAATGCGCTAAAAAAGCTATCTTGGCTTTCAATACAAATTTTCTAATTACAAATGGAAAGTCACTGTAGCACAGCATTTTAAAAAATATGAAATTTGCCTGACCTGTGGTGGCGCAGTGGATAAAGCGTCGCCGGTTCGAAACCCTGGGCTTGCCCAGTCAAGGCACATATGGGAGTTGATGCTTCCTGCTCCTCCACCCCCCTTCTCTCTCTTTCCCCACTCTCTCCCCCCCCCTCCTTTCTAAAATGAATAAATAAAATTAAAAATTAAAAAAATATATATGAAATTTTCAGCCACAGCACCTCAATTTCAGACTTAGCTCTGCCATTTCCTAAATACGCAACCTTGGGAAACTTTTCAGTTTCTTTATACTTCGGTCTTTTTGTTTGAACAGTGGGAATACCAATACAAGTTACCACAAGGCTGCTGTTAGGATTCAATGAGGCAATGTACATAAAAGGCTTTCTGTTTACATAAAGCTAAATCAAGGTTAGCTCTGATGAATACTAGAGAACAGTAAATCTTAATATTTCATGCACCCACATTGTTGGCACAGGCAGCAGCACATTTTGATGGGTTTGTTTTGCTCTGAGAAACATTCATAGTTCAAAGGTGAAGGGGTGAGTATGATACGGTAGACATATCTAGGGAAGACTATCAGCATCACTAAGGTGGACAGAGTGGGAGTGGAAAGGACATCACCAAAGATTCACTACTCTAGAGCAAGTGAAACTGTCACTACAGTTATACTCATACTTAAAACAACACAGTGGCTCTGGAGCCAAACCGCTTAGTCTAATCCTTTCTTTTACTATCTATACAGTTCTAGTAAGTTATATAGCCCCTCTGTACCTCAGTTTCCTCAGTAAAACACAATCAAGCTGCCTATTTCATAGTCTTTATGACTACTAAATCAAGTTAACTATTGTTTAAAAAAATAGAAACAAAAACAAAAACTTCAAGGACTCTTCTATGGCCTTGAACACAAATACTAATTTTTATGCATATAGTGGAATATTTTAAATGATTAAATATCCACAAATAACTGGAACTTAGAACTCAGATACTCAATTTATCTTTATAGTAATTGATTTCAAAACATAATTGTGACATCAGATAGAAATAGGCTGAGAATACTATCATGAAAGGTTCAGTTTACTTAAAATATCTATTATAAATGCCAGGGAATTTCTACACATTATCTCCAGTCTCTACAACAGCTAAAAGGGAGTCTCAACCTTGCTAACTTATTATTTCCACATTTGAAAAAACTGAGGTGAAGAAAGATAAATTATCCAAGATCAGAGCCAGAAAGTGGCATCGACAATTCAAACCCAGGTCTGCTTGATCTTAAACATCCCCTCCTGTCAAGGAAAAAAATGATTTTGACACGTTTTGCCACAACTTTACTTTTAAAAGTCTCCCAAGAAACAAAGCCCCCAAATTGATTTTATGCAAATAATATACTCAAAAATTATAAAATAATACAGCTAACACTAGGTGACCTCTCAAGTCTTTCATAGTTTTAAAAATCTGGGCTTGTCCGCTGGCGCGCGGGTTGCTGGTTTGAGCACAGGATTATTAGCATAATCCCAAAATCACTGGCTCGGTTTAAGCCCCCCCCCCCCCACCTCCACCCTGCAACCCCCTCCTCTCCCATCAAGGCACATCTGAGAAGCAATAAACAACTGCCTGTCTCTCTAAATAATAGATAAATAAAAATCTGAATTTTTCTGACTGATGATGAATATAGCTACAAATATTCATATCATATATATCACACAATCTTTTTATAGCCTTTAAATCTCCTTCCAAGCTATTATATTGTATCCAATGAAGTAATGCTGAAGAAAACCAGGTAGGAAAGTAACTCATCTCCCCGAATAGCTTCTGCCTGACATCTACCTCATTTCTTTACACTTAGTGTCCCATTTTTCTTTACTAAGCAAAGATTCATTTATCAAATTGTGTAATGCAGTGGTTCTCAACCTGTGGGTCGCAACCCCGGCGGGGGCCGAACGACCAAAACACAGGGGTCGCCTAAAGCCATCGGCCCTGTGTTTTGGTCGTTCGACCACCCCCCACCCCCCCACCCCCGCCGAGGTCGCGACCCACAGGTTGAGAACCGCTGGTGTAATGAAAGTGAAGTATTGAGAATGAGACCTTCAACAGGCATCCTGACCTCAACATATCTAAAATCAGTGGTGGGATTCAAATAATTTAACAACCCTAATGACCATTTTAAGTATTATATAAAAAAACCGATAAGCTGAAAGGTAGTTTATTATTTCATGCATTTAATACTTAGATAATAAAAGAGGTACACAAACCTAGATTATACGAGTTTTAAAATATTAATGAATATTAAATAATACCTGACAAAAAAAACAGTAAAACTGTTAAATAAGATATTTCCAATGAGAGCTTGTCACCCCCTGGTTGTTTGGCACTTTTTCTCTTTATATTAAATGTTTGTTTACTGAAGTAACAAATGTGACTGAATTAAAATGTAGTATTGCATCAAAGGTATAATGAGTTTTATGAAATGAATAAATATTACAAGCACAATTCTGTCAAATTTTTTTCACCTATGGACAAAATAAACATTACTATGGGCATTTAGAATATGCTGTTGCACAAATGAACATTAAAAAAGAGTAAGGAATGTAAATTTGTGATTTCCACATTGAGCCAGTGCCCGGGCGCCCCCATTAGAGAGAAACCAGATTACAAGTGCCATTTTAACAACCGGTTCGTGAAACTCAACAAAAAATTA
Organism: Saccopteryx leptura; assembly: GCF_036850995.1. NCBI lineage: Eukaryota > Metazoa > Chordata > Mammalia > Chiroptera > Emballonuridae > Saccopteryx > Saccopteryx leptura. The sequence goes on along the minus strand of NC_089503.1, from coordinate 222,097,613 downwards.
GGTATCCGTTCTGCTGAACCAGTGTGAACAGGCTGAATCCCACCATTGGTCGCTGGCTTGAGCCCAAGGTCACTGACTCAGTCCCCACCCCTGGTCAAGGCACCTATGAGAAAGCAATCAATGAACAACTAAGGTGCCGCAACTACAAGTTGACGCTTCTCATCTCTCTCCCTTCCTCTGAGAGATCTCCCAAAAAGTGTCCTTATCTTAAAACTTTCAAAAAAAAAGTATCGATAATATATACACATCTCTAATTCACAATAAAGAAAATTTAAGAACATCAACTTTAACACAATACTTAATTTAACCAAAATACATGTCTAAAAGAGCCAGAATTCAAGAACTAGAACCAAAGAATTGTAAATCTAAAAGTGGCATCGGATATCTTTATATTCACTCTAAAATATTCTAGAATCAGTCTGAGAATTACCAAAATCCCAATCCTATACATATGACAAAAATGATAGACCATGCCCTGGCCGGTTGGCTCAGCGGTAGAGCGTCGGCCTAGTGTGCGGAGGACCCGGGTTCGATTCCCGGCCAGGGCACACAGGAGAAGCGCCCATTTGCTTCTCCACCCCTCCGCCGCGCTTTCCTCTCTGTCTCTCTCATCCCCTCCCGCAGCCAAGGCTCCATTGGAGCAAAGATGGCCCGGGCGCTGGGGATGGCTCTGTGGCCTCTGCCCCAGGCGCTAGAGTGGCTCTGGTCGCAACATGGCGACGCCCAGGATGGGCAGAGCATCGCCCCCTGGTGGGCAGAGCATCGCCCCTGGTGGGCGTGCCGGGTGGATCCCGGTCGGGCACATGCGGGAGTCTGTCTGACTGTCTCTCCCTGTTTCCAGCTTCAGAAAAATGAAAAAAAAAAAAAAAAAATGATAGACCAACTGAAGCTTCCAGGCTCAATTAGTCCTCTGACATTTACTGCTGTCGATTCACATTCCAAAGTGTTCTACAAGCTTTAATCTTTGCCTTGCTGACCCAAGGAATCCAAGTAAGGGAAGGAGGACCCTGAGCAAAAGAAGGACATAAATGGTTTGTACAACAACAACAAAAAGTGGGAAGGGTAGATTAAAAATTGTTGTACCATCTTTAATTTTAGCTTTCACAGATAAATCCTTTCTCCTAAACTTTTAAAAATTCTTCTCCAAATCATTTTAAAAAGTAAAAAAAGAAAAAAAAATCTACTAAGTTATAAAGTAGAAGGCCAAGATAGCATAGCCAATCACATGATAGATATTCAAATAGCAATTTAAATTAAGGCTTTAGCTTTAAATGAATGCTAACTATATCTTCATTAATTTTAAGTATCTTAAGTTAAAAATATAAATTTTCAAATTTGCACTGCCTTTCAAAATAGAAATTATTAATGAAAAAGGTAAGTAAAGTTTTAGCAAAATATCAACGGAAATTCATCATTTATCTAAAGAAATTTGTGTTAGCCTGACCAGGCGGTGGCACAGTGGATAAAGCGTCGGACTGGGATGCGGAGGACCCAGGTTTGAGACCCCGAGGTCACCAGCTTGAGCACAGGCTCAGGTTTGAGCAAGGATCACCAGCTTGGACCCAAGGTCACTGGCTCGAGCAAGGGGTTACTTGGTCTGCTGTTGCCCCACGGTCAAGGCACATATGAGAAAGCAATCAATGAACAACTAAGGTGTTGCAATGAAAAACTGATGATTGATGCTTCTCATCTCTCTTCATTCCTGTCTGTCTGTCCCTATCTATCCCTCTCTCTGATTGTCTCTGTAAAAAATAAAACTAAAATTTTTAAATAAATAAAAACACATTTAAAGAAATTTGTGTTAGCTTAAATTACTTAAATTGAAACTTCATCTCCTGAATTACTATAAAAATTTATGAAGTTATGAAAATGAACACTTCATTAGTTTTACTATAATTTTAAAAAACTGAATAGTAAAAAAACAAAGTTTAAGGCATCGGAACACTTATAGAGAGTAAAGTCTTCAGGGCATTCCTTAAATTACAAGGTATTAAAATGCAGATTTGTTGGTTCAGTTGTTGTTGAACACGGTACACTGAAATCATGGACGCCAGGTATATGGGTATTTTTTAGCAGCAACTTATTTTGGTGACAGATTGGACTATAGCAACATGGCTAGAAAATGGAAAGAATTAGTCAAAAGTATAATGATATTAAGTCTAACATTTCAAAATAAGGAGGAATTAGAGGGCTCAGTTAAATTCCATTTAAAATTAGTTTTATTTAGGAATGAGAACGCATTTTTATTCTTGTAAGTTAAATTATAATGTGTAAAAAGTTTTAGTACCAGGTGTTTTACAACCTCTAGTAATACTGTAGAAAGCAGGTTTAAAATTAGAAATATTTTTAAGATTGAACTATTTTTTTGGCAACTCTAGTCATTTTTTAAATATTGCTTTGAAAACAATAGTGTAATGCTCTTTGAACTTAGGGTAAAGATATACACACAGAACCAAAATTCTTTGTACACTACAACAAAATAGTACACTAATATTCCTTACATGGTTATCTATAATCTGTCATCTGAAAACTGTTAAAAATGTTAACACAGAGATATTATTTTCTTCCCTTTTTTCCTTGCTTCACCAACCATCAGGCAGTAAATGGGAAACAACACCCAGCATTACTATGAAAATCTGAGCATATTTTACACCAAGTATTTGATCTATATTCATAAACCCTCCTTAAACCGACATGTCTAAGATTCCTAACAACAAAAATGACACCATGAAAATATGATGCTGTTTTAATCCATAAATTAGGTATAGTCTTATGAATAATGATTACCTCATAATATATCCAGGAATACATATACTGCTCACAAAAATTAGGGGATATTTTATCGCTTCATATTCATTTTGAAATATCTTCTAGTTTTTTATGAGCAGTATACGTTTATATTTCAAGTGTTTTTACCTATTATAATCTTTGGCAATAACGGCGAAGTCCAATATTCTGCCTTAAGTCAAAATTAAACTAGTGCCTTAAGCAGAAACAAAGGCAATGCTAATATTTAATAACCGCAGCACAGTCATCTTCATGTCTGTAACAGCACATAATTGCATAAAAAACTAATTTTTAAAATAGAACCTTTTAAATGTGAATCCTGGAAAGGAATCTATCATTAGAGGCCATAAGGTGCTTTAATATTGAAAGGCTCCAAATGGAAGTTTGTCCAACTCCTCAGCTACACGTTGTAGTGCTTCTTAAAATGAAAATATCTTCCCACTACTGAAATAGGCAAAATTCTGCCGACAAGCAGATCTGTCATTTATATAGTATTACACCGCAACATGTCCTGCTTCCTGGTTCTAACGCCATATTGAAACACAAGCCGGGCCAATTTGTGAGCCCAATTTTAAAAGTTCCTGCTGATCCTCCATATTAGCAGTATTATAATCACCACATAGTATATATAACGGCTATAGAGTATTTATCAAGAATGTGTGAGCTTGAAGAGGCTTCAACATCTACAACTGGGTGCCCAATTTACGTCAAGAGGCTTCATAAGGACCTCAGAAGTAGTATCAGTGCCGGGATTAAAGCCGAAGTCTCCTGACCGCACGTTCAGTGGTCCTATCAGTACCCCAGAGAAACTCTTCCACAAATTAGTTAAGTCAAACTATCAGCAAACCGATGGTACTACCGGCGGTACTGCCTTCAGGACGGACCGTTACCTGTCCCGTACGCCCGCCCGCAGCCTCTAAGGTTCAGAACCCAACAGACGGGAGAGCGCCAGCGAAGAAACAGGAAAGGGGTCCAAAGCCGAAGAAAGTTCGAGGCTCCTCCGCAGTTATTACTCGAAGAAAACCAGGACGTGATTGCCAAATCTCACCCTGCAGCCAGGACGCTCCGCCGTCTGTCCCCCCAGAGCCTCCGGAGGGGACGTGTGGGTTCAACAACGGCCGACGGGTGGGGAGGTACGAGAGCGGCCTGACCTCCCGTGGCCTGCGGGGGATGAGGGTTAGAGGAACATGGAGGGCAGAAGGTGGGAAGCGGCCGGAAGGCGGCGGGGAAGAGCGGAAATAGGAGGAGAGAGGGCAGGGCGACGTGGGGTGGAAGGAGCTGCCGGCAGCCCGAGGAGGCGAGGAGACTGCGAGCTGGGGGCTGGACGGCCGGGGCCACGCGCCCGGAGGGGTGGTGGCAGGAGCCGGCGGGCCCGCAGATGCCCCTACGGCCGCACAGCGCGCCCCGAGGGGTGGTGGCAGGAGCCGTCGGGCCCGCAGATGCCCAAAGGGCCAGCACAGCGCGCCCCGAGGGGTAGTGGCAGGAGCCCTCGGGCACACAGATGCCCTCCGGGGCCGGGAAGCCGCGCCCCGTGGGGTGGTGGCAGGGGCCGTCGGGCCCGCAGATGCCCTCCGGGGCCGGGAAGCCGCGCCCCGTGGGGTGGTGGCAGGGGCCGTCGGGCCCGCAGATGCCCCTACGGCCGCACAGCGCGCCCCGAGGGGTGGTGGCAGGAGCCGTCAGGCACACAGATGCCCTCCGGGGCCGGGAAGCCGCGCCCACTATGGCACCGGCCCTCCCGCTGCTCGAGGGGGCGGGAGGATAAGGCGGGCCAGCTCCGCAGACACCGCCTCAGGCCGGGAGTGGGTCCTCTCTGCGACTTTGGCGTGAGCGACTAGGACAAGGCTTTTTGCGGTCGTGAAGCAGGGTCCCCGGCAGTTACCAGCGGTTTGGCAGTGACCCCGCTGCCCCCATCCCCTCCTCACCCCTTCGGGTCTTCAAATGTTGGTCTTAAATCCCTGGGACCAACGACCACAAACCGCCGCCACCGTTTCGGGGACGTGTGGGTGGGAGGGGGGGGGTCGCCGCCGGGGGGCAGGGGAGCCCACACGGAGCAGCTCGCGCCGTCCTCGCGCCTAACTGGGCTCCCAGCGGGCGCCGCGCGCGGTGGCATAAACAGCCCCACGCGGAGCAGTGCCTGGACCAATCAATGACCAGCCTCAGGGAGGAGCGAGGGCTAGTAGGTGGGATCGTGGTTGAAATCCAAAGAAGGCTATCGGGAGGAGAGTAAAAGTGCTCGGAGTGACAGGCATCTTAGCCAATTGGAGCGAGGAAAGCAAATTTTGGCAGACGGGGCATGGAGTGATACCAAAAGTAGATCCTACGAGTTTTGACAAGACATTTAAAAATGAAGACTGTGATTTGAACTTACTTTTCTTACTGAAGGAATTATAGGTGCGTGGTAAAGATTCTTTTTCTCGGTTTATGCTTTCAAGTATTGAACTTCTAATTCCACCCCGAACAGCCAAATGTTGTAACTATGGACCTTTTAAAATAAGGACTTTGAAGTAATAAGGCTAAAAGGCTGATTTGTAAATAGTACTGGACTATAAAGGGCGGTACTTTAATATTAAAAAGGCTGACTCTACTTCTGATCAGTTTGGAGAGAGATTTGGCTGTGGCAGAGCTGAAAAACTAGATTCTGTGCTGTGTAAAACCAACTCTTCTGATATGGTTGTGTGGCATTCTACACACATACCATGGATATTGTTTTCTTTAAAGACAGAGCTCAGGCCCTGAGCAGATAGCTAGGTTGATTGGAGCATCATTCTCCTTCAGGACACGTACAGGAAATGATGTTCCTGTCTTTCCCACTCTCTCCCTTCCTCTCTCTAAAATCAATAAAATAAACATTTTTCAAAAAGCTAAGTATCGGCCTGACCTGTGGTGGCACAGTGGATAAAGCATCGACCTGGAAAGCTGAGGTCGCTGGTTCAAAACCCTGGGCTTGCCTGGTCAAGGCACATATGGGAGTTAATGCTTCCTGCTCCTCCCCCTGTTCTCTCTCTATCTCTCCCTCTCTCTCTCTCTCCCCTCTCTCTCTAATAAAAATGAATAAACAAAATTTTTTAAAAAGTAAATTTTTTAAAAAAGCTAAGTATTAAGTAGCGAACAAAAAAAATGGCTTTAGGAACCAACTCTGTAGATTCATAGACTTACGGACTGTTACAACTGAAAAGAACATAGTTCATGTAGCTTCTCCTTTAATAAATGAAGAGTTTGGCACCCAGAATAATACATAGTATGAAAGGTCTCCTAATTCCCAGCTTCAAGGTGCTTTATTCCTCAATAACTCGTTATTTCAATTTGTTGTCTCCAAATGTTCAAGGCACTAATGAGTGTCTTCTTATTTTAACATACTCCAACAGTGAAGAATTAGCAAACTAGAATCAAACGGATTGGGGCTCAAATCCCGCTATTACCATTTTGTGATTGTTACACATTGGGCAAATAACTTCTCTGAGCCCCAGTTTAAAATAGGGATTGTGGGGATTAAATGATAAATAATGTTAACCAATAATGAGCACTTGTTATGTGCCAGAAACAAGTCTAAGGGATTTTCACCTATTCATTTAATTTTCACAGTAGCTTTGGCAAAGATACTAGCCTCATATAGCCCCACAGTTACCAATGAGGAAACTGAGACACAGAATTTAAGTAGCCAAGGTCATACAGCAAATAAGTAGCCCCAAGTTGACTTAGAAACTAGTAGACATAACCACTATTCTATACTGTATCAAAATGTGTCCAGAAATAAGCGGTATCAAACCCAAACCACACGAGCTCAACAACAAATATTCTCTCCTACACTCTCTGTCCCTCAGTCAGTGAATCCCATCACTGTTTCTAGAGGCTGCATGCATCAAAATAAAGCAACTGGAAGAAACCTAGACTGATAGACTGTATCTACTTAGCTTTTTTATTTTTATTTTTTTTCAGCCAAAGAGAGACAGAAAGGGAGAGAAATGAGAAATGTCAATTCTTTAGTTACAGTACCTTAGTTATTTATTGATTGCTTTATCCTATGTGCCTTGGATGGGGCCTCTAGCCAAGCAGTGACCCCTTGCTCAAGTGATGGATTCATGCCAATGACCTTGGGCTTCAAGCCAGTGATCATGGGGCCATGTCTATGATTCCACGCTCAAGCCAGAGACCTGACGCTCAAACTGGTGAGCCTGCGCTAGCCTGCACTCAAGCCTGCAGCCTGAGGGTTTTGAACTTGGGCCCTCTGTGTTCCAAGTTGGTGCTCTATCCACTGCGCCAGCGCCTGGTCAGGTCAGCTTTTTTTATTTTTAGCATGTCATTTCTCCACCTCAAGAACTACAAGGCTGGTCATTGTTTTATTATATTGATTACTATTTGTGGCTGCTTGTTTATTTTCCCATAAAAAAGATTTATGTTGGTGCCTCTCAATTCCTAGTAATTAATTCTAAATACATGTTTAAAGTTAAACTAATCGAAATTGTGTGAAATATGTCAGTCTGGCAAGTTAAACGGAACCGTTTTTAGGATAGGCTGTAGGATCCGTAAAACATCACTAGGTGGCGATGTTATCTCATGAGTTGCAAAAGATGTTCTTGCAAGTAAATTAACCTGAAGGATTGTTTTATATTTCCCTCCCCACTTCTTGGCAAGTATAAAGAAAACCATAAAAATAAACAAAGGCTTCTCAATAGGCATTAGAGTAAGGCCATAAAATCCTGCTTTAGAAAAGACAGTGTTATTTAAAGATCATTCCAGTGCTTAACATTGTATGTCCTTTGGGTTAGATTCCTCTAAATCTTTTATTATCCATGGTCTATAAATACAGTGTGTCCATAAAGTCATGGTGCACTTTTGACCGGTCACAGGAAAGCAACAAAAGACAATAGAAATGTGAAATCTACACCAAATAAAAGGAAAACTCTCCCAGTTTCATACCTATTCAGTGCAGTTTGATGTGGGCTCACGCACAGATTTTTTTAGGGCTCCTTAGGTAGCTATCCCGTATAGCCTCTACAGACTCATCACTGACTGATGGCCTACCAGAATGGGGTTTCTTCACCGAACTGCCAGTTATTCCTATGTGGTAGTGCTGGGTTATAAATGCGCCGATATTCATGTTGCACTTTGGTCACAGATTCTAATTTAGTGAGCCACAGAACACACTGAACTTTCCTCTGTACCATCCACATCTGGACTGGCATGGCACTGAGCTGCTCCGCTGTATACACAGTGTTACGTCATCATCTGCACATGCGCACATGCTGCCACATCATCCTACAGAAACTGGGAGGGTTTTCCTTTTATTTGGTGCAGATTTCACATTTCTATCGTCTTTTGTTGCTTTCCTGTGACCGGTCAAAAGTGCACCATGACTTTACCGACACACTGTAGATGTATTTTTCTTTTTTTTCTTTTTCTTTTTTTTTTTTTTTAATGGGGCGACATCAATAAATCAGGATACATATATTCAAAGATAACAAGTCCAGGTTATCTTGTCGTTCAATTATGTTGCATACCCATCACCCAAAGTCAGATTGTCCTCTGTCACCTTCTATCTAGTTTTCTTTGTGCCCCTCCCCCTCCCCCTCCCCCTTTCTCTCTCCCTTTCCCCCTCCCCCCCCCCCAACCACCACACTCTTATCAATGTCTCTTAGTTTCACTTCTATGTCCCACCTACGTATGGAATAATGCAGTTCCTGGTTTTTTCTGATTTACTTATTTCGCTTCGTATCATGTTATCAAGATCCCACCATTTTGCTGTAAATGATCCGATGTCATCATTTCTTATGGCTGAGTAGTATTCCATAGTGTATATGTGCCACATCTTCTTTATCCAGTCATCTATTGACTGGCTTTTTGGTTGTTTCCATGTCCTGGCCACTGTGAACAATGCTGCAATAAACATGGGGCTGCATGTGTCTTTAGGTATCAATGCTTCTGAGTTTTTGGAGTATATACCCAGTAGAGGGATTGCTGGGTCATAAGGTAGTTCTATTTTCAGTTTTTTGAGGAACCACCATACTTTCTTCCATAATGGTTGTACTACTTTACATTCCCACCAACAGTGTATGAGGGTTCCTTTTTCTCCACAGCCTCTCCAACATATGCTATTACCTATCTTGTTAATAATAGCTAATCGAACAGGTGTGAGGTGGTATCTCATTGCAGTTTTGATTTGCATTTCTCTAATAGCTAAAGAAGGTGAGCATCTTTTCATATATCTGTTGGCCATTTGTATTTCTTCCTGGGAGAAGTGTCTGTTCATATCCTCTTCCCATATTTTTATTGGATTGTTTGTTTGTTGTTGAGTTTTATGAGTTCTTTGTATATTTTGGATATTAGGCCCTTATCTGAGCTGTTGTTTGAAAATATCATTTCCCATTTAGTTGGCTTTCTGTTTATTTTGTTATCAGTTTCTCTTGCTGAGCAAAAACTTCTTAGTCTGATGTAGTCTCATTCATTAATTTTTGCCTTCACTTCTCTTGCCTGTGGAGTCAAATTCATAAAACGCTCTTCACAACCCAGGTCCATGAGTTTAGTACCTATGTCTTCTTCTATGTACTTAATTGTTTCAGGTCTTATGTTTAGATCTTTGATCCATTTTGAGTTAATTTTAGTACAGGGGGACAAACTGTAGTCCAGTTTCATTCTTTTGCATGTGGCTTTCCAGTTTTCCCAGACCATTTATTGAAGAGGCTTTCTTTTCTCCATTGTGTGTTGTTGGCCCCTTTATCAAAAATTATTTGACTATATATATGTGGTTTTATTTCTGGACTTTCTATTCTGTTCCATTGGTCTGAGTGTCTATTTTTCTGCCAATACCATGCTGTTTTGATTGTTGTGGCCCTATAATATAGTTTGAAGTCAGGTATTATAATGCCCCCCAGCTTCATTCTTTTTCTTTAAGATTGCTTTGGCTATTCGGGGTTTTTTATAGTTCCATATAAATCTGATGATTTTTTGCTCCATTTCTTTAAAAAATGTCATTGGAATTTTGATGGGAATTGCATTAAATTTGTATATTGCTTTGGGTAATATAGCCATCTTGATTGTATTTATTCTTCCTAACCAAGAACAAGGTATATTCTTCCATCTCATTATATATTTTTTGATTTCCCTTAACAATGGTTTATAGTTTTCATTATATAAGTCCTTTAGAGTCTTTGTTATGTTTATTCCTAGGTATTTTATTTTTTTTTGTTGCAATCGTGAAGGGGATTATTCTTTTGAGTTCATTCTCAATTGTTTCATTGTTGGCATATAGAAAGGCTATTGACTTCTGTATGTTAATTTTGTATCCTGCGACCTTACTGTATTGGCTTATTGTTTCTAGTAGTCTTTTTGTGGATTCTTTGGGGTTTTCGATGTATAGGATCATATCATCTGCAAAAAGTGATACCTTTACTTCTTCTTTTCCAATATGGATGCCTTTTATTTCTTTGTCTTGTCTGATTGCTCTGGCTAGAACCTCTAGTACCACATTAAATAAGAGTGGAGAGAGGGGACAACCCTGTCTTGTTCCTGATTTAAGGGGGAAAGCCTTCAGTTTAGTGCCATTTAATATGATGTTAGCTGATGATTTATCATATATGGCCTTTATCATGTTGAGATATTTTCCTTCTATACCCATTTTGTTGAGAGTCTTAAACATAAAATTGTGCTGTATTTTATCGAAAGCCTTTTCTGCGTCTATTGATAAGATCATGTGGTTTTTGTTCTTTGTTTTGTTGATATGGTGTATTACGTTAACCGTTTTACGTATGTTGAACCATCCTTCAGATTCTGGGATGAATCCCACTTGATCATGATGTATTATTTTTTTAATATGTTGTTGTATTCGATTTGCTAGTATTTTGTTTAGTATTTTAGCATCTGTATTCATTAGAGATATTGGTCTGTAGTTTTCTTTTTTTGTGCTGTCCTTGCCTGGTTTTGGTATGAGAGTTATGTTGGCCTCATAAAATGTGTTTGGAAGTATTGCTTCTTCTTCAATTTTTTGGAAGACTTTCAGTAGAATAGGAACCAAGTCTTCTTTGAATGTTTAATAAAATTCGCTGGTATAACTGTCAGGGCCTGGACTTTTATTTTTGGGGAGGTTTTTAATGGTTTTTTCTATTTCTTCTCTACTAATAGGTCTGTTTAGGCTTTCTGCTTCTTCTTGACTCAGTCTAGGAAGGTTGTATTGTTCTAGGAATTTATCCATTTCTTCTAGGTTGTTGAATTTAGTGGCATAAAGTTTTTCATAGTATTCTACAATAATTCTTTGTATATCTATGGTGTCCGTGGTGATTTCTCCTCTTTCATTTTGGATTTTGTTTATATGAGTTCTTTCTCTTTTTTCCTTGGTAAGTCTTGCCAAGGGTTTGTCAATTTTGTTGATGTTTTCAAAGAACCAGCTCCTTGTTCTATTAATTTTTTCTATAGTTTTTCTGTTCTCTATTTCATTTATTTCTGCTCTGATTTTTATTATCTCCTTTCTTCGGCTGGTTTTGGGTTTTCTTTGTTCTTCTTTTTCTAGTTCCTTAAGGTGTGAAGTTAAGTGGTTCACTTGGGCTCTCTCTTGTTTGTTCATATATGCCTGAAGTGATATGAACTTCCCTCTTATCACTGCTTTTGCTGCATCCCATAGATTCTGATATGTCGTATTGTCATTTTCATTAGTCTGTATATATCTTTTGATCTCTGCACTTATTTCTTCTTTGACCCATTCATTTTTTAAAAGTATGTTGTTTAGTTTCCACATTTTTGTGGGATTTTTTTCCTCTTTTTTGCAGTTGAATTCTAGTTTCAAGGCTTTATGATCAGAAAATATGCTTGGTACAACTTCGAGTTTTCTGAATTTGCTGATGTTGTTTTTGTGGCCCAACATATGGTCAATTCTTGAGAATGATCCATGTACACTGGAGAAAAATGTATACTCAGTCACTTTGGGATGAAATGTCCTGTAGATGTCTATCATATCCAGGTGCTCTAGTGTTTTGTTTAAGGCCACTATGTCTTTGTTGATTCTCTGTTTGTATGACCTATCTAGAGCTCTCAGCGGTGTATTGAGGTCTCCAAGTATGATTGTATTTTTGTCAGTTTTTGTTTTAAGGTCAATAAGTAGCTGTCTTATATATTTTGGTGCTCCTTGGTTTGGTGCATATATATTAAGAATTGGTATGTCTTCTTGATTCAGTGTCCTCTTAGCCATAATGAAATGGCCATTTTTGTCTCTGAGTACTTTTGCTGTCTTGTAGTCAGCATTATCAGATATGAGTATTGCTACGCCTGCTTTTTTTTGGATGTTATTTGCTTGGAGTATTGTTTTCCAGCCTTTCACTTTGAATTTGTTTTTATCCTTGTTACTTAGATGAGTTTCCTGTAGGCAGCATACAGTTGGATTTTCTTTTTTAATCTATTCTGCTACTCTGTGCCTTTTTATTGGTGAGTTTAATCCATTTACATTTAGTGTAATTATTGACACTTGTGAGTTCCCTATTGCCATTTTGTATATTGCTTTCTGTTAGTTGTGTGTCTTGTTTGATCCTTCTTTTTCGTTTTTCTATCTTTTGTTTTTATTTAGTTGTATTCCATACATCTTTCCTCTGTTGCTGTCTTTTTTATCTCATGTGCTTCTGTGGTGGTTTTTTCAATGGTGGTTACCTTTAAGTAATGAAAAGGGTTCCTACCCTGTTCATTGTAGCGAACTATTTTGTGAGTACTTTTGCACTCCATCGTCCTTTGCTACTGTTAATCTCCATCTTCTCCCCCCCTTTTTCTTGTTGTTGTTGTCACAGTTTAAATTTGGTTTTATTGTGTTCTTCTTGGAGCTTTTACTTGTGGCTTTGTTTTTTTTTGTTCTTTGTATCTGATTGGAGAACCCCCTTTAGTAATTTCTGTAGTGCGGGTTTTCTGATGATAAATTCCCTCATCTTTTCTGTATCTGTGAATGTTTTTATTTCTCCTTAATATTTGAAGGATAGCTTTGATGGGTATAGTATTCGTGGCTGAAAGTTCCTCTCTTTCAGGACTTTAAATATTGGAGTCCACTCTCTTCTAGCTTGTAGAGTTTCTGCTGAGAAATCTGATGATAATCTAATGGGCCTTCCTTTATATGTTGTATTCTTCTTTTCCCTGGCTGCCTTGAGAATTTTTTCTTTGCTGTTGGTTTGTGCCAATTTCATTATGATATGCCTTGGAGTAGGTTTGTTGGGGTTAAGAAAACTCGGAGTTCTGTTTGCTTCTTGAACTTGAGGCTTTAGTTCTTTCCACAGGCTTGGGAAGTTCTCATCTATTATTTGTTTGAGTATGTTCTTCATTCCATTTTCTCTCTCTTCTCCCTCTGATATACCTATTATTCTTATGTTATTCTTTTTGATGGAGTCCGATAATTCTTGTAGGGCTATCTCATTTTTTTTTTATTTTTGAGTCTCTTTCTTCTTCTCTCTGTTGTGCCTCAAGTTGCTTGTCTTCTATTTCACTAATCCTCTCTTCTGTCTGACCTGTTCTATTAGCTAAGCTTGTTACTTCGTTTTTCAACTCGTGAATTGAGTTTTTCATCTCTGTTTGATTTGTTTTTATAGTTTCAATTTCCTTGGAAATATATTCTTTGTGTTCATTGAGTTGTTTTCTGAGCTCCCTAAATTGCCTTTCTGTGTTTTCTTGTATATCTCGGAGGATTTTTAGGATATCTATCTTGAATTCTCTGTCATTTAACTCCAAGGTTTCCAATATATTAAATTTTTTCTCCATAGATTTTTCCTCATCTAGCTGTGTTACCTCTCTTTCTTTTGTATCTATGATATTTGATTTTCTCTTCCTTAATGGCATCTGAGGGTGGTTTTGTTGATAGTATTAATGAGATTTAATAAAGAATAAAAAGTTAAAAAAATAAAAAATTGAAAAAAGTTTGTTGTTTTTAAAAAATAATAATAATGAAATAGAGAAAAATGAAATAAAATAAAAATTTTAAAAAAAGGAAATTATTCCCCCCCTCTTTTTTTCCTCTCCTCTCCTCTCCCCTCTTTCTTGAGAAAATCTTGTGGTGAACCCACAAAAAGCAAATAAGGAAAAAATTTGGGTCAAGAATAAAATGATTTGCTTTTAGGTGTTGGTTGACTAAGATTTATGATGAGAGGAATAAGAGGGAAACAGAAAAATGGGGGGACAGATTAAAAAATTACTATTGTATTTAGTGGAACAAGAACTAGATAAAATGGAGAGCCAAGGATGGGAGCACTGCTAGTGAGTTAAAAAGGTGAAGTAAAAATCCCCCAAAATGCCACAAACATAAGTTTGAGTCCCAGATAAGATAATTTGTTTGTTATTGAGGTTTGAATGAGAGGAGATGTAAAGGAGAAAGGAAGAAACTAATATAGAGGGAGAAAAGAAAGAGAGAGAGAGAAAAAAAGAGAGAACCACTAAAAGAAGAAAAAAGAGAGGAGAGAGAGAGAGAGAGAGAGTTAAGGGTTTTGGAGTGCAACCCTCATAGAGAGAAAGGAAGAGGAAAGAAAAGATAATGGGAGATGTAACACTTATGGGTAGTGTAGTTCAAGGAGAGGAGAGAGTAAGACCGGCAGAGAGTTAATCGGCCAAATTGGAGGAGGAAAAAAAAAATATCAAGAATGAAGATAAGAGGAACAAACGAACAAATATAATAAAATGGGATAGGTTATAAAGTCTGCAGATTATTCTTGATTTTGAGAGGTTATCTTCTTGCTTTTTGTTTTCTCTCCATCTTCCTGGTTGGTGACTCTGTACCCCAGGTTCTGCCCCTTTGGCACGCTCAGGTAGAGGTTTGCAGTTGATAAGTCTCTATGGCGATGTCATGTATTGTGCTTTAGTCTCTTTGGCAGTCGAGGCTCATTAGCATTTATAGGGTCCGACAGTGAGAGAGTCCGTGTTCCTGGAGCCTTTCTCCTAGTCTTTCCTTCCTCAATTAGTAGCCTGATAATCCAGCTATGGGGTTGCTGCTGCCTCTGCCTCTGCCTGGATAGTAAGAGGCTCAAAGAGCTGGCAACTCCCCACTCTATTTCCACTCAGCACAGGGCTCTGGGTAAGGCTCAGTCAGTCAGAGCTGCTAGCATAATCAAGCGGGGCTTCCGCCCACTCAAAGACCTCTGGCTCTGCCACTCTGTCCGGTAACACAGGCGGGCGTCCACTCCCGGGGCGCTTGGATTAAACTCCCGCTCACTATCTGCGCGCGCAGACCAGGATATCAGACCGGCAGTCTCACGCTCTGAGTGAAACCTCCAACCGCATGGAAAAGTTCCAGCGTTGGAATTGGCTCTCGCTCCGTCCCCGTGCGCAGCTTTGCAAGGCGCTGGGGCGGCCCGAGATTCCGCTTTGGCCCACACAAAGGCCCCTGACTCTGCCCCTCTGTGCGATAACACGGGCGCGCACTGCCGAGGCACTCGGAGGAATCTCTCGCTCACTATTTGCGAGCGCAGACCAGGATATCAGGCCGGCCGCGTTTCCCTCTGAGTGAAACCCCCACCAGCATGGAAAAGTTCCACTGTTGGAATTAGTTCTCGCTCCCTCCCGTGCGCGGCTTTCCCAGGGCGCTGGTGCTGCCCAGAGATTCCGCTTTCAGCCCACACAAAGGCCTCTGACTCTGCCTCTCTGTGGTACAACACGGGCACCCACTCCCGGGGCTTTGGAAGGAATCTCTCGCCCACTATCTGCGCACGCCAACCACGGGATCAGGGAAAATGGCTGCCCTGCTTGTCTTTCTTTGTCTGGGTTTGGCACGAGTATTAGCTTGTATTGCCCGGTTTGCCACAGGAACAGTTTTTCCTCGGCTTGGATCTCCGTGCCACAGCCTGGTTCGGCCATTTGTGCCACGGCCTGGATCTATTCACCCCCTTTGCCCGCCTCAGTTTCTATATTCACAGATCCCAGAGAAAGCCGCCCTGTTTAGGTTAGTGAGGAAGGCGGAGCATTTCTTACTCCCTATTTCCTTCGGGGTTTGGTTATATATTTAGCCAATTTTTCGCTCGACCATACCTTCAGGTGTATTGTGAAACATCTGGAGGCTCCAAGGATAGGTTTTTCTGTTTCTGGTTGAAGATCTTGTTGAGTTTTGGGGGAGATTTATCGGTATCGCTTCCTACCCCGCCATTACTCTGACCTGTAGATGTATTTTTTAAATGCTGTAATACTGTATTCTCTCTATGTAAAAATTAAGGCCTTTAAGTTCATTTCTCAAGGCTCCTAGAAAAAAAGATTTAAAATACTTATACCAACTAGAATTCTTTTTTGGGATAAATCCAAAATTAGGGTTTGTTATACGTTTATTTGCAAGTTTATGGGAGGAGAAAGTGGCCCAAACGAATAGGAAGAAAAAATATAAGATTCACGTGTCTGTACAATTTGCAGGACAACCCTTAAATCACTGACTGTTTATGTTTTGCCAGCTTTTATGTTTTATTCCAAGTCTCATTCTTTAAAAATGAGATACGTTTACATCTCAACCTGTGTCTTAGCACCACTGAATTACTAAACCCTTGTGACTAAAAAGAAAAAATATCTTGTTCTGTTACTAATGTATTTAAATGTAAACTGTGGAAACAATTACAAAATATAGGATTCATGAAAGCAGAGATTTCTTTTAATTTCTTGTTCTATTTCCAGTGTCTAGCACAATGCCTTTAGTAATTATTAGTTAAATGAATGAAGGAATGAATAAAAGATTAAAATTTTAGAGGTAGCTTATTTTACTCTCAAGTTTGATTTCTTTTTTTTTATTAAGTGAGATATGGGGAGGTAGAGACAGACTCCAGCTGGTGCCCCAATGAGGATCCACCCGGCAAACCCCTACCAGGCAATACTCTGCCCATCTGGGGCCTGCTGAGCCCTTAATCGGCAACTGAGCTATTTTAGCACCTGAGGCAAGGCCATGGAACCATCCTCAGCACCCGGGGTCAACTTGCTCTAAGTGTTTGAGCCTTGGCTGTGGGAAAGGAGAGAGAGAGAAGAGAGGAAGGGTGGAGAAGCAGATGGTCACTTCTGTGTGCCCTGACCAGAAATCGAACCTGGAACTTCCACACTCTGGCCTGGTGCTCTACCACTGAGCAAACCGGCCAGGGCCATCATGTTTGAATTTTTGAAGTGACCTAATGAAAGTAAACTAATTCCTATGTGATTTCCTGAAGTACTAATATGTAGAAATAAAAAGACATTAAGTCCATCTCCCTACTACCTTTTTTTTTTTTTTTTTTTTTTTTTTTTTGTGACAGAGACAGAGAGGGACAAATAGGGACAGTCAGACAGGAAGGGAGAGAGATGAGAAGTATCAATTCTTCATTGCAGCTCCTTAGTTATTCATTGATTGCTTTTTCACATGTGCCTTGATTGGAGTGGAAGGGGCTGTAGCATAGTGAGTGACACCTTGCTTAAGCCAGTGACCTTGGACTCAAACCAGCGACCTTGGGCTTCAAGCCAGCGACCTTTAGGCTCAAGCCAGACCATGGGGTCATGTCTGATTCCACGCTCAAGCCGGTGACCCAGTGCTCAAGCTGGTGAGCCCATGCTCAAGCCGGATGAGCCCACACTCAAGCCAGTGACCTCAGAGTTTCTAATCTGGGTCCTCTGTGTCCCAGTCCAATGCTCTATCCACTGCACCACCACCTGGTCAGGCCATCTCCCTACTTTTATAGAAAACTTAGTGTACTGTACTCATTTTAAAATTTGAGTGCAAAGACCTTCATAATGTCAGAGATTGGAGAAATTATAGCTAAAGTCTTTAGAAACTGATAGAAATTTGACTCCAAAATTAGCTTTTGACCAATTTATGCTGCTCTGTTTATTTATTCCTTGATTGGAAATTATGGTGAAGCTTAAATTCCTGCAGACCCAAAGAAACTTTCACATCCAGGCTTCTCTTTAGTCTCTATATATGTACTTAGCTGGCACAGTAGAGGACTCTATCCTTTCGTTAACCCCAGAGTAGTTCAACGGCATGGGAAATATGCCGAGGAGGTTTAATGAGTTGTATCAAAACATTCTTTTTCTGTCGGAAGGACTAGGTGGAACTACAGTGGGCTTTGGAACAAGACAGTTCAAATGCTTACAGTGTAAGTTTGGATGCAAATTATTTAGCCATCTAGAGTCTTCATTTTCACATTAATTGCATTTATAACAATATCTCTTGCCTTGTATGTTGGTCCAGATTTAATAAGATACTGTAGCAGTCAGGGTAGGCTAGGTTATACTACAATAATAAACAATCCCACAAATCTCAGCTTAATCTAACAAAGATTTATTTCTCCCTTGGGCTACAGTAGTCATGGCTCTACTCCCATTCCTCAACTCTTTACGAAGGAATTCAGCATAATAGGACATCACTAAGGAGAGCTCTGGACCGTCTCACATGACAAATGCATGCCAGATTCTAAACTAACACATGTCCCTTCTCATTGCATTTATTAGCTGGGACTGTTCACATGGTGCCACCGACAAAGGGGTTTAGGAGGTATAATTCTAGGTAACCAAAGCATGGCACTTGTATTTTTGCTGAACAGCATCAATGACTACCGTGGATATTAAATGTAAAGTGTCAAGTATAGCATCCACCTGGTATTCATCCCTTTCCTCTCTAAGCTATTCCCTATATGTCTTCTGGTTTATAAAGTAGAGATACCTATATTACAAAAGTATTATTCTTGAGTTCTCAAACTGTGTTTAGTACAATGTTTGAACCAGAAAAAAATGCTCCTTGAAATAAATAGTCATGTAATCAAATTAATTTTAAAAATACCACATATTCCTTCTTAGAAATTCTCAGTGCAAAACAGCTTATGAAAGTTCAGAGATGTCTTTTTTAATAAATAAGTCCTAACCCAAGACTTAACAAACTTATTTAACAGGTTGATACTGTGCCTATTAATGTCCTAAGGTTGATACTGTGCCTATTAATACCCTAAGAAATACCTATTCAATACTTGTTGGAAAATGCTGCTCCAATGAATATAAGACTAGCCTCACTAAATTTCCAAATGACAATTAAGCATTCTTATTGTTTTAGAGAGACAAACAGACAGACAGGAAGGGAGAGAGATGAGAAGCATCAACTCATAGACGTGGTGCCTTAGTTGTTCATTGATTGCTTTCTCATATGCTCCTTGACCCAAGAGGCTACAGCAGACTGAGTGACCCCTTGCTCAAGCCAGCAACCTTGGACTCAAGCCAGCGACATTGGGCTTTAAGCCAATGGCATTTGGGCTCAAGCCAGTGACCATAGGTCATGTCTCTGATCCCACGCTCAAGCCAGCAACCCCACACTCCAGTCAGATGAGCCCGCACTCAAGCCAGCAACCTCAGAGTTTCAAACATGGGTCATCAGCGTCCCAGATTGATACTCTATCCACTGTGCAACCCCCTGGTCAGGTGACAATGAAACATTTAAAAACAAACTCTTACTCTGAAATTTATTACAGATTTCCTAGTATATTTAGTAATTTTAAAATAGTCTTTTATCAATATATAAATAAAAGAATGTTAATTACTTTCTTTAAGAAGTATTACTTGAGAATACAATTCTACCACCAGTACTACTGCAACTAATACTACTATTTGCATTTATTGATTACCTCCTAGACCAGGTAGTAGGCATGATGGGTTTCAAGCAATGGAAGATATGGACCTGCCAGTGGTGCCGTGGCTACTAGTCCAGGCATTCAGTCTTTTTAGCTAGAATTGAGTGTGAGATTTATTTGCTCAACTAGTTTAAATACCAGATACAAGATTGGGGATAAAGTCTAGCTTGTAAGAAGAAGCGACTGTCTATGGTTACTTCTGGGTTAAGAAAGTCTTTGGCTAATAGACACAGACAACAGTACAGTGGTCACTAGAGGACAGAGGGTCGGGGAGTAAAGTAAAGAGGGTCAAATATATGATGATGGAAGAAGATTTTACTTTGGGTGGAGGGAGCAATGCCAGATATAGATGATCTGTCACAGAATTGTACACTTGAAATCTATATGATTTTATGAACCAGTGTCACCTCCAGTAAATTTAATTTTAAAAGAAGAAAGTCTTTGGAACTTCATGTTCATTACAATGACTACAGTAGCTGTAGTTGGCTGATTATGGATTTGATCTTGTGATCGACAAACTGACCTGGCAAACATAGGTCAAACATGAGCAGTATCAGGTTACCATACTGGTATTCATTTTGGAGATACTAGAAACAGGATCTGGAAAATGGCTAAATTTGAGGATAGGGATTGTTTTTCTTCCTTATTAAAAACCTCAGAATGTATGTAGTAAAGTTTCACAGACGTTTTATCATCTAGTCAGAACACACAATGAAGCTGAAACATTTAATGAAAGGAAGCATTACCAGTCATGGTAACATTTATTGATTACTTCTTATAGGCACTATGTTCAAAACATGAAATGCTTTATTTTAATTATTCTTCACTGCAACTTGATTTTTTAAAAGTACTATTTTTATCTCCATTTAACAGGGAGGGAAACTAAAGCTTAGAGAGTTTAAGTTGTTTTGTTATTCTAACTTCAGTGATGCTGCTGACATTTATTTGTAACTCTGAATTTAGCAATCACTGTCTTCAAACATGGCCTTATGATGCTAACTATAGAATTTCTGGAACTAGTTCTCAGGAGCGTATGCCAGCGCTCGCAGAGCAAAGGAAAAGATGATAACTTGGGTAAGCTGATGTATTCTGTGTTATAGGGAATCTAGAAAAACAGGCTCAAAGGGCATTCTTTTTACATCATTTAGAAAAGTTGGATAATCAGCATCTTGAAGCATGCAGGTGAGTTATTTCTGATGTGCTCAGTGAGAATATTGGATCAACATATATCATTGTTGACTTCTGAGCACCATAGTTCTAAATGAAAAATGTAACAACTTTTCATTAAAGTACTGGCATTTTCATTAACATAATTATCAATAATTAATTGCCATAATGTTGGAGAACATAAATGCCCAGGAACTTAGAAATTTACTTTGTTCATAAAATGCTATGTGTCCGTATTGTGCGCCCACGTGCGTGCACACACACACACACACACACACACACACACACACACACATCATTAAGATTTTCCAACAAGTATTCAATAGGTATTTCTCAGGTTATTAATAGGCACTGTATGAATCTGTTGGTGATTAAATAAGTTTGTTAAGTCTTGGGTTAGGACTTATTTATTAAATAAGTTAGCCATTGCTTTGTGTTTTGAACTGGTGTTAGCCCTCATAAAGCTAGCAGCCCTGAAGGACTGATACTCTTCTGTAACACTACGGGACTCATTCTCTTCTGGTAACAAACTCTGGAAGGGGCTCCAGAGAGCAGCCACCACATTAGACAAACAACGCTGTCACTTGCTGCTCATAGGGTAGGTAGTAGTTTACTTAGGACTTTCAAAGCAGAAGAAACAGATTTTTCTTCCAAGTGTTTCTTAAGACTCTCCTCAGTTCTGAAACATCTTTAGCTAAAGGCAGAAAATTAGAAGTGAAACAGTAGAGTTTCCTTCCCATTTATTATTCTGTAGACTTTAAAGGATCATATCCTATTATTTATTGTGGTACTTAAAGCCTGGACAATACAAGCAAAGCCATCATGTATACAATGTACATCTCTGGTTGGTCCAAGAAATACTTGTAAAACTATAAATGGACCTTAGCCTGGCCTGTGGTGGCGCAGTGGATAAAATGTCAACCTGGGATGCTGAGGTTGCCAGTTCAAAACCCTGGACTTGCCTGGTCAAAGCACATACAACAAGCAATCAATGAACAAGAAAAGTGGTGCAACTATGAGTTGATACTTCTCATACCCGCCCCCTCCTGTCTCTGTAAAAGTCAATAAATAAAACTATATATGGGCCTTATACCATGACACTGGTTCCTAAATTTTATTGTGCTCAAGAATTATCTCAGGTGGTTGTTAAAAATGCAGATTTTCAAGACCCCCCCCCCCCCCCACACACACACACAGAAATTTTGACTGAGTAGAAACAGCAAGTGGGATTAGGTCAACTGCATGGAAAAGAACATTCTAAAATAACTGCAGTTGCCTGAAGAAATTAGCATCTTATTTCCTCTGGAGGAAGACAGTCCAAATTTGATATGGTGTCACCATAGGGACCCAACGTACCTTCTTTCTGCTTCACCACCCTGCATGCGTGGCTTCTATCCACAGAATCACCTTATGATCCGCAATGGCTGCTAGCACCCCAGCCATTCTGTCTGTTTCCAGACTGGCAGCAAGAGAACTGGGAAAAGAGAAGTACACTCTTTCCATTTCAAGGGGCTCTCCTGGAATTCCTACACAACACTTCTGCTTTCATTAGATTGGTCAGAACATTGTCATGTGGGAAAGAAGGCCAGGAAATGTAGTATTCTAATAGGTGTATTGCTAACCCCAATTAATTAAGGATCATGTTACTAAATAGAAAAGGAACAATGACATTCTGATACTCAACTAATAATCACTGTTTA
Organism: Saccopteryx leptura; assembly: GCF_036850995.1. Classification (NCBI taxonomy): domain Eukaryota; kingdom Metazoa; phylum Chordata; class Mammalia; order Chiroptera; family Emballonuridae; genus Saccopteryx; species Saccopteryx leptura. The sequence goes on along the minus strand of NC_089503.1, from coordinate 222,075,400 downwards.
TTGTATGTGGAACGTTGCCCAGGAACCTGCGATTTTTAACAGGTTTCCTGGATGGTTCTGGTGCAGGTGGCCCATAGATTGCTCATTAAGGAACAGTACTATATGAAATCAGAATAAGGGAAAAGTTATAATTACCTGATATTAAGGTTTAAAAAAATGTTTATTTGATGGAGGCAATTAAGCCTAATGAAATGCATACCTTGAAAAGAATACTCTCATTTATTAAGTATGCTAGAAAATGGCAGGGTGGGTGTTAATAAAAAATTTTAGTTGGCTAATATTGCCATATTATTATGTATAGATTATTATTTCCAAATATTTAGAAGAAACACTGAATGCACATATTCACCCCATTGGAAATTTATACTGTCTAGACACAAACTGATCATAATTGTATCCTATGAATCATTTGACTCTTACGATCATAAGTGAATCTTTGCCTCAGGTGGAATCTTGAATACTGTAAAAACCCCAATCAATCTGATTGCTGATTACAACTGAAAAGTTGATTTAACCTTCTTAGATTCAGATTTTAGCTCTGAATTTTTCTTAGCCAGAGTTCAAGAACTGAGGTTAACACCTGATGCCATTTCCTCGCCATTAATAGTTTTTTGTTGTTGTTGTTTTTGTATTTTTCCGAAGCTGGAAATGGGGAGGCAGTCAGACAGACTCCCGCATGTGCCCGATCGGGATCCACCCGGCATGCCCAACAGGGGGCGATGCTCTGCCCATCTGGGGCATTGCTGTGCTGCAACCAGAGCCATTCTAGTGCCTGAGGCAGAGGCCATGGAGCCATTCTCAGCGCCTGGGCCAACTTTGCTCCAATGGAGCCTTGGCTGTGGGAGGGGAAGAGAGAGAGAGAGAGGAAGAAGAGGGGGAGGGTGGAGAAGCAGATGGGCGCTTCTCCTGGGTGCCCTGGCCGGGAATCGAACCTGGGACTCCTACATGCCAGGCCAACGCTCTACCATTGAGCCAACCAGCCAGGGCCCCGCCACTAACAATTTAAATCAGCTGGACACAGGTGTGGTGACATTCCACAGTTTCAGCATGTTAATTAAATAAATCTTCAAAATGTCACGTTCTAGTCTCTTGCTGATTACTCATTGTGCATGTTGCATCTGCTCACCTTACACTGAAAAGTCCAGATGAGCAGGGGGCGCCCTCTAAAGCTGAGACACGTAAGGCTAGACGTGATGGCAAGATGAACACACAAAGCTTCTTTTAAAAAAATAGGAAAAAATACAGACGACATTCTGAGAACGACTGTTGACTCATCTTTCTTGAAGAGTAAAAGTAAAAATAATAAAAGGTGAAAAGGAAACCAGCAAGTTTACAAATTATATTTAATTATACTTAATTACTCTGTAAGAGGCTAAACTTTGAAACTTTTTACAACTCTTTCAGTTCCAACCACATAGTCCTATAAAACTATGACTTAAACTTTTGTTTCTGCCTTATTAAAAGAAGATCAAGACTTCAATTCATCTACCCATCCATTCCCACTCTCTAGTACAAACCAAAAAATGGATCTACTTTTGGGGGGAATCAGTCTGAGGCTTGGCAGGGACCAAGTGAAGGTCCGTATTCAGAGAATCACTGCTCGAAAAGCAAGTCTTTATTTTTCCACCTATCACTGAGGTATGCAGAGAGCACAGGCAAAGAGCACATTTTCTCAAAACCTCTCTTGAGAGAACTCCATCTGGGTCCAGAGTGGCTAAGAGGATAAGCACTAACAAAAAAGAGGCAGTTGAGCTACAGAAGAGAGAGCCCCAGCCCTGCCAAAGCCACAGAGGGACCGGGGAGGGTGTCACTGTTCACCTAGGAAAGCGCCCATCCCCCAGACTGCTCTGGTGCTCTAACTCCATTTCCTTCATCGTCTTCATTGTCAGGATTTCTCCCAGCTTGTCTGTGTCTGAAATTCCTTTCTAGATTTTAAAATACTTGTCTCCAATGTTATTGTCTCATTCCATCTTCATCCAGGAAAAATTAGGTGTGGTAGGAAGTGAAAAGTATTTACACTGTTTAATTCCCTGGCAGTCTCCTGTGGCTTGCCACACTGAGGGAAGTGGAGAGAGAGGAGTGTGGAGAGGGGGGAGGAGGGAAGAGGTAAGGGAGTGCCGGAGAGGAAATACATCTTCATCTTGCTCCAGCATGTAGCAATTGATAACCGTTTGGTTTGTCCCTAGCAGTGAGACACCTGGTCAGGTCAGGTGCCTGGACCAATATGGAGCCTACAGCTCTGATTCTTCTGCCTGAGCAGATCCTTAATTCTGGAATTTCGGCTCATTATTTGACTCAGTAGAAACAAGGACATTTTATCGGGAATACTCACATTCTTCTTCAAAATAGGTGATTCCATCAAGTAAACCAGGGTTAGTCAACCTTTTTATACCTACCACCCACTTTTGTATCTCTGTTAGTAGTAAAATTTTCTAACCTCCCACTGGTTCCACAGTAATGGTGATTTATAAAGTAGGGAAGTAACTTTATAAAATTTATAAAGCAGTTACAGCAAGTTAAAGCATATAATAATAATTACTTACCAAGTATTTTATGTTGGATTTTTGCTAAATTTTGCAGAATAAATGTTTATAAAACTAACTATAGTTAAATCTATCTTTTTATTTATACTTTGGTTGCTCCACTACTGCCCACCATGAAAGCTGGAATGCCCACTAGTGGGCGGTAGGGACCAGGTTGACTACCACTGAAGTAGAAGATAAAATGGCCTCAAACTTTACATATATTGGGGTCAATATTGGACAAAGGAATAAGAAACAATTAGTTTGTGCAATTTTTGACAGACATGTTAGCCACTTGGATTTTTTTTTAAATCTTCCATTATGATTTTTTTCATGAACATTTTAATTATAGAGAATGTGAAGTACTTAGGAGGTTAGGCTACTGAAAAAGGTCGCAGAGTGTTTGAATCTAGTCTTGCAATGTGTCTTTATCTCACTGTTCCATCATTATGTGCAAGGAAAGAGATGGTAATGGGCTTCCCTCAACAGGTTGTTTGAATGAGAGCCCAGGACTGGAGAGTCTGTGCAGTAGGGTTTTTCTTCCTACCCTTCTCACTTCCACTGATCCTATTAGAATTTCCTTCTGAGCATGTGTTCTTTTTAAAGAAGCCAGTAGAAATGGGAATTGAATCAGTCATTGATTCGATCCTCTAATCCTAATCACTGATCTGAAAAAAAAGTAGAGTTCTATCACAGAGTGTTCCTCAGAAAAGAATTGTGAAAATTAAATTATGATTTATGCTTCTTAAATGAGTCATAAAAGCAGTTGATAGTATGTTCCATTCCAAACAATGCTAAAGTGAAAACAAAGATGTCAGATAAATACTATTTTCTGAATTTTTCAGCTTTGTTCTGTCCCTTTTCCCACCAAACTTATAAAAAAAGAAGCCCATGCTTGTTTATATTTATATTTCAACCCACAATATCTTCTTCCCCAACCTTTGTACCACCCCATACCTAGCACTGGTGGGGTGATTATCAGTCAAGATCACTGACAGTCTCATTTGTCAAACCCTATGTGAACACTATTCAGTCCTTATCTATCTTCTATGTTTTGATGCTATTTGTATTCTTACCTCTAAAACTCACTTTTCCTTGGCTTTCTTATACTATCTCTGGGTCTGCTTTAAACTTTTGTATCATTATTCCTCGTTCTTTTTCTGAAACTGTTCTTGGTCTTTCTTCTTCCCTTTTGTGACCCTAGTTTTTCATCCGTACATGAAAATAAAATCTTCATAGATTCCTCCAAGATATTCTAATTCATATCCTTGGCTTCAGCCACCACTATTGTAATTCCCAAATATATCCCCATCTCTGAGCTCTGTCTTGAATATGAGACTCCAATTGTCTATATGTCTACCTGTGGAACCCTGAGCTACTCAAACTTTATATATCCCAAGCCCGGTTCATCCTACTTCTCCCAGGGCCTACTCCTGTAAATTCACCACTATGACACAATACAACCAGTCTACCTATCCTGGTGCCCAGTCTTAGTCTCTCTGAGGTCCATTTCTTGCATTTCCCAGCAAGCTGTTTCCCAGGTTCTCCTGTCAGTTGGTTTCTGGCTCAGTCAGCCAATATAAGGCCCTCTTGGAGGGAGAAAGGAAAGGAGAAACTAAGGTATTAACAAACATACATCTAACCAGACTATACTTAGAATGGTTTGTTTTGCTTGGTCGGACCATGTATGAAACAGCTTCCCTCTTTCTTACCCCTCAAATCAGTACCTTCTCTTTCCTCTCCATCCCCCTTTCATTGATTTACATCTAGCCTTTATCATTTCTCTCCTACATTTTGGTAATAGAGTTGATGTCCTTTAAGTTATATGGCACCTAGTTTATTTTCTACATTATTGCTAAGAATGAGCTAAAGTGATTATCAGATATTTATCTCCCATAATGTTAAAACTGGTAGCCATTTTCAAAGGAAAATCAGTTGAAGGAGCTAGCTCCTTTAGAGTAAATTGTCAATGAGTTGCATGTTTGTGTGACTTGGCAGCAAATGATTGGCCCAAGGGTGTGACCTAATCTGAAGGTAACTGACCTAAATGTGACCTTTCATTGTTTTGAAATCTACTTATTTGCCATCTTTTTCTCATTAGACTAAGTAACTATAGGACTAAGATTCTAAGTAGTTCATTCTTGTGGGGTCCTGCTTGGCATATGGAGGTCTGCAAGAAATGAATACATTCACTGTAGGCAAATTTGTCCAATCAATGGGAGACCTATGGAAGTCAATGTTGTATGGTAAAAAGAAAGCTGGAGTTGTTTTGAATCTGGTTCTGATTATTTGCATAATCACAAAATATCTCAACGTCTGTGCTTAATTTTCCATATCTGAAATGTGGTTAGATGTTTAAGGGTACAGCCTTGTAATTTCTGTGGTCCTTTGCAATGCTGTGAGTGCTCTTCAAGACTGCCCCTGGGACTTCCTTCTACTCATACTTTATCTCCACCTCACCACAGAGTAAAGCTACAGGCTCCTTGGTGGCATTCCACATCTGCTTAGAGGTTTCATGCCCAGGCCTCTAATTATTTCTTGTTGCTTAATCTTGTGGGATGGAGAAGGGATTTGTCATTTAATGTTGCACAGAACCCCTTTTACATAATGAAAGTAGGCTTCAAGATGTACTTAGACCATATCAGTCTGAAAGGAGACCCACAATAAGTTTTAATTTCAAATATATGTTCAGTAAAAGAAGCTGTGAAAGGTATAATTCTTCAGGCTACCATTTTCAAAGAAATATGAGTTACTTTTTATGTATTTCAGATTCAAAGACAAGAGAGGACAGGGTGTAAAACTGGTTTTATTTAACATATGTGTATACCAAATATAAAATCAATTGAACTAACAGATCTAGGTTGGGTAAAACTTTCTAAATAGATCATATAAGACAGAAGATTGGCAATTATCATTTTTAATATGCTTCTCATCTGTAACAAAAGTTTTGCCATTGATATAAATTTGATATTGCAGGAAAACATTTTTTTCTACGAAAAAATAAAAAAATAAGAACTATATCCATATTCTGAAAAACTATTTTTTTAAATAACAAATCCTTATATATTTGCTTATCCTTAGAAATATATCTAACAGAACAAAGATCTAGAATATCCAACATACACACAATCACATACTAATTTATTTTCAGGAATCAACTTTCTGGCAGGAAGAGACACATAACTCCTCCCTGACACCCCACCAAGAGTTACTCAAACATAAGGATGTGGCTCAAGTCTGCTGACACTTCTTGACATGTTTGCTCTCCACCCTCACAATTAGACTTTTATTTGAGAGATTTAGGACCATAGCTAGTTTCCTAATAGGTCCCTTTGTCCTGTCTTGCCCCATGCAAATCCTTCCTTCATGCTTTTAGGAGTTACCTTTCTGAACCCCAAATCTCCACTGCCTCTTCATAAAGTCTACACTTCTTGGTCTACATAAGACTTCCACCATTTTATATGCTTTCCTTTCGGACATCTCATCATTCTTGCTCTGCTCTAGCCTGTGAACCACGTGCATTTGCCCAAATGCCCCATGCAGTTTCATGCTTTTAGTCAACTAATAATAGAGTATGTCACACCTATGTGTCAGGCATGTTGGCAGTTTTTATGCATTTGTTCATGCTCTTCCTGTTGTGTTCTGCCCACATCTGTATCCCCCAAAACTACCCTATTTTCCCAAGTTGCAGTACACAGTCCCTATAATTTTGACTTTAGCACTTCTTCTATGCCGTCAATCAGCTCTATTGTGTAAAGTCTTAACACTTCTATGCCCATGAGGCCATAAACTTTGAGATAAGGTCCATATCTTGTTGACCTTTTCATCCCTAACCTCTGCAAAGTACCTGACTCTTGCATTTTTTCATCTTAGCCCAAGTCTTTCTATTTGGCCATCACCTCAGTATGACAAAGAACAAAATAAGCAACACAAAGCTGCATCAGATACTACTTGATGATCATTTCATATATTAAAGGTTTAGAAATATATGGGACTTGCAGGATCATAAGGATGAATCTTAACTGATGATGCCATCTTGAAATTCATTATAAGACACACTAATGTTTCAGAGTTTCTTCTACACCCACAATCATGGATATTTGTACCTTCAACAGTTAAGCAATTAATCAAACTGAGCCAACAAAACCAAAACTCTCCTCCCAAGTTCAACAAATTCTAGTGTTGTGGAACATTTAGCAAATAAAATCTTCCTCCAGTTCCTTCTTCCACTAAGTAAGGAAACAACACATCAAAGTGAAAAGATCACCTCTTACTATTTTTCACCTTTATGCTAGCATTGTCTCCTTTAGAGAGATTTCTCTGACAGTTTAATGTCTTCTTCCCTGAATTCCCATAGCATTGTATACTCTTGAATGTGGGTAGTTAAAAATGATTAATTCTAAACCATGAAGTTGCAACAGGTCAGTGCCTGGCCTATAGTGAGCATTCAAAGGAATGATGAATTGAATCTTGCTGTAGGGATATGAAGTGACTCAAAACTAATTATGTTAATCCCAATCATAAATACTTCCCTTGGCATTTGATGAGGGATCATTATCTTTCAACACAGATTTAACATCAGACAGTGGTTTTGCTTCCTGCAATACTAAAGTCTGCAAAAAGGTGTTATTTATGAGGATACCATGTTTTTGAAAAATGAATTTAAACAATTGCTACAAGGGTAAAAATACAGTAAGTGAAAAAAAATACTAATACAATGGATTTTTCATCATGGTTGCTTTTATGCATACATACTTAAAATAATTTTAGGTGGTTAGACTAGGCCCACAGAAGAATTTTATTCTCTGGTGCTGCCATTTCATTTTTAATTATTTAAAATACTGAAATGATTAAACACAAAATTAAGCTCCAGCTGAATTTGTTGTGGATAAATTAGTGGTGATAAACTATCCATTACTAACGTCTGCTTTTAAATTTATTCTGGTTGGATCACTGAGGGACTGATCCCAACCTCCTTGTACCACTCATGTGACTTATTGTTTTGTGATTCCTGATAGTTTATAAAGTAACTTTAAGACTTGAAATGCAAGTCTAGCTTGTGGCTTAATTTTAGAATTTGGTAATTTTGGAAAAGTACTTGAATGCTTGCTTTAACACCACTACATCTTAACTCTAATATTAAAACAACCTCAGTATAATCAACTTACGTGCCTAGCGACACTAAGACATTTAAAAATTATTTCTAACAGTTACTTCCTACTTGTTTAGGGTTTATATATTGCTATGGCATACTTCTTTTAAAGATGTAAGCTATTACTTGGAATGAAACTGGAGAAAACTGACTAGAAAACAAATCTGAGGGCTTTTAAAAATTATACAGTACGTTAGGAAGTGATTTAAAAGATAAACCATCCAATGTCATATATGCAAGTTACTCCATAGGCAAAGGCATAAGAAAATGGACTAAACTTGCTGTAATATTTACATCTACAAATGCTTTATAGTAACCACACTGGTATGATAATAAAGCAATCAAGAACAAACAATTTGTCTCTGAACAATCTGAGTGTATGTGGATATTTGCATTTTTAATTGGTACATATACATTCCAAGTATTCAGATTATTTCAACCCTATATCTATTTACCTTTCAGTGGTTTCAAGTAACCACAGTGACACATAAAGGAAAAAGAAATGCACGGCTTCTTATTAAGTAAGCTATATCAAATTATTCAACTGATGTTATAGTAGCTATTTCTGCAGGAAAACACAGATTTCTATATTTCTGACCAGTTACTTTATCAGTAAACCTTAACTTTGCTAATATTGTTTCAAGTAGTGAAATACCACATTTTTGACTTATTGGGAATTATAATACATGAAAAAAAGACTAAAGATTTTTTTCCTCTGGCCAATCATCAAATGTGTTTTCATCTGAACAAGGGAAATGCTTTCAGTTTAATGTAAGTTTATCAATGAAACAGGATAAATCTACAATAAAGTGATGATTTCATTCAGTAAGTCTTCCAATCTTCAGATTCAGGCCTAACAGAGAAATGATTATAGGAGAAAATAATAATTCAAATAATCTCCGGTGGCCATCATCTTAGAGGCTGGTTTTCTTATAATGAATTATATCACAAGTTGTCATGTTTCCAAAATTTTTCATGCTGCTTTAAAATGGAACCGTCTAAGGAAGATTCAGAAAGCCTTTGTTCTTGGGCTTACACAGTAAGCACTTCTTGTGATTCTTAATCACATTTTTATACAGAACACAATGTTACAGGTCACATTTTTCTCGACAATGCTTATTCTGACTGTACTCTATAAATATAAACATATTTACACACGGAATACACACACTGACACGAGGATGTGAAGTTAGCCAGCCATCCATAAGCAGAATGGAATAAAAATTGCAGGAAGAGTAGTATATGATGCCAAGCCCAGGCAGATTATAGACGTCAGTCCCAAGAATGCTGAAGCAAGAACACTTCTCTGATCACGAATAATTATCTTCAAATTCTCACAAAACTAGAAAATAAAATTTAAGAATGTTAGTTTAAAAGGTGGCTAAGCCTGAGAAGAATCCCATATACCAAATAATAAAACACAATTTTCCCAGTTGTTTTCTGTCTACCAGAAGAACTAGAATTTCTCTTCATGATTCTGATTGAATTTAGATGATGAATGGTTCAGTGTGATTCCATACCCTGTAACAACCAGCTGTAATGACAACTTTGGCAACTGGGTTAATAATAGCAATTGTCTTTGTAAACACAAAACTTTTATAGAAAACTGTAGAAAATGTAACCACATAAAAATTCAGGATTAAATGTTAAAAACATTAAACTGCCTAGCAGTAACAATATATTCTAAAATTAGATGAGCAAAGAGATCTCAAATCTCAAGTAATTAATCTATTATTATTGGTGAATTCAATTCTTACAAATAACCAATCTAAAATGTGATATAATGGTAACGTGTTAACTTCCTTTTTAAAATTGTTTGTTATGCTTTCTTATGTCTCAAAATTTAATGGCACAGAAAATCTGATTTATTGACAGTCTGTTCCCTGCCTAAATAAATTAAACAAGTTCACAAATCAATTATGGGATATAAAATGGGCTGTTAGAAAGATAAATATTATCTTTAATTCTAAAGACTGTATTCTAACATGTAAAATTGGAAGACTAATTTTACTCAGAATTGATGGCCTATGTTTGAGTCCAAGATCTACCTTTTATTAGTTGTGTGACTCAAGTAAATCACTTAACCTGTCCAGGCTACCCTCTTCCTCCATGGGAATACTGAGGTTGTTGTGAGGATCAAATGAAATCTTTTATGCAAAAGTGCTGTGCATTTTTCTACATGCTGTATAAATATAAGGTATTACAATGGTTATTATTACTGCTACATCTGCTGATAATTATCTCTACCTCATCACTGTCAGGACAGAATTTAGCAATTAATTGCCCATTTTTATGTGAGTTTTAGACTCCTTCTGTAGGCATGATATTGTATATGTTTTTAGGGTCTCCTACAGTGGCCTATATAGTACTGGACTAGGTTTCCAAATTCCTAATAATGTGTTAAAACATTGGACTTGTGCATTCTATCTTGACTGTAAGGTTATCTCCATTCTTTTATGTAATAGCTAAACAAATATAATGTTGGTCTTTTTAGATGGCAAACATATTTTCCTTTTACTAAGCTAATGACACTGAGTAACAAATACACAATCTCTAAGTGGTGATGATCAAAATAAATGAACATTTCAGGACAATGAGAAAAGTCGCTCAGCAAATAGTAGGAAGATAGATATTTGTCTTGAAACAGTTATATTTCTTTTATCTTTTTCCCAATAATTTTTAATTAACGCAAACAATCATTGTGGACTCTTTCACCCAAAAGCAAATTTTGTCAAGGATCACCTCATTTCTAATGTCTCATTCTTGTTTACATGGCCTTCAGCTCGGGAGGCATCTTTAATGGTGCTCAACAGTAGGAAATGTCTTGCATTTCTAGAAGGTGTTAAGAAGCCAGTAGGGACACATTTTTGAGCACTGAATCAAAAAGGGGTATTTTGCAGATATTAAAAGGGGCATATTAAAAGAGGTATTTGCATTCATTTTTGGGAATGAAAACCATTAACATCAAAGTAAAACAAAAAAAAAGCAGAAAAAAGCATAAAGAATAATAAGTTACTAATTAAAGAGTTTTATAGTTTATGAAATTGTTAACAGCAATATATGCTGTAAAAATCCCTTAATTTTAGTTTTTCTAAACGTAAAAAAAGCACATCGTTATGAAGATTCTTTTCTAGTTAATTTTCAAATTAGTTGCAGCGTTTTCATGAGGGAAAGTGCTCTTGAAAGTTTTTATAAACTCAAATTTTAGAGACAACTTTGCAACTCCCGTGTTAAACTGGTAATAGCTGCTCATATAGAGAATTCAAAAATCAGATCCGGAATCAAGTAATTCACTGTTTCTGAAAGGTAGAAACCAGTCCTCCTTCAGCATTAATGACCTACTTCTCACAGAGCATATTCAAAAAACAGTTCTGAGAATTGGAAAAATTGGGATGGGGATTGTTTTCCCCCCAGGAAATCCACTCTGTGGCCAAATTGTTTGTTAGGCCATTCAAAGTGAAGACAAAAACTCAAGTTCCACAAGAGGTGCTATGCAATAACAGCAATTAAAACCTCTACTTCTGTAAAACCCTACAGTGTCCAAAGATGAAAAACTACTCCAACTAGTTATTTATGCAGATTAGATATTTTACTACCTTAAAAAAGCATTTGTACTGTTTTTCTGTAGAAACATATAATACAGTGTTATATGTGTTCCATGAAAGGCTAACTCCTAATTACCAGATAGAAATACTGTTTTCTTAAAAAAAAAAAAAAAAAGATTTGCTTGGTTCCTAAGTAAATCTGACGCATTTCCTTTTGTAAGCTTTTAGAGGTCGTGTTTGTAAATGTGGTCAAGTTCATTTCTAAACAGGCCTAGACTGGGGCTGTGATTCTTGAATCACTACACAGTGCTCTAACTGTATTTTTACTTTACTTACAAAAGTAAGTAAATTCCTAGGTTTACTTAATTCCTAGATTAAGTCTGTTGTGGTTCTATAAATAATCACAAGGAGGCTCATATACTGATGTATAAAGGCATAATATTTTCACGCTTTGCCACAGAGGACAGATTTTCCCACATGGGTCAAAAAATTAAAATGTGGAGCATTAAAAAAAATGGTTACAGGGACTCAGATTCTTTTGGTCCAAAAAATATCTAAACATGAAAAGTCAAACATAAAGGTCATTTTGTAATTGCCTAGGCTTCCACTGTTAAGAGTGAACATTAACAATATCTCTAAGAACTGCAGGAAATCCAGAAACAACCTAACCCACCTTTGGGGCTAATGGGTAAAAAGGATGCTTAACAATGAGGGAGTTTAGATGAAAATTAGAGCCAACACAGAAAAAAAAATTTTTTAATACTCAGGAAATGACTTGTCTGAAGCCCAGATACACGAATAAGATATCTACCAGGGAGGTCTTCTGAGAATATTGGTAGTTTATATTAATCAAAGGGAATTCACTGCCTGCAGTTTACAGAAGGGGAACACTACAAACTTTCTTATTTTCAATGCACTACGCTTTGTACACAGCGTTATGGATTAAATATAAACTCTGCACACCTTCATTTCAATTGCAGTTCTTGGGCAAAGTTGCAAGCACACGGCGGGTTTTGTCATTTCAACTACGCTGCGTGGACACCCTGACGACTTCCCAAGCAGTAACTGGGAAGCTTTCTCGGAACAGCGGGCAGCGGTGCCACACTGCCCCACTCTTTCACCGCGCCTTTTGAGAGATCCTGCAAGGCAGGCACATCGCCCCTGATCTGTCTCCCTTAGAAACACCAGAGCGTTCGTTAATCACTCCATAACTCCACGCGGGATTCCAGTGAATGGTTAGGGATGGGAGGGGCGTCCCCGCCCGGCCCCCCGGCGAGTCGTACCTTATCCGCCTGGGGGCTGACCGCGGAGCCGTATCTGCAGTAGGTTACGAAGTGTTCGCAGTTGTTCCACAGCAGGCTGTAGGTAGTGGTGCCCAGCAGCTTCTCCGCCCTCCGCGCCACCTCTTCGTTGAGCAGCGCCTTCATCTGGAGGGACTTGTCCAGGTGATTGACCAGGATTTCGGCTCCGTAAGCGAAGTCATCCACTGTGTCCACGCGGACGCTTGCCACCCTGCCAATAACGCCCAGGATGAGACGCTTGTTGGAGACCACCTTCTGCGTGAGCTCCTTGTAGTCCTTCAGAGTCAAAAGGATGTCCGGCATCATGTGGGCGACACGGTTGTCGCCCAGGTAGATGCCATAGTGGGTCAGGTGGGTCCGGGGCACCTCCAGGACATCGCCGCGGTGGAAAGAATTGATCTCATGGAAAATGCTCCTCGCCTTGTCTTCAGCCGGGGCGCCCGAACTGAAGAGCCTGAAGTTGGAGATGAGGAGCAACTTCTCCAGCAGTAGGGACAAAGCCTCCAGCATTGGGTTCTTCATCCTGCAGGGAAATGAGAGTCTGGGGGGGGGGGGGGGGTACGGTCGCCGCGGGGGACCTAGTCGGGCCAAGCAAGGCGAGGTCTCCAGACAGGAACGCTGCGTTGCGGCTCACCCGCACGCCCGCCGCCCAACGCCGCGGGGGCCGGCGGCTGCCCAGGAGGGAGGGACAGGAAAAGAGGAAGGGGGAGAAGCCCCGAGATTGGTTTGGTCGCACCGGCCTGGTGACTGAGCAGGGGCAGGAACTGGCAGCGGCTGACCGCGGGGACAGTGAGACCAGCGCTGTGAGCAGCAAGTAGAGAAGCGCACCTGGACTACGTGGCGTGCCGGGCACAGGGCCGCGCGCGTAATTGCGGTGCAGGCTTCTCAGAGAGCTTTTATCGCCGGCCAGGGGGCGGGGCCGAACGCCGTCACAGACCCGGCAACAGCGCTGATTGGGCGCCGGTGGTCGGCGCTGCTCGCGGAGGGGGCTAGGGGGACCTCAACTTCAAAAAGGGGCGGGCCGCCTCGAGGTTCCGGGGTTCTGCACTGGGACTCGTTTTAGGCTCCCTCTTGCACTCAAGGCTTAAACACATAGGCTTTTAAGCGTCCACTTGCGGAGAATAGAGGCCGAGACATGGCCTCGCGAAAGGTTCTCACCTGTCTGGAGCAGGACATGTTCTGGGTACTAAACGTTTTCTGAGAAAAGTCCCTTCGGATGAGACTGCTATCACTCTAAGGGGGAAAGGGGTTGGATGCCCGGAGACCTCGGCTAACTCAATTGTTTGCATTTACTTTGCGAATTGTGAGCGCCTTGAGCGCTTGTGGGTTCCTTTCAAAACTCGGGAGAGCGGTCCTCGCACACGCCACGATTCTCCTCCTTGAACACCGCGAACGCCCGGGTGCTCAGCTGGCGCGCGGGTTGGGTAGCGACCAGCGCGTCCGAGTTCCGCGCGCGCGCGATCAGAACCCCAGGAGCCCCCGCGCTCTGAGGCACAGTGACCGTTCAGCGCGCGGCTCCCAACCGTCAGTGTGAAAAACCGCGAAGCCTCTAACGTTTTCCTGGAAAGCCGTATTCATGTCAAGTTTATTCCTCCAGATGCAGGGTTACATAGATCTAGCTTCGGTCACCCACCCAATCTGTGCCGATTTCTTTTAAAACGCAGCGGTCCAGAGGTGGCCAAAGAAGGGTGAGGCGCTGAGTTCCTTGCCGAGTGCCTGCACCTTGACCCAGGTGCACTGGCGAGGGTGGTCCCAGGAGCAGCCCGGGGAGAGAGCTGCTGACGCGCCCTCCGGGCCAGGCTCTGCACGCGGTGTCCCTACCCTGCGCAGAGTTCCGCGCTAATATATTATGCAAATCTCTTAATTATGCGGACAAAGGCCACAGTGAAGAACTTAGCTGGGCTCCACAAACCAGCGCAGTTCCAGGCTAATACGTTTCATCAGGGAGCAGTTCCTCCGCTCGCCTGGGGAGGAGGCTCACTGCGGGTGATGGGTGGAGGGCCCTTCACCTTACCTGCAAGACGAAGGGGGAGCAAGGCGACCCTGCCGGGAGGAGGCCCGGCCTCTGCTCACACGCAGATCTGCCATAGCTCTCTGTCCCGGTCGTCCCGCTTGCCAGTGACTTTGTTCATTTCATAAACGATCCCGAATCACATTACAGTCCCCAGCAAAGAGAAGAAAATTCCATTTCCCACAAACAAGAAAAAAGAAGGAGAGAGAGGCAGTGGACGTAGAAATTTAAAATCATCTCTTTCCCCAGTCTCCCCACTAAAAAATTTTAAAGTAAAGCGCCGAGCTGTGGAGTTGCTGAAACTAACGAAAGCCCTCTCTCTGCACAGGAGCGCTTGTTAGATTTTAAATCTGCGGGGGCCCTAGCCGGGGCGCCCAGTTGTTTGGGACGCCCTCCCCATACGCCAAGGTTGCGCATTCGATCCCAGGTCAGAGCACATATAGGAATCGACTAATAAATGCATGAATAAGTGGAACAACAAATCCACGTTTCTCTTTCTCTCCTTTCTTTCCTCTCTGCCTCTCTAAAATCAATTTTTTAAAATATTGCCAATAAAGCTTATTAAAAAATAAAAATAAAATCTGGGGAAAATTTTAAAAATCTGATCAAGACCTCGGTGTATGGGGTACGGCAGGCACCAGGTTGGACTCCTGGGCTCTGGACTCCACAGTCCGCTACAACTCAGAGAAAGCGCCGAAACCTGGAGCCTCTAGTGTCAACCAAAGGGCCCAGGAAGATCAAAGGGGATTTAGTAATTAGCGATTTCCGTCTCCCGTGGTCACTCACGCAGTTTGTAATGCCTCCAGTTATCACCACCCCGGGAACTTGCCCTAGACTAAAGCTTGGAGAACTAACTACCTCCCGGCTCCACAGAAGGCTCTTTTAGGGGGGGGAATTTTTAAGGAGAAATCGCCTAAAAACCCTCTGTAGCCGCATCCCCAGGGCGTTTTGTGAGGCAGGCAATGCCAAGGTGATTAGCCTTTGAGCATTCTTTCTTTCCCTGCGGGGTTAATGTTGTTGCCACCGCCTCCGGAAAGGAAGTCACTTGAAGAAAAAAGGTGAGATCAGTCTGAGGCATGAATCCGTGTAGGTTGCTTAAGATATAGGCATTATGCTATCTTTAGAAATCAATCGGGATGGGAAAAGTTCATAGTTTATTTAAAGTTACTTTTGTCTCTGATAACTACCGATTTTTTTTCTTTCTATTTTTTTTATTTTTCTGAAGTTGGAAATGGGGAGGCAGAGAGACAAACTCCTGCATGCGCCCGACTGGGATCCATCTGGCATGCCCACCAGGGGGTGATGCTCTGCCCATCTGGGGCGTTGCTCCATTGCAACTGGGGCCATTCTAGTGCCTGAGGCGGAGGCCATGGAGCAATCCTCAGCGCCCGGGGCCAACTTTGCTCCACTGGAGCCTTGACTGCGGGAGGGGAAGAGAGAGACAGAGAGAAAGGAGAGAGGGAAGGGTGGAGAAGCAGATGGGCGCTTCTCCTGTGTGCCCTGGCCGGAATTGAACCCGGGAACTTCAAAACGCCGGGCCAACACTCTACCACTGAGCCAGCCGGCCAGAGCTGATAACTACCGATTTTTAAGGCAGAATATTATGCCATTAATTTTTTTTTTTTCCAATGAAGCTGCCTGAAAGCAGCATTCTCCTGGTCGGTGCCTGCTGGGAATTTGGCTTGGAATAACCCAAAGGGAACAACAGAAGGTCATTTGTCTTCTTTCCAACCTCTTAAGTGGAGAGGGGTGAGGATGAGGATTAGGCTACTTGTCAATGAAAAATATCGCGCGGGAGGAGCTTTTGTGTGTGTGTGTGTGTGTGTGTGTGTGTGTGTGTGTGTGTGTGTGTGACAGAGACAGATAGAGACAGAGTGAGGGATAGATAGAGACAGACAGGAAGAGAGAGAGATGAGAAGCATCAATTCTTCATTATGGCACCTTAGTTGTTCATTGATTGCTTTCTCATATGTGCCTTGATGGGGGAGGGGGGAGGACTACAGCAGACTGAGTGATCCCTTGCTCAAGCCAGCGGCCTTGCGCTCAAGCTGGTGAGCCTTGCTCAAACCAGATGAGCCCAAGCTCAAGCTGGTGACCTTGGGATTTCAAACCTGGGCTCTCGGTGTCCAGTCCGATGCTCTATCCATTGAGCCACCGCCTGGTCAGGCAGAAGGGGCTCTTTATGGCTCAACTGATTGCAGTCCTCTTCCCTACTCTTCAACAATCATTGTACCTTGCAAAAGGCAAGTTCTCAACGTTCTCAGAGTTGCATATATTTCTGTGGCTGAGGGTCAGTTTTTGATGGCTTCCTAGGGGGACTGTAAGGCCAGTGGCCATCGCCGTGGCCATGCAGGTTCTCATTGGATTAGGGAAAATGGTAAAAGAACTGTGGAGCCAGAAAATGGTGGACCATTCCATTTATTAGAGTCCCCTAACAGTGGAAGAGGAAACAGGCAGGGAAGACCGCTGCCCTTTATTTAAGGGCTCCCAAGCCCGGATCAGCTTCAGCACTCTCAAGCCATGACCAGCCCAAATCTCAGGGCTCCTAAGCCCCTCAGCATTCCCTCTCTCTCTCTGAACTCTCCTGCAAAACCGGCTGGGGATAAAAACCTTCTCCAGCAAACAATAGCAAACAACCTCCCCTCCCCATGGCAGCAGGCAATCCGCCTTGAGGACAAGCACCAGCAGCCTCCCACAGACCATACACACACGGGCTGCCCCAACACAAGCAAGTGAACCTGCAAAACACTTGTTACCCAACAGCGACACTTATTAAAAATACTTTTACTGTACATACTAAAAGTCTCATACTCCCTCTAATACTTTCCCGCCTTCACCAACTTTAGCTAAACTACGGGAAGAAAATTGCTGTTAGAAGCAGATGCCCAAGAAAAATCTAACATTAGAAAATTCTTCCTAAACCAGAACTGGTCATTTGGAAAGAGACCCATCCCCCGACCCTCCGTTGCTAAAAGACCTTGTTTCCCAGATTATGTGAAAAGCATGTTTTTCAACAAGTTTCAATATGAAGATGCCTTAAATGCACAGGAATAGGTCTCCAGGTCTGGTGATCTTCTGGTCAACACATACCCGGCACTGAAAAGTCAACTCTCACCTCCACCGGCCACCACTTCCCAAGCCTCCTGTGAAAAGATAGCAGCAGCAGCAGCATCTTGACCTGCGCTCCAGGGCATGGCCTTGGGCCCTCCCAGCTGTGGTTCTCAGGCCAGGGTTCATCTCTGCCAGCTGCTCAGGCCAAGACTCCACCAGGTCTCTATGCAAAGGAAGCTGAAATTGGGGCTCACAGAGCCCACTTAACTTCCCGGCTTCACCATCGCAGGGGTCCCAGGAGAAAGCAGTCCTGCTCTCAGGGACAAGATGCAGAGTCCAGCAGAAGCCTGGAAGGCTAACAAATTTCCTACTGACCACAGACTGTGTTTGTTTGTTTGTTTGTTTGTTTGTTTTAGTGAAAGGGAGGCAGACACAGACTACCACATACGCCTGGACCGGGATCCACCTGGCAAGCCCACTAGGGGATGATGCTCTGCCCATAGCCACTTTTTATCACCTGGGGCAGAGGCCATGGAGCTATCCTCAGTCCTGAAGGCCAACTTGCTCGAGCCAATCAAGCCATGGCTGTGGGAGGCGAAGAGAGAGAAAGAGGGTGGGGGGAAGGGGTGGAGAAGCAGCCGGTGCCCTGACTGGGAATCAAATTCTGGACATTCACACATTAGACTGATGCTCTTACCACTGAGCTGGTTGCCCAGGGCCCCGACAGACCTTTAACTTCTGTAGTCTCCCTGTTCCTTGCAGAAGGCTTTGAAGTGGAGGATATGATCACTATTGTGTGCTTCCTGTGTGCTACGCACTGCACAAAATATTTTCTCTTAATCCTCATAACCCTGTTAAGTATCATCTCCATTTTACCCAGGGAGAAATTGAGGCTTATAACTGTTTCTATCACGATGTTAGTGTGGATTAGAACTCAGCCTAGGTTTTCTGTCTCCAAATCCACCACCACTGGGGAAGGGCTGACCTTCCATCAGTTCGGACACATCATCTGTTCATTTAATAGAGTACCTACTATATGCCAAGTACTGTGCCCAACTCTGGAAGTTTAGTGAAATACCTAAGCTTAAACTTGGATCCCATACCTTTTGTGCTTGAGACTTGTTTGGAGCTTCTAGCAGGAGCGCAGCTAGGCGTATACCCTTGACCGAAGAACGGTCCTCTCCTCTAGCGGGGAAGGTCGTCCTCTTCGACCGAGTGCGTAGCTTCGGGAGGGACACACATGGAGCAGTGAGGGGGGAAGGGGACACCGCCTAGCCAGCCAGATCAGCCAAATCAACCCTGGTGATCAATGGGGTGACAGATGTCGCAGCTAGATCGCCCTCACATCTGGATCCCATACCTTTTAATTTAGAATTCATTTTTCTGCTTTTCAAATACCAACTGTTTTAATTTTTTTTTTTGAGAGAGAGGGGCAGACAGACAGACAGGCTCTAAGGGATAGATGAGAAGCATCAATTCTTCATTGTGGCATCTTAGTTGTTCAATGATTACTTTCTCATATGTGCCTTGACCAGGAAACTTAGCAGCTCAAGCCAGAAAAACTCATGCTCAAGCTGGCAACCTTGTGGTTTCGAACCTGGGTCCTCAGCCACCCAGGCCGATGTTCTATCCACTGAGCCACTGCCTGGTCAGGCTTTCCTCCAGTAGTTTTGATGGCATTGCTTCCCATCTCTTCTGGGACTGACTTCCATCACCTATGTTATATTTCTTTGCTATGTATTTTTCCTCTCTCCTGATTTCTCTCCCTTTATGTGCTCCCCATTTAAAACAAACAAAAACTAAATAAATTTTTAAAAAGCAAATAAACAAGACACATTTCATTTGATCCTCTCTTCTTGCCTTTCCTGCATAACTTTGTAAAAGGCTCTTCTGCATTTTGCCTAGCTCTTCCCTTTGCCTGATTCTTACTCTCTCAACCTCGGCAGTCTGGCTCAGGAAAAGTACTCCAGAACCCTCCTTATTGCCTATTCCAATGACCCCTTGGCCCTCTTGCTAGCTCTTCTGCACTGGCACTACTGAACGTGCCCTCTTAGTAAGACTTTCTTCAGCCTCTCCTTCCTTCTCAAGCATTTTGGTGACTCCTTAGTGCATGAAGCCTTCCTTTCTGTGGAGCTCTCTTCTGGCTGCCTTTTCATCTGTTGGGCAAATAGGTTTGTAAAATTTGTGTTATTTGATTTTGCTCACTTTTATTGTTAAAAATGGCCACTGCCAGGTGATATAGCTAATTACCTTCCGGCTTGGGAAGGGGCTTGTGTAAGGTATTTTTCCCCGCCGAGAAGAAAGGAAGGGGCGTAGCCACCAAGTCTGGAATAGTAAAGGCTTTATTCAGTACAGAGCATTTCTCGGACAAGATTCACTGGCCTGGAAGATGGAGGTCAGAAAAATTGCACATGGAGAGACCACGTGGGTAAATTTAAAGGGGTCCTCTAGGGAATTCGGGCTAATATGACTTAGCGAAATCTCACTGGCTGACAGTCGCTTTTTTCCCAAGGACTCCTAGGAAGTTTCTTTTGGCGCGCTTGGCTGTGGGCGGTCCTAGCCAAAGTTCGAGGGCTGGGTTCCCCACATGACCATCCCCCATTATCTACCAACCTTATATTCCAATCTTTTTGTGTTAATAAGGGGCCCTGCTTATTTGTCTGGCTACTTCCTGCTGAATAGGGGTGTCGTGGGGAGGGGAAGATCGGAAGGTGATGGTTTTGAGGGGTGTCAGGAGGAACATCCGTTTGGCCATGAGTCGAGAAACTTCACTGGTGAGGTTCTGTTAAGAATTGTTTTAAAAAGAGAGGCAAATATGATTTATACGCTGCTAATTAGAAGAAGATTTAGGTAGGATAGGGGCAGCCCAGGTAAGAACAGGTGGCTGCTTTTAGGAGTTAAGCAGGTTGTAAGAGGAGAGATTTTTGCTTAATTTTTCTTGCACACAGTTGAGATTGAAGCCTCTTTTATCAGGCCAGTCTTACTGAACAGCATTGCTCCCTGCTTCAGCTCACTCTGGTGGCAGGTTCCTGGTGGGAGGGACAGGAGCAACAGGAGGGTCTGCATGGCTCAATTTTTTGGTGAGCCGCAGACGAGTAAGGCCCAGTGGTTCTGACTCCCATTAATCCTGTATGGGAGCAAGTTTGAGGCGAGAGGCATGATACCAAGGTGTTTTCCCTAGGAGCTCAGCTGCAGTAGGAGTAGTCAGTATTACCGTATGGGGTCCCATCCATCTGGGCTGCAGGGAGCCAGGCTGGAGCTCCCTTAGAAGAACGCTGTCTCCTGGGTGGAGGGGGACCACTGGCTGTGTTTCATCTGGACCCCCTAAGGGAGGAAGGGTCCAGTCCACATGTTCCCTGAGAAGATGGCGAAGTAAAGACAGAAAGGGGAGGTACGTGGCAGGAGGAGGGGGGTTGACAGGTAAGCTGTGATTGATTAGGAATGGTCTACCGTAAACCAGCTCAAAGGGGCTGAGTCCAGTGGGGTTTTGTGGGGTTGCCCTGATTCTGGTGAGTGCCAGGGGGAGGAGGTTTGGCCAGGAGAGCCTGGTTTCGATGGAGAGTTTGGTTAGCTGACCCTTCAGGATGCCATGGGCCCTCTCCACCTTACCCGACGACTGAGGGTGATAGGGTATGTGGAGCTTCCAGGTGATGTTGAGAGAGGTGGCAACCTGCTGGACTATTTGGGCAGTGAAGGCCGGGCCGTTGTCTGACTGGATGGTAGTCGGCAGTCCAAACCGCGGGATGGTGTTTTCAACGAGAATGGAGGCAACGGTATCTGCCGTCTCTCGTCTCTCGAGAGGTGGGAAAGGCTTCTATCCATCCTGAAAAGGTGTCAACAAAAGTTAAGAGATAACGGAGTTTTTTGTGAGGGGGCATATGAGTGGAGTCAATCTGCCAATCCTGGCCTGGCACGTGCCCCCTCAGCTGATGAGTAGGGAAGCGGGGGCGGGGTCCCCCTTGTGTAGAGGCTTTGGAACAGGCAGCACATGCTGCATGTACCTTTTCGATAGTCTGCTGGAGGCCTGGGAAGAAAAAGAGTGGTTGTAAGAATCGATAGAGAGCTTTCAGCCCTGTGTGTAAGGAACAGTGGATATCAGAAAGGAGAGTTTCAGCCTGTCCTTTTGGTAAGGCAATTCTATCTCTGAGAAATATCCATCCCTGGTTGCACACATCTCCACCCTTTCTGAGGAGGGCCTGTTCTTCCTCAGGAGTGTAGGAAGGTTTCAAGGAGGTGGAGAGAAACATGAGAGGAGAGGGGGAGGCTCCCAGGGTGAGGTTTCGATCCTTTGCATCAGCCTGAGCATTTCCCAAGGCCACCGGGTCTTGAGAGGTTTGATGGCCCTTACAATGTACCACAGCCACCTCAGCGGGAAGCTGTAATGCCTGCAAAAGTTTAGAAATGAGGGTAGCATTGATTATGGGGGAGCCCTTGGTAGTGAGGAAGCCCCTTTCCTTCCAGAGGGCAGAGTGGCTGTGGGTGATAAGAAAAGCATATTTAGAGTCAGTATATATATAAATATAGTTACGCGTTTTCCCTGGGCCAGAGTGAGTGCCCACGTGAGGGCAATCAGCTCTGCTTTGTGGGAGGTGGTGCCCTCTGGCAACTGTTGAGCTTCGAGGGTGGAGGAGGTGGTGACCACCACGTAGGCTGCCCGTCGTCGTCTGTCGGGTCCCTGTACAGAGCTCCCATCTACAAAGAGTATTAGATCTGGATCTTTTAAAGGAGAATCTGATAATCCATCTCGAGGCCTGTTGAGGAAATCTATTAGTTCCGTACAGGAGTGGGTGGGTTCCGGAAGTGTCGCTGGAGCTGGCAGTAGAGTGGCTGGGTTGAGTCGGGGAGAGGGTAAAAGAGTGACTTAAGGGTTTTCAATGAACAGGAGGTGAAATTCTTGTAGGCGGGAAGGACTTAACAGAGAAAGAGATTTGTGTGAAAGGAGGTCAGTGAGCCTGTGGGAGGAGAAGACAGTGATGGGTTGGGAAAGGGTGAGCTTAGTAGCCTCCTTGGTGAGTTCAGCTGCTGCACCCAGTGCCCGGAGGCAGGGCTGCCAGCCTTTGACAGTGGTGTCCAGTTGTTTAGAGAGATATGCCACGGGGCGGTATGTAGGCCCCACAGGTTGAGTTAACACGCCAGCAGCATTACCGTGCTTTTCATCAGTGAAAAGATGGAAGGGGCGTCTGGAGTCGGGTAAAGCGAGAGGGGGAGAGGAGATGAGGGCGTCTCGAAGGGAACAGAAAGCCCTTTTGACGGTGTTGGGGGATGTACGAGGTCCCATGGGAGTCTCTTTTGCAGCCTCGTAGAGGGGTTTGGCTAAGAGAGCAAAATTGGGAATCCAGTGTCTAAAGAAGTCTATTAGGCCAAGGAAAGAAAGAATCTGATCAGCGGTGGTAGGTGGTTGGAGACTGCGGATGGTCTGAGTTCGATCTAGGGTGAGACCTCGGGTGGTGGGAGTCAAGGCGATGCCCAGATAGACTACACACTGAGAGTGAAGTTGAGCCTTAGTAGGGGAGACACGATATTCCTTCATGGCAAGAAAGTTAAGAAGGGTGGCTGTGTGTCTTCTTGAGGCAGACAGAGAGGGACTGCAGAGGAGTAGGTCATCTACATATTGTAAGAGAGTACTAGTCTCGAGATCGCATGCAGCTAAATCCCGAGCCAGTGCCTGTCCAAACAGGTGTGGGCTGTCTCTGAACCCCTGGGGTAAGACAGTCCACCTAAGCTGCTGGGCTGCATTAGTGTCCGGATCAGTCCAAGTAAAGGCAAACAGAAAGTAAGAGTCAGGGTGTAGAGGAATGGTAAAGAAGGCATCCTTGAGGTCTAGGACCGTGAAGTGAGTGGTGTCTGATGGAATGTGTGACAGTAATGTGTAAGGATTAGGGACTACTGGATGGAGGGGAACTACTGCCTCGTTGATTAGGCGTAAGTCTTGTATGAGGCGATAGGCTCCTGAAGGTTTCGAACAGGAAGGATGGGGGTATTGCAGGGAGAGTCCGTGGGGATGAGTAAGCCTTGGTTTAAGAGGCGGGTAATTATTGGTTTAAGGCCCTGGTGGTGATTTGCTGAAATAGGGAATTGGGGGTAGATGGAAATTGGGAGGGATTCTTTAAGCAGATGTGTACAGGTGGGTGGTGGGTTGCTACCACAGGGGTAGAAGTGTCCCAGACCTGGGGGTTGACAACATCTGGTGGAATAGGAGGTGTGACCGGGTTAGGGTGATCTGTGGTAGTGGGAGAGTCTTTAGTCAGGAGTGGTAGGAGTAGGTGGGAAGATGCTGTCAGCTGGATAGTGGCTCCGAGACTGTGTAGAACAGTGTTTCCCAACCTTTTTTGTGCCATGCCCCACCTTAACCTTTCTAAAATTTTTATGTCCCCCCCTATGTAACATACATAATTTTTAACATTAAAAAATTGATTTGTTCACTTAATAAACATAAATGATAGGTTCTAGGAAGAAATCACTATGAAATTGTTAACGAAACACAGTAAGTAAAATTTCAAAACATATAATGAAAAACAGAAATTTAAATTCCAAATAATTTTAATACAGATTTTTCTATATTAATTTATTATTTTAATTTAGTGTGATCCTTGCACTTGATGCTTGCTGCACAGAGATTTTATATTAGGTTCCAGTTTGGTTAGCTTTAGTCTCAAGTCTCCACGTTGTGTTATATCCAGCCGATTTCTTTTTTTTACCAGTAAATCATTTACAGCACTAAATCCACATTCAGCTAAAAATGAAGATGGAAATGGTAGCAATAGTTTTCTTGCACATTTGGTTGAATTTGGGTATTTGATTTCTGTTTCCTCACAAAGCCATGCCATCGCTCCTTTGATACTAAATAAAGCTTTAACTGACTCATCATTTTGCAATTCTGCGAGTTCTTCTTGATACTGCATATTTGATATATCAGAAAAATCCACTAACATTGGCTGCATCATCCATGTTGGGAAATCAATTTGTTTTAAATCAGAAAATCTTTCTTTTAAATCAGCCGATAGAATATTCAAATGATTGACAATAACAAGTAAAGCGGTATCAGTTACTTCACATTTTTGGAGCCAATGAAACTGTTTAAAGTTTTTGTTGTTAATATGTTTCTGACATAACTCAATATTGGTAATGAAACCAAATATCTTTGCTTTTGCATCAACAAGAGGTTTATTTGTTCCTTGAAGTTGCTTATTTAATATATTTAGTTTTTCAAAGATATCGGCTAAATAACTCACAAATGCTTTACCATCTATTGTTAACAGATACTTCATTTCAGGTTTGTCGCTTAAAAAATCACTAAGAGTATCAAACAGTTCCATAAATCTTTTCAAACAGTTTCCTTTAGATAGCCATCTTACTTCAGTATGAAATAAAAGTCTCACATGGTCTCATTTTGTTCTTCACAAAATAGCTTGAAAAGACGCTCACATTTGGCACTAGCTTTAATAGCATTAACACACTTTATTACTGTATGTAATACTTCATTCAGAACAGGCGAGATGTTTTTAGCTACCAAGTTTTCCCTATGAATAACACAATGCACAAGAATCATTTCTGGATTCGCATCTTTCATCAATTTTAAGCAGCCATTTTTCTTGCCCATCATATTGGGAGCACCATCTGCAGCACAAGATGTTGTATTTTTCATTGGTATATCATTGACATCTAAGTAGTTTTTTAGCTTATTATATATATCTTTGGAGGTAGTGGTGCTTTCTAATCTTTTACAGAACAACATTTCTTCAGCAAAATGTCCTTTATTAATATATCTTACGTAAGTTATCAATACTGCCTCACTGTCTCTAAAAGTTGATTCATCCATTTGCAAGGAGAATTTTCTTGTTTTCAGCTTTTCAATAAGTTGTTTTTCAATATCCTCACTCATTTCGTCTATTCTTCTGCTAACAGTATTGTCACTGAGTGGCATAGCTTTTACATCTTTGTCATCTTTTTCAAGAACCGTTTTAAGAAATGCTGATATTGACGGTTTTATTAAATTCTCTCCTATAGTGTGATTTTCTCCAGTTTCAGCGATGAATAAAGAAATTTGATAACTAGCCTCAAGAACACGATTATTAGTTGAAGTATGAGCAGTAAATAGAGACTTTAATGTTGTTCTTTTTTCAAAAATTTACTTTAAAGTTTTAAAGTAACTCAAATCTGAATTAATATGAGCACTATGTTTTGCCTTCAAATGCGCCTCAAGACGACCTCGTTTCATTGATTCGTTGGTCAAGCATTGCTGGCATAAAAGACAAAAAGGAATCCGCTCATCGTGAACAGCGGGTATGAACCCAAATTTTAAATATTCCTCCAAATATTGACGAGTTTTTTTCTTGCTTGCACCACTCATTTTACTATGGGATATAAGAAATAAAAATAAGATCAATTAAAAATTAATATTAAAATATATGTTAAAATATATTCAATGTGACATAGAGTAAACGTATACTAAAAATTCATATTTATTTAAATGTATATAACACATTTACTACACTACCACCGCAAATCAAAAGGTATCTATATTTTTTCCACTTGACAAAATTTTCTGGAAAGTTATGCTTCTAAAATTAAAATTGTCGTGCATGCACTATTATAGCCCCAATAATATTTATAAAATATTAGTGCTTTCTAGCCCCGATGCAAGAAGTACTTAATAAAGAGTTTAATATTGATAAAAATAAAATCAAATACTTACCAATTATATCTATACAATATATATATGTATATTTATTAAATCAACAAGCTTTTACAACAGTTTTGACTGACACTTATTTCAAATTAACACCAACTGAATGATGTGAAACACTACAGAAGTTGTGATGGGCCAATTAGGTGAGAATAACTGCGTTGTTTAGCGAGTTTTTAAAACGTCCGGGGTTCCCCGCGACAGATGGCACGCTCTGCGGTGAACCCAGGACGAAGTTTACTTGACGACGCCAATCACCCAGTTGATATTTTGGTCTCGTCAAACGAAATTATACTTAATAATTATTTACCGCAGTTATTTAAGAATTGCATTTTTTGTTAAATTTGGCA
Source organism: Saccopteryx leptura (assembly GCF_036850995.1). Taxonomy (NCBI): domain Eukaryota; kingdom Metazoa; phylum Chordata; class Mammalia; order Chiroptera; family Emballonuridae; genus Saccopteryx; species Saccopteryx leptura. The sequence continues at coordinate 222,048,782 of NC_089503.1, read as the reverse complement.
CCGATATCTAGCATTGCATTTAAATGGCCCGGGGCGAAAGAGTTAAAGTCGTGTCGAGTCCATTTTCAAATTGCCCCCCTTAACTATTGAATTGCCCCCCTGTGGGGCATGGGCCCCACGTTGGGAAATACCGGTGTAGAATGTCTTGACCAGAAGGGGTACAGGGCATGATGGCATGACTAAGAACGAGTGTGAAAAGGGGATTCTGTCCAAACTGCATGTCAGGGGTGCTGTGCGAAGAAGAGAAGTAGGGGTCCCATCCACTCCCATAACCGAGACCTGTCAGGGAACTAGAAGTCCAGAGTGTGATGGCAAAACAGAGAAGGTAGCCCCCATGTCCACAAGAAATTATATGGACCTACCTGCTACCTGTAGCATCACCCTTGGCTCAGAGAGAGTGATGGGGATCTCCGAGTCCGGGCCGCATCAGTCATCTGCGAGGCCTAGGAATTCAAATGATGGCGCCGCCTGGCTGGCTTGGCCTCCCATCTGAGCGGCCTGTCCTCCATGTCGAGATGTCGAGGATGAGCCTGCTGCCAAAAGGGGACAATCACTCCACCAGTGACCAGGTTGCTTGCACTTAGGGCAGGGCTTAGTGGGCAGCCTCGGGCAGGGGCACTGCCGGGACCAATGACCCTCCTTGCCACACTTAAAGCAAGCTGCTGGTGGGGATCCTCTTGGCGGCCCGTACTTAGGTCGAGCACCCTCTGTGCCTTGCCCTTGTTGCTCTGTCGGCCTTAGGGCTGCCACAAGAGCCTGGGTTTGGAGTGATAACTTCTGCTGCATGTGGGCCCGGCTTTCAGCCTTGGCCTGTGCCTCTTGACTGTTAAAAACCTTAAATGCCATGTTCATCAAGTCTCGAATAGGGGTCTGGGGGCCCTCTTCTGCCTTTTTAGGTTTCCTCCAAATGTTCGGGGCCGATTGGGAAATAAAGTGAGTGGCTAATACAGTGGCCCCGGCATTGGAAGTAGGGTCTAAACGAGTATGGAGGACCATTGCGTCAGGGAGGCGATTTAAGAAGAGAGCCGGATTTTCCTCAGCTCCTTGAGTAATTTCCCTTAATTTGTCATAGTTAACTACCTTTTGTGCTGCATCCTGCATGCCAGCTACAAGACATTCAATCATTTGGTCTCGTCGTCTCCTACCTGTTTGTTCCGTTTGGTAATTCCAGTTGGGGTCCATGTCAGGGACCGCCTCTGGGCCCACCGGCATTTGAGGGTTTGAGGCATGGACCTTATCTGCATGAGCTCGCGCCGCCCTCCGGATTCGGTCCCGTTCATCGGGGGTAAGGGTAGAAGACATAATAATATAGAGCTCATGCCAAGTGAGGTCATATGCTTGAGTGAGATATTGGAATTCCTTGGTATAGTTGTAGGATTAGAAGTGTAAGAGCCCAAGCGCTTTTCGATTGCAGACAGATCAGAGAGGGAGAAAAGCACATGAACCCGAACAACTCCTTCTGCTCCGGCCACCTCGCAGAGAGGGCATAGGAGGTTGGCTTCCTCTTGTGGCCTGGAGTGAGATTGGGTGTGAGCGCTGACTGGAGAGGAGAGAGAGAGCATCATTTGCAGGTGGGGAAGCAGGATCTAGTGAAGAGGGAGGAGGAGTCCGATGGGACCGAGGAAGCGAGGGAATCTTGCAGGAGGGGAAGAGAGTTCCTCGGGGGAGTCGGCAAAGGAGGAGAGATCTGTAGCGAAGGGTTTAGCTGAGGTTTCTCTGGCCAAGAGGACGTGAGTTGTAGAGCAGCCGGCACAGAGTTTAGGACGAGAACACAGATGCCAAAATCCCTGAATATAAGGGATCTCTGACCACTTTCCAGCCTCCTGGCAATAGTTGCGTAAATCAGTAAGGATGTTAAAATGGAAAGTCCCTTCCTGAGGCCACCTGGTCTGGTTATCCAGTGGGAATTGTAGCCAGGCTACACTGCAGAAGAAGATTCATTTCTTCTTTTTTAGGGAAGGATTAATGTTTGAGAGATTCCGGATAAGGCATCCCAGGGGTGTTTTAGAGTCAGGTTTGGATCCCTTTGCCCCCATGGTCACCCTGAGTTCTCGGAATGGTCAGAGATAAGTATCAGCGTCCTAAAACTCAAGCTCTAGCCATGGATGGATAAGGTAAAGTGGGTGTGCTCTGGATGTCTCCAGGGCCCACACTCACTCGGAATGGAAAGAAGTCCCTGACGCAGCTGCGGTTTTGGACAGGGATTCTTGGAAGAAAGAACTGAGGCGGGGGGAGGTTGGAGGTGGGGAACTTACTGTACCGTGAGCCGTAGTGGGTGGAAGGTTGGAGATCCTGGTTCTTTCTCGGAGGGGACAGGAAGAGGAGCAGTCCTTGCAGACTTCAAACTCTCCCGGGTTTTTGGCACCAAAATGTAAGGTATTTTTCCCCACCAAGAAGGAAGGAAGGGGCGTAGCCACCAAGTGTGGAATAGTAAAGGCTTTAATCAGTACAGAGCGTTTCTCGGACGAGATTCACTGGCCTGGGAGATGGAGGTCAAGAAAATCGCACGTGGAAAGGCCGCGTGGGCAAATTTAAAGGGTCCTCTAGGGAAGTCGGGCTAATATGACGTAGTGAAATCTCACTGGCTGACAGTCAGTCGCTTTTTTCCCAAGGACTCCTGGGAAGTTTCTTTTGGCGCACTTGGTTGTGGGCAGTCCTAGCCAAAGTTCGCGGGCCTAGGTTCCCCATGTGACCATCCCCCATTATCCACCGACCTTACAGCTTGGTTATGCTAATGTTTGCTGGAGGAGGGGTTGTCCAGCCAAAAGTTTTAAGAAGAAGGAAGAAGGAGGAGCTAAGAAGGCCACGTTGTTGCAAAGGAGAGAAAGCAGCCAAGATGGTGGGTTACTGAAGGGGAAAAGAGGTGAGGGGCTTTGTGAGCTCCACTGAACTGGTAGGGGCCTTTGATTCTAGGAGAACCAGGAGAAAGTCAGTGGCTTTGGGAGCCCTGAATGGAAGGGGAAGTGTTTTCCTGCTGTGTGTATTTACTCACCAGCTGGTTGGGAGACTAGAATGAGGGAATGGCCCACCATTTCTTTGCTCCGTTGATTCTCTACCATCTGTCTGAATTCAATAGAACCTGCATGTGCCTGGTAGCTGTGACAGCCATGACTACTGGCCGTACATCATCCCATTCTCTGTGCTGTTTCTATACAGTTTCATCCACTCCCAAGTTCTGAACTACCACTCAGACATTTCTGACTCTCAAGTCTCCATCTCTTAGCCAGACTCCACTCAGACTCCGAGATCTTGTTTCATCTATTTATCCACCTACTGAACATCCCCATTTTGAAAAGCCATTATCTAAATTCATTTTCTTCCTCTAATAAACCTATATTTAATTTATCTTATTTTTTTTATTCATTTTAGAGAGGGAGAAGAGAAAGAGAGAGAGAGTAGGAGCAGAAAGCATCAGCTCCCATAAGTGTCTTGACGAGGCAAGCCCAGGGTTTTAAACCAGTGACCTCAGCATTCCAGGTCTACACTTTATCCACTGCGCCACCCAGGTCAGGCAATAAACCTATTCTTACTCCTACCTTCCTGCTCTCAGTGGAGGGTTTCACTGGTTGTCCAGTTGCTCCAGCAGGGAACTTCAGAGTCATTCCTGGCCCTATCTTGTTCCTCTTGACACTCCTACCAACACCATACATCCAGGTCACTATATCTTGTCAGTTTTTTTCCAGAAATATCATTCAGCCTTTTCCCATGCCCCTCCATCTCCCCTTCCAGTGCTTTATCTCCTCTCCTCATCTCTTCCCTGGGCTTGGTCTTTAATTGGTCTCCACTTCCAGTTTCTCTCCCTTCTCCCTCCAATCCCTTCCCCACCCTGCCCCCACAGCTACCTTGAGTCATCTCATTCCCCCTTTCTGGGGCTCTGCTGCCTACAGAATTTCTACAGAATTACTGCTGCATTAATTAATAAATTAATCATTTATAGTAAGCTATATTCATTTTGGTCAATATGTTTCATAGTAGTAAATGTAAATGCTTTGGTTTGCTCAGTGTTCTTATTTTACTGTTGAGAAAAAAAAAATCCCCCAATTCCTGTCTGCCTGGAGCTGCATCCTTTAATCTTTCCAAAGACAATAGGTAGGATTTAGGCCCTCCTAATAAGGTGCCAGCCAACCAGAAAGCTTGAGAAATCTTCCTGGGGGGGGGGGGGGTAATTGATTCCTGTTAGTCTAACACTCCAGGTAGCCCCGAGTTAGAAGGCTCCAGGAAAAGAAGTCTGCTCTTGTTCCTCTGCTTCCAGAAGAACTTTCACAAAAGCCTTTATTGCCCCTACCTCCTTAGAGTTAGCTAGTTTGGGCCTTTGTGCCCCTGGGGCCAGACCTGAGTACATGTAAACAAACTGAAGAAAACCAGTTAAGATTATCTTTACCTGCCAGTCTGGATATTTCAGTTGGTTAGAATACAAGGAGACTTAACTTTTTACAGTGAAAAGGAGGACAAAAATAAATGGAAGAAAACAGTATTGTAAATAAAAGAAACATTTTATTCATTGCAACAATACACTATAGTATGATAAATGCATAATAAAAACATTTGTAATATTTTATATTGTAATTATGCTTACATGCCTATTAATTTTTAATAATTGTAAGAAAAAAATGGAAATAATTCATTTCCATTGATGAATATTTTTTGTCAATGTATCTTCTTGTAACAATGTATTGGAAATATCTGAACAAGAAATATCTTTCATATAGAGTTTTACGTGAATTGTGTTTACGTATGATTGAATATTTACTAAGAAAGAAATAATCTATTGGTCACTTTATTAGAATATCACCCCAATATACCAAAGTTGTGGGTTATTCCTATCAAGGTGCATACAGAATCAATCAATGGCCTGACCTATGGTGGTGCAGTGCATGAAGCATCAATCTGGAATGCTGAGGTTGCCGGTTGGAAATCCTCAGCTTGTGTGGTCAAGCAAGGCACATATGAAAAGCAACTACTATGAGTTGATACTTCCTGCTCCCCCTTCTATTTCTCTCTCCTGTCTCTAAAATCTATATAAATAAAAAAGTAAATGTTCATTTGTTCAAAATCTTAAATCTCTGAAAGTTCTTCACCGATTGCTTTGAAATGTTGATACAACATTGCATTAAAATATGTGCTCTTTTTTATATACGTACTATTATATAGATATAGATGTCACACCTGTGACAGGTAAAAACATGCTTTTTCTGAAAAATAGCGCCATCTGTTGGACGTAAAAGCAACACATGCTATACTAAATATTTTATGATTCCATTTCAATGTTTCTGCTTTATGATCCATTTACATGCAGCCAGACTTGATGCACGGTTGCGAGCACGGCGATCACTTTCTGCAGCTTCAGATCTACTTTGTTCTCAACAGAATGAACTTGACAGGCTGAGAGTGGCTGAAAGATGTCAACGAGAAACAGCAGATCTGGGTCAAACATGACTCCGTGCTCAGCAATCACATGATTACAATCACCTTGCATTCCGGTACAACCCAACTGATGATTATAGTTTGAGCCGGCATGTTCTCATCAGCACTATGACTGAAGTGTGTCCTTATTGCAAGGCTCTGAAATTTAATAAAGAAACAAAGGGAATGTGTTGCACCGCCAGAAAAATTAAACTGCCTCAACTTGGAGAACCATCAGAGCCATTAAAAACTTTGCTTGCTGGATATACCGCTGAATCAAAGCATTTCCTATCTAACATCAGGAAATAGAACTCATGCTTCCAAATGACGTCTTTCAGTGCAGAAATCGTAACAGCTCAATTCATGCCAACTTTCAACGTGAAGGACAAATGTATCATAAAGCTGGCTCCCTGCTTCCGTTCCCAGATGGTCAACATAAATTCCTACAAATGTATTTCATCGGTGATGGCAATGATGAATTGAATGCATGCTGCGGAATTTCTATCAGCATAAAAAGGTCCATCGTTTCTCAACTGCAAGAGCTTCTTCATGAAAAAAACAATTTAGTGCGTTTGTTCAAAACAGCAATTGACATGATGCCATTTGATACACACAGGATTGTTATTCATGCTGACAAAACAGCTGCTGGAGAACATGTGTGAAGATTCAATGCTCCAACTATAGACGAAGTGGCAATTGTTATAGTCGGAGATCAATTCCAACCTAGAGATATTGTTCTTCATCGGAGAAACAATCAATTGACAAAAGTTGCAGAAACTCATCGATGCTATGATGCCCTGCAATATCCAATCATTTTTTGGGGTGGTGCCGATGGATATCACTTTAACGTTAAGATGATAAATCCAGTGGTGAAGAAACAAATATGAAATGCAGCATAATGAACTGATTAATGATTCGAGAGAATGAAGACAATCACATTTTGAAATGCCGTCAATTGTTTCACCAATACATCGTAGATATGTATGCAAAAATCGAAATAGAACATTTGATATTCATCCGTTTGAATCAGACCAGGCTTCACTCTGAAGAATACGTTCATTTGCGAGATGCAGTTGTAAATGACGGTAATACAACTAATGTTGGAAGACTAACGATTTTGCCATCCTCACATACAGGCAGTCCACGTCATATGCATGAGTATGCTCAAGATGCAATTGCGTATGTTCGTCACTACGGGTGTCCAGACCTATTCATTACATTCACATGCAATCCAGCTTGGGACAATATACAACAGCTCTTACTTCCTGGCCAATTGCCGATAGATAGGCATGACATCACAGCACGTGTTTTCAGACAGAAGCTGAAATCACTGATGGATTTCATGGTAAAACATGAAGTGTTTGGGTTTGTGCGCTGTAAAAAATTAATGAGCAACATCATAGAAGGAACAATCTTGACAGGACCTTTGAAAGGTGAAGATGTCCTCATTCCTCGCATTCCTATGACTCCCGACGAATATGCCATTTCAATTTAAGAGATCGCAATTCCCAATTCGATTGGCGTTTGCAATCACCATCAACAAAGCTCAGGGCCAATCTTTAGAATTGTGCGCTTTAGATCTACACACAGATTGCTTCTCATATGGACAATTATATGTTGCATGTTCTAGACTCGGCAAACCAGACAGTCTCTATATCTGCACAGACAATGGAACAACAAAAAATATTGTATACCCACAAGCATTGTGAAATTAAACATATTAGAAATGTGTGCTTTCTCTTTTCTTTCTTTTCCATTTAACCAGACTGAGCCACAGCAACATGTGGCCGGGTACAGCTAGCTAATAAATAAAATCCTTTTAAAAATCAACCAGTGAATGCATAAATAAGTGGAACAACAAATTTCTCTCTCTCTGAAACAAGTTTCTATCTCTCTGAAATCAATAAACAAAAAATTTTAAAAAAGATTACTGTTATTTCTGTACTTGATATAATAATCTAAAAAAAAATTAAAGGACAACAAAATAATCTTAAAGGAGGACAATAATTTAGAAACATAAGTTTAGCCTGAGCAGGCGGTAGCACAGTGGACAGAGCATCAAACTGGGATGTGGAGGACCCAGGTTTGAGACCTTGAGGTCGCCAGCTTGAGCGCAGGCTCATCTGGTTTGAGCAAAGCTCACCAGCTTGGACCCAAGGTCACTGGCTCGAGCAAGGGGTTACTTGGTCTGCTGAAGGCCCACAGTCAAGGCACATATGAGAAAGCAATCAATGAACAACTAAGGTGTCACAACAAAAAACTGATGATTGATGCTTCTCATCTCTCTCCATTCCTGTCTGTCCCTTTCTATCCCTCTTTCTGACTCTCTCTCTGTCTCTGAAACAAACAAACAAACAAACAAAAAACAACCCATAAGTTTAAAAAACCAAATTTATCAAGCTAGGACCCAGGGCAAAGAAGATCCAACAGGTAGGAGAAAGTCAGACACTATGGGCCAAACCAAAAACACTAGGCTAATGTGTTCCAAAAGGAAAGTTTATTTTAAAAATGCCTGGTGCAGGTGGGCTGAGACCAACAAAGGGTGTCAGCCCCAAGCTGCAGGAGTGAACAGTAGATATAGGGGCTAGGGGTGGATTAGCATATCTTGGTTTATGGCCTTGGCAACTGACTTCACAAAGAGCAGGAAGAGGGAGATTCAGCTGCAGAAACACCTCCTTTGCTAGTTCTTCTGATGTAGCACAGGCCTAATCAGCATGGTCCTATCTGGTGTCCTTGGTAAATTTTCAGGACAGCTGAGTCAGGTGTCTCCCAAGAAGAGCTGGGTCCTGGTGCCCCTGGGCCTGTGGCTAGGCTTTTACAAAGAACCATTGTGATTTAAACTCCTCTAATTGTCAGGTCCCTCCCCAATGTAAGCTTTTAACTGCTGGTCCTACAAAGGTAAACTTTTTGCTACACTTCAAAGTAAAGGCCAGGAAGCCATTAAGAGAGACAATAGCTAGCAAATTATGAATAACCTTACAGTGGGGGATGAGAATGTTCTGTTTTGTGCCCTTCCACCTCCTTCAAGCCTGCACTGTTTTCAGCATGGCTGCTGAGTAATCATTTTATCTATCAGTAGGAAGTCTGGGACACAGCCCTGATTCTGCTTCTGGCTCTGTGTCCTTGGGCAGGACATTGAACTGCCCCAGATTCTTGTGTCTAACTAAGGACAGTGTAGGACTACTGGTGACTCAATTGGTGGGAACTTCCTGGTGAGGGTACCCTACTAACCAAAACAGCAGACCTCTCTGTTGTAGTAAAATAATTGATGTTAAAAATTGGAACAGGTGCGGGGACCCGGGTTCGATTCCCGGCCAGGGCGCATAGGAGAAGCGCCCATTTGATTTTCCACCCCCCCTCCTTCTTCTCTGTCTCTCTCTTCCCCTCCCGCAGCCAAGGCTCCATTGGAGCAAAGATGGCCCGGGTGCTGGGGATGGCTCCTTGGCCTCTGCCCTAGGCGCTAGAGTGGCTCTGGTCGCAGCAGAGTGATGCCCTGGAGGGGCAGAGCATCGCCCCCTAGTGGGCAGAGCATCGCCCCTGGTGGGCGTGCCGGGTGGATCCTGGTCGGGCGCATGCAGGAGTCTGTCTGACTGTCTCTCCCCGTTTCCAGCTTCAGAAAAATACAAAAAAAAAAAAAAAATTGGAACAGGTGGTGGCACAGTGGATTGACCATCGGCCTGTGATGCTGAAGACCCAGGTTCGACCCCCTATGTCATCGGCTTCAGTGAGGGCTCACCAGCTTGAGCATGGGTTGCTAGCTTGAGCCCAAGGTCATTGGCTTGAAGCCCAAGGTCACTGGCTTGAGCAAGGGATCATTGGCTCAGCTGGAGCTCCCCCTCGCCCCCCCATCAAGACACATATGAGAAAGCAATCAGTGAACAACTAAGATGCCCCAATGAAGAGTTGATGCTTCTCCTTTCCTTTCTTCTATCTCTCTCTCTCTCTCATTTTAAAACAAAACAAAACAAAAAAACTACTGGTAGAGAGTTAAATTTGGAATAAGTAAGGACTTTTGTTCCTCGGAGACAGGTAAGGAGAAAGCAGATACAAAGTGTAGCTCTAGAAACCTTTGGAAGTTAGGAGTCAAAAAGCCTGTACTGCTTTCCTTCAGTTTGTGCTGTAGATTCTTAGGGTGGACAAAGGTGCTTGCTTCAGCAGCACATATACTAAAGGGTGGACAAAGTTCATACAGATGCCTCAAGAAGTTCATGCTTGTATTATATATTGATCACTTGCTTATGTAAAAATTGAAACAAAAGTGAGAGTTTTTAATTTCATTACTATTCAGAGCATTTCTCTCTCTTTTTTTTTTTGTGGCAGAGACAGAGTCAAAGAGAGAGAGACAGATAGGGACAGACAAACAGGTAGGGAGAGAGATGAGAAACATCAATTCTTTGTTGCGGCTCCTTAGTTGTTCATCGATTGATTTCTCATATGTGCCTTGATGGGGGAGAGGGGGCTACAGCAGACCGAGTGACCCCTTGCTCAAGCCAGCAACCTTGGGCTCAAGCTGGTGAGCCCTGCTCAAACCAGATGAGCCCACGCTCAAGCTGGAGACCTCGGGGTCTTGAACCCGGGTCCTCCACATCGCATTTCGGTGCTCTATCCACTGCGCCACCACCTGGTCAGGCCAGAGTATTTCTTTACATTTGATTTTATATGCATGTTCCTAGGAGCTAGATCTTCTTCTGGCCTCATTTGTTAAGTAACAATAGGCTCTCAGTGATGTCAATCTCTAGTATTAAATTTGGGTTGTGGTGGGGTGTTGATAAGGGAATCATATGAATAATAAACACTGTGGAAAACTAGCCTCATCAGAGTAATTTATTAACATTCTTAATCACATGTTTATTATATCATATCACTGCAAAATCATCACCATACTATTTACCATGGAACAGAAAATATTGATAGTTAATTAAAAGTGGTCAAATGGTGTCCCTGGACTAAAATGTAAAAATAGTCATATAGCAAAGCTTGAATTTAATAATATTATTCTAGCTTGGATTTGGGGATCAGAGAGAGATTCTCTAAAAGTGAGTATATTATTAAGCAAATCACGGTTTATCAAATTTTTAAGTATATGCTTGACAGAAAAAAAGAATATCAAAAATGATAGGATCTACCTACTATTTCTCTTGTCTGCCTCATATACATCTTTGATATAGTTTTATACTTGTTAAAAATCATTGACTCTCTTCTACCTTTGAGTGACCACGTTGTTAATGCTGGTATTCAATCCACCAAGCTGGTGTTTACTTTAACGCACATTTTCTTTCCTTTTTTTATTTAGAAGTTAAATTTAATGGGGTGACATTGGTCCATAAGAACACATAGGTTTTAGGTAAACATCTCTATAGCACTTGAACTGTTGATTGTATTGTATGCCCATCACCCCAAGTCAAATCATTTTCGTCACTGTATTTTTGTCTCTCTTTAATGCATATTTTCTATATTCTTTTATCTTCTATTCAATTTTGTATTTGTACCCAGAATAAGTTTCCCAAAGCCAAAGCTCTTTTAGCCACCCACAAACGACTTTAAATCAGGAACATCTTTTATCTGGAAATCTAGTACCATTTGTCCAAGTGCTTTGCCCTGTTGAACAAAACAAAAAAATTACTGAGTGAGAAAAAGAATTCTATTATAGTTATTAATGTTCACATCATACATTTTAATAAAGTGATTTCTATATAAAATGGGTAAATAAGATTTTATAAGATTGATATAATGAAAATAAATTTCAAAAACATACTAAGGGAACACAGTTACAAGTAAAATATATTATTGGTAGATAAATTCTACATGAAGAACAAAACAGGCCCTGGTCGGTTGGCTCAGCGGTAGAGCGTCGGCCTGGCGTGCTGGGGACCCGGGTTCGATTCCCGGCCAGGGCACATAGGAGAAGTGCCCATTTGCTTCTCCACCCTCCCCCCCCTTCCTCTCTGTCTCTCTCTTGCCCTCCTGCAGCCAAGGCTCCATTGGAGCAAAGATGGCCCGGGCGCTGGGGATGGCTCCTTGGCCTCTGCCCCAGGCGCTAGAGTGGCTCTGGTCTTGGCAGAGTGAGGCCCCGGAGGGGCAGAGTATGCCCCCTGGTGGGCGTGCCGGGTGGATCCCGGTCGGGCGCATGCGGGAGTCTGTCTGACTGTCTCTCCCCGTTTCTAGCTTCAGAAAAATCCAAAAAAAAAAAAAAAAGAACAAAACAAAAAAGCAAGTTATGTGTAAAAAACATATAGTGTTCTCAAATAAAAAACCTTCAATGTTTATATGGAAATGCACTAGTTGCAAGGAAATGATAGAGAAAAAAATTAAGGGGATAATAAGAATCATATACAGAGCAAAATAAACAAGAACATTGAAGTAAACTGAACATATAAAGGAACTAAAGTATCTCTTTTCTGCTAGTGATTCACCATAAAACTACAGGTATTTTAATTTCCTCAGGGATGTCTATAAGGTTATTGGCTATGCAAGATGTATAGCTGATGATGTGAAAAGTTTTTTATCAACTTTACAATTCTTTCCTTTATCCAATGGCTACTGTGTAGCTTAGGAAGACTTCATGAGTTTCAGATGATTCAAAGGACAAATGAAATAACCGGCAATATTTAAAGCTAAGGGATACAGTGGACTGAGTTAAATTATTGATTTTAGTTCCTTCTTAAGATGACCCAGATGTATTTCAACCAATTCCATAGTATCTGGCTTCAGCATGTTCTGAACCACGATAGTAAGATAATAACTTTCTTTACTTCAAATAATGGCTCTCCTTAATCTACATATATAGGGTGCCAAATACACTTTAGCTTCAAGATCAGGTCATATATGAACGATTTTCTTAAGTGTTGAGATACTAAATTTTATCTCTTGCTCTATGATTTTCAAATCCTCTAAAGTCACACTCATTAAAATGAAGATAATGATGTTTTACTGAGAAGTTATTCAAAAGACTTCTATTTTCTTCCTCATTCTGAAGAGAGAGCTCTGTAGTATTAGCGCATCTATTATGTTTCACAGAATGCTGTTCCTGTAGGCCGATGTCAAGAAAAAGTGGGAAACACTCACAAAAGGGAAAAGGTTCAGTGTTTAGATGCTTACCTGTGGGTCACTTCTCAGGGAGGCAGTCCCTCCACCACCAAGGGAATTTTTCAAAACAAAGTTTAATGCATGTATTCCTGGTAATTCATATCTACAGAATTAAGAAAGATAAATTATAACAAATTTTACCAAATATAAGACTGCTAAAGGAAGTATGTACCTCCCAAGGAAACCCCACAAGCCAGCCTATGATAGCCATAAAAAAATTAAGGTAGGAAATTCAGATTTACTTTTTAAATTTTTTCTAAAATTTAATTTATTGATTTACAGAGAGAGGAAAGGAGAGAGTGAGAGAGAGAAAGAGAGAGAAACACAGACCCAGGAGATAAAAAGCCATGGCAGCTTTAACTGATAAGCATTTCACAGGAAAGGTACGGTATGGTCCTTATGCACATGCATGTCCAGTGCTAAGGATGAGCAACCCCTCTTCCTAAAGCCCGTATTAGATTTAGTCAGTTTCTTCCAGCCACCATCCCTAAAGTTACTGGTCAGTTCTCCCAAGTATAAGCAATGGTAATGATGCCTTTCATATCAGCAATGGACTTCGACAAAATCTAAATAGAGACCCCTGGCCTAAGCAGTATTAGCTTTTGATCAAAATCATATATAAAGAACATGCTGATGTCAGAATATCTCAATAGGCAGGTTCATGAGAATGTTCACAGGAAAGATTTACTAATGATCATAAGACAAATTTATATTGTATCTTCTGTCCAGTGCTCACTGCGCTTAGAGCATGGGAAAAATAAATATGTATACAAACACATACATATATTAACAGTATGTATTAATGAATTGTTTTACAAATATGTATATTTATGCTTATGTGTACATGCATGGAAATACTTCAGAGAAGACTAACACTGTCCAGGGCAATGTGAAAGAGTATTTGAACCAAGATGTATATCTGTAAAAGGAGTAGAAGCAGAAATGGGAAATTAAATAAAAAGAAAAGCTAGCCAAATTGCTTAGAGGTAGAAAAGATACACTGTCATCTAGTAACAAACTGTTTCCCTTCAGTTATACTATTTTAAACAAGTTTTTATTAATCTCTTGAACAATAACATGGAAACACATGAATATAATTGAAACTATGCAAAGAAGTAGGATAAATATCCTGACTGGTTGCATAGGCACAATTCTGAGTTTATACATCTAACATTTGTTCTAGAGTAATGGCTGACAGGAGACAGCTTCATCAGAAATGTCTTTAAAACAATTTTTCATTTTGTTTTGTAATGTCCATGCAGCATATATTGTGTTAATTGTAAGACTGGTATCAGGAAGGATTTTTTTTTTTTCCTCTTAAATGTTTCACCTTCACGGAACTGAAACAATAAGTCTTTGACTATTTTCCACTGTGCAATTTCAGCTACCAATTACATATATAGTATTAAGTACATTCATTATTACTCAAATAAAAGCCATGTTTAAGAGCAGTTTCTACATGTATTATTTCAGGCAAAGATTAATTTTAAATAAAAAAACCTGCCCTAGGTTAAGATTTCCTTTGTAAGTCAATGCTGATATAAATTTGACTCATTTTTTCCCCTTGTACATATAACCAGGTGTAATGTGGGCTTAATGAGGAAATAGAAAATGTATGAGAACTGTTATTAATCATAGTTTTATTATTACTGCAATTATATTTTTTTTAAAAAGAAAAGTCTGCTCATGAATTTCAGGTGATACAGAATTCTCCCCAGACTTCTTCATTCACTGCTTGATTTACTGGACAAATATCTCTGCCCTGCTGTGCAGGAAATATATCACTCTTCCACAACAATCTAGGCAGTGGGTGACAAAAGAATATTATAAGGTCCTTCCAGAGCTAAAAAAAAAAAATGAAACTCTAGGCAAGACTGATTGATATTATTTAATATTGAATCACTTGAAGCATATCAGTGCTACATCAGGGTAAAGCCCAAAACCACGTGTACCACACATTCCATTATATTTGGAAGTGTCAGTGTCCAACTCTGCAAAGAGAACGAATGCAAGGAGAGTATCTCCTGGTTGCAGAGAGGGAGTCTGGTGGGTGTTCCCTTGTGGTGGGTGGTCTAGTGATGGAGTGAGCAAGAGCATAGACTTGGTAGATAGACCGCCTGGGTTTGAATCCTGGCTCAACTACTGTGACCTTTGGTAAATTATAGATATTTCATCATTGTGTGCTCTATTTCCCTCCTAAGATCCTAAGAAGGTTGTGAGGAGAAATAAGTGATTTAGTAAGTGCTGAAAACCCTGAGTAGGTCAGAGAGGACTTTCAGTAAATAGTACACATTGAATGAACTGATAAAGTTCAATATATGCTAATGAAGGTCTTCTTCTTGCAGGCCATTGGACTTTGGGCTTAGATGCTACTGCCTACATGGGTCTTTAATATGGCTGACGGGAAATTACCTGGTAATTTTTAAAAAACTGGATTCAATAACCATTTTATTTGCCAACCAGATTATGTCCTGTATGCTCCCTTTCCCTGTTTAGTCAATAGTAAATTGAAAACATATACTTATGCTACATTAAATGCTAGTGATGTGAAGAGGTAGAAGATATCATCTCCACCTTGGAGGGCCTTAAATGGTACTATAGGAGATAGGACACACACAACAAAAAATTACAAAAAGGTGGCATGTGTCAAATGTCAACTATATGGCATAGAAAGAAAACTTTTGTATGGGTACTGGCATAGTAATTCAATTATTTCCCCTTGAGTTCATGCTCTATTTCAAATTTGTATTGCTACTCAAGACTTGATGTTTATTTTAATTCATCTATTTCGGCTCCAAAATAGAATATTTCTCTTTTTGTTTTGCTGTCATATTGTTTTGTTTAATATTCCTAAAAGAGTTTCAAAGCAAATTGAGTGCTGGGTCCATATATTAAATTTATTTTTGTAGCCCTAGTTCACTTTTCACAGGATGTTACAACGTATTGGTGCTAAATATATCTATATCTATCTATACATCTATATCTATATCTGTATCTGTATCTAAATCCAATACAGGAACCTAAAATTAATCCACACACCAAAATCTGAATGAGACAAATCTCTTTTCCATTTAACCTTTACATAGATTGTTAAATTCACTTTTGTTGGTCAAATAAGTTTGTAAATATGATATATAGGTTTGCTCACTTATAGTTTGCATTGGATGTGGAGACAGGCTGTAAGCAGGCAGGGTTGTTATACCCTAAGGCTTAGTTTTAAGACTAAGCCTCTCCCACCCTAAATGACTTTGTATCAGAAACTTCCTTGTTTGTATATTGTTTTAGAGGTTTTGATTTCTACACTATAAAATGGGGCAGACCGGGAGCTTGCTCTTTCTCGGTTCCTGAGATAAGCATTAGAGGAGAGAGCAGAGAAAGGCCACATGGAGGAGAGGAGAAACAGCCAAGATGGTGGAGTGCTGAAGGAGAAGCCAGTTTGTGCAGAAAGAAGGAGATGGGGAACAGAAGTGAATAAGGCTGGTGAAGTAGAAAACTTTGATTCTAGGAAACTCGGATAAGTCAGTGGCTTTGGGAGCCCTGAATGGAAAGGGAAGTGTTTTCCCACTGTGTGTATTTCTTGCCCGCCAGGTGCAAGCTAGGACAAAGATGATGGCCCACCAGTTCTTGGCTCCATTGTTTCATTACCATCTGTCCGAATCAAATGTGAACCTGCATGGGCCAGGCAGCTGTGATGGTGGCTGTGGCTACTGGCTTTACAACTTTGCATATCTACAGCTGGAGGAGGATGTAGACAACTGATAGAGGAAATGGAAGAGAGCAACTGGAATCATAAAGGATTTACAGAACAGGTTTTATAAAATAAAGGTATTTGTATTATTTAGACATAAGAAAATAATCTAATGAGTAAATGTCACTTTATAGGGATTGCCTGCAGATCATTTCCACAGAAAGAGGAATACAGGTTACTGGCCTTGAAGTGCATCTAATACAGGAGAGGACGTGAGAACTAGACAAACCAACTGAAGTCAAACAACGTTAAGTCAAGTCAAGGGCCTGCTTCCTGCTGCCTGACGCGAAACTCGGAACTCGGCTAACCAGGGGTGCAAGCAGATCCCAAAAGAACTTCCAGACAAAGAAAATTACTGCAAAGATTGATCAATGGCTACTCATCTATCCTTTATCGTCTACCCATACCATAAAGGGAAAACACTAGGCCATGAAATGTACCCTGTAAAGGTTAAAGTTAATCCCAGCCTTTTCAATCTCTCATTTCCCCATACCAGCAATTTTCCCTGAACTACAAATAGATATAAGCTCAGCCTGAGTGATGGTTGGGGTCTCTCTTCCTTCTCTCATGAGGAGAATCCTCTACTTTGTGCAATGGCTTTTCTTTCTTGTCCGCTCTACTCAATAAAACCTGCTTTTCCACTTTAACCTCTTGTCTGGCTCAATTCTTTCCTGCTCAGCCCAAGAACACTCTTGGCTTCTGGGCAGAAGTCCCTGTCCCCACCCCACCCCCATCCCCAGACAGCACCTCCAGAATTATGTAAATGAGAGATTGGAAAAATGGAAAGAACTGCAAAGCAGTGTTACCTAAACGGTAGTCTGTGGGCAGGCAGCATCAGCACAGCCTAAGAACGAGTCCAAATTGCAAATTTCTAATCCTCATCTGGGATCTACATGAATCAATGTGGGTGGGACTCCACAGTCTTAACAAGCCGTCCAAGTAACTGACACAAGCTCAGATTTTTTTTTTTTTTTGTATTTTTCTGAAGCTGGAAATGGGGAGGCAGTCAGACAGACTCCCGCATGCGCCCAACCGGGATCCACCCGGCATGCCCACCAGGGGGCGATGCTCTGCCCCTCCGGGGCGTCGCTCTGTCCCAACCAGAGCCACTCGAGCGCCTGAGGCAGAGGCCAAGGAGCCATCCCCAGCGCCCGGGCCATCTTTTGCTCCAATGGAGCCTTGGCTGCGGGAGGGGAAGAGAGAGACAGAGAGGAAGGAGAGGGGGAGGGGTGGAGAAGCAGATGGGCGCTTCTCCTGTGTGCCCTGGCCGGGAATCGAACCGGGGACTTCCGCACGCCAGGCCAACGCTCTACCACTGAGCCAACCGGCCAGGGCCAAGCTCAAATTTTTTAAGCATTGCTATGAAAGGTTTTTTGTAGGGAAGGACGTACTCAAATACTCATCAGAAAATGTAGGCCTTTATCTTTTTCAAGATTGCTAATCAGAATAGCAATCTGACTCACTATGGCCAGACCCCAACTGGTAATGCATCCCATTGACTGCAAATGTTGCATGCCAAGTCCATTAGACTTCCCAGGCACCCCAGCCTGCCTGTCGGGTCACCTAACCCCCTCCCCACATTGAGCAGCTCAGCCTGGGGAATGCTGAGCACTCACTTGGCACACTCACTGCCCAACAAGACTGTCAGCAAATGGATATCAGGAAAAGTGAAAATACTGAAAAAAGGTTGTAGAGAGGAGAAAAAAATGACAGGGAGATGAAACAGCGACAGAAGTTGGAAAATAAGAATTAGAAGTAGAAACATGACAATATAAGAAGAAAGATCATATCTAAAGTCAGAGTTCAATGAGAAGAGAGAGAAAAGGAGTTTGGAAGTGAAATGTAAGGGTGTTGCTATAAAAGTGACATGAGTCAGCAAGTGAAAAGTGCTTGGCAAATGGTGAACACCACACAAGGCGAGGTATGACCCAGACTGCAATGAAGAAAAGGAATGCGGAAGAGCAAGAGGGAAGAAACCACATTAGCTAACCATGTTCCAGGGAAAATTAGTCGCAGCCCTTTCATTGGGCTCAGTAAGGCAATGAACCCAATGAACCAGGTGGCTTCTCCAGTCTTTCACAATTAATGGTTGCAATGTGGCTCGTATGTTATATGGCGCATACAAATAGACAGACACAATATAGTATGTGTATATATAATTAAAAAATATCTGTAGTAGATATTCCTTTTTTATTTTTCAAGTTGCATAGGTACTTTTATTGGTATATCTAGGCCATTTGTTTCCAAAAGTCATCTTTAAGTTACATTAAGAATAATTTTTAAAATGAATATTTATAGCGTAGCATTGCTACTAACAAATTCTTGTCTTAAAATGTAACATACTGGCCCTGGCCGGTTGGCTCAGCGGTAGAGCGTCGGCCTGGCATGCAGGGGACCCGGGTTCGATTCCCGGCCAGGGCACATAGGAGAAGTGCCCATTTGCTTCTCCACCCCCCCCCCCCCCCCCCCCGCTTCCTCTCTGTCTCTCTCTTCCCCTCGCCAAGGCTCCATTGGAGCAAAGATGGCCCGGGCACTGGGGATGGCTCCTTGGCCTCTGCCCCAGGCGCTAGAGTGGCTCTGGTAGGGGCGGAGCGACGCCCCGGAGGGGCAGAGCATCGCCCCCTGGTGGGCAGAGCATCGCCCCTGGTGGGCGTGCCGGGTGGATCCCGGTCGGGCACATGCGGGAGTCTGTCTGACTGTCTCTCCCCATTTCCAGCTTCAGAAAAAAAAAAAAAAAATGTAACATACTTCAAATTGGACAAAAGCTCATAAAAATAGAAAACTCCTGCTTTGGCTGACTTAGCACACCTGAACAAATGGGGTGCCTTCTCACGACTTCCTTTAACATGCTGAGCTTGGTTTCAGAATTCATTACAGATCAGACTTCCAGCAGAATTTCCTGTTGTTTGGCTAAATTACTATTGGTAAATTATACAGAAAAATAGAACAAATCAATCGATTATAGTCTGGAAAGAACTAAATGAAAACACAAGAAGGAAAATGTATCTATTAGAACATACCTAAAGAAACAACAGATGATCAGACTAAATCTCAGAACATACCAGTGAAATTCAACTGTCTCACTGGCCAAGTTGGTAATAACTGGCTCCTAGCAACCGGCACGAGATAGGTGTGCTCAAAGCAACTGGAGACACATTTACAGCTCCTTTCTTGGTGAAGTTACCAGATGGCCCCAAGGAAATAATATGATTTTTCTCCAATTTTACTTATCCAGAAAATAAAACTCTTATATTTTAATGTATTATTATAGCTTTCATAATTTTATCTTTATTGAGCACACCTAGAAAATGCTATACAAAGAAAATCCCAGCCCTGTTCTATCCAGTCAGGGTACATACAGGAACATATCACTGTTCCTGCCTCCTTCTTGCTCTCTCCCTCTCTCTCCCTAAAGTCAATAAAATAAACATGAAAAAAATTAAAAAGAAAATCCCCACCTTTTACGAATCAATGTAAGCATTAACTCATTCAAAGATGTTCAAAGACGTGCTTTGTGGGGTTCCCCTAATACTGGTAGGAAAGATTAAGATCTAATTACTCTACTACTGTGAGTTTATCAGGAAGAATGCCCAACCATACCATTTGTTTTCAATAAAATTTCAGCAGTGGCCCTGGCCGGTTGGCTCAGCGGTAGAGCGTCGGCCTGGCGTGCAGGGGACCCGGGTTCGATTCCTGGCCAGGGCACATAGGAGAAGCGCCCATTTGCTTCTCTACCCCCACCCCTCCTTCCTCTCTGTCTCTCTCTTCCCCTCCCGCAGCCAAGGCTCCATTGGAGCAAAGATGGCCTGGGCGCTGGGGATGGCTCCTTGGCCTCTGCCCCAGGCGCTAGAGTGGTTCTGGTCGCGGCAGAGCGACGCCCCGGAGGGGCAAAGCATTGCCCCCTGGTGGGCAGAGCATCGCCCCTGGTGGGTGTGCCGGGTGGATCCCCGTCGGGCGCATGCGGGAGTCTGTCTGTCTCTCCCTGTTTCCAGCTCCAGAAAAATACAAAAAATAAATAAATAAATAAATAAAATTTCAGCAGTGTGTGTGTGTGTGTGTGTGTGTGTGTATAGCGAGGCAGGTGGTGGTTGGGTGGTGATATTGCTGATCAGAAGGTAAGCCATATGGTAGCTGCATGCTTCTCTGGTTAACAAAATAAAAAATTCACTTCTAGGTCTACATGTTTGCTAGGGTTCAGATCTCAGGTATGGATTCCAAGATTATCCAAATACTGACAATGGCCCTACTATTTTCAAATTACTCTTAAGTAATGTTTAAATTCAACACTCCATGCTGCTTAAGGTTCTATCCTGGATCCTGAGTGATCTTATCCAATGACTTTAATTACTATGTCTGCACTGATGACTCTCAAATTTATCTTTCTGGCAGATATTTATTGAGCATCTACTATGGCTTACCTCCTGTGCTTGGTGGTCAGAAGGAAAAACTGTAAGGGTGGGATAGAGGAAGAATAAAACATACTCCCTATCCTTCAAGGAGTTGATAGAGCCAAGAAGTCAATTCAACAACTTTAATACAAGAGATGCACATGCCAAAAAAGAGTAAAAAGAATTAGGTGTCTGAAAAGTTTACTATGTATGAGTCATTGGGACCTATGGGGAAAACAGCTGTGTTAGGCTTGCTCGCTGGTTTACGGGCTGCACGCACTTTGTGCAATTAGTGCGTGCGCATGCGCATGTGACAGCACTACTGTAAGGATGTAAGTGCTTCCCCTCAGAGGCAATGAAATCAGATTGGGTCCACCACAGTGAGGTGCGGTTTGTTTCCTGATCCCTTGCCTTCTACTGAAAAGAGCAGGTTTTCCTTTGTTTTTTTCCATTCTTCTCTTAGCCTATCTTTGCCAGCCTCCAATAAATTAGAATGGCTCACTGTTTTCCAGCTCCACAGTTCCTTTACCCCAGGGGTTGGGAACCTATGGCTCGCGAGCCAGATGTGGCTCTTTTGATGACTGCATCTGGCTCAGACAAATCTTTAATAAATAAAAATAATAACATTAAAAATATAAAACATTCTTATGTATTACAATCCATTCATTTCCTACCACTCATGTTCATGGTTGCGGGTGGCTGGAGCCAATCACAGCAGTCCTCCGGGATAACACCAAATTTTTATTGGATAATGCCTAATGTACACAGGTCGATGTATGGCTCTCACGGAATTACATTTTAAAATATGTGGCGTTCATGGCTCTCTCAGCCAAAATGGTTCCCGATCCCTGTTTTACCGTCTGCCTGAATTCAATGCGAATCAGCATGGCCACAACCACCAGCCTTACAGGACCCATTAAGAATTTCTTTTTTGGAGGGGTAGTAAACAAGGGAATAACAGTCTATCAGAGCTGGTTTCAGAAAAACTAGTGTATTATTTTTAATGACAGATTTAGAAAAACAAAGAACTGAAGTCAGGAAGAGCAATTATGATGCTCTTATAGGAGTTTGGGTCTGTATTTCCCAAACTTATGCTCTATGGAATAGAGTTCCTCTTAAGGAACTATAAGTTGATATACCGTTGGAAAAATGTTTTCATAGTAAAATAAACTTGGAAAATTCCATATATTATCTATTGCCTTTAAAAAAAGATATTTATAATATATTTTAGCCAATTAAAGGTTTGGAATAAAAGTAGGTTCTTAACTTCATATGATCTATTGCCAAAACTCATTTGCTCCTTAAGAATTATTTGTTTGCTTGTTTGTTTATCATACTTTCTATGAACCTATAGGAGACTGCTTGATAGCAGACAGAAATGCTTGTCTAAGTAAAAGCACATATTAGCATGGTGGCAGTGGAAGTAATTAAAAGGAAATATTTAAAATCTTTGTGGGAGACATCAGATTTGTGACTCCTTGGATTTGGTGAAGATAGAAGAATTAAAGAAGACTGGGGTGTAAAACTTGGTAACTAGGAAAAGGGTAGTACCATGACATGAATAGGTGGAGCTGTTGCTATCTTTGGAAAGGAGATGGAAGGTTTATTTCCGAAATGGGAGGAAGGAGAACAGGGTGGGTACAGATGCAGAATTGTAAGGAGAAGATGAAACAAATTTGAGTAAGTTTTTCTTGAAAGATATGAAGAGTCTGAGAAAATAAGACCATGACATTATGGCATATTATCGAGTGGACTTGGGTCAAAATAGGGTGAAGCTATTGCAGGTTAAAGACCATTGGCTTAGCCATGCAGGACAGGCTAAGGGAAGGCTGAGTGGTTTTGCCTGAGTGGTTTTGAGAAGAGCAGAAAGAGTGTTTGGACAGTTACCGGTGGGAATGCAGCTGGGAGCCAACTAGGGATGACTACAAGTACATCAATCATGGAAGTGCAATGGGCATTTGTACAGGGTGATTTCTTGGTTTTGCAGGACTGTTGTGTACATTGTAGTAAGTTTAGCATCACTGGTTGCTGTTCACTCAATGCCTGTACTGCTTCCTGTTATTGTGATAACCCAAAATCACCCCCACTCATTTCTAAATGCCTGGGGTTGAGAATCACTTAGCTGACATTAGATGGGTTGACTTTACAGCAGAATCCAATCACACTGACATATGTCCTTCCCCAGTAACACTTAGGAACCTAAGATCAGCGTTCCATAGTATTAAAAGATTTGAAAGGAGACAATAGAGGAATGTGCCTAGATCTCCACCACAATTATTGAGAATACAGTATATCATCCCAATCTATCTCAATAGATCTGTTTCTAGTAAGAGCAGTTGCTAAACACATATAGCATTTTAGAGCCAAATACAGTTGCACAGGAGATTAACTATTGCCAAATGTTATAGGCTATGTGTGTCAAAACCCTGATCCAAAACCTGGTTTTATAAGCCTGGCCCTTTGCACATGATGTGGGGGGAGGGAGGGACCAGAGTAAAAATTCTGGAAGGAGGCTAAAGTAAATCAGAGGACTTCGCCTCAAAGAGAGCCCCTGCTGAGGGCTCCAGGCAGAGTCCTGCTATCCCACACAAACATGGTTTTGGAGGTTTGAGAATACAGCTGATGATTCACCCCAAAAAGCTCAATGATGGAAATACTAACATAGTGGCAGAGCTGTCTATGGAAGACTTGTGTATCTGTCTGAGCAGAGAAAAGGTCTAAGTTAAATATAGCCTCTCATTGCAATAAACTTAAAGGAACTGATACTTAGGACAATCTCAGAGCCAGACCTCAGCTTCTGATTATCTGTCTTATGTTCCTTAAGAAATTCTCAATATGCTTTACTAACTCATCTGATCATGACCTCAGCCTTACCTAAGCCTGTCCTGCATGGCTAATCCAATGGGCTTCCACCTGCAATAGCTTCACCCTATTTTGACCCAGGTCCACTCGATAAAGCCTTGTCCCAGTGATTCTTGAGTTGCAACCCCAACATATTTCAAACACTCCTCCCACTCAAAACACTGATAGTGATCTGTCTGGTATTGGTCCCTACCTGTCTTCCCCAAACACTTGCACAAACCTAACTGCAGTGCCCTGCTTTCTAATTTTTATCAAAGTGTAGTAGCACTTTCCACTTCAAGCTAGTCACCTGACCTTTCCAAACTTCTAAAATAGGTCAAAGCCAGATCTGGCTGGGTAGCTCATTTGGTTACAGTGTCATCCCCAACATTAGGGTTGCAGATTCGATCTCAGGTCAGGGCACATATAGGAATACATAAATAAGTTGAACAACAACTTGATGCTTTTCTTTCTCTTTCTCCCCCTTCTTCTTATTCTCTCTTTCTAGTCAATAAATTAAAAAATAAAATAAAATAAATAGGTCAAGGCATTTCAAAAGATCCACCTATAGTATGAAAAGTGCCAAACGGCTTTATTTTGGGGTGAAACAATGCCAAAAATAATATAGAACCTCACTGTTGCTGTTAGTCAGGCATAAAACACTAATGAACTAAAACAGATAAAACTGGCAATGTGCGATGTGTTTTAAATAGGTTCTTAAGACCATATTCCAAAATCAAAGACTACAGAAATGATTATTTATATAGAAGTAGTAGCATCTCTTATACCACCATTATCTTTGAATATTCTGATTGTTAATTTTGGATGGTAAATAAATTCATCTAATTATTTATCTCAGTCCTCTAGTCTTAAATTGTTAAGATATATGAATTTCTAAAAGTCAGCTTTCAGAAAATAAATAGAAGCTTAAAATAATGAAATAGTCATCTGATTAAAAGAAAAATTGTTTAATTTATTTTTCATTGAAAAGTCATCTTAAAAACATATACCATAATTATATAAAAACACATATATAATTTAGTTTTAAAATGTATAAATTATCTTACTTGAATGTATTTCATCTACTCTTTAAAAACTTTAAGAAAATTAGACTACATTTCACTTTGAGAAAGCAGCCAAGCAAGACTTACATTTTATTAATACTTTTTTTCTCTGACATATGATGAAGCTGTGTTAAGATTCTGACAGTGAGGCAACACCTAAAAGGCCAATATACTATTTCTATAAAGTTTTTCCATGTCACACAATTCTCTCCTATCTCCTAAGTTCAGTGTTTGGCCCATCCAATTTTGTTTGTGGTAAAGGACCTCACATTGACTTCTGGATGCTCCAAATCTCGTCACATTAGCGTTCAAAGAGCATCAGTTTAGCAAGACCACCAGTTCATTTTGAAGGATAGCAATCATGTCTTCTGCTTTTTTTTATCTCACATAATGCAGAGAAAAGATAACAGTCTTAGAATCAGAATAAAAGCTATTGATCTTCGGCCCTGGCCACTTGGCTCAGTGGTAGAGCCTCGGCCCAGTGTGCAGAAATACTGGGTTTGATTCCCAGCCAGGGCACACAGGAGAAGCACCCATCTGCTTCTCCACCCTTCCCCCTCTCCTTTATTTCCATCTCTCTCTTCCCCTCCCGCAGCCAAGGCTCCATTGGAGCAAAGTTGGCCCGGGTGCTGAGGATGGCTCCATGGCCTCCACCTCAGGCGCTAGAATGGCTCTGGTTGAAACAAAGCATCGCCCCCTGGTGGGCATGCCGGTGGATCCCAGTCAGTCACATGTGGGAGTCTGTCTGTCTGCCTCCCGGCTTCTCACATAGAAAAAATACAAAAATAAAACAAAACAAAAACAAAAAACAAAATCTATTGATCTTGTAGTTCAAAATCAACATGCTCAACTATTATAAACCTCGAATATAAGTATGGTAATTCAATCACTTAAGTTGAGCCATACCTTATCACTGAATTTTCTTCAGGTTGTTCTTTATGCAGAATATGTTGGAAATAATCTTCTATGGCTTGAGCAGTTAGAAATTTTTTTAAGTATGGGTAGTAGAGAGGGTGCCGTGCTATGATGCCTATTGTATACAAAACATCATGTTATTAAGCACATATGCTGAAGATCGATCAAAATGACTCCTTAATTTGAAGTAACTTAATCTGATTCTCTGAGGATGTTGTGTTACAGGTAGGGATAGGGGAGAGATTTGAAGGGAGACCGTGGACAAACTGTGGCCATCATAGTGAATCTTGTAGTGGTGAATATCATTCTCCCTGCTTTGACAATTTAGGGTTGCCAGATTCAGATATATCTAATTTAGGACCTACCTAACCATTGCATGGGACATACTTATACTAAAAATTATTCATTATTTATCTGAAATTCAAATTTAACAAGGTATTTCTTATTTTGTTTGCCAACTCTAATTATTTCAAAGGGTATTATGGAATTCTAAGAAAATTTATTTTTATCCTTTCAATTTTTAAAACTAAGCAGATGCTATATGGCTACAACTTGAGAAGAGAGGATGGAAGATTGATGCAAAATCAAATGAAAAATATGAAAGTATTAATTTCAAAAGACTAAGTTTTAGAGGTCAAGGACTCTGACAATCATGTTCACTGCTCTATTTTGCCCACAGCTGATGTTCTAGGGAAGCAATTTTCAACCAATATGCCATGGCACACTAGTGTGCCCCAAGAATTTTTAAAACATGACTATTTAGCTAGGGAGCATCCCTTAGACTGTCAAATAAAAAAAAATGACAACAGCAAACACAATAGTCATCTGGTGTGAATGCTTTGTCTTGAACCTTAAATATATAGGTCATATAATAGAGTTTCATTTTATTGGCCACATTGCATATAAGGTTGTGTTTGATTGCATAATTCTTGGTACCAAAAAGCCTTACACACAAGTAAAGGGTCCTGCTGGACCTCTGGTGGTGTAGTGGATAAAGTATCGACCTGGAACACTGAGGTTGCTGGTTCAAAACCCTGGACCTGCCTGGTCAAGGCACATATGGGAGTTGCTGCTTCCTGCTCCCCCCCCCCCCTCCATTTGTCTCTCTCTCTCTCTCCTCTCTAAAAGTAATAAAAATAAAATCTTTAAAAAAAATTAAAAAGTCCTGATTTTTAAAAAAAGTCACTTTGGAGTAAAATGGGTAAGTAGTTACAATTATTATTATTTTGTAAATCAATCAAAATTATACTTATTTTCTTTTTGTTAGATCAGCAAAAAACATTTTTTAGTGTACCACAGAATATTAATAATTAGTTTATGCGTGTCATGAGATAAAAAGGGTTGAAAATCGCTGTTCTAGGGAATGTTTGGAAACAAAAGATTGGCTAACCCGCTTCTTTTAGTCATCTCGGCTCCAACAGCTCAATGAGATACAGCAGGTAATAGTGAGGATGAAGTACACAGACCGCTTATGGCCATGAGCCACACAGCCTTCTGAGACAGAGGAAGTGTCAATGCAGTCATTGTTTGTAAGATTTCAGACACAGGCACCGGTAGTGTTTGTACAACTATATTCTGTTCAGTTTATAAACTCACTAGACAATGGACATTTAAGGCCACTCTGGGTTTTACCTATTATTTTTACTAAAGAACAAAGACATTTATAGTCCACTTAAAGACATTTACTAAACGATAGTCTGGTTAATCTTGGGATTTCAGTAAAGAGATAAATAAATGGCATTCTATGGTGTTAAAAGGGTGAAAGAATCAGGGAAGTGATTCTAAGGAGAAAAGGAAAAGACCTGGCAGTTTCTGGGGAGTAAACAAAGAAGAAGGGAGTTTAAAGAGATGAAGAGATAGTCTTTAAAAATATATAAATAAAGGAAATACGTATGAGTAATGAAAAGTAGAAATGTGGTGATGTGGTGATAATAAAGTATTGTACTATTTAGACACCATTAGGGAAAAGAAGATTAAAAGGGAGCTCTTGGCAAAAGGCCAATTCATACAATAAGTACATTATAATACTATGAGAAAGGAGTGGGTTTTCTGTCTCCAAGTATGTTTAAAATGTGTATCTTTTCACAAAAATGTATTATTGACTGGCACCGTTGATTTTGAAGCACACATTTTTGTTTGTGATGTCAGTAAGAAAATGGGTGTACCTGCATAATTGCTATGTAGTACTTGGACAACTTGATATACCTTAACCAGCACAGTAAACAAAAAATTTCATTGTTTGAATCCAAATGAAAACTTATTAAATGACTGACGTCAATTCTACAGGTGTGGAAAATGGTTTTTTATTAGCAAAAGCATACCTATATTTGCAGAATTGCCTTTGTCCCCGCTTCTTGTATAGGCTAAATCTTCTAAGCGATATGTCAGTGAGCCAGTTGGTAGATCTACCAATGGAAGAAAATCGAAGAGATATATAAAAAAATTAAAAGATGGTCATATGGAATGTGGTTATTCTAACATGGAAGTTACACAGAGCAGCTTAGTTGGACACAATGAGATCATCCCTTTTTGGAAGGCTCAGCACTCTGAGTCAGATATATGTTTCTTTAGACTTCTGAAAACACTAAACATTTATGAGGTGTACATAATGTATGTGTTCTGCTTAAAAGTTACAATTTTAATGTAAAACTAACAATAAAATGAGAGTCGGTAACAATGTTGAGACATTTGTACCACTCTAAATGGGTATACCTGCATAATTGCTAGAAAGTTAAAGATCTATAATATTATTTAACAAATGGGAAAAAACATTTCAGATTTTTTTCTCTTTACAATGATTTTGTGGGTATAATAGTTTTTTAAACTCTAAATCCCTATCTCATCTCCATGGAGAACCAAAACTTTACAGATGCTTACTGTAAGATTGTTTAGTATTTAATAAAATGCAGGGGGCCATGCAATAATTACCAGTTTACCAAGATAAAGGTAAAGAATATGCAAAACCAGTAAGACCTCCTTAAAATGAATTAGAACAAGTGGGAAAAAATCCTCAATTGTAAAATATCTTCAAAGCAAATTTTGTAAGCATACAGTAATTAAAATTAGGCTAAGAAGCACATGGACAATTATAGCATAAACCCTTTGAATACATAAGCAGTCCTCACTTTGCACTTCCAGTATGCACACATTTCTGTTACCAAGATTTAGTGAACACCAGTCCCCTAACAACACGGTTCCAGTTTCAGTTACCATGATATATGGACTGGATGTGATTGTATAGTTATTATTCCATTCACGCACACATGGCAGAGTGTATAGCTGTGTTACCTCCTTGGTTTCCCAGTGATAAACCCACATGATATTTTACAAAAGTTGACTGTTGAAAGAGAGAATTGGCCAAGAAAGAGAAAGTGTAGCAAAGAAACAATAAGTGGTTAATAGGAGAAGTGAAATTATAAATGGAATTATAGATGAAAGGACCCATCATAGGAATTTTGACACCTGAAAGACTCTAGATATGCAGACTTTAGAGGAAATTAGTTAGGGCAAAATTTCTTTTAAAATTAATGTATTAGGGGTACACTGGTTAATAAAATTATATAGGCTTCAGGTGTACAACTATATAATACATCATCTTTATAATTTATTGTGTGTTCACCACCCCAAGTCAAGTCTCTTTTAATCAGTTTATCCCCCTTTACACTCTCTACCTCCCCGGAACGAACCCCCTTCTCATCTGGTAATCACCACACTATTGTCTGTGTCTATTAGAGTTTTTTGTTTGTTTTTGCTTAATCTCTTCACCTTTTTTGCTCAGCCCCTCAATTCCCCTCCTCTCTGAAAGCTGTCAGTTTGTTCTCTATATGGATATTCCTATTTTGTTTGTTAGTTTATTTTGTTTATTAGATTACACATATGAGTAAAGGCAAACTTATCAGCACAAATGAGGAAAGAAATTATAATTGAAAGGATGAAGATATTTCTGAGGAAATGACGCCTAAAAGAAAATCTTCATGTAAGGAATTCTTGAAGGTATTTCCCAATAGAAAGAGCAAAAGGTAAAATGTTGGAAGCTGACTGAAACATACAAATGAATATGACATATCAGAGTAGACCTGTGGGTTTCTTTCAGTTTCCGAAGGCTGAATCTCTAGAAGGCTGAGAGCTTTCCAAAGCTTTTTTCAAACGTTCCTTTCATGATTATTTTCCATAACAATGATTGCCTTTGCTGTACATTTCCTACCTTCATTAGAGTGTTATAGGATAAATCATTGCTCTGACAGTGCATCTCTCTGAATCCACCCTAAAATCTAGCCTTCCACTTGTTGCAGGGCTATCCTTAATTTATGCAACAATAACCATTATATTTGTCGGGATCCTCACATCAACAAAGAGATGAGAGACCAATTGACTCTCAGGGTCATCATTTTCCCACATAAATGTCAAGTCTATGCAGTATCTTTGATGAACCAAACTCCCAGCTGTCCTGTTTACCATCCTCAGGTGTGGCCATGCCCTGGCTTCAGATAAATGACACTAGTACTTCCTGCCAAAGTGTCCTACATTCTTGCTGTATCTTCTTTACAGTTACTAAAAATACACCAGAAGAAAAATAATGAAAAATGGAAAGAATAACTGCTTTGGCAGAACGTATCAGATACAGAATTTGAACATACCATTTAGGTTATCCTCTATCTTGGGTAAATTTGGTGAAGCCAATGTGTCCACTGTAAAGGTGAGATCTTCGTGGAAGGTTTCAGTATGTTCTCCATTAATCAGGTGGATATCAACCTGAAAAAAAAATTTAAGCCAGGAAATAAGAAAAAAAGAGTTTATGAAAAAGAAGGTACTTACAATGTAGTTTAATGGGAATACTAATAGGTCAGTTCTTTACTTTTACCCTAGAAGTTCTATTTCTGAAACTAATTCTAGTTTTTGAAAAAGTTCTGCTTATAGGGAACAACATGAAATATACTGCTTTGTCAGTTCTGTCAGTGAAAAAAGAAAAAGTAGAAACTTCTCTTCTGCTTCTGGGTGAGTATTTTGCTTCTGGGCGAGTATTCTGCTCCCAAGAGTTCTGCCTCTACTTGCTGATGGTGAGGAGAGACAACGATCTCTGATAGTCTGATGCAGACTATATTGAAGAAGCACTAACAAGTATGGCCCTGAGGTTGACACTAGAATCAAAGGTTCTTTGTTTCTTGTAGATTAATGACTGATGGTTGCCTCATCAGTACAATTTCCCTGAAAAAGCATTTCCAACCTCCTCACCCAGTTCTCCCAGAATGTAATCAGGTCTGAGGCATACCTCTCAAGTGCCAGAGCCTCACAATAAAACTTTGTGTCCATAAACAATGTGTCAGCCTCATCTTTTTATCAGGGTGTGGTGAACCTGGCTCACGTACCATTGTACTGCCAAGTCACACTGTGGCAGACACTCTGAATAACATGTCTGAAATTTACTTACATGCATGTATTCGCTTATATGAGTGTATAAGGGTGGGGCCACGCCTTTTTCTTCTTTTTGTCTTAATGCCTAGAACAGTCAGTGCTCACAATCTACAAGCTCTCAATAAATACTGTACTAAACAGTATGAGTTTTAGTTATTTTTTGTTTTCCAAGGTGACCCTTGCAATTATGTTTGATCTTCGTGACCAATGCAGGGGCTATGAGAATTGGAACTATGCTGTATAGAGTAGGCAGGCAATAAGATCAGTTGAAATGGTATTCTGTGTTTACTCATGGATTATTATTTTTAATCTGCAAGCTGTTCCATCTATACAATGGGCAACCTCATTCTCCTTCCATCCTGTCTAGCCTGCTTAAAACTGCTGCTCAGTTTTTCTTGCTTAAGGTTACCAAGACAAAAGCAACTGACTGAACTGTGCCACTGTTAATTCAAACTACAGAGGGTTCATAGCTTGTTCACGCTCCTTGCCATTGCGAGTTCTGGGTAAAACTCTGGCAATAACAGGCTTCGACGGTTTTAGATGGTAATCTGGCAAAAGGATATGGCCATACTGAATGCTATCACCAGTTTTACTTACCTACAGGTTCTTATCTAGGATATGTTCCTTCCAAATTTTAAGAAATAACTGAGACAGAGGCATTTGAATATTTGTTCTGGTAAGCTATCTTTCTAATATTTCCAGATGGAGACTTTCATCAGCTGTTCATTATCTTATCACCCATCTCCCTACTGTTTATGACTTTGTAGTAGCAGATGAGGAGCTGATTAGGGGTCTTGGCATTTTTATTTATGAATGAAGAGGAGGCTTTTTGAAGCCAAATGAGTTGTAAATCCCTACTAAAATTAGCTTTAAACTTATGCCAGATACCAGCAGCCCTAAAAACTCCTTAACAATATGTTATGGCCCAAATTTCCAAATAACTATATGAAAAGTCAACAGATGGTATTGATTGGTGATACTACCCCCTCTCTTTCCATCATGGAGCACTTTCCTCATTTTCCATGACCAACAAGACTGGATCACCTCAAGTTTTAATAATAATATAGACAATTGAAAACTTGGCAGCCAAATGGCCAAAAATCAGGTTACCATAAATCCTACCAATGGAAAATATTATTTTGTGCTACTGTGTTTTCTCCAGCTCTAAGCAAAAGTCTTTTTACAATAGAGGACAATTCAGGAAGGTCGTAGTTCCTGAATTATAAGGGCAAGTCCAGAAACTCCTACACAGAGCATATTGTCTATAGCTTTTGACAAGGTGAAGTAATTCTAACAAGCTTACTTTTGGAAGGAGCAAGAGTCTCACATACTTCCATTTGGAATTAAAGAAAAAAAAAATAGAAAAAGAATGTATTCAGAGAGATAGCAGCTTAGAAATTTCCAGAATGAATGAAAGAACAAATTCTCTGATACATGAAACCCAATGAATTCCAAACCAGGTAAAAAGAAATGGACACCTAGACAGAACATGTTGAAATGGTAGAATGCCAAAGAAAAGAAAGAAGCCAGAAAAGAGACATTAACCACTGAAGGACTGCCAAACTGACACCTGATTTTTTCAGCAGTAATAGTGGGAATAATCAGTTTTATAACTTTCAGTCTGGAGAATGGCTCCACAGAGCCTCCACCTCAGGTACTCAAAATAGCTCAGTTGTGAACACTGTCCCAGATAGGCAGAGCATCGGTCCCAGACAGGGGTTGCCAGGTGGATCCTGGTCAGGGCATATGCAGCAGTCTGTCTCTCTACCTCCCCTCCTCTCACTTGGAAAAGAAGAAAAAAGTAAATAAATAAAAATAACTTGTAATCTGCATATATTCCTAGTAAAATTATCTTTCAAATTTAGGAAAGAAATAAGCTCATTTTTAAGACTTTATTTTTTGAGCAGTTTGATTTTCACAATAATATTGGGCAAAAAATACAGAGCTTCCATATACCCCTTATCCTCATACATGCTTACCTTCCTAACTATCAACATCCTGTACCAGAAAGGTACATTTGTTACAATCAATGAGCCAACACTGACACATCGTTATCACCAAAGTCCACAGTTTTTAAATTAGGTTTTACTCTTGTATATTCTATGGATTTTGATAACGTATAATGACATGAAAGGACCGTTATATTATCATATATAATAGTGTCACTGCCCTAAAAATCCTTTTGCTCCTAGTTATCCCTTCCTCTCCCTGACCCCTGGCAATCACTGTTGTTGTTGTTTTTAACTGTTTCCATAGTTTTCATTTTCTAGAATGTCATCTATAGTTGGAATCCATAAAGTATGTAATCATGAAACCTTTTCAGATCATCTCCTTTCATTTAGTAATAGTATTTAAGGTTCCTCCGAGTCTTTTCAGGACTTGATAGCTCATTTCTTTTTAGCACTGAATAATATTCCATTGTCTGGATGTACCAGTTTATCTGAATGGATAAATTGCCCAAGTTTGGACAATTATGAACAGAGTTGCCATAAATATCTGTGTGCAGGATTTTGTGTAGACATGTTTTGGATTCATCTGGGTAAGTACCAAGGAATGTGATTGTTGGATTGTATGGTAAAAGTATTTATTTAATTTTTGTAAGAAACTGCCATAGTGCCTTCCAAAGAAGCTGTAGCAATTTGCATTCTCACCAGCAATGAGTCAAAGTTCCTATTGCTCCACATTCTCACCAGTGTTTGGTGTTGTCATCACTGGTATGGTCAGCATTTGATGTTGAACATCTTTTCATATGCTCATTTGCCATCTATATATCTTCTTTGATGAGGTGTCTGTTTTATTTATTTATTTTTGACCATATTTTAATCAGGTTGTTTTCCTATCGCTGAGTTTTAAGAGTTCTTTGTATATTTATTTTTATTTTTTATAATTTTTTTAAATATCTTTTTTTTAAAGACTTTATTTATTCAATTTCTAGAGAAGACAGAGAGAGGCAGGGAGGGAGAGAGAAAGAGAGAGAGAGGAGCAGGAAGCATCAACTCCCATATGTGTCTTGAGCAGGCAAGCCCAGGGTTTCGAACTGGCGACTTCAGTGTTTCAGGTCGACATTTTATCCCATTGCACCACCACAGGCCAGGCTCTTTGTATATTTTAAATAATGGTTCTTTATACTCTGGTTTCTCTTCAGATAGTATAAATCTTTAGCCTTATAAATAATGGTTCTTTATTCAGATATGTCTTTTGCAAATATTTTCCTTTGCAAGTGGCTTGTCTTCTCATTCTCTGGACAGTGTCTTTCCCAGAGCAAAAATTTTTAATTTTACACTTGATCATAGCCAAAGGCCGAGAAGCAACAAAAACCTTTTAGTTTTAATGAAATACAGCTTATTGATTATCCTTTTCATCAGCTGTGCCTTTAGTGTTTTATCTAAAATGTCATCACCACACCCAAGGTCATTCGGGTTTTCTCTTATGTTATCTGCTAGGAGTTTTATAGTTTTGCATTTTACATGTGGATCTATGATCCATTTTGAATTAATTGTTGTGAAATGTCTGTATCTAGGTTGTGCGTGTGTATGGATGTGTGTGTTTGTGTGTGGACATCCAGTTGATCCAGCACTGTTTGTTGGAAAAAGACAATCCTTCTCCATTGTACTGCCTTTGCTCCTTTGTTAAAGATTAGATGACTATACAGGAGTTCTCAGGTTATGACGGTATTGACATACGACATTTCGAGTTTACAATGCTCAATCTCACAAAAACTTTAAAAAATTGAGACGTATTTCAGCTTACTCATTTTTTTGTCATTTTTTCTGTTATTATAGTAGTGTACAGTGCATTATATTTATGTCCTTTTCCTTTTTCTGTGGCTTAGTTGTGTTTTTATGTCCTAGATTATGATTTTATAACTGTGTTAGGATACTTAGGTTAGGGTGTGTTTCGAATTACACCAAAATTCGGGTTATGTCACTGTTGTAGGAACAGAACTATGTTGTAATCTGAGGACCCCCTGTATTTGCATGGGAATACTTCATGGCTCTCTATTCTGTTCCACTGATCTATTTTCCTATTCTTTCACTAATACCACACAGTCTTTTTTTTTGTTTTACTTTTTTTTTTAAGCGAGAGAGAGAGAGAGAGAGAGAGAGAGAGAGAGAAAGGAAGAGAGAAACAGGCAGGGACAAACAAGGACAGACAGGCTGGAAGGGAGAGATGAGAAGTATTAATTCTTCATTGCAACATCTTAGTTGTTCCTTGATTGCTTTCTCGTATGTGCCTTGACTGGGGGGGCTCCAGAAGAGTGAATGACCCCTTGCTCAAGTCAGTGACTCTGGACTCAAGCCAGTGACATTGGGCTTCAAGTCAGCGACCATGGTGTCATGTCTATGATCCCATGCTCAAGCTGGTGACCCCGTGCTCAAGCCGGATGAGCCTGCACTCAAGCCGGCAATCTCAGGATTTTGAACCTGGGTCCTCAGCATCCCAGGCCAATGCTCTATCCACTGCGCCACCACCTGGTCAGGCAACACTACACCATCTTGATTATTGTAGCTTTACAACAAATCTTTTCTATTTAATTTAATTTAATTTATTTACTTATTTATTTTAGATTTTATTTATTCATTTTAGAGAGAGGGGACAGAGAGAAAGAGAAATAGAGAGAGACAGAGAGAGAGAAGGGGGGAGGAGCAGAAAGCATCAACTCCCATATGTACTTTGACCAGGGAAGCCCAGGGTTTTGAACCAGCAACCTCAGCATTCCAGGTCGATGCTTTACCCACTGCGCCAGTGCAGGTCAGGCTACAATAAATCTTGAAGTGGGATAGTGTCAGTTTTCCAACTTTGTTCTTCTCTTACAATATTGTATTGGCTATTCCTTGACCTGTCTACAGAAACTTTAGAATCGGTTTGTTGACATCCAGAAAATAACTTGCTGGGATTTGAATTGCAATTGCATTGAATCTATAGATCAAGTTGAGAAAAACTCTCTCTTAATAATATTGAGATTTCCTGTCTGTAAATATAGACTATCTCGCTATTTATTTAGTTCTTTAATTTCTTTCACCAAAGTTTCATAGTTTTCCTCATATACATCTTTTGTGTGTGTGTGTGTGTGTGTGTGTATGTGTGTGTGTGTGTGTGACAGAGATGGAGAGGGACAGAGAGAGGGACAGATAGGGACAGACAGACATGAAGGGAGAGAGATGAGAAGCATCAGTTCTTCTTTGTGACACCTTAGTTGTCCATTGGTTGCTTTCTCATATGTGTCTTGACAGGGGGCTACAGCAGACTGAGTGACCCCTTGCTCAAACCAGCGACCTTGGGCTCAAGCTGGTGAGCCTTGCTCAGACCTGACGAGCCCACACTCAAGCCAAAAACTTCAGGGTTTCGAACCTGGGTCCTCAACATCCCAGTCCGATACTCTATACACTGCACTACCACCTGGTCATCTTGTACGTGTTTTGTTAGCTTTTTACCTATGTGTTTTCTTTTTTTGTATGCTCATGTAAATAGCTTTTTTTCCCCCAAATTCCACTTGTTTATTGTCAGTATATAGAAAACAAATGGCTTTTCTATTAGTCTTTTATCCTGCAACCTTGCTGCATTTGCTTATGCAGCTAAATAATTCATGAGTAAAAAGGGAACATAATAGAAGTTAGAAAATAAAATAAAAATAATGAAAACAAAATTTTATATCAGTCTCTCTTATGAACAGATACAGAAATCATAAAGAAAATATTCACAAACTAAATCAAGAAATGTACATCAAGATCAAGTTAGATTTATTTCAGGAATACAGGTAGCTTTAATGTTATCAAATCTATTACTCTAAGACTACCTTAACAGACTATGAAGAGAGAATACAATTATCTCAATATGTAAAACAATTATGAAGAAAATTATAAAACTGTACTAGAAATACATTAAAGAAATTCAGGTTGAACTACGGACTTAAATGTGAAAGAAAAACTATATAACTTTTAGAAGGAAATACATTACTGGCCTTTCTTTCATAGCATCAACTTCTTTATGTTTTCTACAGTCTATATTATTTAGTACTTAAACATAATAGCGTGCTTTTGAACTTTGTGTTAATATGTAAACTGCCTTGGGCCTTTTTAGAAGTGGGTGCGGTATAGTTTTATAAAAACTATACATTAATTATTAACTATAAGTGCTCAATTACATAAAGGAATTATTTTGGATCTCTCAGAAAACTTATATACACATTCCAACTAAGAATGGCCAAAAAGAAACTAAATTATACGATCTTGATAAATACATGACTCTGTTTTTTTCTCTGCCATTCCTAAGCTCTATGGCGAAGCAATATATTTGGGTTTCATGACTACCTCCTGGAAATATTTCTTCTGATTTTTCTTTCTTGTCAGATACCATCTCAAAAACCAAGAGCCCAAGGAGGTTTGTTAGAAGGCATTATAATCCAAAGGAGAAGTTGTTTTGCTTGACTCATATTAAGGATGAGGAGGGAAATGGCTATTGGGAAGGCAACCATCTGTGTTGGCTAACTAGTGCCATCATCAAATAATTGTTGGGTTTGGAGTCAAGCACATCATAGTTGGATTCCGCTGTCTGCCATTTCCTAGTTGGTGTGTGTGTGATCTTGGCAAACTCCCTTCTCCTCCCTGAGAACCAATTTCCTCATCTATAAAATGTGGATACTAAAACCTAACTTTTAGCATTAGTGTGAAGATGAAATAAAATAACATACATAATGTTGCCTTCTACAATGAACTTCATTTGTTCATTTAAAAATATTTTTGATATTATGATGTGCCCCGTATTGTGCTAGGAATATAGTGGTAAATAAGATACGATCTCTCCCTTCTGATAATTTATTAGCATTAAACATTAGTTTTATAAAACTTCATAATTTTGCTAACTAAAAATTCAGAAGCACTTTGATTACTTTGATAATCACTTTTTTAAAAAATTCATTGTTTTCAGGGGTACTTATGGCTCCTAAAGTTTTATGTTTAATGTGTGAAGGTTTAGAAACATTTATTTTTTTCTTTTGTTTTTTTCTTGCTTTATTTAAATTATCAAAGACCTTTATATTTTCAAGGATGTCATCCTGATTCCTAGACCAAAGATAATTGGCAAAGTACAATATCTTTAAAAGTGAACAACCAAGACAATACCTAATACAATTTTATAAAACTGAGAAAAAAATCCAGATGCAATAATGTGTAGTCCACCTATCTGAGTAGTTATCTACCTGGTCTAAAGTGAAGACAGATCCAGTTCATGGGGAGGGTTCATTTTCACATAATAGGGGCAAACAGATAATTAGGGTGACCCACTCCCCAACAGTGGACATTAACAGTTTTTTTCTTTTAATAAAATGAACAATATATCTCTCTAAAAAACTATTATCACACATTTGAAAATATAATTAAGATATTATAGTAGCAGATTAAGGAGTCTCTCTTACCTTAACTTTTTCTTTGGGATACAGGAAGAAAAATGGTTTTAAAACCGGAGATCTAGAATATAATACAAAAGAAGGAACAATAGACATTAGGTTTACATAGCAGAGGGCTCAGAAAAGAGGGAGGTGGGATTTCCAGACCTCTGCTCACGTGTCATGCCTACCTACCTCTACCTAGTTTTCTTATTTACCATATACATCAATCTATTGCTTGTTTGGGCTTACCAAGCAGCATTCACAGATTTCTTCATCTGGAAGTGCCCTTATTTATACACATAAAAACCAAGCATTAATGGGTCATTAAAAGTTGAAGGGAAAGTTGTTTTTCTAATACAACCTCTAGATTTTCACCAGTTCATTCCTTCATACAGTCTCCTGTAAGAATGAATGTGTGAACAGGTGTAGCAGCAAATCAATGTTTGTCTCTCCTTTCCTCTTTCTAAAGTCAATAACAAAAAGGCTTATACTTGAATGAGTGTGTGTGTGTGTTGCAGAGTAGGAGAGTGTCAGTAATAAAGAATGTAAATCGGTAAAATAGATAGTTCAGATAGTGATAAGTGCCCTGAACATTTGAACCAGGGTGAGGAGAAAGCGCAGAGATCTTGAGGTAGCCTGGAAAGGAGGCCGGTGCATGTGCTGGAGCAGAGTGGGCGCCTGGGAGAAGGCTGGGACTGGGGAACAGAGACTGGGCAGAGCCTGACAGACCACCTCTAGGACTTCAGTCCTACTCTAGGTGAGATGAAAGATTTGGAACAAAGCAAGGCTGTCATCTGGCTTAGCGTTTAAATGGTCACTCTATTTTGAGAAAAGATTACAGAACAAAGTAGAACCAGGGAGACCAATTAAAAGATCACTGCAATACCCTGACCAGGCGGTGCCACAGTTAATAGAGCATTGGACTGGGATGCAGAGGACCTAGGTTCAAAACCCCGAGGTCGCTGGCTTGAGCCCAAAGGACGCTGGCTTGAAGCCCAAGTTGGCTGGCTTGAGCCCAAGGTTGCTGGCTGGAGCAAGCGGTCCATTGCTCAGCTGTAACCCCCCCCCCCCCCCCC
This sequence comes from Saccopteryx leptura, assembly GCF_036850995.1. NCBI lineage: Eukaryota > Metazoa > Chordata > Mammalia > Chiroptera > Emballonuridae > Saccopteryx > Saccopteryx leptura. The sequence continues at coordinate 222,009,462 of NC_089503.1, read as the reverse complement.
CCCCGTCAAGGCACATATGAGAAAGCAATCAATGAACAACTAAGGAGACTAAGGAGCTGCAACAAAGAATTGATGCTTCTCATCTCTCTTTCTTTCTGTCTCTATCTGTCCCTCTTTCTGTCACTCTATCACACACACAAAAGAATCATAGCAATAATTCAGGCCAGAGGTGATGGTAGCTGGAACTAGGGTGTGAGAGTGAGGGTGATCAGAAGTGGTCAGACTTTAGACATATTTTGAAGACTATGGCTGATGGGCTGCATATGAGACATGAGAAAAGGGAGCGTCGGGATGACATGATGACATGAAGGTTTTTGGCTTGAAGTTGCCAAGGAAGACATAGGAGGAATAAGTCTGAAAACCACTGGCATGGAGGTGGCATTTAAAGATAATGATAAAATGAGATCATCAGGGGTGGAAGTGTAACTAGAAAAGAATGGAGATCCAAGGACCATGTCCTGAGGCACCACAAGGTTTGGAAGTCAGGGAGGGAGAGGAGAATCCAGCAAAGGAGATGGAGTGTCAGACAGTGAGGTAGGAGACAACCACAAAACCCACTGCCTTGGAAGCCATGTTAAGAAAATATTTAAAGGAGGAGACCCGTGACCAATAATGCAAAATTATGCTCAGGGTCCAAAAAGGTGATAACAGACCTTTGTATTAAACAAAATAAAGGCATGGGAGACCTTGACAAAGGCAGTTCTGAAGCACCGATGTGGGCAAGATCCTTCTTGTAGTGTCAAGGGTTTGGGAGACAATGGAGAGAAAAGAACAAAGAGTACAGACAACTCTTTTGAAGCTCTTTTTTTTTTCTGCCTTATCAAACTTTTAGACAGAAAGAGAATCCATGCATTCCTGATTAAACTGACACAAATACATACTGGAATCCGGTAATCTTAACATATCTTATCTCATCTCTATTTACCTGGTTGACAGATTTGTAAAAGACAGAACACAAAGGAGTAGAAAATTGCAAAGCCCAAGAATTTCTTTTCTACAAACAGAACTACCAAGAGAAATTAAACTTCAGGTTCCAGTAGAAGTACTAACCTAAATGATGTGTCCCCTCCCTCTAATTTTGTTAGGGAAAGCTAAGAAAGTCTCCTTCATTTGTCAATAAATCGAATTTCCCCCATTGTAAATTAGTGGTTGGAAAAACAGATTAGTTCGGCTTTATTATTCTATTACCTAGAAAAGCCATTTAATCTCACGAGGACTTTAACCCCAGGGATCAGTTCACCTTTCTGAGTCATATAGCATCAGCACAGGTGACTCTCGGATAAGGCCAGTTTACTGTTTAAGAGCCGCAGTAAGCTCCCATGAGTCTCAGGAGAGTTAATGAACAAGATTTGCCAGGAGGACAGGGCTCAACTCCCTAGACCTGCCCCACTAAACTATCTGAGGGGGACAACATACATATAAAAAACTGACTTTAGCATATCGTTGGTCAACTTACACTTTTGGACGACCTCCAACCATTGCTGTCAGACCAGGTGCTAAATAGAAAAAAATAATTAAAAACAATTTCCTTCTTACAATGTAAGGGTTTGTTAAATTACTATAATATAACCTTAATGTGTAGCCCATTATGACAAAGGATTAATTTTCTAACATAGGGTGCTATTAAGCTCTTCATAAAATGCAACTTAAAATGATGTGCAGGATTCATAATTAGGAATCAGTAAATGGAGGAATAATTTGACAATTAAAAATCTTTATGGAATAAAGTCAAGTTATTGTTACAAGTGAGAAAACTAAAAGAGATAAAGAAGGCAAACAGTTTTCATCACAGTAATTGAATCACATTGTATTTGTTTGATACTTTCTTCTATTTTAAATATTCAATTTGTAGAATTAGCTATTTTAACAGCCAACAGAAACTTTAAACTTTATTGCAGAAAATCCTTTTTGGTTGTCTTTTTTTGATGAGGATATCTTCTCCTTGCTCCAAAAATCAGAATGTAAACAGAAACCTTTTATCTGAAACAGAACCTTTAAACTTGAGCTATAGAGAAGAAAAAAGGAACTAACATTTCTTTCTGTCCATATATACCACCTCGTAGATGAATAATTTAATTAAAAACAAGAATGAGAAAAGACTTCTATGATCTAATAACTCAAATTATAGGTATTGGCTACAAAATAATGCCTTAGAAAAATTTGGCAAGGAAACCTGGTTGTGTGGGTCAGTGGATAAAGCATTATCTTTGTACAATGAGGTTGCAGGTCCAATCCCCAGTCAGGACATGTAGGAGAAGCAATCAATAAATGCACAACTAAATGGAACAACTAAGTGAAACAAGTTGATGCTTCCCTCTCTTGCTCCCTCTCCTTTTCTCTCTCTCTCTCAAATCAATGGAAACACTTTTTTTTTTAAATATGGCAAGGAAAGTATTATAAGAAAAAAGTGTTTGACATATAAGAGTACAGTATTTTGTCTGTACATTAAGTACATCTTTGAATGTTATCTGAATATTTAGGTGGTTGACACATTTATAAAAGGAAGGAAGGAATCAAGAAATGATACAGTAGGAAATAATCATAAAGTTAAGTTACTCTGAAGAAAGAAGTTAACTAAACTTTCATTTATAATATAAAATTCTTTTATGCAAGCATGCAATATTTAGGTATATTTCACACTATATTAAGAGTATAACCAGCAGTGAATATTTGTGTATTTCATTTTATACTATATCCTCATAGTATTCTAATACTATAAATCAGGGGTCCCCAAACTTTTTACACAGGGGGCCAGTTCACTGTCCCTCAGACTGTTGGAGGGCTGGACTATAAAAAAAAACTATGAACAAATCCCTATGCACACTGCACATATCTTATGTAAAAGTAAAAAAAACAAAACGAAAGTAGTACTGTATGTGAGCGACGCCACACTTTGCGGCACCGCCACATACAGTACTCCAGGAGCATGCGCATCCTGTGCTCCTCTCACTGACCACCAATGAAAGAGGTGCCCCTTCCGGAAGTGCGGCGGGGGCCGGATAAATGGCCTCAGGGGGCCGCATGCGGCCCGCGGGCCCTAGTTTGGGGACCCCTGCTATAAATCATAGGGCCTTAAAAATCGATTAATCTCATTTTCTGACTTTACTGATGCAAGAACTGAAGCCCAGAGAAGTAGTGATTTGCTGAGAGCCACCGTTAGGCAGTCATATGATCAGAACTCAAATCTCTTGGATCTCAACAAAATGTTTTCTTCCACTACCCCTCCTGATGAAGTAAAAAGTGGTACTCAGAGCAGACACTAAGGAAAACCCCCACAAATAAGTATGTAATTGCATCCATTTATGAGAGAGACCAACAAGGGAACCTAATTTAGATTGGAGAAGTTTTCTGAGTGGAAGTCACTGATAAAAGAAGAGAATAAGTAAAGGAAATAAGCATTTCAGGCAGCAGGAAAAAATACAAACAAAGGCATGTATATGTTCTCATGCTTGCGGGGGGAAAGGACCTGGCATGTTAGAGAAACTGAAAGCAGGATTGGAGTGTGAGGGACAAGAAGTCCCCAACAGACTCTCTGGGTGACCGACAAAAGCTGGTCCAAGTGGGGGCATGGAGTCCTGAACTGGGTTCTCTCCTTAAGGCAAAGGAATCACAGAAAGATGCGAAGCAGAGAAGCCATGTGCTCATAGTTTGACTCTTTAAAGATCATTCTTTAAAGACAATGTTTTCCTATTAAACATGCAAACTATATATTAAGTACAATGAAGGAGTATATAGATTAACAATAATCTTCTTTTCACTTCTGTCCTACAACCACCCAGCTTTCTGCCCAGACCAAACATACTTATCTTTTCCCTCTTTCTTAACAGAAATGGTAGTATACACATTGTTCTGCATTTTGCTTTATTCCCTTAACTATCTTGGAGCATTTTTCGTATCAGCTCACTAAAGCTACATTGTATTCAATTGCACAAATATACCATTGTTTATTTTAAATGAGCTAGCTATTCATTGATGGAGATTTAGAAAGTGTGTGTGTGTGTGTGTGCGCAGATAGACAGACAGATGGATAGCATTTTGCCCTTCTATAAGACACCTGAAGGATGAATTCCCAGAAATAAACAGGTGGCTCATAAAGGCTCTAGATAATTAAAATTATGATAGGTATTGCCAAATTGCTCCCAAAAGTGAGTGAATTAATTTATATTCCCACTAGCAATGTATGAGTGCCTATTATCCTATCACCCTTACAAAAACAATATATATTAAAAATTTTTGAAACTTAAAAAACAGATAGGTGGAAAATAGCATTTCATTGTAGTTTGCTTTCTCTTATGATGAGAAAAGATCATATTCATTGTATGTGGAAAGTGACTACTGATATCTCATTACATAAAGGGGGCAAGAGTGAAGCCAGGGAGCCCAGTGAGGCGCTACTGCAGTAAGCCATGTTCGGAGTGGCTGGGGTGTGGGCAGGGGAGGTGGCGAGGGAGGACAGCCTGCACAACACACGCTGGACAGGTGGAAATGATAGAACTTGCCCACAATTCTGTATGGAAAGGAGGCAGAGGGAAGGGTCAAGGGTGATTCTCAGATTTTTGAATGGTGGTTTATAGGACCAAAAAACATGAAACAACTTAAACACCCATCACAGGGAACTGTCATATCCATAGGACAGAATGGCTGTTAAAAGGAACAGAGGAAATTAAGAGGAATGAAGCTATAATCTATTAGGTTAAAAAAACAAGGTTTAGAAAAATATAACTTGCATGCTATATGTGCAAAAAATGGAGATGTTGTATATACTGCTACTGGCTGTGTTAAAAGAAAAAAGGACGTTGTCCATAAAGGCTTGTCCGTACAGAGAGCCTAGACCAGGAAAGCCCAGGGTTTTGAACCGGTGACCTCAGCGTTCCAGGTTGACGCTTTACTCACTGCGCCACCGCAGGTCAGGCTCTCCTGTGATTTTGTTGTAGTGTTTAAACTCTATACTATGTGTATGTACTATCTTTTTAAAAAGTAAAAAGGAAATAGAATCATTCATCTCAACCTGTGCCAATCACGCCGCCTGCCGGACACAGATGCTGCCTTCTCCCTGCTCTTCGGATCTACACTCACATGCTGATGACATGGCCCTATCCAACCTCCACTTTTCTGAGTTAATTCTCCACTAATTGATGCTAATGCCTTTTAGAAATGTTGCAAGCCTCATGGGAAAGCTTCTGCCTGAACTCTGCACGGCTGATAACCTTAATCTTTTCCGTCTAATAACAAACCACATCATTATGACTTTTGTTTATCACTCTTGCTTCCTATTCTTTTCTCTCGGTCTTCCCAAGTTTTTCTTCCCCACAGCAAACTGCAAAGAAGACTCCAAGTAGATACCATATAATGTTTATGATAAGCAGTAGCTTGAATAAGATTTTTTAAAAAATAAAGGTAAGGTATTTTTAAGGAATAGAGGCTTGATAGTAGATATGCCCTTTTGACTACTATGAGACCAGAGTATAGAAATGATCTGTCCATGACCCACCTTGATCTCTGAGAGTTCTCCCTGCCCTAACATGTTGTGGTATAGAAAAAAAAGTGGCAAAGTGATGAATTTTCTGTATACTATTATTACTGATATCTTGTTACATGAAGTTAATTGGGAGTGTTGTCTGTCATATTACCAAACCACAAGGGGTCTGAACCCTAGGTCTATGCACAAAGTAGTAATATGCATTCACAGTATTAACCTTCAATCTTGGTTCTGTTGAGTTCAACTACATGTTTTTAATTATTCTATTTTCTCTAAATTCAGAAGATAAAACCAAAAGGGGAGAATGTAGCAAACCATTAAACTGAGGACCTTTCTTAAAGTGTTTTCCAACACACTTATGAGCTCAGTCATAATATTTATATATACTCAAGCACTTTGAAATCTCAAGCTGTTGTAACCAGCTGTCACTTTGGTGTCAAACTGCGGTCATTTTAATGTGAAACAAAGGTCAACAGAGGGTTCGTCTTATTCTTTTCCTATTAGAGAAATATTAGAGTTTAACTGAAGTCTGTTAAACTCCTAACAGTAAGTCCCTATTGCATACTCCTGCTATCTAGGTCACTTAGGGTTTTATGATTATTCACAAGTAAAATACACAGAAATAAAGCAAAGTAAAATGTCAAATTAATATTTAAAGTATTATGTATGAACAATCAAAAATATACAAAATCTAGTATAGTCTATAAAAATTTGGCACTGATTATTAAGAAACATTTATATCTAAGACTGATAACCAGTATGTGTATACAATGCCAATTTAATTTTTTCTCTACATGTAAAGTAAGATGGCATAGTAGTTTTTATCATTACTCATTCTACAAATTACACTGTAAAGATCATTCCACATTTTGCTAAAATGTTGGCCCTTTAAAAAAAGATATTTATTTTTAAGGCTTATTCCCTGAGTTTATTATTTAACTTCAAAATAGTATGTATACTTTTGGCCAACATCAATTTTTACCTTTTTTCTAGAATGTTGACTCTTACCTTAAAAGAATTCTGTTAACCTGCAACAGGATAATGAATTATACAAAATTGTTTTATTATAAGAATTAGCCATCATATTAAAGAGTAAGGGCTTAGAATTATGCATTCTAATCATGACGAATGAGGAAAAGTAGTTCAAAGTATGCATTTGGTTCCCTTTAAGTTAGGTTTAGCTTTTCCAAGTGATACATTTCATCCAGCTTGTATTTTGCTGTCCTTTGCACCCACTTCATGCATTCATTCATGGAACATAAATGTACTGAGCATCCACTATGAGCCAGGCATGACTCTTGGTGCTGGAGAGTTAGTACTGAATGGTAATCACTTGTCTTCTTTGGAGCACTTGCATTTTAGGAGGGAGAAACAGACAGTTAAGACAAGACAAATAAATAATATCATTGCAAACAGTGGTAAGTTTTATGATTAAAAACAAGTAGGTTAACAGGCTATGAGAGGTGCTACTTCAGTTGTGGTGATAAAGACAGGCTTCTCTCTATGTTTACTCAACTCTGTATTCAAGCATAACATTTCCATATGTAAGATTTATTTGTTCACACCAACTATGTTTCTAATGATTAAAGCAATGATACTTCTCAACTTTCTGCGTCCAGATCTAGCTCTGGCCATTTGACTGAAAGTGTTTTTTGCCAGGGTCACCAGCAACATCCTTATTGCAAAGTCAAATGGGAATATTTTTTTGGTTTTTATCTTATTTGACCTCTTTGTAACATCTGTTCCCATGACCACTGCGTCCTTTTTGAAAGACTTTCTTTCCTTGAATTCTTAAAAGCCTTCTGTCCCTGTTCTTCTTCCCTCCTCTGACAGATCCTTTGTATGTTGATATAAAATTATATCTATATATTGATGTCTCCTCAGTGGCTCCCTACTTGATATCTTGAAGTGTCTCAAAGACTCTCCCAAACCTGCTTCTTCCCTTGTCCTCTCTCTGTGTGAGGGGCACCACCATCTACCCAGTGGTCCCAACCAGATTGCAGAACAATCCCTGATGCCCTCTCACCCTTGTTTCTCAAATCTCCTTCAGCCCTGTAAATGCCACCTCCTGAAGGTCAGCATACTTCCCTATCATGAAAGGGGCAGAAATGCTGAGATAAACACTCATCAAATAACTGTTTAGTCATTAAAAACCATTATATTACACTTACTGGAATGAGTATATCCTACTTTTGAAAGCAAGGAGTGATTGGTGATCACTTCCTAAGTTAGGTAAATGTCTAATGACTATGCTGTAAACCTGAAACTAATATAATAATGTATGCCAACTATAATTGAAGTAATTTTTGAAAAACTTTTAGGAGGTCAGACAGTGATAAATGCCCTCAAGATAAATAAAGCAGGGAAGGAGGACAGGAAGTGTTAGAGGATTTTAGGCAATATTATTTATTTATTTGTTTATTTATTTATTTTTAGCAAGAGGAACAGAGAGCAGAGAGAGAGAGACAGAGTGAGGGACAGATAGGGATAGACAGGAAGGGAGAGAGATGAGAAGCATCAATTCTTTGTTGTGGCACCTTAGTTGTTCATTGATTGCTTTCTTATATGTGCCTTGATGGGGGGGTCAGCTACAGCAGAGTGAGTGACCCCTTGCGCAAGCCAGCAACCTTGGGCTTAAGCCAGCGACCTTTGGGCTCAAGCCAACGACCATGGGGTCATGTCTATGATCCCACGCTCAAGCCAGCGACCCAGTGCTCAAGGTGGTGAGCCTGCACTCAAGCCGGATAAGCCCATGCTCAAGCAGGCGACCTCAGGGTTTTGAACCTGGGTCCTCAGCATCCCAGGCTGACACTGACACTCTAACCACTGTGCCACCGCCTGGTTAGGCATAAGCAATATTAAATAGGGTGGTCAGGTTGTTCTTCTGGGCCTTCAAAACTGAGTTTGGGAATAAGGAGCTCTTTTCCCTATGATCTCAGAGTTGTTTGGATAAGAGCCTGGCAACTGTCAGGGACTGTTGCTCCAGCTTCATGGGAAAGCTGGTCTTTATAGCCAAGAACGCAAGGAGTATAAAACGTAGTTATTGCCTATTGCAATAGAAAACCCAAGAAAGAAATAATTAAACAAAATATGTATAAAACACTAACTACATCTGTATGGACTATCCACATGAAAAAGGGTATAAAACACATTCAAGAATTTTGACATGACATAAAAATAAAATCTAATTCAATCACTCTAATTTAATCATCATTGGAGAGGCCAATAAGACTAAATCAACTTAAAAATAAGACCCTTATGTAACAGTGTTACAAGTAAATTCAGAAATAACAATGAGACATTATTGAAATATTCAGGTTGTTGCCAGGATTTACTGCAATTAGTTTTCTCTACTTAATATACATGTGCTTCAGATTATAAAACCAGAAAGTTCATTTGTATGAAGAACCAAAGATAACCACATTGATTAGCTGAAACTTTTCACACATTTCCCACAATCTAATTGCCAATACAATGTAGCCTAATATTCAAAATGTTATCTACATTCCATATAAATTTTAGGGTGAGCCATCTATTCTTTGATTCAAGGACAAAATGGTAGATTTCTGTCCCTGTTATATAAGCTATATTCATAAAGTATAAAATCAAAGGACCATATTGTTATATTTATTGCTAAAGACAAAAAATATGGCAGTACAATAATATGCTTTCCAAAGGAAAATGTCCATATATCAATATAGTCAACATCAGAGAAAAAAGGGCAAGGCCAAAAATTCAAGAAAAAATATCAGTGTTATATTTTATCAATGATCTTTCAAGTCAAATATGATTTGGCTTGGGAATTTAGTTTGGGGCAAAAATGGGCAAGAACTGTTAAAACAATATGTCCCTTCAAGGTTCAACTCATCTGCTTTAACATTTCAGACCTTTCCCTGAAACTATTATATATATTGTCTTCATATGCCTCTATTTACTTTGTCCTATAATAAAATTTTAAGCTCCCTGAATGTAGATACTCATTGTATATGGCGTTTGTAACATCTACTAAAACCTCCTACAACATTGAGGGTCACAAAATGAAGGCGTGAAAATAATTAAACAAACCCCACATCACATACTGTGTCACACTAGATCTTAGAATCTGCACTGGCTGCAGATTGGGGGTGGCTGACCGCCTCAAACCAACTCTCTCGTGGCCATGCCTGTGGGACCCTTCTGGTTAAAGATGCCACTCCAATGGCCTCAAGAGCAGGCACACAGACCACACTAATCCGAGAGCCTTTCTGGATCTCCAAAAGTGATTCTGGGAAAGGGGTTCATTTCCTCTGTGATCTCAGACACGAGCCTTGGACCTTTCAGGGGCTGCTGCTCCAGCTTTGTGGAGAAGCTGGTCTTCCCAGAAAGCAGAAGGGGACACACAGAGAGGCCAGATGAGCCAGACCCGCTAACGCCAGCTTCAGCCCTGCTCTTCCCATAGTTAGGTTATAAGAGCCAACAAATCCTATTGACTTACTTTCACTGGTTCATGTAAGGATTCCATCACTGGGAGCCAGAATTCCAACTAGTGCAGATGCAGATTTGTATTACTGTAAGGACTCTTAGAACCCATGAGGTCCAAAATCCTCATGTTAAGTATTAAGAGAATGGATTAGAGGTTAAGCACCTTGCCTAAAGTCTCACAACAAAAATTGTATGGACACAGGAAGCTGGCAGATTCTGCAGGTTGGCTCACCATCACTCATTCATATGCCAACACTTCCCAGTCTTCTTGCAGGGAGGGTGCCAGCATATGGCCTAAGTTCTCAGGAAGCACTGGCATCTAACTGGGACGTGGATGAAAAATGACCCATGAGAAGTGGGCACTGCATGTAGGGAGTTTCTATCTGCTGGGGAGCAGGGCATGGAAGCCTGTTCTTCCAAAACAACTAAGGCAGACTCGGGCACACCTGTCTGTCTCTCTCCGTCTCCGTGTGTGTGTGTGTGCGCGTGTGTGCGTGTGTTGACGGAGTAGTATCCAAACTTGTTCTATGGTTCTCCCAAGATTCTGGGAGCCACCTAATAATTTTCAATAAATCTCTTTCTGCTCTTACTAGCTAGAGTTCTGTTTGAAACCAAAGGCCTTGACCTATACAGAATTTGGCACCTGGAAATGAGGTGCTGCAGTCTGAAAAGTGGGATTGGGTCATCGGGGGCAGTGGGGCCAGGAGCAGTGAAGGCACAGATACTGACTGGAAACAGAAGGCTGGTAACTTGCATTATGCAGTGACGTAAAGTTCTGTCAAACTGTCCCATGCTGTGCCTCAGAAAGTAGACTGTGTGCTCTGAATGCTCCATTAGAAAAATTCATAACAACAAAAAAACTTGTCCTAGAATAAGAACACTTAACAGTACCCAGAATTTCACCTGGCCTGTGGTGGCACAGTGGATAAAGTGTCAACCCAGAATGGTGAGGTCACCGGTTCAAAACCTTTGGCTTGCCTGGTCAAGGCACATATGGGGGTTGATGCTTCCTGATCCTCCCCCCACCTTTCTCTCTCTCTCTCCTCTCTGTAAAAATAATAAAATATTAAAAAAAAATAGAAACAGCAAATACTGTTAAAAAAAATAGTACCCAGAATTCCTAAACCCCTTCCCACATTCAGTATCACTTAGAAATGGCTTTTTAGCTGCATCAAAACTGAAAAACAGCCTGACCAGGCAGTGTCACAGAGTGTCGGACTGGGATGCGGAGGACCCAGGTTTGAGACCCCGAGGTCGCCAGCTTGAGCGTGAGCTCATCTGGTTTGAGCAAAGTTCACCAGCTTGGACCCAAGGTCGCTGGCTTGAGTAAGGGGTTACTCGGTCTGCTGAAGGCCTATGGTTAAGGCACATATGAGAAAGCAATCAGTGAACAACTAAGGTGTTGCAACAAAAAACTGATGATTGATGCTTCTCGTCTCTTTCCATTCCTGTCTGTCCCTATCTCTGACTCTCTCTGGATGTCTCTTTAAAAAAAACCAAACAAACAAAAAACAACAACAACCCCCTCCCCCCGAAAAACAATGAAACACATCATAGATCTTATTTCTCTCAAACCTAAAGATTAATGGAAACTATGTATATAGGGAGTATCAGTCTATGGAGTTCATTTATTCAAAATGGTAATTCCCAAATCATCAATAAAAAGAAAAATGATGAGCCATATGTCTGAGAAGACACAGGAGTAGATCACATACTGTAAAAATGTTTTATTGAGATCACTTTGAATTTTGCTCACATGTATTGCTTTGCAGCTTAAACATTCGTTCACATTTCTCTCCCCACTCCTCCACCCTTCCTTCCCCTCCCCCTCCCTCCTCCTCTTCCTTTCTGTCTCTCTCTCTACTTCTCTCAATCTCCTTTCCTGACCACCATTTGTTATCTCTCGTTTTTCTTTTTTGATACCAGCCATTCTAACAAGTGTGAGGTGACATCTTAGTGGGGTTTACTTTGCATTTCTCTGATGAGCATCTTTTCATGCACCTGTTGGCCACTTGTATATCTTCTTTGGCAAAATGTCTATTCAAGTCCTCAGCCCAGTTTTTAATGGATTGTTTGTTTTTTCTGCTATTGAGTCATATGAGTTCCCTATATGTTTTCTATATTAACCCCTTATCAGATACACGGTTTGCAAATATTTCCTCCCATTTCATAGGTTACCTTCCCATTTTATTGGTTATTTCTTTTGCTGTTCTAAAAGTTTTACGTTTAATGTAGTCCCACTTGTTCACTTTTACTTTGTATTAATTTTAAAATGTAAGTCTTCCATTGCCAAAAGTCAATTTCCTCCTCCATTTTTCATCATGGGTAAAGGAAAAAGAAAGAAGTGGAAATGGAACAGAATTTTTCCCTGTGATACTAATATCTACTACTAGGAAATTTTACTTCTCATCTTAAGAGCCAAGGGAGGATGCCTGCCTCCTGTCATTTTACCTACTTGACCTCTCTAAGCCTCAGTTTCCTCATATGTGCAATGTGGGAATTCAAGGCCTTTCAAATGTTATGTCCCAATGAATGAGTAAGTTCATTGGATCAGCAAAACTGAAGCCTTCAGAGGCCTGGTCCTGTGATCGTGGCAGGTGCACTCAGCCATGAGGGAAAAACAGGGGCGCTGTAGGCAGTGTGCCAGCGTGCCAGCACGGGCGAGGGCGTGGCACAGGACAGCATGAGACTTGTACAGGGGCTGCTCGAAGAGGCCATTCTGGGAAAACGGACCCTAATATGGGGAAACTAGAACCCAGGATGGGGAGGAGGCATGGACACAGCAAACACATGATGGAATGAACTTTACCAGGCTGCTTTGACTGGGATTATCACTTAGATCCACAATTTCCCATGTGAGAGGGCTAACCAATGTATATTGTAACTGTTGGTGGTGATAAGAAAGTAAAGGAATCTCAGAGCTATAAGTGTAAAAATACGCATTCTTACCCATTCCTGTCGCTGCTGGTATAATTTCTCTTGAAAAAATCTCCACGGCTTTCTTCTCTTTATGACACACCGAAAGCCAAAGAACTACTTCTCGAGGACCCTATAAACAAAGGTAGAAATGAAAAATGCAAAGATCAAAATAAGGCACAAATCTGTATTTCCATACCATAAAAGATTATTTTTCTGGACTTTATAAATATTTCTGGTTTGCATGTTTACTCTAAGAAGTTTATTAATATAGGTTTTCCTGATTATGACACACATGTCCATAAAAATAAATATCTTATTAAAAACATAACATTCTTAGTCCCCTATAAATTAGTAATAATTAGTTTTATCTTAAAAATACAACTTGACACATGGTAAAAGATAGGTTGGAAAATTGCTAAAATTGTATTTGTAAAATTCTTTTGTTGTTTTTTCTATATATCCTTTCTTTTATTTAACTGATGCTCTCCTCTTCCTTCATATGGCAGATGATTTTAAATTATATGTGTAAAATTGCTACAGCTCAGCCCTGGCCAGATGGCTCAGTTGGTAGAGTACTGTCCCAATATGCAAAGGTTGAGGGTTTGGTCCTGGGTGAGGGCACATATAGGAACAGATCGATATTTCTGTCTCTCTCTCTCTTTCCTTTCCTCTTTCTAAAATCAATAAATAAATTTTAAAAGTATTAAAATTGCACAGTTCGATTTCTCCTGAAGAATAACTGCAAAATAGGTGACCTATGATCCTTGGGTAGTTTATTATAGAATGAGTCAATTATCCTAGTTTGAACCAAAATTAACTACATATAAAAGCATGTAAATAAAAATATAATTTAAAAATTTTAAGAATTCATCAATTTCTTTTTTAGTGAGAAAGAGAGAGAAAGAGAGAAAGGGAGGGGGACAGACAGCGATAGCCAGACAGGAAGGGAGAGAGATGAGAAGCATCAATTCTTCGTTGCAGCACCTTAGTTGTTCAATGATTGCTTTCTCATATGTGCCTTGATGGGGGGGGCAGCAGAGTTAGTGACCCCCTGCTTAAGCGAGCAACCTTGGGCTCAAGCCAGCGACCTTGGGCTTCAAGCCAGTGACCTTTGAGCTCAAGCCAGTGACCATGGTCATGTCTATGATTCCACGCTCAAGCCAGAGACCCTGTGCTCAAGCTGGCGACCTTGGGGTTTCGAACCTGGGTCCTCAGCATCCCAGGCCAATGCTCTATCCACTGAGCCACTGCCTGGTCAAGCAACAGTAGCTTTCTTTGAAATGTGTGGTCATTTGGAAGGTCACTAGAAACAGTGATATTTTAAGGTACAGCTCTGTCTCTTATTCTGAAAATTTGCTTGTCCTTAATTGTCAGTTCATGTCTCCATAACTTTATTTCCCTTTCCAGTAAAATGCAGATCATATCAGCTCTCTAACTACTTCATAGAGAGAGTTATTACAATGAAATAATGTAGCATATGTAAAACACTTCTTCAAATAAAAATATGAGATACAATTATTTTAACGAGAATAATGATTAAACTTCTACTTTTCTCATTATGTGTACTGTCAATCTCTCTAAAACCCGCTTAATGAATCTATCTGTCTAAATAAAGGTTCATGGCCACATCACTGAAAATAGACGTAATGTACTATTTTAAGCAAGCTTTCACAAAGAGCCCCTTCCAAACAACAGATTAAACTTGGCTTTCACAATAACCTTTCATTTTAAATTCTACATTCACTAACTCTAATTCAGTCAATTAAGTGGTAATTAAACCACCTGGCAACTAAGAGAGCACATATTTCTATGTATACAAAAGTATGTCTACTTTGACACCTCGTTCCTGTTTCTGGGTTTTATCAAGAATCTAAAATTTCTCATATAAATCTAAATAGCCCCTAAGTTTACATCCTGACCTTACCACACACTATTCTACAAAATAAAACACAGGGGTTCTTGGCATTTGGGGGCTTTATAAAGTGAAATGAATAACAGGCTGCAAAAATTAAGAAACCAAGAATTCTTTCTCCAAAATAAGATATTTAGCCAATATCTTGTTGAGCTTACTGTTTTATATGGAAAACTCCTAAACACAAGAGTTTCAATAAAGATTTGAACATAGATATACTTGAGTTATTTAATATATCATGAACCATAAATAATATTATTTTTCTCTTCTAAAATTTAATAAATTATCTTTTTATGTTTACTCAAGCCTTAATAATCCAGTTACAAAGGGTTCAACTTGTTTTAACCAACTCTACGTTGAAATGAAATTCTTGCTCCTTAGTGGCTAAAAGTGCAAATGCTAAAAGGAGACCATAGGGGGTCCAGTATTCCGCCTGCCCCTCACTAGCTGTTTGAACATGAGCAAACCACCTAACCTCTCTGTGCCGAGCTTCCTCATTTATAAAAGTGGAAATAACAACACATATACCCTAAAAGGGGTGTTATGAGAACTAAACAACCACAAAGGATTTAGAATAGTTCCTGGCCCATATTAATTAACCCAATTAGTGTTGCAATTGTTAATGTTTTTACTGTTATTTCCCATACATGTTTTCATCTTTGATTTAACACTTAAGTGAAAGAAGTAACAATAGGCCAAAAGATCTACAAATAATCCAGAAAAAATAAAATGGTCAAATCTTTGTGAATATGACTTTTGGAAAGTTCTAACTGTTATTCAAAAGGGTTAGAGTTGTGAATAGCAAGTTATATCAGATACATCTGAAAAATGCTGTTGGAGATAAATATATCATATGATAGACCTTGACTAGTTAGACAAGGTCAAATTATCCATAATTTAATGAGACATTGCTAAGACTTACTTATGTTTAATTTGACCATTCATATTTTTAAAATAATCTCAAAATGCTTAGATTAAATTAGATCAATGAAATTGATTTTTAATGGGTGTTCACAATAGATTTGACATGCTTTATATATTGAATTTTTTTTTTTTTTTTGTATTTTTCTGAAGCTGGAAACGGGGAGAGACAGTCAGACAGACTCCTGCATGCGCCCGACCAGGATCCACCCGGCACGCCCACCAGGGGCGACGCTCTGCCCACCAGGGGGCGATGCTCTGCCCCTCCGGGGCGTCGCTCTGCCGCGACCAGAGCCACTCTAGCGCCTGGGGCAGAGGCCAAGGAGCCATCCCCAGCGCCCGGGCCATCTTTGCTCCAATGGAGCCTTGGCTGCGGGAGGGGAAGAGAGAGACAGAGAGGAAAGAGGGGGGGGTGGAGAAGCAAATGGGTGCTTCTCCTATGTGCCCTGGCCGGGAATCGAACCCGGGTCCCCCGTACGCCAGGCCGATGCTCTACCGCTGAGCCAACCAGCCAGGGCCATATTGAATATTTTTAATGTAAGCATAAAGCAAGTCTGAATCTCTTATCCCTTTTCTAGTAAATAACTAGAAAATTTCCCATAAGAATGGAAGAAATATTATTTGTGCTGCTAAAAACAACATATATTAAGAACTCATCAGAAGTTAAAAATTTATGCCTAACCAGGTGGTGGCACAGTGGATAGAGTGTCAACCTGGGATGCTGAGGACCCATATTTGAAATCCCGAGGTCGTGGGCTTGAGCATGGAACCATAGACATGACCTCATGGTCACTGGCTTGAACCCAAAGGTCGCTGACTTGAGCCCAATGTTGCTGGCTTGAGCCCAAGGTCACTGGCTTGAGCAAGGGGTCTCTGGGCCAGCTGGTGCCCTGCCCACCCCATCAAGGCACGTATGAGAACGCAATCAATGAACAACTAAAGTGTTGAAACTATGAGTTGATGCTTCTCATCTCTCTCCATTTCTGTCTGTCTGTTCTTGTTTGTCCCTCTGTTTGTCTCTCTTTGCCTCTCACTAAAAAAAAAAAAAGTAAAAATTTAAATATTCATAGCTCTCTAAACACCTTTGAAGATACTGACATCCAAGAGCCTAAAAGTAACTCAAATATTAAGGGTGGATAAGAAAGAAAGGGGATGGTTGAATTGAGGTGAGTTTTACAGTAGGCAAATAGAAAATTCAAATTGAATAACAAACTTGTCATAGAACATAGATTTAAAAAATACACACTATGAAACAGAAGTAACCCAAAACTCATAACCCATTAAACCATAGTCAAGTTGGTCTTTATAATAAATACTTTCATCATGATTAAGAATTTTGCAAACCACTTACACTGGGATAAGAAATGTGTGTGGCCCTGACCGATAGCTCAGTTGGCTAGAGCATCATGCTGAAGCAGAGGTTGTCAGTTCAATCCCCGGTCAGGGCACATACAGGAACAGATGTTCCTGTTCTCTCTGTCTGTTTCTCTCTCTCCTTTCCTTTCTCTCTCAAATCAATAAAATAAACATTAAAAAAAAAAGAAATGTGTTGTGCTACTTACTCCATTTAAATTCGCTTTAGCCTGTGCTCCATACGTTTCTTCAGACCCTAAAATTTGAACATGAACTTCACTATAATCTTCTAAGCCAGCTTCTTCAAACATAAGACGAGTTCTGCAGCAAAGTATATGTGACCAAAAAAAATCCAAAAACCTTGTGAATTTATGGTTGATCAATTTCAACATTCCCTTAATTTGGGTTCCTGATAAAGATCACCCATTTTGGATGTCAATAATAATTACAGTTCAAGGACTAGGGCAATTTAGGACACTTATGGGTATCAAGTCACCCCTAAATATTAGCTTTAGCTTCAAACTATGTTTGGTATGTCATAGCCCTAATGTTCTTATTTTCTAAACAGTCTGAAGTTGAAGAGTTTTCTCCTTTAACTCAATAATTACACATGCAAGTACTTTTTATATTTCTAAGGGATTTGAGTTTGTTTTTTGTTGTTTAAAGTTTATTACTAATCAGTTGCATTACATATGGTCAAAGGATGTGGTCTGTAAAATATGTAGTCTGTAAAATTTCTACTTTAGGAAATGGATTAAGGTAGCCTTGAGGATGCTTAGAAACAGGGTGCATACTTGTCTTTTGGGGAAAATGTTCAATTTGTAGCTATTAATTCAACACTATTATATTATTCTAATACTCTATGTTCTTTTTTGGCAACTTGATAGCTATTAAGATCTATTAAAATCTTCCACAGCAATTATATTTCTATTTCTCTTTAGATATCTAACAGTTCTGAACTAAATCTCTCACTGCTATGTTATTTAGCACATCACACTGCACATGATCTTTATTGTGTATGATCCACTTCATGCCATTTAAATCCTACTTTACTATCAATGTCATTTCCTTTTATTTTTTTTTCCTTCTCATTCTCTTCCTGTTCCTTTTCTACATTCTCACTTTTTCTTGTTTCTTGCATATCTTGTTATTTTTCACTTTTTCAATTATTCTTTCTTTCTTTCTTTCTTTCTTTCTTTCTTTCTTTCATTCTTTCTTTCTCTTTCTTTCTTTCTCTCTCTCTCTTTCTTTTGATTTTACTTATTGATTTAAATAGGGGGAGAGAATGAGAGAAGAGGGAAGCAGAAAACATCAACTCATAGTAGTTGCTTCTCTCATGTTCCTTGACCCGGCAAGCCTGGGGTTTTGAACCAGTGGCCTCAGCATTCCATGTCAATACTTTATCCACTGCACCACAACAGGTCAGGCCAATTGTTTTATTTCAATGGGCATTATAACACTTAGTTAAACTTTGATTTTAATCTGTTCTTAGAGACTATCTCTTCATTGAGCAATCTATAACATTTATATTTATTTACACAACTATGATTTTGACTTGACTCTTGTTTTATGTTGTTTTCTGACTTTTGGAATAGTAATTTATTAATTTAACAATATTTACTGAATAATGTGTGTCAGATATTGTGACATGTAACTATATTTTCATTTTATTTAAGTACCTAAGAAAGTAGTTTTCTTTTAGGTTTCTCTGTTTAAAAATCACTTAGTAAAGCTTTCCTTAACTGCTAAATTTAAATTATGTTCCCTTATTATTCTTTTTCCTAACACTCTTTAATATTTATTCAAAGAATTTTTCGACTCTTTGTGTTATTAATGTCTATTCACATACTAAACTCCATGTGAATAGCCACCTTGTCTGCTATAACCATATACCCAGGGCCCAGAAGTGAATGACATGTAGTAAGTGATTCAAATGTTAGTTGAGAGAATTAATTAATATAGATAGAAATAAAAATTTGAATTGTAGTTGTTTTTAATTTAAAAATACTTGGATTCTATATCAAGTGATGGGCCAATGGGTTATTCTCATTCATTTTCCTGTTAAAAAATTTTTTGCACTTTAAAATGTTTTATGATCACCGTTGTTGATAATGAAATTATTTGATATCATTTCCTTCCTATTAAAAAAGAAATTAGCACTAATTTGTTTTTTTATATCTCACTAATCCCTATTTATTTTTATTAAGAGGAGTTTGAATCTTTAATTCAGATTTTCATAATTAACTCAATAACATGCTTTAAATACATGACACAGTAGGGAGTGTTACTCCTGTGGGTAAGATGTAAAAGATTTGATTCAAGCAGCAGCAATTTTATGAAAGTTGTTATATTTGATTACAGAAAAATTATGAAATTTCTTTATATGCATTTCTTCTAAAAGAGAACTTTCTGGAACAAACTAAATGATCTTTAGACACCAAATACTTGTAGGTACTATGTGACCTGTGAAAAGGTCAGTTACTTCGAATCCTATTGTTTGTGTGCATTATGTTAACTTTCTAAACACAGTCTTTAGGTTAAAAAAATGTATAGAATTTCTAGTAGATTTTAGCATCCATAAAACTTTTTTTAATACCTCTTTCTAGGTATCTGTGCCCACTCAACTGTACAATTTCCAGGACAGGGATCATCTGTATGAGTACTGTAGTTTATGTATAATGCACTAAATGAATAAATGCTTTCAGGGAAAATGTTAGGTGAGCATAAGAATGATTCCTGGTAAATAACTTGGTCACTAACATGCTTTACATTTAGAGACTGGAAAACTCATCATTTTGTTTCATGTATTGTACAAACCTTTTCAAAATGCTTTCAGCCGTTCTCCTTCCCTTTTCAGTTGCTCTTGGCCCTCCCATTGGGCAGACAGCAGTTGCTCTGAAACTGTCATGGTAACAAGCACTTACCTGCTGACACAGGTTACAAACAGAAACAATGGAATTATCTATGCCAACAAAACTATGCCTTAAAATGGACCATTAAACTACTATACGTAAACTAACTTATCTATTCCAAGTATGTACATCAATATATAAAGTGGTCTTTTCTTAAATGAAATAATGATTTTCATAGAGGTAACGTGAAAGCTTTGAAAATATATGGTCATGGTTATCATAAAAATGTAATTTTATTGTAGAAAGCTATAAAAATGTATGAAAACTTTTAATCTGAGTTGTAGCTTTATTTTTAGTGAAACAGTATGTTTCACAAAGTTCTACAAAGATTAGTATAGATCTTATGAGTATTGTTTAAAATTATGGAAGAAACTGGCCCAGGCGTGAAGGTATATCCCAATTACCAAGCCAAAAACAAAGATCAACAATGCAAGAGTAAATTGAGACTTAAAGTTCATTGTAAGACAGATGTTCTTTAAAAACTACTTTTGAGTCAACACTGAGCTCAATAAATTATTTTAAAATTTCAATAGTTAAATAACTAATTAATCATAACTATATTTGACCTTTATTTCTGAATTCAGAGAAATATTTTTCATGGCTTTAAATTGCATTGCTATTTTAAGCCTCCAATCAAGCTTTTCCTTGTACTTGGGATGAGAATTTAGAAATACTCTACTGAAAACAATCTAAACGTCCAACAAGGATATAATAATTAAGTAAACTATGATATATGCTGATAACAGAATGCTAAGGAGCACTTCTGAAATAATGTTAAAAGTATTTAATCATGAGGAAATGTTCCTATGTTAAATTTATATAACTGAAATATCTAAATATGTGTGTTTATATTGGCATGTGACTGCTACCCTTTTTTGTTTATGCTCTTTTGAATTGTCACTTGCAATCAAAAAAGTCCTAATTAAAATATGTGTAGATTATTTATGAAAAATCCATTTTAAATACGTCAATTTGCTTTGTTTTTTAACTGATGTTTTATTTTTAGGACCAGTATCACTTCAGGGCCTTTTTAAAGCAACAGGATTAAAAAAAAGCACATTGCCTAAATTTGTTTTCTGCAATGAACATATCACATCCAAACCAGTAACATTATTTTTTAATATCATACAGATATATGTTCTCTGTACTAATTCTTCAAAACATGCCCTATGATCCTTCTCTATGATGCTTTCTAATTGTGATACTACCTACCACATATACCTCTAGTTTCATATAAATAACGATTGTCTTCAATTTAAGGAATTGTCATAGTCTAAGTATAATGATAAATTCTGGAATTTACATATACCAATCAGCCTTACCAGTATCAAAAGACCAAAGACAGTCTGTGGGCTTATCCTCACCCATGTTTTCTGCCTACTTTCTATAGGAAATTAATACTTTTTGTCTAATTAACCCCCCACCATCTATTGTACAGAGGGAAATTAATGTGCTTCCTCTCTGAACTACAATCAGGTAACAAAATCACAGAAAAGACCTTATAAAAGGAAGAAGGAAGTGACCCCTTTGCTCCTTGAACCCGCACTGCTCCACCTTCAATACCTAAACATTAAAGGGAAAAACAGGATCACATATTTTAATACAAAATCTGTTCATTACTTTTAATACACAGCTGTTCTTTAAAAAAAAAAACTAAAAAATTAAAAAATGAAGAACATTACCAATTCCCATAAAACAAGAAATGCAATTTATTTTAACTTGCTATCTATTTAAATTATATCCTTGACAAGATCACAGCAGGTCTTTCAAGCTTCTGAAAACATCCTTGTGAAATAAGTTCTTTATCAGTCTCACCAATAAAATTATCATTACTTAGTGAAATGTCAGTAAAGTTGGGCTAATTACAGCCTAATACAGTTGACTCATTCTTATCTTGTAAATGCAGTTGTGTGCCATTTTATACATGTATATCCAGTAAGTATAATCTTTCTTTGAACTAAATAACATCTAAAAAACAGTATCCAGGATGAATAAATTACAGTATGAGAATAAAGTGGGTGTTAATAAAGAACTGATTCTAAGCAAGAAGATGCATATCAGTAGGTAAATAATATATATGTCTGCATTATTTGGTAAATGTGATAGATGTATCATAATTTTGAAGACAATAGGTAATTTTCAAGAGAAGCAAAAATCTTAGTTATCATCTGCATATCACTGACAGTATTCTGAGAGTTTTTAATCTAACTTATTTAACAATATTGTGTGATAAATATAAAGAAAACAAAGTTTATAAAGGCATTATAGCTTTAACACACTTTTATCTTTAGTATCTATTTGACCAAACAAACATTTTGTTTCTGGGAGCACAAAATTGTTGAAGGAGCAAGGCCTTTAAAATCTGGAAGACCTCGATTCCCAGTTTAGCTGTGTGTTCTTAGGCAAATTACTCAACCTCTCTGTTTCCCTTCCCCTTCTGTAAAATAAGCATACTACTACCTTGAAAGAGAGCTGTAAAGATTAGATACTTATACCGAGCCTATCTCACACATGGCAACAGTAATATAATAGTTAGTGTTCAATTAATTTTTCTCTTTCTTTCTCAAGTGACCATTCAGAAACCCTGTGCATTTTGAACTGAATTCCTAGCTACAGACTATTCAAAGTGAAAAAAATAATAGCTGATTCATATTCTACAACCTAAAATGAATCTTTAAAAGGCCCTAGTATCTAAGTGATTTGAAACAATATTATTTCAATAGGTTCAATAATGGTCTCTTAGAATTTCTTAAACTTTATGACCCAGTTAGCTTTGTCTTTAAATGTATTTACAAGTATTGGTATAGAATCAAGAAAGCAGTCAAACCCAAATATAACTAAACCTCTTAATTCAGGCATATAATATAACTAAAGAGCCTGCTGTACCATAAAGTCAGCAAAGTAAACACTGGAAAGAGATAGTTGGCCTTGCTGTCTTGGTTAAACATGTCAAAGTGCGACATCTAAAAATATTTGAAAAATCTGCCTAATTTCCATCTGTTATATTTCTCAGAGGATAAGTAAAAGTTCACATGAAAGTTCATGGTAAGTTCAAATATGTCGTATCAGGGCATTTACAGGGTAGAAGTTCACTGAGAGTTTATTATTATTTTTTAAAGACTGATGTGGAAAAAGAATAAATATACTAATTGAAGTCACTTTATATTGCATTATGACCACTGCATTTTTGATCATCATAAATACAAATTATAAATTTTACAAGGCTGTGTGCACTGCATAAAGGCAATGATGATGATTTTCAGGAAGATGACTAAGATAATATCCTTGGGAATGTTCTGAAAAGAAGCAGTAGATCAATTTTGGTTGTTCTCGATATTTAATGCTTAAGTTGCTACATTTTATGTGATACTGTATATTTTGTTTAAACTATATATTTAAAAACAGTATTATAGAGACATAGAAAAAGGAGAGGAACATCAGAATTAATAAATGGATACAGGCATATCTCATTTTATTATGCTGCCCTTTACTGTACTTCACTAATACTGCATTTTTCACAAAGTGAAGGTGTGTGGCAACCCTGGGCCCAGGAAGTTTATTGGTGCCATTTTCCAACAGCATTTGCTCACTTCCTTTATCTATATCATATTTTGGTAATTATCACAATAGTTTAAAGTCTTTTATTATTATTATATTTGCTATGGTGATCTGTGATAAATGATATTTGAATTACTATTGTAATTGTTGGGAGGAGCCATGAACTGTGTCCATATAAGACAGTGAACTAATAACACATGTGTATGTTCTGACTGCTCCACTCCCAGCCATTCCCCTTCTCTGTCCCTCTTCTGAGGCCTCCTTATTTCCTGAGACACAAAAATATTAAAGTCAGGCCAATGAATAGCCCTACAATGGCCTCTAAGTGTTGTTCCCCCATCAAGGCACATATGAGAAAGCAATCAGTGAACAACTAAGGTGTCACAATGAAGAACTGATGCTTCTCATCTCTCTCTGACACACTAAAAAAAACAATTACATAAACTTATTTGGTGAAGCAACAGTAGCATTTGAGAAGACTGACTCCAATGTTGAAAAAAGTTCTTTTGTGGCTAAAATGTTAGGAAACAGCATCACATTCTACAGAGAAATCACTCATGAAAGCAAGAGTCATTCAATGCAGCAAACATAATTGTTGCTTTAACTTAAGAAACAGCCACAGCCACTCCAGCCTTCAGCAACCACCACCATGATCAGTGAGCAGCCATAGACATCAAGGCAGGACTTTCTACCAGCACAAAGATTATGACTCACTGAAGGCATAGATGATGGCTAACATTTTTAGCAATAAAGTATTTTATTCATTCATTTATTCATTTATTTATTTTTAGCGATGGGGTACAGAGAGAGACAAGAAGGGAGAGAGAGAGGAAGCATCAACTCGTAGTTATAGCACTTTACTCATTCATTGATTGCTTCTCATATGTGCCTTGACCAAGGGTCGCCAGCCACTCCAGTGACCCCTTGCTTGAGCCAGCGAGCTTGGCCTCAAGCCAGCGACCTTAAGCTTCAAGTCAGTGATCTTTGGGCTCAAGCCAGCAACAATGAGGTCATGTTTAAGATCTCATGCTCAAGCTGGTGACCTCGGAGTTTCCAACTGAAGACCCTAGTGTCCCAGGTCGATGCTCTATCCACTGTGCCACTACCAGTTAGGCAGCAATAAAGTATTTTTAAATTAAGGTATATATGTTGTTTTTAAAAAACATAATGCTATTGCAAACTTAATAGACTATAGTATAGTATAAACATAACTTTTATATGCACTGGGAAACCAAAACAATTTATGACTTGCTTTATTGCTATATTTGCTTTACTGTGGGAGTCTGGAACCAAACCCACAGTATCTCCAAGGTATGCCTATATCATCTTACTACCTACCTAAATAGAGATGGTTTTTAGTTTGCAATTACTAACAATGCTATTTAAGGTACACAATTTGTAGACTATTCATGGCAAATATAGATAGTCAAGAGAAATGTTTCCTTTGGAACAAAATTACTAAATCACTGAAAAAAAATCTAAATTGAACAATCATTAGTCAATATTGTTTGAACTGGTAAAGCAAGAGGTTTAGATTTTCTTTTGGGTAAAACCTTCATATTTTTAAAAAAGTTTCAGAAGAATAACAGTGAAGATATACACAAAATTTAAAACATAATTTCTAGGTTCACAAATTAAAACACTTTCATTTTATAAAATACTGTTACGTATTTTGAATTCAGCAAAGGATTCTAGAGGGATTGAGTGAAAATGCATTCCTCTATTTCTCACTGTCTCCTGTCCTCAGCCTCACAATATACCTTTAAGCAGGGGTCCCCAAACTTTTTACACAGGGGGCCAGTTCACTGTCCCTCAGACCATTGGAGGGCCGGACTATAAAAAAAAAACTATGAACAAATCCCTATGCACACTGCACATATCTTATTTTAAAGTAAAAAAAAAAAAAAAAAAAAAAAAAAAAAACGGGAACAAATACAATATTTAAAATAAAGAACAAGTAAATTTAAATCAACAAACTGACCAGTATTTCAATGGGAACTATGCTCCTCTCACTGACCCCCAATGAAAGAGGTGCCCCTTCTGGAAGTGCAGCGGGGGCCGGATAAATGGCCTCAGGGGGCCGCATGCGGCCCACGGGCCATAGTTTGGGGACCCCTGCCTTTAAGTGTGTCCTTTGCTTCTTAAATTGAAGAGCATATTTGTTTCTCTGTAACATATCTATATTCTCTTTCTAATGTATTGCCAAGTGGTTTTAATTGAACACAGCATGTATTTGTTCATTCACTCAATAAATGTTTAGCTCGTATTTATCATTTGCAAGGTGCTGTACTAGGGATCATAAAGGACACAGAAATTAACCAGATAAAAGTTCCATTTTCAAGAAGTTTACAATGTAGTAGAAGACACAGGAAAAAATATATCAATAAGTAAATAGCATGAAGTTGAAGTCATTCAGTTCTATATGGGAGACACGGGTAAAATGATTTGGAAGTTCACAGAAAACTAATGTTGGACTTAATTATTAGCTAACCACCTAATTAAGACACTTTTTTTTTGCCAAATTGTTAAATATGTTAAAAGCCAACTTAAACAAAATCTCTTTCCCACTTCATTTCATTGACCATCTAATATATGTCATTGGTGACATCATAGAGTTGTCAAGTTATTTACACATTTGGCTTAGAAGAAATGGTATTAGATTTTAAAATAATTATAATTTTAGGTTAAAAACTTCTAGGGAGAGGGAGCAGAAGTAACATTTAAAAGCAAAACCATATGAGTCACTGACCTGGTATTTCAGTAATAGAGACTTGAGAAAAATCACAAGTCACATCAGGTAAGAGGTAACGCTTAGGATCACCAATTTCATACAATAGCTGCTCAGCCACTGTCCCAAAGGAGACCAACCCCCCCGTACCAGGGGGCTTGGAGAGGATGAACTGTCCATCAGGAAAACATTCCACTACAGGAAATCCTATATTGTGCCTGGGTGAAAAACAGAAACACTATGGTTCAGAAGAAGAAAACCTCAGGAAAAGATATTACATTACACCAAACAATACTTCTGATGAATAACAGTAAGACCAAACTGTGTATTTTACATATTATATTACCTTTTAAAATCATATGATGGCTTATTAATGTGTGATAAGTACTGAATATGGATAAGGTCTGAGAGCCAAAGAGAAAGAAATCATACTGAGAGGAATGGGAAAATATAATATTTAGTATAGAGATTCAGATGCTGTTTTTCAGAAGGTTTAGAAAGGGTCTCTACCTCCTCTTGATGTGAAAGTGATGAGAACCACTGGATGCAGCATGATATTCAAGAATAAGAAGTCAGGAGAATGAGACTGGAGGAGCTGTGATGTCCATAGATGGCTACACATCATTAAATCCTGTCCCATCCGATTCCTCTGGTGCCTGGTGGGCCTCAGAGTGAGCATGGCTTACTCCATCGGGAGCAGCTGGGTTCCCCTCCTCCACTTAATTTTGTTGCAAACCCAAGCTGGTGAAACCTGGGCCTCAGCTTTCAAAGAACCTCTTACTTGTAAAGCTGATCTTTTGTTCACTAAGAAACACAAGATAATTAAAAGAAGATAAGTGAATAGAGGAATACAGGGTCATTTATAGAGTTATAGCCTGTGACCCTGGGGGAGAGAATACAGACCTGTAAGAGCAGAGGGCTGAGCATTTCCCAGCCGTGCTGTAAGTCTGATGTTCTTACTGCTTCCCACCAGGCGGGCACCACAGCACAGCCCGGGAGGAGGAGAGGACGAGTGAGCAGCGCCTGCCTAGCTCTAGACCAGGTTGAGAGAAAGAGTGGGCGACAAGACTGGAAGGAGATTGCCACTTTCCAGATGGACAGGCGTCTGTCTGCATGTCATCTGTAGATTCCTAGTTTACACTAGAGGCAAAGGCCTATGCGTTGTAAGCTTCTTATTAGTAAGCCGGCTCACGTTGTAGGAGCCTCCTGGAGTTCAGATCAAGAAACTTCTAACAATAAAGCCCTGGATGGAATAGGATGGCAGGAAAAGTAATTTAGCAGCATGTCCTGAAATTTCAAGGTTCAGTATATTTGGTATACTCAGTCCTAAAAGAGAAAGACTCTATTTCTATTTTAGGTCCTGTATTAGTTTGCTAGAGCGGCCATACAGAGTACCCAAAACTGGATGGCTTAAATCAAAAGAAATTTATTATCTCAGTTCCAGGGACTAAAGTTTGAAATCAAGGTGCTGTTACAGGCAGGGCGATGCTCTCTTGATGGCTCTACAGAGAAATCCTTCCCTGCCTTTTTCCTAGCTTCTGGTGTTCCTTGGTTTGTTGATGAATCACTCTAACTCTGTCTTTTCAGGGTCTTTGCATGGTTTTCCCTCTGTATGTGTCTTTTGCTAGGTCCAAATTTCTATTTTTATAAGAACAAAAGGCCTACTGGCTTAGGGCCTACCCTAATAATCTCATTTTGACTTAGTTACCTTTCTAAAGACTCTATCTCCAAATGAGGTTACATTCTGAGGTACTGGGTGTTAGAAATGCAACATATCTTTGGGAGTGCAATTCAACCAACAACAGGCACAAAGTGCAGTCTAGTAATAAGCCATAATAATAGGAATATAAAAATACCATATATTATTTTAGGAAAGTGGGCTTTTTAACATGCCAGAAAAAATCCTCCTGAAACTTAGCTCTGGATCCTAATAAGATGATGGCTAGGATATAAAGTTTGTCTGTGTTTCACAATACAAATAAAAAGCAATTACAGTACAAATAAAAAAATAACACAAATATTAAAATAGCAATAATTATAATTGAATAAACAAAATAAAATTTCTAAATATAGATGTTGTATGCCACAGTATAACATATATATACAAACACACACATAAAATATAGCTTCCTACCAGTCTGGCACCAAATGCCAATCCGTGAATATTCCGCCAGTACTCTGAGCGCCACATTCAATGAGATGGCCTGCAAGGCTACACAAAAAACAACAAAAAAATAACATCAATATGATGAACAAATTTTTCAGTACCTGCCCAAATATAAAAAAAAATGTTATAAATAAAACTTTATTTTTGAAGCTATTGTCATAAAAGTGGGAAGAAACTTGGTTACTTTATATAGGTGTCATTTTTTTCTTTTGGGTGATAGAGACAGAGAGAGGGACAGATGGGGCAGATAGACAGGAAGGAAGAGAGATGAGAAGCATCAATTCTTCGTTGAAGCACCTTAGTTGTTCACTGATTGCTTTCTCATATGTGCCTTGCCCGGGGAGCTACAGCAGACCGAGTGACCCCTTGCTCAAGCCAGTGACCTTGGTCTCAAGCTGGTGAGCCTTGCTCAAACCAGATGAGCCCTCACTCAAGCTGGCAACCTCGGAATTTTGAACCTGGGTCCTCTTGTCCCAGTCTGACACTCTATCCACTGCACTACCACCTGGTCAGGCTGTTTTTGTTTGTTTTAATAACATAAGCTAATGATGCCAAAAGACTAGCTTGGAATAACAGAAAATACCCTGATCTAAGAATCACAGGAACAGAGGCCAAGTTACAGACTTTGATAAGAATTAGGGCTAATGTGTTACTGGCAAGGCTGTGAGAATTAAACTGAGATAAAAATATGTCACAGCCCCATGAACACTGCAAAGTGCTTCAAACTGTAAGCTGCTATCAGGCTAATATGTGATGTTCAAGTGCCATTGTATCGTAGAATAGGGGAGAAAAATGTATAAAATATTATCGTCCTATTTTATACGTTAATGGACTAAAAATTATCAATAAATTTATTATTAAAGCTTCCTCTTCAAAAATCTAGAATATCTGAAGCTCTTTTATAGAGTTGACAACATGGGATAATAAACACTTTGGGTTTCAGTTATTTGGGCTGTGTAAATCCAGGCTTTGCCACTCAACTAGCTCTGTGACTTTGAGCAAGTTACATAACCCTACTGCATACCGATTCCTGCTTCTCCCAAATGGGACTAACAGCATCTGCCTAATTTGTAAATTGTGAGAATAAAAACTAATTTTGTGAGGTGCCTATCACACAGTAGGTACTCAATAAATGATGGCTACTTTGTTTCATAAAATTTCTTCAGCCTTTGTGACATCTTTTTTAGCTTTAAATCTGCAGAACTAAGGAAATACAATTATTTCAGCTTAAATATATTAAAAATGATCTAACAGACATATATTTCAATTTCTAAAAAGCTGAAGTAAATTTTACTGTAATGTAGTTAAAAGGGTAAAATTTCTACTAATATTGTTCTTAGACTCACCTTCCAGCTGCTAATAAATCAAAGTCGTTGCTTTTCCAACCAAACTATGAGAAAAAAAGTCCACAAAATTATTTTATTTACAATTTATCCATTTAACTATAGAATCTTTCCATAGTATGTGTTTAAAGTGATTA
Source organism: Saccopteryx leptura (assembly GCF_036850995.1). Taxonomy (NCBI): domain Eukaryota; kingdom Metazoa; phylum Chordata; class Mammalia; order Chiroptera; family Emballonuridae; genus Saccopteryx; species Saccopteryx leptura. The sequence goes on along the minus strand of NC_089503.1, from coordinate 221,979,572 downwards.
ACACCCTACTTGATCTAAAGTACAATTCAAAATTACTGCATAGATTCAATTACAAAATTATATGAAGAATTTGACAAAACTTCTCATAAAATCTTGGAGTAGAATTTTTCTCTGGAAAAAATAAAATGACCTGGAACAAATTTAAGCTACTGTCTGAACAACAAAATAGCCAGATAAAATATATGAAACAACAGTGTTTAAGACAATGGACATCAAGCAACAAAAACCAGTGATCCCCAAGCAATGCAAAACAAATGAGATGAGCCTATGATTGAGTTTCCAGGCCCAGTGTTAGGAGGAGGAATCCAAATGGAACTTGGCAGATCCTGAGTTAAGGAGCTGAGGGTCTAGGGAGGCCAGGATGACTAGAGTTTGCAGGATAGATTAGATTACCACATAGAGAGAATCGTACAGATAGAGAACTCTTGAGATCTTAACAGGGGCCCTTTCAAGTATTCAGCAAAGAACTAGCCAATACATGGGTGGGAAAAAGCTACTCTAGTCTGGGAATAGTGCCTATTGATACCAGCCAGACTAGGAAACCTCCTAAATTATAGGAAAATGGGTAGAGTGTTCAGAAAAGTCTTGAATAATAGGAAATTATTAGACCTAGACTAAATGCAGCTCAAATATTTATGAGAATATGAAAATATCCACCAACCAAAACAGTAAAATTTACAATGTATGACATCCAACCCAAAATTACCAGATATGCAAAAAAAAAAAAAATGTGACCCACATTGAGAAAAATATCTATTAATTGAAACAGACCCGGATCCTACACATAAGCAGATATTAAAACATTCTTAGACATTACTATAACTGTATTCTGTCTTGAAAATAAAAACACATTAAAAATCAAAGCACAAAAAGATCCAAATCTGAACTTCTGAAGATAAAATCTGTAAGTTAGAGATGAAACAAAAAAACAAACTGATTTTGATAATGGCACATTAGACGTTGCAGAAAAAAAAGATTATTTAACATGAAGACATAGCAATAGAAACTACAATATTTAAGTTTCATGGAGAGAAAAAAAGAATATCAAACATAAAGAGAGCATCAGTGAGCTCTTGGAAAACTTTATGTGACATCATATATGTGTAACTGGGGTCCCAGAGGAGAGAGAGGGACATAAAAAATATTTAGAGAGATAAAGAATAACTATGGCCGGGTAGCTCAGTTTGTTAGTGTTGTCCTGATACACCTCAAGCAAGTCCCTAAGGCAGTGGTTCTCAAACTGTTTGAAGTTGGGGCACATTTAAAATCCTACAAATAATTGTTGGCGCACTATATACAAATTTCTGAGAAATATGTTATAATAATTAAGTCAAATATTAAAGAAAAAATATATAAAGCCCAAGCGTGCTTTTATGGTAATTAAACAAAATAAATACAACAACATTAAATTTATTCTGACATTAAAAAACATTTTTATGTTACATTTTTGAGTTATTAGAATTTTTAGAATTTGTAAAAAAAAGGAGGTTAAAAAAAAGACAAAATAGTTATCTTTTTATATACTATATAGATACATTTTTAGTAAGATTTAGTAAATTCAGCAGGTCCCGGCGTGAATGTGTTAAGTTTTTTCATTCTTGTATTTATAAGAAACATGAGCCTGATGTGTCCTAGTGATTTCTTCAATATTTGGGCATATATTTGAAAGGCAAACTCTCATTTTCTTGTCAACACATTGAAGAATTCCTCTCTTTTTACTATTACTTGTGTTGAGTACAGAAAACCCTCACCATACATATCATCTTAACTTTACACCAAACAAAGGATAGAAGAAACTTACCTCCAGTCTTTCTGGGGAACATGGGGGGTAGTGTAAACAATCCAGCACCACAGCTTAACAGCCTTTTGCAACCTAATTAGGCAAGTGAGGTGGAGTGTTGGGCTGACTGTCAGCTTACAGCCAATTCCCCACACCTCTGTCTCCCCAAAATCGAGACTCCAACCCTCAGTTGGTTTTTTGGTCCCCAACAGGTACATATTTCTCTGGAATGCCATAGGGCAGTGGTCCCCAACTTTTTTGGGCCACGGACCGGTTTAATGTCAGAAAATGTTTTCATGGTCAGACCGGCCTTTAGGGTGGGATGGATAAATGTATCACATGACCGAGACAAGCATCAAGAGTGAGTCTTGGATGTAACAGAGGGAATCTGGTCATTTTTTAAAAATAAAACATCGTTCAGACTTAAATATAAATAAAACAGAAATAATGTAAGTTATTTATTCTTTCTCTGCGGACCGGTACCAAATGGCCCACGGACCAGTACCAGTCCACGGCCAGGGGTTGGGAACCACTGCCATAGGGCACACCTGGAAATCTTCTACGGCATACCAGTGCACCCTGGCACACACTTTGAGAACCACTGCCCTAAGGAATTAAATGGAGGCACACCAAGGAAAAGATTAATATACCTCATTTTAGGAAAAGTTATTATTAAAGAATTAACATAAGCAAAATAGTCCCCAAACATATAGAAGGGTCCTCAAACTCTAAAGACTCTTCTAGCCTGACCAGGCAGTGATGCAGTGGATGGACCATCGGACTGGGACACGGAGGACCCAGGTTCGAGACCCTGGGGTCGCCAGAGTGAGCGCAGGCTCATCTGGTTTGAGCAAGGCTTGCCAGCTTGAGCCCAAGGTCACTGGCTCGAGCAAGGGGTCACTCAGTCTGCTGTAGCCCCCCCAGGTCAAGGCACATATGAGAAAGCAATCAATGAACAAGTAAGGTGCCACAACAAGGAACTGATGCTTCTCATCTCTCTCCCTTCCTGCCTGTCTGTCTCTCTCTCTCTTACACACACACAAAAAAGAAGACTCTTTTAATAGCCTTAAAATTCTAAAGGATTCCAAGATATTAAATAAAAAGGTGCAGATGTTATTACACCAACCACACATATCAGTATCTAAACCAATTTCACATGGCCATCTCTGAATTATTTGGTCAACAACAAATTATTCTACCATATTTTAATGGAATATCATTGTTCTATAAAATCAAATTTGAAATCTGCTGTGTGTCTTTTGGTACACTAGATGTATTAAATCTCTAATAGGAAAGAAATTTATTCATTTTTGGCTTGTTTTTAAAATTTCAAAGTTAACAAACTGGCACCTGAAAACACACTTTGTAATGGCCAAAGAAAATTACATGTGTGTTAGTAAGCAAAACAAAGGTGATCATCTGGAGGTGACAAGCATGTTTTCCCCATAAACTTACAGCATGAATGAGGGGTCCCAGTACAACAGCACTGTCCACGCAGCGCCCAGTCAGGACGACATCAGCTCCAAGGTCCAGGGCTCTGCTTATTGGTCTTGCCCTTTGGGAAACAGAACATCCGGTTATTATTTTTAACCCAGGTCAGATTTTTGAATAAAAAAAAAATTGCTTATCATTGTGTCCAATGACTTAATTATGCTTTTAGTAATTCCAGGCATGAAATGATATGAACAAAAACACTCTTCTAGACACTTTCATCATTATTTTTTAAAATCATTATTTCCTGTGGAACTGTATTCTGTCAGCATACACCCCTTCTACAATGCTGGTTTATCTGGGCATACAATTCTAGAATGTCAGTCTAGAGTTTCACTTCACGAATATTATCTCACAATCCTCTGTTATCTAATTTACTGTTGAGAGGTGTGTGATCAGTCTAATTACTGATGTTTGTGTATTGTCTTTTCTCTTTGGATGCTCTTACAATGTTAGTTTTTGGTTTTAGACAGTTACACTCATATCTTTTTGTTTAATCTGTTTGGGATTGACTCTTATTCTTGACCCTGTGGATAAATACTGTATGTTTCATTAACCGGGAACAATGCTCAGCCACTGTCTCTGGACATTAATTTCCCTCCATTCTTTATATTCTCTTCTAGCACTCTTAATTGGATAGAATGTTAGGACTTATAATTCTACCCACATAGCTCTAACTTCTCTTTCATTTCCCATCTTTTTAACCTGGGCTGCACTCTCAGTAATTTTCTCAGATCCATTTTCCAATTCATTAATCTTTTGTTAATTGTATCTAATCTCAATGATTAGATAATAATTTCAATGATTATATGTTTGATCAATAAAATTCATTTAGTTTCTTTTTTTTCCAATTGTTTATTGTATTGATTTGAGAGAAAGAGGGAGACAGAGACAGGAACATCTGTTCCTGTATGTGCTCTGACTGGGGATCGAACTGGCAGCCCCTGCACTCAGGATGATGCTCATTTGGTTTCTAGTCAAATTCATCTAAGCCTTTTGTGAAAGCCTATTCCCTGCCCAGGTTTTTATTCCTTCTTTATTTCTTTAAACATTTTTAACATGCTTATTCCATTCTGCATTGAATCATTCCAATTTATGAAGTCCATGGACATTTACATAGGTTTTGAAATTTCATATTGTAAACTCCTATTAAGTTTGGGTGAGGCTTTATCTGTGGAGCAGCCTTTTTGATGAAACATCTGGATAGGCATTTGTTTCTGCCCACTGTGCTGGGGATTCTAGCAGCCATAATCTTTTTAAATTAAATTACTAACTACATTATTGGATTGTAGTTTTCTCCAACTATGAAAGTACATGAACATCAACCTACGTGAAGGCAGGTCTGTGATCACAGAGTCTCAGGGCAGACACTGTTTCCCCACAAAGAGCCCTCGGCTAAGACAGGTAAGTTTCCCTGTGGTTCCTCCCTCCTTTTAGTTCTACCTCTCTTCCCTCTTCCTCCCTTCCATTCCCTTTTTCTTTCTCTCTCTTTCCTTAAAAAACAAACAAACAAAAGCAGTTAAAGGCTCAGTTTTCAAGAACTACCACGTCCACTTGTTTCCTGGGCCATTTTACTTCTCAAGTCATTACCATTACTTTGGAGGAACTCTTACATCTAAAACAAAGTAAACTGTTGTTTTCAAAAACACCTGCTAGTCCTATTCCTATTCCTGCCTTGCTGCATTTCCATAGCCTCTCTCAACATCATACACCCCCCATCCATTATTAGACTCAACATTTACTGAGCACCAGCTAGGTATGGGATATTATAACGGGAGCTAGGGACACAGAGGTGGAGAGGACATTCTGGACATGGCATCTAGCTAGGGGACTGAGCGTCCTGGGCCTGAACTAAGTGCCATGTGATTTCAGAGGAGGAGCAGGAGGTAGAATTTCCACTACATTTTATAAAAGTCTTGGCTAAGCAGAGAGAGAAATAGGGCATTCGTGCTAGGTTGTGTTAAGTTGAACGGCTCTGCAAAACACCAGCAGGCCTCTCCTACAAAACAAGTCTGAACACCATTCTCAGTCTAAATCACTAAGCTGGTTGGTTTGATCGGGATCCATTTACTGAGAGCCCTCTATGGGAAAGACCTGTGACTGGTTCTAGGCATTCAGAGAGAAGGAGAATCCCTTGCCCGGCAGAACACACAGAACAGTAGGAGGCAGTAAAGCATGACAGCACATCCCTCTCGTGGGTCCATGGGCAGTTCACTGAGGGCTGCATCATGTTTTCACTCAGTGTGTGCGCCCCGCCCCCAGCACGCACACACCTGCACTTTGCCAGGAGCTATAAAGCAGTCTGTGTACTCCGACAGACCAAGTACACGGAGCCCCATCCTTCCAACCTCTTACAACCAAAGCTTTCAACTCCCAAGGGTTAAAGTCAAATTCCTCTTTCAGTCTTGCTATTGGTTTAGATGGGTCAAGGGGACACCACTGTAGCAGCTACAGTGGTCAGAGAATGTCTGCCTCCTTTATTCCGGGACTATTGAATGCTGTGGGAGCTACAAACTATGGTGGCTCCTAAGAAAGTCCCATTGCTACTCCTAAGAGTATCTGCTTCGACCTGGCACCCTGTGAAAAAGGCTTTTTAAATGATCAACTTTGAGGCCACACATGTTTGTCTATACCTGGAAGGATGGAGGAGGGGGGAGGAATAAAGTATATTAGAGAAAAGACCTTACCCAAGGTACACATTCATGCTTTTAATGGTGTCTGGAAATTTCTTCCCACTCTCCATATCTGTAACAGCCGAACCTTGCAGACTCTCCTTCTGTAAACATTTTACAAAAAGACTATTAAAGTCTATTCATAGAGAGCTTACTTTTTATTATGTAAAAGCAAATTTACAGTTGTTCATATGGAAAATAAAATAATAATAATATAACAATAAACTATGTTTTGTGTACTCACAACTGTAAACCTACTTTTGCCCCAACCTGTATATGCTAAAACAATAAAGAACATGTAATAGATAAGTAGATTCCTATACATTTCATTAATGGAATCATAAAATTAATATGCATTGAAAAAAGTATTCTATTTCAGGCACTTGTCATACAGTGTTTCATTCAGCTTTCCAAACAACCTGTAAGGCAAGCATCACAAGCCCCATTTTGGAGGCAAGGAACCCGACCAAGAAAGCCTGAGTGAGGCCTCGTGGTGAAGCAGGTGGGCTTTGGACCCCGGCAAACCACCTGGCTTCTCTTTGCTTCTCTGAGTTTCTTCACCTTTAAAGTCGGACACTGATAGTATCAATCCCACAAGACTGGTGTAAATACGTGTATAATCTCTTCTTGTTCTTAAAGAGTGATGTGCAGAATATGAAAGGTCCTATAGCAATTTCTCTCCAGTAAAGAATCACGCTTTCTATCAAGCCAAAGCTAAGAATAAAACATATCAACACATTTCCCTGAAAGACACGAGTTTTGTTTTATTTTCTCCCCATAACCATGAAATTATGTATCCAGGGACTCCTGAGGCAGGTATGTCCTCCCAGGCTAAGCACCAAAGCATTAGAGAGAGAGCATGCTTATGGGGAGATCTCTACAACCCCCCTCTCAAAAAAGGGGCTTGGGCTAGACAGACAGTTATGGAAATTGTGTGACCCGCCACAGCACCAGGGGGAGCCGCTTAGATGTGGTCATTCATAAAAGGAACATGTAATCACCTCACAGAGGCTCTGAAGTTGCTGAGGACACTTTCTGTTCCCCTGAAGACTGTCCACAGCACGGAGTAGCACCAAAGCAAAAGGCAACTTCACCACCAAAGGTTAAAGCTGTGGCTGCTCTATCTTCACGTCACCAACAGGGATTTGGTGCTTTATATTTATAATAAAATATATCTGTAATATGTAACATAATATATATATGCACATGAAAACAGGTGATATATTATGACAAGTATATATTTCATGTTGTATTCAGTTACTATTAGAACAGGAGGAAGCAGGGTTTTGGCTATTAAAGGTCAAATTCTGATATTTCCAGGCAGGGACCTGTTTCACGCTATTACTATTCCCATACAAGTTTTCTATAGACCAATTAAATTCTCTCCAGGGCTATTTCCCTTTCCATAAGGGAAAAACAGGTCTGCAGTGTAATTCTCTTGGGTAAAGTTTTACATATTTGTCATCACATTGGGATCATTCAAGCAAGAGTCTGCCACACGCTCATATTTAAATCAATGGACAGCAATGGCAGCAAAATCACTCACAGCAGTCAAAAGGTGAATGCAGATACATTAAAAACATACTGTTAGGCCCTGGCCAGTTGGCTCAGTGGTAGAGCGTCGGCCTGGCGTGCAGGAGTCCCGGGTTCGATTCCCAGCCAGGGCACACAGGAGAAGTGCCTATCTGCTTCTCCACCCCTCCCCCTCTCCTTCCTCTCTGAGTCTCTCTTCCCCTCCTGCAGCCAAGGCTCCATTGGAGCAAAGTTGGCCCGGGCACTGAGGATGGCTCTATGGCCTCTGCCTCAGGTGCTAGAATGCTCTGGTTGCAACAGAGCAATGCCCCAGATGGGCAGAGCATCGCCCCCTGGTGGGCATGCCGGTGGATCCTGGTCGGGCACATGCGAGAGTCTGACTGCCTCCCCGTTTCTAGCTTCAGAAAAATACAAAACAAACAAACAAACAAAACAAAACATGCTGTTTACACAGAAAAAGGACAGCTGTGCAAGTTATCTCCACAAATCTTAAATCTGAACCTGCACAGACAGGACACTCTGCAGGCCTGTATGAGGGAGGCCAAAGGCTCTAGTAAGATAAAGCTAATTGGCAGATCTGTTCCGTTCACACTCACACAAATGAGTCCATTGATTTTTGTGTGTCCCTGAAAGGCAGTATAAGTATCTAAGGACCCACAAAAACTGTGTTTCACAAGTGGGATTTTACACCCTTTGCATTTCACAGGGAGCCATGCTCACAGTACTAAGGAAACAGAGCCAATGAAAAGCCTGATGCTTGCCTGAAACGTCTAGCTTGTGACATTGAAGTGTTAATAAAAAAATCTATTAATTTTATTTCCCTTCCTGTGTGACACAGAATGTATCAAGTGCAGCAAAATCTATCAGCTGGAATCCAAGTGATATTAGGATGAGAAAGACAAGTAATGACTTGTGCTAAATAACTTCACATTTTGTAAGAAGCACAATTTCAATTTAGACTTCTATGTCCAAGGAAGGGTCCAAAGGTTATTTGAAATACTGTCTTCAGTGAATCAATAAATCTTTCATACTACACACATAAGTGGTTTATAAATGTAAATGGATAACCAACCCAGCCAGCTGACATCCCAAATTTTCTAGACGAAAGTGACACCGACTAGAAAGAGATTTCTATAGCTCAGTCCGAAGAATTAAACCCAAATCCAATAACTAGACCAAAGCAATCCTAGTCATTTATCCCCTGATACAATGGCTTCTTGCTTAGGAGCATATCACATAAATGTCAATAACCTCTCCCATGATGTCATCTCCAGTGACCACTGCTATTTTCAAGTCAACGCCAGCCTTCCTGGCCATCTTGTCAAGTGCAGCGGCACACAGAAGAGGGTTGGTGCCCCCAGCATTGCTGACAACACGGACACCTGCAGGAAGAGAAACACTGCAGCAGCGACTCTGACGGGAGCTCAATCACTAGTTTCCATTCTACCAGCTGCTTTCTCTTTCCACCCTTTTTGTTTTTCCTTTTAGAAACAAACCCACCAAAGGCAATGACATCCATATACAATATTTAAGTGGCTGAAGCCACCGCTGGTGTTTATGCTCGTTGGATACATGGCTGGTAACTGATAGGAACAGAGATGTAACCATTGGGTCTTAATAAAAATATCTGTGGGCTACTAAAAAACAATGACTAGTTAATCTAAAACATTCTCTGGATTTTCTAAATAATTCTCTAGAGAGGACGATCCGATCAATTACATTTAAAAAGCTCTAATCTTTAATTTGATCTCTGACAGTGATTTGCTGAGACGGGCCACGTGGAACACTACAGAATGACTGAGGTTAGAGATTCAAAATTCCAGAATTCTAAAGTCCAGAGGACTTTAGTGATCACCTAATCCAGGAGTTCTTACCTTTTAAAGATTCATTATCCTTTGGAGAATGTGATAAAAGCTATGAATTTTCTCCTTGGAAGGGAAATATATATATATATATTTTATATATATATATATTTTTTTATATATATATTATATATATTTTTTGTTAGAGAGAGAGAGACAGACAGACAGACAGAAAGGGAGAGAGATGACATCTTCATTGTGGCACCTTAGCTGTTTGTTAATTGCTTTCTCATATGTGCCTTGACCATGAGGCTACAGCAGACCGAGTGACCCCTTGCTCAGGCCAGCAATCTTGGGCTCAAGCTGTTGAGCCTTGCTTAAACCAGATGCTCAAGCCAGCAACTTCGGAGTTTCAAACTGGGTCCTCTGAGTCCCAGTCCAACGTTCTATCCTCTGCGCCACCGCTTGGTCAGTCGGAAAAACATTTCTTTGCTTATAATTTCAAGGGCATGTCAGATTCCCTGAAGCCCACCCTTGGGCCCCAAATTAAGAAACCTTGACCAAATCCAAACACCTCATTTCCAGATGAGGAAACTCAGGTGCAAAGAAGTTAAGCGACTTGTCCAGGGTCATGCAGCTTGTCAGGGAGCAGCAGGATGAAACCTGGCTCGTCCCACTCCCTGTCTGCTATGGTCTGTGGAGTCCAACTCTATGCTACACGAACTTGTGTGGGTGGAGAACGGCCACCAGACAAAATCTTCAGAAGGCTCTGAATGCTCTGCTGAACCACTCCTATAACTAGCCAGAGAATGATTACTAAGTATAAATGATTAGCATTTACACCCACTAGTCCTTTAAGTACACCATTTTCTTCTCTGTTTTCATTCTCTTCAAATGATTCAGATGCATCTGAATCCAACCTCAGTCTCCTTCCTGCCTCCCTCCGCCGCACCAATACTTGCTTAAAACTCCATCTTTCGTGGGTTCTGGTGACTGCACTATCCCGGTGCTTCCCATCTCTTCATGTATGTATCTCATTCTCGTCCCTCCCCTTTCTAGGGGTTCCCTAAGCTCATTCCTGCTCGCCTCTATGTCCATTCTTCCCCCCCCCCAGAGATCCTTCCCAACAATGCCTTCAACCAATACTTCTGATGAATGAAACTCCCTCCCTCAAATCTGTTTCTAGTTTCCACCCTCCCATCCAAGAACTGCTACTGTCCTCCACCTTGTTTGTACTATGGTATCTAACTCTGCATTTAGCACCTCGCAAGAACAACAGACACTCTGCTCTGTTAACTACATTTTATGATTACAAAATGAAAGCTACTATACAAATAACAAATTTATTACCAATACTTCAGTTTATAAGAAGTTCAGGTAAGTCTGACACCTTGCTTTCTTTTTGCCTTACTCTTTTTCAGGATAACTTATTTTTTTAAAGGGCATATAGCTCCCTCTAGTGGAAAATTAATACTTTAGAAAACAGATCCTCCAAAAGTATATGCTTAGATGCATCAACAATAAAACTAAAGGGTGCATTATAACTACATCACACTAATAATTATTTAACGCTCCTCATCTTATAGATTTTCACCTTAAAGATCTTAAACAACAACATATTGTAAGATATTTGTCTTTCTTAAGCAGAGATATATTTTCAGTACTTAAGAGACACTGAGTAATGCCACTTGAAGTTACCTCAGGACCCAACTGCAAAAGATTTTCTTTGTTAGCCCAATAAATCAGAGAACTGTGATAATGAAACCAGAGTCTCAGATGTGGTTCAAGTATGATCAGCAGCTTCTATGTGTCCCATAGCCACAAATTTCAACCTGACTCCAGGAAGCTACCTTAATAAGATTTGCTCTGAGCCAGAGATCCGGAGTGAGAAACAGAACCGGGACAATTCTAATTCTCTGATGAAATCAACCCAAATATGATGGTGGGTTAATACGGGCGATATTTTAAAATCTTTCACCTGACAGCCACTGCCTTCTTTCCTCAGAACCACAGAAACGTGGCTAATAAAGCCTTTTTGAATGTTCCTTGAGTTATTATTTACTTCCAGCGACTATATCATATATAAACATAATAAATTAATATAGACAAATATATATCCTCTTTCTTAAAATTTGACATGCCATTTAAATACAGGAAATTAAGGTGATTTAATGACAAACATTTTAAAAATTACCTTTTTGGTGAATGTCCTTTATATACGGAGCCATGGCAGTCTGTACAAAATCAGGAACATAGCCTAAGTCCTACAACATAGAAGTAAATGCATCACCCACTGAGAACTGTATTCGGGCAACTCAAAGGCAACCGACTAACCCATGCTTTAGTTACTTACAAGGCTAATTAAATTTTAAATGTTAATTGTAATATTTATGTTGTCTGAAAAGAACTAATCAGTTTATAAGAAGTTCAGGTAAGTCTGACACCTTGCTTTCTTTTTGCCTTACTCTTTTTGTGATATTTAGTCCACGTAAGCATATAATCAATTTGTGAATTTGAGCATATAATCAATTAGTGAAAAGATCAAACATGATGTTCAGAATAAACGTAACTTGCATTATTACCAAAGAGATGAATGAAATAAGGATAACTAAACAAACGAGTCACTTCCCCTTTGTGATCTATAGCAGTTTTAACTCCCAAGGTTTATTAAACACTAATATTCCCAACACTATGTATGTCCTGAGCATACCCTATGCTAATTCCCAAGAAAAGCTAATGATTTTATAATTAGTGGACAGATTATAGAAACAAATGCAGGAAACCAAAAGTGTAGAGTGGAGTAAGAGTTATCATATCTCATTTTTGGTCAAATTGGTGTTTAAGGCACAAACTAGATAATTAGTTATGTTACTATGGGGTCAGTTTTAAATTAATTCTACCAAGTAAAAGCAGCGGCTTACGTGGACTAAATATCACAAAGTTGATGGCATAGGTATATGTAGACTTCTATGTATTCTCTAACAAGCTACATGATTCGAATGGCTCTCTTTTCTATATGGAATTTCTGCTGGGATATTACACGTCTTAGGCCAATTTCTTGGTCGTACATATTAAAACAAAAGAAAAATTTAATTCCCTGGAACTATCAGAAATATTTCAAAGTCAGAACTAAGACATTTATCACGTATTATATATGACAACATAGACAATTTTTCATGTTAATAAAGCCTTTTCATAACTATAATTTTAGTGGCTATGTAAGATTTCATTGCCTAGATTTCTCACCATTTAACAATTTCCACATTGTTGGCCATTTGGACCTTAGTTTGCTGTGCCTGGTATAATTAAGGCTACATTGTCCATCTTGTGAGCAAAGCTCTTCCACATGAGCTGTATTTCCTTAAGATAACTCTGACCTAAGTGACGGTGAACAACCAAACAATTTACACTTTCTCTAGTAAGACCTAACATTTAAAAGTTTTATAATAAGTCATTTATGCACACACTGTCTTGTGTAATTAGTTATCCTTCAAGGTATGGTTACAGGGCCATTAAAATAATTACAAAACTTACAGACGATTTTAATTTGGCAGCAGTTAGCAGGCACATAGTTATCTCCGAGAGATAATCAAAAACCAAGTAATCTAGCTTCTCTCCATAGAGCAGTTGAGGAACTGGAAGTAAAGCACAAAGTGTAATTTACTTTTTAAAATTTAAACTGAACAACAATTTACTCACAATTTAAAAAAGTCTGAGTGAAATCTTATTCCCTTTATACATACTATCCAAAATCAGTTGTGCATATATACTTTCATGCATTGTGGAGGCATGCCCCTGGGAACCCAAAGCTTACTGAGTTTTCGGTCACTGTACTGATATCCAAGCGCTGCCATATTGGGGGGACAAGCCACATACTTCACCGTGATGACTAAAGGAAAAGGAAATTATATAGTGTAACAAAAATATCCGTAGTCATGGTAGCAGATGTCCCCATTTCCAGTGCTCTCTAGAAAGGATTTCCTTCAAATGGCAAGGATCTCTTTGTAAAATGAAATGGTAAATTTCCAATTCATCAGCTGTAAAATCTTCTTTGCTACTTCAAGTTCACAATCAATTCAGGCAAATATTGACTCTGCCCTTCACAGCTTCCGGTATGATGGAAGAAAGCGAGGTCAAAGGGAAGGTCTGCTCTTCCCAAGCTCCTACTTTCCCCCTTCCTCCACCGGAAAATAACTGGTTGTCTTCAAGTCATTCTCTGATTAAAAACCTCACAAGCAATTCCCAAAGTAAAACATGGGAAATGTGAAAGTTTAAAGAAAAATGCTCTCGCAAGAAACTTTGTCCTCCTGAACAGCAGTGTTAAAAGGTAAGAGCTCTGTTTAAATGTAGTGTCCCTGTCTCCAACATTGTACCTGATGGTACTTAGAAGTTGTTGAATTATGGTTGAATAAGTAAAAGAATACATTTCAAATCAGCTCTTTTTCTTGAAGGTTTCTTCACATCATATCTCTCATTTTTTTCTTAAGCTATTGTGGCACACCCAAGGATTACAATACTTAAGCCTCTAATGTCTTATTAACTTCATAGAATTATTTATTCTGACATGGTGAAATTCCGAAGACCTACTATACAGATTCCAGGTAAACGTTTCTCACAGGTGGAAACATTTCCCACCAGGTTAGAGACCTTGCCACAGCTAAGTTTTACATAAGTACATAAAATAAATACAGCGTTGGAAGTATTTCTTAAGTACTGAAATAGTCATTTACATATTTTCCCAGGATAATACAACTACAGTGCCCTACAAGATGGACCTTTACCATCATAAAAGAGTAAACTTAGACATGATTTACATATGAAAAACCCATTAGAATAGGAGAATTATTGAAAGATAAATGGCTCTATAATTAATTCTGTTATTTCTCCATGACACTTGAGCTCAGAAAGGTCAATAGCAACTACTTTGAGGTGAGGTGAGAAGCAGTATCATCTGACGAAACATTCATCAATCTCCAATTAAGCATTCTACACACTGCACAGAGCACAGAATCTTTTCATCAGTGATTTCAGAGAAGAAATATCTCGCTTTGGGACTTGACGTTAAGATGTTTAGCAATGGTGCAAAATTCAAACAGGCACAACGAGTGGTTATGCCTGTGATTGTGGGAATACTGTGGTAAAGAAAGGGAAAAAAGACAAGAACAAATGGATGCCACAAAAATCAGACAACCCTGCTTTGTGGCTGATGGATAGCTCAAATGACCACCGTTGGCTCCAGAGATGTAAAATCCAAATGCATGGCAAATTAGTTACGTATTTTCAGGTGTTTCCTCATTCAGATTCTGATATCTGTCAGTGTTTCAATAGGAGCAAATGGGGTGGCTCATGAACTCTGCTTTCTTGAGGAAAGGCATCAGAACAAGTGAAGACACAGTAGAAAATTTCAAGGAGAAGCAGAACAGGCTGTCAGTCTGCCTTCCTTTCAGTGTACGGGAACCCGCAAGCAGCCCAAAGCCCAACGGGAAGGAGCAGGGACACAGAGGCAGCAGACGCCTCCCTAGACGACCCTCTCCCAAGGGCTGTGAAGGTGCCCTCCCTGGAGTCATTCTCTTGGGGATCAAGTCTGAAGACCAGAGTTAGAAACGACTGGGCCCCACCCTACCTGTGGGGCCCAGGGCTATTGGAGAATTCAAGAATAAACGTGCTTGTACACTGTGAGCATCAGAATTAAAAATAAAAGTAAATAGATGATGATAAGGTAAAAATAATCATAAAAGTATTTCTTTATGATTTATATTTACAAAAGAAAAGGTTCTTATTCCTTAGTGCTAGTCTTGAGTTTTTGAAAGGCTAACAACATGATGAATTTGGTATAAATCTGCAGATAAAAAAAGAAAGACTGATACAAACTATGTTGGCTTCAGGAAATAAGTTGTTTGCTGTTTTGCATTCCTAGGGCCCTGCATAGGGCTCAAGAAATATTTATTGATGAGTAAATGTTAAATTAAAACACAATTCAAATTATGTTGATATTCCAGAATTCCTGATGAATATCAGACTGATATTCCTGGTGAACAACTGATAAATATCTGATATGCTGTGTGTGAGGCGCTGTGCCATGCAAGGATGAACAGAATCTGGTCCTAGTCCTGTAAGTGCTTACAAAGCCTTGTTACTTCATTGGGAAATAAAGACATTTACAATGGCCACAGCCAGCTTCTTCACTGAAGAAGTCCTTTCTTCAAGCATAATGTTGGGCAAATGAGTTTGTAAAATCTGTATTTTCTGAGTTTGCTCACTTTTATTGTTAAAAATGGCCACTGGTCCGAGTGCAGTGGCGCCTACAATTAATTGATCACAGCCAGTTACAGATTTCTTAACAGGACATGGAAACAACCAAAAAGCCCATCAATAGATGACTGGATAAAGAAGATGTGGCACATATACACTATGGAATACTACTCAGCCATAAGAAATGATGACATCGGAACATTTACAGCAAAATGGTGGGATCTTGATAACATGATACGAAGCGAAATAAGTAAATCAGAAAAAAACAGGAACTGTATTATTCCATACGTAGGTGGGACATAATAGTGAAACTAAGAGACATTTATAAGAGTGTGGTGGTTACGGGGGGGAGGGGGGAATGGGAGAGGGATAGGGGGTGGGGAGGGGCACAAAGAAAACAAGATAGAAGGTGACAGAGGACAATCTGACTTTGGGTGGTGGGTATGCAACATAATTGAACGACAAGATAACCTGGACTTGTTATCTTTGAATATATGTATCCTGATTTATTGATGTCACCCCATTAAAAAAATAAAATTATATAAAAAAAAAAAAAAAAAAATGGCCACTGCCCACGTGAATGGTGCTGCCAGGTGAAACTGCTAATTACCTTCCTACTTGGGAAGGGGCTTTGTTATGCTAATGTTGCTGGCGAAGGGTTTTCATGCCAAAAGGTTTTAAAAAGGAGAAGGAGAAGAAGCCAAGATGGCAGGGTGCTGAAAAAGCCAAAATAGCAGAGAAAGAAGGAGAAGCCCGTTTGTGTAGAGATGAGAAGGGAGAAGGTGTGCAGATGGGGAACCAGAGGTGGCTGCGACTGGTGAGGGCCTTTGATTCTAGGAAAACCTGGATGTGTCAGTAGTTTTGTGAACTGTGAATGAATGGGTTTTGGAGCCTGTGTGTTTTTACTCACCTGCTGGGTCTGAGGCTAGAATAAAGGAATGGCCCACGAGTCTTTGGCTCCACGGTTTCTTTACAGTCTGCCTGAATCTAATGGGAACCTGACATGCCTGGCAGTGATGGCCGCGACTACTGGCCTTACACATAACGTCCCATACTCCATCAAGCTCAGTTCTCTCCAGGTCCAGGATAACTCTATCCCGGTTGAGTTCTCACATGTCAGGATCATCTCACCACCATGTGATATCTGTTCTGCTCCTGGGCTCAGATACCTAGCCTTGTCAGGCGGGGCTGCCAGGGAGGCGGGGCTGCCAGGGAGGCGGGGCTGCCAGGGAGGCGGGGCTGCCAGGGAGGCGGGGCTGCCAGGGAGGCGGGGCTGCCAGGGAGGCGGGGCTGCCAGGGAGGCGGGGCTGCCAGGGAGGCGGGGCTGCCAGGGAGGCGGGGCTGCCAGGGAGGCGGGGCTGCCAGGGAGGCGGGGCTGCCAGGGAGGCGGGGCTGCCAGGGAGGCGGGGCTGCCAGGGAGGCGGGGCTGCCAGGGAGGCGGGGCTGCCAGGGAGGCGGGGCTGCCAGGGAGGCGGGGGTAGAGCAGTTCTGCAGGCTCCCTGGGTTCCTGAAGTCATTCTGAGCCTGCATGATTACTGACAGGGTTGCAAATCAGGGAAAGGGTACATCACAACCAAAGCAGAACTGCTGGGGAACTCCACGGAGCTTTCTAAAGCTGCTTCCATTTATCAAGTAGTCCTATAAACTATGACTCTTAAATTACAAAACACATTCATACATAAATGATCAAAGTTGCTCTTTTTTAGCTTCCTTATAGCTAAAGCTTTATGTATATTTATGTTTCACCTTATATTCACAATAAACTTTCAAGGTATTATATTATGCCCATCCTACAAATGTGGAAAATGGACCTAAGAACTTGACACTACCAGTAAGTGTGTAACCCGGGATTTGAAACAAGGTTTGTCTAATCATAAAGCCAGAGTTCTTCCTACCATATAGTGGCCTCACAATGTAATCCCTGATTTTAGCCCTGTGGTATACCTTATTTCCCCATGTATAAGATGCACCTTAATTTGGGGGCTCATTAGCTTGTCCTCATCTGTGTCTGATAACGAATCACTGTCTTCAAATATCGCCTCATCCTCGGTTTCATCAATGGCATTTCAAATGCCACAACCACTGTATAAGACACACCCAGTTTTTAGACCACAAGTTTTTCGGAAAAATGTGTCTTATAAATGGGGAAATATGGTAAAGATTACAAATCACTTACAAACTCATTCATTCAGTAGTGTCAATACCTAACATGTTGCTATGAACTGAATGTTTGTGTCTCTAACAACGTTCTTCTAAAATTTCAATGTTCATTGAAATCCTAATGCCTGATGCGATGGTATTTGGGAGGTGGAGCCTTTGGTTATGAATGTATTTAGGGCCGTTGTAAAAGAGAAGCCACAGAGCTCTCTAGCTCCTTCCAACACACAAGCATACAGGAAGTATTCAGCTTAGAAGAGGGCCCTCACTCAACTATGCTGGCAGCCTGTTCTCAGGCTTCCAAACTCCAGAACTGTAAAAAATAAATTTCTGTTGTTTATTAGCTACCCAGTCTCTGGTGTTTTGTTATAGCAGCCCAATAGGACTAAGACATGTCAAGTAATAAAGACACAGCAGTGATCAAAACTGTAAAATCTCTGCCCTGCAAACTCTTTGAAGCATACATGCTGGAGATGGGGAGTAGGAAGAGGGGGGAAAGGCCAACAAATACTTGTCAGCTGGCAAGTGTTATGAAGAAAGAGAAAGCAAGTAAGGGATTCAGAAGTCCCAAGGACTGGGTAGAAATTGTAATTACTGGATGTGGTCAAAGGTAGGTGTCTTTGACAAGAGAATATTTGTGTGAGCAGAGAACTGAAGGAAGTGAAGGAGCCTGCCATGGGTTGTCTGGGGAAGAGTGTTCCGGATGGAAAGACTACTATGTGTTCAAGACAGGAATGTACTTGGCATATGGTATCCTAGCTGGGAGGCCAATGTGCTAGCAGTGTTAGTGAGCAAAGAGGGGAACAGGAAAAGAGGTGAGGTGACAAAGGAAGCTGAGACTGAGTCACAGTCTGTAGGTCACTATAAGGACTTTCAATTTACTCTGAATGCCATAAACCATTGGACAATTTTCACCCTGTGCAGGACATGACTGACTTGCAGGATTACTTGCAGCTATGAGGAGAATACAATGCTAAAGGGCAAGGGAAAAACCAGGGAGACTAGGGAGGAGGCTACTGCCCTAGTCCAGTAGGGAGATGGTGGTTTAGACAAGTTCACCTGCAAAGGTTGTGGCCTGAGCATGGAAAGATAAGAGTTAGCAGTTATTGAGATAGGTAAGACCAGAGAAGCAGATGAGGGCATTCAGCTTTGAACATGTTTCTTTTGAGAAGCCTTTTAAAGATGATATTAAGAAGGCAGCTGAATACCCAAACATGGGTTTTGGAGCAGGACAAGTCATGTTGGAGGCATAAATGTAGAGTCTATCAAGATATGAATGCTAAATATGACAGAGGAGAGCACCTAGGACTTGGACAATCCAAACTTTAGCTTTGAGAGAAGAAGAGGAACCAGTCAAGGAGACTGAAAAGGACTGGGCAGGGAGGAAGAAGGAAGACTTCATAAGACTTCAAGAAGAAAGTTTTATGAGAAGACAGTGATCAGTTTGGTCAATACCACTGATAGATTAAGGAAGACGAGGGCCAATATTGACCCCTGAATTGAGCAGTCATTGGCCAGATGGGTGCAGGTTATTAGTCTCAGCTTCCCTGAAATAACAAACAAGGCTCCAAAAGATTAAATAAATTGAACACCAAGGTCACATAGCCAATTAGCAGCAGCATTGGGCCCAGAACCCAACAATGAACACGAGCTTTCAGAAGTTAGCCATGTCTCTTGGATCCAATGGCAGGCTCTTCAATAACATATTATGTCATTCTCGCTTTGGTAAGTACGATACAGGAAGGGGTCTCTAAAAGAACAGTAAGACTCTAAACTAAAAGGAATAAACATCAGAATCAGAACTCTGGGGCACAATGACAGTGAGACAATGGTTTAGTATTTCATAATAGATACAATACACTGCAATCAGCACGAGCAGGTCAAAACACATTTCAATACAAAGAAAGGTTTCCGTCTCCTCCGAAGGAATTTCCGTGCACATATTTCACTAAATGACTTCCATGTAAATATAGAGATCTTTAAATCCCCCCGGGGCTCTATTCCCATATGTTAGTGGCACTATGTACAGTCAGTTTGAATAATAAGGCTCTGACTCCCCATCCTCTTTCTCTCACTTGACTTCTTTCTTAATCAAGGTGCCCAAAATGAGGGAGAGGGAGGAAAAGTTTTTACCTTAGATTTTAATTTTTAAAAAAATGAATTTTTTTAAAATTTTTCCAAAGTGAGAAGCCGGAGGAGGCAGACAGACAGACTCTTGTATGCACCCTACTGGGATCCACCTGGCATGCCCACTAGGAGGCAATGCTCTGCCCATCTGGGGTGTTGCTCTGCTGCAACTGGAGCCATTCTAGTGCCTGAGGCGAAGGCTACGGAGCCATCCCCAGCGCCCAGGCCAACTTTGTTCCAATGGCGCCTTGGCTGTGGGAGGGGAAAAGAGAGAGAGAGAGAAAGGAGAGGGGGGAGGGGGGAGAAGCAAATGGGCGCTTCTCCTGTGTGCCCTGGCCGTAATTTTTTAATTTAAAAATTTAAACAAATTTTTAGGGGGCCAAAGGTACCAGAGTCCTAACCTAAAGCATTTAGTTATAAAAGCCAGTTTTAACAGTCCCAACTGCTCCCCTCAAACCTACAACCACCACCACCAGCCGAGGATCGATTATTTAAGGAGTCCACTGGCCCCGACGTCTGCGATTTTGCAGACTAGGAAGTGAAGGGTTCATAAGGGGGCGCGGGTGGGGGTGTGGGGTGCAGGGAGATAGACTAGGCTCCCGACTGACTCGGTACTGCGCGTGGGGCGGGGCGGCGGACGGCCCCCCGGGCAGGGGGAGAGCAAGGAGGCCCCTAGGCGCGGACCGGGAGAGCCAAGCTGGCACCCGCCCACTCTCCCCGCAGGCTGGGACGTGAGGCGGGCAAAGCCCAAGTCGTGCCCTCTAAACTTTCCGGAGTTCCAAGTGCCACGGCTGGGACTCCAGCCCCACAGCTTGCGTCTCCCTCCAGGGCTGCAGCTAACGCCCCGCACCCCCTTCCCACCTTCGGTTCCCCGCACGCGGGGCCGAGCGCGGGCGCGTGCGGCGCGCAGACTGCAGGCGGGTTACCTGAGGCCGCCGTGTCTCCCCAGAAGGCGGAGGCGCAGCCGATGCGCACGGCGCGGCCCCCCGACCCTGGCTGCTCCCCCGCGCCGGCCTTGGCCCGCGTGCCCAGTGCCCGCGGCCCTGCGCCCCGAGCGGCCGCCCTCGAGAGCCGGAGCCAGCGCCCGAGCCCAAGCCGGACGGTCGTCCGCAGCAGGCGCAGCGGCCGGACACAGCTCATGGCCGCTCACCCGACACCCCAGGTCCGACTGCCCTTGCGCTTGCCCCGCGGCTCCCGGCGAGTTGCGGCGCCCCGCGCGCCCCCTGCTGGCCAGGCCCCACCGCGCCGAGCGCCGGGTCTCAGGGTCCCACTTTCTGCCACCCTGCCTTCAGTGATTGCGACAATCACCACCACAAAAAGACGTGGGGTGTTGCTGGCTCAGTTCCATTCCTGTTTTGGGCGTTTGTGTCAGAAACTTAAAGATCTTCCCGCGCCCTATTCCCCCACCTCCTTTTTTTTGAGAGAGCTGAGAAGTATCAACTTGTAGCTGCATAACTTTAGTTATTCATTGATTGCTTGTCATGAGTGCCTTGAGGGTGGCAGGGCTCAGGCAGAGCCAGCGACCTTTGCTCAAGCCCAGCTAGTGACCCCTTGTTCATGCCAGCCACTCAATGATCATGCTCAAGCCCTTGACCCGGTGCCTGTGCTCAAGCCAATGAGCCTGCGCTGAAGCCAGCGACGGCTGAGTTTCAACCTGGGACTTCATGCTCTATCCACTGCACCACCACCAATCAGGACCCATGCCCTTCCAACTTCTGAGTTGGAGAAGAAAAAAACAGCAAAACAAAGATATGGGAACTCCCCATCCTCGGCCCTATCCCTACTTCTCTTCCAAGGAGCTGGAAATTTTTACTAGCGCCAGCTTTCTTTCTCCAGCCAGGTCAGTAAAGAAACTGTTTATGAGAAACTATTCTAAGAGCTTTATTTATTTTATATTAAAAAGAAGCTCATGGTTTATTTTTGTTGTTGCTGTTGTTTTTTGTTTTGGCCTTTATCAACACATTAACTAAAACAACTCAACAAGGTAGATAATACAGTTATCCCCTTTGTGCAGTTGGAGGAACTAAGACAAAGAAGTCAGTCCTTTTCCCAGGGTCACACAGCTAGAGGCTAGAAAGCTGGAACTGACACTCAGGCAGTCTGGCTCCAGTGCCCACGTTCTCACCTCTCAGGGTATACTGCCTCAGTTAGGAAACAAATTAACCATGATCTCATGTAATCTCCACGACAAACCTATGGGGTGGGTACTGTCATTGTCCCCATGGTACAGGCAAGGAAGCTTAGACATGGAGAGGCCAATAATGGGGCTAGAAAGTGGTGCAGCCAGACACTCGCAGCCAGTCTGATCCTTAACAATCATGAGAGGAGAGTGGCCACTTTAGTATATTCAGTCATGCAAAGGGAGAAGAAATTCCCTAGAAAGTGCATGAAGCTTTCATAACCTTCAGATACTGAGCCCCTGGCTTTAGGCTCAGTCCCTTGGAGACCTTCTTCAGACCTAACACTGGGCTGACTGTCTCTCCGAGTAGCCTCGCCGTTCCTGCACCCCACAGGTGATACCAAGAACAGAAGGCACTCTTGACCAAATTCAGAGCCCACACTAAGGTTCCGCCATTTTGCCAACAGCTAGGACAACTCCTCCTGAGTTGGGCATAGTATATTTAAAGTACCTGCACATGTAAGCTTCCTGCCTTTGTAGTCAAGCCCCCAGAATGCTTTGGGAAGGAATAACAGGGGCACCCATAACAGCAAACCCTTTTTGCTCTTAGCTGGGAAACAGTGTGGCTTTCTGAAGGGGAACGAGAGCAATCAAAGAGGAGGCCCAGAGAAGATGGAAGGCCATGACCAAATCAACCACTTGATTTATCTCGGTTTATGAAGTTCATTTCTTTCACCCTGAAGAGGGAAGGCCTGTCTTGCTCAATGTCATGAGTTCGAGGGATTCTAGGGCTGATCAAGGAAAAAGATATGACTATAACGGGGGAATAGCACACAGCAAGCTTTATTTGGGCAACACTCTGACAAGCTTGCATGCAGGAGCAGGAGAGAGGAGTCCCACACAGGGTAGGACCATTCTGAGGCTATGGCAGCATAGGGCCACTGCCCAGAAGAACGGGAGCGTGAGGGAACACCCTCCCCCACCCCAGAGGAGTAAGGGGGATGGGAGAGTGGACTCACATGTCTAGGTGAGGCCACTCAGCCGTCCCTCTGGGAGTCCCCGGATCAGGGAACTCCCAGGGACAGCAGCTGAGTGGTGTCTTTAATAGCTACAAAGTTTATCTCCTTGTGGCCAGCAGATGTTAGGTGCAGTTTCACAAGGCATGCAAACCAGGCAGGTTCTACATAGCTAAAAATCTGTGTATTTGGGCTGTGTTTAAAACAGTTGAGTGTGTTTTAAATATGAAAATTTGGCTTTGGCACCCGCAGGCTTTTGAGTTCATGGGTCCCAGCCTGTTGTGAAGAAATCAACAACCCAATATGGGGTAATCTTTGGCTTATTAATGTAACATCTGAGATCCAGTAGGAAGTGCACCCAAATACACCCAGATTCCACAGGCCCACGTCTCTCCCAGGCACGTCATACTTTTAAATTCTGAGTTTAGAATCGGACCTGACCCACTTTGAAGGCTGGTGAGGGACACAGACTGACGATTTATTTCTACGTTACCATCCCTTCATCAACACAAAAACAGAGGGATCTAACATTCAGACAGTCAATTTTGCACATACAAAAGGAATGGGTTGGATGGAGGATATTCTACCTACAAGAATCTCGGAGGCAGTTTGAGTGGATAGGTATGCATCCACACTCAAGTGCCTGTTGTTATCTAATAGTGAAATAATTTCTCCAGCAGGTGTCTCTGTCACACTGCATATCAGAGAGGGTCTGGCTCCCAAGATAGGGCCTTAAATAAAACACAAGTCTAAGTTGTTTATCTTCTGGTCACTAGTGCTAGTAAGTGCTATGAAATCATAGTCATCAACAATGATGTATGCTATATTAATTAAACCTATTTACTCTGCAATCCAACAGATTCTTCCAAATTCCTCAGGAAATTCAGGACAACTAAGAGGTTAACTTCACAGACTATACTAATGAATAAAATCTGTTTATTGGGCAGTCTACCTGCTTTTGGCCCTGTAGAAGATGAAATGAATATGACTAGCCCTGGCCAGTTGGTTCATTGGTAGAGTGTCAGCTGGGTGTATGGATGCCCTGGGTTTGATTCTGTCAGGGCACACAGGAGAAATGCCCATCTGCTTCTCCAACCCTCCCCCTCTCGCTTCTGTCTCTTCTCCTCCTGTAGCCATGGCTTGATTGGAGTGAGTTGGTCCCTGGGAGCTGAGGCTCCATGGTCTCTGCCTCAGGTACTAAGAAGAGCCTAGTTGCTGAGCAATGGAGCAACACCCAGATGGGCAGAGCATTGCTCCCTAGTTGGCTTGCCAGGTGGATCCCGGTCATGGTGTATGCGGGAGTCTGTCCCTCTGCCTATCCTCCTCTCACTGAATATATATATATATATATATATATATATATATATATATATATATAAAGAATAAATGACTACACTGCTCATTCTGGACTATTGGACACACCATCCTACAGCAAAGGTGCTCTCCATAGACTATTGCTTATTATTCTTTGATCTGAAAGCATTCCAAGGCCCAGATACACCAGTAAACTCAAGTCCACAGGACTTCATTCTGGCATGTCTGTAGGACTGGGGCATGAGGCAGGGACAGAGCCGTTCTTTTGTTCTCTGTCTATTCCATTAGCTTTAAGTGCAGGTCCAAGTTCTATCCTAAGGCCCTTTTTATTTTCACACCTTCTTTTCTTCTTGGCAACTCTCATTCTGCCCCATTAACTCAACACTGGTTGAGTCTAAGCCCTGTCCTCAGCATGCCAGTGCCGGTGGCTATTAGAGATTTCACTACCGCTCACATTTAAAATGTTGGAAATTGGACTCATTTTTTTCTCTCCCCTAAACTAGTTATTCTTTCTTATTTCTTTATTTATGTTAATATAGTCAACTCTCCTCTTTCTCAGAGTTATTATCTTCTACCCTTTCCTCCCTGCCTCTTCCTCATAACCCTTTCCTAAATAGACTAGTCCTTTCTAGTGTATTTCTATAAAGTGCTTGAATGTTTCTCAACTATTTTTTGTATAATACCTGTGTGTAAGGACTTCTCCCATGTGTCCAGGCATTGGACCTGGTGCCAATGTACTTGTCATTCTTCTGGCAACATTGAAGCAATACTCTTAAAGCAACACATATCAGTAAAGTGATTTCCAAAAAATTTAATTTTTAACTTAAGTAGGAGAAACTGATACAGTTTGGTTTTTAAAAATTCTTTTTGCAACAGAAAATAATTTCAGTGTGCCTTCAATATAAAAAAGAACAGGACTTATATGAGCTTTGAAATTGCTGCACGGAAATCAGCCTCCTTATGAGAAGCAGATATGATTACTCTTGAGTGCAGTGTAAGGCAGTGGGCATCCTTCTTTCTTGCACATAGATGATAATCACCAGGGGAAGCTTGTTAATAAAATGTAGACTCTTGGGGTTCACACCCAGATACTCTGATTGAGAAGCTCTGGAAAAGGGGCCAAGGAATATGCATTTTTAAACATAATGAAAATCTAAATGGTCATTTTTAAGAAACAGCATGCAGATAAAAAGTCTAAGTTCTTGAAATAAAATATTGTCCTTACATCATGAAATTGCTTCATACAACTGCGCTTAGTCATCTAATTTGATCTTATAATTCTCTACCAATAGCTGATTCCTTCAATTTTATCTTTAGAAACCCATACCTTTGAGTTCTAGTTTTATCTCAAGTTTAAATTTTAATCTTGGTATAAGTAGCACCTGAGGCCAGTTCAGTCTTTCATACCTCACGACATATGAGTTTATCAAATCCTGTTACCCTGTTCTTGAGAGAGCAGGAAGTAGGCAGAGATTCCTGAAAAGAGAAAGAAGGCACCACTACGCACCCCACTAGGGTAGACTTCTGGAGTCAAGCTGGGAATCAGCGGTACGTTTCCCTTCAACAGATGGAGGGGTGGCAGTCGTAGGTACAACAAGTGCAACTTGTAGTTGAAGAGTGGGTTGTGGAACCCAGTATTCTGCAACCCAACACCTGAAAAGAACTTCCCAAATGTAGCCATGATCCCTGTTGCTGGTACTGGCCTGGCCATAGGTGAGTGAGCTGGGCTAAAGCATGGGACCAGGACAGACAAACATAAGGAAAGGGACAGATAAAGGTCACTTGGCTTTCTTTCCATATTATACACATTCCCTGGTCCTGTGTGCTCTAGACATTTTTGTTAAGTTCATACAAATGCCTGACAGAGCTCCAAAACAAAATACTGTATCAATTCCCTCATTTTCTCACCATCTAGCATTTTATTTAACTTTCTTAAGGTTGTATGGTTTGCTTAGGGCCCCCTTGTCCCAGGCAAGTGGCAGCAGCTCAGAGGCCTGTGCCTATCCCGCTCTCCTAATACTTCATACAGTAAATCAGAAGCAGTGACCAGTAGCTCCTGGAAATTCCTTCTGGTGTTATGGCATCCTTGGACTTATCCAGCCTATTTTATGGACACCATTTAAACGTGGATTTGTTTTAAAGTGTTATATAGTTTTTCAAAAATTAAGTACATGGGCCCTGGCCGGTTGGCTCAGTGGTAGAGTGTCAGCCTGGCATGCAGGAGTCCCGGGTTCGATTCCCGGCCAGGGCACACAGGAGAAGCACCCATCTACTTCTCCACCCCTGCCCCACTCCTTCCTCTCTGTCTCTCTCTTCCCCTCTTGCAGCCAAGGCTCCATTGGAGCAAAGTTGGCCCGGGCGCTGAGGATGGCTCTGTGGCCTCTGCCTCAGGCACTAGAATGGCTCTGGTCGCAACAGAACAACGCCCCGGAGGGGCAGAGCATCGCCCCCTGGTGGGCGTGCCAGGTGGATCCCGGTTGGGCGCATGCGGGAGTCTGTCTGACTGCCTCCCTGTTTCTGGCTTTGGAAAAATACAAAAAAAAAAAAAATTAAGTACATGTGAGGTCCCCTTCTTTCAAAAAGTCACAGTGAATGTCTCTCTCCCCTCCTGATGCCACTCAAATGGAGTCGGAAAAGAATCAGCATGGCTCGTCCACGGGCAGCTGCTCTGCTGCAATGTTGGAACTGACCCTCCTGGTGGTATCTGGTGACCTTGTTGCATCTGTGAACAGATTTTGCTCTGAGACAGATGCTTCTGAACCTGGTGTACATTGTCTTTCCTTTTCTTGACTGATCTTATAAGCCCTCAGGTGCTTGGCCTCACATGAAATTTTAATATTTTCGTGTTTTAGTAGTATTTCGTATTTTGTAATATTTTACTAGAATATACTCATGCAACAAATATGTTTTGGGTGCATTGTTTTAAGCGTTGTAGGTAACAATGGATAGAAATCATTGCCTTCATGGGGCTTGCATAAATTTTATTTTAATTAAAATATTTTTACATGTTTATAGTAATATCTTAACATTTTATGGGATTTTGATACCTCTTTTAGAAGATCTGGTTAGTAAGTTACACCAAGAGTATTTTTTGTGGAGAAGCTTAAATACAAGGCTGAGAAGTCTGTATTTAATTGGATGTGAGATAGGAGGTTTCTGATGAAGAGAATGACATCATCAGGGCGCCATGATAGGACATCAGCCAAGATAGTAGTGTGTACCTGGACTTCCTGGGTTTGGGGGCTAGTTTTACAGGTTCTTGTACTTTATTTTCACTCTGTCACTTATCTTAAATCTCTGACAGCCCCAAATCAAAAAAAGTACATATATTGGCCTCCCATTGCCCACCCTCCAGGAGGCCTGCAGGTGGCAATAGTGAGCCAGCCGCCTTGAGCTTTATCACTAACTCCACAATAAACACGGCTGGTCACCTTATCTCACCTCATGGTCAAGGTTTCCCAGACCACCATAGTTCAACCAGCCAGTGGCTGGAGTCTCTCTCATTCCCTCCACCCTTCTTTATTTTTGCTTACAGCTTCTGTTACCAGATGACATTATATATGTTATTTATTGCCTCTTTCTCTCCACTAGAGGTTAAACTTCTTGACAGTAGAGACTTTGTCTAGTTTGTTTATTAGGCCAGATGAGGAGGGCCTAGCAAATAGTACATGCTCAATAAAATTCAGTCTGAATATCTTTCAGAGAAACATCGTGGAACAGTGTGCAGTAACCCTTTAACCCATTTGGGTAGGGGGTGCCTATTTGATTAAGCATTATTTCAGGAATTTTTCTAGGATAATTTTATATAGTTTCTGTATCAAAGCTACAGGCATTTCATTTCAGGAAGATATGAATAGGGGGTGTGAGAAAGAGCCCTTCCATCCTATAATGAGATAGTGCAGTATATAGTACTTCTAATGGGGAAATTAACCTAATAAAGCATATTGAGTGAGATCCATAGGAAGTACTGATATGAGATTATTAGATAGTTTTCTGACCCAGAGAGATGCATGATTAAACAATTGGTTTCCTGGGTTTAGATAAATAGAATTTCCTCTGTGTTGTTTAAAAAAGTGAAACACTGTGTTCTGAATTTTGACTTACTTTGTTTCATTATGGCTGAGCATGTCCTGTTCATTCCTGCAGGAAGGCCCTTCTCAGTAACCTACTGGCATGGTAGTTACCAACCAAGAATCTGCTTGACACTCTGCTCTTCCTTGCAAAACAAGTAAATATTTGGGCTTTTACAAATCATATCTTTGTTTACTAAGCGGAGGTCACTGCTCCATCAGCAAAGTAAAGCACACAGAGCAATCCCTCTTTCAAGAAGGGTAATGTATGTCATCTTCCACAGGTGAAGCAAGGTTCTTCAAAATGTCAATAAAAAGTTAACTTTTATACCCAGCATATTCTTTATGGATTTAACTTTGAATGGAAAGGACTATGGTGCAATCAGTTAGAGAGCAAACTGACACAAGTAGTTAGAATGTAACACAAAGATGTAAGTCTTATAAATACTTCATTTGCCCTCTTTCAAGACAGAAGCTTAAAGTAAATGTGGACATTAAGTAAGATAAGAAGTCTTTTTGTTGATCTCATAACATTTTCTACTTTTTTTCCTACCTTCCCTCTTTCTTTGGGAAAACTATATAATTGTTTTCCTTCAAAGATAATTTATTTGACAAAATCACCAGAACCTTCCTCAAAAAGAGGACTGTAACTTGAGTCCTTTGTTTTTACCCCATTCACTAGCTCTTATAATGATTCTGCTGACTGCATTTAGTGGTGACAATTCTTTTAAAGGGTAAAGGTCTCAAATTGTAATGCATGTGAAGCTAGAAACAGACAAACAGCCAGAAACTCAGTAACAGACTATTTTGACACGTCAAACACTTAAATCTAACTTCTCCCTTCCGATTTGTCTCAATCCAGGGCAGCTTCCGAACATTCCTTAATCTCTAGCCAGTATTAAAAATGGTTGATTCTTGGCCATTTTTGGATATAATTCTGATTGGGGCAATTCTTCTTTACCTGGACACTAGCTTGCTTAATTTTCTGAATCCCAAGGAAAACCCTTTTGAGCACCCATGCCCTTTCAACTGATATATCTGATGAAGCTTTATGAAGTTAAGAAACTCATCACACACCCTGTGGCTCCGAGTAAGAACTCCATATTATGTGGACCATATTGTCTTTTTGTCTTTGATTTACACAGTGAAACTAAAAGCACATTGTTCATAGACTCTCAAAAAAATTTTCATTTTCACTTTCCTTGGGCTATTTTTATAAACAAAACAAATACGCTAACAGATAACTTTGTTTCCCTTAGTGGGATATTTTTACTATTAGGTTGGATGATTTTCAACATGCTAACAAGTCATTTTCTTTCTGCCTGCTTTGAGGAAATACAGTCCTGAAAAGTCGGGTTATAAATTTAGCTTAGGTCTATAAATGGTTTACTTATTAAAGAAATGGACATATTATTGTCAACATTGATTCAAGCTTCCTGGGAACTCCCAGTGGATGTATCTTTCTTTAAAGTACTGAGAGAATTCAGTTCATTGCGTCCTATTGAACTTGAACCATGTAGTCATCATTAAAAACTGTTTTCATCTAATACTGGACTGAAAATATTAAAAAATTATAAAAATTAAAATCCAGGTTTGAGAAAGACTGTAAAAGACCATCCAGACACCATGTTTCTAACCCAGAGAAAAGAGCTAGAAAGGGAGATTAGACAGGCAGATAGATAGATGTAAATAGATGCTCACATAATCTCACACAATTATGTGTACACACACATCATATTTTAAAATCCATAACCACTGTTAAGAACTCATTCCATCCATGAATCACTTTTTTTTTTTTTTCTTTTTTTTTTTTTTTTCATTTTTCTGAAGCTGGAAACAGGGAGAGACAGTCAGACAGACTCCCGCATGCGCCCGACCGGGATCCACCCGGCACGCCCACCACGGGGCGGCGCTCTGCCCTCCAGGGGGCGATGCTCTGCCCATCCTGGGCGTCGCCATATTGCGACCAGAGCCACTCTAGCGCCTGGGGCAGAGGCCGAGGAGCCATCCCCAGCGCCCGGGCCATCTTTGCTCCAACGGAGCCTTGGCTGCAGGAGGGGAAGAGAGAGACAGAGAGGAAAGCGCGGCGGAGGGGTGGAGAAGCAAATGGGCACTTCTCCTGTGTGCCCTGGCCGGGAATCGAACCCGGGTCCTCCGCACGCTAGGCCGACGCTCTACCGCTGAGCCAACCGGCCAGGGCCCTGAATCACTTTTTTAATACCTTCTTGTATCTGTATATCGTATTAGATCAAGAAGTGCTTTATGATTATATTTAGAGGCAAGGTTACAAGGATAGGCATTGGGCCCATGCATCTGAATCTCTGTTCTGGTACAGTGACCTTGCATGTATCACCATAACCTTTCAAAGTCTCTCTTCATTTATATACAATAAGACGTAGTTAGTCACATCTCCCTCTCAGACTGTTGTGAGGATTAAGTGAGAGAACATACAAAATAGCAACAACTAAACTATAACATGACATTGAGCATTAAGAAGATGCTCAAAATCAGTGGCTCTTTCTATTATTCCTTCTCACCTACATATTTTTTCCCAGGTCAAGATGCCTTAAAGTAATTCTACCAAATCAATTGAATTTAGCACAAACAATTTTGGAGCATAAATGAACAAAACAGACAAATAATTTATGAAGTGATATCAATATACATGAAAACCATTAGAAGTAAATGTTATGTTTTCAAATCAGAACACAGACAGTTGATAAGCAATATGGGAAATTATTATTTTGATAAAAAGCCCATTGACCTCTGCATTAAATTAGATGATTATTTTGGCTTAAATACTACCTGTGATCTTTTCTCAGAAAACAAACCTGGAAGTAGAGGAAATTTGATTTAAGAAATATCTTTCTTTCCTGGAATTCATTAATCATTTATAACTTATCAGAGGAAAAAACTGGCCCAAACATGGAAGAGAACAACTAGTTAAAATTTAATAAACCTAATGACTGAATACAGGACTAATGTAGGTCACTAAATCACTGTTGGCCATATTCTCTCAGAGAGCATCTTCTCTAATAGAATCCTGATTTAAGATTTGAGATTGTGGTAAAAAGCAAGTCTTTAATTTTTAAGTTGTGATAACACATCTCAGATTCCAATGCAAATCAACATAAAGCAAGGAATACAAGTATTATACTTCTAAAATGGAATAAGATAGAATTTCCAATCTTTTTATATATAAGATTAAACACAAAGTTGTGAATTTGTATCTTAAATTCAACAAACCAACATTTTATGGCCTTCAGCAAGAAGGACCACAATGATATCATGCTCTCCTTGACACCCTTTGCTTGAATTCTGATAAGAATTACACCTTCTCACAAGGCATAAAGTCTAGTTCTATTATCATTTCATCTTTGATTGGTAGAGTTAATTCAGGTGGAATCTCCACCTAAATTACACAACCAGATGCTTTCTTTTCTGGGGAATACTACACCAGTAGCCACAGATTATTTATTACAGACAAGTTTTTGTCACTGGAACAACAAAGCATGTTCCTCATGAACCAGATCTACCAATAATCATCCCGCTACAATTCAATGAAATAAAATACCTATTGATACAAATTCCAATTGTCCATTTAAAACATTTGGCAATTCATAAGCCTTATAAACATTTACTTAACACTTTCTGTGAATCAGGTAATGTGCTCAACACATTATTTCATTGAATCTTGCTGACAGTCCTATTTGTTATAAACATTTTTTTTCCTACTTTACTAATACCGATTCTGAAACTCAAAGAAGTTAAGTAACTTGTACTAAATTACATGACTTACAGGTTGTACAGGTGAGGTTCAAACTCTAGAGCTCTTAACAACTACTTATATATATTCTCTTCAAGTGAGCTATACTTAACTTAGAAAGCAATGCCTTAGTCACATGATATATTCAAATCAAATAATCAAAATAATCAAGAAATAATTATTAGTACAACCAATAAATCATTGTGAATAATCAATAATTACATATTTTAATTATATGTATTTGGGGGATAGGTAGGTAATGTAAGCATAGTCACAATTCTAAGTATAGATAGAAGTGGAGCCTCTTCCCACCTTATCTTTAATTCCCCTGCCGCACACCTCTCCACAGAGTAAATATTGGTAGACTCTAGAGTGTAATCTTGGAATAATAGTCAATGTATATGTAAACATGCATGTGTATAAGTTTTTTGCTGTCTTTTAGTATTTTGCCCTTGAATTTGTATATAGTAGTTTTTGTTTTTGTTTTTGTTTGGGGCTGGGAAAAAGTTTTTTTTTTGTTTTTTGGTTTTTGGTTTTTTTTTTTAATGTAGTCAAAATTCATTAATCTTTTCTGGTAGTCTGTGTCATATTTAGATAGATTTTCTTTACTCAAATATTATGAATGATTTCTTCATATTTATCTTCTAGCATTTTTGTGGATTCCTCTTTTGCATTTCAATATTTGTTTGATCTGTAATTTATTTTGGAATGAGAAGTTAGGTATGCTGCCACTTTAAATTCTTCCGCAGAGAGCTTCCCAGTTGTTCTAACGTCATACTAATGACATACATTTAATAATTTTTTTTTTTTTTTTTGCATTTTTCCGAAGCTGGAGATGGGGAGACAGTCAGACAGACTCCCGCATGTGCCCAACCAGGATCCACACGGCATGCCCACCAGGGGGCGATGCTCTGCCCCTCTGGGGTGTCGCTCTGTTGCATCCAGAGCCACTCTAGTGCCTGAGGCAGAGGCCACAGAGCCATCCTCAGCGCCCGGGGCAAATTTGCTCCAATGGAGCCTTGGCTGCAAGAGGGGAAGAGAGAGACAGAGAGGAAGGAGAGGGGGAGGGGTGGAGAAGTAGATGGGCGCTTCTCCTGTGTGCCCTGGCCGGGAATCGAACCCTGGACTCCTGCACGCCAGGCCGACGCTCTACCACTGAGCCAACATGCCAGGGCCTTAATAATTTTTTTCTATCTTCACTGACTTATAATACAAACTTCATCAGTCTATGAAAATGGTCATCACATTGGTGGTGAGGGTTGAAAGGTACAAACTTCTAGTTACAAAATGAATTAAGTCCTGGGTATGTAGTGTATACAACATGGTAACTATACTTAATGACACTGTATTGTATATTTGATAGTTGCTAAGAAAGTAAATCCCAAAAGTTCTCATCACAAGAAAAAAAATTGTGTAACTGCGAGGTGATGGATGTTGACTAGACTTATTGTAGTCATCATTTCACAATATATACAAATAACAAATCATGATGTTGTATACCTAAGACTAATATAATGTCATATATCCAGTGTCATTTTTTTCTGGGAAAATTAACAAATTGGGACCTGGTAGAAAACAAAGTCTTCTCCTGCTATAGCCACAGGTAAAAATAATTATGTTACCTAATATGTGGCTAAGAAAGGACTTTCAGTAATTTGGGTTATGTCACCAGGCTCCATGTTAAGGTTGGGCTGAGTGTTCTGGTCGAGGTCAGCTCCCGGTGTTTGCTCTGTCGGCTGAATACTGGAAGAGTTTGTTGCAACATGCAAGCTCCCAGGCGTCCCTCCCTCCACTTAGCAATGGCTAATGCTTCGTTACCCCTTTAGCCCGCGCAGATGAATTGGCTGCAGAGGAGAATGGTTGAGCTGGGCCAAAAAGGCGGAGCTTAAGTATGTGTGTAAAATCTGGGAACCTGACTGAACATAGGTGGGGGACCAGGATGAGGAAAAAGCGACGGGAAAGACATCCCCCACCTCCTGGCAAGAAGGTCACGTGCACAGCACCGGCCACTGGCAGGCCGTCCTAGCCATCCTCAGAGCTTACATAAAGGGACAATTGGAGCCCGAAAAGCCACAGTGCTGACACTTACAAGGCTGGGAGCACAGGGCACCCCAGCATCATGAGTTGGTCCTTGCACCCCCGGAGTTTAACTTTTTACTTCTACACTCTTTTATTACTCTCTTCAACATGTCTAGCAGTAAGTGTGCTCTCTGTAAGACATATCTGTTTTAAATGGACAGCTGAAAAATAAGAAAATATATGATAAACCAGTGACATTTCTGTGTTTTTCTCCTTTAGTATGTTGCCACCAGAGACAACTGCTGCATCTTAGATGAAAGATTTGTAAGTAGTTTTTTCTGTTTCTTGCTGTGTTTGGACTGCAGAAGGGCAAAAGAATATAAGGAATTCTCTAGCCAATTTTATTTGCATTTTCAATTCTGTTTTTAACACAGTGTAGCTTTTACCTATTTTTATTAATAGATTTTAAGTGTAGCTTTTATCAAGATTTTAAACCACTTTGTTGTTTTATTTTCAGGGTAGTTATTGTCCGACTACATGTGGAATCGCAGATTTCCTGTCTAATTACCAAACCGAAGTAGACAAGGATCTGAACGCTTTGGAAGACATCTTAGGCCAAGTTGAAAACAAAACATCAGAAGCCAAAGAACTGATCAAAGCAATCCAAGTCGCCTATAATCCTGATAACCCATCAAACCCAAGTGAGGAACTAAATACTGCTGAGAAAATAATTTGTAAAGTTCTTTTGCTGTTGTTTTAGTGGTTCTGTTTATCTAAATATTTTTGTCTCTGATCTTATATTGCAGGCAGGATAGAAAGTGCTACTAAGGATACCAAGAAAATGATGGAAGATATTATGAAATTTGAAGCATTGATTATAACACATGAGTCAAATATTCGGTAACCATTTTTTTAAAAAAAAACTTACTTTCCAAGAATGATTTAGTTTTTGTTTAATATTGCAAACTTTGGTGGAAGTAGTCTCCTCCCCCCCCCCCCCCCCCCCCCCGGCTTCTAATATCCAACTGGCATTATGCCTGACCATCTGAAACAAACACGGTGGAGATAACATTTTTAGTGCAATATGAATTGTATTAGGTTATAATTGCTTTTTAATAATCATATAAGAGAAAGGGGTTCTAGATGTCTTCGAATGCTGTTATGACCATAGTGATCAAAATGTCCCCCCCACTCCTATTTGTTTTACAATATAAATTCAAATGGGAATTTAGGTATGGAAACTATAATTCTCTTTATAAGATTGTCAACAAATTGGTGGTGAGGAATTAGCCTGCAGAGGCACAGGAAGGATCTTGGCTACAGAAGTTCAGAGGCTGAGTATAAGAAACATTATAAAGCTAAGTGTTGATCAGAGCACCATGAGCCTGCCCTTGTGTATTCCTCTCCTTTCACCTGAAAATAAAATGTCTCTATTAACAACTTCCCAGAGACTCATTAACTTCCTGAACATAAGGTCTCAGATACAGTTTTAGCTTTTTTCTCAATTTTTTTTCTAAATTGTATTCAAAGCAGCATAAAAAATAGCAATAAATGGTAACTATAGAAAAGTGGCCTAGGAGGGACTTCTCTTTCTCAGATCAGATGGCCATGGTTATTGTTGTGATTATAATTAGCATTATAAGGTGTATTATTATTGTCCATTGTTGAAGTTGAAAAGACTGTTGTGCAGAAATTTTCTAAGGTGCAGTAGAAAAAGGGAGTGGTCAAATACTTTTTTCTGGCCTTCCTCACAGAAAGACACAGCAGTCTGTGCATTACATACAGTTTTCTGTCATTTCTGAATATGTACAAGCAACCCTGTGAAAAACTACAAAAGCCAAAAAGGTTTTTTTTACTTCCCCTAGTCTTTGTCCAAAATTATGTAAATAGAAACAGTAAGAGGATCCGAGAGTGTCTATTGTTCTATTATATGTAAGATAATGTCCCAGATATTTTCCCCATATAAGGTATAAATTGTAGACCTTAAATAAGGCACAAGTGAAAAGCATAATTCAGCACATGTGAATTACTGAATAGAGCCTTTTCTTCCCTAAGAATAACCTGTTCAAAGAATGATCGTCAGGCAGTTTTCCTATTAACCAGGATTTTTGCTCAATCAGGGCGTTATCTGCTGCTCTTGATCCAGATGCAGCATCTGTATCAGAATGACCATTGTTAAATGACAATGGCCTTGTTTATGGACACAAACTTTGTTATTTTCTTTTCCAGGAAGCTTAGAATTTAAATTTACCTCTATTAAGTATCATAATTTTACAGTTTTTCCAAGCAATGGAGTAATTTATCAGCAAGTAATTCTTGAAAAGATAAGGAAGTCTTTTAAAATGAAAATAACAAAATTCCCTCTGAAGGGAATGCTCTGTTATCTTATTCTTCTGCTTGTAGATTTTTGCAGGACATCTATACTTCAAATAATCAGAAGATCATTACCTTGAAACAGAAAGTAACCCAGCTTGAAGCACAGTGTCAGGAGCCTTGCAAAGACACAGTAAAAATACATGATACAACAGGGAAAGGTAAGTGACAGGTTGATATGGGGATTACCTACATCAAAGCTAATATAGCAAGCAAAGGAGATTTCATGTCTTAGAATGTATACAAATAATTTTGAAAATGCCTTGCCATTACATCTGAAGTGTTTAATTGCTTCGACTTTCTTAAGTAGCTAAAAGTAGTTTGAAAAGAATGATGACGTGAGAAGAAAATGTTTTGAGGGAAATGAATAGTTTGCAACTTGTTAAAATCCCATGTTCAATGCTGGAATAGTCCTACCTGTATTTCAAACCACAGTGAAAGCTTATTGTTCTTCTTTAGATTGTCAAGATATTGCCAATAAGGGAGCCAAAGAGAGTGGGCTTTACTTTGTCAAACCTGCGAAAGCTAAGCAGCAGTTCTTAGTCTACTGTGAAATTGATGGAAATGGAAATGGATGGACTGTGTTGCAGCAGGTATTTTTTTCCCCTGGCCACATGTAGCTTGCCTTACACTGGATACTTTTTAAAGCACTATGTGAACATTCACTCAATGAATCCTTCCAACTTCCCTGTGAGGTAGGTGCAATCGTTACCTCTGCTTACAGAGGAGGAAACAGGCACAGGAGGTAAAGTAACTTGCCAGGCGTTCTGGTTTCAGAGTCTGTGCTTTGACTCTATACTAGGCTGACACCGCTGTTGTAGGTACATGATGGCACATCGTCCCAGAATCATAGTGACAAAAACAAACAAAACTAGAAAGGGATCTGTTTCATCATTTAGATCCAGACCTATGGCTGCCAATTACAAAAAGAGGAAGTCCCCAAGAGAATACAGTTGGGCTGTTCCAAGACAAGGACCCTCTGGTTCCTCTCTGCCAGTCCTGAACTACAGCAATCCTTTTCCCTGTTTATCTCTGACCACCGTTACAACTAATCCTGCAGGGGGCGCTCAGAGGGAGCAGGCGATGGAAATGCTGGCTGGCAGGCAGATTGAGCAATGAGTTGACCTTTCCACCATCAGTATAAGAATGGAGTTCTGAAGTCCTCTCAGTGTCTTAGAAACTTCCACTAATCTAGAATTTACCATGTGCCAGGCACTCTTTAAGTCTTTGACTTACATTCTCTTGGGTAATCCCTGTAATAACCCTAAGAAGTGAGCATCATTATTCGTTTTCTGACAGCTGAAGAAATTGAGGCCACCTGACCAAGGCCATTTTAGTTAGTAAATGATGGGATCATATCCCATATGTTCCATATTTTCAACAAATGTTTATAACATTTTCTTTATGAACATTGATAATTCCTTCTCTCCCTTTGCATATGCAATTGTGTAATTAGAGACTTGACGGCAGTGTGGATTTCAAGAAAAATTGGGTTCAATATAAAGAAGGGTTTGGACACCTGTCTCCCACTGGCACCACAGAATTCTGGCTGGGAAATGAGAAGATTCATTTGATAAGCACGCAGTCTGTCATCCCATATGCATTAAGAGTGCAGCTGGAGGACTGGAGTGGCAAAACCAGGTACTGTTTAGAAAAGACTTCTTGTTGTCTGGAATGTGCACTTTCCAACCGCCAATAGACCACTGGCAAAGGCAGCTATACAAATGAAAAGAGCACATCCATTTCTCCCAAAAGTCAGTTTGATTCTTGGGCAGCCGCAAAAGATAGGGCCTATTAAAGCTAGATCTAGTATTTTGGAGCAATTTACTTAACCTGGAACCATATAGAATAATCACTGATATTTACTGAGAATTTAATATTTATTAGAAATAGAGCATAAAATTATAATTCCATCACATCCTAGTAACTCTTTCATGAGGCAGATAGTATTATTAACCCCACTTTACAGATGAACTTCCCAGGGTCACATTGCTGGTGCACTGTAAGGGTTGTATTTGACCCAGGGGAGTTTGACTTTACAGACTGTCTTCTGGAGAGTATGCTAGTTGAAGAGCGAATCCAGCCTCTTCAGACTTCCTGGCTACCTTAAATTAAATCAGCTGGTGCCTTTAGTGAGATAGAGCCCCTTCTATGCTCAGAGAAATCTGGGGGCTTTGAGCATTGTATACCTAATTAAAAATTAGAAAAATATCCAACCTTGTTTTTATGTCTATTAAATAATGAAATATCTTTTGTGTCCAAACATGAATTTTTATTTTTAAAATTTTTACCCAGAGAGTATCATAGTCAGTAGATCTGCTCCTATCAGAACATCTCCCATTTTGCAAGTATTAGAGATCTGGGAAGAAGCTAAATATTTTCTGGAAATCTCTGTTCATGTACCAAAGCCCATTCTTCCCTGCACTCTGTAGAATTCTGGCTCTTGTTCATAATTTTTTTTTCAGGAGAAACTCTCTCTCTGATCCCCTAGCTTGTGTTTTATGGGCCACACAGGGACCACTTCTTTTATGTGACATTCTAAGAAGGCCTCCTTACTGACACAACACCAGTCTTGGGAAAGAAAATGCCTTTAGGACGTCACCCTTCAGACTGTCTGAACAGCTAAAAGAGCTGTGGCTCCTCCAAGTCGGTGCATTAATTAACGGTCACTCACTGTCAGCTAATTACTGTGGTTTATAACTGTATGAACAACGCTAAACAAAAATATAAAATTAGTCAAATTTATCCAGACATCCATCTGGATTTGTTACTTGAATCCTATAACAAAAAGCATTGAAATGGCTGAAGTTTTTAGTTTTCGCTGAGTTGCCCTGAATGAAGCCTTCTAGATCCATTCCGGGTGAGGCTGATAATCTCTGAATGGGTTCATACAGCCATTGCCTCTTGCCAGATTTGCAGAAGCCTTCATGCAACAAGCACATTTCTGACATAAGAAGCAATGCTAAAAATACTGAACAATTGTCCTCTGGAAAAGGGACCTTCTGAAATCTTTAATGAGTCTCAAGATATGATGTATATTTCTTGATAGTACTGCAGACTATGCCATGTTCAGGGTGGGACCTGAAACTGACAAATACCGCCTGACATATGCCTACTTCGTTGGTGGAGATGCCGGGGATGCCTTTGATGGCTTTGATTTTGGCGATGATCCGAGTGACAAGTTTTTCACATCCCACAATGGCATGCAGTTCAGTACCTGGGACAATGACAATGATAAGTTTGAAGGTAACTGTGCTGAACAGGATGGATCTGGTTGGTGGATGAACAAGTGTCATGCTGGCCACCTCAATGGAAATTATTATCAAGGTATGCCTTTCTTTATTAGATATATGTTAGTGTATATTCTGTATTTTTATAAAAGGTATGAATAGGAAATGAGGAATAATTTTTAAAGGTATTAAGGGGCTTATTATATAGTTCTTTATTTTAAACCAGAATTTGTTACTATTATGCTTATGCCTAAAATTAGTCTCTAAAAGAAACCCACCTGTTGTAAAATAGCCAGAGATTTGTTATTGTCTCTGAAATTATCACCATCAGAGTTGACACTTGGGTTATGGAATCTCCTCCAGATTTATCATATATATGATTTGGGTGGACAAACATTACCATATTTATGTTTGTTAACACATTCATCTGGGTCAGCATCACATGAGTGGTATATCAGCTGTAACCAGTGAGCAGTGAGCCAGTGTCTGGAAGAATAAAGAGCATAAAATTATTGGTAAGTTTAGGGGTCCATGAAAGCTTAAGAGAAGAGGAGTCAGGCCTAAGAGTCTCGACATTTACTTTAGGATGAGGGAGGACTGGAAGGCAAGCTATAGTTTGCTCCAAGGCTGGAGTAGTTACGAACACACTGATTTTACTTACTGACAAACTATTGTTATTACCCAACAGTTATGTGCGGGGAAGCCCTACTGATGCCAAAAGATACATTAAGATGAACAACTTTACCTCCTCAAGGCATTGTCTTAATGGATAGATGGTTTAAAATCCTCTTTAAAATGATTTAAATTTACCTTTTGGTTTTTACAACAGTTTTTTTAAAAAACAACCTAATTTATCTTTGCACCTCCAAACCATACAATTAAAAAGAAATTCTCAGTGAAAGTGTTTGATCCATATAACCCAAAGTAGCCATGTTGATAACCTGTGGTACATGCCAGTATTGGACTCAGACATCCTTTACAAAATTACATGAGATCTGGTGCCCAATACAAGAAGGCAAATCAACCTAATCTCCACTTTATAACAGAGAGGTGAAATAACATTTCAGAATTGTTTTCTATAGGTCTTTATACTTCCAGTACAATTGTGGTTTTAGATTACTTGAGATCATCTGATCAGAAACTGTGACTCTTGCCATTCTAACCTACTTGTAGAAAGATGGTCCATAATGGCTGATTCCAGGATGGCTAAGCTCATGGAGAAAGGCCAATTGGGGAAATTGGGGTTCTAGCCCTGTTAGTAGTGAATATATCTCCCATTCAGGTACTAACCAGGCCCGACCCTGCTTAGCTTCCGAGATCAGATGAGATCTCACGCCTTCATGGTGGTATGGCTGCAGTAGTGAATATATCTAAAGTGTGAATGTGACCAGAGGTACAACACAGATGTAAGGGGTTGTTTAAAAATCCTTTTTTTTTTTATTGTAAATGGAGATTTTATCTTTAGGGATATTTTCAGTTAGTAGATAACATGATAAATTTAATGTTTCAGTGGACATCATAATTGGCAGTTCTTTATAGACTCTCTGAGGTCAGGAAATCCAAGAGCAATGATATACCCATCTATAATTTGTCTTAGGTGGCACTTACTCAAAAGCATCTACTCCTAATGGTTATGATAATGGCATTATTTGGGCTACTTGGAAATCTCGTTGGTATTCCATGAAGAAAACCACCATGAAGATAATCCCATTCAACAGACTCTCCATTGGAGACGGGCAACAACACCACCTCGGGGGAGCCAAACAGGTCAGACCAGACCACCATGTTGACATAGAATATGAGTGACCACGGCACTTTACCTGAGAAGGAACTGTTCACTTCTGTTTGCCCATTTCTCTTACATATTCATCAGTGTGTCTTACATTAAGGATATTTAGCTTTAAATGGAAATTATAATTTACTTTCTTTGTATTCCCAAATTATTGGACTCAGTTATTTGAAATTTATTTGATGAGGTAACATTTTAGCATATTTCCAAGGTGTATACGAAATAATTGCCATTTTTTTTTACATCTTAATGATCACATGTTGTTTTGTCCTGATGATTTTAAAAAAATTATGTCTTAAATATTTTAGTATATACTAGTAAACTAAGAGTAAATTCTAGCGTTTCAAATGCCTAAGTATTTTTCCATGTGTATTACCCCTAAATTATTCATATTTAATTCCTTTTAAATGGAGATAATTATACCTTTTTAATATATTTTTGTTTTGGTCATAGGCTGGAGACATTTAAAAACCATTTCAAACGTGACTTACTTTTTATAAAGGACTTTATCTGAACAGATAAATATAATATTTTCATATGGAACAATGGACTTGTAAAGCCTCACTTCATTTTAAGAGAAAAAGAACCTATGTTGACAACTCCACTAACAGTTTTATGCCGGTGATAATTTATCTACATGCCATTTCAATAAACATTTTGTTTCCTACTAGATACACGCTACCTTTTATTGACCATTAAAAATCACCACTTTCCGGCTCTGTCCAATGGCTTATTGGATAGAGCACCAGCCTGGTGAATGAACATCTCAGGTTCAATTCCCAGTCAGTGCACACAGGAGAAACAACCATGCTCCCCTTCCACCTCCCCATTCTTTCCCTCTTCCCCTCCCACAGCCAGTGGCTTGGTTGGTTTGAGCATGGCCCCAGGCATTGAGGATGGCTTGGTTGGTCCAAGTATCAGCCTTAGGTGCTAAAAATAGCATGGTACTGGAGCATTGGCCCTAGATGGGGGTTGCCAGGTAGATCCCAGCTGGGGCACATGTGAGAGTCTGTCTCACTGTCTCCCCTTCTCTCACTTAAAAAAATAAACGAGTAAATAAAAATAAAACAAAATCACTACTTTTCTTCAAGTTAGTAATTATAGCTGGGCAATCATCAGTCTTGCTGAGTCCTCACTTAATGTCAACATTATACCAGCCTCTTGGGGAGTTACAAAAAAAAAATAGTCATGGCTTTTGCCCTTCAGGGGATATAAGATAAACACAGGAAAATACAGTAACTCACAGTGACAAAATTTGATATAAAAACATAAACACAAGTTACAATCTCATAACTGAGGTTCACAGTATCCGAAGTACAGCTGGAGACATGGCTGTTCGGGTAATTCTCCCAACAGAACCTGTTGGCTGCAGACTCCTACAGCCAGATATGGGCACTCTGAAGGACCTGGAACTCAGAGCAGAGAGCTGAGAACTGTAGGGAACAATCTGCCCAGTCCCTCACTGACAAACAATGAACTCAGCAGAGTGTAGCCATTACTGCATTTTGAATCTAGGGATATTGAGTTTTTAGCAGCCAGAGATCACCGAGCACCAGCTTCCTAGGGAATAGTTAAGTCTTCATAAGTTGGCGTAAGATTGACCTTGTAGAGTAAATGACTCATTCTCTGTGGGGAGGATCAGGTTGTTCTGAAATACTGAGCTTTGGTTTTTGATTCTCTTTTTCACAATTTCTTTCTCAATTCTCTTGCTTCCTTGCTCTCACAAGTCCTGATTTTAAAATATCCCATTGAGATAAAAACAATAAATACATAATTAAGTACTTGTGAGGCTTTGGGATATAGGAATGCTTATTCATGATTGCAACACTCATTAATTCATGTTATCCATGAAGCATTTATGCAACTAACAGTTATTTAATGCCTTCACTGTATTAGCCACTGTACTGGATATTGGGGGTAGAGTGCACAACAGTACCCTCCTCCCTCTTCCAAACCTACTCTATTCCACCCAGTTCTCAAGTTCCAAAGAAACAAATAACTCATCTTCCTGTTTTCCTTATTCCTCCCATCCCATATTATCAGCCTATCAAACCCACCTCCTAAATATGTATTATACTCATTTCCTTTTCTATACACAATACCTCATCCTAGATAGCATACGTAGTATCTCTTGCCAGGATGATGGCAATCACCTTCTTCCTGTCCTCCATCCTGCTTCCTACCTTGCCCACCTCTTCCTTGTTACGCTCCCATCTACTTCTAAACTCAGAATGAGTACAGTCTACCCTGTAAGGTTCTTTAGGTGAGCATTTTGGTCCTGGATATGGAGAGTTATATAAATATTAATAAGTTTTGATGTAATAATATCACACCAGTGATTTATCCCAAGGAAATTATTTTTGAAAAGGAATAACTTCACAAGATTTAAGAAATGTGAATATAGCCATATATTTAGTAACAGTGGGAATTTAGAAATTATTTAACAATGAAAGAATGCACAGGTAGTATTAGTACAATGGAATAGGAAACAATGATTACATAATAAGCATTATATCTCAGCATGAACATTGAAACATTTACAAAATAAAAAGTATAATTTTAAGATTAACAATCCTACAAAGAAATGATAATATAAAAAGTATATATGCATATACATTTTTGAACAAAATATAATCTTGACATATATGTGTTATTTTTACATATTTGACCTCCCCCAACCAATATATAATGTATAACTGAATAAAAATTCTGAACACAAAATAAATATAAAGAAGTCCAAAAGCTTCTGTAATTTTTCATGGTCATTTGTCTAATGATCC
Source organism: Saccopteryx leptura (assembly GCF_036850995.1). Classification (NCBI taxonomy): domain Eukaryota; kingdom Metazoa; phylum Chordata; class Mammalia; order Chiroptera; family Emballonuridae; genus Saccopteryx; species Saccopteryx leptura. The sequence goes on along the minus strand of NC_089503.1, from coordinate 221,935,282 downwards.
TTCTAAAATATCAATTATAATATGTTTCAAAAATATTTTGGAATCCCCTATATTGGTAAGGTGGGGCTTCTAACTTTTTCTTTATACACCTATGCATTGCTTAACTTGTTATAACTAATAAGTACTAATTTTGTAGTTAATTTTAAAACCCCAGGAGAAAAACAGATGAACTTCAATATTCTACTTGTTATCAATATGCAGTGCTAAACATTGAAGGGCTACAGTTTACGAAATGAAGCATGAAATATACTTCCAGACTCAAATTGATCATGTCTCCACAAATAAAATTGAAATTGGAATGATTATCTTCATAAATCAACTTCTAGAAATCTACAAACAAAGCATGTGGAGCCTCACAGACATAGATTATTTTTCTTCAGAGCTTAAACCACAGATAACTTTTACTCAACTCTTTCTATCACTTTCCAGGACATAAAAAAACTCAAGTCACTGCAAAATAGGGAGGCTGAGTACAAAGCAATGTAGCAATATGCACAATTGCACACTTTGAAAAACCTGCCAAGGGAAGCTCCCCAAAAGGAGGGAACTGATACATAAGTCCTGAAACCATGACTTCAGGTTATGCAGCCACAGGGCAGAGTTCTTCAATCAGCAGAGCTAATGGTTTATTAGACAAATGTCAAGATTTTTAAACACCTCTGAAACATTGTGGCTGTTTTTCCATTCTCCTTCTGTGTAGTAGTTTTACTTTAAAGATTGTTTCAGATTTGTGAGAGAGTTGAAAATGAGTGGGAAATGGAGAAATATAGCTGTAGAAAACATATCTGAGGTCTTTACAAGATCTAAAATTCTTTGACTCCAACACTAACCAGTGTATCCAAGGTACATATTGTGGGTATCTTTGGTTTACTTAGATGATAAGAGTGAGAAACCAAATGCATACTTAATCCCGGGGAAAATATATTTACCAAGATGATTTCTTATAGGTTTGCTGTAGTTCAAAAAAGGAGGGGAGAAAAGAGTTGATGATAATGAGGTAAAGCAGATGGAAAATAATAAGCTAGTGACAAAGAGGCCAAGAGTATGGGAACGACTGTTTCATATAACTTTTTGCTGTGCGTGTGTGTATGTGTGTGTGTGTGTGTGTGTATGTCCCCATCCCTCAGAAGTAGAAGCTGAATTAACCATACTCCTGTTACACCATTCTCGTTCATCTCTGCTCAGTCACTCTGATTGATTGATTCATTTTTATTTAAACTTTATTTTATTCCTTTTGTCCTCATAATAAACAATCATTCCGATTGACTTGATGTGTGTTTCTTTATTTGTATGCACTCCTATAAATCATGGACTTTTCTTTTGAGCTATGTATTTTTAAATTATATAAATGGCATTGTGCAATAAATCAGTGTTACTCAGAATGCTGGTTCACAAATTCTTTGTTATTGGTCTGCATTAAGGTAAGTGAAATAATGGAAAATAATCATGTCAAAACATTTTTCCTCAATTGTGTTTGCTTTGATTTTATTTAAATTATATAACATGTAAGTTTATGTCTTTGGAATCAATAATAAAAATTTGAGCTTATATTTTATATATCTTTTCTCCTTTAAATTTTATCTTTCTACTAATTAAATTTTATAATCTAATAGTGGGGTTTTTGGGGGGTTTTTTTTGGTTAGAAATTTAATAAAACTAGTCCTTTACCACAAATACTGCTGAGGTCTTTGTTGTACTTAATGTTTACACGCAGTACCATTCACAATCTAAGTGTTTTATAATTTTTCTTGATTTCCTTTAGAACCCAAGGGTTTTAAAGTGAGTATCATTTGGTTCTAAACTTGTAACTTTTAAAATTCTATTTTTTAAGACTTTTTTTAGACTATTAATTTTTTTTAGATTAATTTATTTGTTTTAGAGAGAGGAGAAGGAGGGAGAAAGAGAGAGAAGGGGGAAGAGCAGGAAGCATTAACTCCCACATGTGCCTTGACCAGGCAGGCCTAGGGTTTTGAACTGGACATCCCAGCATTCCAGATTGATGCTTTACCACTGTGCCACCACAGGTCAGGTCAAAACTCTATTTTTAATTAATATATAAATGTATTGCATTACAGTCAGAAAACATAAACTTGATTGTATTAATTCCTGAGAGAGACATTTCACAAGTTATTTGAAAACAGAAATTTTTAGAGAATTAACTGATCTCATAAAAGTGTATATAATTATAATTACTCTCCAAGTACTCAATAAGAAGACTCAATATTTTTTCCTTTAAGAAGAAAAACAAACAAACTAAAGATAGATGCTTTTTGGCCTTGTAAACATGAGCTTTGGCCCAAACGGTCCTGTAGCCACGGTTCATTATGATCATTAAAAATCAGTTTTTCCCATTGGCCTGCAGAAATATCCTCCGTGTCAGGTTTAAAAGCCTTTCAGGAAGGCTGGCTGGCACAATTTCAAGCTCTTTCTCATCTCAGTTTCATTGGGAAATGTTTGAAGTTACAGATAAATTCAGGATGATGGTATTTCGTCAGGTCTACAATTAGGTCAAAAATGTGTTTCCCAAATGAAAATCCTGAATCTTTGTCCTTCACTCCCATTTCCTAGGCCCTCACCCGGGTTTTGTCTACTGGTAGCTTCAAAAACACAAGTAACCTGAGGTAGAAGGCAGTGCCCCTTAGATACAGTTCAATATTGACTCTCCCTAAATAAACAGAGTAGGCAGGTTCTACTCTGAGATGAAAGTGACCTGTTTTAAATCCTCAGGAGCAAATTGTTAAAGTGTGACTTTGAAAAATACGTAACATTTAAGAGACCTTGGACTGGACACATTTTCCTTCCTAGTTTGCTCTCTTTACATCACAAAGCTGTGGCATAAGTCAAATGACAGAACATATGAAATTGCTCTGGCCTGACCTGTGGTGGCACAGTGGATAAAGCGTCGACCTGGAAATGCTGAGGTCGCCGGTTCGAAACCCTGGGCTTGCCTGGTCAAGGCACATATGGGAGTTGATGCTTCCAGCTCCTCCCCCCCCTTCTCTCTCTCTCTGTCTCTCCTCTCTTTCTTTCCCTCTCCTCTCTAAAATGAATAAATAAATAAATAATTAAAAAAAAAGAAATTGCTCCAGACAAAAGAAACCAAACCAAAGTCGAATTGGGTTTTGCTGTTAAGATTGGAATTTCTGTATGAAATTTTAATCCAATGTTGATTAAGTTTGGAAATATAATTTTAGAATGTTAAGATTTTTGTGTGTGTTTATTCTTAAATAATCTTTTTATTTTTGAATATTTTTATTTACAGAAAAAAATTTATAGATACTATAGTTTCTTTATCACCTGGTTTCCTCCAATGTCAGCATCTTATATTACCATGGTTCATTTGTCAAAGTTAAGACATCAACTCTAATAGTTACTATTTTCTAACTTGCACACTTTATTCAGTACAGATGTTCCTGTACTTCCCTGGGGTATATAGCTTATGGTAGAACAAGTATCTCATTCAAAAGTGTGCTGGAGGTTTTGGTTTTCTTATGTTTTGTCTGTATTTTTAAGTTATATTTAGACAATGGCAAATATTTAAATGACTGGTTACACTTCCTTCCATGTGTAAGTTTTCATGGGTAGATACCATTCAAAACTAAAACAAATTGTCTGACCTGTGGTGGCGCAGTGGATAAAGCATCGACCTGGAATGCTGAGGTCGCTGATTCGAAACCCTGGGCCTGCCTGGTCAAGGCATATATGGGAGTTGATGCTTCCTGCTCCTCTCTGCTTCTCTCTCTCTCCTCTCTCTAAAATGAATAAAGTCTTAAAAAAATTAAAATAATTCAGCTGATATATTTAAAATATACTTAATTGCCTGACCAGGCGCTGGTGTGATGGATAGAGCCTCAGACTGGGACACAGAGGACCCGGGTTTGAAATCCCAAAGTCACCAGTTTGAGCACGGTGTGGCTGGCTTGAGCGTGGCATCATAGACATGACCCCATGGTCACTGGTTTGAGCCCAAAGGTTGCAGGCTTGAGCAAGAATTCACTTCCTCTGCTATAGGCCCCCAAACTCCCCATCCCACCTCCCCTCAAGGCACATATGAGAAAGCAATCAATGAACAACTAAGGAGCTGCAATGAAGAGTTGATGCTTCTCATCTCTCTCCCTTCCTGTCTGTCTGTCCCTATCTGACTTTCTCTGAAACAAACAAACAAACAAACAAAAAAACAACTAAGTTTACAGCTTTGGAGTTTCTATTCTTTTTATACACATTATACATCATACAAATGAAAACTACTCCAGTACTGCCAGATGTGATAGTGTAATAAATGTGGGGACCCCTGTATCTAAATATTTACAATTTGTGGAACATTATATCAATTTCTTTTTTTTTTTTTTTTTTCTGAAGCTGGAAACGGGGAGAGACAGTCAGACAGACTCCCACATGCGCCCGACCGGGATCCACCCAGCACGCCCACCAGGGGCGACGCTCTGCCCACCAGGGGGCGATGCTCTGCCCCTCCAGGGCGTCACTCTGCCGCGACCAGAGCCACTCCAGCGCCTGGGGCAGAGGCCAAGGAGCCATCCCCAGTGCCCGGGGCCATCTTTGCTCCAATGGAGCCTTGGCTGCGGGAGGGGAAGAGAGAGACAGAGAGGAAGGAGGGGGTGGGGGGGTGGAGAAGCAAATGGGCGCTTCTCCTATGTGCCCTGGCCAGGAATCAAACCCGGGTCCCCCGCACACCAGGCCGACGCTTTACCGCTGAGCCAACCGGCCAGGGCTCATTATATCAATTTCAAAAGGATAAATAAGTGAAACAGCTTTGTAATTAGAGCGTAGGAAAATAAGATATAGTTCTCTCTGAGATAAATGAACAGATTGTGATTTAAGAAACTGGAAATTGCTCAAATTATTCTTTCCATTTTTTTTTTCATTTATATTGTCACGTGCTTTAAAAAAAATTATACCCCTGGCATTATTTGTTGCCCATTCATCTGCATGGCTTTCTATCTAAACAAAACCCACTTTTCCATACCTGATAGGCTTGCTCACGGGGCAGAGAGGCCGTCTGACGCTCAGGGCGGTGCCCGGCCAAGAGCGTGCCCCCCCCCCCCCAAGTGCCTGGTTCAGGAATTTTGGCACTGGAGAGCTAACGTGGCAACTTTCTATTTTGGGGCATTGGGACATTCTAGGAACAATAAAAGCTACCATTCCTGGGGCTCATAACATATCTCCCACATGTAATACCTTGCAACAACCCTGCAAAATAAATATTGTCACACTTATTAGTACTTGCTTGCCTGGCATTGGACTAGTGTGTTGTGACTTTATGAAACTTAGTGTGGGGGAGACAGGAAAGAAACAAAATATTGTCTGGCAGTGATAACATACTCTGAAGTAAAACAAAACCAGGTTAATGAAATAGCATTATTTAATTATGAGTGGTCAAGGAGGGCTTCTTGGAGGAGGTGCCATCTGAACAGAGCCCTGGATGAAGTATGGGAATGATGTGCTGATACTGGAGGGAACCATGAAACAGCAAAGATGATGCCTTCAGGCAGTAACCTTGGTAAAGCCCTATTTTGCACTAGAGAGGTGGCTTTCAGTCAGAATGTTTTCTGTTAACTTAATTGCAATCAGATTCTGTCCAACAAAATCACCTGAAGTCCACCAGGTTATTCTCTGGGGATTTCTTCCATATATTTGTTCGCCTCCCAAGTAAGGCACCTCCCATGGTCAGAGGAAAACACTCGAGCAAGCACAGCCTAGAATTCCTACCCACACCTGACATTTCGCCAGTTCAGCCTCTGCTGAGGGTGACCCAGCTTTCCATGAAATCATTGTCCTCCTGAACATGGATGGGGCTCTAGGGCTCCCGCTGAGCACAGCAGCTGCCTATAGAAATCCAAGAAAACCACATCGAGAGTGAGCTTGATCAGAAAGAGAACCTTTCACACAGCTAGTAGAGAAAGAGGGCTCTGCCTTCGACCTGGGCGTTCATCCATTTGTAGCAGAATTTACATGCCTCCAGAGCCTGAGGAGGCAGGAAGTCGCTTCACAACAGTGGAACTCACTTCTGTTTTTTTCACTCAATTGAGGGCACAACACCTTGGGGACCAATAAAGTATGTTAACTCTCAAGTTTATGATCTAGTGGAGGAGATGGACAAGACTCTTACAATGCTAAATGCCACTAATGGTGCACAATCTAAAAAAGTATGGAACTGGCCTGACCTGTGGTGGCGCAGTGGATAAAACGTTGACCTGGAAATGCTGAGGTCGCTGGTTCGAAACCCTGGGCTTGCCTGGTCAAGGCACATATGGGAGTTGATGCTTCCAGTTCCTCCCCCCTTCTCTCTCTCTCTGTCTCTCTCTCTCCCTCTCTCTGTCCTCTCTAAAAATGAATAAATAAATAAAAAATTTTAAAAATTCTGAAAGAACTTAAAAAAAATAAAAAAATAAAAATAAAAAAGTATGGAATAACAAGAGATTGTTTTTATTTGGAGAGATGAAGTCAGATACTATGTGAGGTGTTTAGCAAAGTGCCCAGCAAATAGAAACACTTAGTAAATAATAGCTATGACTATGATCAGAATTGGCTTTATACAGGAAGCAGAAATAGAGGCAAGATAAGATTGCAGACATGTTACAAGATGCCCAGTGAAATATGCATTTCAGATAAACAACAACAAAAAAAGTTTTAGTATAAATATGTCCCAAGCCCTGGCCGGTTGGCTCGGTGGTAGAGTGTCAGCCTGGCGTGCAGAAGTCCCGAGTTCGATTCCTGGCCAGGGCACACAGGAGAAGCACCCATCTGCTTCTCCACCCCTCCCCCTCTCCTTCCTCTCTGTCTCTCTCTTCCCCTCCCGCAGCCAAGGCTCCATTGGAGCAAGGATGGCCCGGGCGCTGGGGATGGCTCCTTGGCCTCTGCCCCAGGCGCTAGAGTGGCTCTGGTCACAAAAGAGCGACGCCCCGGAGGGGCAGAGCATCGCCCCCTGGTGGGCGTGCCGGGTGGATCCTGGTCGGGCGCATGCGGGAGTCTGTCTGACTGTCTCTCCCAGTTTCCAGCTTCAGAAAAATACACACACACACACACACACACACACACACACACACACACACAAATATGTCCCAAATATTGCATGGGACATACTTATATTAAAATGTATTTGTTGTTTATCTGAAATTCAAATTTAAATAGCATCCTGGCTTTTTATTTGCTAAATCTGGCAGTTTGCAGGGAAAATTTTGAGATGGAGATGGAGAGCAGGGAAAGTAAATTAGCATGTCCAAAGGCACAGGAACAGGAAAGACTGTGGTGTTTTTCATGGCACTAGATGTTTTTCAGTAATTGCTAGCATTTACAGAGTGCTGCGCTTAGCATGTGGCAGTCACTGCTCTCAGGGCTTTGTAAGGATACATTCATTTATTCCTTATGAAAACACATGTGGCGGGTTACCATTATCCCCATTTTAAAAGTGAGGAATCTGAGACATAAAGAGGTCACGTGTCTGGAACCGAGAAATGTAGCTGGGATTATGAACCTGGGATGTTTGGAGTCAGGGGCTTTTTCTTAACAATTTTCGATAGAGGAAAATTATCTGTTCAAAGTCAGCTTTTGGAAGACTTTTAGTCATTTTCTAAAAGCCAGATCATCCAACTGTAACGCCTACATAAAGTGAAATATCCTTTGTTGAATCTCTGCTTCACACAGTGGGCTACCACTAACCTGCCTTAGCCACCCTCCATATCCCTGCAAGTTCTCAAGTCTGGGTACATCCTCATCTGTTCCCCTTTGGATTTCCAAAGTCACCTTGTTCCTGGAATGTGGGATCCACCCCTATTTGTTGCTATCTTTGCAACAGCTTGTTGGAAGCAAACAAGCCCAGGAAATTGAGCAAGAACTTCTGGGATACCAACCTTGGAGAAGGAGCAAGGCATGGAGAGTGCGTGTTGACGGGCTAAACAGGACAAAGGTAATGATTAACCAAATCGTCTGCGGGTTTAAATGAGATGGGCGCCAGGAGGGGTGGAGGCAATCCTTCTTTCCTGTGGCTGGAGTGCCCCTCCTGAGCCAGGCCCACCCTCAGAGAAGATGTGTACCATGAAGATCTTCTGCTTGGTCCTGGGCCTGGCAGGCACAGTTTGGGTATGGTTTCCTTTACTTTCTCTTCTTGCTTTCTCTCCCTTGTTTATTTCACAAAGCGCCTGCAGGTCTGAGTCAGCTTCATGTATGTCCTCACACACTGGTAGCTTAGAAAGCGAGTTTCTAGGAGCGAGTTTCAAGAGTACAGGGCCCTATGACTCTAAAAGGGAGCATTAGGTGGAACAAACTGTATAAATTCACACGGGCAACTTTAACATCTGTAACTCAGCTTTACAAGATTTTTTTTTTTTTAAGAAAAGGGGAGGTATCTTTGCCATTTTTGTTGCTATAAAGCCTTGAGATAATTAATGCTCATTAACAGAACAAAACATTCACACAAATTTTTTAAATGTAATTATTTTCTTGCTATTTGTCCAGAATAAGTGAAACTGTGGCTTAATATAGTTTTTCTGAAAGAGTTTTTTTTAAGACAAACACAAAGCAAATTAGTTGTCTTTGCAAAGATATTACATAGCAAAGTCATTAGAGATTAATTAATAAGGCAATATGCTTTTGGAAACAAATTTATTCTTTTAAGATAATTACTAAATATTGCAATAACTTCTAAAGTCTGACTCTAGAAACCTATAGAAAATAAGAGAAACTTTATTCAACAAAGCTTTTGAAACACTTCAATCTTATAAAAACATGATAAATATGTTTTCAAAACTAAGTTATATCCAGGCTGTGAATTATTTTAATTTATTGCTTTCACTTCACAACACTTAATACCAGAGCAGAGAAAACTGAAGAGGGTTTCTAAATTAATTGTCTCTCTTATAGTAAAATAATAAATAAACATTTTCATGGGAAATAAAACTAACATCATTTGCTAGGATGATATTTTGGATAATGCATAACTTTTAGTTATTTCTTTCTATTATTGGTATAAATATTTAATTTGGCCTGTTTTTATTATTGAGACATTTTATTATGAAGTATTTTTTGAATTTATAATTTTATATTTATACAAAAAATTGTACTTATTACTTTAAATAATAACATTTTAACAAAATATTTCTTGATTGTTTTAGTATTACCATTGGCCTATTTTTTTAAAGGAGATGACAAATGTTAACTAATTATAAGAAGTAAGTATTTTAGATTAAAATATACTAAAATTCTCATAAATTGGTAGTACAAAGTAAAAATCGCTAAAACCTAAATCCTGCATTGATTTGGTAGGATATAAAGTTTTATTGGAAGAATATTTTTAATATCTTATTTCACCTCATAAATCACAATGGAAGAATTTTAAAACTTACATTTCTAATTATAAAGTGTTCAAAAAAAGTTGCCAGTCAGGACCATTATTTTTGCTTTCATTCTGTGTTTCCTTATGCAAACACGAACTATTACATGAGTGAGCAGCCTCAAAAGCATTTCTGAGTCTAAACTGGCCACATGTGTGTTCTAGGTCTATACCTGCTTAAATGATAAATTCATAACGTCATGGTGGAAACTTAAAGCAGAGATAGACATTAACCTCATATAAAATAGGCTTTTTCCTGCTGACACAGGAATTTTAAGAGAAAGAACTCTTTAAATTTTCTAGTTATATACCTCCAGACATTAATAAAAAATTAAAAGGTAAATTTTAACTTATTCTGTTGGTTCAAATAATTTTCCTTTTATAATGGAATCTTTAAAAGGCTTACCACTTATTAAACGCTTTAGTGTCAAACGCAGTTAAGAAATTTGTACACTCTATCTCTTTTCATTCCCACAACTTCATAAAATGGGTAATAGGATTTTCAATCAGAAGATGAAAGTCCTGACGCTTGTGGAGGCCCTAAGGCTGATGCTCCTCCTCTTTTTTGGATTTGACGGGGATGCCACTCTTTTCCTGATCTGCTTACTGTTCTTTTCTTTTATGTGTGCGAATGGATCCTTAAAGACTGCAGAGACCGAACAAGGTGAATTTTTAGCTGAAGGAGGAGGTGTACGTGGCCCCAGAGTGGTGGAAAAACAGCACTCTTCCTGCAGAGAGACAGACTGGCCCTTCTGTTCTGATGATGACTGGGTGAGCTTGGGTGTGGGACACGGGGCAGTGCTTCTTTGTGGCGTGAGAAATGTACACAGGCTGACCCATTAGGTCACAGGAAACTTTTCTAATGGAAATAATCTAATAGCTTCTTACATGTCAAATGAAAGAAGGACCATGAAAAGGAACCTAGTTCTGAGAGCACTATTTAAATTGCCTTCCATACTCTGGTCATTAGTGGGTTGAAGAGATTGGATTTTAATTGCATGTTCAGATAGATACTAGGAATCAGAATATTATGGCTTCAAGATTTCATGGGGCCTAATTTGTGATTGAGGGGGCCCTCATTCCAGTTTCTCAATGATCTCTGACTAGTCTTCTTAAACTACTTTTAAATCAATAGGTGACCTGAAGAGATTGGAAATGGGAACAATAGGAGCTGCCTGGAAACTTTCAAACTGATACTGAACCCAAGAGATAGACCCTTAATGCAATTTTCTTCCTCTTCACTTTCAGTACCAAAAATGTCCTTCTGGCTGCAGGATGAAAGGCTTGGTTGATGAAGTCAATCAAGATTTTACAAACAGAATAAATAAGCTCAGAAATTCAATATTTGATTATCAGAGGAACAATAAGGACTCTAATTCATTGACCAGGAATATAATGGAACTTGTGAGAGGGGATTTTGCCAACGGGAACCGTAAGTATTACATATTTAGTGTTTTGACTTTATAGCACACAACAAAACAACATGAAAAATCCTAAATATAATGTCTTCTTAGAGCAACTCAGATTTTACTCCAAAGTACTTTGTGTAGAAACACATACCCTGAAGGTATACCTGAACTTTAAAGGAGAGGCTAGCAATTTTGTTATTATTATAAAGTAAAAAAGGTCAGCTCTGAGTTGTTGAAGACCATAATGTAAGTCAGAATTTTGGACTGAAGGCTAGAATCCAAGTATTTTCTTTTCAAGGATATATACTGAAAATCAGATGGCCCCAACCTTTTGAGAAGATATTTTTGTTTCTGTCTTACAGAGGAGGACACTGAGAGATCAGGGACTTAGCTAAAGACACAAAGCTGCCATATGATGGGGTTGGGAGTTCAACCCGCAGACTCCCTGAAGCTGATTATGCAGTTTTGTTTTGATTTTTAATTTAAAATGTATAGCCATGTTAAAGCTTTCTCACAGGATGAGGGCTAAGTCTCGGTAAGACCAGGAAACGCTGGGTTTGTACCTGGCATGGGTAGCAAGTTTAGTAAGCCCCAGTACCTGAAGTCTCTCTTGACCCTTTATATCTTCAGGAGATGTTTGATTAAAGTCAGTGGTGCAGCAGTAATTAGCAAGTGAGTGATTCTGTTGACCTTAATACAAACAATCAAACAAACAAACAAAAAAGCTTAGGAACAATATCAAACTTATAGTTAGGAAAAAACCTCAGCGAGAAAATCCAGGAACACATTTCCCAAGATACCATGTCTGACTATCAAGAAAAAAATTTGCAAGGCGTACCAAAAGGCAAAAAGCACACACTGAAGAGGCCGAGCAAGCATCAGAACCAGGCATGGCAAGGATATTGTAATTATCAGACTGGGAATTTAAAGCAACTACGACTAATACACTAAGGATTCTAATAAATAAAGTAGACCGCATGCCCATGCAAGAGCATGGGCAATGTAAGCAGAGAAGTGGAAATCCTAAAAAAGGACTAATAAATGCTAGAGATTAAAAACACAATGTGACAGAGCCCTGGCCAGATAGCTTGGTTGGTTAGAGCATCGGCCCAAAGTGCAGAGGTTGCCAGTTCAATCCCCAGTCAGGGCACATACAGGAACAGATCAATGTCCATCCCAATCTTTCCTTTCTCTCCCTTTCTCTCTCTGAAATCAATAAAATAAACATTTAAAACATAATATAAAATAAATTAAAAAACAATATAACCAGAAGTGAAGAATGCCTGTGATAAGCTCATTAGTAGACTGGACATGGCTGAGGAAAGAATCTCTGAGTTAGTGGACAGAGCAATAAAATCCTCAAATTCTGTACATTCATCCTCAGACATTGGTCCAAATCCATAGAAGGTAAAACACCAAGAGCGAACCCTAAACTATAGACTTTGGGTGATTATGATGCATCAATTTTCTTGGAAACCTAAAACTGCTCTAAAAAATGAATGGTTGATAAACACACACACACACACACACACACACACACACACACACACACCAGAAATAAAAATAGGAAATTATGTGAGACAAACAAACAACATCAACAAGAATCCAGGAGCACTGTTCAAGTCCCATGAGTGAAGATAGGATGAAATAATTGGAATGTGATCAAATCAATTATTTTCTTTCACCTTTAAAATTCCAAAGAGATTTATTTTTCCTCTGCAATTATTTGGATTGCTGATTGCTGGTAAAGCACCTTAACTGACATTTATGGATGACCAGAGGACATAACATTGTCTAAAACATCAAATGCCTAGTAGATTTGCCACTCACAAATTAAGTAACCAGACAACAAACTATTATCAAAATAAAATGCGGAACATTTTCAAGTGAATTTCCTTCTTTTGCTGGATATTCCAAGCAAACCACTCAGCATCTGCTTCAATGTCCATTTTCTATTTCAGATAATGATAATACATTCAGCCAGGTGTCGGAAGATCTAAGAAGCAGACTTGAGGTCTTGAATCGCAAAGTCATAGAACAAGTACAACATATCCAACTTCTGCAGAAAAATGTCAAGGCTCAGCTGATAGATATGAAGCGACTGGAGGTAAGGAAGTGTGTGGCTCTGCCACAAGATTTTCTTAGTTTTGAATAGCAAAAAAAAGAAGGCAATAGTCATTCACCAAATGCTCATGATATGTATAGCAAAGTGTTATATATCCCTTATCTACTTATAAAGTAGGTAGTATTCCCCCACTCTATAGGTGGAAAAAAAACCCCAGTGATATTAAGTTTTCCAGGGCACATAGATAGTACATTTCAGTCTCTGCTTGTCTTATTGAAATTCATGATACTGCCAAGCCTCTGAATGCTCAACTTCACTGAAGATCACTTCACCGGTGTTTCCTTTCAGAGGGAATAAATAGCACTTGCTCTTGATCTGTTCTAAAGCGAATTGAAATAGTTCCCATTGCTTTTCCCAGCTAGCCTTGCAATGCCCAGCATCTCTTGCACTGAGGACACTATGTAAGTGGAAAATAAAGTGGTTGATAGGTCTTAAGTCAAAGATATGAAGACAGTTCCCAAGAAATAAATGAACTGCTAAGAACTCAATAGACATCTTTTACTTTATTATTTATATCTACCTTGTGTCTTTATCTTTCTCCCCCTCTCTAGGTGGACATTGACATTAAGATCCGGTCTTGCCGAGGGTCATGCAATAGAGCTGTAGCACGTGAGATAGATCTACAGGACTATGAAGACCAACAGAAGCAACTTGAACAGCTCATTGACAGAGGCTTACTTCCTCCTAAATATAGGCAACACTTACCACTGTTAAAAATCAGCCCAGCTACAGACTTTGTTCCCAGAGAGTTCAAGAGTCAGCTTCAGACAGCCGCTCCCGAGTGGAAGGCGCTGATGGAAATGCCGCAGATGAAAATGGTGTTAGAGAAGTCTGGAACAGATGGGAATCCCCGTGGGGACTCTGTGTCTCAGGGGACAGGAGCAGCACCTGAAAACCCCAGGAACCCTGCACCTGGTAGTACCGGAAGTTGGAAACCTGGGAGCTCTGGACCTGGTGGTGCTGGCACTCGGGACTCTGGAAGTTCTGGACCTAGTGGTTCTGGCACTTGGAACCATGGAAGTTTTGGGCCTGGAAGTTTTAGGCCAGAGAGCTCAGGGCATGGGAACACCAGGCCTACCAACCCAGACTGGGGCATATTTGACGAGGATTCAGAAAGTACAAGTCGAGGGTCAAAGAAAGAGTACCACCACACAGGTAAACTGGTCACTTCTGAAAGAGGTAAAGAGCTTCTGATTAGTAATGAGAAGGTCGCCTCTGGTGGCCCAGCCTCCAGTCGTCACTCATGCTCTAAAACCATCACTAAGACTGTTGTAGGTGCGGACGGTCGCAGAGAGGTGACCAAAGAAGTGGTCAAGTCTGAAGACGGTTCTGACTGTGGGGACATGGCTGATTTAGACTCACACCACGTGTTGTCTGGCAGGGGTAGCCTAGACGATTTCCGTCTTAGGCACCCCGAGGAAGCTGCTTTCTTTGACTCAACTGACTCACTCTCAAGTTTCTTGTCATCTAGGTTCAAAGAGTTTGAGGGTAAGACCCACACTGTGGGCTCTGAATCTGACACTTTCACAGACTTAGGGGAGGCCAGCACTCACCACGTCAAAGGAACTTCTCTTGATGTCAGAGGAGCCCGTACCACCAAGAAAGTCCATGCTAAAACCCGCACTGTCCGAGGTATCCGCACTTCTCGTTTGGGGAAGCCTTCCCTGACCCTCTAGACTAACTTAATTACCCTTACAATGTACTCCCATAGCGCCTTGCACTTCTTTCCTAGCCCTCTCTCACGCTTTATTCAAAGTACATTTTTTTTGTATGTTTGGTTTTCATGCGAGACTGTAAGTTCCGCAGGGACTTTGTCTATCACGTTTATTTCTGTATTCCCAAATGCTTACCAGTACAGAGGGTCACCACTCAATAAATACATGTTCAATGAACGAATCCCTCTGAAACTCGATTTTGAGTTTGTTTTTAACCACATTCTTTTACCATTCAAAAGATGCGTTGTTGGACTTATCACTCAAATGATTGCTTGTATTTTTAGAGTGGCTATCAGCTGATATTGAGATCAGGTTAAAAACAAGTTATATTAGTGTTATGTGATGCTTAGATATTTTTGCTGGTTACTTGCTATTAATCAGTATAGGCAAGTAAGATTCCAAGTCCATTGAGGGAATCCCTTGCAATTTGTAAGAATAACTGCCACATATTTGCTTATAATTTATTCCAGCGTAAGTGCATCTTTTTTTCAATGGAGGGAGGGAAGGAAGAAGAGAAGGAAGGAGGGAAGGAAGGAAGGAAGGAAGGAAGGAAGGAAGGAAGGAAGGAAGGAAGGAAGGAAGGAAGGAAATTAAGGAAGAAAGGAAGGAAGGAAAGGAAGAAAAGGAAGAAAAGAAAAGGAAAGGAAAGGAAAGGAAAAGAAAGGAAAGGAAAGGAAAGAAGGAAAGAAGGAAAGAAGGAAGGAAGGAAAGGGAAGGAAAGGGAAGGGAAGGGAAGGAAAGGAAAGGAAAGGAAAGGAAAGGAAAGGAAAGGAAAGGAAAGGAAAGGAAAGGAAAGGAAGAGGAGAAAGAGAAAGGAAGCCAGTATCTGCCTTTTTTAAAAATCAGGGCCATTCCTATCTTTGTAAAAGTAAATAAGAGTAACTTCTTCCAACCAGCTTAATTTTTTTTTTAGACTGTGATGATGTCCTCCAAACACATCCTTCAGGTGCCCAAAGTGGCCTTTTCAATATCAAGCTACCGGGATCCAGTAAGATTTTTTCAGTTTATTGCGATCAAGAGACTGGTTTGGGAGGATGGCTTTTGATCCAGCAAAGAATGGATGGATCACTGAATTTTAACCGGACGTGGCAAGACTACAAAAGAGGTTTCGGCAGCCTGAATGACAAGGGGGAAGGAGAATTCTGGCTAGGCAATGAATACCTCCATTTACTAACCCTGAGGGGCTCTGTCCTTCGGGTGGAATTAGAGGACTGGGCTGGGAAACTGGTGTATGCAGAATATGACTTGAGAGTAGGTTCTGAGGCAGAAGGTTATGCCCTGCAGGTATCGTCCTATGAGGGCACGGCGGGTGATGCTCTGGTTGAGGGTTCTGTGGAGGAGGGCACAGAGTACACTTCCCACGCTGGTATGCCATTCAGCACCTTTGACAGGGATGCAGACCGGTGGGAAGAGAACTGCGCGGAAGTGTACGGAGGGGGCTGGTGGTACAACAACTGCCAGGCTGCCAATCTCAATGGCATCTATTACCCTGGAGGCTTCTATGACCCCAGGAACAACAGTCCTTACGAGATTGAGAACGGAGTGGTCTGGGTCCCCTTCAGAGGAGCGGATTATTCCCTCAGGGCTGTCCGCATGAAAATCAGGCCCCTCGTGACCCATTAAACTAAAAGAGTGACAATGAGAGCATTTGGTTTTGTTTAGCGAAGTGAGAAAAAAATAAAGAAGATGAAGGAGTCAAGATTCTTTACAAACTAAAAGATTCCTAGGTGCTATTTTATTATTCTTTGTACTGTAGCCAAATGTACTGAGACATATTAGTGCTTAAAAAAATAAAGTGATGTGATCTTTAAATATCTTTTAAAAAGCTCTGTGAGTTTTGAAATTTCTATAAAGGTACACCAAGGGACATTCAGCACATCAGAAAGATGGTGCCTGATAAAATCTCCTCACTGCAACCTCTAATCTAAGGGTGTCGTTTGGAGAATTTCTCCTGTTTCCACACCATTCATAGGGCTATTGGAGAGAAAAAGATTACATACTTCCTCCATGCCATTTGAATGAGTTTAAACAAATATTTTAAGTTGCAAAGCACTAAATTTAATAATGATTAGATTTTGTAGAGGAATTTACAAAGGTCTTCATCTCTTCTTAGCAAGCAAATCCAGGAAGGCAAGAGAAGCACTTTCCTAATAGAAATAGAAATCTATTCTTTAAGCCTTCCAATGAAGATCATAATGCACATTTTTTTTCTCCAGAGTCTAAGCAATTATTTTTTTAGAAAATACCTGGAAAAATTTATTTAAATTAAAAAAATATTTACAAGTATTCCAAACACAGATGGCATTTACACATTGAAAAACAACTTCCACAGCATTCATTTCACTTTATTTTCCCACAAATCATAAAATATAGTCTGGGATATATTAGCTGCTATTAAAGTAAAACATTTGTTTGAAGGCAATTCACTAAAATGCTTTCCCTCCCAGGAGCCTACCCATGCTTTTCCCTTCTTCCTCTTCTTCCCCCACAGGCATGCATCCCCTAAACTTTAAAGATCCCCAGGACACTTTCAGCCAGGGGAGCAATGGGCAGTGGCAGGCCATCCAGGGCTAACCCGCCAACCTGTCTCCAAAGACCCTTTCTCTCTGACTTCTCGGTGAGCCGAAGCAGCCCTGCCCAAGCTCTTCTGTTGCTTCTCCTATCCTGAGCCCTTCCTTGTTTCACTGTCTCCAGCTTTAATAAATGTACTCTCCAAATCACCTGGACTCCTGTTGTGAAATCTTCCCTGCATGAAATCAAGAACCCACACACTGCCAGCCAGCCTTAGGCAGACCCACTCAGGGCCCAGTTCCCTTTCTGGTGACAAGAATTACTGCTCATTTATTCTTGAAAATGTATTAAGATATCCCAAGCACATTGGAATCCCAGTGCATTGTGCTTGATTGCATAGTTTCTATCCCAATATAACTGCATTGTTTCTCCTTGTAAGGAAAGAAGGAAGGAAGGTAAGAAGGAAAGGAGGGAGGGAGAAAAAGGAAGGAAGAATGGGGGGTTAGGGCTAAGGGTCAGAGCCTGGGGAGCAGAGGAAAAGTGAACATAAGAACTTGCAAATGAGTCACATATGAAGCCCCAGTATTCTTGCATTTCCTTATGTGCAATTAAAAATCCTTTGGTATGAATAAGTAGTGATACACCTCTAAATCTTCGAATACTTGCCTAAGAACTTCTTCAGAGTTAAAAGAAGTTTTGTTTATTTCAGACAGTGAAATTCCATGTTATCTCTATGTCATACATATAACTCTTCAGAATTTGATTTGGAAGTAGGAAGAATTTTATTTTCAGATTATCCTACTATTAGGGACAGAATCAGGTCCCAAAATGAAAGCGAATGAGAAAGGCCATTCATTTCTCATTTATCTTGAAGACTTTGAGTTTATTAGCAAAGAATAGGTAACTTCTTTTAATTTAATAAACAATAGCCAATATTAGCACAATCATAAAATTAGAGATACAATTTGGTGAGAAAAAACACCAACCTTCTCTTTTCTATTTTATCATATTGTTGGGCAAATGAGTTTGTAAAATCTGTATTTTCTGAGTTTGCTCACTTTTATTGTTAAAAATGGTGCTAGTCTGTGAAGTTGCTTGTTGCCTTCCTGCTTGGGAAGGGCCATTGTTATGCTAATGTTTGCTCGTGCCAAAAACTTTTAAGAAAAGGAGAAGGAGGAAGAAGGAAGCCATTTTTGCAGAGTAAGAAGCCAAGATGGCAGGGTGCTGAGAGAGGCTAGTTTTGCAGAGTAAGAAGCCATGTTGGCAGATGGGGAACCAGAGGGGTGAGGGGCTTTATGAGCTCTGCTGAGAGGGGCCGTTGATTCTAGGAAAAGCCCGATGTGTCAGTAGCTTTGTGAGCTCTGAATGAATGGAAGGGAAGTGTTTTTCCCTCTGTGTGTGTTTTACTCACTGGCCGCAGCGAAGCTAGAATAAAGGAATGGCCCACCACTTTTTGGTTCCACTGTTTCTTTACTGTCTGTCCAAATTCAATGAGAACCTGCATGTGAATGGCCACGATGGCCGCAACTACTGGCCATGCACATATCTTTTTTTTTTAGTGTGTGCAAGAGAGAGACAGACTGACAGGGACAGACAGGAACAGATAGACAGGAAGGGAGAGAGATGAGAACATCAACCTATAATTGTGGCACCTTAGTTGTTTATTGATTGCTTCTCATACATGCCTTGACTAGGGGGCTCCAGCTAAGCCAGTGACAACTTGCTCAAACTAGTGACCTTGGTTTCAACCCAGTGACCTTTGGGCTCAAGCCAGCAACCATGGGGTCACGTCTGTGGTTCCACACTCAATCCAGGGACCCCACACTCAAGCTGGTGAGCCTGCACCCATGCTGGTGACCTCGGGGTTTCAAACCTGTGTCCTCTGTGTTCCAGGCCGATGCTCTATCCACTGCGCTACTGCCTGGTCAGGCCATTTTACCATATCTTTAACCTCTTGCTCTGTTTCCTTTGTTCATGAAATTAAATATTAATTCAACTTTGCTGGTTCTCATTCACATGGAAGCCCACTTTAACTTGGTTTTCACTTGGTTAATGCTCTCTTGAAGTTGTTCTCTTTGAAGTCAATAACTGTAATTCTAAATTTCATATTCTACATTAAAGCCTCTTCCTGCTTGACCTCTTTTAAACATCTGCTAATACTGTCCCCATCCTTCTTTTCAATCTGTATTTTCTCTTGTTTTTGGTATACTGTTTCACCCGTGTCACCTTTCTTAGTCTTTTTAACTGGCAATTGTCTTTTAGACCACTCCTTAAATGGAGGAGCTCTCATTACAACAATATTACTGCTTTTTTTCCTTAGTTGGGATTAGGATTGGCCCACATGGTTTAAATAAGACAGAAACTTATTTCCTGTTCACAGAAATGTGTACAAGAGTATGTCCCCATAGTGTCTTAAGAAAGTTATCATCCTAATAAACAGCTTTCATCTTTAGGTTTACCTCGTGGTCCAAATATCATATCTTGTGGAAATCTGGAGAAAAGTGGAACGAGAGAAAGGAAAACAAGTGCCTCTATCTTTAAAAAGAAATTTCCTGGATGTTCCATAAAGCATTTCCACTTTTATCTCATTAGCCACATCTCAGTCACATAGACTTAGGAGAGGGCTGAGACACCTGTCAGCTTAGACACAAGGCTCTCTTTAATTAAAATTAGGATTCTGTTACTAAGGAAGAGACAGAGAATAGATGTTGACTAGGCAGTTAGCAGTTTAGCAAGAACATCTTTTCTCACCACACATGTGTACTTTCTCTTTGGTTGATTTGACAATCACCACAGTTTTGTTCAGTGGTGAGATTCAAATAATTTAACAACTGGTTCTCTGCCCTCACGACTGTTTTAAGTATAAAAAATGATATACTGAAAGATAGTTTATTATTTCATGCATTTAATACTTAAACAATAACAATAAAAGAGGTACACAAAATTAGATTGTTATAATAGTTTTAAAATATTAATGAAAAATATTAAATAATACCTGACAAAAAACAATAAAACTGTTATTTAAGATGTTTCCATATTGCTTCCTTTTTTTTTTTTTCTGAAGCTGGAAACCGGGAGGCAGTCAGACAGACTCCCTCTTGTGCCGGACCAGGATCCACCCGGCACACCCCACCCACCAGGGGGCGTCGCTCTGTCACCACGACCAGAGCCACTCTAGTGCCTGGGGCAGAGGCCACAGAGCCATCCCCAGCGCCCAGGCCATCTTTTGCTCCAATGGAGCCTTGGCTGCGGGAGGGGAGGAGAAAGACAGAGAGGAAGGAGAGGGGGAGGAGTGGAGAAGCAGATGGGTGCTTCTCCTGTGTGCCCTGGCCGGGAATCGAACCCGGGACTTCCACACGCCAGGCCGACGCTCTACCACTGAGCCAACCGGTCAGGGCCCCCATATTGCTTCTTGATTGGCGTCCTCACTTGCAATTTTTTTCACTTATGGATGAAATGAACATTACTAGTGGTGTTTAGAATATTCTGTTGCGCAGATGAACATTAAAAAAGAGTAAAGAATGTAAGCTTGTGATTTCCACATTGGGCGGCTGCCCAGGCGCCCACCTTAGACAGAACTCTGATTTTAAAAACCAGCTCACTGAAAAAAACAAAAACAAACAAACAAAAAAACCAGTTCACTGAACTCAACAAAAAATTAGGTATTGGTTCTGCTGAAGCAGTGTGAACCAGCTGAATCCCACCACTGGTTTCATTCATCAACCGGTTCACCATACTCAACAAAAAATTAGGTATTGGTTCTGCTGAAGCAGTGTGAACCAGCTGAATCCCACCACTGGTTTCATTCATCATCAATAAATAGGTTGATGATAACCAAATCTGAAACTTCAGCCCTGATATTCCTATCTCTGATTGCAACTAATACTCAACACATCCAGTTAGATATTTCACATTAATCTATCTAAGATTGAACCAATTACCTTTTCATCAAAACCTATTACATCTTCTGTATTTCTTATCCCAGTCAGAGGCATCATTAGCCCTCCAGTTTTCTAATTTAGAAAATTGGTTTCTTTCTCAGCTTCTTTATTATAATTCCTGTAGCCAGCCTATTCCCAAACCATTTTCTAGTCTAGAATTGTCCATTCTTATGATATCTTGTGTTCATCTTTTCTGATTTAGGCTGTTCAACAGTCTCTTCACTCTTCACCCTTTGCTTTACCACCATTCTTTCATTTGTTCACTCTGCACAGTTACTTTTCAAAAAATAAACCCAATCATGTCTTTCTGCCTTATCTTAAGGTTGAGTTAAAACGAAACAAAAGAACAAACAAAACAAGACACACAGATACAGAAAACAAACTAACGGGTGCAGGAGGGGAGGAGGTGGGGGGATGAGTAGAAAAGGTGAAGGGGAATGAAAGGTACACACTTCCAGTTATAAAATAAGTCATGGGGATATAATGCACAGTGTAGAGAAACTAGTCGGTAATATCTCAATAACTATGTTTGGTGACAGATAGCTACTAGATTTATCATGGTGATTACATCAGAAGCTGTATAAATGTAGAATCATTATGTTGCATACTCAAAACTAATGCAATATTTCATATCAACTATATTTTAATAAAAAAAAACTTGTTAGCTCTTCCATAAATTGGACTCTTTTTATCCTCTATAGTCATTCACTGTATACTTTAACAATTCCTTGAATTTTTCACTGGTTTTGGAATACGGGTTCTTTAATGATTCTGTGCCTTTCCATTTACAGCCTAGAAGTCTCCCATTTATCCCTTAAGATATAGCTAGTTCCTTCTGTCAGCCCTTTTTTAGTCCCACCATAGAACACAGAACTAGGAATTATTCTCTGGGCCCTCGTAGTTCTTGTTCATATCTCAAAAATACTAATCATGCCATAACTCTAATATATTTATTTGTTATTATAGCACTAGATTTTGAATTCCTGTAGGCAAGAGCTCATTTATGTAGTGTGTTCTGCCTTACATGAAAATGTCTCACACATTCCAAGGTTATAGAGATACGTTTTAAAAATATTTTCATTGTTTTTTCCTTTTACATTTAAATATCTAATTAACCTAGAATTTATTTTAATATGTTAAAGAAGAAGGTCTACCTTTCCTTTTTTGGCGATACATAGCTGGTTATGCTGGGGTGATTCATTAAAGTGCTCTTTGACACTAACATTGAAATGCTTATTTTGTTGACTAAAACTTTCTTTGGATCCATCTGTAAGCACATCTCTTTCCTGTGCTTATATCACCTTGCTTATCATGAAAGTATAGCTTTTGGATAACGTGTTTTCACTCTTACCCTCCACTTTTTCTCTCTTTGTTTTTTTAGTCTTAGAACAATTATAATTTCAATTTCTACTTCTTTCATTTGTTCTAGGGACTACTTAGAAAGTCTTTAACTTCCAATTCATTATTGTTTTAGGGGTTAGAATGCGTAATTTTTTTTTAATAACTTTAATCTCACGTGGAGTTGGTAAGTCATCTTTTAATTATTAATTTCCAAGTATTTCATGAACTATTTCGTTTAACAAATTATTTGATTCTAGCTATTTTAGAATTTTAAAGTAGTCCATGTGGACATGTACATACTTAATTTTTATCAATGTTTCATCAGCAAAAAAGGAATGCATTTTTTACATTTATAGGTTACAACATTTTATATTACCAAGCTTGTTGATGGTACTGTTTAAATATTCTATATATTTTTCTATTTTATGTAATTGATCTATCATATTTTCAAATATGTGCATGCATGAATGTCACATACATGTATGTTTGTATGTGTGTGTCTCTGTGTTTATAATAAGATATCGCTCAGGTTTTGTGTATCTATATGTTTTCTTTGAGGCTTAGAAATTTTGTTTTATGTGATTGATTGGCTCTTTTATTATCTAGTACATGAAAGCTTATGACTATTTTTAAAATTATTTTTATTTATTCATTTTAGAGAAGAGAGACACACAGAGAGAGAGACAGAAGCAGAGAGAGAAGGGGGGAGGAGCAGCAAGCATCAACTCCCATATGTGCCTTCACTGGGCAAGCCCAGGGTTTTGAACCGGCGACCTCAGTGTTCCAGGTTGACGCTTTATCCCCTGCACCACCACAGGTCAGGCCAACTTATGGCTATTATAACTTCTCCATTTAAACGGTTTGCTGTTACATAATTCCCTCTTTTACATGTTTTATTCATTAGAATTGAATTCCACCTTCTTAAATATTAATATTATAATCATTCCCAATTTCTTTCTTTACATTTACCAAATAGCTTTATATGTCATTTTATTTTTAACATTTCCTTATCAGTTTCTTTTTTTTTTTACTTTTTTTTTAGTTTTTTTATTCATATTTAGAGAGAGAGGTGAGAGAGAGAGAAGGGGGAAGGAACAGGAAGCATCAACTCCCATATGTGTGGTGACCAGGCAAGCCTGGGGTTTCGAACCAGCGACCTCAGCATTCCAGGTCAATGCTTTATCCAATGTGCCACCACAGGTCAGGTTCTTTATCACTTTCTTTAGAAGACTTCTCTATAATAATAGATAAACCTTTATACACAATGTTATTTTAAATTGACTTTTTATTTTATTGTTATTTTTCCTTTTCTTAACTCCTTACATATTATTTCTTTGTTTCCAAACATTTTTTCTCACATACTTTAGATTTCATATAAATGATCAATGAAATTTAAAAAACCCACTTTTATTTTACATTTACTTAAACATGAGACTATGGTATATAAAAATAATTTAACTTAAATTATTTTCCCAGTGATATTACTGGTCTAATTACACTCTGTCATGGGTTCCTCTTATAACCAACAAACTATATTTTGAACTTAGCTGACATGACATGAAGGCTGCAACTGCTGAATCAGAACAGACCCATCCAGCCAAGTTTACTAATTGCTAATCATGTCTAGAAAAGCCTGAAAGAGAATAGCACTGTATTAACATAAATTCATGCTTGTTGCAAAAGTCATAAACTAAATATTTGTTATATTATTTTTGTTTTTTTATTAATTAATTTTAATGAGGTGACATTGATCAGTCAGGGATATTTGTTATATTTGAATGAAGCAATACAACATTTACATTTGCTGAAACATCTGGAGAAGGAGAAAACATTTAGATATTGGTAGCCATGAATACTGTGCAAGTTGCTTGTAGGTAATAATATTTACACAGAAACCATTTTGGAAATATTGTATTGTATTTATTTATTCATGCAATTGTTAATTAACCTATATCCTATTTTTAATTTAATCCAAAGTCCTTTATAAAGCTCCTTTATAGAGAAAATATTTAATTACAGGGGGATGGAGAGCATAGAAAGGAGTAGTATGGTAAGGGATTTACATTTGGGGAAGAGATTCAAATGAATTCTTATACAAGAGCTAGATAGTATGTCTTCCATTTTCACATTGTAAAAGTAACACTTAGAAAACACAGAGGCAAGAGAACAGTGGTCAGCTATTAAACAGTAGTCTCCCTGTTCATCAGCTCATGGGCAAAGGTGGTTACATGTTGATTGCAACAGAGCACTCTAGAAAATATTTGCTAAATCCACCTTTGACTCTATCTGCAACAGGTCGGTGACTTCAAGGTTGCATGGTGACATAAACTGTTGCAAAACAGCATTGAAAGTGTATCCTTTTGAGAGATAAAGCAAATGTAGCAAACAGTGGTGAATCTAAGTGAAGGACATCAAGGTATTAATTAAACCATTCTTGTCATTTCTCTGTAAGACTGTCACTTGCTCTAAATACTGACTCATGGTCACTATTTAAGTGAAAAAAGTGTTAGATAAGAAAGATGGGAGTCTCAAATGTAGCCTGAATCAGTTGTTTCAAAATCCAGCCAGTGTTCAGAATCTCTTGGGGATGTTTACTTAAAAATAGACTCTTAGGTTCTACCCATGAAGAGACTCTGATGTAATACAAATGCTTAAACAGAAATGCCAGTTGACTGCAGTTGGTGGTGTAACATCACCCACAGTGTTTGCCCCATGTGGGGAAATCTGTGTTCAGCTTAAAAGGGAATTCCTTAGTTACATTGGTCAGCTGTTTTCCTTGGTTCCTAAATGAGAAGGAACCGGAAGTTTACATCCCAAGTGCATATATCTTTTATATTCTTGTTACATACTTTTAGTCTTACTTGTATGATAAAATATACACTTCTCACAAAAATTAGATGATCAGGTAATGTGCAGATACTCCAATACTTTCAGCCTTTTGTATAGTGTATTTTTACCAATGAAATAAAAGTTGGTTTTGCATCTAATTTGCATAATCGAACAACTTTCTTGGACTCGTCGTTTGCTTTTCTGATGTTCTTGTTTAATTAAAAAAATTAAATGCTTCTTCCTTTTATCACTTCATATTCATTTTGAAATATCCCTTAATTTTTGTGAGCAGTATATTATACTTTCATGCAATAGTATGGGATTAGTCATTTTCAATTCATCTTTTCATTATCTTCATAAGAGTCATGAGTTCATCTTCTAAATACTGTTTTATATGTTCTAACTTCTTTTTTATTTTATTCAAAATAGTGATGCTTGAAAGAACAAAATCAGATAGGTATCATTTTTTACCAGGTGATACCTGAAGAAAGTTTACTTCTTTCTAGAGACCCAGATATTAGGTCTCACCCAGGAGTGGTCTCTGTGTTTCTGCAACTTGTACATTAACAAAGAATTGACCATCGGATTACCCAATATTGTGGTTTTTAATTTGTGGTTTTATTTTAGCTCTAGGCAGCATTAGATCCTCTGTGTGTAAGGGGGTTTAACAAAGGTCTGAGGGACACTGTCTGTGGACTGGGCCCCTGCCATCTGCCACCCACAATTTAATGGGCTTTTGCTACAGTCAACCTTTCTGCAAAAGTTT
Organism: Saccopteryx leptura; assembly: GCF_036850995.1. Taxonomy (NCBI): domain Eukaryota; kingdom Metazoa; phylum Chordata; class Mammalia; order Chiroptera; family Emballonuridae; genus Saccopteryx; species Saccopteryx leptura. The sequence continues at coordinate 221,909,299 of NC_089503.1, read as the reverse complement.
TACTTTCAAGTATCTTGCATATTGAGTATCTGTCTGGGTCTTTATTGGAAAATGGGTTCTATGTATTTTAAAAAGGGATATCCAAGATCTTGATAATCATTGGATTCAACCATCCAATATTTATAAACTTATGAAAATCAGCCTTTCTGACAGGCTAATGATTCTAGAATCACAGATGAGTAAGAGCTCATTACCAGTGAAGGAGGAAGGTATGTACAACATATAAATTGCAGTTAGAGTGAGGCTTGAAAACAAAGAGCAATTTGTCAGGCGGGTTTGGGGGAAAGACACTGTTAACAATGAGGGTGTCATATAAAAGGGCCTGACCACTCCTGGAATGGTGAAAAATTCGCTATGACAAGAATGTAGATGTATAGTGAAGAATTTGGGAGTAGAGGCATGGAACAGTGCTGGGACCATTTTCACTTCTAGCTAAGGGATTTGGATTTAAAATTTAGATGATAAGAAAATAACATTAAGCAGGAAAGTAACTTGGTCAGAATTTTCTATTATTAGACAATATATGTGATGACAGAGTAATAGATATCATGAGGGGTAGAACAGAACTAAGGCAGAAGACACAAGTAAAAGTTGAAGTTGGATTGGATTAAGAATTAAGAGAGTGACAGCATTTTCATGATAGAAATCAATAACCTTTGCTTGGATGCAAAGGTTAAGAGGATAAAATTCAGAACCATAAGTTTCCATGAAAGTCAATGGCGGTGATGCTAAATTAAGGTAAGGAGGACCTGGGGTCGTAGGGTTGCCCAGAGCAGCTGGAGTAAGGTGATGGGAGAATACAAGGGAAACACACACACAGACACATTCATTTCTTGGGGAGACAGAAAAAAAAAATCCACCTTTACCTTAGTTTTGGTGTAATTATGTAAAAAACAAAAACCTGATGGAGACCAGTAAGCCTAATTTCCAGGGGCGATAGGCAACTGCTGCTTCCAGCCTCACTATTCCCCTCAAAAACCAAATGGTGAAAACATGACCCTGATTGTCCACTTGGGAACTTCAATCCCAAAGTCTGGGTAAATGACAGAGTAGTGGTTATCCATGGTGCACAGTGAGATTTTGAATCTTCAAACGTTCAGTGCCTGTTTATGAGCCCCTGGAGGTCGTGAATGTTTCCCTTTTTTTTAAAGTTCAAAGCCTAACACATTGGCTGTGTGGATTACAAAATAAGAAAACATGACTTGCCCTGGCTGGTTTGCTCAGTGGTAGAGCGTCGGCCTGGCTTGCAGGAGTCCCAGGTTTGATTCCCGGCCAGGGCACACAGGAGAAGCGCCCATCTGCTTCTCCACCCCTCCGCCTCTCCTTCCTCTCTGTCTCTCTCTTCCCCTCCCACAGCCAAGGCTCCATTGGAGCAAAAGTTGGCCTGGGCGCTGGGGGTGGCTCTATGGCCTCTGCCTCAGGCGCTAGAATGGCTCTGGTTGTAACAGAGCAATGCCCCGGATGGGCAGAGCATCGCCCCCTGGTGGGCATGCCGGGTGGATCCTGGTCGGGTGCATGCGGGAGTCTGTCTGACTGCCTCCCCGTTTCCAACTTCAGAAAAAAAAAAAAAAAAGAAAACATGACTTGATTGCAACAGAGACTAGTTTAACTGAGAAATCTTTGTGAAAATTTTCTGTGACAGACCTTACATAAATAAAGAGTTTTCAAAGCAGACTTTTAAACATAAGTCTTTAGTTTATCTTGTAGTTTTTCTACAAGGATAGAAAATTCTTCTTCCTAACTTGAAAATTTTTACAAATCAACTGGAACTGAAATTCTGAATACTGTCCACTGGAACTGAAATTCTGAATACTGTCCACAGTTATCCTGTTAGTTACCTCTTGGTGAGCAATATAAATGAAGAGTACAGAAGAAAATGGTGCGTTAATTTTAATGTCATTTATTAAATACTTTTCCCAAAAAAGTCACATTCACAGCCTTTTGACAGTTTTAAAGGGATATAATGTATGAAAGAAAATCCCAATGACATAATATACAAAAATGGCGTTACACAGTGGAAGAATAAAAAATCTGTTTGGGGACTACTGCTGTGGGAAGTAGGGCCTGATCTTCATAGACATCTTCTTCATTGAATACCAGGACCCCTTCCAGTTCATCCAGACCACACCATCGTCTGTGCCATGTTTTGCCATGTCCCAACTGTAATGTCCACCCCAGTAGTATCTGCCATTTGGATTGGCTGCATGACATCTATTATACCACCATCCACCACCATCCTCTTTGGAGCATTGTTTCCTGGGATCTGCATTTATCCTAAAAGGAAATGTTTGGGGTTATTACAGCTGAGGTGCTGTCCAGTTAATTCAATGCCAAATACCTACGGAAGCTCCTATGTGCTATACCCTCACCCTGTGGTTTTATAAGCAAAGTCACACTAATACACCAAAGGCCTTCTCTGCCTTGTAGCAAGAAAAGGAGAGAACTGAGTGCAAGTGACAAATTCATCCATATCTGTTACCTTATACTGAAATGATAACTTTCTAATCCCTTAGCATTAGAGAACTGAAAATCAAAATGAAATGTCAATATATACATTTGAAAAGAGATACAGAAATTTATCTAAACACTTACTACTCAGGAGGTAAGAGTATTCTGATTCCAGTTCTACCTTTTATAGTTGTATGATTTAAGTAAGTTACTTAATCTCTCTAAACTTCATCTGTCAAATGAGAATCTTCATGGCACCCTTACCAGAATGATACATAAAGAGCTTACTTCAGTGGCCAACCCACAGTAACGTTCCAAGAAATGAAAGGTATTAACAATATTAGCTATTATTAATGATGCCAAATAGCAATATGAGTGGTGGCTTTTACAGCAGATGGGAAGAACATGACACTTACCAGCCATCGTTGTCTCTGTCGTATGTGCTGAAGAACATGCCATTGTGAATGGTCATGGTTCTGTTTTCTCCCACCAGTTGAGAAGCTCCTTCCAGGAGGGCATTGCCTGCTGTTCCCTTGTATTTGTTCACTGAGATTTGATACTTGTCTGCCTCGTTCTGTACAGTGAATCCTCCATAGCGTGCCTTTACCTTATCTCCGCTCCAGTCCTCCATTTCGATCAGAAGTTCTGTGGGTCCCATCTTGGTGAGTCGGCTAATTTTATCATTTCCAAGCCAATACTCACCTAAAGGAAAAATAAAATAAAGTCTCACCAAAAACAAAACCTTTCTAAAAATTACCTTTCTACCCTTACTTTCCACACTTTAAAAAAAATAAATTCTTCTTAACCTCCTAAAATGCCTAAAAACAGACTCCCAACACTATATATGTATTTTTTAATGGAAAAAAAAATTTCTTAATGGAATGATTTTGTACTCGCAGTTTTTACCTGGTAGGCCACAGTATTTTTTCCCATCTTCATTGGTTGCAATATTGCCAAATCCTTGTTTATACGGATTCCATTTTCTGCCAAAGTCAACACTACCATCTTGACGGTTCTGAATTACTGTCCACCCTTTGGGACAAAGAAAGAAAGAAAAATGGCATATTTTAAGCATAACAAATAATGTCACTTTGAGGGAAATGTCTGGATTCTTTGCCTATTTATTTTAGTCCCATCTATACATAGTGCTCAAAAATATATAAATATAACAAGGAAATAAATATGAGAACACTTGAACTCTTTGAAAACTACAAGTGCTTTATCTTACTTCAAATTGTGAATCATAGATAATTTATAACTTTTAAAATTTCACACTGAATTCCAAATCAAATGACCTACTGTTAGTTATGTCAAAATTAGGTTTTATTTCCCGGTGTTGTGTGTTATTAAAATAATTACAGAATAATAGGTCAACAGTTTTCAAATACTTACCTCCACCTTCTGTGTTCATATCACAGTACACTCTATATGGTTTGATGGAACTGTGAGGCTGAATGAGATACATTTCAGATGTTTCACCTCCATTCCTGATGATTTCCTCACATTCTGCAACCGTAGGGAAACATTTAACATTCAGGAACTACAATATATTTACTTAGTCTTTAGTCACAAATTGTATAAGATGACATAGATTTTTATTAGAATATTTTATTTTAGATGTTTGAGAATATATTATAGAGTTGAATGTCCCTTTTACTGAAAGTCAAACTGAGTTTTGAGTTCTATCTGCTAAGGGGATGAAAAAGCCCTTCCTTATTTTTTGTGTCCTGGAATATCTGCCAGATAGAAACTGTCAGGACACACGGAATGAAGAAACTCCTGCATCTATTCACTGTTCTGCCATCTCTTCAAGCTATGGTGTACACTACACACGTGGGGCTACTACCATCATTACAGTACACTCTGCTCATCAAAAGCATGAAAATATATTAGGCGACGTCAGAACACAGCGTGCTAGGAAGGGGCTCTAATGTTGTTAGGATCTGGGGGGGGGAGGATCCACTGGATTCCTTATTTTTTATACAGTGGGAGTTCTTTTGGAACCCTCCAGAAATATGCTTATTAACTAGTTACCTTGGCCAGACACCACAGGAATATTGCAACTAACAGTGCATGGGGTGCGGCAGTAGTCCATTTGAGCTGACACATCAGTTTCTAATTTTTGTATTTTGCTTCTCAAGTTTTCCAGGATTGAACGGAGTACACGAAGGTTACTTGGAATATTAGTATTCAAGGTCTCATCTATATATAATCGTTGCTTTTCCAACTCTGAGGTGTACTCAGTTATTACATTTTCATTATCTGGAAAAATGAAATTATGTAAGAATTGGTAGCATTTTCTCCTGATAAAAATAAACTAAAAGTATTCAACCATACAATTGTGATTAGAATTTTCTGAACATAAACAAATAGACACTGAGCTACCATCAGGCAGTCATGATATGCACCTGTACTTAGGAAACATTATTTGACCCATGGAGTATACAAATTAACATACATTCCAGCTACTATTCTAGTAATTTACCTTCAGGGTACGCTAAAAATTATGCTTAAAAATAAATATATAGGTTGTTTATTTCTTTGGTAAGGAAAAAAAGAGAAAGTAATATTTAGACCTTCCATCTCAAAAGTTCCACATCTTATGGAGTGGATACACTTGATTTATTTATCCTTCTCATGTAAGTACAGCAGAGCCTTAACATTTATGAGTGATGTCATGATTCCTTTGAAAAATGTCCAAATGTAAGGATGCTGCTTACTGAGCTGTCTATATCAGACTCACTCACCAGCCGATTCCTAACCACCCAGTCAATTGCACTCAATTCAGATCTCAAGATTCAAAGGTCAAGTATTGTTATTTGCAATACAGTTAAGTATAACATGGATTATAGTCATATTCAAAACTTCAAATGTTAAATATATAATTGCTAATTTTTTACTCTGTGAATATTGTCTTCTGAGGCATAACTTTCTTATAGACTAAAAATGAGGGCTCACTGAAAAGTTTTTTATAGAAAATCTTCCTTGCTGATACCACATTGGGAATGAGTTGAATAGTGCTTATCTGACAAGGTGCACGTGAAGGTGACTACGTGAGGACCTCAGGGTAATCAGGCCCACACTGATAGTCTACGTATGCTGTTTCGGCTAATCCGGAAGTGTTAACTTCTCATAATCATGCATGCCCATAGCTCATAATCTAACGGTCCCAACTGTTTAACAGAATCGAACAGAAAACACAAGGATATCTACCTCTTACTTGCTTCTGCCTCTTTTTCCACATGTCTTTTAGCAGGGTCATGTGTTGAAAGGTATCAGAAGAGGCCTGGGAAATAGACTCCACGTTATTATTTAACTCATTTAAATTGGCTCTGACTGGTCTTTCCTGTTTTACCAAAGTATCTTGCAACTGACATCCTGTAGGACACAACACTCCCTGCAAATAAAGAAAATATCAGATGTTAGATGAAGAATTGGGGTTATAAATATTTGTGAAAATAGCACATCATGAAAACTCAATGATATCATTAGCCAATGTGAAAACTTGTCGTTTGATTTTCTTTATGTTAACATCAAAAATTCTAGAGTCATTATCATAGTCCTATGATGATTAAAGATAGCCTTTACCACAAAATAAATGGGACTATAAATGTAATAAATAAAGAAAACTTTTTCTCCTGAACAAATGAAATGAGCAAAATACAAAGCTAAAGGCAACACCCCTGTGTCCTCATTTGAAATGTTGGGCCCAGACCAAAGATAATGAGAAAGGAACCCTCAACCAAAGGTCCAATATGTTTATGTTTTTTATCTATTTCCAAAATGAACAGAATAACAACAGTGATAACATGGGTCAATGCAACATTAGAAAGCCAAGATGAACATAGAGGCTTTTTCTGCATGGGCCACCCACCACGGCATGAAACATCAGTGTACCCACCAGGTCTGGGTCAGCATGAAGACAGCCCCCAGCATCTGGGGCTTTTCTTTCCACTTTCTTTTGGCTGGCAGCTACTTTGGCTGGACGAGCCCGATAGCCACCTCCACTGATGGGAGGTGGGGCAGGTCTCAAGCTGGGAGCCTGTTCTCTCTTCTTGTCAAGGGGTCGGTGACCGCGGGCATCAAAATCGCTCTTCAGAGAACCAGGCAGAAATAAAATGCAGAATGTTATAGAAGGTTTGAGATGTAACTATTTCAATACCTTCATTTTGTAATATAGATTGTCACACAACTGATGATTTGTTAAGGTCTACCAACTGCCTACTCTTTGGTGAATCAATAGGCTGCTTAGGTCTCTTTATTAACAGCAGAAAGAAAAACTGTATGAAAAGCTATTATATCTCAGGTAGTTTTCTGAAGAGATCCTAAAATAAAGCTGCATCAGATTATGAATAATAAAGAGTTCAAGTTCATGAAACCTGTACATGGGAAGACACAAAATAGGAATCTATATTGTCAGGAAGAATAAATATTTTCAAGCCACTTGGATTATTAAATTTCTATAATTATTAACCCTTTGAGTAGTGGGGTTTTTTCATGCTCGCTGACCCCTGGGAGTGAGTGTTTGTTTGTTTTTCAAAAAATGAAATTAGTTCCAATTACAGTTTTACTAACTTAAAATCATGTTTGTTTGATAACCAATTTATGGAAACAAAAAGAACCTACATTTGCCTTTTTGTAACATTGCCTTACACATTTTTAAAATAAATTGATCATACTCTGCATGGTCAGGAGGCATGAGGATGTACATGAACGTTTGTACTACTCAAAGCGTTAATTATTTCCCCACATTTAATTTTTATGAATTGATGATTAATTTAGATAATTTTTACATAATAATATTCTAAAGCAATATGGATTTATTTATAATAAGAAAAACCTTGACTCTAATATGTTTGAAGAGGAATAAGCACTCTGGAGCTAGACTGCTTGGCTTGACCCTACCAGCTGCTAGCTATAAGATCTTGGGCAAATTACTTTATTTGTGCCCATTTCCCGACCTGTAAAATGCAAATAGTAATAGTTAGAATGTGCTATATAAGATGATTTAAGACATAAATTATTTATTGCATTTAATACCCTCAAAAGAGTAAGTATTCATTATTATTTTTATTGGAATCACACAATAAAAGGTACTATAGCTTAAGTGGTTTTCCACAATTAATCCCAATCTTTTCTCTATCTTCTATCAATAAAAGTATTTGATAAATTATTCTAATAAAATTTCCTACGTGATTTCTTTATCAAACACCATGATTTTTTCATATGTAAAATAACTCTCAAGGTCTATGTATTGTGACTAAAATTATTTGTTAACTTAAAAATATTATATTAACAGATAACAAAATGGAAAATATGGATTATAATATAAAAAGGTTGACTTGGATTAACTATATTATCATATCATCTTTGTCAGTAATTATACCCTTTTAGGTTTAATTACAAATTAACAAAATGCTAGATTTGGAGCAGAGACTAAGCTTTCTCGTAATGTTCTGAGCCTGGAAGTCATCCAATGACTCTATTTGGAATTTTACTGTCATTCATTCATTAAGTTATAATATTTAACATTTAATTGGAAGGTACAAGGCTTTAAACCCAGGCAGGTTGGTTTCTGATTCCCCCGATTAACTGCTAGACTTAAACTACAGTATCTGTTGTATGAGATGGCAATAAAAATGATAATATATGAAGATGTGGGGGAAATATACATGTTTCATTTCTAAGGTGTGGTTCTCTCTGCTAGAGCTGGTCTGTTCTAAAAGGAATTTTATAAAATGTAATTCATCTGTATATTACAAGTCAACTTATAATAGAAGAAAAAATATGTTCTTTAAATTTCAGAGTGCTATTAGAGAGGTAGAACTGATGGTCTAGATTTACAAAAGAAAAATAAATGAAAACAATTTTTAAAAAAACTTTATGGAATTTAGGTTTATGACTACCACTTATTGAAATAACTAAAAATAAAAAATTTATTTTGAAGCCTAAAATAATGAACTGTCTTAGTAGGGATTAGTCTGTGAGCAAGAATATAAAAGTGCTTAGCCAAGTACTCTACAAATATTTACATGCTCTAGACATTTTTCTTACCTAATGCAATTAACCAGACAAGGATATTTCTATATATATAGTTTGATAATTAGATTACTTAGATTCCCTTCAAATTTAACAAATGATTCAAAGTGAATCACATCATTTAAACAGTATTGCATACTTTTATTTCTAGTGTGATGATGCTATGTTATATACAAGAAATTTGATCATGATTCATTTGATACTATAATTAAAATTCTTTAACTATGTCTTTCCTTAAATGCATTTCTATATTTTTGTTACCTTCAAACCCATAGGAATAAATCATCAAAGATAGTACTTGAAGAAAACACTATTCTATAAATGAATAAATTATACTGGGCTATACGTTTCATAATCATTAATAGAAAAAACAAATACTACCTATGATTTAAATTTTCTAATTTGAAAAAAAATTTCACTTTCTATCACTGCACTTGATCTATTCTTTTAGATTTAGTTTATAATCTTTGTTCATGAATAGCCAATAATTTCAGGAGATAAATATGACCCTTTTTTGCCAAAGAGAACCTATCTACCACAGCTTTTTTTCTTTTAAAATACTGCTGTTTCTTATTTTAGTTTGCAAAATTTTCAGATTTTTATTTTCATAATTTAGTAATGTGTTGCTAGAACCATACAAAATTCATAGCACTTAAGACAACAACAGGTGAGGAAAACTCATCTTACCTTAAGTGTGTCCCCTTCATCCTGGGAAAATGAAAGTGATAAACCAGAAAATGAGAAATTATTATTTCATTTTTTATATAAAAATATTATGTAACATTCTTGAACTAAAATATATCCCTGAAATTGACAATGCCATTTTGTAACTTAAATTAGATTTAATTTCATAAAAATAAATATTCCATATGCTTATAATTCTACTTTACATTAATAATATTAGTAATAATATAATAAAAAGAATTTTAAAGTCACCTCATAGTCACTGTTATCTTGGGACTGAACTACAAAAACACACAATAATAGAAGTAATAGATGTTTCATGATTTAAAATTTTTTAGCAGTTCCAAGAAACTGTCCTTTGCTTGTGAACTCAACTTAGAGTTCTTCAATCCTATATATACCTGAATCCTCTTTTAGGTATGACTTTACAAATGGTTACCTTCTTTAGTTAATATTTAATTTTTTCGTTCACTTGTTGGCTGAACTATTTTATCACTTAAGCAACATCTTCCCAGCAAGACTTATTTACTTGTCATTCAACTATTCTCTGTTGGCCGAATTTAGAAACACCAAAGTTTTTCATGGCAGTTAATTGGACAGGATGATGGGAAATTAGGACATTCCTAAAAGAGCTGTGTATCACATTTCCAGTAAGTTACTGTGGATTCTGCACAAGCTCACAAAGAATGTGTGAGAGGGAAAATATTTTTAATCTAAGCACAAAAAATTGAACTTACTCATAAGGCATCCACTAACATCATGAGCTCACAAAAGGTATACCATAAATGCTTGTTTTGAGGCAATCATGTAATTCAGTCTTAAAAGAAGCCACTAAAATAAAGAAAATATTTATCACCATGTTTATTAACAGACATTAATCAGAACAAAACTTTAATTTATGCATTATGCTATGATAAAAAACATCAAGAACAAATGTCTTCTTTTTTTCTCTGACACATTTCATATTTTGTTCTTTCTTAACATATGTTAAAATCTTCAACAAATTTTAAACATTATTAAAATAATTAGTAGATTACAGATTATTAGATCAAAATAATTATTATAGTGATTGGATACATATTTGACATTTTATTTGATACTATATATGTCATTTTATATTTTCTTGTATGGTTTACAAAAACTGTTATTTTAACACCACTGAAGGCTTCATGCATCTATTTCAAATAATTGCTCAGACACTAACTGTGGTCCATTTCTTCTCATCATTCTTATAAGCCACCAAATCCCCCTCTCTCATCTTTTCATTTGCTTGTTGCAATCAGGAGTAACAGCTCTTACAAGAATCAACGGGGAAACCAAAACCAACAACAGCCCTGCAAGTGCGCTGCTTTGTATCATTTTCTGGGTATTTTGTATAAAATACAAAACATTCCTATTAATATTTTTAAATGATTGTTAAATGGTTTAAAAATTTTCAAATTATTAAAATATCACCTTTAAAAATGATTCTATTAACAAGATAGCAGGTTTGGAGCAGGAGAATATCTTGTAGATAATACTTGGAAGTGGACTCTTGATAATTGTATGAGACTCATAAAATTTCTTTTTTCTCTAGGTAGCATAGGCTGTTTCCCCAAATTCTTTCCAGACGAGATCGGGTGCTTTCAGGGTGGTATGGCTGTAGGCAGCCCAAATTCTTTCCATTCAGATCTATAGATGCAAAGTGTTATGTTTAAATTAAGTAAAACAATTGGTTGGATTTTAAAAAATATTTGTGTCTCATTTATTAGTAAGTAAATTCTGTACTCCAAGATTTAGTGGTTTGTTTGTTTGTTTGTTTGTTTTTTGTATTTTTCTGAAGTTGGAAACGGGGAGACAGTCAGACAGACTCTTGCATGCGCCCGACTGGGATCCACCCGGCATGCCCACCAGGGGGCAATGCTCTGCCCATCTGGGGTGTTGCTCTGTTGCAACCAGAGCCATTCTAGGGCCTGAGGCAGAGGCCACAGAGCCATCCCCAGCGCCCGGGCCATCTTTGCTCCAATGGAGCCTTGGCTGCAGGAGGGGAAGAGAGAGACAGAGAGGAAGGAGAGGGGGAGGAGCAGATGGGCACTTCTCCCGTGTGCCCTGGCTGGGAATCGAACCAGGGACTCCTGCACGCCAGGCCGACACTCTACCACTGAGCCAACCGGCCAGGGCAAGATTAATTTAGTTTTAATTGTTCTTAGAACATACAATCTAACTGAAAAGCAAATGTGTATATGTGTTTATTAATTAAAATAAAGATGCAAGAATACTTCTCTTCATAATGTAACTGAGAAAAAGTTTATTTTAATAATCTAGGCAGAGGTTTTTACTTTTTATTTTTTTATTTTTGTGATAGAAAAAGAGAGAGACATATGAAGCATCAACTTGTAGTTGCATCACTTTAGTTGTTCATTGATTGCTTCTCATATGTGCCTTGACTGGGGGGGGGGCAGCTGAGCCAGTGAACCCTACTCAAGCCAGTGACCTTGGGCTCAAACCAGTAACCATGGGATCATGTCTATGATCTTATACTCAAGCTGGCAAACCCGGGCTCAAGCTGGCACGCTTACCCTCAAGCCGGTGACCTTGGAGTTTCAAATTTGGGACGTCAGCAAGCCATGTCAACACTCTATCTACTGCACCACTGCCAGTCAGATTAGGCCGGGTTTTATTTTTAATAATATCATATTCTTGCTGATTTAAAAAGACTTTTACATATCAATTTTATCACAATAAAAATAAATAAAATAAAAAGACTGTTAAGAAGACCTGCCAGATTTTTTGAGGTGACATTATCATATTATTACTTCAGTTTCAAGCACTGACACTTCATCAACCAGAAATAGAACCATTATTTAGTTTTCAGAAGTTTAAATTTTTAAGTTTCCTCTAGCATATTACAGAATCTTGTACAACATTAAGATAAAAACACCCTTACATTCTCACATTTTTCTATGCTGACTGGCATTCTTGTCATCATCAGTAAGAAGGTGGAAGAAAACTATTAGAATGTACATTTCATGAGAGCAGACTTAATAATCATTCTATAAATAGTACTTGAAAGCCTCCTATGTGCCAGCAGTGTGCCAGGAGCTGGGATAACCTAGTGAGCAAGATAGAAGCAGTAGGTATTCAATAAAAAATTGTAGAATGAATGAGCGCACTAGCCTTCAATGAAACATGCCTCCGAGGCCAAGCTCTGATAATCATTTATCTGATTTAATTCTTGAAACCACTGAGTTTCATACAGATGATGAAACTGAGGCTAGGAGAAGTTAAGTAAACCACCCAAGGCAAACAGGTAGTAAGTACTAGTACCAGGACTTGACCCAGGACTGTGTGAACCTACAGTCAGTGATCTGTGCACATTACACCGTATTGCCCAACAAAATACAAACATTGCAAATAATTTACTGGTACCTTTTTGCTTTGTTTGTTGTTGTTGTTTTGTCTAGCCCATTATCTTGGGACTGTAGTGTCTCAGACTGGCACACTCATTCTTAGTCTTTATTTTCACTTTCCTATAGTGGTGTGAGTGTGGATATTCGTGTCTGAGAGGCATGTCTGATGCAGTGATAATCACTATTCATTTCTTTAATTCTAGTCCTTGTTAGATATTTTCTTTCCTGTAGAGTTATAGAAAGCTACACTAACACACTAAACCGCCTAATATTATAAAGTACGTTACTGTATTTTCAAAGAGAAAGAATAAATTTTGCTTACTAAAATACTTAATTTCTTTAAAATGTTGATGCCATTGGTGGAGGAGGAAGGGAGTACTATTTGCACAGTTATGATTTCAGGTCAACAGTGCAGTGTCCTTCATATTCGCTGATACTGTTACATAAGTCAAGGACAGTAAATCAGTGACAGAAAACATCATTGGTCCTGCCCATCAGCTGTCTGGAGTGAAAGGATGATCTGCGTGCATTGATTGTCAATGTACTTGCTGTTGATACTGTTACAATTCATGTCAGGCCCCGTTTATAGAGCACAAGGCAACCTGTGTTCATCATATAAAGTGCCTACTTTGTGGCAAGGTGGTGTGCTAGGTGCCAAGCATATTTTGGTGATCAGGAAAGACAAGCACCCTGTACTCATGACGTTTCATGTCTAGATGGTGAAGGCCACCAAAGCTTTGCCACTCTAAACCTGCCTTTTGAGATATTGATTTTAAGCTTGTTATTAAGAAAGAAAGTACTCAAAATACTTTTTTTTTTGTATTTTTCCAAAGTTAGAAGTGGGAGGCAGACAGACTCCCTCATGCACCCAACCGGGATCCACCCAGCATAACCACCAGGGGGCGATGCTCTGCCCATCTGGGGCGTTGCGCCAGTTGAATCAGGGGCCATTCTAGCACCTGAGGCGGAGGCCATGCAGCCATCCTCAGCGCCCAGGCCAACTTTGCTCCAATGGAGCCCTGGCTGCTGGAGGGGAAGAGAGAGATAGAGAGAAAGGAGAGGGGGAAGGAGAGTGGAGAAGCAGATGGGCGCTTCTGGCCAGGAACCTAACCCAGGACTTCCACACGCGGGGCCCATGCTCTACAGCTGAGCCAACCCGCCAGGGCCTCTCAAAATACATTTGACTCTCCCCCTTTTCTGCCCAAGAGATTCAGATGGAAAGAATGGCTCAAGGAAGGAAATCTTAGATTATTTACCTTAGCCCAATTTGAATTATGAATGGTGATAGAAGAGTGATAAGCAGAGACTTGGTAGCTAGATCACCCTTGTCCTCTTGAAGCAAAACTTTGCCTGCCATGGGTGTTCTAGTCTTCCTCAATTGCCTGTAAAGATTTAAATCTTTATTTTTGAAATTTAAGATACCATTTTCCCCTTTGTCCAAAATGACATATAAACCCATTTTTTCCTCACTATGTTAGGGAATTGTTATGCTTATGTATTAAAGTTGATTTCCTCTTGGTAGTCTGTCTCTGTTAATTTTTTAGCTCAGCAAAAATATTATAGAGGCGGGGAAAAAGTTTTTTTGTTTTTTTAGCCCCTATAAGGGAAGACAGAAAATGAAACTATTTATAACGAGATGGACTATGTCTGAGACATGGGAAAGTGAGGCTTTGGGAATAGTGCCTCAGGGACTTAGCTCCTTCAAAGGGAAAAGAGACTTAACAGGAAAAGAAAGGCTTTTGGACCTGAGACTTGTGGTTTGAATCAGTGGTTCCCAACTTTTTTTTGGCCATGGACCAGTTTAATGTCAGAAAATATTTTCACAGACTGGCCTTTAGGGTGGATGGATAAATGTATCACGTGACTGAGACAAGCGTCAAGAGTGAGTCTTAGACGAATGTAACAGAGGGAATCTGGTCATTTTTAAAAAATAAAACATCGTTCAGACTTAAATATAAATAAAACAGAAATTATGTAAGTTATTCTTTCTCTGCGGACCGGTACCAAATGGCCCACGGACCAGTACTGGTCCACGGCCTGGGAGTTGGGGACCACTGGTTTGAATGACTGTGTGGTTTATATCATACACCTGACACATGGGAGATATTTGATAAATATCTGTTGAACAAGGTATGAACATATGAACGAGTGAATGATTAAATGAATAAAATAAAATACTGCCTTCTTTTCTAAATGGGCATAGCTTTTGAGAAACCATACTAAATCATTGTTAGTCTCTGTGTGTACTGTTTTTGTGACACTCTATTACATCATTGTTAGTCTCTTTGTATATATTTTCTTGTTTTATCCTGAGCTACAGTTTGAGAACCACTATCCAAGTGGAAATTAATACCGAGGAGCTGGAGGCTCTTGAACCAGAGCTTTGATGGGCAAGCTTGAGAGCAGCATGACGGTGACAGTGACAGCTATAATTTGTTAGCCATTGACAGGGCAGATGAGAAGGGGCCAGCTAGCTCTGTCTCTTATGGAGGGTCTCTCTCTATTGACTTGTAAGATGCCACTTTTTTTTTTTTTTTCTGAAGCTGGAAACGGGGAGAGACAGTCAGACAGACTCCCGCATGCCCCCGACTGGGATCCACCCAGCACGCCCACCAGGGGGCGACGCTCTGCCCCTCCAGGGCATCGCTCTGTTGCGACCAGAGCCACTCTAGCGCCTGGGGCAGAGGCCAAGGAGCCATCCCCAGCACCCGGGCCATTTTTGCTCCAATGGAGCCTCGCTGCGGGAGGGGAAGAGAGAGACAGAGAGGAAGGGGGGTGGGGTTGGAGAAGCAAACGGGAGCTTCTCCTATGTGCCCTGGCCGGGAATCGAACCCGGGTCCCCCGCACGCCAGGCCGACGCTCTACCACTGAGCCAACCGGCCAGGGCCGCCACTTTTTTTTTTTAAGGGAGCTGATTCATATAGAGCATGGCATATGGAAAAAATAGTGTAGTTTCTTTTTCACACCAATGCCCATCACAATAAGTAGAGAAAAGGCAGAGATACTCTTCTGCTTCTGTCACTTGGGATTCAAGACCACAATGGGTGTAATGAACACATGCTGGAGTGCTGCCCCCTTCTCTTGGAATGACCCTTAAAATGCAGGTGTGGAGCTCCAGTAGTTCTATTAGTATTGTAATACCTTGACCCTCGAGCCACAGGTGACTGAGGTAGGGGTAGACGCTTTACCCATGTCATATTCATGGCAGCATTCTAGAGAGAAAGTCTACCAACTTGAGCAGCAGAAACTCAAACTTCTAAACTTGACCATTTCAGTCTCTTATCAAATCTGTGAGACACCTGACGTCCTTCTAATAGTACCCACAACCCATTACCTTCTGGTTCATTAGGCTGAGATGGCCTAAAGATTTGCTAAGCTAATCAAAAGGGAAAATTAAGATAAAAAATTTTAAATCAGACTATTTTTTCAAAGCATAAATTGCATTATTAGAAAGAGAAGCTGTATTTTCAAGCAATACAATAAATGATGAGAGAGTTTTATACTTAAGTATATAGTATCAGCAGTAAAACTCTGTAGAATATAAAAACTTTTCAATGAATGTTAGTAACAACTATTTCTTGAATTAAATTAACAATATTTTCTGTAAGATGTGCCCAGGATTAGATTAATGGCATAATAAGAAAATTTATAATTTTGAGTCTTCTTACCCAAGAATAAGGTATGCATTTTCATTAATTCAAATCTTTTTTTTTTTTCTTCTGTATTTTTCTGAAGCCGGAAACAGGGAGAGACAGTTAGACAGACTCCCGCTCGCGCCCGACCGGGATCCACCTGGCACGCCCACCAGGGGGCAACGCTCTGCCCACCAGGGGGCGATGCTCTGCGCGTCGCTCCGTTGTGACCAGAGCCACTCTAGCGCCTGGGGCAGAGGCCGAGGAGCCATCCCCAGCGCCCGGGCCATCTTTGCTCCAGTGGAGCCTCGGCTGCGGGAGGGGAAGAGAGAGACAGAGAGGAAGGAGAGGGGGAGGGGTGGAGAAGCAGATGGGCGCTTCTCCTGTGTGCCCTGGCCGGGAATCGAACCGGGGACTTCTGCATGCCAGGCCAACGCTCTACCACTGAGCCAACTGTCCAGGGCCTTATTAATTCAAATCTTTAAAATGTTCTTTAACTTTTTTTTTTCTTATCTAAGTCTTGAATATTTCTCATATATTGTTGTTTTAAGATGGTTTTCCCCGTTATATTTTAACTGCATATGTGAAAGCAAAGGATTTTTGAATATTATTTTTGCACTCAGATAACTTAGAGAATTCTCTTATTGTTTCCAACAGTTTCTTCAATTGATTTTTTTATTGTGTTTTTTCTTTCAGGCATAAAAATAGCTTTGTTTCATTATTTCTTATTTTACAGCACTATTTCTTCTCTCACCCAATTGCATGACTAGTACTCTCAGAAAAAAATAAGTATGGATAATAATAGTGATAGCAGAAATTCTAGTTTTGTGGCTGGCTAGTGAAAATGTTTTTAATATTAATCTATAAACATGATGCTGACTTTTAGTATTATGTTTTTAAAGGAAAGCCTAATATTGCCTGTGTTATAAAAGTAAAATATTAAAACAATCAAAATGCTTTAATCTTGTCAATTATTGATGTTAAGAAGTTTTTCTGCCAACTAAAACCATTTTTGTGAATCATACTTTTTAAAAATAAATTAGAATCTTGTTACTCAATATCATAATTAAGTTTTATATACACTAAATAACATTTGGCATTAACTTGCCTAAATGTAATGGAAAACAATTCATTTTCTTAAAAATTACTATGCTTCAAAAGACAGACTGTCCTTATACAAACAATCTTCTGCCTTACACAGAGAAAAGGGTTAAGATTAAATCAATGGTTGTTGAAAGAGTAGTATCTTTCCAAGGCTGAGCACATAGCGTACACATACAGACACACACAATATCTTTTTACAGCTTTAATATCAGTGACCCCACATCAAAATTAATGTCTCATCCCTCTCCATCCCTATATCTAAGTGTCTAAAACTCAACACCTCATTTATTTAATCGTTCAACAAATATTGAAAGCTTACGAGCTGCAAGTTAACTAGAGACTGGTTATAGTGATTATCACATGGCACCCCAAACATCCATTGGGAATACAGATAATTAAACAAATATTACCATCAAATGTGGTGGTGCATACACTAAGCTAAGAAAACAGGAAGTGTCACATTGCTATTTTTTTCTGTGTCAGAAAAAAAGGATACATTTTTGCAAAAAATAGATAAATATGAGTCAAGATCATATTCAATTTTGACACTTGTTTTTGTGATGTGGGATGGATTTCACAGAGGAAAGCAAAATTGTGGTAAGCAACACTTCCCTCCACGTGCGTGCGCACATGCACACACACCTTGCTAAGATGTTTAAAACTGATTGCAGCTTAATTATGTCCAAGGCCTTCCCAAGCATTAAGTGGAAGAATAACTCCCTTTTTGTCCCCTGCAGTCCTCTCAACTCTGTGAAAGGAGAAGCTCTCCTCTCAACTGTGTTACCAGAAAACACCTGTTAATACCACTTCAACATCTGGGCCTATACTGATCATTGTAGTAAACAATTAAAGACCAAACTCTGGAAACAATGTTCAAGTATTCTTTTTCTGTTTC
The DNA here is from genome assembly GCF_036850995.1 of Saccopteryx leptura. Classification (NCBI taxonomy): domain Eukaryota; kingdom Metazoa; phylum Chordata; class Mammalia; order Chiroptera; family Emballonuridae; genus Saccopteryx; species Saccopteryx leptura. The sequence continues at coordinate 221,891,108 of NC_089503.1, read as the reverse complement.
TGACTCAGAAGTTCCAAAAGAAGTGATAACTTTCACCATTCTTTCATTTCAAAGTAGTGAGGAATAACAAACCTAAAATATGGGAAAAAGGACATATTGAACCAAATAATGCTGAAGAATATTATGCATAAAGAAAGTAGCATTTAAAAAAGATTATTCATTTAAACCTCTAAACAGAGAGAAATGAGAAGAAATAATAATATTTATTTTTATGAGTAAGATAAATAAGAAAAAAAACCTCATATAAAAAATCTGATAGAAAGCTGATAAAAATAACAATGAAATATACACTCTGTGACCTTCTATTGTTACTCAAAGGCAAAGGGCACATGGATTTGAAAGAGAATAAAGAGATCCCTGTATTGGTGAGTTTTTTAAAAGTAACCTAATTAATTAAGGGAGGTCTTACTTAAAATTTGTACTATTGGTTTAACCTGAACAGCCTTAACAATTTTTACTTTAATAAATTATTTCCCTGTCTGTTTTAGGGAAAATCCTACTCTCTTACAAAGAGCAGCAGTGACCCCTACTGTTCAAATAAGACAGCTCTGGGTCTCAGCTAAAAATTAAGACAGAGATTCTTAATTTTTTCTGGGTCTTGGATTCTTTTGTAAACCCAAAGAAAACTTATAGATACCCTCACCAGAACAAAAACCATATTCTTATAAACACAAAATTTGCTTACAATACAGGTAATTCATGGATCCCTGAGCTAGATAACAGGGCCACTGAGCTCTAAAATAAGGTAACGGCGCAGTGGATCAAGCATCGGCCTGGAACGCTGAGGTCGCTGGTTCGGAAGTTGATGCTTCCTGCTCCTCCCCCCTTCTCTCTCGCTCTCTCTCTCTCTCTCTCTCTCTGTCTCCTCTAAAATGAATAAATAAATAAAATTTTTAAAAAAGCTTTAAAATAACTTTTTACAACTTTTTTACAATGAAAAGGACAAAAATAAATTGAAAACAATATCATAAATAAAAGAAAGTTTATTCATTGCAACAATAATACACTATAATATGATAAATTTATCCTAAAACATTTGTAATATTTTATATTGTAATTATGCTTACATGCCTATTAATTTTTTATAATAATTGTAAGAAAAAGTACTCATTTAGTAAAACTAAATATCAAACAAAACCACTAATTTGGAGTGATATTTGGGTGTATTTATCATTTTCTAATTAGAAAAACATCTGTTTTATGCAACTAATCAAAATGCATTATTAATAGATATGCTTTGAGGTTAGATTTCCCTTTAAAATGTGAATTTGGGAAAATACTTGTAAACAAAATTATATGTAAATATTTGGAAATTATTAAATAGATAATGAATTAATAAAATGTGAATTGTGTTTACCTGTCTATGATTGAATATTCACTGAGAAAGAAATAATCCTGAGTCTACAATGTCGTATGTGCCATGTCATATTTCAGTAAGAGGTACACAAAGCCATTTGCGTGCTTGGTATCTCGTGCGCTCTCTCAAGGTCTCCCGTGTGGAGCGCATGAGTCTCATATTGCATCTTGCCGCACTGTACTTGACATGAACTGACATGTCAGATTCAAATATGTTATATCACATGCAATGGATCGACTCTGCATCGATCGAATACGGACATTTACAGATTAGTCTTCCAATATCAAAAAGGAGGACATGTAGGAGGACACTTTTTGAGGAAGGATGGAACTTACAAAAGGACTGTCCTTCCCTAAAGAAGGATGATTGATCACCTTATAAATTTTCAAGTTATAATTCTGTAAATTCAATAAAGCTTTTTAAAATTAGGAGCATAAACTAGTGAAAATTACCAAAATTATTCCAATGCTTTTATGACTCTGGGCTTATAAATTTTTTTCAGGAAGACTAACTAACAAGCTAATAGACCCAAATAGACAGTTATTATATTTATATAGATATATTAGAATCTTGCATACATTTCTGTAACTTTATTGCCATTTAAAATTAGGTATTGTGCACTTATTACTGTCTTTGTAGTTATAATATGACTAGTACAGTATTTATTTTATAATTATGGCATTTCCTTGCAAGCACTACCATCAGTGGCAATTGTCAGAGAAAATCAGTTCTTAGAAAAAACTCACACTGAAATTCAGTGATTGCATTTTCAAGTACTGTATGACCTTAACGTGCTTAATCATGACTTTAATGTGTTTAATCAAATAAAAATTAGTTAATTTTTAAATGAGATTATCAATTCACATTACTTTTGATAGTTTTCCCCTTCTCTCAAAGTATATGCAGTATACCCTGGGGGCAGATGAGTGGAACCGATTACCGTTAAGGAAATAGCAGCGCTAGTAAAATGTTCCTCTATTCAAGTTTCCCACCATCCCATTCCCTCCATTTTTCTTGATTCCTATAAACACACGTGTCCCAGGAGCCCGCGCTCCCGACACAAGACTCCGCCCAGGGGCGGCCCGGAATGGGAAGACCCGCCCCTCGATCCCAGGAGGCCTGCGGGCGACCAGCGTGCGTTGCGCGGCGCTGCGTCACATCCGGCGTGAGGGCGCCAGATTCCGGGAGAGGCTGCCAGTCCTGGCGGCTGTTTCTGCGTTGATGTTTAGTTTCTTGCTGCGGGAGGGGCGGAATACACGGCGGCATCATGGTGGAGGTAAAGTGACACTGGGGTGCTGAGGAGTAGTTGCTCTGGGGATGTTTTTCTTTGGCGGCGGCTCGAGGTGGGGGATCGAGGATGATGGTAGTCTGGGGAGAGCAGAGGCTGCGAGGGGCGGCTAGTTGGCCGAGGCCGGCTGGTCTCTCAGGATTGACAAAGTGGGAGAGAGGCTAGGTAAGAGCAAGAGTTGGAAGTTGCGTCCGGGCGGGAAGCCTGAGATAATGGCCTCTAGCCCTAATTTGACTCCTGAGCACTTGTGGGCATTGTCTTCGGAGGCGGGGCTTCTGTCGATGATCGGCCCCTGGTATTCGCCGCCTGCGGGATAGTGTCAGTGATTCTGTGTCCTAAGAGACTGGCGGACTTTGGTGTTCACTTTGTCTCTTAGTCCACCTGTTTTCCCAGGAAAATCTGCCATTCTTGAATTCTTGCATCATTTTCTACCTTGTCCAAACGTTCTGCTAGCAAGCCTTGTCTCTCTTTTCCTTAGGACTATTTCTTGGCTTTTGTTCACACCCACTGCCATCACCTTAATTCAAACCAGCATCATCTTTCACCTGGACAGGTGACTTAGCTCTCAGCTGGTCTGCTTGCTTCCATTTTTGTTGTAGCTCCATTCCCCCAATTAATGTGTTTGAAAACGGAAGTTGGTCCTGTTTTTCTTGCATAAAATCGTTTCCTGGCGCAATTTTTTTTTTTTTCTTTAGAAAGACAGAGAGAGAGTCAGAGAGAGGGATAGACAGGAACGGAGAGATGAGAAGCATCAATCATTAGTTTTTCGTTGCCACACCTTAGTTGTTCATTGATTGCTTTTTCATATGTGCCTTGACCGTGGGCCTTCAGCAGACCAAGTAACCCCTTGCTGGAGCCAGTGACCTTGGGTCCAAGCTGGTGAGCCCAAGCTGGTGAGCTTTTGCTCAAACCAGATGAGCCCGCGCTCAAGCTGGCGACCTCAGGGTCCTTGAACCTGGGTCCTTGGCATCCCAGTCCGATGCTCCATCCACTGCGCCACCGCCTGGTCAGGCTTCCTGGCCCAATATTATTAGAGCAAAAATACAGACTGTTGCAATGATCTAAGGAAATCTTACTTGATCCGGACCTTGTCTACCCTTACAACCTGATCTTGCATTGCAACTCACCCTCTCACCAAACGTATACAACTAATTTGCAGCTCCCAGTATTATGTCCAATACTGAACACCTTTGTACATGGCATTTTTTCTTTCTGCCTGGACTGTTCTTATCTCTTTTCTGTGCAAGGCTAATTCCCTTTCTGCTAAATATCATCTCCAAAGAGATCTTTCATAACTGTCCTAAGTTCCTGCTCCATTTTCTGTCTCAGTCCCTTGCTTATTTCCTTTATGTACTAGTCAAAATGTGGAGTTATTTTTCTTATTTTTATTTGTCTGTTTTCTTTTGAGCACAGGGACCATGACTGTCTTTTTTATTATTTCATTTTCTTCTAGCACAATACCTACCAGACACATAGTAGTAGTAGCTCAGTACATTTTTATTTAATAAATGAATAATCTTAAACATCGCTCAATTGGTCAATTTGGGACTCTAGCCCAAGAGGAACATCCTTTTTTTCTTTGAACTTGCCTGCTGTAGCTTGCTACAAACAGCTACAGTGAGTGGTAAAACAGTTTTTACATTTTTAATATGTATAATATAATAATTTGACTCTAGTTTCGGTTTAACATGTGTAATCACACTCTTGCTCTCTAGGAGGTACAGAAACATTCTGTGCACACGCTGGTGTTCAGGTCACTGAAGAGGACCCATGACATGTTTGTAGCTGATAATGGAAAACCTGTGCCTTTGGATGAAGAGAGGTAGGTATAGTTTCTTTTTAATCGCTGGAATATTTAAACTTCTAATACTGGGGAAAGAGAGCAGGGAGAGAGGAACCTTCACAATTTAGTAACACCGTCCCTGGCTGGTCAGCTCCATTAGGTAGAGTGTCGTGCTGATAAACCAAGGCTGCAGGTTTGGTCCTTGGTCAGGGCACAGACATTAAGCGACCAATGAATGCCTAAATAAGGGGAACAGCAAACTGATGTTTCTCTTTCTCTCTTCCTTCCTCTCTCTAAAGTCAATTTTAAAAAGTTTAGTAATACACCCATAGGTTATCTATTCAATAATGAGTAGTGTTAGGGCATAATTTAAGCAGACTTAACTTCTTTTTTTGCCTTTTATATTAATTGCATTTTACAACTACCCAGTAATTAGGAGAGTCCCTTTTAGGTGTTATGTTTTATAATCAATCACTTTGTATGTGCTTTCGGCCTCCCTCCCGCTGCTCTCAGGGCCTTGCTGAGCTGAGACTGTACCTGGCCAGTACTTCCACTCCCACCTTCTCTCGTTAGCATGGTGAAGGTTTCTGAGTGGTGGCATATTTTCGGTTCTACATCTCCAGCTGCAGTCTGAGATTGCATTATGTGCAGTGTTCCTCTTTTGTCCTTTGCCCTTTTTTAAAAATCGGCTTAATTCCTCAAACAAACATTTATATTCAATTTGTAAAGTAGACTATTCTCAAAAGTAATATAATAGGTACATTTTTTAAAAATTGAACTAATTAGAAGTACTTTGATTACTTCTAACTAACCTTTTTCTAGTAAAGGTTACTAGAAAGCCTTTACTATATTTTTATGTTTAGACATTTGAAGAAAAATATACTGACTTGGAGGGTTTTTTAAAAAGACATATTAGTTTATATATATTTTAAGATTCCACGCTTGATAACTCATCATGAAAGGTTTTACATTTATTAGTCAACAAACTAAAATATTACTTGACTTAATAGATGTTGTGTGGTGGATTGTGAATAAAAGTGTGGAAATGAACTTGGAAATACTGAGTTTTTTAAAATGTGGTTCAACTTTAAAATTTTTATAGAAACTTTTCCTACATGATTAGGCAAACTTAACCTATTTAAGTACTTGTTTCCTGGCTATCTGTGAATGTATTTATATTGGTGAATATATTTAAAGTACTCAAAGATACATTCTTATATTTATGACTTTTTAAAATAGTCACAAACGAAAAATGGCAATCAAGCTAAGGAATGAGTATGGTCCTGTGTTGCATATGCCTACTTCAAAAGAAAATTTTAAAGAAAAGGGTCCTCAGAATGCATCGGAATCATATGGTCATAAACAGTATCCTGCCAATCAAGGTGAGTATAGTGTTGTCAGAAATGTCAGAACTTATATGTGAATTTTAAAAATAGATAAATTGTGCTATTTGTGCATGCCCCCACCCCCGAAGGACTAATTAGAGCCAAATCATCTTTAACACCTATACTAGTGTTATGTTGGAAGTCTTGGGTAGTGAGTGAGATTATTGGTGGATGTTTTCTTACAGGAAGTAAACAGTGTTAGTAAAAGGATGGCAGAAATTTTTAGGCTATAGAGAAAGTCATGGTGGAGACTAAAGGAAAAATTCTTAATTTGTGGAGTGACCATCTCTTTTTCAGAAGGATGACATTTAGTACTGAAATTGTAGTGTATAAAGGTAATAATCCAAGATTCCACAGGGAAGCCATTTTCTTAGAAGAAAAACCAGAGTGGATTATTACTTCATAGGTGACCACTTGACACCATTGCTCTATAGCAAATGCAACAAGCTTTCTTGATATACTGTTTAGCAAATGATAAGGAAATCACTATATACATACATGATCTTTAGAAGTCAAAGCAAAGATAATCAACTTTCCTTATTTCTGAGGCTTGGGTTTAGTTGTGAAGATTTTAGAAATCTAGTTGATAATTTAATATGTATTAAAAGATGATACTAGTACATAAGATAAATTTTGCCATTGATGAATCAATCTCTCCCTCTCTTCCCCTCTCTCTCCCCCTCTTACTTTCCTTCTTCTCCCTCTCTCCCCTCTCTCTCTTCTCTCCCCCTTTTCCTCTCTCCCCTTCCCCCCTTCCCCCCTCTCCTTCTCCCCCCTTTCCTTCTCCCCCCCTCTACCTCCTCTCCCCTCCCCTCCTCTCCCCCCTCCCCTCTCTTCTCTTTACCTTTCCCTCTCCCTCTCTCTCTCTCTCTCTCTCTCTCTCTCTCTCTCTCTCTCTCTTTGAAGGACAAGAAGTTGAATATTTGGTGACAGGTACACATCCGTATCCAGCAGGACCTGGTAAGTGAGTTGCATATTGAAGTGATATTACTGTCACATGTATTTCCATGAATGAGCTAATGCTATGATTCATATTGTCTATAAATTACAAAATACGCTCAATTGCCAGGCATCCAGGCATCGCTTTTTAGATGATAATTAACTAATGCTTTGTATCACAAACATTTATTTGGCAAACATTCTTAAGCCCCTAAGTTTCTATAGTACTGTACTAGGAATTTAAAGACTATAAGACTACTCCAGACTAAGACAAGCTATTATTTGGAGGTTTAGGCAGACATGAAAGTATTACTAAGCTTTTTTTTTTTTTTTTTTTTTTTTTTCTGAAGCTGGAAACAGGGAGAGACAGTCAGACTCCCGCATGCGCCCGACCGGGATCCACCCGGCACGCCCACCAGGGGCTACGCTCTGCCCACCAGGGGGCGATTCTCTGCCCCTCCGAGGGGTCGCTCTGCCGCGACCAGAGCCACTCTAGCGCCTGGGGCAGAGGCAAAGGAGCCATCCCCAGCGCCCGGGCCATCTTTGCTCCAATGGAGCCTTGGCTGCGGGAGGGGAAGAGAGAGACAGAGAGGAAGGAGGGGGTGGGGGTGGAGAAGCAAATGGGCGCTTCTCCTATGTGCCCTGGCCGGGAATCGAACCCGGGTCCCCCGCACGCCAGGCCGATGCTCTACCGCTGAGCCAACCAGCCAGGGTAGTAAGCTTTTAAAAGTGATATTAGAGGTATTAGTATAGAAGCAGGTATGATAGAAATGTTCCTGGGTTGGTGAATGGAGGAATTGGAGTGGCCAGTATAAAAGGGTAGAGGATAAAAAGCTTAGTGTATTTAGGTTCTAGTAACTTTAGAGGACAGGATTCACCATATTGAAAGTACAGGAGAACTAGTACTATTTTTATAGTATACATTTAGTCTTCAGAGTATTTTGTTAGTACTTAAAGGAACTGCTTAATTTTTATATCTACTGGTAACATCCCAAGATTATATAAATTTAACTTGACCCCTTGGGTTTTTCTAATACCAAGCTACTTCTCATTAAGTCAAATTTGAGTTGTGTATTAAGCCATATTTGTGGTAAAAAAGTAACAAAAGACATGCAAAACGTAATCAGTTTTTCAGCACTTGGAGGTAGTAATCACTATTACCTTTTTTGATGTTTTTCTCCACTATTTTAATTTTAAATGCATGCAAATGAAAACCCAGATAGCTACTAAAAGGAATTGCTTTTCTATTTGTTTTGTTTTTGTGTTAACAGGGGTTGCTTTAACAGCAGATACGAAGGTCCAAAGAATGCCAAGTGAATCGGCCGCACAGTCCTTAGTTGTGGCGTTACCTTCTTCTCAGGCTAGGTATGAAATATGCTTCTAGTGACAGTTTCGAAAGTATAGTTCACTGTTCACATTTTTTCTCATTTTAAAATTTATTTCTTTAAAATTATGTATTACATGACATTTTTCTTTATCAGTGCTTATAGAAATTTAACATGAAGTTCCTCCTGCAGACCTTGTAACGGGAGACTTATTAGAATGTGATGCTCTTTTGCCTCAGGGTTGATGCAAACCGCAGCGCCCCTGCAGGAGGCTCTGAGCGTTCCCAGCCGGCAGCGATGGCTGTGGTAAGTGTCTGTGGCGGATCACACTGCGCATGCCTGTCTTTTAGAACATGTTGCTCTGTTTCCCTTTATTGTAATAGTCTTACCTTAATATTTAAAAACTGAACATTTTTTTTATTATTAAATTAAATTGCAGCCTGAGCTAATTATTAAAATTTAACTTAGTAGTGAATTGACATATTTTTTAGAACTTAAAATTGTGTTAATTCTGTCTTTTTACACATTGTTTTTATTTATTTTAATGAAGATAATGTGATATTGCTCTTTACTATAAAGGGAATGTTATTCTGAAACTTGTATGTTTTATATATGAAAGCCTTTTAAAAATTACACTCTTAAGTTGATATATACAGTTGAGTGCTATTAATACTGTAATTTCATGAGCTCTACAACTAGTGTTGCACTGATGAGCATCTAAAAATACATGAGTTTGTCTGTTTGTAAGTACAGTGGTACCTTGACACACGAGTGTAATTTGTTTCATGGTCGAGCTCGTGACTCAATTTGCTTGTGTGTCAAATAGAATTTCCCCATTTAAATTAATGGGAATGCAATTAATCCATTCTGGCCCCCAAAAACCACACAAATTTTTTGTTTTATATGCTTTTAAATAAGAAAATGTACTTTATAAATAGCAAATATGTATGTGTATACGTCATAAGAGAGACTAAAGAAATAAACTGGTTTGTGAAGTGTCTACCTTCATGGTCAGGGAAGATGCTGGTGGAGGGGGAGGAGACGGTGGAGGAGGTTTTCTTTTCCTGCGCTGTCTCTTAACTTATTCTCTACACACTTAATGCTACATTTAATTGCAAAATTTAACGTACACACTACATATGATTTGTAACTTTATCACTAAACTTAATTGCTATTTTTCTAACGCTTAATCACCATTGTATGGCTTCCTTCCCCTTCTCCAATCTTTTCAAAACTTTTTGGCAGGAAAACCCCTCCTTCAGCAACATTAGCATAACAATGGCCCTTCCCAACAGGAAGGTAATTAGCAATTTCACAGACAGCTGCCCAGCGCCATTTTTAACAATAAAAGCGAGCAAACTCAGAAAATACAAATTTTACAAACTCATTTGTCCAACAGCCATCCATCATTTTCTTCACTGACTTTTGGCTTTTTCGCAACACTTTCCTCACTTTCACTTAGAAGCTGTTTCAACAAAAACCTTTCCATGGAAGTTTGTTTCTTCCTCCTTTCAGAACGTTCGGTAGGCCATCTAGTAGAGGGTGGCGGAGCTTGTGATTCAAATATCCGCTCGTGACTTAAAGCAAAAAATCCCGTGAGTGACTGCTTGTCTCAAATTGCTCGTGATTTAAACTGCTGGTCTGTCAAGGTACCACTGTGAATGACAGCTACTGTTATTGGTGGAAATAGAGAATAACTGAAAATATGCTATAACTTGAAGTAAGTGTAGGTTTTATTCCTTCAGCTTATTATGTAGTTGACTTGGCTTTATGGAGTGAATGAATTTGGTCTCCCACTACATTCCTTCTTAGTCTCCCCAGGCTTTCTGCCTCTGTAGGAGGAAGTAATGTTAGCTCTTTGAGGATAGGAAATTTATGGGCTTAAGTATTTCTTGGATAGATGGATGGGTGGTAACAGGAGACTGTATATTAGCTAGAATTCCTTTTAAAAATAGAATTGAAATGTTGGGGGGGTAAATAGAATTAACTGTCAGTGTCTCCATTGCAGTATTAAATCAGTGGTGTCAGAATGACAGTGAAAGGCAGTGGCATCAATCCACTGTAATAGGAGCTCACACAGAGCATTCACTTCTCTGTTACTCTTCATAATAATTGTATGACATGGGCACTGGGATTTCCTGTAAGAGTGAGATGGCACTCCATCACCAGATGTGCATCTCATCCTCTTTATTTATCCTCTTTATTAGAGGATAAAGACCTGCCGGGGCACTCCTCCAGGAGAAGTGCACTGGGTTATAGACTAGGGGCGAGTTATATAGAGCCTGAGGGGATACTGAGGCAAAAGTCTTGGTATGTCCGGAATGCTCCTCCTTGGGGGCCTTCGAGCATGTGGGTGTTGAACCAAAAGTCCTGGTATGTCCGGAGCCCCTCCTTGGGGCAGCTTGTCAGCTTTTTGGAATTCCTCTGTCTCAGGGGCGATAGTCCAGTAAGGGTGAGGTCTGACAGATAAGTGGAACATCAAGGGGGCAGTTTGGAATACACATATCTATCATTTCCATTTTAAAAATTTGGCACATTTAGGTTACATAATTTTTACCCAAGATCAATTAGTTATTAATTGGAAGAGCTGGGTTTTGAATTTATGCATAGTGATATGTTCTCTTAACTTTAATGTTCTGCCTCTCAGATTTTTAAATTGCTTTTTAAAATTAGCACACAGAAAATAGAGTTTTGATTAGAAGTTTTACTCATTTTTTAGTTATGCAAACATTTTAGCTGCCCTTTCCTTTTCATAGAGGGGATAAAAGCTTTCAAAATCCCCTCTTCCAGTTTCTGTTTATGGTAACATGGAAATGTAAATATGATATTAAATGTAATGCTGTTCCATGTCTAGGCAGTTGTGGATGGTGGCAATGCCAAGAACTCTGCACTGATGGCTAAAAAGGCCCCTACAATGCCAAAACCCCAGTGGCATCCACCATGGAAGCTCTACAGGGTGAGTCTGTAGATGATTCTGCATGAAACATGATCACTGCTGTCTAGTAGAAAGGAGCCGAGTAATAGAATGAGGAGGAAAAGGAGTGAGTATGAGGCCTGGAAAAGTGATCTGGGGTAGACTGAGGAAAGGGGCTTAGGCCCTGTCTGAAAAGCTATCTTGGAAAGGAGACTTGTGTTTTGTGTTAAGTATTGATAGATGGCTACTAAAGGTAGAACATATGAACTAAATTTAGCACTGTGCTTGAGGTATTTAATAGTTAAATCAGTGGAAAAAACAATATATTGTATTAGGACATTTCTTTGGCTCTACTGATTATCTTTTCGATTAATTAAAATGGAAATTACCTGGCTGGTTGGCTCAGCGTTGGAGCGTCGGCCTGGCGTGTGGGGGACCCGGGTTCGATTCCCGGCCGGGGCACATAGGAGAAGCGCCCATTTGCTTCTCCACCCCCCGCTTCTTCCTCTCTGTCTCTCTCTTCCCCTCCCGCAGCCAAGGCTCCATTGGAGCAAGGATGGCCCGGGTGCTGGGGATGGCTCCTTGGCCTCTGCCCCAGGCGCTAGAGTGGCTCTGGTCATGGCAGAGCGACGCCCCGGAGGGGCAGAGCATCTCCCCCTGGTGGGCAGAGTGTCGCCCTTGGTGGGCGTGCCGGGTGGATCTCGGTCGGGCACATGCGGGAGTCTGTCTGACTGTCTCTCCTCGTTTCCAGCTTCAGAAAAAATAAATAAATAAATAAATAAAATGGAAATTAAAATGATTTAAAATGTATATAGTAGGAAATGTACAGCTACATATAATTTAGTATGTGTTAACATTTTTTTAAGTTATCGTACAGTAAAATAGCTTTTCTTTCAGTATACAGGTCTAATAAATTTTAATAGATGCATAGATTTGGGTAATCATTACCACAGGATATAGAAGTCTTTTTTTTTTTTTTTAAGTAAGTGGAGGGGAGACAGAGACAGACTCCTGCATGCACTCCGACCAGGATCCACTTAGCATGCCCACTAGAAGGCGATGCTCTGCCCTTCTAGGGCCCTTGCTCCGTTGCAACTGGAGCAATTTTTTTGCACCTGAGGCGAAGGCCAAGGAGCCATCCTCAGTGCCCAGGGCCAAATCGCTCTAATTGAGCCTTGGCTGCAGGAGGGAAGGAGAAGATTGAGAGAGAGAGAGAGAGAGAAGCGAGAGAAGCGAGAGGGGGAGGGGTGGAGAAGCAGATGGGCGCTTCGCCTGTGTTCCCTGTCCAGGAACCAATCCCCGGACTTCAACATGCTGGACCAACACTCTTACTACTGAGCCAACCAGCCAGGGCTAGATGTTCTGTTTTTTATAGCCGCACCCTTCTCCAACCCTGGCAACCATTTGTTTTCCTTCACTATAGCTGTGTCTTTTCAATTGTGTAATATAAATGGAATCATTCAGTGTGTACTTCTTGAGACTGACTTCTTCATGTTGCAATTGTTAGTACGTTGCTTTCCATTGCTGAGCAGTATTCCATTGAATAGATATATCTCAGTTTGTGTATTCATAGATTGAAGGTCATTTAATACTTTAAAAACCTAAGTATCAAATAACCATATAATCTTGTTATGAAGATGTTGGAAGGGCAATTTAAACTTGAATAAAATTTAACTTACATGTAATGAGTTGAAATTGAATAATCTTAAATTTGTATGTCTACCCATTCACTTCTGTTTTTAATACAGGTGATCAGTGGGCATCTTGGCTGGGTTCGATGTATTGCTGTGGAACCTGGAAATCAGTGGTTTGTTACTGGATCTGCTGACAGAACTATAAAGGTAAGGAGGGAACTCCTTTGTGTTTCCATGTATATTTCAACTGTTATTTACTCTGGTGGGAATTGATCTTGTAGTTCCTCTGACTTCTTAGCCCTGAGTATGGAGTGGTTTACCAGTTAAAAGTTTCATCTGTTTGAAAAGTGGTATTTAACTAAACATTTTTTTTTCAAACAGATGATGCTGACTACCTACCAAAAATTCCTTGATATTTAAATTGTTTTCCTTTCTGGTTATAAAATTAAAGCATGCTTATCTGTAGAAAATGTGGAAAGTATAGAGAAATGCAAAAGAACATAGGCCCATGTGTATTCCTATCGCTTTCAGCTATTTGAATGAATTTCTTTTTAGAATTTATTTCTGTGCATTGTATCAGTGCATTATCTTCTGAGTTTTTTCCTGTGTATGTCAGTGCATCTTTTAAAAATTATGCTAGATATGTAATTTTGAACCTTATTTTTTTATTCTTAACATATCAAAGACATATCTCTGAAAAATTGAACATCACCTTAATGGTTTGATGGTATATCATTTAAGTCCATAATCTAGTTTCCTGTTACTGGACATTTTAGTTTCCTGACTTTCACTATTACAAGTAATGTTGTAATTAATCTTTGTGCCTGTATTTTTGGTTTTTAAATTATTATTGATTCTCAGAAATGGAAATAGTAGGTGAAACAGTTTTGAAATTGGCACCCAAAGTACAAGTATTTTCTTAAATGGTGAACTGATACTTACAGTTTATGAGAGGATTCTTTTTAGCCTATTGATTGTGCATCTTTAAAAATCTCTATTTATATGGCAAGCAGAAATGGGTGTCGGATTTTTCAAAAACTGTATGTAGGAGGTCCTTGTATTACAACAGTCTCAACATACGACATTTTGAGTTTGTGACACTCCCATAAAAACTTTTAAAAATTGAGACATGAGTGTTTCAGCTTAACTCTGTTAGTGTCATACTTAGAGTTACGTGGGCGAACTAGTTTGGTTGCGCACAACAGAAGAATATGCAGGAAGTGGAGTACTTATGTTATGCTTTTACAACTGTGTTAGGATAGGTAGTGACTTAGGCTAGAGTGTATTTTGACTTACACCAAATTTCGGGTTATGTCACTGTCATAAGAATGGAACTGTGTTGTAAACTGAGGACCCCAGTATACAAAATTTCTAGTGAGGATGAACTTTCTGGTAACTTATAAAGCTTCTTTTAGGATTTTTAAATTAATTTTTTATTGAGTTGTAATTGACATACTATTAGGTTAGTTTCAAGTATATATGTATATGGTGACATGATCACAAGTCTGTTTAACATCTACAAAGTTACAAAATTTGCCCTGGTTGGTTGGCTCAGCAGTAGAGCATCAACCGGCCTGTGGAAGTCCCAGGTTCAATTCTGGTCAAGGCACACAAGAGAAGCGACCATCTGCTTCTCTACCCCCCTCCCCCCCAGCTATGGTTCAATTGAGCAAGTTGGCCCTGGGCGCTAAGGATGGCTCCATGGCGTTGCTTCAGGTGCCAAAATAGCTCAGTTGTTGAGCAACAGAGCAGTGGCCAAGGGCCTCAGATGAGCAGATCATTACCCCATACGAGGCTTGCTGGGTGGATCCTGGTCAGGGTGAATGTCTGAGTCTGTTTCTCTGCCACTCCAACTCTCACTTTAAAAAAAAAAAGAAAATCTTTTTTTTGTCCTGAGAACTTTTAAGAGCTACTCTTAGCAACTTTCAAATATGCAATACAGTATTATTAACTGTAGGGACCATGTGTACATTACATTCCCATAACTTTTAGTTTATAACTGGAAGTTTGTACACTCTTGCTCCCTTCATTCATTTTATCCATCCTTCACCCTGGCTTTTGGCAACTACCACTCTGTTCTCAGTATCTTGAGCTGGTTTTTCAGGTTGCTTTTTTGTTGTTCAAGTCTACATACAAGTGAGAGACCCATGTGCTATGTATTTGTTTTTCTCTGACTTAATTCGTTTAGTATAATGCCCTCAAGAACCATCCATATTACCACAAATGATAAGATTTTATTTTCTTATAACTGATTAAAATATAACTGATTAATCCATTCTATGTATACATGCCACATTCTGTTTATCCATTTATCAGTTAATGGCCACTTAGGTTGTTTCCATAGAGGTTCTTTTAAGTTGTTACCATCCTTGGCTAATTTAATACCACGGTATTCATACTTTTGTTATCAGTGCCTTTTTATGTGTTAAAAATATTAACCTTTTGTCATCTCACAAATATTTTCTGTTTGAGCATGCTTTTGAAGTTTATTTATTTACTTATTTATTTTATTGAGAGCAGGGAGGCAGAGAGAGAGACTCCTGCATGCTCTGCAACCAGGATCCACGGGTTTACTTGCTCGAATCAATTGACCCATGGCTGCAGGAAGGGAGGGGCAGAAAGGGGAGGGTGAAGGATGGAAAAGCAGATGACAGCATCTCCTGTGTGCCCTGACCGGGAATTGACTCGGGACTTCCACACACCAGGCTGACGTTCTACCACTGAGGCAACTGGCCAAAGCCTGAATTTTTTTTTTTCCCTGCTTTTATTTTTGCTGGTGGGGTGGTTGTTCTGCACATTAAAAAAAAATTTATATGTTTATATTTTTTACATTTTGGAAACAATTTTGACATCAGGATTCTAAAATTTTGCTTCGGGTCATCAAGAAGAAAAAAGAACTATTCTCTGATTGCAGATCTGGGACTTGGCGAGTGGCAAATTAAAACTGTCACTAACTGGGCACATCAGTACCGTTCGTGGTGTGATAGTAAGCTCCAGGAGCCCGTATCTGTTCTCCTGTGGAGAAGACAAACAGGTCAAGTGCTGGGATCTTGAATATAATAAGGTAAGCTTGGATATAAGGATTTAAAACATGTGAGCCATTATTTTCTTTCTAATTATAGAAATGTTAACTTTCCTGCTGTATTTGTAGGTTATAAGGCACTATCATGGACATCTGAGTGCAGTGTATGGTTTGGATTTGCACCCAACAATTGATGTGCTGGTAACCTGTAGTCGAGATTCAACTGCACGGGTAAATGGAATAGAGCTTTGCGTTAATCTGTAAATAATTGCATCTTACCAGGTGCATGTTTGGTGTTGCAGTTACATATTGTTTGATAGAGAATTAAAGATAGTTACTTTGACTCACCAATAACCTTGTCCCTCCATTTCTTGGCTTATATGCTTTTACACCTTTATCTCCTTTCTGTGTCCTCACTGTGTTTAGTGTTGGGAGTTCCCTGTCCTGAAATGTGATGCTCTGACATGCTATTCTGTCACCCCAGCTGTTGTGCATTAGTAGTTTCATTCATTAACCCCTTTACCCATTCTTAGACTTACATTCCCCTGATCTTTTAGCTTTTTTTCCCTGTCAGCTGTCTCCTATCTACAGCCCCCAGTCAGCTTCGAGATATCAATACCTGTTCTCTTTGACAATATTTTTATTGTGTGTTTTTTTAATACATATATATATATAGATTTGGGATGTGAGAACTAAAGCCAGTGTGCACACGTTGTCTGGACATACAAATGCAGTTGCTACAGTCCGGTGTCAAGCTGCAGAACCACAGATTATTACTGGTATGATTGCTACTTTTCAAGTTTACCATATGTTCTTATCAGTGCATTATGATTGTACATATATATATTTTTCATACTGTGATTTGCTTTATATCGTGTATACTGTGTTTTTGTTTGCATTTAAAATTTTTTTAGTATTCTATTTATCTCATACTTTTACATATCATAGATTATGTCGTACACAATATCATATAATGTCTGCTAGAAAATAGTGATGTTAGATAAATTAAGTATTGTTTCATAGTTCAGAATTGCCAGTCTACAAAATTAAAGTTAGACAACAGGATACCCTGAAACAATAACTATTAGAATAGGATTGAGTCTTGTTTTACTTAAAATAAAGCTAATAACAAGCTTTAAGACATTAAAAAATAAGTCTGTGATGTATTTTATTCATTAAAATATTTGTTTTTCCTTTCCCCTCCACTAGGGGATAACATCACCATGTATTTGTTTTATTTGTTGTTGGTGTTTGTTCAGGCTGTTCAGTTGACAGTGCATCAAGCATATATTACATTTTTTAAGAATTAATTTTAAAACCAACCTAAAATTTTGGAAGTACAAAGCAGTTAGTCAAGAGTTAATATGCCTTTTTATTTAGTATATATGTGTCTGAGAGAACATTGCATATATTATTACAGTTTTGCGTTCTTTTTCCTGATTTGTGTTTGGGGATATGTGTTTTCATTACAGGAAGCCATGACACTACAATACGATTATGGGATTTGGTGGCTGGAAAAACAAGAGTCACATTAACAAATCACAAAAAATCAGTCAGGGCTGTAGTGCTGCATCCACGACAGTAAGTGTATTTTCCTAAATATATAGTTTCTTGTCTTTCTTCAGTTTTTAGTATAGTACAGAAATACCAGCATTACTACTAGTTTGGTAGTCATTCACACACTCATTTCCGGGCCTCGTCCAGTTACGAACATGCATTTCTTTTATTTTCCTTATGTAGTATTTTGCTTCATACCCTATATGAGAGAACTTATCTACATGATAAGTGATAATGTCAAATGAAACAACACGAATAAATCATATTTAAAAGTTGCACAACAAACAGCCTGACCCGGAAGTGGCACAGTGGATAGAACGTTGGCCTGGGACGCTGATGGCTCAGGTTCGAAACCTGGAGGTCGCTAGCTTGAGCACAGGATCATAGACAGACCCCATGGTCGCTGGATTGAAGCCCAAATTCACTGGTTTGAGCCCAAGGTCGCTGGCTTGGTTAGAGCCCCCAGTCAAGGCACATCTGAGAAGCAATCAACAACTAAGGCACCACAACTATGAGTTGATGATTCTCATTTCTCTTCCTTCCTATCTGTCTTTTTTAATTTATTTTATTTTATTTTATTTTATTTTTTTTCTTTTCATTTTTCTGAAGCTGGAAACAGGGAGAGACAGTCAGACAGACTCCCGCATGCTCCCAACCGGGATCCACCCGGCACGCCCACCAGGGGCGACGCTCTGCCCACCAGGGGGCGATGCTCTGCCCATCCTGGGCGTCGCCATGTTGCGACCAGAGCCACTCTAGCGCCTGAGGCAGAGGCCACAGAGCCATTCCCAGCGCCCGGGCCATCTTTGCTCCAATGGAGCCTTGGCTGCGGGAGGGGAAGAGAGAGACAGAGAGGAAAGCACGGCGGAGGGGTGGAGAAGCAAATGGGCGCTTCTCCTGTGTGCCCTGGCCGGGAATCGAACCCGGGTCCTCCGCACGCTAGGCCGACGCTCTACCGCTGAGCCATCCGGCCAGGGCTGTCTTTCTTAATCTCTCTCGCTTAAAAGGAAAGACCTGCACAACCAAATAGAAACTAGGAGTAGCTAGATTTAATATTTTGGACCTAAGTGTTTATTGTACACTGAAACATACATAGACTAGTTTAATTCCTAAGGGGGAAAAATTGCAGTCGGTATCGAAAGAGGTAGTGCATAGAATCCTAAGCTATTTGTTCTGTCACATTGCCTTGACCCTCTTCAGGTCATATTCATGTTCTTTCCTCTCCCCACACCCCTTTACCCTTATGTTCTCTCCTATTTCATTTTCTCCTATTCTTCCAGTTGTCCTCTTTTTCCCCTCTCTATTCTCTCTCTGTCCGCCCCCCCCCCCCCAATAGTTGCACAGCTCTTTGCCCTTTATGTGAATTTATTGCTGTAGTTCAGTGGAAAGCACTGTGGAAATGAGAGGAGACTACATTAAGCTAGGCCTTAAAGTACATTTAAAATAACTTGAAAATCTGATTTAACTTGGAACAAATATCTTGATATTTTTACTTCTTGGTATGATAATAATGTTTGGCCAAAACTGCGTTGATCACTGAATACATATGCTAAATACAACCATAATAAGCTTCTTTAAATCTACCTTTTAATTTATTTATTATTATTTTATTTTCATTTTTCCGAAGCTGGAAACGGGGAGGCAGTCAGACAGACTCCCGAATGCGCCCGACCGGGATCCACCCAGCATGCCCACCAGGGGGCGATGCTTTGCTCCTCTGGGGCGTCGCTTGTGCGTCCAGAGCCATTCTAGCGCCTGAGGCAGAGGCCACAGAGCCATCCCCAGCGCCCGGGCCATCTTTGCTCCAATGGAGCCTCGCTGCGGGAGGGGAAGAGAGAGACAGAGAGGAAGGAGAGGGGGAGGGGGTGGAGAAGCAGATGGGCGCCTCTCCTGTGTGCCCTGGCCGGGAATCGAACCTAGGACTCCTGCACGCCTGGCCGACGCTCTACCGCTGAGCCAACCGGCCAGGGCCCTACCTTTTTATTTACCTTGGCTAACTTTGTTATTGTTTTTAAATCTTATTTCAGTTACACATTTGCATCTGGTTCTCCAGATAACATAAAACAGTGGAAATTCCCTGATGGAAGTTTCATTCAAAATCTTTCTGGTCATAATGCAATTATTAACACATTGACAGTAAATTCTGATGGAGTGCTTGTGTCTGGAGGTAAAAGAAGCTTTTTATGATAAATGTGTTTTAGTTTGTCATTTTTTCTTTTAATGAATGAGTAAATATTTGTAAAATTTCTAAGCCATTGCACTTAAATATTATACCAGAACTTGCCTAAATTAATGTGTATCTGAATGTTTGTATGTGTGTTCATGCTTATTCACAATACAATACCTGTAGCATATTTCGTGGTTCAGCCTTCTTTGAGTTCTCACATGATGACCTAAATTTGGGATTTATGCTGGGAATTGCCTAACGTTTGGTTGTGTATTCTGGAATTGAATGTCATTTTGTGGTGCTTTTCAAGATCTATAATAAATACTGAATTAAGCACAAATGAAGTGGACAAACCAATATTAATAGAAGCTTGAATGCCTGTGTCTTATATTTTTTTTATGACTGTAGTTATTACCTGGTGCTCAGCTAATGATTGGTGACTGATGCTTGTCAAGCTGAATTATTGAAGGAATACCAAGGTTAACTAGATCTTTCCCTTTAAGCTGACAATGGCACTATGCATCTTTGGGACTGGAGAACTGGCTACAATTTCCAGAGAGTTCATGCAGCTGTGCAGCCTGGGTCTTTGGACAGTGAGTCAGGAATATTTGCTTGTGCTTTTGATCAGTCTGAAAGTCGGCTCCTCACGGCTGAAGCTGATAAGACCATTAAAGTGTACAGAGAGGATGATACAGCGGTAAGTTCTCTATTTCACATGCATATTAAATGGCTGTACCAGTTTTGCAAGTACTTTTTCATTTTAAAGATACTGCCGTTACCCAAAGGGAAATCATCTTTAGAGTATTTATCATCTTGAGTAATCTCTGCTCATAGCTTTCTGCATTGATTTCATTGATGCCAAAGAATCCATAGACTGTTTTAAATTTGTCCCAACTTTCCTTATTACAGTTGCTGGGAAAATGTTGCACTAAGAATAACAGCAAATAAGTAGATTGCTGTGCAAATGAATTCTAGAATCATCGGTTTTGGTGGTACTAGAATATCTACATGGCAACTTTATTTGAAAGGAAAAACCATAAACTGGATTTATAGTGGACCCATTCATCCTTTATGAGATTCAGATAATGCCAAAAGTTTGTCCCTTTTTCCTAAATTGTGAAGTAACTTAAATATCTAGTGCCAAGTAATTTAGCAGATACCTTATTTTTGTTAGAAAGGAACTTACTGAATATGAAGCATACTAATACTTGACTTTCTTATTTACTTTTGTTTTTTAGACAGAAGAAACTCATCCAGTCAGCTGGAAACCAGAAATTATCAAGAGAAAGAGATTTTAATGTGGCATTCTCTTCATGGTGTTTTTTTGTTTGTTTTTGTGTTTTAGCTTGGTGTTGAGAATATCCAGTCATTTTGTGCTCTGGCTAGGATTATAAAGCAGAAACTCACATGCTTGGATGATTGCTGCTTCATATTTTATAATAAAATGTGTTGTCTCCCCCTCCCCATGTGTTTATTTTTAAAATAAGCAATTTGGAGCCTGGGAAGATGCAGATAATATCAAGCATATGCAGGTTTGTTGAATATATGGTCACTATTCTAAAGGTAGAATGTTTTGTCAATTTTATTAAAAGACATCCCCCCCTTTTAAACTTCCCAAATTGCCTGCCACACTAGAACTTGTTTGGAAGGGAGGTGGGGGGTGTGTGTGTGTGTGTGTGTGTGTGTGTGTGTGTGTGTGTGTTAATTCTTTAAATAAACTAGTATTTATGACTGATACTTTGGGAATAAAGGATTTACAGTCTTAACTTTTATATGTTGATTATTCCACAGACAGTTTTGGAGTGCATGTTCCACAAAGTTGTGCATTCAATGCTGTTCAGGAAATAGACAAGCTGTGTCTGTCCTCCAGGACTTCTGGTTGAGCAGCTTATTATAGAATACTCTATAACAGAGGTACAGTGAAGAGCTGGGTAGCACAAAGGAGAGGACTGTTCTCCTGGGAGGGTTGTGGAAGACTTCACAAAGTAAATGATATCTGAGCAGAACCTGGAGAAAGGGGAGGAAAGGGAAGGGCTATATCTTAAGAGGAGATATAAAGGAGTAAATGAAAGTAGCCAGACATGAGAAAGTGTTGTGTTCTGAGGAAAGTATATGCTGCATTGAGCGAGTATGGCTGGTAGGTGGTGGGGAAAGCTCATGTTTTGAGTTTGGATTTTATTTCACAACCAGTGGGATGGATGCCAGTATAGGCATCAAAATCTGGAGCACTAACTGGCTATACCAATACAGGTATTTGAAACTGTATTAAGGACAGTAGTGTTTTGTGAAGACTACAGAAAAGTCTTAAGTTTATAATCCATATGCCTGTTTTTGGTAAATATGAGTTTTATAAACCCTGCCCTTAGGATCCTGACCCCCCATCAGTCAAGATTTGTCACACATCACTTTCTGTAGTTAGAAACCCAGTTACAAGAATAATTGGTTAGACATTTTTTTTCAAATGAAAAAATGATACTATAATTTTGGATAAGCATTTCCAATGATGCATGTTCCATCTTGCACGCTGTAGATAGGAGTGTAATTGTTAAAATCATTAGGTGGATAGCTTTCTGGAATGAATTGGGAATACTTGAGCTCTTTGGTTGTTAGGAATGAAATTACTAGGAAACTGCCTAACAGGATTAATCTGACAAAGTGT
The DNA here is from genome assembly GCF_036850995.1 of Saccopteryx leptura. Taxonomy (NCBI): domain Eukaryota; kingdom Metazoa; phylum Chordata; class Mammalia; order Chiroptera; family Emballonuridae; genus Saccopteryx; species Saccopteryx leptura. Next base: position 221,869,078 of record NC_089503.1, on the reverse strand, counting down.
ACACAGAAAGTTTATTGCACCTTTGTTCTTTTTAATAGTTAAAACTAGACCCTACATCCTATTGATAAGAGACTGGTTTAATAGATTATGGTAACTACAGTTTATTTGTAACAAGAGTGAAGAATGGCTGACCAGGCGGTGGCGCAGTGGATAGAGTGTCGGACTGGGATGCCGATGACCCAGGTTCAAGACCCCGAGGTCTCCAACTTGAGCGCAGGCTCATCTGGTTTGAGCAAAAGCTCACCAGCTTGGACCCAAGGTTGCTGGCTTGAGCAAGGGGTTACTCGGTCTGCTGAAGGCCCATGGTCAAGGCACATATGAGAAAGCAATCAATAAACAACTAAGGTGTCACAATGTGCAACGAAAAACTAATGATTGATGCTTCTCATCTCCGTTCCTGTCATCTGTCCCTGTCTATCACTCTCTCTGACTCTGTCTCTGTAAAATAAAAAAAAAGTGAAGAATGTCTCTGGACTAATAAGATGTCCAAACTTTTATGTTTAAAAAAGATGTGCAAGCATTTTTGGTAAAATAAATTATTAACGCTCTAAAAGATAATGAGACCCTGGCCGGATAACTCAATTGGTTAGTGTTGTCCTGATGCACAGAGGTTGTGGGTTCAATCCCTGGTCAGGGGAAGAGATTGATGTTTCTGTCTCTCTCAAGTCAATAAATTAAAAAAAAAAAAAAGATAAAGGAGAAGTAACATGACACATTTGTCATTGGCTTTGTGATAGAGTGGAATTATAAGAACTAACTCGGTTTTATATATTTCTAAGAATGTATTTTGTAAACTTAAAACTACACTGCATTCTTGACAGAGTCTAATGTGGCTTCTATGAGAAGAAAAAGATGTGACTAATATGCCAGCCCCAAAGATCAAGAAGAAATTACCAGGAGGAGAGGAAGAGAGCCCCCATTATCCTGCCTCACAAGGCTTCAAATGTGTTAGGCACTAGTATCACATTCTGATTAGCATTTCAAAAGTCTCCCTGCTTCATACTGTCCTGTGTTACCATGTTCTTGAATCCTCTTGCAAACAGTTCATCTACCATACATTGTCAGGAATCCTATGAAAATTGAACAGAATTTCATGTGTGTGTACTTCTCTTTGGCAGAACTCTAACCCAAGTGAAACCCAAACTTCTTACTGTGCCTATGCCCTAAGTACATTCAAGCTGTAAAATGGTACCAGGGAAAAATAGCTGTGCTACTGGACTCCTGGATTTATGACCATATACCTAAGTGGGCCATCAGTAGTGACCACATACATATTTCCAGTGTCTTCTGCCTCCTATTAAGGAGGAATAACCCACCTAGGAACAACTTCAAATGTACAATTGCCTTACATTCTTGTCTACGAAAAGACGTGGCTCCTACACTAACTCCTTTCTCTTCAGCATAAATTCCTTCCCTGTACTAAATGATTCTCAACAAGTGTTTTATTTAAATATGTGTTTAAATCAATCTGCCTGTTTTATTGCCAAACTCGAGTTTTCATAGACTCTTGCTTCCCATTCTCAGCTGACTCCAATTCCAAACTAATGAAAACAAGTGTTAAACATTGTTCTTAGAAAAATAGGAGAAACTTCCAGAATGAGGGAATTTGATAGGAAATAACTAAAAAAGGAAGGATAGATTTAGTAAATCAATGTTGACTTTTTGGTACAAAAAAAAGATAAAACTAAATCAAGTAAGAAACAAGATTCATAAATATCCTAATTCAAATGATAAAGGGAAGAGGGGGGAAGACAATTTTGTGAAATAAGAGCCAAGTAAAATGATTAATTTTAAAGAAAAATAAATTCTATGATTCCAAAAGATACAGAAAACCTAAACATTGATTTCCATAGAAGAGAGTTGTCAAGGCGCTCACTGCCACCAGCATGCAGCGCCAAGTGCACAGAGCTTCTGAACGGAATTCTAATTTCAATGCACCTCAAAGTTCTTTTCGGACCTAGATAAGAAAAGCTTTCACATGTTTTAAAATGTGGGTGTAACATACCTAAGTACAATAAAGCATGAAGGAAATTATGACTTTATCTTGCTTATGAATGTTGATGCAGAAGTTATTAAAGTCTAAGAAAAGAAGCAGCATATATTCAAATGAAGTTTATTTTGAGAGTGCAAAGACGGTTTGTTAGAAAATATGATTCGTGGTGGTTTATATAGGAAAAATAAGCAGAATGTAACTGGAAGCCAATTGTCAAAAACTAGAAAATGGTGATTTTTTTTTTTTTTTTTACCTTCAGCCACACAGCATAGCAAAGTAGTTAATTTACTGACAGGTAAATTAACCAGTAGTCCCTTACATAGTATTTTAGCTTAAGATACTTAAAAATACAAGGATGCTTTTTGATTAATTTCTTATTATACATACTTTGGTTTCCTGTTTTGGTGCTTAGACATTTTGAGTATTTTTTTGAGGGGTGTGAAAATATCAGTGATAACTGGAATGTGAGGTGTCCTAAAACAAGTGCCATACTAGAGGTCCACTTGGTAATACCATAGGAGTGCTGAAGAAGATGCATTCATTTGAAACAGACCCTGAAGAAGCTTTACAGAACCAATGGTATTAGAATGAAATGTCCGTAATGACGAAAAAGGAAAGGAAAACATTCCCAGATGAGCAATGAGATCAAAACCAGAAGTGAGAAAATGTGACGTGTGTTCTGAGAATAGCCAAGGCTTGGTGCAGCTCAGTAGATAGAATGTGTGGGTTTGGGAATAGCACCTTGTTGAAGGAGAGACTTGAATATTGAGCCAAGAATCAGGCTCAAATATATCTGCCAAATAATGGACAGGCAATGGGAAATCATTCAAGGACACTGGAACCAAGGAGAAGGATCTAGATCAAATGTATTTGAGGCCAGATTAATGGATGACATTTCTCAGGCAGTTAAGATCAGTGGGTCTCCACCTTGTAGAACCCATGCCCCCTGCTGACCAACAAGCATTCACAGATACCTGCCCCAGGGAATCTTTCTGACATCTATAGATCATTGCTTTGTTCTACTTACTTCAGGCAAGGCCAGTTTTGTCAAACTTTCTAGTATTCAGAAAAAAATTAATTTTTTCATTTTTAATACAAAATTTATAATCCCAAAAATGTTTGGTTTGTGAAATGAATGCCACACTCAGGAGCTATTGAGTTAAATGTAAATCGCTAAAGTTTTGACCAATTTGGCAATGCACATGACATTTTATCTATCAATGCATTCTCAGTGCCTAGAAGAGTGTGGGACACCCCTTAGGTACTCAGGTTTTGTAAGATAATTGATGTCAGATAGTCTAAGTAACTGGGAAGTTGGGAGAATCATCTTCCAGTGATCTGATTTTATTTTATTATTTACTTTTGTAATTAAAGTAAATTATTGAATAAGTTATTAAACAATGAAGGATTGAAAGTAATTTTAATGAAGATAATTTATATGTTTATTAATTTACAATATAATTAATAGTTAACAGCAAACTCATACATTTAGAAGGTACTTTGATTATATTAAGCTGAGTTTAGAACATGAGTTATAATCTCACAGCATTTGCACTGCTCAGTTTTTCATGAAGAGGACCCCTGGACAATTTTCGGACAAATTATACCCACTATTGTCCTGTTTTGGTACAGCTTATGGTATAAAGATCTCACAATGATCCAAAGGTCTTGAGATTTTTACCTCTGATGTCATCTTTTATAGTGTTTACATTTCTGAAGAATTTAACTGTGCAGTCTTGAAACAAAATTAATATGTTATGCATTATATTCTTGTTGAATTTCTGTCTTGAATTTAGAAAATTAAGTAAGTGGGGGTGGTCTGAAGCCTCAGCAGTAAAAACATTTCATTTACCTGGAAGCAGAACTGTGTTTCGTGTAATTTGACATTGAGTTGAGAGACCCCCTGGATATAAAGATCTTTTCCCTTGTGGCTTCATCATAAACTGGTTTTATAAAAGGCAAGGGCTAACACTGAAAGCAGCCTTTATAGCTGTCACTTATGGTGCTAAAAAGTTGCCACTAGAACTGGAATAGAAATCACCCCAAGAAAAGCATTATTTGGTATCTCTCACTTCATTTTTAAAATAATGCTTATGAATTTCTTTAAAATTTTCAGACAATTCCATCTTTCCACCATCAGCAATATCCCAGTGATCCTGTGTGTCACACTCTTCTTCTGACCAGGTGGCTTCGCCTCTAGAGGAGGAGAGGGCAGTGGATCAGAGCACAGCCTATACAGCTGCCCACCTTGGGGTGCCTCTTGGTCCTGCCACTGGTTGACAAGTGCAGTGTGCCTGCTGGCAAGGTACTAAACTCTTCTGATCTTAATTTCCTAACTGGTAAAAGTGGGGTAATTATAATACCAACCCCACAGAGTTGTTGTGCCTATTAAAGAGCAAAGTGGTCATACCAGGACCTAGCAACTAGTAAATAGTCTATAACATATTAACTATTATTTCCCTGGATGCATTGACTTCCATCACTCTTAGTTGCTGCTTTTTTGTTTCTTTTTATTTTTTAAAAATTTTTTTTTATTTATTCATTTTAGAGAGGAGAGGGAAAGACAGAGAGAGAGAGAGAGGAGAGACAGAGAGAAGGGTGGGGGAGGAGCTGGAAGCATCAACTCCCATATGTGCCTTGACCAGGCAAGCCCAGGGTTTCGAACCGGCAACCTCAGCATTTCCAGGTCGACGCTTTATCCACTGTGGCACCACAGGTCAGGCCTGTTTCTTTTTACAGAGAGAGAGAGAGTCAGAGAGAGGGATAGTTAGGGACAGACAGACAGGAACGGAGAGAGATGAGAAGCATCAATCATCAGTTTTTCGTTGCGACACCTTAGATGTTCATTGATTGCTTTCTCATATGTGCCTTGACCATGGGCCTTCAGCAGACTGAGTAACCCCTTGCTCAAGCCAGTGACCTTGGGTCCAAGCTGGTGAACTTTGCTCAAACCAGATGAGCCCGCACTCAAGCTGGTTACCTCGGGGTCTTGAACCTGGGTCCTCCGCATCCCAGTTTGACACTCTATCCACTGTGCCACTGCCTGGTCAGGCTGCTGCTGCTTTTAAGTATTTTATATTTGCCTAAAAAATGTTTTAGGTTCTTCATTCTCACTTTTATCTGGAGTTGGCAAATGAATTCTATACTCTATGGCATTGCTCTCTCCCAAGGCCATTGGAAAAGCAACTTTTTTGTTTACCTGCAAATCAAGATGTCCCTGGGAAACACCATCCACAGTCTTGGGGGACAGCTATGCTGTTTGCAGACTTTTCCGTGCCGCACGTTTTTATTTTTACAGGGTGTGTGTGTGCGTGCGCAAACATATACACAAGATGCATAATATATAAAATACACAAACTATTTTACTTTAATTGCTGTTTAATTTTTTAATTTAGAAAAAAATGAATGGACACTGATGTACTTGGTTATTTATTATAAAACAGAACGAATTTTCCCCACTATCCAGTCTCCTACTGGGCATCTACCTGAGCACTCAATTCTGTACCAACTGTCCTTCAAAGACTTTTCAAAGACCCATAGAAGCTGTGAGTTAATACCTAGTAGTATTCTCCTCTGCTTTCTTAGTAAGAGAAGCTTTGTTTGGTGGGGGGTGGGGGGAGTAATGCATCCACCTAAAATTTCAGCTACATATCTCAGACTTCTTTTGCAGCTAAGTGTGGCCATGTGGGAAAGTCCTAGCTAGTTGTGTGGGACTTCCAGCAAGGCTGATTAAAAGTTGTTGAATGTATAGTTGGAAGTCCAGCATCATCTTAGAACAAGAGGTGACCTTGAGGATGGAAGCCAGTGCTGGGACGATGCAGCAACAATACAGAGCCTGAGGTCTTTATGATCACAATGCTGCCATCCCAGCCCTGGACTGTTCTCCTCTAGACTTCTATTATCTGATAGAGAAATAAACTTCTATCTTCCTTAAGCTAGTGTTACTCTAGGTTTTCTATTATAGATAGCTGTATGGAATCTTAACAGATATATAGGGGAACTGTTTTTGAGTGCCCCCAGAAGTGGGTCCCCATCTGGGTCAATTCCAATGGAGCCACATCCAAGTCTCAAGGAGGGAGAGGGCGAGGCAAAGGGATGGGCCTTCTATTTAATGACCAGTGGTCAAAGTGCAGGTAACAGAGAGAGGAAATTGTAGCTTCTCAGCCAAAGCCCATAGGATGGGCTCATAGAAATGGCAAGGACCAGTTCCACGCGCGTCCGCTAGCTTCCTGATGCTTACAAGGGCTGAAGCGGGCGTTTGGCTGATTCTCTCCTCTTGAAAAGGTTATAAACTCTCTGTTCAGTGCCCCTCAGCACTTCGCCTTTACATTTAAATGATTAGTTTGGAAGTCAAAAACACTATGAATAATTTATTTTTCCTTGAATTCCTGATCTAACAATCTTAATCCTCATCTGGGCAATATGATTGCCTCTGACTGTTGAGTAGAAAGGTCAGAAAGTAGAGGACACAGAATTAATATAATGATATCATCTCATTACAGGTGCCTGCCACCAGGATGTTTTCTTTTTTTTTTTTTTTTTGGTATTTTTCTGAAGCTGGAAACGGGGAGAGACAGTCAGACAGACTCCCACATGCGCCCTACCGGGATCCACCCGGCACGCCCACCAGGGGGCGACGCTCTGCCCACCAGGGGGCGATGCTCTGCCCCTCTGGGGCGTCGCTCTGCCGCGACCAGAGCCACTCTAGTGCCTGGGGCAGAGGCCAAGGAGCCATCCCCAGTGCCCAGGCCATCTTTGCTCCAATAGAGCCTCGGCTGCGGGAGGGGAAGAGAGAGACAGAGAGGAAGGGGGGGTGGTGGAGAAGCAAATGGGCGCCTCTCCTATGTGCCCTGGCCGGGAATCGAACCCGGGTCCCCCTCACGCCAGGCCGACGCTCTACCGCTGAGCCAACCGGCCAGGGCCACCAGGATGTTTTCTAACACACTGTGCTAATATGGAAAAAAAAAATTGCTCAACAATCACAATCATTGCAGCTTCTTTTTATATATATATAAAAAAAAAGTAACAAAAGAAAATTATCCATCAAACCTCCTAAGAAGTATCATCCTGTATTGAGCCTATTTAAGAGAAAATTCTTCAAAGGAGAACCTATGAATACAGTAGCTCTTGTCAAAACTTTATTATCAGCATTTAGTAGACTGTTTTATAAATGACAACTGGCTATTTGTGTATGAAGCCTTGCCTACCATCCTTTTGGAAGCTATTTGTAATCACATTGCTTCCAATACCTTTGGTGGCATTCGTAGCGAATGAAAGTTTTGTTTTTAATAAGGAGTGACTTGTAGAGTTTTCTATTTCATTCTTATAGGGTGTGCACCTGGAGATGTATTACAGTCAACTCTTTATGTTGAGATGTTGCCAGAACAAAACCTGGAGAGTGGCCATTAAATGATGGGGAGACCACCACAGCTATAGGTGCGGAGGATGGAGTGGAAAATCCCCACTGCTCATGTGACTGGGAGTGTTGGTGAGGAAAAAGGAACAAGATTCCATGGATGAGTCTGTGACCAGGTGAAAGTACCAGAGTTGGCTTTCATTCGGGTCAGGGTGCCACCCCCTCTTTGTTTTCCACTGTTCAACAAATGTGATATTCAACTATTATCAACAAGAGTTCAAAATAGCAGTAGAGATAGCTGTAGGTCTGTACCCCGGATGTAATAAAAGCATCTGTTTTCTGGTTCCTACCTATGGCAAATTTTCTCTTATTTTAAGAAGATATTAGAACTTAGAATGATTCATTCATTCATTCATTCATTCATTCATTTAGTGAACATTTATTGACATGTCATCCCTCCTCTCAGCACAAATGTGATTTTTAAAATTATTTCATTATTCTGATGAGGGCTTGAGTGTAATCCTGGGCATTTGGGAATTCTACTCTGAGGGGTCAAGCCTGCAGAGGCCCCACCTGCAGTCGGGGTTTGCACCTGGAGAGTGGTCGCTACACCAGCTCCTGCAGAATCCTCACTTTACCTGTCCTTTCATCAAAGACCTGGCTGGTAAGTGGAGATCTAACCTGTCCTGGCTTATTTACTTTATTTTAATAAGAAGATATAAACCACAACATGCTCCAGATTTGGTTACACTAACCAATAAAAATGTAATCTTTGGTAACTCTTGAGATAAACATATGCACTACTTTATTAAGGTGTAGAAAAACTTCTATAGGTAAAAATATCCAAATCAAAGATGCACATCAACTTTACTTTTAAAAAATCCCCAGTTCAGCTTTATAATCGACAGACATTTCAGGAACTTTTATAATAATAGGCAGACATTTTATAAATATTCTTCCCATAAGGCAAAGTGAAAAAAACATTTAAAAATATTTCTAATGCTTTAGTGAGACTTTTTTTCTTTAAAGGTTTGCCTCTGTTCTTGGACTTGACTGCAGCAGCCTTTTCTTTACTCTGTGCCCTTGAGCCAGCAGTCATGAGTTATATTTTTAGTTTCCTCTTTCTTTCTTTCCTTCCTTCCTTCTTCCTTCCTTCCTTCCTTCCTTCCTTCCTTCCTTCCTTCCTTCCTTCCTTCCTTCCTTCCTTCCTTCCTTCCTTCCTTCCTTCCTTCCTTTCTTTCTTTCTCTTTCTTTCTTTCTTTCTTTCTTTCTTTCTTTCTTTCTTTCTTTCTTTCTTTCTTTCTTTCTTTCTTTCTTTCTCCCTCTCTCTCTCTCTCCCCTTCCTTCCTTCCTTCCTTCCTTCCTTCCTTCCTTCCTTCCTTCCTTCCTTCCTTCCTTCCTTCCTTCCTTCCTTCTTCTTCCTTCCTTCCTTCCTTCCTTCCTTCCTTCCTTCCTTCCTTCCTTCCTTCCTTCCTTCCTTCCTTCCTTCCTTCCTTCCTTCCTTCCTTCCTTCCTTGAGGGTGGGAGATAGTGAGGCAGACTCTCGCATGTGCCCTGACCAGGATCCGCTTGGCAACCCCATCTTGGGTCAATGCTTGAGTAGCAAGCTATTTTTAGCACCTGAGGCTGGTGCACTCCAACAGAGCTATCCTCAGCGCCCGGGGCTACTCTTGAACCAATCAAGCCACTGGCTGTGGAAGGAGGATCGAACCCAGGACGTCCATATGCTGGACCAGTTCTGTATCCACTGAGCCACCAGTCAAGGCCCCTAGTTTCCTTTCTAAAACTGATTTACTTTTTCTTTCCCAGCCTCCTTGCCTTCTAATGGAACTGGACATAAACATTCCTATAGAAGTGCTTATAATTATTTTGTACTAGTTTAATTAACAAATTCAAAAAGTGAAATGCTTAAAGCAGTTGTACTACTTTCAATTCCAGAAAAAAATGGACTTCTAAAACACCTCACAAATAACAGATATGAATGTAAACTTCCTTCCTTCCTTCCTTCAATGACAGGCCTTTAACCACCTTGAAGGAATTTTGCATTGTCCCTTTGCCTTTGCATACTATTTCTTCTTTTCAGGTTTTGGGAATCAGAACTGTTTAATAAGTCGGTTTTAAAATAAATCATAAGAGAGAGTATAATTATTTTTAAAAACCTTGATAACCATTGTTTTATCCTTAATTGTCATTCATTCACCTGTTTTATCACTTACATAAAACCCAAGAGAATGCCCATCATGATTTTCAAAGTCATTTTGAAATAATGTAAACCCTGCCCAATCCTTTAATGAAAAGAGCTTACTTTAATAGATTTTGAGGGGTATCCTAGCAACCACTCCATAGTGAAATTTATCAATTTCTCTGAGAGAATTTTCACTAAACCCATGAAAGGGAGACTTCAATTTTAGCTTCTTAAAACCATTTTTCCCCTACATTGTTCCAAGAATAGATCTTCTCAGATATCTTCACTCTTGAGATTTATTTTAATGACCATTAAAAACATATAAGCTTGCTCCTTTAGTGACACTGGACTTTACCAGATGATAGATAGGTAGGTAGGTAGGTAGGTAGATAGATAGATAGAGATGATATTTTTAAAAATTGTATAAGCAGCCTAAAACAATGCAAAAATAGGACCTATGTTCATGTGTTTTGGTTTTACTCTTGTATATGAAAAATACAAGGCAAAACCTTCTTGGTTCTAAGGAAATACTAACAAAATGAGTCTTGGAAAGTATGTTTATACTAGCTAATATTAGTCTTCCTGGATGCTATAAATGAGAGATGATTTATTTGGCTGTGTTTTTAGAGAGTGGTTGTTTTCAAATTGATGTGTTGTTTTCTTTAAAAAGAAAAGAACTCTGAATGCAAATTAAAATAGAAATTTCTCCCAGGTGTGTAGACAAGTCAAGGATGAAAGATCAAGAACTGAGCACACAGTCTGCAAGCAGGATTCAGGACTGAACAGGCTATTAAAATTAAAGAGTGTTTAGCAATGCTGCTCTGGATAACCAGGGAACAATGCCCATATAGAAAATTATGTGCGAGCAAGACTTATTATCTTTTTGCTAGCTTGAAAAGCAATATGAAATTATAACATGCATTGGTGTATGTGGACTTAGAATTCATGCATTGTATACAAAGCAGTCATTTGGTGTTGCCTAGGTATCTGTGTGGGTGTGTGTTTATGGACATAGATGTATACAGGGAGAGACTTATTTTAATTAATTAGCCTTATAATGATTTGTTATAGGGAGAGAATTTCCACAATCTAGCAGGCTTACTAATAATGCTTCCTGAATGTGTTCTGGTGAATTAAGCATTTAGAAGTCAATATATTTGCCTTTTTTTTTGGAAAAATGTTCATTAATAGAGTTACAATTTATAGCAAATACTTTTAAAATACTTCGGTATTCAGTAAAGGTTGTTGATTTTACTGTACTAAGTATTCTTTCTGAAATTTGTTTAAATCTAATCTGTATTGATATGATCCTGTACACTGAAAACTCCAAAGACTCCACAAAAAGACTACTAGAAACAATAAACCAATACAGCAAGGTTGCAGGATACAAAATTAATATACAAAAGTCCATTGCCTTCCTATATGCCAACAATGAAACATCAGAAAATGAACTCAAAAAAATAATTCCCTTCATGGTTACAACAAAAAAAATAAAATACCTAGGAATAAACATAACAAAGAATGTAAAGGACCTATATAATGAAAACTACAAAGCATTGTTAAGGGAAATCAAAAAAGATACAATGAAATGAAAAAATATTCCTTGTTCTTGGATAGGAGGAATAAATATAATCAAAATGACTATATTACCCAAAGCAATATACAAATTTAATGCAATTCCCATCAAAATTCAATGACATTTTTTAAAGAAATGAACAAAAAATCAACAGATTTATATGGAACTATAAAAAACCCCAAATAGCCAAAGCAATCCTAGAGAAAAAGAATGAAGCTGGGGGCATTACAATACCTGACTTCAAATTACATTATAGAGCCACGACAATCAAAACAGCATTTGGCAGAAAAATAGACACTCAGATCAATGGAACAGAATAGAAAGCTCAGAAATAAAACCACATATATATAGTCAAATGATTTTTGATAAAGGGGCCAACAACACACAATGGAGAAAAGAAAGCCTCTTCAATAAATGGTGCTGGGAAAACTGGAAAGCCACATGCAAAAGAATGAAACTGGACTACAGTTTGTCCCATTGTACTAAAATTAATTCAAAATGGATCAAAGATCTAAACATAAGACCTGAAACAATAAAGTACATAGAAGAAAACATAGGTACTAAACTCATGGACCTTGGTTTTAAAGAGCATTTTATGAATTTGACTCCAAAAGCAAGAGAAGTGAAGGCAAAGATAAATGAATGGGACTACATCAGACTAAGAAGCTTTTGCTCAGCAAGAGAAACTGATAACACAATAAACAGACAGCCAACTAAATGGGAGATGATTTTTCAAACAACAGCTCAGATAAGGGCCTAATATCCAAAATATACAACGAATTCATAAAACTCAACAAAAAACAAACCAACAATCCAATAAAAAATGGGATGAGGACATGAACAGACACTTCTAAATGGCCAACAGATATATGAAAAGATGCTCATCTTCATTAGCTATTAAAGAAATGCAAGTCAAAACTGCAACGAGATACCACCTCACACCTGTTAGATTAGCTATTATCAACAAGACAGGTAATAACAAATGCTGGAAAGGCTGTGGAGAAAAAGGAACCCTCATCTACTGTTGGTGGGAATGTAAAGTAGTACAACCATTATGAAAGAAAGTATGGTGGTTTCTCAAAAAATTAGAAATAGAGCTACCATATGACCCAGCAATCCCTCTACTGGGTATATACCCCCAAAACTCAAAAACATTGGTACATAAAGACACATGTAGCCCCATGTTCATTGCAGCATTGTTCACAGTGGCCAAGACATGGAAACAACCAAAAAGCCCTTCAATAGATGACTGGATAAAGAAGAAGTGATACATATATACTATGGAATACTATTCAGCCATAAGAAATGATGACATCGGATCATTTACAACAACATGGATGGACCTTGATAACATTATACTGAGTGAAATAAGTAAATCAGGAAAAACTAAGAACTATATGATTCCATACATAGGTGGGACATAAAAATGAGACTCAGAGACATGAAAAAGAGTGTGGTGGTTATGGGGGGGGTGGATAGAAAGGAGAGGGAAGTGGTGGGGGGAGGGGAGGGGCAAAAAGAAGGACAATTTGACTTTGGGTGATGGGTATGCAACATAATTAAATGTTAAAATAACCTGGAGATGCTTTCTCTGAATATATGTACCCTGATTTATCAATGTCACCCCATTAAAATTTTTTAAAAAAGTAAAAAAAAAAATCTAATCTGAATTATTTAAAATTTTGTTCTGTGAGGGTTTTTTTTTTAAATCTATGTTAACATTATCACACACACACACATACACACACACATACACACACACACACACACACACACACACACAGCAAGCCTGACCAGGCGGTGACACAGTGGATAGAGCGTCGGACTGAGATGCAGAGGACCCAGGTTCAAGACCCCGAGGTTGCCAGCTTGTGTGTGGGCTCATCTGGTTTGAGCAAAGCTCACTAGCTTGGACCCAAGGTTGCTGGCACAAGCAAGGGGTTACTCGGTCTGCTGAAGGCCCACGGTCAAGGCACATATGAGAAAGCAATCAATGAACAACTAAGGTGTCACAATGAAAAACTGATGATTGATGCTTCTCATCTCTCTCCATTCCTGTCTGTCCCTATCTATCCCTCTTTCTGACTCTCTCTCTCTGTCTCTGTGAAAAAAAAACAAAAAAACCCCAAACATTACTACAGCGTTTTACATGCTTTTTGTTTTGATATTTTTATCCATTTTTAACTTAATAGTTTTAAAGATTATTATTATTATTCTTTTTAAAGACTTTATTTATTTTATATGGGAAAGAGAGAGATAGAGAGAGAAGGGGAGAGGAGCTAGAAGCATCAACTCCTATATGTGCCTTGACCCTGATGGAGCAGGCCCAGGGTTTTGAACTGGCAACCTCAGCACTCCAGGTTATATGCTTTATCCACTGTGCTACCACAGGTCAGACAAGATTATTATTTTTTAAACTTCTGATCTTTAACACATTGAATCCTACTTTGTTTTCCTTTACCTTGTCTTTCTGGAGGGACCTAGGGTATTGTTAATCTGGGTATGTTGCTGATAATGCCAATAATCTTAGCTAGGGTGATTTAAGAATCCCATAGAGTAACAAGGATTTTCTAGGCAAAACTATCGCATTGTTGAAACAACACACTTGAATTCCTATCGCCTTAGCCAACTTCCGTTTACAACTCACAGAACAGCAATTACTTATTGAATGACTGTGGTTTGCTGAGTTCCTGCCGTATACTTGCTGTAAATTGGCTATTTGAAACTCAGGAAGCACTTTCCCCGAAACATTGCCATCTTTGTATCTAGTTTCCTAGGTCAGTCAGTAAAAGCCCAGGGAACCTGGATGAGCTTAACCACTACTTAATCCTTTCCTTCCCTTCTTCTCTTTAAAACAAACAAGCAAAAAAAGTGCTGGCACGCTGAATTTCTTTCTATAAACATTTACAACAATCTCAAGGAATTAGATTCCTATATTGATTAGTTTTAAGCCACTCTTATGAAAACAGAGCAGAACATACACTTCAGCGTTGAAGCCTCCTGTTGGGGCAAACAGGATTGGGGAGGAATTCCAGCACAAGGGACTGAGGCAAGGATGGGCACAAACACTTGCTGAATGAAAATTTCAGAACTCTGTGGGTCTCTCTGATGGGAGAACAGGTGCAGAGGCCGAAACCTTTTAGCATTCACTTTATTTTACATTCGTGAGCATCTTCCTCCTAAGATGGCCTATGGGGAGATTGTCAAAAGATTTCAGAAAATGAGGGATGTTGAATGGAAAATAATGTTTCTTATTTTTAGTAATTAATTAGTAATTAATATTACCAATGCATTTACTATCAGTCCTGATGACCTCAAACCGGTCGTTCCTTCACATCCTGAATTTCTCAATTTCTAACCCCACTGCGAAGGGGACTGCAGGCATCCAGCCACAGACCAGAGATGGAAAGCCAGGAGAAATAGCATAGTGATGTCGCAATGCCTCAAATTCAAAGACAAAACTCCATTCAAAACAAAACTGTATTGTTTTGAATGCTGATGCTTAAGGGAAGGCAAGTCTAGTCAGAGGAAGATGAAGAGACTGCAAATGGGACTTGTGGCTACTTTTAAGGGTTTTCAAAGCTGGTGGCAGACTCCTTTTGAACCCGTTTCTGGACTGTTTCTACACGAGTCTGGACCCTTGCTCGGTTCCCCTGCCCAGGCGTTTCAGCGTGGCTCATAAATGGAAGAAAAGACAGATTCCTGAGATAAACTGCCAGAAGGTAGAGAAAGGAAGAAAAAGAAGGATATCCAATGATATGAGGGGAAGATTTCTCAGAGGAGAACTGAGAGTAAGGGGAGGACAGAGGGAAGGGGAGTGATGTGAGCGAGGTAGAGGAGAAATAAGCATAGTGAGGAGAGGAGAGGGAGAGATGGAGAGAAGGAAAATTGGAAAACTGGGGCCCCCTCTGACGTAGCAGTCTCTTGCTAGGTGGCACAGAGGCCCGTGTGATCTCACGGTTTCTTAACCCAGGTCCAAAGTGCCCTGTAGGCCTGGAAGTGCTTTCATGCTGGCTGCGCTAGATTCACCCAGGCCTGGGGTTTTGCAAAGCTCCCCTAGTAGTTGTACTGCACAGCCAGGGTCGAGAACCTCTGGACAGGACTGAGGATACTGGGGCAGTGTGCAACTGACTACTTGTGGTTGTGGGATGCTGTTTGTAAGCTAGTTGTCACCTGAGGAACATGTCTGCCTCTGAATACTTGTTTCGAACTTTTTCCTTTGAAGAAGAGGCCCTTCAATGCTAATACTTTCTAAGGAGTTAAAATTTTCAGAAGCCATAGAAAAATATGGCACTCAATATAATGATCAAATAGCTTCTTTCAATGACATCATTTTTATGTTATAAAATCTTTGTAAAATAAATGTTCTTAGTCCCTCTTTGTTGAACTCCTCTGCTGCTCAGAGATACTAAAAGGGAAGGAAACTCCTTAGTTTTTTGACTGTCAATGAACGTTGTCAAATTTCTCAAACTATACAGAATTCTGTAGTTGGTCAATAGAAAATTACTGCAACTGGATATTTGAAACGGGGGTGAAAGGCAAGAAGTTTGAAGAAAAAGATCTTGACTAGCTAAGTTATCATCATCATTATTATTTTTTTGACAGCGAAAGAGTCAGAGAGAGGGACAGATAGGGACAGACAGACAGAAAGGGAGATAGATGAGAAGCATTGATTCTTTGTTGCAGCACCTTAGTTGTTCATTGATTGCTTTCTCATACGTGCCTTGACCCAGGGGCTACAGCAGAGTGAGTAACCTGTAGCTCAAGCCAGTGACCTTGGGCTTCAATCCAGTGACCTTGGGCTCAAGCCAGCAACCATGGGGTCATATCTATGATCCCATGCTCAAGCCAGTGACCCTGAGCTCAAGCTGGTGAGCCCGCGCTCAAGCTGGTAACTTCAGGGTTTTGAACCTGGGTTCTCTGCATCTCAGTCCGACACTCTATCCACTGAACCACCACCTGGTCAGGCTGTCATCGTTATTGTTTAATAGCTCTTTTTATTGAGCATCTATTATGTGTCAAACATGCTTTTTCGTGAATTATATATACAAGGAATCTCATGTCATTCACAGAACTCTCTTTTCAAGGTTCTGATGTTGTCAACAGTGATTTAAAAAGTCAGCCTGAACATTTAAAAGATTTTTGTCCACCTTTCTTGAGAAATTGCTGTGGTGTCACGGAGTCTTTGTCTGAAAGTAAGAAACCTGGGAGAACTTATTCATTTCTCCATGTTGTGGTTTCTGCCTGTCTTAAGTGATCTGTTCAGACTGATTGATTTTTATAAATCTGTGAAAATCATGGTGAGACCATGTAGGGGATGTATCATTGAGTGCATTACTAATTTTTTGGTGGATGATACTTTACAGTTTCTACTCTAAGTGCTGCTATTTTTGATTCCCGTCCTCAGAGCTCCCTTGTGAGGTAAGCAGGATAAATCACCTCACCATCCCTGGGGACAAACAAGCCTGGGAATGTTATTCTTTCTTAAGAAATTCTAGAGAAGGAGCCGTCAGTTTCTGTTTTCTTTCTTGCAGTGTGAGGCAGTGGGAAAAGTAAATAAAAGCTTCTACGATTGCTAAAACAAACACAAAGAAGTGTAAAAGCTTGACTTTTTTACTATACATTGCAAACATTTTACAAATTTTCATTTTATTAAAGAAGAAAATCATGTGAATTGTTTCCCTCTAAAATACTCTTACTTGAAAAGGCAATTCAGTCTCCTAGCAACCAACACTTCTTCACATGAGAAAAATGTCTGGAGGAAGGGAGAAACTGCACTTACACATAATGAATAGAGCAGAATTCTCATGGGCCTGCGAGAGAATCATAAAAGGTACCTCGGCCCATTTCCATTCTCCCAGAGTGTCAGTTTCTGAGATCCTCAGATGCTCCGGACAGGGTCACCTGCGAGGTCAAACGGAGTGGCCTGCCTTACGCCTGTGCCGGGGCCGGGCCCTCTTCCCACCCTCTTGCTGAAGGAGCAGCATTTTTATAAGCAAGTCCTGGCAATCCTCTAGGGCAGCAGAGTTCAAAATGGTAGCCACTAGGCTCATTTGGCTATTTAATTTTAAAATTGAATTAATTTAGAAGTCAGTTCCTCATTCACGCCAAGTCCCATTTTAAGTGCTCAAGAGCTGCATGTGGGGACAGCTGGCTCCCACGTAGGACAGTGCAGACTTGGGGACCGTTTCCATGGCCACAGGGAGCTCAGGGCTGCTCTACCGCGCCGGGCTGCTGTACAGAGAGTCTGCAGAGTGGGCTGGGATGAGGACAGGTCAGCTAGGCATTGGCTGGCTGCAGGAGGAGCCTCACTATTGCCTCCCTGAGTCTTGACCTCCAACTTTTGATTTTTCTCACTGCATTTCCACATTAGATATTCATTTTCAATATCATCCTCTTCAGTAGTTAAATTAATTTTCATAACTGGCACGTTACGTTATGAACGTGACTGAGGGTTATCGAGGGGATAACCATAAAAGGACAAGAACATTTTTTTGCAATCAAGCAATTGATACTTTCTACATGTTAAATATAAAAGTTCATAGCAGCCATAGGAAACGCTGGTCTCACATCACACATTCCCCATCAAGATAATTCAGTACAGGTTAGTCTGAGAACCTGAGAAGTGATTCTTTTGGTTCCTATTTTTGGATCCTGCCATTTGGTTAGCCCTTGAGGTAATGCTGATGCTCATGCTTGGGAATGAACAAGAATTTCCAAACAGATTGGGATTTTCTCCTGCATTTCCTCATCTTTTCTTTTCTCTTTTTTTCTCATACACTGACTTGATCAGCTCCTTGGAGCCCCATCTAATGAATCAACTTAGTGCCCTGGAGGAGCAGATGGAGCAGAGAGTGAGTACAGTGATCCTGTACTCTGAGTCCATCTGAACCAACACACTGGGCTCTGCAGGCCGGGGCTTATCAGTGCGGTGTCTGGCATGAACCACTGCAGCACAGGCTCCCAGCCTGGGACCTGAACTCCTACAGGGCTGTGTGGGGCCCTGCGGATCCAGTGCATGCCTGTGCAAAGTGAGCATTCTCCTTGTCGATCACACTGTCCATTTTTGGATGGAAGGGCTTTACCGAATGCTATGATGGATTACTCAGCTGCCACAGGTCACGTGTCAAAGAAAGTTCTCACGATAGTTTTTTATTTTAATTCCAGGGCTTTCATCATTAGGGCCACATTTATAAAAATGTGTTCTGCGTGACCAAACAACAGCTCTAGGTTGAGATTTTCTTTTTTATAGGAATGAAGATTCTTTCTTCAAAATACTTTTCCCATGCAGTTCTCTGGAAGTCTGTCAGCCTGAGAGGTGGAGCAGTAGGGGAAAAAGCAAGAATTCTCTGAAGCTTTGAACCGTGATACATAAAGTGTGGCGTGTTAAGAAATGGACAGCTGCGAGGGCTTTGTGAACTGATGGTCCCATAAGATGCTAGGCATGATGTAGTGGAACAGCAATGCCTGCAGGGAGGAAATTTTCCGACATGCTCAGCAAATAATACAGCACCCATATTTCTGCCCATGGGGAATCAATTTTAAATTAGAATCCAAGCAAGAATTGATCCATAGCACTAGAGGAGGCTTAAAACACTCCTCTTTCTACGTGGCTGCAACACACAGAGAGGAGACGATGGCAGAGAAAAACCAGATGCAAAGAACTGGCTGAGAGACTAAAAGCTGTAGATTCCTGTCTTGTTTTTTTTAATAACGAAAGCTGGCAGCCAGCAATGCAAAACAGCAGAAACCACCTTCCTGGAAATCAATTAATAAATGGTAATAAAAGGAGAGGAATTCTAAATAGTCCCACGACTCATCTGGTAACATTTTTATGCAAGTCATCTTAATTTTCAAGCCCCTATTTGTCCCTAGTCCTGGGGAAGAAAATAATCTTGCAACTCAGCAAAACTCAATCACTTCTGGTTTGAAATACAGTCATGTAAGTTAAGTAGAATTTTTCTGGGCCCTCCCCTTTCACACATATACCTAGACATACGCACACTTTCTTCCATGTTGGAGCTCTGGGACATAGCTGCTTTCCCTCCTGTGGCTCATATGGTCACAGGGTCCTCTGGGAAGCTGTCTTCCAGAGCCCCAGGAAGGAGTTGGAGATGTAAACTGCCTCTTTCTTGGATTAAGGTGATGAGGAGGAGGCATGGTGTGGGGTGGGACACAGACAGGTAGTTGTATTGGTGTCTAAACACCTTTGTTCTCTCTCATCCTCTCCCTCCTTTTCCCTCCAGTCCAGGGAGGGTTGCCCTGTCTTCTCTGTGCTGAGGAAGACCTTGCACATCATTGTACATTCTTCCTCTTACTGTCATTTACAGAATGAACCCAATGCCCCCAAATCCCCACTCTGTGGGCTTCTGGAACCACAAATTCTTGTCTCTCTTAACAAAGTCAAACCCTTGCAAATGAATGCTTTGTTTTCCAGAACTTGAGCGTGAATGAGAACGTGAACACTCAAGTTCACAGTCACGGTGAAGTTCAAGCTCAAGTTCACTTTCTGGTTTACAGCCAAGTTCAAGTTCACGGCCAAGTTCAAGTTCATGGCCCAGTTCACAGTCAGGTTCATGATCATGGCAGGCTTTAAGTTCACATTGCAGCTTGATCTCTGGCTGCAGGGGCAGCTGCAGCTCAAGCTGAGGATGAAGCTGAGGTTCCTACATTTGACATTTAATTACGGTTGTGTGTTAATTTCAGTTTAAGGGGAGGAGTTTTTAGAAGTTTAGTGTTTGAGACAAGCGAAGGTTTTCACCTAAAGTTTTTAGTCAGAGGAACATTACAAATGTAGATGATTTCACAGAAGGTCTCCAAATATATATATATATATACATATATATATATATATATATGTATATATATATATATATAATTATACTAAGGTGACCAACTCTTTTACAATGAAAAGGAGGATAAAAATAAATTGAAGAAAAGAATATCATAAATAAAAGAAACATTTTATTCATTGCAACAATAATACACTATAATATGATAAATACATAATAAAAACATTTGTAATATTTTATATTGTAATTATGCTTATTATTAAAAATTATGCCTATTAATTTTTAATAATAATTGTAAGAAAAAAGTCATAATCGCGTCTCACCGCACTGTACTGATCCTTGATGAATCGTCATGTCAAATACAAATATGTCACATCACACACAATGGATCGACTATGCATTGATCGAATACGGACATGTACAGATTAGTCTTCCAGTATCAAAAAGGAGAACATGTAGGAGGACACTTTTTGAGGGAGGATGGAACTTAAAAAAGGACTGTCCTAGGCCCTGGCCGGTTGGCTCAGCGGTAGAGCGTCGGCCTGGCATGCGGGGGACCCGGGTTCGATTCCCGGCCAGGGCACATAGGAGAAGCGCCCATTTGCTTCTCCACCCCGCCCCCCTCCTTCCTCTCTGTCTCTCTCTTCCCCTCCCGCAGCCAAGGCTCCATTGGAGCAAAGATGGCCCGGGCGCTGGGGATGGCTCCTTGGCCTCTGCCCCAGGCGCTAGAGTGGCTCTGGTCGCGGCAGAGCGACACCCCGGAAGGGCAGAGCATCTCCCCCTGGTGGGCAGAGCATCGCCCCCTGGTGGGCGTGCCGGGTGGATCCCAGTCGGGCACATGCGGGAGTCTGTCTGACTGTCTCTCCCCATTTCCAGCTTCAGAAAAATACAAAAAAAAAAAAAAAAGAAAAAAAAAAAAGAGGACTGTCCTCCCTAAAAAAGGACGATTAGTCACCTTAGTTATACTTATTCATTTTTAGAAAGAGGGAAGAGAGAGAGGGAGAGAGAAAAGAGGGAGGAGCAGGAAGCATCAACTCCCCTCTGTGCTTTGACCAGGCAAGCCCAGGGTTTCAAATCGGCAACCTCAGCGTTCCCGGTAGATGCTTTACACACTGTGCAAGAAAAGAAAGAAAGATATCCTTGGCAGCAAGCAAGGCAGCTTAGCAGGCTTGATCTGGTTCTTAGTGTGGTTTTACACCAGCAACAGCAGTCTCACCAGAGAAATTGTTTGAAATGCAAAGTCTCAGGCCCCACAGAGACCTCCTGGATGGGAAACTCTGGGAATGCGGCCCAGCATTCCGTGTTTTTTCAAGCCCTCTCCGTGATTGTAAGCTCAAGTTTCAGCACTCAGCTGGGGCCACCAGGGAAGAGCACAGTGGGCGCATCCGTTTTGTTTGATTTGTTCCTGCCTTCTCTTCCAACCACACACTCTTGTAAGTCACCACAAACTCTACGTGGAAAAGCCATTTCATGATATACATTGATTTTATGACTCAATCAATGCAGGCAATTAGAATGCAGCCCCTGTGAAGCTCTGAGGATCCGTATTACCAGTTACCGGGTAAAAGAAAAGGGGACTGTTATTGTTCTTCCCCTAAATATTGACAAACAGTTAAGTTTGGGAATATAAATAGCAATTTATTTTCTTTTAAATAAAATATTGTTTTATTGCCTATCTCACCTTCAGACTTAGAAATAGCCTAAGGTAAAGATTTTAATTAAGTATAGCAATATATTTCTGTTGAATTAGGGTAATATATTTGAAAATAAAGACATGCAAAGTGAAGTAAAAGTTAAAAGGGATAAAATAAAGCCCAAGCTTTCATGATTAATAGCAGGTAGGGATGAGGCATAAGAACCAGGGATATCCAGGTTTGACCTGTGGTGGCGCAGTGGATAAAGCATCAACCTGGAACACTGAGGTCACCAATTCGGAACCCTGGGCTTGCCTGGTCAAGGCACATATGGGAGTTGATGCTTCTTGCTCTTCCCTACCTTTATTTCTTTCTCCTCTCTAAAATAAACAAATTTGGGAAAAAAAGAAAAGAAACAGGAATCTAAAACCATTGTGCTATTATCATGCACCAGAAGCAAGGCAGAATACTTGACCTCTAAGTACTTATGAGACTTTTTAAACTTGGAAAAGAGAATTCAGAAAAAGGGAACCAGTTGCCCCAGATCACAGTGGGGGCCCATGACTCTGGTAAAGCCAGAGAATGAGTCAGGGCTTGGGAGCCCTGAGTGAAAGAAAAGTGATCTTCCATGCCTGTTTGCTGGTCCACCGTTACAAGACTGTTGCTGGTCCACTGTTACAAGACTCTAATAAACAGAATGGCCCACCATTTTCTGGCTCCACAGTCCCTTTACCGGCTGCCCAAATCCCATGGGAACCTGCACAATGATGGCCACAGCCACTGGCCTTATGCTGGCCAGAGCCAGAGCTGGAGCTGGAGCTGGAGCTGGAGCTTCCGCCGCAGCCACAGCTGGAATCTGAGCCAGAGCCATAGCCCCACCCGCAGCCTCCGTGGAACCACAGCTGAAGTCCAGGCCTCAGTGTGAAACTGAATGTGAATGCGAACCTGAATGTGGATGTGAACTAGAGTGAGAATCTTAACAACCAAGTTTAAAGTCAAGTTTAAGTTCAAAGTCAAGCCCAAGATCAAAGTAATATTCAAAGCCAACTTGAAGCTCAAGTTCAAAGTCAAGTTCAAGTTTGAAGGCAAGTTAAGGTCAAGGTCAAAGTTCGGACCAGAGCCACAGTCGGGGTCTGAGTCTTGGGGAACCACAGGCAGATTCAGAGTGCATTGAGAGGCTGAATGTGAACATGAAGTAGAACGAAGCCTTAAGTTCTAGTTCAAAGTCAAAGTCGGGCTCAGGCTGAGGCTGCGTTAATTTCAATTTAAGGGTGTGTAGATTCCAGTTTGAGGGAGAGGATTTTTTTTTTGTTGAACTTTAGTGTTTGAAACAAGCTAAGGTTTTCCCCTAGAGGTTTTGGTCTAAAGAGCATTACAAACTCAAGAGTTTTCATGAAAGTGCTCCAATTTTTTTTTTTAAGCAAGAAAGGAAAAAAGTATATAACCTTGGAGGCATGCAACGCAGCTTGGCATGGAAGAGCTGTTTAATGATACACGTTGAGTTTTATAACTCAATCAATGCAAGCTGTTGGTGCAGCCCCGATGGGGCTCTGAGGATCAGCATTACCAGATACAGGAACCTAAAAGCAGCAAGATGTTTGACATAATTCAATTTTGATAGTTCCTTCTCTTGAAACTTGTACATTACATATTTTGACATAGTCTTGTATATTCATGAATCAAGAAGAAAAACCTAGAAATATGGTGACAAGCAGCTATGTGGCCAGCCAATATCATCACAGGCAAGGAATGTTGTGACAAGCAGGTAGGTATTTTGTCAAGAGTCTGGCTCTAAGACAAGAGGGAGGCCAGCATCGTCTGTGACAGCACCAGCACTATCAGCAGAGGAAGCTAGGTGAGGCCAAATCTAGCGACAGGCAGATACTATCATGAGAGGCAGGCAGATTTATGACAAGCTGCCCAGTATCGTGAGAGGCTGGGCATTCATTGCTTCCCTGTAGCAAGATGCACCTCCCTTCTTCATTGTATTGGATATGTTCACCTGACTTGCTTTATAAACGAAAGTATCAGTAGAAACGAGAAGCCATTCATTCAAGGGGGATCCCCACTCTTTCATCTTGTACTCTCTTCATCTCAGAAAAATGGTTTCTCCATCAGCCTACATCACAGGGAAAAAAAAGGCTTGTAACAGATTAGATCATGAGTTATCAAGAAATAAACTTGTTATGTGCTCCTAAGATTATGGACTCATTTGCTATTGCTGCATAACTTATTTAAGCTGATAGATTCTCTTTCTTTAATATTTTGATGTTTCAAAGCAAAATTTTGATTATATTTTATATATAGTTTTCTTTCCTACACTTTTCTTCCTAACTTTATTTTGAAATGTTTAAAAATATGCAGGAGCCTGACCAGGTGATGGCACAGTGGATAGAGTGTTGGACTGGGATGTGGAGGACCCAGGTTCGAAACCCTGAGGTTGCTAGCTTGAGCGTGGGTTCATCTGGTTTGAGCAAGGCTCACCAGCTTGAGCCCAAGGTCACTGGCTTGAGCAAAGGGTCACTTGGTCTGCTGTAGCCCCCAGCCAAGACACATATGGGAAAGCAATCAATGAACAACTAAGGTGTTGCAACAAAGAATCGATGCTTCTCATCTCTCTCCCTTCCTGTCTGTCTTTCCCTATCTGTCCCTCTCTCTGACTCTCTCTGTCTCTGTCACACACACACACACACACACACACACACACAAACACACACACACACACACAAATGCAGGAGTGGTCATCAAAACATAAAAGACAAATAGATTTTTTATTCTTAATGTTAAATGATTAATTGTTTTTTTCTTACCCATTCTCCTCCTGGAAATAATGAATGGCATTGATTCATTGGGTGAAAAGCCCCACAGCAACTACCAGCTATGAGGAATCACTGGGAAGGAAGAAAATACATCAGTTGCTAGGCACCCCATTATCTGTACAGAATATCACTACCTCCCACCACCTTCACCTCTGTGGCTTCACAATCTGCTACTTGTTTGGTTCCTCTGATAGTTTATTTTGGCTTTCAACTCTACCAGGAGAAAAATATTGG
Source organism: Saccopteryx leptura (assembly GCF_036850995.1). NCBI lineage: Eukaryota > Metazoa > Chordata > Mammalia > Chiroptera > Emballonuridae > Saccopteryx > Saccopteryx leptura. Next base: position 221,844,489 of record NC_089503.1, on the reverse strand, counting down.
TGTTTTACCTAAGATTCAGCAGTTTTATAATACCAAAATTGGGGGTGTTTTATCAATAATGAAACATCCCAGAATCCCTGGGCCAGCCAGCATCGTGTTGTGTGTACAAACAAGTCAAATCCAGCTAAATGGAACTGATGCCTGAGGGGAGGGGGCAGGTTGAGCAGGACAGAAGGACCTGGACTGCTCAGGCACCTGCCACTAGCCTGGGTACAGTCCTCCCTGTGGCCAACTTGACCTCTATTCTTCAAAAAAAAATTTTTTTTAATGGTAAAGATCCTTGAAGGAGAGTAAGATGGAAAACAGAAAATGTTGTTTTGGGCACTTAAATTAGAGGACGACAGATAGAATCAGTGCTGTGATTTCATTTTACAAATACTTTTCTTTTTGGCTTATTGCTGAGGGTAATTTCTATTTGGTGTCATAGAACCTTCATCTCTCAACAACTCAAAAGCCAAAAACATTTTTTGGGATCAATGATTTTGAAATTCACGTCTTTGGCTAACCCTGCCTCACCTTTTCCATTTTCATACTTTGTCATAATCACAGTGGAGGGACAAGGAGGCAGTTTAAAGAAGAAATGGAAAGAGAGCAATGAAGCCAAGTAGTCATGCCGGGGTTTGCTGTCTGCTTGGTCAGCCGATCGTTTCTGTGATGAATCCACTTAGACTTACTTTTCAATATTGATGTATTTATAGGGCACGAACTGGTAATTAGTTATTGACTCTGTGGAAAAACAAATTGTTTGCAAAGTGTTTATTCTATGATGTCCCATGATACAAAGGAGTTTCAGAATGACCGATGACTTTTCCAAACAGTTTAGTTTATTCCTACATACAAAAGAGTCCCCCGTGGCTACCACACTGCCTATGAGGAATCCAGTCCTAAGTCATTTGAAAACAAACATTCTGAGGACAGACTTAAAAATACATTAACTGAGAAACAGTCAAAGAAAAAAAAGAAGAATGACAAAACTGGGTTTATTTTCAAAGTGGTATAAAAAAACTGAAGAATTTGAGTGTTTAATCCACTCTGTGCCCACTGATGCCTATTCACTCTCTGAACAATCTTCTGGACCTGTTGAGTGTGCCACTCGATAGCTCATGTCACCTCTCTGCCTCCCCCATCATTTATCTACTTATTCCTAATAATTGTGGAAGCCATGTCAGGAATTTTATTATACTACTCTTTCTACTTGTGTGTAGGTTTAAAATGCCCTGTAATAACAAGTAAAAAAAGAAATAAATAGCCCTGGCCAGTTGGCTCAGCAGTAGAGCGTCGGCCTGGAGTGCGGGGGACCCGGGTTCAATTCCCGGCCAGGGCACATAGGAGAAGCGCCCATTTGCTTCTCCACCCCGCCCCCCTCCTTCCTCTCTGTCTCTCTCTTCCCCTCCCGCAGCCAAGGCTCCATTGGAGCAAAGATGGCCCGGGCGCTGGGGATGGCTCCTTGGCCTCTGCCCCAGGCGCTGAAGTGGCTCTGGTCGCGGCAGAGCGACGCCCCGGAGGGGCAGAGCATCGCCCCCTGGTGGGCAGAGCGTCACCCCTGGTGGGCGTGCCAGGTGCATCCCGGTCGGGCGCATGCGGGAGTCTGTCTGACTGTCTCTCCCCGTTTCCAGCTTCAGGAAAAAAAAAAAAAAAAAAAAAAAAAAGAAATAAATAGATTGGCACAAGATCACAGAAGTTTTTCTAGCTCTAACATTTGTTTAGTCTGCTATTTGGAGCGATAGAAGTCTCAGCCAGTGTTTACTCTGAACATCTAGCTTCTATAACTGGTTTTTAAGTTTTATACAACTGGTATTCTTTAAATTATAGAATTAATGTGAGATAATTAGAGTAATACACTTAATTATTGACTTCTACCATCCCCTTTCCCAAATTTCCACTGTTCCTGAAGAAATAAGGGTATCTTTCTACCTTTTTTTCTCCTGTGGTCAGATGAACATATGTAAACTTTGATATTTTTAAATTTTCTTTACAAAATTTGGGCTACTAATTTATCACTATTTATAACCTAATACATCAAGGACATTCCCTAGCACCAGACACAGACCTAACTCATTTCATTATATATTTTTTCAATCCCACCTTAATTAAGTTGTAAGTAAGTAGCCCAAATTTTGTAAAAGACCCAAAGTTTATATAAGTATATAAATGTTTGTATGACCAGAGAAAAAAGGGCAGAGAAATGCCCTTATTACTGTTTTTTGGATAATGAAGATAAGATGGTACGTCAACATTTCAGGATGGACTTGAAATAACCAATATGATGTCTGCTTTAAAAATACTAGAAAAACGTTTGCCATCACTTTTGAAGTTGTCACTATTTCTCTTGTCCATTTATTCATTTCTTCTTTCAATAAGTAGTTCTTTAAGACGTTTCACATTAATATTGCTAATACAGTCAATCCATTGCTGTCCTCATAGGAGAGCTGTGGTCTGGAACTCACACTAGTTTTTTAAAATCAATGCCTTTAAGAAGTTCTCCAAACTAGCAAAAGACCTGAATCTGCAAATGGTTCTTATATAAATGTGTCTAAGTTATCTGGTTAAGGGAAGTCAATAGAACTCACAAAAGAAAGTTACTAAAAGTAGAGACTTATAATTTAGTTTCTAGTGGTAATCAAGTGCTGTTAATTTTAAGGCCTGGGAAAAAGGAATGGTGAGAGAAGCTTCCAGTTCTTTGCTCTCCTTTTTTATAAAAACTTTTATAAAGGGAGGATCGCTTTGCTTTCCACCGTCTTCTGTGATCACAAGGTGGCAGTGTTTCTGAGCTTTGCTGCCGCAGCAAGGGCAGAGCTGCTGTAGGAAAGTGAGAAGAAATGACGTAGATAAACCTTACTGTGTGAAATAAATCCAACTGGCAAAAAAATTTCAACTGGTTGTTCAGGAGTTTACATGTCTGGAGGTGTGAGCATGTGCCTGGGTCTTGAATGTATTTGTAAGTTTACAATTTAGTGACTTTTTTAGAACTCCTAAAAGATGAGAGCTGGTAGAGGTCTTTGGAGAATAGGAAGGTGGTGAGGCTGGGATGGGACATAGTGAAGGGAACCGCATGGAGGGCTAAGGAGGTTTGACTCTGGTCAGCACTGGGGAGCTACTGAAAGGTTTCTCAACATGGTTGAGTGTGAGGGTTGCTGCTGACTGTGCTTGGGAAAGATATCTGTGGCAGTTTTTTGTAGGTTGACAATGGAGGGGAGGGAACGTGTTTAGATACCTAAGGCAGGCTAGCTAGTCAAGAAGCCATTTCGAAGAATTAAACAAGACCTAATCATCTAGATTAAAGTAATGTCAAAAATAGAGAAGAGATTTGAACTGTAAATAAAAGTATAAGTCAGTAAGACTCTGTGATTGGGATTTTGAGAGAGCAGCCCTAAATTAAGTGACTGGGTAGATAATCACATTATTATAACTGAATGGATTCTATCAGAGAGATAGAAAACAAGTTTAAGGTAGAATAGGGTATATTGTGATTGAGAGCCCTGTAAAATATCATTTGGAGAAGATTAATCAGCTTGAAAATTAGAAATTAACCTTTGAGAGGGAAAGAGTATATAATATTAAAAGTCACAGTGTAGGGTATTTCATAGTCTAGAAAGCCAAAGCCATGCAAGTGGGCATGTACTATCAGTAGTGGGGATGAGTTTATATCCCAAATAATAATTACCATGGTAATTAAAATATTCTTTCTATAGTAATTAATATTTTCTGAATATTATGTAAGTCATGAATATATGCATTTTACAATAGCATTCACATAAGCTGTGTATGAAAATATCTTTTTTTTTTTTACAGAGACAGAGAGTCTGAGAGAGGGATAGACAGGGACAGACAGACAGGAACAGAGAGATGAGAAGCATAAATCATTAGTTTTTTGTTGCGCATTGCGACACCTTCGTTGTTCATTGATTGCTTTCTCATATGTGCCTTGACCACAGGCCTTCAGCAGACCGAGTAACCCCTTGTTTGAGCCAGCGACCTTGGGTCCAAGCTGGTGAGCTTTTGCTCAAACCAGATGAGCCCGCGCTCAAGCTGGCAACCTTGGGGTCTTGAACCTGGGTCCTCGGCATCTCAATCCGATGCTCTATCCACTGTACCACCACCTGTTCAGGGTATGTGTATAAGAAAATCTAGAAATTTTTATTTATAGCATTCTAGAAACATAGAATCCAGGTAAAAGAGGTGTGTTTGCCATGCAGATGCAGTTATAAAGCAAATCATTTAGTCCCACCCCCATTTCAACCATCATCCTTATGCCCCCCCCCCCAAATTGAAAACCATCCCTAAACAAGAAAATGAGAAGAGAAGAAAGCCAGGGGAAGTGGTTCTTAACCTTGTCCGTGCCTCCAAATCACCTATGGCTCTTCTTTTAAAAAATACATGTTTGGATCCTGTTCAAGGTGATTTTCATTCAGTGGATCTGGAGAAAGAAAACCAGAAAAGAAAAGTTTTGTGTAAGCCACAGGAGACACATTTAAAAGAGGACCTGGTTGACTTTGTCTAATGCAGCAGAGATCAAATAAGATATGTACTAGAGTCTAGTACATAGATGTCTAGTAACTAGACGGTGCCTTCAATATGGTGGCTGGAAACCCATCGAAGCCCTTACAGGAGCACTGCCATTGGAACGTGGGTATGTGTGTGAGGGGGGCATGGGAAGATCACTTACAGAAGGGAATGAAGTTGTTATTCATATGACTCAAGGAATATGACTTGTTGATTCAAGGGTTTGTTGAACAGCTGTGGGGACCCAAATGAGGTTGGAACTTACAGATTTCAAACGGTGTCATACTGCAGTTATTCGTAAGTTCATTCTATACTGTTGTGGGCACTGGGAATAGAGAAGTAAATAAAATACACATGGATCTTGGATTTCAGAGGAAAGGCGGGCAAAACCCAGATAATTCAGTTAAGTGTTAATTTCAGAATGGTTCAGTGCTATCAAAGGAAACACAGCAGTGATGTGATAGAGTGAGAAGAGATGACCTATAGTGGCAGTTAGCATCTCAAGGAAGACCAAATAAAAAGGTAAATGTGCTTGAATTAATCCAAAAAGAAGTGGGGAGTGGGGAGGCTGTGAGGAGGCTAGAGCTTCAGAAGGACCAAGGGCAGAGGATTTTTGCTGAGAGGTGATTGAAGCCATAAACTCTCTTAGCTAGATTGGATCTGAATGACTGTGAAGCTGTCCTCTGAGTCCCCCTAGATTTCTTGCACACCTTAATTGTTGCATTATTTATCTTGGATTGTAATTAATATTTTAGTTATTGTAAGTTCTTCTAAGACAGGGATTTTGTCCTACTAGTTTCTTTCTTGAACTCCTAATGCACAACATACTTAATTAATAGGTCTGACCATTACTGGTATGCCAGCAGGAAAAATTTGGCTCTCGTGCCCCCTTGTGGTAGTTAAATATACCCCAATAATCTGTGTAGGGCAGTGATGGGCAATCTTTTGAGCTTGGTGTGTCAATATTCGCCAAAAAACCGAGCATAACTCGGGTGGTGTGTCACTTCGAGAAAAAAACCCATAATTTCGCGATATTTATAGTTTAAATAACAAAAGTGTATAATTGTAATATATAACTGTATTTAATAAACCAAAAACTAATTATTTAACTTACCTGCCTAGTGACTTCTTTGTTCATCTGTCAGTCAGTTTCTTTTGTTGGTCTTGATATTATTTAACTTATGTGGGGTGCCGTGAACTAAGATAAGTGAGGGGGAGGGGGAATTCTTTAACTAACCTGCCTATTAGTAACTTTTTTGTTGCTGAATTTTATTGGCTAAATCTTCAATTGAAGGTTGGTATTTTGTACAATTCAAGCCCAAGCAAGCGCTACTAACTTCATCTGTTAATCTGTTTCTTTTGTTGGTTTTGATATTATTTAACGCTGAGAATAAGGTCTCACAAAAATACATAGAGGGAAAAATTGTGAGTAAAGCCATTGCTATATTTTTCAGGGTGCTAAAAGTGTCTGGTAATCAGTTCCAGGCACTCCAAATTTCCTGTTCATAGTGGCACTCCTCTTGATTCTCCAAGCGGCACCTTTTCAGATTCTCAAGCTTTGACCTCAAGTCAACAAACACCTGAGCCCAGATGCTGTCTTGAAATTCTGCAAGTTGCATCTTATGTAAATTAGGATGGCTGCCCCTATTTCTAATGGCGGGAAACAGCACTCATAGCACAGGCCCTCGCCTGTCCCAGCCTCCCCCTCACTGATGTCAGTAATGATGGTCAATTAGAAATCCACGACACCCCAGAACAGTAGATTGGATGATGGTTGCTGTGGTTATGTGGTTGCTGGTAATGGCGATCACAGGGCCCCCAGAGATGCGTCCCCCATGGTCTTCTGCTGCTCCCTGCTCCGCCGGCCAGAAGTGAGGTCAAAAATCCCCTAATGATAAAGAAGATGTGGCACATATACACTATGGAATACTACTCAGCCATAAGAAATGATGACATCGGAACATTTACAGCAAAATGGTGGGATCTTGATAACATGATACGAAGCGAAATAAGTAAATCAGAAAAAACCAGGAACTGTATTATTCCATACGTAGGTGGGACATAATAGTGAAACTAAGAGACATTGATAAGAGTGTGGTGGTTACGGGGGGGGGGGGGGGGGGAAGGGAGAGGGAAAGGGGGTGGGGAGGGGCACAAAGAAAACAAGATAGAAGGTGACAGAGGACAATCTGACTTTGGGTGGTGGGTATGCAACATAACTGAACGACAAGATAACCTGGACTTGTTATCTTTGAATATATGTATCCTGATTTATTGATGTCACCCCATTAAAAAAATAAAATTATTAAAAAAAAAAAATCCCCTAATGGCCTAACTGGAAGTCCCAGAACTAGACTCTCTGTGCTGGCGTTCTGTTGTTTTGGCCTACAGACCTCCGGCACGGAGTGTCTACACTACAGCAAATATTTTATCCTTGGCTCCTGCACCTGGCCATGCAGGAGCTGAGGATGAAACGTCCTTCTCGGCATGCAGCCCCATACTTCTCTGGTATGCGGCCACATGTCATCAAAAATGGCTACACATGTCAGTGCTGACACAAGTGTCATAGGTGCGCCATCACGGGTATAGGGAGTAGATGACTGGATCCCCAAATGACCAGGCAACTTGTTTGTCTATACAATTGAAAAGTAATGTTAGATAACTTTGTTAAGAATAACAAAACAGAAGTTAATGACTTAAACTGCTTCCTTTATGTTGGTTTAAAGATTGCTGGAAAAAATCAAAAAAGGCAATCAAGAACGGATTTAATACATATTTTTAGAAGCTTTCGGCAAGAAGTGAGAAAAAACAATTTTTATCCACATTTGAAGAAAAAGAGGTTTACATAATTTACCATACAGTGACTTATTCACCCAATAATATAGAACAGTGGTCCCCAACATCCGGGCTGCAGACTGGTACTGGTCCGTGGGCCATTTGGTACCGGTCTGCAGAGAAAGAATAAATAACTTACATTACTTCTGTTTTATTTATATTTAAGTCTGAACGATGTTTTATTTTTTAAAAATGACCAGATTCCCTCTGTTACATCTGTCTAAGGCTCATTCTTGACGCTTGTCTCAGTCACGTGATACATTTATCCATCCCACCCTAAAGGCCAGTCCGTGAAAATATTTTCTGACATTAAACCGGTACGTAGCCCAAAAAAGGTTGGGGACCACTGATATAGAAGACAATATGTGTTTTTCCACCCTGAGACATTATTCTTATTGTTTTACGCCTTTTTCTGCCAGCTCAGCCAATAATAGGAATCTTATATTCATTTAGACGCTGTACCTAAGGAAGAGCTTTGTCCAATAGTTTGATAGCTGGGCTTTGGCTTAATATAAATTTTAGATTTTTTTATTCTATCACTTATTTAAAATGTCTTTAGATTTCAAAAGTTACTCATCATAAATTATTTTTAAAAAGCTATCTCTAAAGAAAAAACTATAAAATAAAATTTAACTACTTTTTGTGTTTTTCTTTAACTGATATGTCTTTATCTTTTATTAATTAAATAGCCCAAATTTTGAGTATGAGACTTTTAAAATTGAATAGATAGGAATCTCTAAGATCTTATGGGTCCAAATCATGGTTCTGGACAGTTCTAGAACTTTAGTCTGAATTGGAGATCAAAGCTTCCCTCTGACAATGTGTCCTTAATGTTCCAGCTGCTCATAACTTCTCAGCCTCATAAACCAACACTCTGCTTCCCTTCCGGGCTGCTCAATCAAAATATAGATATTAGAATTTCCTTTCAAAATTCTCATTTGAAATTCTGAATGCATTTCTCTTTATAAAGTCATATTTTAAAGGGAGGACTATTCGATTGAACCCAACTAAGTTCTGGTTCTGGACAGGTTGAGCAGGTCAGAGCTGTTTCTGCATTCAAGACTGACATTTTCCTGTTGTACTGCTCCCTTCAAGTAACTCTGTGACATAGGCAAAGATTCCTTGGTATCTCGTCAGCTGCCTTCTTATATCCAACATCTACTTTCCAGTCTCCTTCTTATTGTTCTTCTATCCTTTTCTAAAAAGAGACCATGTCCTATATCCCCAAATAAACAAAAATAACTTTTCAACAGAATTTGATGAGGCTTTTAAATACCAAGTTATAAAGTATTTTTGCTCTACAGTCAAAAGGCTTTCAAACTAGTTCGCCTTGGATTGTGATCCTGCCTCGGTTCTACATGGAGCAGTGTGAGCTCTGCTTCTCCTTTTTTATTTTATTATTATTTTTTTTAGTAATCTTTAATTTTTTTAAATCAAAGTAGCTGGAGACACACATTTACATTATAGTCTATTGACTTGCTATACTGGGGGGCAAGAGCAAAGTCATTTTGATATATGGCAATTTAAAATAAGTGCTCTTTTTAAAAGCAGAAGGGGAATTAGCTGGCCTGGTAGATCAACCCATTGAGGCAATAAGTCTCCATATGTCAGTGTGCTGCTCTTTGCACCACCTGCTGGAATCTCCTTCGGGGACACAGACCGATGAGGTCACCACAGTGAGCTATAGATCTTGGGCGAGTTAACAGGTCTGGTTTTGCTTGGTAATGAGGAGAGTGTCTCTGGAAAATGGGAAATTGGAATCTGTCACCTCTCTGCAAATTGATGAGTGATTGCTATTGTTTTGCATTTCAGTGGTGTTCACACAGTTTATTAACTATTGCTCAGCCCTGAGAGTTCAGTGTCATTCTTATTTGCTAGGCAAGAAGCTGCACAGTATGTTGTGAAGCATAATTGCTGAAAACAAAGTGAAGGTGGGCAGATTTCTCTGAGTCTCCGATGCTAGCATTACCTATCTTAAGCAAGTTTAGCAATGGGGAGGGAGGATGATTTTCAAGGTGATACTGTCTAAGATCATAAATCAAAATGCTCTCAGGAAATGACTCACAATGCTTTGTCCCTGAGGAGTGACTAGCTTTCCAAGTTTCTGAAATTAATATTCACAAATGCCAGTGCCAATGTGCCCCCCAAAATGTGACAATATTTTTAGTAATTATTGGTTTTGATTAATAATTAATAATTAAAAAACAAAAAATGTCAGAATTACCTTAGGAAAATTATTTATTTATTAAACAGATTTGCTGGAAGGAAGGTTCCAAGTTGTCAGTCCTTGCTTTATTCTATTTAAAAAAAAACTTTGCATTAAATAATGTTCCTTTTGAAAAAGAACTATGAAATCATAAACTTGGAAAAGACCAAAAAGGTGGTCAGTTTCAAAATATTATTTTATTTGCAGTTACTAAGTGGTAATGAAAAAAACTCTTAGTATTAATTGGGAAGAAAATTATGTAGTGATAAAAAGTACTACTAAAGTTGTGTTTTTTAAAACTGCAGGTCATGACCACTCAGTGGATCTTGGCCAGCATTTAAAAAAAAATAACAGCCTGACCTGTGGTGGCACAATGGATAAAGCGTCGATCTGAAAATACTGAGGTCGCCGGTTCGAAACCTTGGGCTTGCCTGGTCAAGGCACATATGGGAGTTGATGCTTCCAGCTCCTCCCCACCTTCTCTTTCTCTCTCTCTCTCCTCTTTCTCCCTCTCTGTCTCTCTCTCTCTCCCTCTCTCTCTCCTCTCTAAAAATGAATAAATAAATAAATTAATTAAAAAAAATAACAATGAAAACTATTAATAAGTATTAGGAGATATTGGAGTATACATTACGTTGTAAGGGTAAGGGTATCATAAAATTATTGTTTCAGTTATGTGTGTGTGCACGCGCACACGTAGTGGCTTACGATATAAAATGTATTTCGTAGTGTGTCTCAGAAAGTTTGAAAACCACTGCTTTCAGTATTGAGCTTGAGGAGATGAAAAGGAACAGAGTCTCTGTGTGTGCATTAACAAGTTTCCTATCTCTTGGGCCAGTGACCCCACCACTGAGGAGATTTCATGGCCCATTATATAACACTTAGATTGTTTCCACAGTCAGGATTTATTTCTCTCCACCAGAACCCTATTTTCTGGCCGTTGGGCCAAGTGCTTTGCTTTAAAAGCAAACTTCTTGTTCTTAACCCTTTCACAAAGACTCTGCTGTCTTCCTCAGATAAATTGTGACTGCCTCTCAGCTGTACCCCAAATGCATAGTTAAGATTTTAACATTTGTGGTTGTGTTTTCTGTGCACAGTCTCTTTAATCTTTTAAACAGGTTTGGTTTTTTTTTTTTCCGGCAGATATTTTTCTAAAACATTTTATATAAAGATAAAACTTTCGGAGAATGTGTTTAAATCAAAGGAAAAAAACCCCCTACCTGAACATTGTAAGAAACACATTCTCTGCGATGAATCTGCTTAAATTACCAGCAGAAACGAAGCCCTTGAGATACTGTAGACTGGAGGCAAAACCAGTGTCATGATACCTTTCACCTTCTTTGTAACAAAAATGCGGGGATTGAGGAATCAAGGACACTGGGAACTTTGCTATTTATTATGAGGATGCAGGAAAGAGGGCAAACAGGCTTTGGCACCTTCCAGGGATGTATTAGTTTCTTAATGCTGCTGGAACAAACTGCCACAAAAATCAAGGTGCTGTCAGAGCTCTGTTCCTTCTGCGTGCTGAGGAGAATTCATTTCTTTTTGTTTTCCAGCTTCTGAATTTTTTTCTCTCCTGGCCCCTTCACACTGACCTCAGCTTCCATTGTCCCAACTCCTTCTCTGACTCTGACCCTTCTGCCTCCTTTGCTCATTTGCAAGGACTTTTGTGATTACACTAGGCCCACCTGGACCATCCCCTTATCTCTCAAGACCCTTAACCAGGTCTACGACAGTACTTTTTGTCACATATGGTAACACATTCCCAGGTTCTGGGGCTTAGGATGTGGTGTCTCGGGGGTACTTTTTGTCACATATGGTAACACATTCCCAGGTTCTGGGGCTTAGGATGTGGCGCCCCCACAGGGGACGATGAGGGTGCATGTCCAAGAGCAAGGAGAAAGGGGTCCCGGATAATCATTCAGATGACTTGGGTTTGTGGTTATGGCTTTGCTGCTGGTCACAAGCTTGCAGACGAGGGATGGAATCATTCCCTTGGGCCTCTACAACGTTTAAGGATTGGCAGCTGCGTGGCCTCTCTGCGGCCTTGTTCGGCTCTGCCTTTTCCCTCGTGGACTGAGCTGCACACTTGCTCAAAAATGAACAATTGCCTCCCTGATTGCTGGTGGCTGCTTCCCAGCATTTCCCATTCATCTGTGTCCCCTGCAGGGCTTCATCACTTGGGTCTTTAAAGCATCCCCTCTGCAGTACATTTTTTAATGGCTGTTATTTTTAAGCTTGCCCATTCTGCCTGGTTGGGAGACCAGGGTTTAAAAGAAGGAAAGAACAGTGAATAAGGCCCCCAGGTGAAGCCTGTGGGCTGGGGATCAGATCACATGAGAAGAGAGGTTGAAGGCCTTCAGAGGAGATCTTGAAGATAAAGCACACAGCAAAAACTCAGAAGCTGGATTTATGAATAAAGTGTCAGAAATACAAGTCCTTGAAAGCAGAAGGAAAAAACGATAGAAAAAAACCTCCCACAAAAAGTCCTTTGCAAATACAGGAAGCTGTGTTTGTACAGAAGCCCTTGTAAATGCAGGGATGCTACTAACAATAGATAGCCTGGAGTTCAGTACAATGGCGAAAACACTGAGTGCCATGGTCAGAATGGACAATGCGGACCGCGGGACTCAGGTCTGCTTTCCAATCAGACTGTAACTTACTAATTGAATGCATCTTGCCAGGCCAAGACCGTCTGAAATTTCATCCTCCGTTTTTCTCTCTCTCTTTGCACTATACAAATAGTTATGCAAAATAAAGAATTGGCAGTCAACAGAGGAAAGTTGAGGAGCATCTGAACTCAAGACTCAATTTCTCCCCTGACCTCCCCAGGGAAGGCAGTCTCATTTTCTGGGGGAAGTCACCGGGTGGAAGAGACTCTCCCAAGACCTCAGGCTTCTCCAAGTCCATGACTTCTCAAAGCGCATGTTCTCTCCTCAGGGTTAGTTTGGACTGTGATATAAAAACATCTTTCAGAAAAATAAGCACTGATTCACTCCTTATAAATTACAGTAACTATTGGAAACCTCTACATGCCTTTAAGTAGGCAAATCCATTCATTATTTAATTTATGTAAATATCTGCCTAATTTTCAGGTTAATATCAGGGCCAATAGTGGTATTTTTATTATAAACTGCTGAAAAATATTTGGAAAATGTAGTAAAAAATATATGCAAAAGAAGTTTGTGTCAAGAAAAAAAGAGGAAATACTTGGAAAATGTAAATTGTGTTGAGAGAGATAATTGTTTTTTTTTCCTCAACTCACATGTGTTTAGAAAGGCCGGGAACCTTCCTATTGTGATTCTGCTACTGCGTTGTTGATCATACTCAAGAAAAACAAGGCTGACATTCAATCTTGCATTTCTCTTTATGGGTACACACTGCTAAATCTGAAGAATCAGGGCAAAGCCCTCAGATCCCGTGTGATTCAGGAAACCTAATCAAGGAATGGCGCTGCCAGACCCACGTTTAAGTTCCATGAGAAAAACAAACCTGATACTGACATGGCTAAAAATCAGTGGCCTAAGTTTTCTCCCCAAATGTCTGTGTATTAAAGGAGTTCTCAGAGATAGAAACTATACCCAGTACATCCCCATCTGTGTGTGCTAATCGTGAACTGTGCTCGCATCCAGCAGGATCCATTTATTTCCAAAATAACTGTGTCTTGATCAAATAGGATTCATGTGTGCCTGTCGTAGTGCGGAGACACTCTGGGCCGGATGTGGTTCTTTTCCCTGACTGCCTTGATTCAATGGGATCCAGGCATTTTCCAACTGAACAGCTGTGGCTTGGGGAGAATCCAGGTGTTTTTCTCACCAAATATTTGTGGGATTGGCGGGGTTCTGGGTATTTCCTTTGCTTTCGCTTGCCTGAAATTATTATAACATATATTATATGTATGTATTTCAGTGAACTTTGCTTTGTCCCAGGAAACAGATCAGCTTCCTTTATTTCACACAGAGAGCAATTACACTTAGAAAAATATGGGCAGGATTAAATGCTACTTATCTTTTTCTTTGCTAGCTATATTCTTCATGCTGTCTTATATAAATACATGGGTATTCTAAAAATCTCTCTAAATGAAAGCAAGTGAATGGCCTTTGCACACTGAATAATTATCTACCCAGAAGACATTGCTTTATTGGATTTGGGGGTGTCACACCTGTTCTGACATATACTTGTTAAGAACCTGTTGAACCTGGCTTTGATTTCTGACGAAGAAGTAAGTCAGCCTCTCTAGGTTTGGCAATGCATAGACCCTGCTAGAAAATAGTGTGTGGTTTTGGTTTCCACATCTTAAACACTCTATAGGGAAATTGGAAAGAGTTCAGAGAAGAGAAACAAAATGATTAAAGGGTTGGGGAAATAAGGAGCTGGGATTATTTCATCTAAAGAAAGGCTTTCGGGGAAAATAAGATTGTGTGTGTGTGTGTGTGTGTGTGTGTGTGTCTGTGTGTGTGTCGCGTGCGCACGCCAATTACAGAGAAACCAAATCTAAAAGGCTATGTGTTTAAGCAGCTTTGATTGGCCTTTGTTGGCCATCTGGAGTCTGGTGGAGGGAGTGGGGAGAAGTTGGTCTGCCTCACAATTTACTGGGATGGAGAATAAGCAATTTAGGAAAGAGAAGGTGATTTGGGGGAAATCGGTCAGGAATTACTTTAGCTAGGCTTCTGTCTCAGACCTACTTATAAGATCATCTTCAAATACAGTGGGAATGTTAGTATATATAACTCTTACATCTCAGCTTTTACTAGATTTGAACAGTATGATTTGATATAGCATATCTAAATCTACTTAATGATAAGCTATTATAGTTGTCTCTAACCATACGATGAAATGTTTGTATAAAGTTTTTCTCCACCTTCCCAAAGAATCAGAGGCGGGGGGGGGGGGGGGGAAGGGTTGGGGCTCCAACTCCCATGCAGTCGAAAATCCTCATACACCTTTTGATTCCCTCAACACTGAGCATCGACGTCCCTCAGTGTCTGTGGGGGATTATTTTCTGTGGGTGTTGTTCTCCTGTGCCATCCCATCATTCACACAAACCTGCTGCCCAAAGTTCTTTTTTCTGTTGTTCTCTCAGTTCTTTTCAAAACTGTTGCTATCTCACTGTATTGATTTCAATGAGAATTCAGAAACCAAACAATCTGCTTTAAGCAGAAAGTCACAGAGATGAGAAATGACCGGCAAAGAGCTCAAAAGGCTGTGGACACTGGAAGAAAACTATATGGGTTTGGATTCGAGTTTCACCACTTCCACCTATGTGACTGTAGTCAAGTTACTTGCAATATCTTCATCTGTAAGATAGGGGTAATAATTATAATTATTTTCCTAAAAAGTTGATACGAGATGCTTTGAACACTGCTTTGAGCACTTAGCAACTGTTTAGACTATTTAAACTAACCATTACAAAGTCTGAGGACTATGTACAGTCTGGGAGAAAACGTTTTGACAACGGTCTTTCTGTACTACTTACATCACGTCACACTAGAGGGAGATCTACTCTGGTACCTTTTACCCATTATAGTGTCTTTCATGATATTGGGAATTTTACATCTTCTCTTTCCACACATTTAGGAGGGTTAAGAAGTCAGAATTTGATATTACTGAGGATCCCAAAACACTTCACCCCCAAAATATTTTATGACAGAAACAGAGGGCAAGATAAATAATATACTGCTCACAAAAATTAAGGGATATTAAAAAATGAATATGAATCTATAAAATATCCCCTAATTTTTGTGAGCAGTACATTTACTGAGTGCCTGCTATATGCTAGTTCACATACACTGTCTTATTTAGAGCTCAACCATTCCTGTAAATTAGATATTATAATACTCAATTTAGAGAGAAGAAAACTGAGGCTTAACAATGTTGAAATAACTTGCCCAAAATTATAGAACAGAACCAAAGGTGCCCGCTTCAGAGCCTAAACTCTTGCCAGTTATGGTACGATGCTTTTCTCAAGAGGGTCAGACCTTCACCTATTTCTTGCAGGCTGTTGGCTCCTGTGCTATCGAAAATTATTTTTTGCATATTTAAGAAATGCTCTTATTTCTTTTACTCAACAAAATGGAATTCTCTATTCTAGAATGATGCTCAGGACAGTCAATAAGGGGTTTGGAGACATTGAATTATATGTGTTCAAAGTATAAAGCCTAGAAGCTAATGGAAAAATAGATGCTTGAAGTTCCTGACTTTCCATTTGTTTCTGAACTAAACCACTGTTTACAAAGAATGTGTCAGTGAAAGATGCAAAAACACTAGCTGCTTTTCCTTTATTTTTAGACTTAAGTAAATATTTGATAACAATGCTGTGTGCAAAATGAGTTGAAGAAGTTCAAAAAATAAGTTCACGAAGCCCCAGAGAATGATTAAAATGAGTAAATCGTGCAGATACAATTCATCACAGTAAAGGATCTCATGGGCAATTAAGTCTGAGTTATGGCTTCAAACCCTCCTTTAACAGAGTTATCCTTCATCCACCCATCAATTCAACCAACCATCCATCCAGTCTCCAACACATTTAGTGAATAGAGACCCATTATGTACTACATGCCATTCTAGGTGCTGGGATAAAATAGTGTTTAAAGTGTGTAAAGAAGGTTGAGATCACAGTAATCTAATAAACAAGTGAATAAAAGAAGCTAATTTAAGGTACTGATAGGTGCTGTGAATGAAATATAATATGAAGATGCAGAGTTTATGGTGCAGCAGCTACTTGAGCTACGGTGGTCAAGGAAGGTCTCAAAGCATTTGAGTTGTGACCTAGAAGAGAAAGAGCTCAATATTTGCAAAGCAAAAGTACCCCCCCCCACACACACAGAAAGGTTCTAACAATTCAAACTGATATTATCTTAGTCCATTCAAGCCGTTGTAACAAAGTACTATGGACTGGGTGGCTTATAAACAACAAAAATTGATTTCCCACAACTCTGGAGGTTGGAAGCCAGGGATCAGGGTGCCAGCAAAGTCAAGTTCTTGCTGTCCATAACAGGTACCAAGAGCAGAGAGAAGGCAGTGCGCTGGATCCAGAGTGGTGGGAGGAGATGAAGTCAGAAAGGTGGGTAGGGCCATGTTATGTAGAATATGGTACTATTAAAAGGAGTCTGAATTATAATCCAAGTATAATGGAAATACATTGGCACGTTTACAAACATCAATCGAAATGCTTGGTTGAGAGTTACTTATAAAGCAGCAAGAATGGAGGCAGGGGAACTAGTTAAGGTGAGTTTGAGAAGGTTAAGATAAAAGAAGACTAAAGACTCAACAAATCTCCTTCATAGTAAGGAGACTCCACTAGTGAAAGGAAGCTGAATTTATGTGAATAATGTCCCTATTTACATACAACATAACTGCTATAAAATAAATTCTTTTATTATTATTAAGTGAGGGGTAGAGACGATGTTGTGGGTGTAGATTAGCAATTACCCATAAACTCCACTGTGTATTAAAAAGGCATCTTACTGTTGGCTGCAAGGGGTTCTGGTCCTCCCTAAAGGAGAGTTGCAGTATCCAGAAAATTAATTCTTCCCTTCAGTCTAAATGCAAAATTGTAGAAACCATTTGCTAAAATACGGCCAGCCATTCTTAAGAGGGCACGGAGTTCGTCCTCCGGCATTCTTTATTAGAGGCCATTTATCAATTTCTACCAATTAGTATGGACAATTGACGGGAAACTTGCGACTATGGAAATTTATTGCCAGTTTTCTTGGGCTCAGTCACAAGCTGTTTTGAAAGTGGCATCTTCAGTGGCTCTGCCTGCCGACTTCCTTACTCAGAGACGACGGTGGAGCCAGCGCAGGGAGGTGGTCGGGCCTCAGCCACCCCATCTTTCAACCCATAAAGCAGCATCTTAAAACATCCTGGAAGTGTCGCGATGGCGCTGAATGTATAAAAAGAGTTCGCAAGCCAAATCCATTGTCATCATTTCTAGTGGCAGAGGGGAGTGACAAGGCGCTCACGTGTCGCTGAGTAGTAACGCGGCATAATAAAGCGTGGTTTACACCATGTGTGTCAGCGTTCTCGGGGTTTCTCGAAGGTTTTTTTCAAGTTCCACCGTCCCCACTTTGCAGTTATCCTGGCTGCAGCTGTGCATCGGCTTTTGACTCCATCTGTCCTCCCGCTGGGGACGAGTCTCCCTAGCCAAATGGAGAGCACAAGTTTGGCTCCCCGAAGTGATTGTAACCCCCGCCCTCTCTGCTCTGCCTGAGCCAAGCGTCTGGCTGGCGGAAGGGACAGTCAAGGGGATGGAGAGGGAGGGCGCAGGGAGGCTGCTCCCCTCACCGCACCCACCTTCGCCACTTTGCACGCCAAGCCAGGGCAGATACTCGCCTGCGCACGCCCCCCCCCCCCCCCCCCCCCCCCCCCCCCGCCTGACCGCCCGAATCTTCCGGGCCCTTTCTCATTTGCCCCCGTCTCCTCGGTCCCTGGCCCAGCCCGGAACGCGCCCTGCTGCAGAGCGGGGACTCGCAGGTTGGAATTTGCCCTCGCGTGCGCCGCGTCACACGACTGGGAGGAGACGCGAGGGGAGGTGCCGCGGGATCACTCGCAGCTTGTGCGGAGCGACCCTCCGCACCCGCCAGGCAGCGGGGCGCAGCCACCCCCGGCAGCCACCCGCGCAGCAGCCCGGGCCGCGGTTCCCTCCCTCTCTTCCCCGCACCCTCGCTCCGCCCGGCGCCCTCACTCTCGGCCTCCCCTCCCTTACTCCACCCCCACCTCCGGCCCGACCCCATCCACGCCTTGTGTGTGCGCGCTTTAAATAATTTCATCCTTTTGGGCAAAAGAAAGAATGCACCTGACTTTACCAGGGGAAAACAAGCAGCCGAGCAGAACAAGGAAAGGAAAGGAAAGAAAACAAGAGACTTATAAAGAAATCCTGGGCTGAAGAGGTGGCCGCAGAGGCAGAGGAGGCGGACGACCTTTTCACCAGTTGCAGATGTGTATCGGGAACTCCTGCGTCAGTGGGTTTGTTTGCCCAAGTCTTGTCTTCTTCGACTCAGACACCGAAGAGGCTCCTGGATTTTTCTGTCATCCCGCCACAAGCTGGCAGTTACCCGGGAGTCTTCCCAAGGAGCTGGCGGAGCAATGAGCCCTTCTGCGCGGAGGTTGGGCGCAGGGCGTCAGCAGCAAGGGGCTCCCACCGGGAGGAGAGGGTCACCCCGCCGGCGGCCAGGCGGCGGTGGCGGCTCCGGGGCGCCGCGCTTCCTGCTCGGGCTCTTCATGCACGCGTGGCTGTGGGCGGCCTCGGGCTCATCTGCCCAGGTGTTCAACCTCAGCCTTTCCGTGGACGAGGGACTTCCTCCGGACACTCTGGTCGGCGACATTCGCGCCGGGTTGCCGGCTGCACAGCAACAGGAGGGGGCCGGCTTCTTTCTCTCCGAGGATTCAGGTGACTCCCCGCTGCTGGACGACTTTCACGTGCATCCGGACACTGGCATCATCCGTACGGCGAGGCGTCTGGACCGTGAGCGGCGGGACCACTACAGCTTCGTGGCCGCCACGCTGCTGGGCGCGGTGGTGCAGGTGGAGATCCACGTCAACGATGTCAACGACCACTCCCCGCACTTCCCCCAGGAGTACCTGCAGCTGGACGTCTCCGAGCTCAGCCCTCCAGGCACGGCTTTCCGCCTGCCAGGTGCTCACGACCCAGACTCTGGGCTGTTCAGTACACAGGGTTACACCCTGATGCAACCGTTCGACCTTTCCGAGGACCCCGCAGGACCCTTCTTCCAGTTGCGCTATGGATCTCTCGGGCCATCGTCGTCCTCATCGACCCTGGAGCCCCTAGACCTGGTGCTGCTGCGCCGCTTGGACCGAGAGGCGGCGGCAGCGCATGAGCTGCAGATCGAAGCCTGGGACGGCGGCCGCCCGCGGCGCACAGGCCACTTGCGTGTGGAGCTGCGTGTGCTGGATGAGAACGACAACCCCCCTATCTTTGAGCAAGACGAGTACCGCGCCGCCGTGCGCGAGGATGCCCGGCCAGGTGCAGAGGTCTGTCAGGTGCGTGCCACTGACCGCGACTTGGGGCCCAACGGCCAGGTGCGCTACAGCATCCGCTCCCGGCAGGCGCCCGGGGCGGGTGGTGGAGGCGGGCCGCTGGGAGACACGGCCTACTTCGCGGTGGAGGAGCTGAGCGGTGTGGTGCGTGTGCACAGGCCGCTGGATCGCGAGCTTCAGCCCTGGCACCAGCTGGTAGTCGAGGCCCGCGACGGAGGTGCCGAGCCCGAGGTCGCCAGCGTGCGGCTGTCCATAGCCGTGCTGGACGTGAATGACAACCCGCCCGCCATCCACCTGCTCTTCCTCACCGAAGGGGGCGCAGCGCGAGTCTCTGAGGGTGCCGCACCCGGCGACTACGTGGCTCGAGTCTCGGTTTCCGACGCCGACGGTGACCCGGAGAAGGGAGACGAGGCAGCTGGAGAGCCCGATATGAGCCCAGGGGACAGAACCATCTCTCTGACCTTGGAGGGCGCGGAGGGAGCCTTCGCGCTGAAGACTGGCGGCTCCCCGGGGGTATTCTTCCTCTGCGTCGAGGGGCCCCTGGACAGGGAGAGCCGCGACCTGTATGTTTTGCGACTGGTGGCCACAGATGCGGGGTCTCCACCGCTGAGCACGGAGGAGACTCTGCTGCTCCGGATCGCCGACCTCAACGACCAGTCGCCTGTCTTCAGCCAGGAGCATTACTGGGCCTCAGTATCCGAGGCTGCAGCCCCTGGGACCGCAGTTGTGTGGGTCAGCGCCTTCGACGCGGACGAGACTGGCACCAACCACGCCAAGCTGCGCTACAAGCTGGTCCACCTCCCCGCTCGCTGCAGCCAAGAGGCTCCGTGGCTCAGGGAGGAGTGCGCACCATCCTTTACCATCGATCCCGAAAGCGGCCTGATCAGCACCATCCGGAGTCTAGACCGAGAAGTTCAGGAGGCCGTAGAGCTGAGAGTGGTGGCCCAAGACCTCGGAGAGCCCCCGCTGTCAGCCACCTGCCTGGTGAGCATCACCGTGGACGACGTGAATGACAATGAGCCCATCTTCTGGAAGCAAGTGTACAATGCCACCCTTTTGGAGCACGCCCCCGTTGGACACTGCTTTCTGCAGGTGAGTGCATCAGGCTGGTGGATCAAAGGAAGGCCCCAGGAGGGATGAAACTGTTGTATCTATCCAGGGAAGAGAATTGTGATGTAGTGGTTGTACCCCCGTTTGATAGCAGGGAACATGAGCTCTAGTTCCTCCAATACAGTGAGATGAAGGGGCAACCCTCTGGTCACCTAGCCTTTCTGCTAGGGGCTTGGGCCGAATGACCTCTAGGGTCCTTTCTACTTCACACGATATTTGGATCTTCTTTTTGCTTGTGGAATCCTGGCTTCCCTCATGCCGGATATATGCGCCCAAATTGTGGGGAACCACCATTCTCAAACGAAAGGCTAATGGCAATGTTTCATCATTATGTGGCATCCTGGGGAAATAAGGTGGCCCTCACAAATTAGTTTTACAAACAAACTAGTGTATGCCTTTGAGCATCGAAACTGTTCAGAGTAACCATTTCCAGAGACTTCCTACACCCTGTTTAGAAAAAAAAAAAAAAAAAGCTCATTGAGGACATCAAGTCATTTTTATCTGCTGAGGGCCAAGCTCCTCTGGTGATGCTCTTCAGGACCATGAAGAGTAGTGAGGCTCAATCATCCTTTATAAGACGGGACTCTACCCTGCTTTCTGGGTGTGTTGCCTTTTAGAGTTCCCATCCCTTCTTCACTCTCAGGATGTTGTGATGTGCACCCTTCTTGTACTTCTGCTTATTGTATATGTGCTGCTGAAGGGAGCATGCACCCTTGCCTATTGACTCCAATTTCCTAGAAAGCTTGAGTAAATAAATAGAGACCCGAGGGGCTAGTTAGTAAGTGAAGCTCTAAATCTTAATTTGCTCCCAGCTGGGTTGTTTTAAGACCTCAATGGCTTATTTCCTGGTTCTGGGATGGGCGGGCTTGAACTGTTTAAAGTTATGTCTCAAATCATAACCTGTAGGTAAGTGAGATGCGACTATATTATAAATATGAGCTTCATGACTGTTTCTATTTTTCTATTTTTTTTAATCCTTTGAATCTGTGGGTAATAATAACCTTCATCCTTTTCTCTGGCACAATTGGCAGCTCTTTGAGTTGCTAGATTATTATAAGAAGGCGTGAAAATCAATGAATGCTTGCTGCCAAAACGGACAGATCTGCAGATGTCATTAAGATCTGCAAATGTCAGTGAGTAACATAATGGAAGATTGTTTATCACCAAGCAGAGTCTAATATGGTGCAGGTTGGCTGGTCTTCCTTCATCCATGATAGGGCCAGGCCTGGGAGTAACTTGATCAGGTCCACCAATGTCCCACTGGTTAGAGCTCAGCCACAGGGCCTCAGGTGTACTGCAAAGGTAGCTGAGAAATGGAGAGGAGCACATGGACGCCAGGGAATGTTGACGGTTTCTGCCACATATTTCTAAAAATAAAGTCATAATAGGTGAGAGGGTGGACCATCTGGAAGACCTTAAGGATCTTGATATAAAACAGTGCAACCTGGCTCCATTTGAAGGAAAATAAGCAGGGTGGGTTAATCATGATTCCTTTAATTAGAACCCATCTTTAAAGCTATTTCTAAAACAGTGATACGATTCTGCCTTGAGATGTGAGTTTATGCATTATTAAGACTTGTATGGGGTGGATCCATTATGGTGAGCTGAACCTGGATCAGGTGTAGGAATGCATCTTTAATGCAAAAAGCCTTTTCAGGTTGCAAGTATTGTTGTGGATAGTATTGAGTTGTGCTGATTAGAATTTCTGGAAATTCCAGTGACCTAGGGCCTCAAAATTGCAGCAACCCTCTCATTCACTGGGCTCTCTGGTGGCCTCTCCACAGCAATGATGTGAACTTTGTTCTATAAGCCCTCTAGCCAACTCTGTCCCCGAACTTCTAGGTAAGCTGCAATGGAGTGTCTTCCATATGCTTTTCTTAAAAAAAAAATAATTATAGTAATTATATTAATTTTAGGTGTATAATATAGTGACTCAATGTTTTTAAACTTTTCAGTGTGATCAGCCTACTAATTTTAGTAATCATCTGTCACCATGCAAACTTATCACAGTATTATTGACTACCTGTTCACCTTTTCACCCACTCCCTATCCACTTCTCCTCTGGCAACCACCCATTGGTGTCTATTTCTATGAATTTGTTTTTGCTTGTTTGTTTTGTTCTGTTAGTTCATTTATTTGGTTTAGATTCCACATATAAGTGAAACCATAAGGTATGTGTCTTTCTCTGACTTATTTTAGTCAGCATAATATCCTCTAGGTCCATACATGTTGTCACAAATGGCATTATTTCATTCTTCTTTATTGTTCCATTATACTCCTTTATTTATATTTATACCACATCTTTTTTGTCCAGTCATCTATTGATGGACACCTATGGTACTTCCATATCTTGGCTATTGTAAATAATACTGCAATGAACATTAACTCTCTCAATTGTTTTATACCACTTTGTAAAAATGAACCTCCCTATCTTTGCTTAGATCTCATGGCCTCTGCTTTCTTCCAGGGCTTTGTTTAATTACATTATAGTAATTCTTATAACTGTACCTTTCTGTTGCTCTCTGCCAGTTTTCTCTCTATAGACCTCATATTGCTAAGTTCTCCTTTGTCAGAATAAAAAAAAAAAAGAGAAACAACAGGAAAATAAAATTATTTTCCGGATTTCCTGTATGTGAATACCATGTCATCTACTAAAACACACCCTTGAACCTTCTAGGTGTCTTAGCAATTTCTCCACATCACTTACTTGCTCTCATTACTGCTCATGCCACAGTGCTGCCCATCCTCCTGGCCCCCAGGGCTGGCTGACCCTTTTATACTTTTACAACCAGATAGAAGCTTTCCAAAGACTTTAAATGTAGGGCAGATGAAAAGAATTTACCAGTAACAGCCTGAGATAGGTGGTTTCTTGTCCCAGAGGATTTTCACAACCTTGTGGGCACTGGCTTGGATTTCTTAATCCCTTGCTCTCCACTGCCCCATTGCGGAGAGCCCCTTCCTAACAACCCACTGCTCAAGAGCTTCTCTCAGTATATCTCTGGATGCTTTCATGGTCAAGGTGGAGGGGGATTTCTACTCTGCAGACACTCAGGTTGTGCCCCCTTCCAGCCTGGTGTCTGGCTTGAAAGATTCTCCTTTTCTCAGGTTACTGTCAAAAGACTAACTTCAACCTCTAGGCAAGTCCTTCATTTTCCACCCGCAGTAAGTCCAATGATGTGAACTGCACTCATAGCCTTATCTTATAACCAGGTCTTAAAATGATATAACTCCAGCATTCATACCTGAATCACCCACATGCCATAAGAAGATTATTTTCTCACATCCCTCAAATATCAGCACTGTATTCACACACTAATTCATTAAACAACAGCATTCATTGAATAAACAATATTCAATGGACAAATATTTATCGAGTACTTATTACATGCCAGGAACTGGTCTTGGTGCTGGAGACACAGCGCCGAGCACACGGGCAAGGTCCCTGTGCTAACCGAGTCCTGGTTTTTTCTCTCCTTCCCTGGACTGTCAGTCCTCGTGGAAGAATGACATGTGACCACTTCTCAGCCCCCTTTCCTGACCTTTTCCCATCACTATCCTAAATTCTGCCTCTCAAAGGCAGCTATGTTCTTTTATTTCAAATTCAGTGGGTTTTTCTCATTCATAACCTCCCTCATTGTCTCTAAAACATGGCGGTCTGTGGTCCACTTCCTCTTCCCTGGGAGCACCTTCACAGCCTCTGTCACCTGCACTGTCTCTGGCTGTCCTGCCAGCTCCCCCTTGTCCTCTCCTGCCACTCCACTCAGTAAGGGCGGCTCCATGGGTTCTGTCTTCCTCCCACTTTCCTCCTTTCTATACTTTCTTCTTATACATTCTCACAACCTGAACTTTCTTATTTTTATATCTCCAAGGTCAACCTCCCTTACAGACTCCAGCGTAGACATTTCTCTACTTGGTCTGTATCTCTACTTCAATGTTCTCCTGGCACCTCAAATCTAACATTTCCCAAATGAAACTAATTTTCCTTCAAGTATTTTTTACTTTCTTTTATTTTCAACCTTCATTAATCAGCTCCTTTTGAATACTTTCCTATCTTTATGAATGTGTCCTTTCCGTAGATGTGTTTATGCATTCAGTAGGTGTCCATGTGATGTATTTGCTGTTTGTTGGCATGGTTGTATTTGCACTGTTGAGAATTACAGGGTAAAGAGTAAGATCATGTCTCATGTCAATCAGTTGGATAAAAAGAAGGTCTTGAGATTCCAAACAGGCTGTAAGAGAGAGCACCTGGCTGTGTGTGCTTGTTCACACGCATGTTCTGACTTTGAGGACATTTGTGAGCCTCCTAGGACGGGTGTCTGTGCAATGGGTCTTAAAAACAGCATCTACCATCTGGGAAGACATGAGAAATTGGAAGGCTTGATTCCCACTGTACTCCACAGGCTGAGAAGGACTAAACTATATCTTGTTTCTGATTCATTACATCTTTGGGAGTTATTTCCTTTTTATTAATCCCCTAGCCTTTAGTAAAGCCTTTCTAAGTGTGTTAGCTTTGTCTCACCTGTGCTATGGAGGTAAAAATGGAGAACCCAAAGGGTATGATTTAAGGGAAGAATTATTAATCTGCTTTAGTCGAAGTATTCAGGGCTAGTAGCCTCTCTCCTGATGTCTGAGTGGTGATGACAGCAAAGGATGCTGAGGTTAAGTGGTTCTCAGGAACAGTGTGAGGCTGTTTCTCTCAAGAGGCTCGGCTAATGCCAGCTTTGGAAGTTAAGAGACTTTGTTAAGGAAGAAGGTGTTTCCTAAAATCTTAGTGTCATCTTTCGTTCCTCCTCACATTTGACCACAGCAGTGGCTGAGTCCAATAGTATTTCTTACACCTGTCACTTTATTTATACTTATGGTCATCGCCCCAGTTCTGTCTACCATCTCTGTTGCTTATTGTTCCAACTGAAAGATTGTAGGCACATCTCGTATGTCACCTCTTCCCACTAAGTGTCTTCTTGATTGGTCTGGCTTGTTTCTTAATGTCCTTTGTGGTGCTACAGTTATTTACTTGTATTAGTAAAACAGGATTTTTAGTATCCTGTAGGGTTTCAATTTAATGGTATTTGCGTCCCTTGTAATTTCTAATGTCTTTAGTCTCATACACTAGAAGATCAATAACTTTGTTGAATTATACTGATGAGATACATAGCAAAAACAAAAACCTACTGGTAAGGGTTACAAATAGTCAAGGTTTTTACTTTTTTCAGTTTTCACATTATATATATATATATATATATATATATATATATATATATATATATATATATAAATTTGATTGTAAAGTATATTTACTCAATATATTTTATCATCGGTCCTTTAGAAAATTATGGCCCGAATTTCATTGCTTATCTTGTATTTTTTGTCTCCAATAACCAACATACTCTTATTGTTTAACTTCCATGCATATGAACAGACTTCCATAGTGTGCACCAGCTTTGACAGTCACATAATTGTACTGCCTGTATACGATTGTCTTATTCTGACTGCTTTAAATGGACTGGACCTATCTGTCCACATGCACTGAAAGCATGTCAGATTTCCCCAACACTCATTTGTGTCTGTCTCCAGGATATGTCTAGATCACCTGCCAACTGTCGTCTTTCCTGAGTATCTGACCCTTCCTGTCTTTATACCTTAGTTCCAGCATGTGCTGGGTATGCCTGTGGCTTTGCTTTGATAAGCTGTTAGGCATTCAGGGCCCACTGTAGAATTCTCACTCAGACTTTATTTTCACATCCCCCACACAACTGCTAGATTTACTTTCTTTCCCCTTTTCCTACCTGGGAAAGGTGAACAGATAATATATTTGGATATGTAATAGAGAGGATGTGCCCTAGAATCTGTGGGATGTATCTCTAGTTACAGTCTCAATGAATAACTTACCCGTAATTTGTCCAGTTCTTGGTTCTATAACTAAAGATGACTGATATTACATGGTAGAGTGTTTGTTGCTTTGAAGCTTCAAATTAGGCTGCATACAGTGGTGAAAAATATAGACAGACTACAGGGTAGAGTGCTTGGGGTGAATCTCAGCTCTACTGCTGAGTGTCAGCAATAGTGTCAGCGTAGTAACATTTTTGTGTGGATAATGAATTAACACATGAATGCTTAGAACAATGCTTGACTCATACTAATTGCCCAATGCATGTTATATGTTATTAATGTTAGCAGAGAAGACTTCCAGAGACGAGGAGGAAAACTATTTTGTCTGATATAGCAAAAGGCTGAGGACTGATTGAAAATGACATTTTGAATAAAGATTATCTTCCACTCAAAGATAGAAAAAGAAGCAGAAACATTTAAATTGCATATTAGGTTTTTAGTTAGATGCATATGTTTATGACAATGAAAGCAGAAATCTGTCTTATTATGGACGCTTATAACATCTCCTTATGGGCTTACAGAATCCCAGCTGTCTTAGAAGGCTCAGAAGACCTCTCAGTAGTGATCCTTCACCCTTCCCCCCCTCCCCAAGTATGGCTAAGCTCTAAGAGAGACTAGGCAATGTGATACAAGTGGTGGGGAAGGCACGAAGGTCATGAGTCCTCTGGGACACACTGTAGGGCACTCGCCACCATACTCATAGACTGAGCCCCTGATCCCTCTCAGGTGCGCAGGGCATGCTTTGGGCCTAGAGAGTGTCTTAGTGTCTCTCATCCTGCTTATCGTTTCTTACTCTTTAGAATCTTTTATTGAGACAACATGGAAAAAGACAATACTGGAGTCAGAAAACCTTGGTTCCATTCTGAGTCC
The DNA here is from genome assembly GCF_036850995.1 of Saccopteryx leptura. Lineage (NCBI taxonomy): Eukaryota > Metazoa > Chordata > Mammalia > Chiroptera > Emballonuridae > Saccopteryx > Saccopteryx leptura. The sequence goes on along the minus strand of NC_089503.1, from coordinate 221,817,077 downwards.
ACCACTGACTATCTCTATTAACTTTTCTGAACACAATTCCTTATCCATAAAATCTAGTGTATTAGTCAGGGCTCTCCAGAGAAATAGAATCAATATAATATATGTTTATATATGCATGTATATGTACATATATATTATGGTAAGGAATTGACTAGAGTGATTATATATATAAATTATAGTGTACATTACACATAAAATATATAAAATTTATTAAAATAAATTATATATTATATAATGTGTTTTGTGGTGCAGGTAGATCAGGTGACTATTTTATGATATTATAGCACCAATAATATATAATAAATTTATTATAAGTATATAATGAATTATACTATAATGTTATTATAATGCATTTTAATACATATAAATATATATTATTATATTTATTTTATATTATATATAAAATATGCATAATTTAAGTTATTTGAAGGAATTGATCCATGTAATTATGGAGACTTAGAAATCTCATAATCTGCTGACTGTATGGGGAAACCCCAGAAAGCTGATGGCATAATTCAGTCCAAGTGTGAAGGCCTGAGACCAGGAGTCAGAGGGCAGGAGAAGAGTGATGTCCCACCTCGTGCCAGGGGATTCATCCTCTCTCCTTCTTTTTGTTTTGTTCAGGCCTTCAGTGGATTGGATGAGGCCCACACACATTGGCAGGGGTGGGGATAGGGTATCAGCTTTATCTGTCCAACCAGTTCAAGTGTTAATCTCAGCCCAAAACACCTCACAGATGTACCCACAAATAATGTTCAGCCAGATATCTGACAGCCTATGGCTGACACATGGAATTAACCATCACATGTTGTAATTTGTTTTAACAACACATTATTGTAAGGCTTTGAGATGATCTGTACTAAGAGGTAAGATGCAGCTGGTGTGGTAAGAGTTAAGGGTCCTTAGAGATGGGAAGGATCTTTCTGCAGTGAATTAGGATGGAGATTTCACTAGATAAGGACTTTCTAGGGAGTCTTGTCTTGTGATATATGCTTTTATTTATAACTTGTCGTGGATGCATTCCATTGTACTTCTCCCCCCCCCCCCATAAAAATGCATACATCTCTAGGTATGATCCTCTTTAAAAGAGAGTCATTCCGAATGGATTTCTGAAAGTTGTGATCAGTAACATTTCCTTTCTCTGAGGATTGAAATCTGGCAATAAATTTTATTAACACCTACACAACAGACTTCTACTAATGAGCCCCTTGCCTTCTAAATTATAAATTAAATGTAAGCAACTGTAGAAGTAATTTATACTTTCATAGCCCATTAGGGAAATTAGGCTAAGTCATTTTTACAGATACCAGGTTAATTGCTTAAAATCTTAATTAAAATCTTCATTTAAAAGGATATGTGTTTTGTGGTGCAGGTAGATCAGGTGAATATTTTAACAAATCCAAATTTTAATTAAAAGTCTATTTAGGATTAGATAGTCCAAGAGGGGATAATATAAACTGAAATAATCCTGATGCTTCTGGTTTCTGTAATGGAGTAATGGGGAGGGGAGTTTGAAGACGTGGGAGGAGACGGTCCATGATGGACTTTCAGGGTTTGACTGAAGAGTTTGGCCTTAATATACAGATGGTGCATTATAGAACTGTATACTTCAAACTTATATAATCTTATTAATCAGTATCATCCCTAATAAATTTAACAACAACAACAACAACAACAACAACTGGCCTTTGTTACAGAAGCACCTGAGAGCTAGGGGAGGTTTTTATGTAGAGATTGACCTGGGTAAATTAAGGTTTTAGGAGGATTTGTCTTGAATTAGTAGAAAGAAGAAACTAGGGAAAGCCTGTAGGAGAGTCCTGATAATACTCTCATAATAACCCATCTTTAAAGAGAGCCTGACCTAGGGGAATGGGAGTGAAGTGTCATATGAAGGACGGCTTGCTCTAGTGCCTTCTCTGTCCAGCTGGGACTCCAGGATACACCAAACTAACTCTTGATCTTCCATACCTGTGCATATATTATTGACAAGGGATTAATCTAGCTGTATGTATCTCCCTCCTCAATGCTTGGACTGTGGAGCATTGCTAGAGTAACTTCAAATGATGTCAGGTTCTTTTGTAAATGTAGGGTATCAGCTGGGCTTGCAATACTGATGGGTGATCTTGCTATGTTCGCCTTAACATCTCTCTGTAACTTCACTCTCTTTAAGCATCATATCATATCATGGTCCCTTTACTCTTTATAGGCAATCATGCCTCTTACTCAGTAGAGATGAGAAGGTGAGAGCTTGCTTATTTTTGCCTCCCAGCATCAAACTTTTCTGTGTCTGCATCATCCAATCCCAGAGGACTAGGTGATTCTTTGACCAAATCAAAATCATCCATTCATACTCTACATTATACCTCTCTAGTCTTCTCTGAAATTGCTTCTCAATCATCCTCTTTCTTCTCTATCTTTTACCCCTGCCTCTATAATGCTTTTCCCATTGTTAACAGTTGTTACAAGTCAAGAATGTGGACATTTCACTTGTTTACTTCCTTCTTCGGTGCCCTGTAATGATTGAGTTTGCTACCTGTTGACCCATCTCTACCCACACCTGGCCATATTTTAAAAGACTGTTCCCAGTTAAAAAAGGATAATGGAAATCTGCTGTTGTCTTGTTCAGTGTCTGGTATTTTCTGCTGATGAATTCAGGACCTCTTGAGCTGAAGTGGCCTTCTTCAGCATCTATTAGTGTCAGAAAGTTGTGAAGCAAATATAGCTGCTAAAGTATAAAAAATGAAATGTGGGATTTATGATTGCCCACTTCTTATTATTATTATATCCTGTAGTTAATTGAAGTCATTAACTAATGTCTTTCATATGAAAGGAGAAGGTTGAATCAGATAAGATAGGATATTCTACTGAACAGACAAAAATATCTTAGTCTTGATTATTTTTTAAATAATCTTACTGCTTTTACCTTTTTACTCTACGGCTTTGGGGCATACTAGCCCTGCCCTATGTATGCAATAGGACACCATGTCTTTCTTAACAATTCTGTTTTAAATTTTCTTTTATATGCTGTTCACTTCATTTCAGGCTTTACCATTTTCCTATAAAAATGCAGATCTCAGATTGCCCACTGATGAAGTGTATGGCAGTTCTTTAGTAGAGAGGATGGAGAAGCCTTACTAGTACTCATTATTTCCAGCTGCCTTTGTTTTGGACAGAGGGAAAGTGATCGAGTGGTTAAAAGCTTGTACTATGGAGACAGTCAGAACTGAGTTTGAATTTCATCTCTGTCACTTAGAAACTTGACCTTGAGCAAGTTCCCAAACTTTTGTCAGCTTCAATTTTCTCATTCATAAAATAGGGATGATAATAATAGGATCTACCTTATAAGGCTATTGTGGGAACAATGAGATGGTTCATAACCAGTACATAGAGCACTGCCTGACTCAAGATAAACTCCCAGGAAACTATTATTATCTATAGCTTCAATTGAGTTTAATTAAACCAAGGAGCTAATTTAGAATGAAAAAAGAAATGTCAGTCTCTTGTATTAAAAATCTCAATGACCAGTCTTGTTAAATGGATAGAACTAACTTCAAAAGACATTCTAGGAAAACATACTATCATAATTGTTATGTGGAACTTTAGTCTTAAATTTATTTTACTCCTTACCATGGACAGGTGCAAGATCCATATGAGCTTAGAGGATTCCTTGACCTTCTTGGCTTAAGTAAAGATTAGAGTAGCCCATTCTTTGATAGATTTCTGTGGTTCTTCTGAGGTTGTACTTGCCAGCACCAGAGCTTCCATTATCCTGGATGTTTCTCTGGACTTCAAAGGTCAAGGGTATTTCCTAAGAAAGAGGTACCACCAGAGTTTGTCCTACTCTGTACTTGTCTCCTACATATAAGTTATCCCAGTGAAGAGGAAAAACATTGACTTCCTAAGATATGGCTTACATGCATATTCTTTTTTACTGATTATGCTGAGAACTTTTTCTCATTCAGTAGTAGAATTGAGGCAAAGGGAAGAAAGAGATGCTTTGAATTTTCTTTTAATTAGAGTAACAAGGAGCATTATCATTCATGACACCCTTTAACAAATGTTCGTTGATACATACCACATTGAACATGGACTTAATTGTAAAAGAAGTCATTGAGTAGTTTTGAATAATTACATCAATTAAAATTTATTTCGATCCCTCCTTTAACAAAACAAATCATTCATTAGAAATTCTTTTGTATATGAAAAAAGAATTGTCTCCTGTATTGCTTTAAAAATCTGATCAATACAGGAGACAAGCCTTTACCTTTAAAAGCTCTTTTGTTCAGATTCTTTGGAAAGTTCTTTTGTTCTTCATTTAAATTGTGTAAAAATAGCCATTATTATGGATATGTTTTCAAGAGATTAAATATTATTTCTGGCTCTACCATAAATAGACTTAAATACTACTTGATTTTTAACAATTGCCTAATTAGAAACTTCTCATGTTGTAAACTCATCTTGATTCCTACATTTGGAAACAGAGGAAGTTATTGTTTACATAGAGATTGACTCCTCTAGATCTTAAGAGTGTCTATTATAAAAGGACCAAGTCATGAGGTAAAAAGCAGTCTGAGCTTATGCACTGTTTACTTTCCTTTGAAGTATAGATTATTTAAAGTACTGAACTGTTAAAAATAATACAAAGGCTGTTCTGTTACATTATGCATAAACAAGAACACAATATTTCAGTGCTGGCAGATGCTCTATTTCCTGGACTCATCTTACAAGAATTTTTATATGTTTTTTTCTTGTGTAGAATCTAATTGTCATGCTTATGTCTTTTCCACTTTCATTACCTCTATCAGCATCCAGCATAAAGAAGAGAGGTTACAGGAAGGGCAATTTACAAATTAATGTCTGAGATTTATAAATTAATTAATGTACTCTAGGCAATTTGCTTAATTGAATTAAAAATACAGATTCTTTGTATATTGCAGCATACTTCTAATATCAGAAAATGAATTTAGTAAGTTCATCTTGAGTTTTGAATCTTAGCATATTTTAAAAGAAAGATCATTTTATTTTAGAATATGGTATTATTCAGTTTTGCCATATATCCAGCAGAGTACAATTGTGCTCTTATCTAAATTTATAATACCTTAAGGCTACTTTGCTATTACTTCTTTAAATGTATTTTAACATATGAGATATAGTTACCTCTTTTATCTATAATATGAAGATAACATTTTTAATGAGAAAGTTAAGCTTATTCCATATATTAAGAGGGATCTTTCTAGAGCTGCTTTTTCTTTATTTTTAAATACTTTTTTGCCTCATTTATTCTTTTCTCTGCTTCTGAGATTACAAATACACATATGTTAGACCTTTTGTTTGAGGTCTTGAGGCTCTGTGCATTTCCCTTTTAAATAATTTTCTCTTTGTTCTTCAGGTCAGATTACTCCATTGCTTTATTTTCAAGTTTATCCCATTCTGCTATTAAGTACAACCAACAAATTTTTAAAATTTCAGATACTGTGTTTTTTACTTGTATAATTTCCATTTGTTCTGTTTTATAGTTTCTGTTCTATTTGTATAATTTTCATTTGGTTCTGTTTTTTTAAAATTTTTATTAATTTTAATGGGGTTCAATAAATCAGGGTACATATGTTCAAAGAAAACATCTCCAGGTTATCTTGTCATTCAATTATGTTGCATACCTATCACCCAAAGTCAGATTGTCCTCTGTTACCTTCTATCTGGTTTTCTTTGTGCCCCCCCCCCCCCACTCTTGTCTATGTCTCTTAGTCTCGTTTTTATGTCCCACCTATGTATGGAATCATGCAGTTCTCAGTTTTTTCTGATTTATCAAGATCCCACCATTTTGTTGTAAATGATCTGATGTCATCATTTCTTATGGCTGAGTAGTATTCTATAATGTATATGAGCCACATCTTCTTTATCCAGTCTTCTATTGGAGGGCTTTTTGGTTGTTTCCATGTCTTGGCCACTGTGAACAATGCTGCAATGAACATGGGGCTACATGTGTCTTTACATATCAATGTCTCTGAGTTTTTGGGGTATATACCCAGTAGAGGGATTGCTGGGTCATAAGGTAGTTCTATTTTCAGTTTTTTGAGGAACCACCATACTTTCTTCCATAATGGTTGTACTACTTTACATTCCCACCAACAGTGAATGAGGGTTCCTTTTTCTCCACAGCCTCTCCAACACTTGCTATTACCTGTCTTGTTGATAATAGCTAATCTAACAGGTATGAAGTGGTATCTCATTGTAGTTTTGATTTACATTTCTCTAATAACTAATGAAGATGAGCATCTTTTTATATATCTGTTGGCCATTTGTATTTCTTCCTGGGAGTAGTGTCTGTTTATGTCCTCATCCCATTTTTTTATTGGATAGTTTGTTTGTTGTTGAGTTTTATGAGTTCTTTGTATATTTTGGATATTAGGCCCTTATCTGAGCTGTTGTTTGAAAATATCATCTCCCAATTAGTTGGCTGTCTGTTTGTTTTGTTGTCAGTTTCTCTTGCTGAGCAAAAACTTTTTAGTCTGATGTAGTCCCATTCATTAATCTTTGCTTTCACTTCTCTTGCCTTTGGAGTCAAATTCATAAAATGCTCTTTAAAACCAAGGTCCATGAGTTTAGTACCTATGTTTTCTTCTATGTACTTTATTGTTTCAGGTCTTATATTTAGGTCTTTGACCCATTTTGAATTAATTTTAGTACAAGGGGACAAACTGTAGTCGAGTTTCATTCTTTTGCATGTAGCTTTCCAGTTTTCCCAGTACCATTTGTTGAAGAGGCTTTCTTTTCTCCATTGTGTGTTGTTGGTCCCTTTATTGAAAATTATTTGACCATATATATGTGGTTTTATTTCTGGACTTTCTCTTCTGTTCCATTGGTCTGAGTGTCTATTTTTCTGCCAATACCATGCTGTTTTGATTGTCGTGGCTCTATAATATAATTTGAAGTCAGGTATTGTAATACCCCCAGCTTCATTCTTTTTCCTTAGGATTGCTTTGGCTATTTGGGTTTTTTTATAGTTCCATATAAATCTGATGATTTTTTGTTCCATTTCTTTAAAAAATGTCATTGGAATTTTGATGGAAATTGCATTAAATTTGTATATTGCTTTGGGTAATATGGCCATTTTGATTATATGATATTTATTCTTCCTATCCAAGAACAAGGAATATTTTTTCATTTCATTGTATCTTTTTCAATTTCCCTTAACAATGCTTTGTAGTTTTCGTTATATAGGTCCTTTACATTCTTTGTTATGTTTATTCTTAGGTGTTTTATTTTTTTTGTTGCAATCGTGAAGGGGATTATTTTTTTGAGTTTGTTTTCTAATGTTTCGTTGTTGGCATATAGAAAGGCTATGGACTTTTGTATATTAAGTTTGTATCCTGCGACCTTACTGTATTGGTTTATTGTTTCTAGTAATCTTTTTGTGGAGTCTTTGGGGTTTTCGATGTATAGGATCATATCATCTGCAAAAAGTGAAACCTTTACTTCTTCTTTTCCAATATGGATGCCTTTTATTTCTTTATCTTGTCTGATTGCTTGGGCTAGAACTTCTAGCACCACATTAAATAAGAGTGGAGAGAGTGGACAACCCTGTTTTGTTCCTGATTTAAGGGGGAAAGCCTTCAGTTTTATGCCATTTAATATGATATTAGCTAATAGTTTATCATATATGGCCTTTATCATGTTGAGATATTTTCCTTCCATACCCATTTTGTTGAGTATCTTAAACATAAAGTTGTGTTGTATTTTATCGAATGCCTTTTCTGCATTTATTGATAAGATCATGTGGTTTTTGTTCTTTGTTTTGTTGATATGGTGTATTATGTTAATCGTTTTACATATGTTGAAACATCCTTGAGATTCTGGGATGAATCCCACTTGATCATGATGTATTATTTTTTTAATATGTTGTTGTATTTGATTTGCTAGTATTTTGTTTAGTATTTTAGCATCTGTATTCCTTAGAGATATTGGTCTGTAGTTTCCTTTTTTTGGTGCTGTCCTTGCCAGGTTTCGGTATGAGGGTTATGCTGGCCTCATAAAATGTGTTTGGAAGTATTGCTTCTTCTTCAATTTTTTGGAAAACTTTGAGTAGAATAGGAACCAAGTCTCCTTTGAATGTTTGATAGAATTCACTAGTATAACCGTCGGCCTGGACTTTTATTTTTGGGGAGGTTTAAAATAGTTTTTTCTATATCCTCCCGGCTAATTCATCTGTTTAGGGAATTTATCCATTTCTTCTAGATTGTTGAATTTGGTGGCATATAGTTTTTCATGGTATTCTACAATAATTCTTTGTATATCTATGATGTCTGTGGTGATTTTTCCTCTTTCATTTTTGGATTTTGTTTATATGAGTCTTTTCTCTTTTTTCCTTGGTGAGTCTTGCCAAGGGTTTGTCAATTTTGTTAATCTTTTCAAAGAACCAGCTCCTTGTTTTATTAATCTTTTCTATAGTTTTTCTGTTCTCTATTTCATTTATTTCTGCTCTGATTTTTATTATTTCCTTTCTTCAGCTGGTTTTGAGTTGTCCTTGTTCTTCTTTTTCTAGTTCCTTAAGGTGTGAAGTTAAGTGGTTCACTTGGGCTCTCTCTTGTTTGTTCATATAGGCCTGAAGTGATATGAAGTTCCCTCTTATTACTGCTTTTGCTGCATCCCAGAGATTCTGATATGTTGTATTGTCATTTTCATTTGTCTGTATATATCTTTTGATCTCTGTGCTTATTTCTTCTTTGACTAATTCATTTTTTAAAAGTATGTTGTTTAGTCTCCACATTTTTGTGGTTTTTATTCCCTCTTTTTTGCAGTTGAATTCTAGTTTCAAGGCTTTATGATCAGAAAATATGCTTGGTACAATTTCAATTTTTCTGAATTTGCTGATGTTATTTTTGTGGCCCAACATATGGTCAATTCTTGAGAATGTTCCATGTACACTAGAGAAAAATGTATATTCTGTTGCTTTGGGATGAAATGTCCTGTAGATGTCTATCATATCTAATTGCTCTAGTGATTTGTTTAAGGCCAATATATCTTTATTGATTTTCTGTTTGGATGAATGATCTAGAGCCATCAGCAGTGTATTGAGGTCTCCAAGTATAATTGTATTTTTGTCAGTTTTTGTTTTTAGGTCAATCAGTAGCTGTCCTATATATTTTGGTGCTCCTTGGTTTGGTGCATATATATTAAGAATTGGTATGTCTTCTTGATTCAGTGTCCCCTTAATCATTATGAAATGACCATTTTTGTCTCTGATTACTTTTGCTGTCTTGTAGTTACCATTATTAGATATGAGTATTGCTACACCTCTTTTTTTTTTGCTTGGAGTATTGTTTTACAGCCTTTCACTTTGAATTTGTTTTTATCCTTGTTGCTTAGATGTGTTTCTTGTAGGCAGCATACAGTTGGATTTTCTTTTTTAATCCATTCTGCTACTCTGTGTCTTTTTATTGGTGAGTTTAATCCATTTACATTTAGTGTAATTATTGACACTTATGGGTTCCCTATTGCCATTTTATAAATTGCTTTCTGTTAGTTTTGTATCTTGTTTGAGTCTTCTCTTTTGTTTTCCTATCATTTGTTTTTGTTTGGTTGTAATCCATACTTCTTTCCTCTATTGATACCTTTTTTAAGTCATGTGCTTCAGTTTTGTTTTTTTCAGGGGTGGTTACCATTAAGTAATGAAAAGGGTGCCTATCATGTTCATTATAGTACACTATCTTATGAGTGCTTCTGCACTCCATTATCTTTTGCTACTATTAATCTCTGTCCTCTCCTCCCTTTTTTTTTTTTATTTTTGTTATCACAGTTTAAATTTGTTTTTATTGTGTTCTTGGCGGAGTTTTACTTGTGGTTTTGTTTTGTTTTGTTCTTTGTATTTGTTTGGAAAACACCCTTTTGTATTTCCTGGATTAGGGTTTCTGATGATATATTCTCTCATCTTTTCTGTATCTGTGAATGTTTTTATTTCTCCTTCATATTTGAAGGATAGCTTTGATGGGTATAGTATTCATGGCTGAAAGTTCCTCTCTTTCAGAACTTTAAATAGTGGGATCCACTCTCTTCTAGCTTGTAGAGTTTCTGCTGAGAAATCCGATGATAATCTAATAGGCCTTCCTTTATATGTTGTATTCTTCTTTTTTCTGGCTGTCTTGAGAATTTTTTTCTTTGTCGTTGGTTTGTGCCAATTTCATTATGATGTGCCTTGGAGTAGGTTTGTTGGGATTAAGAAAACTCGGTGTTTTGTTTGCTTCTTGAATTTGAGGCTTTAGTTCTTTCCACAGGCTTGGGAAATTTTCATCTATTATTTGTTTGAATATGTTCTCCATTCAATTTTCTCTTTCTTCTCCTTCTGATATATCTATTATTCTTATGTTAGTCTTTTGATGGAGTCAGACAATTCCTGTAGAGCTTTCTCATTTTTAAAAAATTTTTTAGTCTCTCCCCTCTTCTCTTTGTTGTGCCTCAAGTTGCTTGTCTTCTATGTCACTAATCCTACCTTCTATCTGGCCTGTTCTATTAGCTAAGCTTGTTACCTCGTTTTTCAGTTCATGAATTGAGTTTTTCATCTGTGTTTGATTTTTTTTTATAGTTTCAATTTCCTTGGTAATATATTCTTTGTGTTTGTTGAGTTTTTTTTTAAGCTCCCTAAATTGTCTTTCTGTGTTTTCTTGTATATCTCTTAGTATTTTTAGGATTTCTATTTTAAATTCTCTGTCATTTAGCTCCAAGGTTTCCAATATATTAAATTTTTTCTCCATAGATTTTTCCTCATCTATCTGTGCTACATCTCTGTCTTTTGTATCCATGATATTCGATTTCTTTTTCCTTAATGGCATCTGAGGGTGGTTTTGTTTATAGCACTAATGAGAATTAATAACAAATAAAAAGTAAAAAAAGAAAAAAAGAAAAAAGAAAAAAAGAAAAAAAAATATTTCTTTTTTTTTCTCTTTTCCTTTCCTCCTTGAGAAAATACCATGAGAAACTGAATTATATTGTGCTAAATGGAACAAAACCTACCTATAATGGAGGGCCTGAGTTGGGGAGAAGTGACAAAGGGGCAAAAAAGGAGGTAGGGACCCACAAAGTGCAAAAAAGGAAAAAATTTGGATCAAGAATAAAATGATTTGCTTGTAAGTGATGGTCGACTGAGAGATATAATGAGAGGGATAAGAGGGAAACAGGAAAAGGAAAAAAAATTACTATTGTATTAAGTGGAACAAAAACTAGATAGAATGGAGAGCTGGGGTTGGGGGGAATGCTAATGAGTCAAAAAGCAAAATCAAAGGCACCCAAAATGCCACAAAGAAAAAATTTGAGTCCCAAATAAAATAATTTGTTTGTGAGTGAGGATTGAATGAGAGGAAAAGTAAAGGAGAAAAAAAGAAACTAATAGAGAGGGAGAAAAAAGAAAAAGGGAAAAAAGAAAAGAAGAAAGAAGAAAAAAGAAACAAAAGAGAGAGTGAGTTAAGGGTTTTGGAGTGTAACCCTCATAGAGAGAAAGGAAGAAGAAAGGAAATAAAATGGGAAATGTAACACTTATGGGTAATGTAGTTCAAGAAGAGAAAAAAATAAGATGGGCAGAGAATAAAAGGACCAAGGTGGAATAAAAAAAAATAATAAAGACAAGAAGATGGAAGAAACAAAAAAAAGTGGAAAAAGTTATAAAGTCTGTGGATTTTTCTTGATTTTGAGAGGTTATCTTCCTTTTTCTTTCCTCTCCCTCTTCCTCGTCGATGGCTCTGTACCCCAGGCTCTGCCCCTGTGGCACACTTAGGTAGAGATTTGCAGTTGATAAGTCTCTATGGCGATGTCATATATTAGGCTTCAGTCTCGTTAGTAGTCAGGACTTGTTAGCATTTGCAGGTTCCAACCATGATAGAGTCCATTTTCCCGGAGCCTCTCCCCTAGTCTCTCCTTCCTGAATTAGCAGTCTGATGATCTAGCTATGAGGTTGCCCCTGCCTCTGCCTGGAGAGTAAGAGGCTCAAAGAGCTGGCAAATCTCCACTCTATCCCCATTCAGTGCAGGGCTCTGGGTAAGGCTCTGTCAGTCAGAGCCGCCAGTGTAATCAGGCAGGGCTGGGAGCCAATTGCTCTCAAGGTGTCTTTCTGTGAGCCTCCAGGTGTGTCCAGTATGCCTCAGCACTCTGTGGGACCACTCTCCCTAGGCTTTTTGCACTTTGTAACCTGTTTTGGCTGGGAAGAGGATGCCCTAGTCACTGCCTGCAGAACAGGAGGTCTTAAAAGCTGCCAAGTCCCTCTTTTTAACATATAGCCCTGAGTATGGAAGCTCCACCAATCAGAGCCACCAGCTTAATCAGGAATGGGGGCGTGTTGACTTCTGTTCAGTTCCCCAGGTATATCTAGTTAAATTTGCCTTAGTGTTTCATGATATTGCTTTCTGCAGGCTTCTTCCTTATTAAAAAGGCTACAGCCTAGCCTGTCTGACCTCTGCAGTGTTCTCTGAGGTTTGTTCCATGGGAATGTGTTTTTCACCCTGTATTGGCTGATAGGAATTTGCCCCTGCCCCTATGTGCATAGCAAGAGGCACTAAAAAATATCACGTCTATTATCTTAGATTGCTGAACTGAGAGAGATCTTGTCAGTTAGAGCTGCATAGGTCAGTTGGGAGGTGAGCAGACTGTGGGTTAAGCTAATTTCAGCCATTGGATCCGCAGATCTGCTCCAGAGACAGACTGCAAACTGCTTGCGCGCCCCTCCCCCTAACGCTGTCATATTTTTTCTTCCCCGGGATGTTAGCTTGAATGGCTGGGTGAGGTGCCCCACCCGCCAGGAGAAGTTGGGGCGTAGGGAAGTTCTCTTTCACGCACTCCTCGCGCGCTGCTGTTCAGGGTGCAGGGACCACACCGAGACTCTGGTCACAGCCCATGCAGAGGCCTCTGACCCTGCCCCTCTGTCCAGGAACACGGGTGCCCACTCCCGGGGCGCTAGGAGGAAACTCTCGCACACTATCCACACTCGCTGACCAGGGTATCAGGGATAATGGGGGCTGCCACTGGCCCGTCTTTGCCGGGGTCCAGCGTGGGCATTAGCTTGCATAGGCTGATTCGCCACAGGCACACTCTTTCCTCGGCTTGGACGTCTGTGCCGCAGCCCGACTCCCTCCACACTCTCTCTCAGTTCCAGTGAAAGCAGCCTTTGCTCAGGTTAGTGAGGAAGGTGTAGTCTTCCTTTCTCCGTCTTATTTCCTTCAGGGTTAATTATATATTTAGTCAATTTTTCATTTGATCATACCTTCATATTCAGTGTGTGGGACTTCCAGATGCTCCAAGGATAGATTTTTCTGTCACTGGTTGAAGAACTTGTTGAAATTTTGGGGAGAGGTATTGGGAGCATTCCTTACCGCACCATTTCTCTGACGTCACTCCTGGTTCTGTTTTAGAGTTTCTGGTTTTCCTCTCTTTTCATTCATCAAGCAATGTTTTTCTTCACCTCACATAGTTATAATAACTGCTGTAAAGTCTGTGTATTCCAACATCTGGTCATCTTGGAGTTGGCCTTTTTGTTTTTTCTCTTAAAAATGGATCACATTTTCCATGTTAATCATATGTTGAAATATTTTACATTGTATTCTGGACATTGTGCATTATGTTGTGGAAACGCTGGATTCTGTTATGTTCTTTTAAATAGCATAGATATTTTGTTTTAGCAGACAATTAATTTGGTTGAACTCAAGCAGCAAACTCATTCTTGAGTATCAATGCAAATTTCAGTTCCATTCTGATTTTTCTGAACAGAGCTTTTGCAATACAGCCCACACATGTGTAGTTCAGGGGTTAATCAGAGATTTGTAGAGAATTAATACAGAATTTGGGGCTTGCCCAAAAGGCTTTCTCCTATCTAGAATTTTCTTCCCATTTCTAATGTTTGTGGTTGCCCCAAACTTTATCTTAAGGTTCTTCAGTCTAGAAAGACTGTTTATTTCTATTGGTGTTTTATCTACTTCAATGATGACTTGACTGACACTTTCCTTAGGTAACAGGCAAAAAGAAAAAAGAAAAAGAAAAAAGAAAAAAAAGAATATTCACTTGAAAAATAATAGGAAGCCTACTCCATGGCAGTGCATTTCAAATTTTTTGACTCCTTGTGAAAATCTGAGTGTTTTTATTCAGTCTCGAGAGCCTTATTTTTTATTTTATTTTATTCATTTCAGTGAGATTCATCTGAGTAAGACTTACTAGTAAGAATCCTTTGAAAATAATGCCTGTAGAATTTAACTCTATTTATATATATTAGATTATGATCAAATGGAAGTTAATGTGTACAGCCACTAAGATTTATTGATTCTGTGTTTCATGGGTTAATGTTAGTGGTAAATGTCAACAGTGTGAAATCACTTAAGTATATTTTAGTTTTATCCAGGCTCAACAAATAATTTTATGTATTTATAATCCTGGAATCTTTAAAAATTTTTTTTTAAACTTATTGATTTTAGTGAGAGAGGAAAGGAGAGAGAGAGAGACAGACAGGGACATCGATCTGTTCCTGTATGTGCCCCAACCAGGGATCGAAATGGCAACCTCTGTGCTTTGGGACAACATGTTAACCAACTGGACTATCCAGCCAGGGCTAATTCTAGAATCTTGATAAGCCTTCATGAAAATGTAGAAATAGAAATCAGCTCCCTGCACCAGCTGATATTTCCTACCATGTCTGACTTTAGTTGAAACCTATAAGAGAAATAATTCACTGTGACCCATTTGAGGTAAAATTAGTCCTTAGCAATATCTGTCTAAATACAAGAAAAATAAAGGCTAGACTTGTTAAATATCATTAAGTCTAAGCTTTAATATGACAAAAACATTTTTTTTAATCTAAGTAGAAATTTATTTTGCTATGTTTTCTTTCTTTCTTTTTTTTTTGTAAATCAAAACTCTAGAGCCAAAATATTTCACAGTTATCTTTTACAAAGTTCATTGTTCTCTTGTGACATAGCAACTAGAACCTGACTTCTTTTTGATAATCACTATCTTTAAAAATCATTTGTAACATAGATATGATTATATTGCTTTTGCTTAAAACCTTCAATAACTTTGAACTAGTTGTAAGATCAAGTTTAAAATCCTTGCCTAATTCATTCTGCCTGCTCTTTTATTCTTGTTCCAAGGACTTCTTCCAGACCCCTTCACATTTCATGAAGGCACCATGCTCTTTCTTGCCTCAGCCCTTTGCTCTGTGTTATGGACCAAATGTTTGTATCCTCCCAAATTCTTAGGTCGAAGCTGTAACTCCCAATGTGATGGTACTTGGAGGAGAGGCCTTTGGGAGGTAATGTGGTTTAGATGGGTCATAAGGGTGGAGCCCCTGTGATGTGATTAGCGTCCTTGTAAGAAGGAGATACCAGAAACTGCTCTCTCTGTCTTGTGAGAAACAGTGAAAAACTGGCCATTTGCAAGCTAAGAAGAGGTCTCTTAGTAGAGCCTGACCATGGCTTCCAACCTCCAGTACTGTAAGAAATCAATTTCTGATGGTTAAGCCTGCCAGTCTATGGTACTTTATTATGGCAGCTTTATTATGACTAAGACACTGGTTTTTCACTTTGCTTGAAATGTGCTGTTCTTGTCATCTCTGCCATGGGTCCTCCTTCCTCCAGTTTCTCTTACTTATTCCTTGAAAATGTCATGTCTTTAGGAAGCTTTCTTTGACCATCTAAGCTTCTCCCTTTTCCACTGTTAATTAAGTGCTGTCTTATAAACATCCCTCTGTAGATTTTTAGCATTATGCAATAAACCTCTTTTGTAGCACACCTCACACAGGTAACCTGTGTAGTAGCTTTCCTTGACCATTATAAACTTTATGAGATGATGGCAGAGGCCTTATCTGTCTTGCTTACTGCTGAGTGCTTACTAAACAACCTAGAACATGATAACAGTAAGATAAGTTCAAGGATAAAGTGGAACGGCCAGCATGGTGCCCACAGAAATGAGTGTTGGCTGCTTCAGGAATGGGGCGTGACCTACAGCATTCTCCTGGCTTCCTGAAAAGCTCTACTGTCATTGAGGCATCTACCACAAACATTATAATATGGTAAGACAGTGCATATCCTTTCTTCTGTTGTAATGTAGTACCAAAAAAATTTCTCATTTCATGTAAAAAACATGATTTTTTTAGTGTTCTTTTTGCTGTCAGAATATGAATTTTGCATATTAGTAAATATATTGTTAGTTTTTTTGTTTCTTAAGCATCTCAAGTTGACAATCAGCAGTTTAGGTTTTTAACCTGTCTTTAATAGGCATATATTGCTCTCATTGTTATCCAGAAACATTGGGTTGCTGAGTTGAGAATATAGCAATATATAGACATTTTAGTTTATTCTGTTTTCTAACTTGAAAAATAAACAGTTCAAAACTTTGAAAAAAAATAACATATTTTTAAATCTATTATAATAATAGATATATTTCCTCTTGTTTTTTGAAGGAATGCCAATATTGTAAAGCACTTTCCCAATCCTTTAAAGCAGAATATGAGCTGCCTTATTAATAGTTATGTGCTCAGTGGGAGACACGGGTGTACAGTGTACAGATAGACTGGAGTCTGTCTGGCTCCACATGGTACAAGCTATGTCCTTTGAACCTCATTTTATTCATCTAGAAAATGGGATGATAATATGAACTTTTAAGGATTATTTTGAGAAGCAGAGATAATCTATTTCAAACACTAGCACATGGTAAGCACTTCGAAAGTCATAACCTTTTCTTGTGGAAAAGGAGGAGAAATGGAAACTCAAGCAGACATTCTTCTTAGGACTGGACCTTACTGGACTGGGTGAGATTTTGCGCAAAGCAGTGCAGGATATATTACTACATAAAAGAAAAATCGAAGGCAAGTCCTCTGTCTGCAGGATTCATTTTCCTTATTTCAGTTACTTACTATCATTTACTCATCTTGTCCTAACAAATAATGAGATAAGGTGGGCCATAAATGATATATCCTAGTCCTGAGAAAAACAAATTTGAGATATGGCTGCATTAAATATAAAAACATGTTGCTAGTTTATTTCTTTAAGATTTCAGCTTATCAACTATGTCAATCTACTCTTAACATTATATTGCACTCCAAGGGTTAATTTATAGCTATGATGGGCAGAACTCTATATAGCATCAGGCATTAATATAATGTATAACAGCAATTTTCAACTTTTTTCATTTCATGGCACACATAAACTAATTATTAAAATTCTGTGACATACCAAAAAAAATTTTATCAATCTGACAAAAAATAAATATAATTTTGATTTATTCATATTGGAAGGCTGTTGTTGTGTTAACTGTTGTCATTTTTTAAAATATGACAATGAAAGGGAAAAGAGGTCAGTGCCCCTGACTAAATAGTCAGGGATTGCATGTTTTATAAATTCTTGCAGCACGCCGGTTGAAAATCACTGATATATAAAATCCAGAACTACCATGAAATATCAAGGCTTCTGTCTAAATGGAAGTTTTCTCCTTTTTGATTTCTACATGTTAAATTTTGAGTAATTATATGAGTTTATAGAGCAGTTAAGTACATTCATTCCTTTGATATGTGCTGAAAATCACTAACCTGGAAATTATGATAACGTTATAGTGATCTTAAAAAGTGTTAACATATTAACTTAATTACAATTAGAATGTAAGAAATAATGTAAACTATAACTGATTGCTTTTATCTTCATTCTTCTTATTATAGCTTAGGAAAAGCTGGAAAAATATGATATTAATATAAAAATAAACTTGTTCCTTTATGAATATTTTTCCTGCAGAAGAAAACATGCTCATAATAACAACTTGTAATACACATTTATTGAATACTTACTATGTTCCAGACACTGTCCTAACACACTAGGATGGATTAGCTTGTTTCATTCTCACAACCCTGCATGGAAGGCATTACTCTTATCTCCATTTAGGGGATGAGAAAATTTGGGAGTGGAGAGTGTAAGTATCTTGCGCAAGGTTCCCCAGCTGGTAAATGACAAGAGTGTCTTAGGTCAAGTTCCCTGGAAACAGATGCTGAGCTGGAGACTTACATGGAGGGAGTTTCCTGGGAAGTGCTCTTGGGCAGAGAGTGAGGACAGTGGATTTGAGTGGAAGAAGGAGGTGAATCGTGCAGATGCAGCGTTGACCTCAGCCCATCCTGTAGGGAGATCTGGGCTGGAGGAGCCCTTTATATCCACTTTGAGCTGTGTCTTGGGGTTCTCCTGAGGAAGGGACATAACTTTTGGTGAAGCGGCTCCCTTTGGCTGAGGGTACTTCCCCGAAGAGACGCCAGCAGCTGGAGGCATGTGTGCCGGGGGCCTGCTGGGGACTGCACAGAGGTCTCCAGGCGTGCAGAATTCGTGACAGCCCACCTGTGACTGTGACCTTACTTGGAAAGAAGGGATTTGCAGATGTAATTAAGTTAAAGCTTTCGAGATGAGATCATCCTGGATGGGAAAACCCTTAATGCAATAATTGGTATCATAAGAAAAAAGAAAGGGAGGTTTGAGACACAGAAGGGAAAGCCATGAGAAGACTGAGACTATGCTGCTGCCAACCAAGAAATGCCAGGAGCTGCCAGGAGTTCTAGGCAAGGAGGATGGCTCCTGGGAGCCTCCAGATGGGCATGGCTTTGTTGATACCTTCATTTCTGACTCTTGGCACAGTTCCGTACTGTGAGAGAATAGATTTCTGTGGTTTGAAGTCCTCCCCTCCCCCAGTTTGAAGTACTTTATTATGGCCTCCTGATGAAATGATACAATGATCCTTATGCCTCTGGGGCACACTTGCTTCCCTTTATTTTTTGTGACAGAGACAGAGAGAGAGTCAGAGAAAGGAACAGATAGGGACAGACAGGCAGGAATGGAGAGAGGTGAAAAGCATCCATTCTTTGTTGCAGTTCCTTTAGTTGTTTATTGATTGCTTTCTCACATATGCCTTAACTGGGGGCATAACTCGCTCCAGCAGAGCGAGTGACCCCTTGCTCAAGCCAGTGACCTTGGGCTCAAGCCAGCAGCAGCCTTGAGCTTCAAGCCAGCAACCTTTGGGCTCAAGCCAGTGACAATAAGGTCATGTCTATGATCCCACGCTGAAGCCAGTGACCCTGCACTCCAGCTGGTGAGCCCACACTCAAGCCGGTGACCTTGGGGTTCGAACCTGGGTCCTCTGCGTCCCAGTCCGATGCTCTATCCACTGCGCCGCCGCCTGGTCAATTTTTTTTTGATCTGGAAACTGCTCCTCCAGGCTTCTGTTGTTTCTTTTCTTGGGGGACCTTAAAAAGGGAAGACAGTAAGAGTTAGAATAACCCTGCACCCACAGCTGGTTTGGGCTGTGCAGTTAATACCATTGTTTTCCTCTTCTAATACCCATTCTAGGGTCCCCTCATCCCAGCAGGCATCTCTTCTGGTCAAGGTGTGACTCAGATCTTCATCCCTGAGGGGTCTTGAACCTCTGATTACCATAACCATTCTCAGCCTATATCTGCTGTGTTTGTCCATTTTTCTATCAAAACAAGATGGTACCAAAAATGTTTCAGTGCATTGCCTGGGTGTCACAGGCATTCTCCCCTGACCTCATTGTGTGATAATAAAGGCTCTGTTTCCTCTTCATGGTCAGGGTTAAGTACCCCTGTCAGGATGGTAATAACTCCTCTCTGTGCTGCTGGTCACTTGGCACAGGGAGACTGAAATGATCGGAAATCAGCCCAAGCTTACTTTAATGAGATACTTGCTGTGTCCCATGGGGAAGGGCGTGGCCATCCTCGGAACTAGGATCTCTAGACACAAAGACCCCAGAGGTGTGGTGTTGGTGGTTTTTACTTTTAACTTGGAGGTGGACTGGTCAATAGGACCAACTGCATCGAAGGATTGCTTTGCATAACTATAGGCTTATAATTTCTGGAGCAGTGACTGAGGAGGTGATAGAGCCTACTGATGTGCTTCCTTTGTTTTATAAGCTCAGGGAGGTGCCATAGCTTATCCAAGATGGCACAACAGAGTGGCAGGTGAGCTGGGACTGGAACACACCTCTCCTAGCCAGGTGCTTTTCCTGTCGTGCTGCTTCCCATTACTGCACATGGATTAATTTTACCTAATTATTTAAAAAAAGGAATTTGAGCCTGACCAGGTAGTGGTGCAGTAGATAGAGCATCAGACTGGGTCGTGTAGCACCCAGGTTTGAAACCCCAAGGTCGCTGTCTTGAGCACAGACTCATCTGGCTTGAGTGTGAGCTCACCAGCTTGAGCGCAGGGTCGCTGGCTTGAGCGTGGGATCATAGACATGACTGCATGGTCACTGGCTTGAGCCCAAAGGTCACTGGCTTGAAGCCAAGGTTGCTGGCTTGAGCCCAAGGTCACTGGTTTGAGCAAGGGGTCACTCGCTCTGCTGGAGCCCCCCAGTCAAGGCACATATGAGAAAGCAATCAGTGAACAACTAAGGAGCTGCAACAAAGAATTGATGCTTCTCATCTCTCTCCCTTTCTGTCTGTCTGCTCCTATCTGTCCCTTTCTCTGACTCTGTCTCTGTAAAAAAAAGGGGGGGGGGCGGGAGTTGATATTTGAAATATATATTTTGTTGAAAGATCTTCAGATTTGGTTTCTAACTGAAAAGTTATCAATATAATGAAGCAGCCTGGTAGTGAGTGGTTTAATTCCGTGGCTTGTGTGTGTGCGCTTTGAGTAGTTTTGGATCATCTCTGAAACATGTGTGTTTAATATTAGCTTTGAGATCCCAGGCAGTTGTGCAATGCTTTCTTGCTTCCATCAATGTTAGCTGCTCATTAAAAATAAACATTATAAAATCCATTCAATTTTGGACATTTCAGTGAGAGTAAAATCTTTCTCTTGCAATAAGTCTTAATAAAAATTTTCTGCTGGCCCTGGCCGGTTGGCTCAGTGGTAGAGCGTCGGCCTGGCATGCGGAAGTCCCGGGTTCGATTCCCGGCCGGGGCACACAGGAAAGGCGCCCATCTGCTTTTCCACCCCTCCCCCTTCTCCTTCCTCTCTGTCTCTCTCTTCCCCTCCCTCAGCCAGGGCTCCATTGGAGCAAAGATGGCCCGGACACTGAGGATGGCTCCATAGCCTCTGCCTCAGGTGCTGGAGTGGCTCTGGTTGCAACAGAGCAATGCCCCGGATGGGCAGAGCATCGCCCCCTAGTGGGCGTGCCGGGTGGATCCCGGTTGGGCGCATGCAGGTGTCTGTCTGACTGCCTCCCCGTTTCCAGCTTCAAAAGAAAAAAAAAATTTTTCTGCTAAGTGCTGCATATGCCAAAATTTTAGGGGGATCATGGAGACTTCCTAATATGTTGATAAAAAGAGTGGCGTTGCTTAAAAATATACCTATAGCATTAGATTCCATGTGTATGCTCGCCGGTGATTTCAGATTAAATTTTGTGTTACCTGTTTGGTTAAGATTGTAGTGGATTGACATGCTGACAATAGTATCATTTGTCGTTAAGCACATGACAGAGCTTAGTTCTTGGATGCTTTTATTACTGCGAGATTTAGAAAAAGGAACTGGAGCTGCGATTACTTTCATACTGTCCTGTAATCACAAATGTTAGACTTGGAAGAGATCTCAGCCCAGAGAATTATAATCATTGTCAAGGGGATAAAGCATAGAAGAGAAAGGGCCTTTCAAAGCTGTGGATTATTTACATATGTGTGACACTGCTGACTGGCGGCCAGAGAGCTGCTTTGTTGTTTCATGTCTTGGAGCTTTGCTGTCATATTAATTAATAACTCCGTGCAATCCAAACCACCTTCTTTGACCAAAGCTGCACTTTAAATAGCAAGTTGTTTCTGCTAGAGACTCACAGGACATGAGACATACAAGAGTTGCAGTGGGATCCTTCATGGGATCACTGTTAAAGGAGAACATGATTCCACTTTTCAATCCAAGAGCGGCAGTGGCGCTCAAAACACCTACCGCGACGCCTGTCACCTGCACAGCCTGGACTGTGAGACCTTCTGTTCTCTGCTTCTGCCTGTATATTTTCCTACACCTTCTGTGAAATTTTGGCATAGATTTTCATTAATAAGCACTACTCTTCCAGGAAAAGTCCAATCGCAGAATTTAAAGCATTCTCTAAAGTTTAGAGAATGGAAAAGACAGAACAAAGCGAAGCACGTGACCACAATGAGGCTTCAGTTCCGACGACAGAAATGTTGGCTCCCTGAGAGAGCCACCCTGTTAGGATTGCACAGATGTATCTCCGAAGGGTCAAGGAACCTTGCATTTGACCCAGGATTTATTAACTGAAAAGTAAAAATCATCTGGGACTGAGGATGGCCAGTAAGGTTCTAAGATAAATCATTTTGAACTCAATTAGAAACATACCTCTTTTCTTACAGCTAACCTTGAAAATAAAGGAAAGCATAGTTTGATCAAAAGTGGGAGGGCTTTCACACCAGCTTCACTCGTGCTGTGATATAAAGAGAACATTATCAAGGAACACATTTTTTTATAAACCATAATTTATTTCAGACCTATGCTGGAATAAATAAAACACACGATCCTGAACAGATGCAAATAATAGGGAGTAATCTTAGCATGAGTAATTTAACAGATTGTGTAGATTGTGGAACGGCTCTGATACAAAACTGGGCTGTCAGAGACCCTGTGGAACTGAGACATTTTTAATGTGGAACTTTTAAGTAAATCAGTGTGTCCCGAAGCCCCATGGCAATGGTTAATAAAACCCAGCCAACACATAAATAAATAAATAAATGCTGTAACATTCAGGGCCAATAAATAGAAACCATTTGTAGGTTTCTTCTCTTCGGCCACTGTAAAGTGGCTGAAAGCAAGTTTTGATGTTGGATTTTTTCTAAAACATAGGTACAAACACCCACTAGTCCAGTGGGACCTTTTCCCTTCTTCATTCCTAGGTGTGCTTGTCCAAATCCAAAGTCTAAATGAAACTCCATCTCTGTTGAAAATGACCAG
Source organism: Saccopteryx leptura (assembly GCF_036850995.1). Lineage (NCBI taxonomy): Eukaryota > Metazoa > Chordata > Mammalia > Chiroptera > Emballonuridae > Saccopteryx > Saccopteryx leptura. The sequence goes on along the minus strand of NC_089503.1, from coordinate 221,794,167 downwards.
TTGTTAACTTACAATTCCAAGTTTTACAATAGGAGAGTGTGGTGATAAAAGTCTCCTTGTTGAATCTGTAGCTCTACTTTATTAATTTTTTTTTTGAAGGGGAATGCTTTGAAAACATAAATTCTTTATAAATCTAACATATATCCAGGTAGCAGTGAAACTTTTAGGACTTTTGCAGTATGAGTTTTCTTGAGATATGTAGCTTATGAAGTGTGTGACTATATATACACAGTGTTAGCAAAGCTGGGCCCCACGTAACTGGTTGAAAATTGCATATAAGCTATTGGTGTCTAAAAATCTTACGTGAGGCGATTATCAGTTAGCTGATAGATCCTCCTTAATATTAGTCACAGCGCTTTGGTTCTTGTTGAATATTTTTAAATTCCTTTCTATCTCTCTCTTTCTTCATCTTTCCCTCTCTTTGTTCTTCCCTTTCTTCCTTCTTTCATTCTCTTTCTGAATCAAGTATTCATTCATTCATTCATCGCTTATTCTCATGCGCTTATTCATTAACTCTTTTTTTTTAGTAACTTACTTTTTTTTTTAAAGTTTTATTTATTCATTATAGAGAGGAGAGAGAGAGAGAGAGAGAGAGAGAGAGAGAGAGAGAGAGAAGGGGGAGGAGCAGGGAGCATCAACTCCCATATGTGCCTTGACCAGGTAAGCCCAGGGGTTTTGAACCAGCAACCTCAGGTTGACGCTTTATCCACTGTGCCACCTCAGGTCAGGCCTTATTCATTAACTCTTATTTATTGGCCACCCACTATGTCCCAAGCCCTGTTCTAGGCACTAGAGACACAAGATACAGTAGGGAACAACTTTTCAGGGGTTGTTTTCTTGTGGAGAAGACCGACAAAATAAAAATAATAAAAAATATAGAAGCAGACTGTAGAAAGTGCTATAAAGAATATAAAACATAGGGATGGGTTGAAGAATGGCTGGTGGTAAGGTGGTGCTGCTTTAGTGAGAACAGAGAGAGAAGGCTTCTGAGAAGGGTGCGATTCTAGCTGAGAGCTGAATGAGAAGAAGGAGGCAGCCATTTTGATACTACCCGGGGGAATGGCATTGAAGGCAGAAAGGAACAGTCTAAGTACAAAGGCATCAAGACAGGTAGAACTTGTTATGGTCAATGGACAGAAGGACGACCAATGCAGCTGGAGCTTCATGATCAAGGGGAAGAGTGGGAGGAGAGTTACGTATGGACCAGGTAGGGTGTTGCAGACCATAGTAAGAGGTTTAGATTTATTCTTATTAAATGAAAAGGCATTGGAGAGTTTTAAGTTGGGGTATGATTTGAAACCTTATGAGCATGTCTTTAAAAGATGTTCCTGAGATTGTCATTTACTAGATCACTAAAAATGAGTTTACAATAAAGAAGCTTCTTTCAGGTCTCAGTATTCAAGAAATAGTCAAAAAAATTTAAATTTATTTCTGACTGTTGTAATAATACAATCTCCCCGTTTGATTTACTGTGTGGGAAGTATAAAGCTAACAGCTGTTTTCCTTTCGCAATTATACACTATTGTATAGTCAACCTTTCTTTTTAAAGTTTTATTTAAAGAGAGAATATATTTATAATGTCCAAAAGTAAAAAAAATAGAAATTGAAATATTCAGAAGATTTGCTTCTATTCCTGTCTTTGCCCAACTCACCATTCACTTCTGCTCCTACACACAACCTCTTACGTTAGTTTTTCATGAGTCTTTCCAATGTGTAGCTATGCAAATATAAATATATATTCTTATTTCCCTTCTCCTATTCTTTCACCAAAAGGTGTGTTTGTGTGTTTTTCTACTTTTTGCTTTCTTTACCTAAGTGAATCTGAAGATTTTTCCATTTCAGCACACAGAGAGCTTTTACATTTTCTTTTAGAGTAGGAAGGTTTTTCACTGACTAGAAGAGTAGAAATAGTATATGTTATTTTATTGATGACTTTGTTCATTGATGGACTCTTGAATTATTTCTTATTTTTTGGTATTATAAACAGGGCTTCATGAATAACCTTTTTCATGTGCCACTCTGCATTCATGAGATGTAACTGTAAGATAAATTCCCAGGGGTAGGACTGCTAGATCAAATGATATATAATTTTGGTGGATGTTGGTATTTGCTGAGTTGTGCCTTTGTGTCCTCCATTAATAGCATACAGTAAGTTATAGGACACTTATGGTTGATTTTATTGCTTCTTTATCATTTACCCATACTTTTTCTTAGTCCTGGATTCCTAATTTACTTATTTCTATTATTTTATATAGTATATGTTTTTGGACAATCATGTATAAGCAACTTTCAATTATTGGTTGTAGAAGATACTTGTACTGAATAAATAAATAAGTTTTACATGCTTTAATGACTGAATTTAACACTCTGTATTATTAGTATTCTTTTATATTTCAACCCCTTCACCTACTGGACTCTGAGTGGTTCATGATACCTCAGTCCATATTGTATTGCTCTTAGGAGACCAATGCCTGGCAGAGAGTAGGCAATGAATATTTGGTAAATAATGAAAAGTTTAAAGTATAGTAGTATTACTATTAAGCCAAGTGGAGCTAAGTAATATTTGATATGGAGAAAAGTCAGTCAATAATTTAATGAATGAGTTAATGAATATAGGATTTTTCTTTTAAGAAAACCCATTACAGCAATAGCAATAAAGAACTATTATGGAATCGACTAATCTTGTTTTTCAACTGGATGCTGTTATAAACATAAATTAAAATGATAAACCATCAGTACATGATTTTAGAGCAAATGAAATTTTATACTCTATGGCAGATGAGAATTTTAATGAAAACATTCATAAGGAAAAGTGTCCAGTGAATAAATCGGAAACATGTACACGGAGAATTAGCTTGGCAAAAGCATGATTCTGAGGGACAACAGTCTGCGTTAGGGAGCTTTTGGTGACATAAATGGTCTAAGAAAGTTCTGGAAAACTTTAAAAATAAAATGCTTACACTTTTCTATGTGTAATAATATATGATTCTACCTTATGCATTCAATAATCTTGCTACACATTCTGGTCTTGATTGTTTTATGATTTGTATCTAGATAAACTGAAGAAACATTCTAAAACATTTAAAATGAGATATTACTGCTCATGAAACATGTATGTGCAATAAAAATCTGTCATTGGCTAAGAATGTCCAGCTGGAGCTCTGCTCACATTTAATAATTCTTTGTATATGAAACAACTAATCAGACACCAAACGGGATAGCAGGCAGATGCGGTTTCACTTCCAAGGTGACGATGGCCAGGCACTAAACCAAACTCTACCTAATCAGACTAGTTTAAAAGCATACCTGCCAGATATTACACATCACAATGACTAAACGTGCATGGACCCTCAGATTTTTTTCATGCTTATTCAATAATCTTGGCATGAACCTATGACAGAACACTTTCATCACACTTCAGGGATTATGGTATTGAATATCACTCTGTAAGCATTCATATAGCATGGAAAGATATAACCTTGCTTTAAACAAGTCTGATTTATAAAAACCCACGTATTTTGCAAAAAGAGGATTTGCTTTATAAATGATTTCTTTAAAAAGTTACCTTTAAATATCACTTTCATCAGGCATTTGAATTATAATTTAACCTACAGATATTTTCCTTAGTTTTTTTCTAGAAACACGTAAACATTTTAAGTATTATTTTTAAAAATAATTATACCTCTTTGCTTATGGTAAATTACAAATAATTTTAAAACTTTTGACATTTTTGCAAACTTTCTACAAGTGTTTGGAAAGTTGGCTAATACTGCTCTTGAATATTTTCATTATTTTAGCAATTTTAAAGATGTTTCCCTGTTCAAATGATTACAATGACCACAAAGTATATATATTTAGAATTAAAACCATTTAAAATATAGTCTTTTCTTTTAAGTTTATTTTTTTTATTTTTTGTGATAGAGGCAGAGAGAAACAGAGAGAGGGACAAATAAGGACAGAAAGACAGGAAAAGGAGAGAGATGAGAAGCATCTATTCTTCATTGTGGCACCTTAGTTTTTCATTGACTGCTTTCTCATATGTGCCTTGACTTGGGGGTTACAGCAGGCTGGGTAACCCCTTGCTCAAGCCAGCAACCTTGGGCTCAAGCTGGTGAGCTTTGCTGAAACCAGATGAGCCCGCGCTCAAGCCGGCAACCTTGGGGTTTCAAACCTGGGTCCTCCGCGTCGAAGTCCAACGATATATCCATTGTGCCACGGCCTGGTCTAAAATATAGTCTTAATAAAAATAAAATATTGAGATATTTTTTATTTTATTAATAAGTACTATTACATAAAATCAATTCATACTTGACAGTGCTCTCTTACTTGTTTGTACAAGACTCAAGTTAAATATATCACACAATAGTATGAACTCTATCCTCAGTGTCAGACAACCAGGATATATATGGTATATAAAATTCTAAAGTTACTTTTTATTTTGTACTAATGTACTTCATGGCCCTGGCCGGTTGGCTCAGTGGTAGAGCGTCAGCCTGGCTTGCAGAAGTCCCGGGTTTGATTCCCGGCCAGGGCACACAGGAGAAGCACCCATCTGCTTCTCCACCCCTCCCCCTCTCCTTCCTCTCTGTCTCTCTCTTCCCCTCCCGCAGCCAAGGCTCCATTGGAGCAAAGATGGCCTGGGCGCTGGGGATGGCTCCTTGGCCTCTGCCCCAGGCACTAGAGTGGCTCTGGTCGCAACAGAGCGACGCCCCAGAGGGGCAGAGCATCGCCCCCTGGTGGGCAGAGCGTCGCCCCTGGTGGGCGTGCCGGGTGGATCCCGGTCGGGCGCATGCGGGAGTCTGTCTGACTGTCTCTCCCCATTTCCAGCTTCAGAAAAATACAAAATAAATAAATAAATAAATAAATAATGTACTTCATAAGCATATGAACAGATTTTATATTCATGAGCAAACTTCAAGCCTCTCGAAATGTATACCAGCTTAGTTTAAATGATTTTTGGATGTAATTGAAACTCTCTCTTGCTGTGGATATTCCTCAAAACTTTTTAAACCTGCAATCTTTCGTAACTTTCATAGACGTTACACTAAATACTAGAAATGTATCCTTTTTTGTTAGACACTGACATTGTTTTTGTGTACAATATTTAACACCTGTGAATATAGGAAAGCGATAATTAAGCTCCCAACAAAGTCAAGAAGTTTGTTGATCAAGTATTCCTTATATACCAGTAAAGGAACTTGTGATAAAGAAGTGAGCTAAGCAGTAGGAAGCAGTTGCAAATTCTGCTCAACCTCTCAGCCTCACTGCTCCCCTCTGGCATTGGAGTAGTTCCCATGGGAGAAAGTTGCTCCAAACTTAGGGTGTATTAATCTTCACTCTCTTTCCTTCCATCCTCCTAGTAAATCTTTACTATCATGAACTCATTGGTTACTTCTTTGAGTATTTTGTCCAATTTTCTAGTTGTCCTATGAGCAGGACTGGATGAATTACTCAGTCTGTCATTTTTGTAAGTACAAGTCAAACTCTATCTTCATTTTTCTCTCAGAGAGGTTACATACTTCTTAAGTCACAAAGCATATTCAGTAGTAGGTTTCAGTATAGTAGTTGACTTTATTTTTTATTTTTATTTATTTTTTGTGATAGAGACAGAGAGAGGGACAGATAAGGACAGACAGACAGAAAAGGGAGAAGGATGAGAAGCATCAATTCTTCGTTGCAGCACCTTAGTTGTTCATTGACTGATTTCTCATATGTGCCTTGACTGGGGGACTACTGCAGACCAAGTGACCCCTTGCTCAAAGCAGCGACCTTGGGCTCAAGCTTGTGAACTGTGCTCAAACCAGATGAGCCTGCACTCAAGCTGACGACCTCAGGGTTTCGAACCTGGGTCCTCCACAACCCAGTCCGACACTCTATACACTGCACCACCGCCTAGTCAGGCGCCTGAGGTGTACTTTTCTAGTGACCTGTCTGATTTGGCCTCCTTGCAAATTTTACATGATGGCATTACTGGTTTTTCCCAGTCTATGTGTACGGGCAGTAAGATATTAACTCTGATGTTAATTCATTTTCTGAGTTTTACACTGGTAGACAAGGTTTGATTTTGATATCTCTTGTCTAATGGGGGATTATATAGCATATTTTCTAATACAGCCTATTTGAATATTTGTTATTTGCAAAGTTAATCATGATGGTTTTTATTTTTATATATGATTTCTAGTAAAGAAGTAAATAAGTGAGATTTGACTTGGTATGGTGAACACACAATACAGTATACAGATGTATTATAGAATTGTACACCTGAAAAGTATATCATTTTATTAATCAATGTCACTCCAAAAATTCAATAAAAAAATAAAATAAATTTAAAAAGAGGTAAATGAGCTTGTGTGGGTTAAATAACAACTCCAAATCATGGGGAATGTATAAATATATATTTTTGATAAATGCTATGAGTCTTTAATTCATTTTGAGTTTATTCTTGTGTATGATGCAAGAAGGTGCTCCAGTTTTATTTTTTTATATGTATGTGTCCAATTTTCACACCATTTATTGAATAGGCTATCTTTACCCCATTTTACATCTTGCTTCTTTTATCAAGTATTAATTGACTAAAAAGGTGTGGGTTTATTTCTGGGATCTCTGCTCTGTTCCATTGATCTGTATGTCTTTTTTATGCCAGTACCATGCTGTTTTGATTTCTATAGCCTTGTGATATAGTTTGATACCAGGTAGTGTGATTCCTCCAACTTTGTTCCCCTTTCTCAAGATTGCTATTGCTCTTTGGGGTCTTTTGTGGCTCCATATACATTTTAGAATATTTGTTCTAGTTCTGTGAAATACATCATTGGATGATGGAGACTTGACTTTGAAGTGGTGAACACACAATGCAATATACAGATAACATATTGTAGAGATATACACCTGAAACCTGTATAATCTTATTAACTAATGTCACCCCAATAAAGTCAATAAAAAAGATAATCAGATTTGGGTAAAAGATGCTATAAGAAGTGAATTAATAGTTGGAAATCTTAAAACTTTATGTTGAAGGAAAAGCCTATATGAATTTTAAAAGTAGGTATGTATATGCTGATTTAGAAAAACATTCCAAGATATATTCTTACAGAATAAAAGTAGCTGTGTGCCCAAAGCTCCTTCGTATGTATGTATGTATGTATGTATGCATACTTACAAATATACACAAAATGTTTAAAAGGATACAGAAGATACTAAAGAAGGGGATTGAGGATTTGATATGGGACCTCTTATTTTTTCCTTGTACACTTGAAATTATTTGACTATTGTTTCATGTGTCATTTTCCCAATTAATAAACTAGTTAGTTTAACACTGAGTGGACACATAGTAGTGCAATTTTATATTAGCTGCAAACAGTGATATCATTATTTTGCTTTATCATCCTGTTTTATTATTTCTCTTTATCATTCTCTACTACAAGGGTCCCCAAACTACGGCCCGCGGGCGGCATGCGGCCCCCTGAGGCCATTTATCCAGCCCCTGCCACACTTCCGGAAGGGGCAACTCTTTCATTGGTGGTTAGTGAGAGGAGCATAGTTCCCATTGAAATACTGGTCAGTTTGTTGATTTAAATTTACGTGGTCTTTATTTTAAATATTGTATTTGTTCCTGTTTTGTTTTTTTACTTTAAAATAAGATATATGCAGTGTGCGTAGGGATTTGTTCATAGTTTTTTTTATAGTCCGGCCCTCCAACGGTCTGAGGGACAGTGAACTGGCCCCCTGTGTAAAAAGTTTGGGGACCCCTGCAATACTAGATACTGTTTTAAGTTATGGATGGTATACAAACAAAGTATTTAAAATAATTTTTCCCTTTATCCAAATATTTAATGATTTTTGGTGATTTATATTTAGTTGCTAAATCTCCCTAAGTCACATTTCAGACTTAAACAGTTGTCAATTTGTGTATATAAAATCCAGAGTCAGAATTTTGGAAGGAATTTAAATTCCATCACTTAATAGTTATAAGACCTGGCACAAAAAGATTTAACCGACTATTTCCCTCTTGTCTGTCCCCTCCATCCATCTATGCTCACACATCAATATTAACACTATTTTCCAGACACTTAGTTTTCTGTCTGGGAACATGAATAATAACAACATTTTTCTCTCCTACCTTACAGGTTTGTGATGAGGAACAAAAAGTAATATGCATGAAAGTTTTCGTATGCTGTACAACAATGTGCAGATTTAAGGTGTGATTATTTGAAGTCCTTTGCTCCATTGTAGAGTTTTAAGCCGAGACCACTAAGTCAGATGTCCAATTTTCAATACAGTATCCATAAAGCCAAACATTTACGGAAAAACATTGAATATTATCATTTGTAACTTGAGAAAAGGAGCAACAAAAGATACTCTACGGTAAGGGGATGAAAATTCTGGATAATAAAATACATAAAAGAAGGGAATGGAGGCATCCCATTTTTGGGTGGGTTGGGGTGGGGAGAGTTCCTGCCAGGTGGCTCTTCTCTCTTTCCTTCTTCTGAATTTCAAAAGCGTGACCCACCTCTTGTGCTTTTGATTACTTTAACATCAAGTGCAGGACATTGAATATCAGTTCCTAACCTCAGGGAGAACTTTCTGGGAAGCTGTGGAAATGGAACAAGTATGGGAAAGTGTTCCTATGAAAACTTCCCCTCCTCATCTATCCAGATAATTCATTACAAATTTCCAGGTTCTTGGTCTCTACTTCTCTAAATGATAAATCCAGTTACTTAAGGATCTATCTGATGTGTCCAAATGGTAAAAAGCTTAAGAGCACAAGGGGCAAAAAAAGCAACATTTTAGCTCTTCTTACTATACACAGATTTAAGCCAGAATATTTATAGTGTACTTCATTTATAAAAAATGTTTTATAATTTTCTGTTTACCTATATGTAATCTATCCTGAGTTATGTTATAACATGTCACAATCTTTTCCATTTTATTTATTCTTTCTCTTTCTTATCCTCTCTTTCTCTCAAAAAAAAACATACCTAATAAGATAGAGAGAAATATATCTTTTAAAAGGTGGTTAAATATAAATAGCCTGTTGAAATATATGAAATACTGATATATCCTGAGATGTAAGTAGAATTATTTGCTTTCCTGGTTCTTAAACTATGTTTTTCCTTATCTCCATCGGCTTTACTTAACTAGGTTCTGGACAGCAGTGTATTGGATATACAGTATACAAACTGATACTGAAAGAGAACAGAACATGTTATTTCATAGAAGAAAGGATATATTTTTAAAGGAAAACTCTAGATTCTTAGAGCATAGGCTGAAAATTCTACTTGAATTTTGTCTTGGTCAACTTGGGCTGCTATCACAAGTAGAGTGGCTTGTTAATGGCTTTGGCAGTAGAAATTTATTTCTCATAGTTCTGGAGGTTGGAGGTCCAGAATGAAAGTGCCAGCATGGTCCGGTTCTGGGGAGGGCCTCCCCCTGGTCTATAGATGGCTGCCATCTTGCTATGGCCTCCTGTGGTGGAGAGAAAGACAGCTTGTTTCTCCTCTTTTTATAAGGATATTAATTCCATAATTAGGCCCCACTCTAATGACAGAGTCTAACCTAATTACCTTTCAAATGTCTCACCTCCAAATACCATCACACTGGGGCTTATGAACGTTGAAGGGATACAAACACTGAATCCATAGCAAGTTGTAGTGATGCTATTTCTTTGTCTAAGTCTTGGCCTGGGATTGGCTAGGCTCCCACTTGAGCCCCTTTCTGAACAGGGTTGGTGGAAATTGTTAGCTGAGGATTTGATGTTTGTCAGAACTTCATGCTTAATACATTATTCCTCTGCTCACTGAATTGCTTCTCTTTTTTCCCTTTTAACTAATTTTGATTTTTCTTGGTCTGAAAGAGTGATTAGGTAACACGGAAATACAGCAATTCAATTATACCGTTGAGTTGAAAGCTGAGGCTAAAAATAGGGTTTATACATATTATATGGATATTTTATGCAGATAGTTTTATTATTATTATTTTAATTAAAAATGTATAAGTCAGCTAATTTTTCTCATTATATTCTTTTTTTGTTACTGGCATGGAATTATATGCTGACAATAAAATAATGCCTAACATTTACTGAGTTCTTACTCTGTGCTAGGTAATTGTATGCACTTTATATGGAATATCTGAATTTAATGTTCACAACAACCCATGAGACTCAGATCCTGTTTTGAAGCCATTTTATAGATGTGGAAACTGAGGCTTTTAGCAGTAGATTAATGTACCTAAGGTCAAATAGACAGTAAATAGTAGAATCAGAATGACTGTGGTGGGGACATTACTGAGGTTGACAACTTTCCCTTAGGAAGGAGTTTTGCTTCACATGAACAGGAAATTTTTATATCAGCATTGAATAAATAATTCAACAAGATATATATATATATATATATAATATATATATCTAAGAAGTGTGGGGTGTTTGAGGTAATGAAAATAGCATAGCATTTACAAAGCAGTACTTTTTAAAAATTTTTATTTAGAAAATTAACTTTAACACGGTGACATTGATCAATAAGAGTACATAAGTTTCAGGTAAACATTTTTATAGCCTTTGAACTGTTGTTTATGTTGTATATGCGATCACCCAAAGTCAAATCATTTTCTGTCACCTTATATTTGTCTATCTTTATACCCAACCTCAACCCCCTCCATCATCCCCCTCCCCCACATCCCCTACCCTCTTGCAACCACTTCACTTTTATCTATGTCCATGTGTCTAACTAAATTTTATATCCCATCTATGTGTGAAATCATACAGTTCTTAGCTTTTTCTGACTTACTTATTTCACTCAGTATAACATTCTCAAGGTCCATCCATGTTGTTATAAATGTCTCTATGTGATCATTTCTTATGACTGAGTAGTATTCCATTGTATCTATATATGTACTACATCCTCTTTATCCAATACTCTATCAAGGGACACTTTGGTTGTCTCCATGTCTTGGCCACTGTGAATAAGGCCGCGATGAATATGGGGGGTGCATGTGTCTTTACGTACTGATGTTTTCAAAGTTTTGGGGTAGATACGCAATAGAGGGATTGCTGGGTCATATGATAGCTCTAGTCTTAATTTTTTGAGGAACCACCATACCTTCTTCCATAATGGTTATACTACTTTACATTCCCACCAACAGTGAATTAGGATTCCTAATTCACCAGCCAATTTAATAGGTATGAGCTGGTATCTCATTGTAGTTTTGATTTGCATTTCCTGAATAGCTAGTGAAGATGAGCATCTTTTCACATATCTGTTGGCCATTTGTATGTCTTCTTGGAAGAAGTGTGTGTTCAGGTCTTCTCCACATTTTTTGATTGGATTGGTTGCTTGTTTGTTGTTGACTTTTGTGAGTTCTTTATATATTTTGGATATTAACCCCTTATTGGAGCTGTTGTTTGCAAATATTATCTCTCATTTAGTTGGCTGCCTATCTGTTTTGTTGTCTGTTTCCTTTGCTGTGCAGAAGCTTTTTAGTTTAATATAGTCCCATTTGTTTATTTTTGCCTTTATTTCCTTTGCCTTTGGGGTCAAAGTCATAAATTATTCTATACGGCCAAAGTCAATGAGTTTAGTACTTATGTTTTCTTCTATGTAATTTATTGTTTCAGATCTTATATTTAGGCCTTTGATCCATTTTGAATTAGTTTTTTGTGTTAGAGGACAAACTGTAGTCAAGTTTCATTCTTTTGCATGTGGCTTTCCAATTTTCCCAGCACCATTAATTGAAGAGGCTTTCTTTTTTCCATTGTGTGTTTTTAGTTTCTTTGTCAAAGATAATTTGTCCATATATATATTTATATATATATATATAGCTTTTGTTCTGGGCTCTTGATTCTGTTCTATTGGTCTATATGTCTGTTTTTCTGCCAATACCATGCTATTTTGATTATTATGGCTCTATAGTATAATATGAAGTCAGGTAGTGTGATACCTCTGGCTTCATTCCTTTTCCTCAGGATTGCTTTTGGCTATTTGGTTTTTTTTATGGTTCCATACAAACCTGGTAATTTTTGTTCCATTTCTTTAAAAGATGACATTAGGATTTTGATGGAGTTGCATTCATTTTGTATATTGCTTTGAGTAATATGGCCATTTTAACTATGTTAATTCTTCCAATCGTGAACATGGAGTATTTTTCTATTTCATTCTGTCTTTTTCAATTTCTTTCAATAATGTTTTATAGTTTTCAGTGTATAGATCCTTTACATCTTTTGTTAAGTTTATTCATAGGTATTTTATTTTTCTTATTGTAATTGTAAAAGTAAATGTTTTTCTGGGTTCATTTTCCAATGTTTCATTGTTGGCATATAGGAAAGCAGTGGACTTTTGTATATTGATTTTGTATCCTGTGGCTTTACTGTATTGGTTTATTCATTCTAATAGTTTTTTGGTAGAGTCTTTGGGGTTTTCTATGTACAGGAGGATTGTGTTATCTGCAAAAGTGATACCTTTACTTCTTTTTTTCTGATATGGATGCTTTTTATTTCTTTCTTTTGCTTGATTGCTCTGAATAAAACTTCCAGAACTATGTTGAATAAGAGTGGAGAAAGTGGGCAGCCTTGTCTTTTTCCTGATTTTAGGGGAAAAGCCTTCATTTTTTCACCATTTAGTATGATATTAGCTAATGGTTTGTCATATATGGCTTTTCTTATGTTGAGGTGCTTTCCTTTTATTCTGATTTTATGGAGTATTTTAAACATAAAGGGATATTGTATCTTATTGAATGCCTCTTCTGCATCTATTGCTAGGACCATATGAATTTTGTTCTTTGTTTTATTAATTTGGTGTATAATGTTAATCGATTTCTGTATGTTGAACCATCCTTGTTTTCCTGGAATGAATTCCACTTGATTGTAATGTATTTTTTTTAATGTGTTGTTGTATTCGATTTGCTAATATTTTGTTTAGGATTTTGCATATATATTCACTAGAGATATTAGTCTTTAGTTTTCTTTTTTTGTGTTGTCCTTGCCAGGTTATGCCATGAGGGTTATGGTGGCCTCATAAAATGTATTGGGGAGTATTGCTTCTTTTATTTTTTTGGAAGAGTTTGAGAAGGATAGGTACCAAATCTTCTTTGAATGTTTGGTAAGATTCACCAGTGTAACCATCTGGTCCTGGACTTTTGTTTTTGGGGAGGTTTTTGTTTTTTTTTTTTTTTTTTTACAGGGACAGAGAGAGAGTCAGAGAGAGGGATAGATAGGGACAGACAGACAGGAATGAAGAGAGATGAGAAGCTTCAATCATCAGTTTTTCGTTGCGACACCTTAGTTGTTCATTAATTGCTTTCTCATATGTACCCTGACCTTGGGCCTTCAGCAGATTGAGTAACTCCTTGATCGAGCCAGCTACCAGTCCAAGCTGGTGAGCTTTTTGCTCAAACCAGATGAGCCCGCGCTCAAGTTGGCGACCTTGGGATCTCAAACCTGTGTCCTTCCGCATCCCAGTCTGACGATCTATCTACTGCGCCACCACCTGGTCAGGCTTTGGGGAGGTTTTTGATAGTTGTTTCTGTTTCCTCCCTGCTTATATGTATGTTTGGGTTTTCTACTTTAGCTTTCTCTGTCTCTGCTGAGTGTAGGCTGCAGGCAGTCTTTGGGAACACTGGCCATGACCCTGCGCTCTGGCCACTCAACCAAGAGGGTGTTTATCTCCCCCTCTACCCCTCTGTCTCACTGCTCCTCCTGGCAGAAGGAGACCCAGTCATGCCAGGTTTCCTCTTCATACCCCTCAGACAAAATCCAGAGAGCCTGAGCTTCCCTCCTCCCTGTAATCCAGCAGAGAAAAAACACCCCAGACACTCCAGGTTTGTTTCCTCTCCTTTCCAAACCCCCTGAAAATGAGTTTTATCCTCTGACCCCTTTTCACCCCCTGCCACCTTTAGTCCATTTGGTGCATGGATTTTTCAAGTGCAACTGTGAGCCCAGCTGGGGATCCTTTGCTGCATTATAGTTGTTCAATTTGTTGAAATTTCAAAGGGAGAGATAAGGAGTATCTCTCATGATGCCATTATTCTGACGTCAATTTTTAAAGTTTTTACTGGAGTGAGTGTTGTAAACTGGAAACATCATAGATTGAGACTGTTGTAATCTGAGGACTCCCAGGGCAATGATGCTCTTGCATAAGGGTGCAGTCTGGGTGAAGGTTCAGATATGGCTCTGTGTTCTCCTCTCCACTGCTGCCACATCTGGGTCCAAAGGAAAGCCAGATTTTGATCAACCAACCTGGCCCTTGGCCAAGCAAACTTTGTCCCATTTTTTCTTGAAAACACTTCTAATTAAACAATTGGAGATATTTGTAAATTAAATCAGTGTGATTAATCCCAGCATGATGGGGAAACTGAAGCTGAGATATATAAACTAAGATGAATTTATTTGTGACAGTAAAAATGTATTGGTGCTCCCTGTGAAACCTTGGTATTGCTCAGTATTTATGACCATATTGCTTTATATGCAGAGACAAGCCTCAGTCAACTATGAATTCAAAAAGTATAAAATTGGTGGCCTGGAGGGTTGAATGTTGGGAAGACCCTACTAAGTACCAAGTTAATACCTGTTGGGTTGATTTGGTTTATTCAGGTTCTCAGGGTTCTACTTTTATATCTTGTATGGGTTTTATAAGTTGGAAAGAATGAGTGTGTGTGTGTTCTTATGCATGTGTGTGTATGTGTGTGTGTGTGTGTGTGTCTGTCTGTCTTCCCTAAGACTATAAGGAAGACCCAGCCATTTGTACAGATGCTACTGGAGACAGAGAGAAAGGGTGGAAGACCTTGGGGTTTCCTTTCTTGGCCCTCAAGTCTCCTGTCACTGTGCAAATCTAATGAAACAAGCTAGCAAGGGAGCCCATGAAGGGTGACTTGCAGGGCTGTCCTATGAGACACAGAGCAGAGCCAAGGAAGGGGAGTAAAGAATGAGAGTGCCCACATGCAAATGATGGTCACAGCATATGTGGGGACAGAGGTCTACATGCTCTTGGCCTTTGTTCTCCCTCCTGTGACAGGAAAGGAGAATAAACTTTTGTCCTGGCTTGGGGAAATTTTTGTGGTTCTTTAAGGGCTTATTTGTTTCCTTTCTTATAAAACTTGAAAGTCTCCTTAGAAACAGCGAGACCTTTGAAAGCAGGAGTCTTAATCACTTGGGTGTCTGCTTCACTTCTAACCTTCTCTTTCATGATTTTTAAAGGAATGTTTCCAAATGGACTCTATCCTCAGGGGTATTCCACTTTGTGAGGAGAAAATGCATTAGGGGAAGCATAATCGCCCTGACAAATCCAGTTGTGAAATTGTGTATCATTGATGGGAACTACTGCTTCTGTTGTAGCTTCTCTCCATGCATAAAGAGTAAGAATTCTTCACAATCATAGCCTCTGTTAGGTAACTGCAGAGATGTCCTCCTCTTAGAAATCTCTCACATACTAGATACATTTTTTTTGCAATTGTGGAAGCAACAGTATAATGCCAGTGGCCGAGGCCAGGCAGGTTCACATTGAATTCAGGCAGACGGTAGAGAAACTGCAGAGTCGGAAAGCGTCGGGCCATGCCTGTTTGTTGGAGGCTCACAAAGACAGGTGAGCAAATAAACCACAAAAAGGGAAAGAGCTAATAAACAAAGGAAAATCTGCTATTTGCAGTAAGGGCAAGGGAGCAAAGAAAACCGCACCTCATGGTGGCGGGAGAGCGATCTGGGAGAATTGCCACCCAGGGAAAGCACCCATAGCCTCACATAGGCCATGCACATGTGACACAGCTATGTACTCATGCGTCAATCAGGCAAAGTGCTTGTAGCTGGTAAACCCGCGAGCAAGCCTAATACAGTCGTTTTCCCCACATACAGCATTTTATGTTGTTGAGTCTCCACTTGACATTTTATTGGGGGGAAAAGATTTTAGTAATTCAGAAGTACTGTAACAATTTTTTATTGTATTATAGGGATTGGACTTGTTTTGCACATATTTGTGGACTATGTGGTGTGTGTGTGTGTGTGTGTGTGTGTGTGTGTGTGTGTGTGTATGTGTGTTCATCTGAAAAACTGCAGCCTTAGAGGATAGTATTTAAACTGGTCATATAACCAGTCCAATGAACTTGAGAATCAGTGAGTATTGTAATTAACCAATTTTTTTAAATCAGAAGATGAAGTTTGATTTATCTTCTTTAGACTTTACTATATATATATATGACATATATATATGACATATATATAATATTTGTACATTATATGTAGATATTTTTATCATAATATGGAGGATTATTTAATAGCTATCTAAATACAAATTTCTAGATTTTAATATGGTGTATACAGGAGGTGGCATTTTATCTCACAATGGAGCTCATCAACTTTTAAAACTTTGTGAGCCCAGACCTGAATAGCTAATCATCACTTTTTGAACTTCAACCCCCATCCTCCAAAAAACAAAGTGAATTTCAAGATGGGAAACACTGTGAAGCACTGAAAGTATAAATAGTAAAAGTCAGCTCTTCTCTGTGAAATCAAGGCATAAAGAAGAAGCACACCAGCTGTTTTCCAGCTCATCCTTTGGAAGCATGAAGCATCGACGTACTAAGTTTGTGAACCAAGTAACTTGATTCTATAATGAAAATTCCATTCCTTTGGAAATATGGGTCTGATTTTCTATTTAAACAGTTAGCAAAATTTAAAAACAATTTTAGCAAATTATCATTTCTGATTGGGCAAAAGAAACCTGTTCTAAATTGAAATACTTAATTTTAAACAATTAGCATTATTCTAATTCTCTACAGTTACCCACCCCTTTTGTGTTGTGTATTTTTTTTTCTCTTAACACATTTCAACTGGCAAGAGGATGAATGAAACTGTAGTTTTTATAAAATACTTCATCTGAAAAAATACTTATTTTTGTATCTGACTCGAGATTGATTGTGGGGTAAAAATACCAAAAAAAAAAAAAAAAAAGTTAAACATAAAAACAAAGAATATGGGTTTAATTTCAATAATGGAATTATGTTGGTTATTATACTTTTGCATCTGATAGCAATAGACTGATTCTCCAGATCATTGGTTCTCAAGGTGTGGTCTCTGAGCAGGCAGCACCCACATCACTGGACTTGTTAGAAATGTGAATTCTTGGGTCCCCTCCCAGACCTACTGAAACAGAAACCTTAAGGAGGAGGCAGGAAGAGAGCAATTCATGTTTTAACAAACTCTCCAGGTGATTTTGTAGACCTCATAATTAGTACCATAATTTGGTATCACTTTCCAAAAATTGAGATCATCTTCTAAAACCTGGTATAACACATGGCGTAGTATAAAAAACAAACCATTAATACTATTGATGCTGGCTGTTTGATTTGTAGGAGTCCTTTCTTGTGGAGAAGAATTTGCATGACTATTTTTGGTTTAAGATGGTGGTAGTTCTAAAGGTGGCGATATGTACACCGTCCTTAAGTTTTGCATCACAGCACTGAGGTCATAGTGATGGGACCTGGAGGAGCCAGGCCCGGGTGATTTAGATGAAGTGGTACTTGATTTCATTTGTGTGGTGTTAGTAGGATGAAAGAAGACAATAGATGTTGAAGTCATTTGCACATTGCAAAGCACTATATAGATGCAGTTTGTGCATTTGTTCAGTCATCAGACACTTCGGTGCTCTAGGTTCTAAGGAATGAGCAGTGAAGGAAACAGAAGCCCATGCCCTCGTGAGACTCATGTTTTGGGGACTTACACTTATAATTAGCTATGTATATGTTGCCTATGAAGCTATAAATGAGTGCTTACAAGTAAACGGGGGTTAATGCGAAGAAAAAAATGATAATTCAAAATAGGCCCCCAGCAGCAATGACAGTTTAGGCTACTGATTGCTCAGTTGTATGGTAGCTTCAAACACATCTAACCGCAAAGTAAGAAAATAGACATCTGCAAACCCGAAACAGATGTCAACGGATCCATTCACTAACCCGGGGTTGACTTCATCCCTCTCTGTGTTCACTTCTTCACTTGACTGTGATCCTGGAGGGTGGGGACCACACCCCATGGAACTTGTCCAGACTGTTAGTGACAAATACAAGGGTTCCATAAGTGTTTGTTGCATTGATGAATTTGACGTAATAGTCCGGTTCCTAATTCTGCAACCCTCTAGAAATAGCAAGTGCAAAGACAGTTTCCTGCTGGAGACATGATAGCAGTGAGGAAGGACTCTTGTCAATTTGACAATGAAGGACAAAACCAAAAAATTTATTTTTTTAAAAAAAGCATAAAAGTGTAGCACTCTGGAGAACAAAGACTAATTACTTTCTAACACAGAGAATTACTTTCCAAATGTAAAGAAGAATTACATTTCCAAATGACTAACATGTAGCTCAGTGTGTAAGGTTCACGGAAGTGGTTGCCTAAATGGAAAACCATCAACTGCCAGGGGCACTTGGCTCTTCGGAGTCTCCAGATAACCAGATACCCAGAGCTTGAGTGTTTTGCTTTTTCCTGTTAGAACCTTGTTTGATTCACTACAGATTTCAAATATGACTTTAAATAATGACATTTAGTGTATTGGAATATCTAGTATTATAATTCTCTTTAGTTTTAGTTTGGTAGCATTCTCTGCCAGGAGAAAATATTACACCTTATACCTTACAGTTCAGCTGGAGAAAATGTACTCTCTTAGCTTTAAGAGCGATGCATATGATATTTTTCCCATTTATGTTACTTTTAATCTTTTAAGTCCTATAACTTGGTAATTGTCGTGGTTAAGAAGCATCTTCCTCAGCAGCCATTAATGTCTCTTCGACAGGCTGTGCTAAGTGGAAGGTAAGACTGCCTGGCATATGACAGAGCTGTCACAGAGTTCTGACCCTGGGGTCTAGTCCTGGTCTGCTATGTAGTGAATATGGGTCGCATCTGAGTCACTAAAATGTTATCAGTGCTTGTTTCCTTATCTGCAGAGTGGAGCCAATACAAACTCACAGCACAGAACTGTTTGGACAGTTAAATAAAATGTGTGTGAAAAGCCACTTAAAAAGCAAGGATCACTTACAGAAATGCTGGGAACCAATATCACAAAATATCATATATGTTAAAAAACAGGATCCGAGCAATTACAGAAAATTTAACTTTTCCATTCCCATTTCTTCCTTCCTAGGATATTCCCATGACAGGTTTTGAAGTCAGATGATTCTTTGTTTATATAAAATGGCCCAGGGCCAGTTGTTTTCATGAGTTGGCCTGAAACTTTCTTAAGGAGGTTTCTAAGTGAGCTTAAATGGTTGGTAAATTAATTATAAATTCTAAGGAGGAAATCAGATGTTATTAAATGAGCTTCAGTACCAGAAAGCAGGTCTAGACCTGGTGAGTTTAACAGTGGCTGGGGTTTTAAGACTTATGGAAGAGTGCTTACTGCATTGGGCTTCTAATATACTTATAGACAGATTGAATGTTTTCCTATAGATTGCTCTTATTTGAAGTTTTTGTCTTCACACAATTCTTTAGCAGCTGTTTCACATTAATGTCTTTGGAGACAAAGTCTGCAGTAACATATTTTGGCATGGAATAGTTAGAAAGCTGTGGTTCAGGTGCTGGCCGGTTGGCTCAGATGTGGAGCCAAGCTGACATGTGGAAGTACAGGGTTCGATTCCCAGTTAGGGCACACAGGAGAAGCAACCATCTGCTTCTCCACCTCTACCCCTCCCTTTTTATCTCTCTCTCCCTCTCCTCCCCTTCCGGCTATGGCTTGAATGGTTCAAGCAGTTTGGCCCTGAGCACTGAGGATGGCTCCATGGCCTCACCTCAGGTCCTGAAGTAGCTCAGCTGTCGAACAACAGGAGTAGCAGCCCCAGATGGGAGGAGCATTGCCCTATAGTGGGCTTGCAGGGTGGATCCTGGCCAGGGCACATGCAGGAGTTTATCTCTGCACCCCTGCCACACACTTAATTAAAAAGAAAAAAAAAGTGGAAGTCAACTCTATGCCACTTAACAAAGATCTCTTTAGATCCAGGTCACAGGTTTAGCTTGGCAGGACAATATAACTGCAGTTCAGATTATTTTCTTCCTGAAAAACAGCTACTATGAGCAGCTATCACTTGCTAACATCTTAGAAGATACCAGTTGTCCTAATTTTTAATTTTTTTTTTTTTTTTTTTGGATAGAGAGGCAAGGAGAGAGAGACAGGAACATCGAGCTGCTCCTCTTCATGCCCCAACCAGGGAATTGAACTGGAAACCTCCATGCTCTGGGAAGACGCTCCAACCAACCAATCCGTCCAGCTGAAGCTTAATTTAAAAATATATATATATATATATTGATTGATTTACAGAGAGACAGAGAGAGAAGAGGGGGGAGGGGAACATTTGTTGTTCCACTTAGTCATGTATTCATTGGTTCCTTCCCGTGTGTGCCCTGACTGGGGATAGAACCTGGACCTTGTCATTTGGGATGACGTTCTTAATTGACTGAATGAACTGGCCAGGGATGTCCTCACATTTATGAAAAAGAAAAATATTAAGAAGAGAATGAATACCTGGATTTAGAGACTGGTTGAAAGGAAAAACCTGAGGCCTGAAAGTGCTTTTTAGGGAGATGAGGTCTGCAGGGCATGTAGATGTGAGTGACCAGGGAGAAGTCAGTCACAGCCCTGAAGGAGCAATGAGCTGGAGAGAGAGGAGGGGGGAGAGAGGGAGGCAGAGGGAGAGAGAGGGAGAGAAAGAGGGAAAAAGGGAAGGAGAGAGAGGAAGAGGGAGAGAGAGGCGAGAGAGAGGGAGGAAGAGAGAGGGAGAAGGGGAGAGGGAGAGAGAAAAAGAGGGAGAAAGAGAGAGAGGGAGAGAGAAGGAGAGAGGGAGGGAGAAAGGGAGCGAGATAGAGAGAGGGAGAGAGAGAGAGGGAGAGAGAGTAGGAGAGGGAGAGAGAGAGAGAGAGAGAGAGAGAGAGAGAGAGAGGAAGAGAGGTCGAGGAGAACTTTGAGACTAAAAATGAATAAGAAGGTGGCACAGGCTACTTTAGCTGCTTTGCAGTTCACCTGGTTGCTATGTCCAAGGTGCTATAGAAATAAAGTTAATGTTTTTCTGATAATAATACAATTCAAATTTCAAGTGTAATAATTACCCGGTTCATCCATAAAATATTATTTTTAAGACTTGATTTGTGGTTAGTGGGTAGATTGCTGACTTATTTCCCTGATTGAAATAACTTCCTTTGGAAGGCTTGAGCTTGTTATGCTGAGGATATCAGTAGCCTGTGTTACAGTAGCTGTTGTATGTGTATCAGTGCTATTTGAACCACAAGAATGTATACAGGGTTACTGTGCTATATGACAACAATTAGAGTTTTTACTTAGTATTTTGTGCTTATCATTTATATTCATCATATAATTGAACTAGTAGTTGTAATGTATGAAAGCTAAGAACTATCTTAGTATTTGTCACATGAATACTTATAAAAATAAGCTTAGTCCTCATGAAATTCCATGTGCTATGTATCTGCAATAACAATACTCCCGTCTTTTAAAACCTTATAAAAGCCAATACAAAATAACATTGTTGATTATTGTGTCAGGTCAGGTGATCTGAGAAGCAGATTCAAGGATGGCATTAGACAGGTAATAGTCATTGGGAGAAGAGTCGGTGGAGAACACGGCATTAGAGCAGGAGGAGACTCAGAATGAGATGGAGGGTGACATCTGTGAAGGGAAAGATGGAAGGAGGGGAGATTGGGTAGAAAGAGGCTCAAAATGAATGCAGCTCTGAAAAAGCCTTGGCCAGACCAATGGGGTATCCCAGAGCAGACTGCCCGTTAGAAGAATCCTACGTTGGGCAGGAACGGCCAGCCTGTACACCCCATCATGCTCAGACACTGGTTGGGAGCAGCGTGGGAGAGTGTGCCCTTGGCCAGCTTGTAGCAGCTGGAGGCTGTTGGCTAGTTACACTCCTCCCAGCAGCTTCTCTCTTGAAGAGAGATCTGAGCAGTCCAGTCTCATGGCTGCTGCAATTATGCAATATTATAAACTAACTTATCATCACATTCGACATTCTAAGTACTCACATGAAAATTGTTACTGGTAATTGGGGATCGTTAGAAACACACTGGAATGATACAAAACCACAGAATAACCACCGTGAAATTGTACACTCTCTGTAAACCTAAGGGCTACTTTTATTTTATTCGAAGACTTATAATTCTAGCTTTCTTTAAAAATAGTGTTAATTTCTTTCTCTAATCCTAAATACAATATATGCTCATTTTAGACAAACTGAAAATATAAGAAACCTTTAAAAAAGGGACATGAAAATCACTCTTTTTAATTTTTTTAAAAAAATTTATTCAATCTTATTCTATCAGTTTCAGATGTACAGCATGGTTAGACAAGCATGTATGTAAAAATTACTCTTAATTCCAACACAGAACATGTATATACAGTTGATTTTTGTGGTGTCTCCTTTGTGATTAAAAAAAGAATAATTCTGCTATGTAACGGGATTGTTTGTAGGGTCTGAAACTAGCCACTGAATTAGTGGGATGGGTTATTTCCTGAGAAAATTCCAGCCCCGCCCCACAAGCACCTCAGCTGTGAGTGGTGGCAGTGACCTGACAAGTGAGCTAGTGCCTGGGCTCAGGGGCAAGCTCATATGAAGAGAAGAAAGACCTGACTGAGATGAACTTGTCCCATTAAGAATGCCCCAGTCTACCTCAGAGGACTGGAACGCCCCTGATGACTGACATTTGCAGGTGTCTGCCAGTCCTGGCTGTGGAGCTCATGTTTGAGGCCCATGAACACCTGTTTCACAAATGCTATATATACCTCAAAGGGTGTGGCTTTGGGGTTATACCAAGTGTGCGTAAAGGGGCAAGCTCTCTTGTATCAGATCACCTCGTAGCCGGCACTTAAGCTAATAGTGTTAGTAGATCACAATGCCCGGTGAGATGAGGTGGTGCCCACAGAGGCCCAACAGGCTGAGGGGTGGTCAGCAGATGCCCAGAAGATCACTGGAAGCACTTAGCTGGAGCAGGAGTGTTTGGAGACACACAGGCAGCTGGTGATGCCCAGAAGTAGCTCCTGTGTGAGTAGTTGGGCAGCAGCCACTGAAGCTGGGCTGCAGCTATTACTGGTCTAATCCAATGTGTTCCACAAAACCTGAGAGATGTACCTGTGAAGAAATATACTCTGTGTGTGTGCAAGATATTAGATTGTTTAAACTTTTCACTAGTTTTTCTGTTTAGTCTGCTGTGAGCTCTGCCTACTTTTCTTGTAATATGTCACACTGTTCATATTTGTTGGAAAAAAATTCTTTTTATATTATGTGTATCAACATTTTGTATTTGTTCTTTTTTTCCTCCTTTTTTATTTTATTTACAATATTTTCTTACTATATAGAAGTTTAAAGCTTTTTTGTAGTCAGATCTTTCTTTTCCTTTGTGACTTTTGGAACTTCTATCCTTAGGTTAAAAAAATTGGTTAAGTATTTGGAATAAAATCAAGTTGGAGCCTCAAATTAAACCATATGCCAAAATTAATTCCAGCTGGCATAAAGAATTAAATATAAAAAGAGCCATAAAATTCTGTTTACCACAAACAGGGATTGGTTGGTCTCTCTTACTCTCTGCTTTGCGGCTATTAACCTAATTCCTGCCACTCACAGTGGGACATTTGAAGCGTCGCAGGTCTTTCTTTGACTAGGTTTGAATGGCTGACCTTATGGGTCTGCCAGCCAGAAGAGCATCGCCAGGTCCTGTTTTGGATGATAATTTATGCATGTGAGATACCTAGCTCTATCACACTGGACACCAATAGAAAGATAGAACCATAGAAAAAATGTCCTAAGAAAAAGAGAGGAAGTATTCATGGATATAGCAGGCAATGTAATAGGAGAGGTAGCTTGTGTATCTGATGACATGTGTGTCAAAGGGGCTGTGGGTTTCAAATAAAGGAAGGAACAATTTCCTGGGAGCAGCAAAGAAGTAGGATACATACTTCCAGTCTTCTGGCACTAGGAGTGTGGGAGGAAAACACCTGTCGCTCAAGATAGTGTCAAGGTAACCTATGTCCTAGTGTGTGAGTCATACTGTTTTCAGTAACACCAAGAAAGTGAAGAGGACATTCAGAAAAGAGAGTGAGAGCACAGGGGACTTTTCTGATGGCAGACCTGGGTTACCCAAGGTCGGGGAAGGGTTTGCGGGCGTCTAGGAAGGGTGTGTTTGAATCATTTAGAGCAGTGGTCCCATACCCCCGGGCTGCGGACTGGTACTGGTCCGTGGGCCATTTGGTACCGGTCCGCAGAGAAAGAATAAATAACTTACATTATTTCCGTTTTATTTATATTTAAATCTGAATGATGTTTTATTTTTAAAAAATGACCAGATTCCCTCTGTTAGATCTGTCTAAGACTCACTCTTGATGCTTGTATCGATCATGTGATACATTTATCCGTCCCACCCTAAAGGCCGGTCCGTGAAATATTTTCTGACATTAAACCGGTCCATGGCCCCAAAAAGGTTGAGGACCACTGGTTTAGAGGATGTATGGACCCATGAGGGGTAAGGAAATCTAGTGGTTGGGGACTAAGGTCAACAGGATGAAGGCATGATGATGAAACCCATACTGCGGGTCGCTTAGGGGGATCTGGTGATCAACCAGTTCTAGCCTCCTCCTTAGGACCTGTCATTTAGGCTGGTCACTGGGCACCATGAGCTGGAAGAAGTGAAACTCTCTGTATGTGACCCATCTACCCCCATAAAATTCTATTGCTGGTGGTCATAGGATGAGAGGTCACTCAGTTGAAGAGGCCATAAAAATCTTTGGAGTAGTGAATGAGTGTGGTATATTTGATTGGGATGTAGAGACTTCACTTGTCTGATTTGCAAAAAATGAAATTTACTCATTTATTTGCCCGGTGCTTATTGATTACCAGGGTGGAAAATACAATGAAAAGCAAGAGCCAGTTTCTCCCAATAACATAATGCATCAGAATGTCACCTTGTTGTGGTCCTTATTTATGTCCTGTTTTCTCCCCACCCTTCAAAACCACAAAAGCTTATTGTCCATGAATGGGTATATATGCTTATTAATGAATTAAGAGCTGCTTTTTATAAAATAAAGATGCTTTATAAATAATCACTGAGACTTTCAAATAGAAAACAAAATATAACTTACTCATAAAGAAGGACATAACCCTTTTGATACAAACAAGTTAAACATTTAAAACCAGTCGAAGTGTGCTAACTCTGATAAGTGTTGTATTTTAGTTTTTCTTAATTTATGCTGTTCTGCTACAAAGGCTCTTAAAAGTGGAAACAAGAAAGAGCATTTCTGAAAAGCTTTACTCTCGTCACACTATGTGCCAGCGATTGTCACAGCAAATACAGAGAGCTTGACTGTTTTCCAGTGTACTTTTATTTTATGACATAGATTTCTCACTTTGTGTGGTTTAAAAAATGGACTTTGCCTGTCTTCAGTAAGCTGGGAAAAATACAGACAATTACTCATGGTATCCAATTAATTCATGAAAACCATTATAATCTGTGCTTCCAAAACTGCCTATCCAGAGTCTTATTTATTTATTTTTAGCTTTTAGAACATCAACAGGTTGCTACAGTGGAGGCCGAAACTTTTTGAACATACCATGTTATCATATTGAAGAAGTCTTCGTGAAAGTTTAAAAATATGGTCAAACCAATTTACACTTAGCTTTTAAGTCAATGAGGTTTTCCATTCTCTTTTAGTGCATGATTCCAACAAAGACAGCATCCTTTCTTTTAAACACCCCGATATCAAAGACTTCAGTGCTGCAGTGCCTCTTTATTTTTGCCTTTGCCAGCAAAAGTTTGTGTCATTTTTCTAAAATGCTGGGAAAGTTCAAAGAGACTTCATAGTAACTCTCAACTTACTGGTGATGTACATGCGTGTGCTTTTTGTACGTTATAACTCCAGGCATCTCCTGCTTTTCTTCCTAATGTCATATGGGTTAATAAACATGTGAAAGACATTATTCAGAGAAAGTCTGAATTATGTGGCAAGAACAAGGTTCAGTTGTGATGTTTTTAAAATGCCTCTCTTTATATCTTCTTTATACTATGTTCTTTGGTCTTATAACTTCTTAGCCTGTAGGGATAAGGAGAAGAAGACCTGTTTCTGGGAACCTAATCAAATGATTTATGCTATTTATGTCTCATAAAAATAGAACACAAATATATTCAGTTATTCATAGAATTTTGTCTAATCTAAGAATCTTTAATGGGGGCAATATCAACCCCAAGGGACAATAATTGGTTTTTGGAGGAGTAAAAATAGATAATGACACTGACTTTTGGCTTTCAAAGCATCACGATACATAAACAGGTATACAGTACAATATATTTATGATATTTAAATTTCACTGGGCGAGGCCCTGGCTGGTTGGCTCAGCGGTAGAGCATTGACCCAGTGTGTGGAAGTCCCAGGTTTGATTCCTGGCCAGGGTACACAGGAGAAGTGCTCATCTGCTTCTCTACCCTTTCCCCTCTCCTTTTTCTCTTTCTCTTCCCCTCCTGCAGCTAAGGCTCTATGGGAGCAAAGTTGGCCTGGGCATTGAGGATGGCTCCATGGCCTCCACCTCAGGCGTTAGAATGGCTCCCATTGCAATGGAACAGATGGGTAGAGCATCGCCCCCTGGTGGGCATGCCGGGTAGATCCTGGTCAGTTCTATGTGGGAGTCTGTCTGACTGCCTCCCCACTTTTAACTTTGGAAAAAAAAAATTTTTCATTGGGCAGGATGAGAAAAGTATCTAAAAAGGCTCTTTAGAGGGACAATACTTTCAAAAGGGTTGAGAAACATGGATATAGTATTTAAAGATGGAAATTCAGCACTAAAATAACATGTATACCACCAGTGCGATTATACAGATAGATTCTGAAAATAAATTCCAATTGCATACTCATTAAGTACAATTTCATTTGTTTGCAAACCATGGATCTTATACTGAGTGAGTGTTCAATATGTCAGCCTATTTATAACTCATGCAGTCTCACTATGCACTGAGGTTCTGAGGGAGAGCATTGGCTGGTTCAGCTTCCCTTTCTCCTGGTCCTTTCCTCCAGGAGAAGAGTGTTTTGGGGGAGGGGAAATGAGATGAGGAAAGTGAAGCACTTGGCTGGGAACACTGTAAGCGCAAGTGTAGATGGCAGCGGTATCACAAAGGAATAGTGAACTTGGCCGGAAGGTGTTCAGGAAGGCTTTCAATAAAGAGATGACTGTAGACCAAGGAGTTTACAAACTTGGATGGTAAAACAATTACATCTTTATTTTCAATTAACTCCATCTGAAATGTACTGTTTTCTTCAATTACGATGTGACAAACCACGGGAGAATTACCAATTTCTAGACTTGGTCACCAAGAGAAATCATAGATATTTCCATAGCAACATTAGAGTTGATGCAGATATCTTGAAATAGTATTTATGGTTGTAACTTTGAAATTACAGTAGTTACTAGACCCAGCTCTAGAGCTTTTTCTTTAACAATGTAATAAAGTACATATTTTGCAAATCTCACATTTAACGATATATACTAAAAATTCAAAGCTACTATTTGACAAGGGACACCACAAAGTTAAAAGGAAAAATGTCCGCATGGAGCGCATATCTAACAGATAACAGGTGCACATTCATAACAATAGCGCTCCTCCCGCAGCTCTGGAATTAAAGAGAAAATTCATGGCTTATCAAAAGGGGCCACAAAGAAGCAGGTTGTAGATGAAGATATTGATATGGCCAATGCGAATATGAAAATATCTCTCAAGTCCTCAAGGATGTAGTAAAAAGCCAATTATTTAAGAGTTTTGGCAGATAGCCAAAAACTGAAGGTGAAAACTTTAATTATAAAGAGTGTGGAGAAAACAGACCTTTTCATAATGCTGGTATAAAGTGGTAAATCCTTTTTAATGGCAATACGATAGTAGCTTTCAATTTTTAAAAAGTGCCCATAACTCTTGACTCTGAAATCCCATCTTTGGAAATGTCTCCTGTGACAAAACCGGCATATATGCCCATAAAAATATGTACAAGAATGTTTGGCAAAATAACGTCCTCAATGTGGAAAACCAGAAGTGACTTAAATTAGTCCATTAGTAGGGAATGTGTTGAATACATTGTCAAATGCTTATAATGGTGTAATATGAAGCTATAGATAGATATAGCAATATATATACTGACAAAGAAGCTCTTCGAAGACACACTGCTGTGTGAAAAGTCATAGGGAAAATATGTAGTGTGATCTTGTTTATGAAAAATATCACAAAGCCAAAAACTCAACAAAAGCCAGAGAACGTGGAAAACTGTCTTGATGGATTTGAGCCCAGTTCTTCATAGACAGTCCGGCTGGCAGGAGGAGGGGTTTGCTGGATGAATGACGAGTTTGTTTTTACTCCTTTGTAATATTTGGACTTGTTATCTATGCATTGCTGCACACTCAAGTAAAAAAGGAAAAGAATTCTGGAAAATGATTGCATTTACAACAAAAACAAAAATATAAACTACTTGGGAATGAACTCACCAGGAACTGTGCAGGACTTGTGGAAAGAGAACTATTAAACTTTATTGAGGTATATAAAAGAAAGCCCAAATAAACGGAGAGAAGTACCATGTTCTTGAATTGGATGATTCAATGTAAGTTTATAGATTTTAGTGCAAATCTTGTCAAAACCCATGGGAAATTAAACTTGACGAAATGATCCTGAAGTTCTTTGGCAAGAATTGAAAACAGGCAAGAATAGCTAAGAAGATCTTGAAAAAGAATAATGAGCATGTGTCTGTTTAGCCAGATATTAAAACGTGTTCTAAAATGAAAATAATGGAAGTAATGAGCACTGGGCCCATGATTAGATGAAATGACCCATTGAACAGAGTGGAAAGCCTGAAGTTAGCTGGCCATTTCCTCCAACCTCTTGGGCTCTGATTGGCACTTGTTTACTTCCTACTTCTCTATTATTGGTCCACGTGGGCCACTATCAGCCTTGACTCCTTTGCACTTTCTACCGCACGTTATACCAATCCAATGTTTGGTGCTGTATTGGTTAGACATGACAAATGGAGGATGACTATTGGATGGGGTTTACCTGGCAAAGTGATTTTTAGGGACAAATGTCTTGTACTGGCTTCTATTGGGGAGGGTGATGTGAGTGTATGCCTAGGGGGAAATGGTGTTCAAAGGGACCGAAGGAGGTCATTTTTTTAAATAAAATTTGAATCTCTAAGGAATAGTGTGTTTCTGAGAAGGAGACTAAAGGGTACTTGTTCAAGTTTTTCTCATGCATGGTGATAAAAAATGTTTTAAGAGTTGAGAGAGGTGCTTGCTGTAAGTCATCAAGGAAAAACTAACTAAGCCAGGTTCTAATAAGGTGCTATTCAAAATCAAGGTTCTTCATAGGAATAGCAGTGAAGTTAGAGGTGATAGCACAAGTTGGTTTATTTTGATTCCAAAATTTTACTGCTCAAAAGAAACCAATAAATGGCAGAAGAAAAACAAATATTCACATGGTCTGATTACAAACAAAAGACAACGTCTTAGTTCAGGCTGCTCTAATGGAATATCATAAACTGGGTGGCTCACAGTTCTGGAGGATGGAAGGCTGAGATTAGGGCACAAGCATGGTAGAGTTCTGGGGAGGGTCCTCTTTTGGGTTGAAAACTCCATTTTTCCTTGCATCCTCTCATAGTTAGAGTTCTGGGGATGGTCCTCTTTTGGGTTGGAAACTCCATTTTTCCTTGCATCCTCTCATAGTTGAAAGAGCAGAGGGAAAGAGAGAGGTGTCTAGGGTCTCTTCCAAAGACACTAATCTCTAAGGGCCCTATCTTCATGATGTATTCATCTCCCCAAAGTCTCACTTCCAAATATCATTACGCTGGGTGTTAGGATTTCAATATATACATTGTAGGAGGATCACAAACGTTCAGTCCATAACAGATTCCTAGGCAAAGGTTTCTGTTTTATTAATTACCTGACTTTGAACCAGTGCTCTGGGGACTTCAAACCGATACATGGATATGGAAGTTTGCCTTCACCTTTACCAAAGGAGAGCCTAGGTTAGGCTTGTTTTGTTTTAGGTTTTCAGTAGATTGCTGCCCCACTTTCATGCCACTGAATTTATCTTTCCTAACTCTTCTCATCATTAGGGTAGCCAGTGGCAAGATCTGAATGGACAAATGCTGAGTTTATCTAAAGCAGTGTTTCCCAACCATTTTTGTGCCATGCCCCACCTTAACCTTTCTAAAATTTTTATGTCCCCCCCTATGTAACATACATAATTTTTAACATTAAAAAATTGATTTGTTCACTTAATAAACATAAATGATAGGTTCTAGGAAGAAATCACTATGAAATTGTTAACAAAACACAGTAAGTAAAATTTCAAAACATATAATGAAAAACAGAAATTTAAATTCCAAATAATTTTAATACAGATTTTTCTATATTAATTTATTATTTTAATTTAGTGTGATCCTTGCACTTGATGCTTGCTGCACAGAGATTTTATATTAGGTTCCAATTTGGTTAGCTTTAGTCTCAAGTCTCCATGTTGTGTTATATCCAGCCGATTTCTTTTTTTTTTACCAGTAAATCATTTACAGCACTAAATCCACATTCAGCTAAAAATGAAGATGGAAACGGTAGCAATAGTTTTCTTGCCATGCCATCGCTCCTTTGATATTAAATAAAGCTTTAACTGACTCATCATTTTGCAATTCTGCGAGTTCTTCTTGATACTGCATATTTGATATATCAGACAAATCCACTAACATTGGCTACATCATCCACATTGGGAAATCAATTTGTTTTAAATCAGAAAATCTTTCTTTTAAATCAGCCAATAGAATATTCAAATGATTGACAATAACAAGTAAAGCGGTATCAGTTACTTCACATTTTTGAGCCAATGAAACTGTTTAAAGTTTTTGTTGTTAATATGTTTCTGACATAACTCAATATTGGTAATGAAACCAAATATCTTTGCTTTTGCATCGACAAGAGTTTTATTTGTTCCTTGAAGTTGCTTATTTAATATATTTAGTTTTTCAAAGATATCGGCTAAATAACTCACAAATGCTTTACCATCTATTGTTAACAGATACTTCATTTCAGGTTTGTCGCTTAAAAAATCACTAAGAGTATCAAACAGTTCCATAAATCTTTTCAGTTTCCTTTAGATAGCCATCTTACTTCAGTATGAAGTAAAAGTCTCACATGGTCTTCATTTTGTTCTTCACAAAATAGCTTGAAAAGACGCTCACATTTGGCACTAGCTTTAATAGCATTAACACACTTTATTACTATATGTAATACTTCATTCAGAACGGGCGAGATGTTTTTAGCTACCAAGTTTTCCCTATGAATAACACAATGCACAAGAATCATTTCTGGATTCGCATCTTTCATCAATTTTAAGCAGCCATTTTTCTTGCCCATCATATTGGGAGCACCATCTGCAGCACAAGATGTTATATTTTTCATTGGTATATCATTGACATCTAAGTAGTTTTTAGCTTATTATATATATCTTTGGAGGTAGTGGTGCTTTCTAATCTTTTACAGAACAACATTTCTTCAGCAAAATGTCCTTTATCAATATATCTTACGTAAGTTATCAATACTGCCTCACTGTCTCTCAAAGTTGATTCATCCATTTGCAAGGAGAATTTTCTTGTTTTCAGCTTTTCAATAAGTTGTTTTTCAATATCCTCACTCATTTCGTCTATTCTTCTGCTAACAGTATTGTCACTGAGTGGCATAGCTTTTACATCTTTGTCATCTTTTTCAAGAACCATTTTAAGAAATGCTGATATTGATGGTTTTATTAAATTCTCTCCTATAGTGTGATTTTCTCCAGTTTTAGCGATGAATAAAGAAATTTGATAACTAGCCTCAAGAACACGATTATTAGTTGAAGTATGAGCAGTAAATAGAGACTTTATTGTTGTTCTTTTTTCAAAATTTTTCTTTAAAGTTTTAAAGTAACTCAAATCTGAATTAATATGAGCACTATGTTTCGCCTTCAAATGCGCCTCAAGACGACCTCGTTTCATTGATTCGTTGGTCAAGCATTGCTGGCATAAAAGACAAAAAGGAATCCGCTCATCGTGAACAGCGGGTATGAACCCAAATTTTAAATATTCCTCCGAATATTGACGAGTTTTTTTCTTGCTTGCACCACTCATTTTACTATGGGCTATAAGAAATAAAAATAAGATCAATTAAAAACTAATATTAAAATATGTGTTAAAATATATTCAATGTGACATAGAGTAAACGTATACTAAAAATTCATATTTATTTAAATGTATATAACACATTTGCTACACTGCCACCGCAAATCAAAAGGTATCTATATTTTTTCCACTTGACAAAATTTTCTGGAAAGTTATGCTTCTAAAATTAAAATTGTCGTGCATGCACTATTATAGCCCCAATAATATTTATAAAATATTAGTGCTTTCTAGCCCCGATGCAAGAAGTACTTAATAAAGAGTTTAATATTGATAAAAATAAAATCAAATACTTACCAATTATATCTATACAATATATATATGTATATTTATTAAATCAATGAGCTTTTACAACAGTTTTGACTGACACTTATTTCAAATTAACACCAACTGAATGATGTGAAACACTACAGAAGTTGCGATGGGCCAATTAGGTGAGAATAACTGTGTTGTTTAGCGAGTTTTTAAAACGTCCGGGGTTCCCCGCCACAGACGGCACGCTCCGCGGTGAACCCAGGATGAAGTTTACTTGACGACGCCAATCACCCAGTTGATATTTTGGTCTCGTCAAACGAAATTATACTTAATAATTATTTACCGCAATTATTTAAGAATTGCATTTTTTGTTAAATTTGGCACTGATATCTAGCATTGCATTTAAATGGCCCGGGGCGAAAGAGTTAAAGTCCTGTCGAGTCCATTTTCAAATTGCCCCCTTTAACTATCAAATTGCCCCCCTGTGGGGCGTGGGTCCCACGTTGGGAAACACCGATTTAAAGCAAATAGTTCTCACCTTATTGTGCATTGCAGTTCCCTAGGGGGGCGCATTCATAAGTTCTGTTTTAATAGTTTGGGGCGGGGCCCAAGATGTTGTACATTTTTAATAAGCTCCGCTGTGAGCTCTCTGAGGCTAGTCTAGGACCCACACTTTGAGTGGGACCTAAACTGAAAAGAAGCCAACACAGCCGAATTTGACCTTAGAATCCAAGCCAGCACTGTCCAATAGGAGTGCACTGTGAGCCACAAATGTAAGCCAGATTTGTAAATTCACAATTTTTCAGTAGTTGCATCAAAAAAAGGAAAAGGAACAGGAGAAATTAATTTAAATAATATATTTTATTTAAACCAATATATCAAAGTCTTATCCTTTCAACATATAATCGATATAAAAAGTATACTATTGTAAAATTGTATTTTACATCTTTGTTTTTGGATTAAGTTTTTGAAATAAAGGAGGAGGAAGAAAATGAGAAAGGGAGGAAAAATATCAATGACTCCATAGAGGCGTCCATTCAGAACCTGGTCAGGAAATGGAGGATGGAGTCAGGAAATGGGAGCTGTGATTTTCTTCTCTTCCCTACCTCTGATCTTCTTGTCTGCCTCCTATTGGCCAAGTGCACTGGCATTCCAAAGAGCTTCAGGGTATGATCCATACAAGGTCAGCCCCGAAGGGCACAGAGCATGATGGACAAGGGTTGAGACAGAATCAGGGAACTTATTGGATTGATGAAGGTATTTTTTTCTCTTTCTCTTCTTTTTCTCATATCATATCCTTTATTACTTCTGAGCACTTTATTCTCCATATCTGTTCTTTTTTGTTACCACCCTGCCTATTTTAACATGCAAATTTAACTTGAAATGTAAAGTATACCTTTATCCTCTTATTGATCAGTGTAAGAACTTTAACTCCCATCTCCTCTTCCATTTTAGATGCTATTATGGTTTATTTGAAATAGTTATTATAACACAATTTGTCTGATAAGGAAAATGAGGCTCTGGACTTTATATAGCCTTCCTTAAGTCAAGCAATACTCCTTTAAGAATCTTTAGCATTGTTATAGATGCTTGACTTTGAGAATATGAAGGTAAAATACAATTTATGTTATAACATCCAGTTGAATATGTCAAAACATTGGACTGACTATTATTAATGTTGCTCTTTAAACAAAGTAACTAAAAGGTCTTGGTTTTGTTACAATTTACCTTATGATCTTTTAGAATTTCCCACTTATGTTATACACACTGTTTTATTCAAAACATTTCCTGTAGTAAAGATATTGTAGTGATAATTGTATTAACTTCTGACAAGATGTCATGGTGGTTTATAGCTTGAGTAATTCCTTTCCTTACAAATACAATTGATGGCAGGAGAAATATTAAAATAGGAAAGCAAAGATATAGACCCAGGCTCAAAAAGAACACCTTCCTCTGTAGAACAGAAATAAAAAATGGTGATTGGAGCCCTAACCCTGGGCTTGTTGGGCATTGCTCCTGGGATGAACTGGAAGCAGAAAGTGTGACTCGGGGTTCAGCTTCTCCGGGCAGCCTGGGCACTCTGACAGAGCCAGGTGACCAAAAACTGAATCAGACTTCAAGGCTAGGAATAGGACATCCCAGTGTCCCCATGGGACAGGAGCCTTGAAATGCTATCGCAAGTCCCAGAAGAGATTCAGCCTCCCAATGTTATTTTCTGCCTAGAAAAAAAAATCTATCAACTAATTATTAAAGGACTTCTTTGCAGTGTACATAATTAACATCAAAATTCAGAAACATTCCTACATATCAATAATCAGCTGTAAGAGAATGTAACTAACCTTTTAACAAAATACATCTAACAGAAGACGTGCAAGACATTTTCTTAGAAGAGCACAAGCTGGCATTGAGCAATATTAGTTGAATAAGCACTGCTCATGCTATAATCAAAATGCAACTTTAGTTACGTATCTTGTCTTCCTTTTACAATATCTACAGACAAGGAGGTCTTCCTGCACTGGGATTGCAACTTGAACAGTGCTTGTCTTCTCTGGTTCCTCTCAGGTAATAAGCCCTATGTTCTCTTTAAACTCCACACACAGTCTTATTTCGGTAAATAGAACCCTCAGTCCCCTGTCATAGCCAAAAATCAGAATTCAATTTAGTGTTAAATCTCTTCCAGCTGAGCTCTGTTCACTCTTTTTCTTTCTTAATATTGTAAAGATGTTAATGTTCTCCTAAATTGACCTGTAGATTCAATGCAATCCCAATAAAAATCCCAATGGATGTTTTGGCTGGAATTTGACAAGCTGATTCTAAAATGTTTATAAACACTGAGAGGGCCAAGAATCACTGAGGCTCTTTTGAAGAAGGAGGTCAGGGGATTTGAGCTACCAGGAAAGAAGACTTGTAATTAAAGCATAGTCATTAAGATAGTGTATTACTGGCATAGAAATGCTCAAATCAATCAATGGAAGAGAAGAGAGACAAAAAATAGACTCGTGCATATAGACAGTGATTTATTTCAGAGCCAAGGGGCAAGGCAAGATGGTCTTTTTCAATAAATGGTGCTGGGACAATTGGAAATTTATAGGGAAGAAATGAAATTAAATCCCCCAAAAGCAATTGTACTAGATGATGCTGGAATTGAATCCCTAAAAGTTGTTTTAGATGATGTGAGGATGTATAAATTTTTGTAGAGTGTTGATAGATGCTGTATCACACAACTCAGCTTAGATTTGAAAGGATACACAGTTCAGACTTTGGCTGTGAGAACAGGTCCAATAATTCTATAGCATCCTCTGCTCCACAAAAGATACTTTCTGGAGACTACAGTTAACTTTTCAGCCTGGGGAATAGTTCTCACATTCTCTAAGGAAGGAACCTATGAGGTCATATCTAAATTTTATTCTGCTTAGAATCTCCATGTATCTGAACAGAACCCTCAGGGAACACTGAAACGCTTTGCTGGGGTGTGCTTTTGAATTTCTGACACTGCTCAGGCTTGAAACAAATACTCTTTGCTAGTTTTCTCTTTTCATCTGAACTTATTAACTTAGGGGGACCTTAAAACCTTTTCATGGCCTTAGTGTATGTCCTAATATCTCAGTGGCCTAAATGTGGCCAGTTTAAGAAAGAACATTTCATAGCAAGGTTTAGACCTACATTTGTGTCCCACACATACATTCTGTGCCATCCTCATTATCATAATCACAGCTGACAT
Source organism: Saccopteryx leptura (assembly GCF_036850995.1). Lineage (NCBI taxonomy): Eukaryota > Metazoa > Chordata > Mammalia > Chiroptera > Emballonuridae > Saccopteryx > Saccopteryx leptura. The sequence continues at coordinate 221,758,008 of NC_089503.1, read as the reverse complement.
TTATGCTAATTCTGTGCTATGACACTATATTATCAAATCATAATAGATACTTTATATTATCAAAGCCTTTGACAAGACACCACCATGAGGTCAGTTACTATTAGCAGTCCTTATTTTGCAGATGTAGAATTTGAGGCACAAGGTGTGTTGTGCTTTTCTGAAGATCACACAGCTGGTAAGCAATAGATCTAGGGCAAAGCCAGGGGTGTCCTACTCTGGAGTTTTGGCTGCTGTCTACTGTATAACGCTTTTTATTATATACACAAGAAATTGATTACAGAAAAGAAGTTGTTGGGTTCTATGGTAACAGGAACGATTCTGGCTAACTTATGTAGGAAAAAAAAATTCTTGGAAGGATATTGGGTAGCTTTAAAAATTGAACCAATATCTAGGAAACTAGGAGTATGGGCAGAAGCCCAGGGAGTTGGGTCATGTTGCAGAAGCGGTCTGATAAATTTGCTGCTGCTGGATGCCACTGCTAAGGCTGAGTTATCAACTGTCCTCTTGTCATTGCTTCCCTTGCTCAACAATTTAAGTTACCTTGTAGAAAGATCTGTTTGACCAAGTCTCAGACACCTGTGTGTGCTCCATCTGCCAACGGTTAGGACAGGGAGTTTGCGGCCTCCTTTGGCTTTCGCAGTGAGAAGTAGGACTGGGCTTCCCATCAAAACTCACACACTGAAGGCTTCCCCACAGGGGTAAGAAGGAGTGTGACATTGAGCAGCCAAATCATGAGGTTATAGCTCTTCTATTTGCTATCATATGTTCAGCTTGCAGTGCAGTGGCAATTCTGCTCACTGAATGTGGCCCACTAAGCACTTGCATTCCATGCCTGGCAACAGACCAGCAAATAGGAGAGCTGTCTGTGTAAGCCAGACTCAGAACATTAACAACCACCCTTTAGTGTTACACAATTTGCATACTGTTGCCTGATTGTGTTCTCACTTTTGAAGATTTTCCTGAACGTTTAGAACCATTATACCCAAATGTCCTTCTGGGACCTTGAACTTAATTACATTCATCTTTTTTCTTTTCAAACTTATTTCTTCTTTTGGGTTCTCTAAATCTGTCAGTGGCACTGTCTTTTACCCAGTTCTCTCTTTTTCATTCCCTTTAACCCCAATATCCAGATATTACCAAACCTTAGGAGTTATAAATTTAAATGTCTAGAATCAACCCCTTTTATTTTCACCATTGTTATTTTTTGCATGACTTATTTTATATCTAATTGGATTTCACACCTCCAGTCTTCCATCCTCCAATCTATCTCCCCTCCCCCCCCCCAAAGTTAGAAGCAGGGAGGCAGTCAGACAGACTCTCGCATGCACCCAATCAGGATCCACCCGACATGCCTACCAGGGGGCGATGCTCTGCCCATTTGGGGTGTTGTTCCTCTGCAACCCAGCTATTCTAGCTCCTGAGGCAGAGGTCACGGAGCCATCCTCAGTGTCTGGGCCAACTTTGCTCCCATGGAGCCTTGGCTGCGGGAGGAGAAGAGAGAGATAGAGAGGAGGGAGAGGGGGAAGGGTGGAGAAGCAAATGGGTGCTTCTCCTGTGTGCCCTGACCGGGAATCAAACCCCAGACTTCCACATGCTGGGCTGATGCTCTACCACTGAGCAAACTGGCCAGGGCTCCTCCAATCTATCTTTATTGCTACCAAATTCAGTTACTGTGAAGCACAATTCTGCTCACGTTACTCTCTTGTTCCACAGTGTTCGACGACTGTAGCATGCCGAGTATGAGTTCACTGTATGGCTTCAGACCACATCCCCAACCCTGATCCCCACTCACCACCTTCATATATACTTCCTTCCAGCCAAGCTGTGAGTGAATACTCTGTGTGGGCTGCTTGCAAAAGTGTAGGGCGATTGTTGAGCTTTGACTATATATTTTATCACAAAAATCCTATGTAAAAAACTTCTGTTCTTTCCATTTTACAGGTGAAGAAAAATAGAGTTGACACTATGGGGCTTTTTCAAGTTTGCTCTGATAGTAAGTGATAGCACTGAGCTTCAAGCCCCATCTTTCTAGCCCAGGGGTCTCTGACCTTTCCACTCCACGCCACTATCTCATCATTGCATCGGCTTTTTCAGTTCTCTCTGTCTGGACACCCCACTGCCTTCTTTCTATATGCTTAAAATTTCCCCATCTTTTAAGACAACTCAGATACCACCTTCTCAGTGAAACATTCTTTTTTTTTTAAGTTTATTTTATTGATTTTAGAGAGAAAGGAAGGGATAGTGAGAGAGACAGGAACATTGAGTTGTTCCTGTATGTGCCCTGACCGAGGACCGAACCAGCAACCTCTGCACTTAAGAACGATGCTCTAACTAACCGCACTGTCTGGCCTGGGCAGTAAAACATTCTTGAACCATGCTAATTCTGAGTAATCTCACTGCCTTTGATTTTATCTAAGATTTTATCTCTTTTCTGTAAGATTTTATCAACACTTTGTGTTATGGTTCTTCATACACAGATCTTAGGAGAAGCCATGTGCAATATGACCTGCTTATTCCCTTTCACTATCAAGTATTAGCACTGGCGAATGAAATGCTTCCTGATCTAAAGAATGGAAAATGTAAAAAAAAAAATGATTTTAAAGGATCTATGTTAATATTGTGAGACAGCAGGGTTCTTTGGAAAAGACAATAATGCTGGGAAAAATAGAGAAGGCTGCAAGAAAAGAAAAACCAAATATGGGGTAGATTGAATCCATACAAGAAGCCATAGGCATGAGTTTACAGGAGCTGAACAGGGCTGGTGAGGACAAGACGGTGTGGCCATCTCTCATCGATAGGACCGCCACGAGTCGGAGCTGACTCAACAGACATAACACGTTAATATCACTATCACTACGGGTAACTTTTCTCTGTTAGCCATTCATTACTACTCACTATCTGCCATGAAGAAAAAATTAAAATTGAAGTGAGATATATCAGTGCATATTTAGATGAGATATGATATAATAGGGCTTTCTGTCTCTCATTTGTCATACAAGGACTTAGATGACAACAGATGAGCCAAGCAGGGGCTGAGCTTGAGGAAGAGATCAGGGCTGAGGTCTCAGGAAGAGTCTGGCGTAGAATTCTGGGTCTAGGCAGCCGATACTTTAATCCTTAGGAAAAACAGAGACCAAGAGGTAGACCAAGGAAGGAAACTGAAAAACACGGTGGGGGATCGGAGCGAAGGCCAGGGCCCCCCTCCTGCCCCCACACTGTCCTACCTTAGGGAGCAGGAAGGTAGCCGCTACAGAATGTTTCAGTAGTGACATGGAGTGGATACTGAACTGCTCCTTCCTTTCTGCCCAGTGCCAGAATGGCTCCCAGAGTGCGGGTGGTCCCAGCAGAGATGCAATTAGACACACTTGGCTGGGGTGCGAGGGGCCTGTGGTGTTGGAACTGAGAAGTTGATGACAGTATTACTTTTTAAGAGCCCTGTTTAAAAATTGGTCATGGTTCGTTTCAGCACTGTGGCTTTGGGAGTTACCTCACCGCTATGTGTTTTGCCTTAGTTAACCGGAGCCTGATGAACCAGAACTGACTTTCTATTATGTGATGTAGAGATCTGGTGGGGTGGAAATTCAGTTCCTGCTAAGTGTTAAAGTGCTAAATTCTCCAAATGGACTGACTTCCAGGTCAGTTTCAGAGCTCCAGTTAGGGGACCTGCTCATTGGCATTGAGCTTCGAACTAGAGCAGTGATCCTCTATTTCTACTAGATGTTTCTCAGCAACCTTTGCAAAAACAAGTGATCTGGGTCGATTAAGTTATTCTATCCCCAAGATAGAATAACTTCACTTTTACTTAGCTGAGGAATTTTGAACAGAGAAGAATCCTCCACATGCCACGCAAGGGACTGGGGACTCCAGGATGGCTTTCCCGAGCGTGTGTACGACGCAGATGTAGCGCACAGCTGCTTCCCCTCTGATGGAGCCGGAGTTTTGTTAAGTAGTTTGTCCTTTCATTCAGCTGCGACTCGGGGATGACTTTGATGGCAAATCTCCTGAATAAAGGGATAGACCCCAGCAGACTGTGTTGCATAGCCACGGTGAGTAATTGCTGTCACCTGTTACTGGCCCTCAACCCCCTCACGCCCCCAGCCTGGAGCTGCTGTTTATCTGCAGCTGTCAAGGTGTGCTTATCAGGCATCTGTTTTCTGCAGCATGGTCTTCCCTGTCCCTTGGAAAAGATGTTAATTAAAAAAGAAATAGAGCTGCCAAAAATGAATTATTGAGTTCTATGGTTATCTTTGGACTCTGAACCTATTGTAGATGTCATTATCATGGGGAAGCGGGGAAGGTCCTCCAGCCGGAGTCCTCCAGCGACCATTCATTACCTGGTAGAGGAGAAGGCAGTCCTGAATCTTAACTAGGATGGGGCTTGGACGAAGATTACGTTCCTGTTTTCAGTCAGACATCTGATTGGAGGTAAAGGGTTAGATACATAGGCCTCACAAATTAACTGAGAGCTGGGAAGATTTCAGGCAAGTTGCCGTTTTAAAAAACCCCTCGTGTCAGTGTTCATAAATTTCTGCACAGTGTGCATTTGTGCTGTTTATCCTGAAACCCAGAACATTCTAGTTTGACTTAGTAATTTAATTTAGTGTCTGCATGATTCATTTTCTCAACAGAAAACACGTTTGGGTTGTTTAGCTCTGCAGCTGGCTCTCATCTTTGTTTTCCTGTTCTTGTACTATTTTTTTTTTCTGTCCACTGTGAGTTTCCATTTTTCTCCAGCCTATACTGAAGCTCCTTATAATCATTGTCAAAAGACAAGAGACGCTTTTTAATTGCTTTTTTCAGACACTAGACACATTTGCTTGGTATGTTATGAAGTTCTTTTCTGGGTTCATTTTTACTGTCATTTACATTCAGCTCAGGAACTTACTACTCCCTCTGCCCTGAATGATGGTGGTTTAGGATCCAATGTGACTCTTTCTTCTTCTTGAATTCCTTGCTTCTAGAAGCTCCTTGCCTTTCCCTGCTGCCCTCTGCTCTCATCTGTAAGGGAGACGTTTTATACTTGGATGCAGTTTACACATCAACTAAGTAATAATTCAGTAAGTCTTTGTAAAGCTCCCACTATGTGCATCAGTAATTGATCCAAAATGAGTTGAATGTATTTTTTAAAGGCCAGCAAGCTTGAAGAAGCTAAGGTAGGATGCTCGAAGCTCCTGCTGCCGCAAGAGTGGACCGTGGAACCACAGAGACGGCACCACCTGGGAACTTGTTAGAACTACGGAATCTCAGGGCCCAACCACATTTACTGAACCGGAGTCTGAATTTTACTAAGATTTCGGGTGATTTGTATGGATTTTAAACTTTAAGAAAAATGTGCAGTGGTGTATAGTAAAATTTATTTGCTTATTTATCTATTGATTTATTGGTAGTTGGTATACAATATTATAGTGATTTGTCATTCTTTTTCAATTACAGTTGGCATTCAGTATTATTTTATATTAGTTTCAGGTGTACAGCACAGTGGTTAAACATTTATATAATTTATAAAGCGATCTCCCTGAGAGTTCTAGCACCCACCTGGCACCATACATAGTTATTACAAAATTATTGACTATATTCCCCATGCTGTACTTTACATCCCCTCCCCGGGACTACTTCGTAACAACCAATTTGTGCTTTTTAATTCCTTCACCTTTTTTCACCCAGACCTCCCACCTTCCTCCCATCTGGCAGCCCTCGGTTTGTTCTCTGTATCTATAAGTCTGTTTCTGTTTTGCTTGTTCATTTATTTTGTTCTTGAGATTCTACATATAGGTGAGATCATATGGTATTTGCCTTTGTCTGACTTATTTTACTTAGAATAATACCCTCTAGGTCCATCCATGTTGTCACAAATGGTAAGATTTTATTTTTTATGGCCAAGTAATATTCCATTGTACATATGTGTGTACCACGTCTTCTTTATCCATTCAGTGATTTGACATTTTTATACCTTATCAAATGGTCACCCCACTGATTCAAGTACTCATCTGTCACCATGCAAACTTATCACAATATTACTGATTCCTCTTATCACAACAGGACTATACTCCTTCACCGTTTCCACCCATCTTCCTATCCCCTTCCTCTCTGCCAGCCATCCTTTAGGTTTTGGTTCTATGAGTCTGTTTTTGTATCGTTTTGTTTTACAATAGAATTTTAAGTATGCATTCATAGATTTTAATTATTTGATAGTTGTGACTCAAATGTACACAGATTGCAGCATGAATTTTATTATTTTAGTGATGAAAAGAAGCTAAGTTAGCCACTAAGCCTTCAAAATTGGAGTGACATATTGCAGGGACTTTGAGCCAAGCTCACTTTTTTTTCAAGCTCACTTTTTTTTTTTTTGAATTTGTTCACAGTACACCTGGGAGAATGCAGTGTAAATGGAAAAGAATGACTCTGAGTCCTCCTGTCTTTTTGACAAGCCGCACACTTGGGACTGTCCCGAGGAGTCCAAGTATGGTCTTTGTGTGGTTTTTAGCTATTTTAGCCTAGTTCGCAGGGCTTCTAACAGAGGCTGATCTTCCCAAGAGTGTGCTTGTGTAAATATTATAATGAAAATATTGTAATAAAGTTCGCATCTGTGATCCCTGCAGCTGGGGGTGGCTGTCATGGGGAGGGGAGGAGTGACATGACAGGGAGAGATGGAGTTGGGGTCTGACGGGGAAGGAGCGATTCGTGTCAGTTTGGTCTTGGAGCATAAAAACATCTGGGAAATAAAACGAGTGAAACTGACTAGAGATGTGAACCTGTGCCAAGATTGTGTAAGAACGGTGCAGTGAGACGCTGGAGTGGACGATTACTTCCCTCCTCTTGGCCTCCAGCTTGAAGATAAAAAAAAAAAATCAAGAGAGACATCATATTGCTGCACATGGGAAAGTTGTCCATATTTATAAGCGTGTATTAAGTTTGATTTCCCCTGGTTCCTCTTCTGTATAAGAAGTTGATTGCTCAGGAAAAGTGGGTGGAGCTACTGTGTGATCTGAGAACATGTGACCCGGTGAGCATTAAATCTGCTCTGAGTCTTCGGATGTCACAGAAGTCCTCTCTAGAGTCAGGAGCAGGAGGACTCTTAAGGCTCAGATGGCAGAAACAGGGAAGCAGTAGGACTCAGAGAGAGTGAAGATGTAAAAACAGAAGGAAGACCCATTCCTCACTGGGTGAGGAGTATACCAGAGGTCTTACCGGGCAACTATAACCTCTCTGGCCCTGTCAGCTGCCAATGCCACGATGCAGGGACAACTGTGAGGTCAGATGTGCCCCTCTGGCTTCTTTGGGTCTCTCCCTCCCAGGAGAAACAGATAACTGGGTAGTGGGCAGAGGTACTTCTTCTTTCTAGTAGTCAGTCACAATCCTCCCGTATTTCTGTTGTGGGCTTCCTTCCAGGGTATTCTCTGGGTTCATGCTGCTCTTTCTCTCTGCAATCTCTTCTGCGCCTGTGCCCTGTGGGAGGTCCCAGAACCCCACACAGTGGTCCTGAGCACTGTTGTTAGCACTCTCTTCCAACTTGCTCTCCTGCGCCCATCTCACATCTGCAGCATCAGCCTTCCAACACCCTTGGTTGCATATATACTTAATATTGAAAATTTTGAGGGGCCCTGGCTGGTTTGCTCAGCGGTAGAGCATTGGCCTGGAGTGTGGAAGTCCTGGGTTTGATTCCCAGCCAGGGCGCACAGGAGAAGGGCCCATTTGCTTCTCCACCCTTCCCCCTCTCTTTTCTCTCTATTTCTCTCTTCCCCTCCCTCAGCCAAGGCTCCATTGGAGCAAAGTTGGCCTGAGAGCTGAGGACAGCTCCATGGCCTCTGCCTCAGGCGCTAGAATGGCTCTAGTTGTAATGGAGCAATGCCCCAGATGGGCAGAACATCACCCCCTAGTGGGCATACTGGGTGGATCCCTGTCGGGTGCATGCCTGAGTCTGTCTGCCTGCCCCCCACCACTTCTCAAATATGTTTTAAACTGCATGCAAGAATATGTATATATGTGTATAAATGTAAATATAAAATACCTGAAATATTATAAACACATGTAAAATATGAAATATGGATTAAAGAATATAAGATAAAATATTAAAATATAAAAATAAAGATGGAAGAGGTGAAATCATTATTAAAACAAATTTGTTTTCTCCCCACAACTCTGTCTATTCCCTTGGCCAAACCTTGGAGTGCACCTGTGCCTTTTGGCGACCCCTACTGGACTAGAGCTGCACCCTGGCCTGAATCCAGTCTCCTTGTCAATTTCCCTTACCCTCTTCCCTTGCCTCCCACCTGGCTCTGCCTTACTGACATGCAGGGCCAAAGAGACTGCAGCTCTAAGCCCCCAGTACCCAGGGCCAAAGTTCCTTAAGAATCTTTAGCCAAAAAGACTGACTCTCTGGCTTTCCCTTAGGATCAGATGTCAGGGATAAATACCTGGCCATGTCACACTGCCTCTGGTCACTTCTCTGATCAAGGAGGAGTTTTGTCAAATGCCAGCTCATTTAAGAGCAGATCTAGGAGTAGTTATACCTCTCAGTGATAATGTGGTGACACCCCCAGAGGTCATCAGTCCTTGGGAACTGAGAGAGACTTGGTCTCTGAGGTGCCTGAGGATACTAAAAATGAGGAGGAAGTCAGGACATTTTATTGCAAATGAAACATGGGCTCCAGTCAAATGTATATGCAATTAAATGTATTATAGGTTAAAACAAACTATGAAATGGTTCATCAGTATTTGAGAGTGAAGATTAGAAATGAATCCTAAGTGATGGAAAATGCCACTCAAATTACTACCAAATTCCTGAAAATGCTGTTCATGTTTAATCTCCTCATCTGTTGATTTGCAGATAATAGCTTCATTAAGTTCCTCATGGTTCTCACTAGGATAATCCAGTGATAATGTATTTAGCCAAAGGAAATAGCCATTTGTTAAGCAGTTGAACAGCTGCTAGAGTTTGTTGCAGGACTTATTATAGAGGACAAGCATTTTGCCACACCCACATGAGCTCATTTTGGAACCATGGACCCAACTTCACCCTGTGTACAGCTGTCGGGGACGGGAGGCATGTTCACTGTTGAATTGCTGGAGTCCCCAGTGGCGGGACTGCCATGGCACATTCAGGTCTCTCTGAACCATTACTTTGTCCATCTGCTCTGGGTTCTCACCGTAATCCACAGCACCTCATTTAGAAAGGGGTGGGCAGGTAGTCTTCCCTTCACGTCTTCATCTTGAATACTTAAATTGACTTTTAGATATTCATGTAAGAAGAGGCCTATCTCCCCTTTTGGTAGGATTAATGTCTTAATACTTTAAAAGCATAGCTTTGGGCAGGAATGGGGGGGCTGTAGTTGGATGGCAATTCAATGACGGTGATTGATTTTTGTTTTAAGTAGAGAAATAAGTGCACAGTGATGTCAGAGATGCTTCTTGAATGATGGCCTAATTTTTTTCACAGTTATCATATTTCCCTTGGCAAAAAAAAAAAAGAAAAAAAAAGAAAAAAAGCTTGTTTGGAGATGTCTTTTTGTCTTCATTCTATAACATATTCTATGGGATTTTCTGCTTTATTTCCCTTAATGTTGAAAGCTCACTTCAGGAAAATAATGTACAGATTTATGCATTTGGGTTTTGATTGGGCTGAAAAAAATACTCCATTTAGGTTCTGAGTTAGTACTTTGTTCTAAATCTTGAAAAAAAATTATTTAATAACCAACGTAGTGTTTTGGAATTGTCTTTTAAACATACAGATATGTAACTCTGAATTGAAATATATCTATATCTACATATCTCCATTCAACAATTATTTATGGACTGCCTCCCTGTCTGCCACTGTCCTAGAAGCTGAGTTACCGGTGATGGACAAGACACAATACCTTTTAGGTGGAGCTTATTGTTCTTGGGGGCAGGGGGAGAATACAAAACAGTAAATAAACAAGCAAATTAAAAAGACTGTTTCAAATAGTAAGAAAGGGGGAAATTCATCATGGTCCCAGCAAGAAACAGAGGGAGTACTTAAATTATGATAATTTGAGAACAGTTTAATAAAAGGTCTATATACAGAGATATGGGCAGGGGCAGGGGCAGTGTAAGGAGACCCTATAAATGAATGTAGTACTTGGAGGCTGGTAACAGAGGCAAACCCTGCAATGGAGGACCTGGTTACTCAAAAGGCAGAGGGCTCAGTGGACAGGGCTGTTGTATAGGGGCTCTGAGCTCTTACACAGGGTCTCAGCCAGCTCTTGCATCTCTGCAGGAAGGAAACCAAAGAAGTAAGTTGCTAGTCTCACAGGCTCCCTGTTAGCCTAACCCTTTAGAAGCCACGTGGTGAAGGGGCCACATGATGTAATCCGTACGTGTTAGTTTTCTAGGGCCTAGAGCAGGTGGGAGAAAGGTGGGCCCTCCTGGTCTAGAGGGGCAGGGCCCAGATATCCAACACCAGAGGGAAATAGAACACTAGATGGGGCGTACCATAGGTGGTGATCTAAAATGTATTGTTTCTGCCACAAGTGTGCTCACAGCTTATATGAGGTGATCGAAAACAAGTTTATGAAAAGATAACTAGCAAAACAAAACTGGTCACTGGTGATAAAACTGTTATACACCATAACTCCTATAATCTGAGAATGAGAAGCAATTGTTTCTACTTCGGAAGATGAGGAAACATTTCATGGAGCAAGTGTAATTGAAATTGAGTTTAAGGAATGGATAGATTGTTAGTAATTGGAAGAGAAGAAAGAAACATTCCAGGACTATAAAATGTCATGGGCCGAAGTGCACAGATGGGACACATTTTTAAGAATAATTTGGCTCAAGTGGTTGGATGATTTTACAATCCTTTTAGAATCATAGACTTGTAATGAAAATAAACCTACTCTCTCCTGAACTCGCACTCAGTGGAGAAATGACAACTGTAGGTAACTAGCTAGCTTTCTTCTTCCCTCTCTATTTTTCTTCCCCCTTCTCCCTCTTTATGTCTGTGCCTTTCAACAAGCATTTATTGAGCATTCCATAATTTTCATAGTCACAATAAGCAAGCAATGAGAAGCTGCTGTGAACAAGACCATGTCCCCAATCAGGAAGTACAGTTTCAGTCTCATATCCCAGAGGGTCTCTCAGTAAGTGAACAAGATTGTCATACTGATAGCTAACACTTACAGAACATTTTTTATACAACCGACACTATTCTTATCAAAGAAGACTTGGCTTATTTTGTGAAGAATGCATTCAAGACTTAGGGGAAAGGGTTACTGAAATGATCTTCCACATGGCCCTAGAGAGGTGTGTTGGACATTTTTTTCAAAGAAGCACTCCTTTGCCGAAATAGTAAATTGACTGGATGACCTCCTGCCTGGCAAGTGTGCATAAAATTCTCATTTTGCATAAATTGTGGAAGAGGAAGATTTTCTAAGTGAGAGACCCATAGAGATTGAGTCTGGGTACAGAGTGATTTCTTTCTGCTTCACGGGAGCGTCTCCTTCTCTTTCTCTTCTCTGGGATTCCAGACCTCAGTTCACCAGTAAAGAGGGTGGTTAAAGCTTCCCACGGGATGGCAGGAAATTGAGAGAAAGAAGCAGTCACACTGAGCGTACCTCGGGGCTCAGCTCCAGCAGAGGCGAGGGCTCTGGGGTGGAGTGTTGGTTCTGCTCCAGAGGAGGTGAGAAATCTGACTTCACACTCTGTCCTCCGAGAGGTGTTTCTGGAGAGACTGTGCTTCCTCTTCATTTCCGATGTTGAAAAGAGAGGATTCATTTGGAAAAGGAGAGCTCCATGATTCCCAATTAGCTAGTATATATGTGTGTGTGTTAAGCTCTTTAGGAACTGAATTTCCTTGTAACTTTTAAGTCTCTTCTTAACTTCAGGCTGGTTTAGAGAAGTATTAGTGTAAAAATAGTGATGGTCTATGTCAGCGAAGGGCAATATGTTTTATTTTCCCTACACAATGTATAGGAATTATAGATTGATCTCCTACAAAAGTTTTTCCTCAAGAACTATTCACCTTCTTGGGTAGAGTTTTAGTGCTGATCTTCATTAAATTTGTTCATTCAGTGTAACTCAGACACCATCATAATATTAAAATGGAAGTAATTGCTGGGCAGCAAATGAGATATGATTAATGTGAATTGAAAATGATCTGGCTGAATGTATTTCATATATGAGAGAAGTGTGTCAAATTTGCATTTTTATCATGAACAACTGGCATCTAGGAATTGGAGAAATTAATCTTAAGATAGTCCTAGTGTTAACTTTCTCCTATTTTAACTTGCTTTCCAAGGTTAATTCCATATCAAATATGTAGAGAGATGGAAGATGCTGTTGACAGAATCCAAGGGCTGCCCAGGACCCGAAGGTCTGAGGGTGAGGGACGGACTGCCCTTGGGGCGTGTGGGAGGGCAGGGCTCAGGTGCAGAAACTCTAGCTTTCGTAGGAGGAGGAGGAGGGAAGTCAGGATGCAGTGCAGGGGATGCGTGGACACAAGCTTTTGCCCTGTCACACCACCAGAAAGCGGTTCCCCTTGGACTGCGGCTGCCAGGCTTGTGACTAAGTAGGCTTCGCCAGCCCTGGGGCGGCAACCTTCTTGCAGGTCCTGGAGAAAGGAGACGCTGTGCAGAAGACCTGGGGAAGGAGACCAGGTTTGGCTGGAGGATCTCACTGACGTAGCCGGAGATGGTTAACCTCTGATGGGAAGCTGCCAGGACCCTTTTCCTTGCCCTAAAGGATGTGGCAAAGCAGAGCATCCCTGGGCCTTGTAGGTTCCTAACTACTTGTCAACAAGAAGAAGAGAACGGTTCTCTAAGCGTACTCAGTTTGGAATGCCCACTTGAGTGAGGCCTGTGCGGAGTCCTTTGCAGCTGGGTTGCCACGTAACCTCTGCTCCACCACACACCTGGGACGCCGCTGTGTTTTCACTCTAGGTAAAGTAGATTGGGGTTGGTATAAAAAAAGAGGAAAACATAGTAGCCTTTTTGCAGCAAACTAACAGAGACCAGATATAAAACCGTTGTTGTACCAGCAATTAAAGTAGATATGACTTAGCCTCTTAGATCAGAGCTGTAGTGAGTGAGAAAGTTCCCATGATGGGGAAGGAGAAAAGGAACCTTCATGTCCAAGCAAAAGACCCCGTGGGCCCAGCATGTGGGCATTTGAGGGTCTGTCCTGTCCTCTCCCACACTGTCATCAGGGGATTTCTGTGACCACTTATTCCCTGGCTTATGGCAGACCCCCGTATGTGTGGGACAGTCTCAGGACTGCCAAGGAGAGAGTGGGCGCTCTGTGTTTCTGTGTTTGATGTCCTGCTGCCCATGTGAGGGAAAGGATCGGGGTGGGGAGGCTGGCATCTTTCTCTGATGAAAGATGCAGACCCCAGAGGCGGAGAAGGCAGAAACCTGAGGCCAATGGCTTCCTTCCCAAGACAGACACTCAGATCTGAGCCCCAGAACCTGTTAAGAGAAACTTTGGTGTTTGCAGCCATGGGCGGGCGGGAGATTGGCAGTGTTGCCCAACACAATAGCAGCAGAAGAAAGGATGGTAGGATCTGTACCGCAAGTCAGAAGAGACTCACTGGCCAGAAGCAACTGTAGCACGTGATCCCTCTGAAAGAAAAGTATGTATTTGTCACAATTCCAAACAGTTTTCCTGCAGCGAAATGTACTGAGATAAAGACATTTCGTCATTAACATTCCTGTGTGGTGTGGACTCTCACAAGGAAAACATTAAGGGCTATCATTTGCACTTCCGGCCACAACAGAGTAATCCTCCCACCATAAACAGCTATAAAACCAGACAGAATATACGAGACCACTGTTTTCAGGTGTTAGGTAATAGGCAGAGCAGGAGTGCGATTCTTGAGCAAAGAGAAACACGGATGAACCCCTTGTTTGCCCTGTCTCTTGGGTTCAAGGCACTTCTCTCCTTGTGGAGAAGCGAGAAGACGAAGGAAAGCAGTGGACTGGCTGGGCTGAGAGGCAGTGACCAGGTCCTGGGGACTGCTGAAGCCCTGTGGGTGGAGTATGGGAGGAGGTATCTTTGCTCAGAGGGGATGTGACAATTTGGGCTGGTGCCTATCCTAGCTCTGTGGCCCAGGCCGGGGCTGTGCACAGCAGGCCATGACAAGGTGTAGCCAGAACAGTTGCTGTGGGAATCAGAGGTGACCCAGAGAAACCCAAGTTCATTCACTGCTAAAACATATTGGACTTTTATCACAAAACTGGGAGACCTCACTGAACAACTTAGCTATTCTTTTGAAATGCAAAAAGGTTAAATCCTAGGAGTAAAAGACACGCCCTCAAGTAAGGGCCACACCCTGAGAACAAAAAAATGCCAACATTTTAAAGGAAGACAGCATAAGTTAGGCTCTTTACAATGTGACACACACAATACCCAGTGTACAATAAAAATCTTTTTCAAACATGTGAAGAGGCAGGAAAATGTGACTCAGAGAAGTAGACCTCAAGATGACCCAGAGGTTAAATTTCGTAGAAAGGGATTTAAAAATAGCAATTATAAATATGTTCAAGGACTTAAAAGAAAGGGTGGTTTGAAGGAAGGAACAAACATATGGGAATGTCAGAAAAAAAATAGAAACTATAAAAATGACCTAAATAGAAACTCTAGAAATGAAAAGAACAATGTCTGAAATAAAAAGTCCAATCTGAATAATGGAAAGAAAAATGTCTTTTAAAAACAATTTAAAAAAAAATGAAGTGAGATTTAATGACATCTGAAATAATATACAGGGTGTGGGCCAAAAGTCGGTTTACTGTTGTCCATATGGAAAATAATATAATAATAATGAATAATAATATAAGAATTAGCTCTGTGTTTTGCATACTCACAAATGTAAAGCTACTTTTGCCCCACTCTGTATTTTATTATACACATAATTGAAGTTCCTGAAGGAAGGGAAGAGAGTAAATGGTGCAATGCAAAATATTGTATATGCATTGGAAGAAATGGGTCTAAATTTCCCAGATTTGGAGAACAACATCAATTTATGTATCTAAGAACATCAGCAAATCCCAAGCAAGGTAAATAAAAAGTGAAATACACTTAGCTATGTCATCATTAACTGTCAAAAACTAAAGATAAGGAGAAAGTCATGAAAGCAGCCAGAGGGAGGAGGGGAAGAAAACATATATATATACCAGGGGACAACAGTTAAAAGATAAACTATATCAATAATGAGCTTAAGAAAGTTGGTGTGGCTTTGTGTTTTCAGGTGAAGTAGATGAAAGCTATTACCACAGATAAAGGAGGACATTTCAAAATGGCAAAGGGACAATTAATCATGAAGACATAATCATCCTAAATGTGAATGCATCTAATAACAAAGTTGCAAAATCTGACAGAACTAGAGGGAGAAATAATAAAATACACAAGTTAGAGATTTTAATAGTCCTTTTGAGTATTTAATGGATTAAGTAGATTTAAAAAGCATATAGATTTAAACAACTCTCTTCTCCACTTGGCATTTATAAAACCCTATATCCAACAATAGCAAAACACATGTAATGTTGAACATCATAAATCATATGCTGGGCCATAAAAACATGCCGACTCATTTAAGAGATTGAAATCATACACCCCTTTTTCTCTGACAATAGTGACATTGAATTATAAATAAATAACAATAGAATTTCTAAAAAAAACCCCAAATATTTCAACCTTAAGTAATCTCTTTTAAATAATCAATAGGTTCATGAAGAAGTTGAAAAGGAAATTGGAAAATATTTTGAACTATATGATAATAAAAATGCAGCATTAAAATTTGTGGGATGCAGTTAAAGCAATTATTAGAAGGAATAGAATTGCTTTACATACGTCTGTCATAAAAGAAGAAAGTGCAAGATAGAGCAAAGTAGTAAATAGGAGGGAATTATAAAGAGAAAAGCAGAATTCCATAAAGTAGAACATAAATATTTGAGAAAATTACCATATGAAAGTTTCTTTGAGAAGATTAATAAGATTGATTAGTTCCTAACAAGAATATTCAAGAAAATGAAAAGAATGAATTATCAACAGTAAAAAAATGAGACTATTATGGCAGAATCTATGTAGGCTAAAAGATTATTATGTAAAACTTCATGTCAGTAAGTTCAATAACTTCTATAAAAAGAACAAATAACCAACTTTACAAAACAGATAAAAAGAAGTGAAAAATCTTAGTAGCTCTAGATCTACTCAAGCAGTAGAATTTGTAATGTAACTACCCACTCTTCTCTCTCAAAATAGTGTTATTGGTGAATTCTATCAGGCATATAAGAAATGAATGCCAATCATACATAAATTTTAAAAAATAAAGAGTGGAGGAATATTTTATAATTCATGTTATAAGTCCAGGATAATACTAACATTAAAACCTGACCAAGACATAAATAAATGAAGTTATAATGAGTATATTTCATGAACATGGGTTTAAAAATCCTCAACAAAGCAGAAAATCAGATCTAACGAAATATGAAAAGAGTAATAAAACAAGATGAAGTTAATCCCAGGAATACAAAATTGCTCAGCATTTGAAAGTCAAGGTAAATTAGCCACATTACCAGAAGAAAATGAAATCTTTATATAATTATCTCAATAAATGCAGAAAACATATTTGACAAACTTCAACACTTATTCAAGATTAAAAAATACACACCAGCTGTCAACAAAATGAAAATAGAACTTTATAAATGGCATCTACAAAAAAGTTATAGCTAATTTTATACTCAGAGACTGGATGCTTTTCCCCTGAGGTCAGGAAAAAGGCAAGAATACTTATTTTCATCACTTAAAGGTCTTGACCGGAACAGTAAGGCAAGACAAAAAAAAAAAAAGACAAAAGATTGGAAAGGATGAAATAAAACAGTCTTTATTCATAGGTTCTATGCTTGTTTATGTAGAAAACTCTAATCAATGAATAATACTTTATTAATAAGCGGATTTAGCAAGATCCCAGGATGCAAGGTCTATACCAAAAAAAAAACCCAATTATTTTTTTCTATAAATTTGCAATATAAATGTAAATGAAGTTTTTAAAATCTATACAACTTTGTAGAGAAAATAAGAAAGAGCTAAATAAAGACATGTAATGTTCATAGACTAGTAGTACAGCTAATACTTTTAAGATATCTTTTCTTCCCAAACTGATCTATAGTTTTTTCAGGATCCCAACTGAGATTCCAACAGGCTTATTTAACAGAAGGTTCAAGTTGATTCTAAAATCTGTATAGTAATATTAAGGATCTGGAATAGCCAACATTTTTAGGAAAAGAAGATTCAGAGACTTTTTCTAACTAATTCAAGACTGTGTGTAAAGCCATAACAATCAAGAAAGTGCAATATTGGCTTAATGACAAATAGTGGAACAGAATTAGAGTCCAGAAAGAGATCCTCATAAGTGATTTTTTTTTAAAGCAAGGGAGAAAAAGAGAGTGCAACAGAGAGGAACAGCCCTGGCCAGCTGGCTCAGTGGTAGAGTATCAGCCCCGGCTTGTAGAAGTTCTGGGTTCAATTCTCAACCAGGGCCCGCAGGAGAAGCACCCATCTGCTTCTTCACCCCTCTCCTTCTCCTTCCTCTCTGTCTCTTTCTTCCCCTCCCACAGCCAAGGCTCCACTGGAGCAAAGTTGGCCCGGGCGCTGAGAATGGCTCCATGACCTCGCCTCAGGTGCTAGATTCGCTCCTGTTGCAATGGAGCAACACCCCAGATGGGCAGAACATCACCCCCTGGTAGGCATGCTGGGTGGATCACAGTTGGGCACATGTGGGAGTTTGTCTCTCTGCCTCCCCCCATCTCACTTCAGGAAAAGACAAAGAAAGAGAGAGAGAGGAACAGACAGGGACAAACAGACAGGAAGGGAGAGAGATGAGGAGCATCAACTCATAGTTGCAGCACCTTAGTTGTTCATTGATTGCTTTCTCATATGTGCCTTGACTAAGGGGCTCCAGCTGAGCCAGTGACCCCTTGCTCAAGCCATTGACCTTGGGCTCAAGCCAGCGAACTTGGGCTTCAAGCCAGCGACCTTTGGGCTCAAGCCCAAAGTGACCATAAAGTAATGTCGATGACCCCCAGGCTCAAACCAGCAACCTTGGGGTTTTGAACCTGTGTCCTCAGTGTCCCAGGACAATGCTCAATCCACTGTGCCATTGCCTGGTTAGACTCATAATTGATTATTGAGAATGTTACCAGGGCAATTCAATGGTGAAAACAAAGTCTTTTCAGTAAAGCATTGTGATATGATTGGATATCTGTAATGAGGAAAACTTGACCACAATCTCATACCATACATAAAAATTATTTTGAAATTACTCGTAGACTGAAATGTAAAAGCAAAAACTTTTAAATGTCTAGAAGAAAACACAGTAGAATATCATTGCACTCTTTAGGTAGGAAGATATTTCTCAAAGAGGACACAAAAAGTCTAAAACATAAAAGAAGAAAAAACTGGTAAATGAAACTTTATAAAAAATTAGAAGTTTTGTTTATCAAAAACACTATCATGAAAATGAAAAAGTAAGATGCATATTGAAAGAGTATACTTGCTACCTTGCTATCACCAATGATAAAATATCAAACAAGGGACAATACTTGCAAAGAAAACTCACAAAAAAGATGTATAGGAATGTCCAGTAAATCTATGAAAAGTGTTCAACTCCATTAATCATTAGGGAAATGAAAACCAAAGTCATAATGATATACTACTTTACATCCATTGGAATGGAGGAAATGAAAAAGTCTGATAACATCAAACTAGATTAGGATGTGGGGTAGATGGAACTCTCACATGTAGCTGGTAATATACTTTGGGGGGAGTGTTTGGTAGTTTTTTGTGGAGTTAAATATACACTTATCCCATAACGCTGCAGTTCCATGGCTAGATTTTTACCCAAGGAAAACGACAACATTCGTCTACAAAAAACATGTAACAACATGTTCATAGCAGCTTCGTTCAGAATAGCCCCAAACTGAAAAAAAACACAAATGCTCATGGTGAATGGAAAAATAAATTGAGCCTGACCTGTGGTGGCACAGTGGATAATGCGTCGACTTGGAATGCTGAGGTCACTGATTGGAAACCTTGGGATTGCCTGGTCAAGGCACATATAGGAAGCAACTACTACAAGTTGATGCTTCCAGCTTCTCTGCCCCCTTTTTTTCCTCTCTCTCTCCTTCCTCTCCTCTCTCTAAAAATCAATCAATAAAAAAATCTAAAAAGTAAACAAAAAAAAGAAAAAGAAATTGAGCCATATAGATTTAATTTAATACTACCCAGCAGTATAAATGAACAACCTACTGAAACATGAAACTCTATGGATGAATTTCAAAAAACCTAATGTTGAATGAAATAAACCAGACACAAGAAAGCACATCTATGATTTTATTTATATGAAGTTAATAAGCTAGCAAAATTAATCTATGGCAACAAAGTAAAATAGTGCTTATGACTGGGTAGAGGAATTAGGAAACTTTCTGGGGTGATTGAAAAGCTCTATATTTTGATTTGTTGTGTATATGCACATTGTATTTATGTTGACATGTTGGTTATACAGATATACCTATATGTTTATATCTATCTATATCTCAAAATTCATCTAATTATACCTTAAGATCAATGTGTATCACTGAATATAAATTATACTGTAATAGGAAAAGGACGCGGAAAAGCTGAGAGTAAGAGAATGGTCTCCATTTCATTTTCTGGAGCTGCACACAGCGAGAAGCCGGCAAGTTAGGAGTATGGAGGGAGGGCAGAGAATGATGGGTGACTATCGAGCAAAGGAAGAGATGTATGTGAGCACAACAGTGCATTGGAGGGAGGGTTTCATGCCATCATGAGTCTAAAATGGGGAAAGGGGGAAGAATGTCTGAGAGGGATGTGTTGGTAGTTCTGTTCGTCTGAAATAGCGTGAAGACTCTTGTCTTCCTGTCAGGAAAACCTGAAGCCCTGCAGTATTCTTCTTGGCTTTCAGCATACATTCCTCTTGCTTTTGAAAAGGTCCCCACACTGAGACTAGGGACCAGAGGACCTGGGTTTGCAAGGGTTTCCGGTAGCGCGCCTAGCCTAAGTGTGTTTAACTCTCCACGCTCTGACAGCATGGGTGTGGAGTGCTGGTGATTCTGAGGCATGTAAGGTAAATTTGTAGATTTCTGGTTTTCTGGGTGAGAGGAGCCTTTGAAGGAAGTTCTGTGGGATTTCTTACATCCTCAAACAATAAAAGCTCATCCTGAGAGCCCAGTCGATTTAAAGGGAATCTTACAAATCTCAGTGATTTCTTTACTGGACCCCCCTTTGGATTTACGTTCTCTTGCAACTTGTTCACAGCGGTTTGGAATTGCCGACTTATTTCTTTGTTCCCAAGAGAACCGCTAGGGTTCCCTGACCGTTGGGAAACAGCCCGGAGCTACGAAACCTCTGCAGAACATTCTGGGCACAGCTGGAATTGACTTTGTTTATTGCTCAGCCCCTAAAGACCTGCATTAGTTACGGATTCAGCTTTGATGTCTGAATCTCTTTGCCACCAACTCCCTCTGCTGGCCTGGAATTTGCATCTTCCTTCTCAACTCTTTTCCCTATTTGGTATGATTTTTTTAAAATCTCCTTATAGTATAAAGATAGCAACTGTAAACAAAATGAAATGTTTACTTATGAGTAAGCTCAATAAAATTTACTTATTTTTATTCCCAGTTCTCATTGTCTTGCTCACCTTTCTCTCTCTCTCTCTTTCTCTCTCTTTCTTTTGTGACAGAGAGAGACAGAGAGGGATAGATGGGGACAGACAGACAGGAAGGGAGAGAGATGAGAAGCATCAATTCTTTTTTGCAGTTCCTTAGTTGTTCATTGATTGCTTTCTCATGTGTGCTTTAATGGGGGGGTAGGGTACAGCAGACCAAGTAACCCCTTGCTCAAGCCAGTGACTTTGGACTCAAGCTAGTGAGCCTTGCTCAAACCAGATGAACCTGTGCTCAAGCTGGCAACCTCTGGGTTTCGAACCTGAATCCTCTGCGTCCCAGTCCGATGCTCTATCCACTGCGCCACCACCTGGTCAGGGCCACCTTCCGCTCTTTACGCATCACAACTTCTGCCCTCCTGTTGTCACACTGTGAGACTCTAGTTCTCAACTTCACCCCCTAGTATGTCATTGTATAGCAGTGAGGCACACCTCAAATAACATTTTTTCCTAAATGCAAAGTACTTGAAATATTTCCATAAAATATTTCTTTCTTTTTTTCTTTCTTTCTTTCTTTTTTTTTTTTTTGTATTTTTCTGAAGTTGGAAACGGGGAGGCAGTCAGACAGACTCCTGCATGCGCCCAACCTGGATCCACCCGGCATGCCCACCAGGGGGCGATGCTCTGCCCATCTGGGGTGTTGCTCTGTTGCAACCAGAGCCATTCTAGCGCCTGAGGCAGAGGCCATAGAGCCATCCTCAGTGCCCGGGCCAACTTTGCTCCAATGGAGCCTTGGCTGCAAGAGGGGAAGAGAGAAACAGAGAGGAAGGAGAGGGGCAGGGGTGGAGAAGCAGATGGGCGCTTCTCCTGTGTGCCCCATCCAGGAATTGAACCCAGGACTCCTGCATGCCAGGCTGATGCTCTACCACTGAGCCAACTGGCCAGGGCCTCCATATAATATTTCTTACTATGCACAGATGTGGGGGGCAGATTTTCATGTGAAAATCTTGCATGCCATCTGATTGGAAGGAAGGCGTAAGAGCAAAAGGGGAAGGGTGGGTAGGCAGAAGCTGAATTATTCTGAGCAGTTCTGGGAATGATATCATATTTTAAAATCAATCCAGAATGGAAAATGGAAGTTGCTCTCAGGCATGACAGTTTAGCATTTTACAGCTCAGTTTCTGTTTCCAGTTCTCTCAGAAGACAGAGATCATGAAATCTTTCATGAAACTCCAAGTCTCCTCTTAAGATGATGTTTTTGGAGGAATGGAAAAAGCCCACAAACGCTGAGATCTGATGGCGGTAAAAGGGAAAATAAGTCTGTTTTCTATTCTCCTCGGATCTAGTGAGAGGGAGGTGGGGAGTGGAGTCCTGACTAAGAATTCATGTTTAGAAGAAAAACTGTCCTTCTAAAGGTTCTGTGAGGGTTCCGCTCCCAGAGGTCGAGACTTGCAATGAATGGCCGCTGGAATACCTTAATGAGGTTTTGAAAATGCAAATCTAGACTCAGGCTTTAGTTTTGAGTGGGAATAGAGAATTAAACTTCTTACAGTAAATTACTATGACTTTAGTGGTTGGGCTGGCAGTTGTTTTGAGAGGAAGTTTCCTACATGGGAGCTTACTGGAGTAAGAGTGACACTGTCACCAGGATAGCCTTAAAAGGGTCAGCACAGAATAACATTTAAGTTCCAAAAATCATTCGCGCACTCTGGAAATTATCCCATATCTTAAGAACATTATTTGAGACACGCTTAACTGCTGAGCCCTGAGTGATGTACTGGGCCACGGTGGTTGATGACTCCTGACCTCACTGTGACAACAAGGGGTGGAGTGGTGATGGGTAAACACAGGGGCATGGGCAAGAAAATGAAAACTAGGAATAATAACGACCAAGTTTTATTGAGTTTATTATATGTCAAGCTTTGGGCACTTTCTATACATTATTTTATTGAATCTTCACCCTGGGAAGTGGCTATTATTCTCAATTGACACAACTAGTAAATGGTACACCCAGATTTAAATTCCTATTGAGTGTTTCTTTTCTGATATGGCACAGAGAAAATTTACCATATATAATTCTTTTTTTGAATGAACTTAAAATCAAAGCAACAGATATCCATAGGTCATAGTGTAAGGCCTTCTGGGGACATAGATTTTGGATTATTCAGCCTCAAAACAGAAGGAGATTCTGCCATTTTCAATAACGTGGATGAACCCCTAGGCAGTGGCGTAGCGAGAGGGGGGTCAAGGGGGTCTATTGTGCCCCGGGCACCACTCACAGAAGGGTGCCAAATGGTCTCCAAGACAAACAAGAAAAGTGTAGTAGAAGCGTAGTTAGGGGGGAGGGGGCCGCCAATAAAGTGTCGAGCCCCGGGTGCCAGTTATGTTCCCTACACCACTGCCCCTAGGACATTATGGTAAGTGAAATAGCAAGACAGAAAGAAAAATTCTGCAAGACCTCACTAGATATGAGATTAAAAAAAGTCAGATACATAGAAGTAGAATGGTGATTATTAAGGGCAAGGAGGTGGGAGGGGGGAGACGCTTTTCAGTTATGTGGGATAGATGCATTCTAGAGATCTAATGTACAGCATGGGAACATTAGTTAATAATAATGCTATGTTTTTGTATACTAAAATGTGTTGTCCATATTATTATATATACTGCTCACAAAAATTAGGGGATATTTAAAAATGAATATGAAGCAATAAAATATCCCCTAATATTTGTGAGAAGTACATCTATGTGCAGTTGTTATTTAAAAATTAAATTAAAATTTGAAAATAAGATAGGAAGGTAAACTTATCAGATGCGACTCCTCACCCTCCCCAAAGCATGTCTACTTCTACACCATTCTTACCTCCTTTCCGGGTCCACTCAGCCCTTGGTCTACTCATCAACACTTTCTTTTAAATCTGCAAATGCTCCTCTTGCTAGCTGTATCCCTTCTACATAATTTTACTCTGTCCAGCTGAGAGATGAGCAAATATTCTGAGATGATGTGCCAGGTTTCCATTATTCATTTTTTTTTGAGAATGTAGGAAAAGAGAAAATTACTTCTCAGCCCTTCCTTTGTCTCATCTTGAGAAGCTGTTGGTGTGAACACAGCATACAGAGTTTATTGACACAGGTAAAATATAGATCTCAAGAGATACCAGTTTTAAAGAAAAAACTCTCGTAAGAGTGAAAAAGCAAATCTTATTTGATAAGAAGCTTAAGAAGTATCAGTGAACTGTTTTTATTTTATGTGATGCAATATTCTATTTAAGTGGAGCTTGTATTTTAATTTGGGCCAATTTCAGGAATACAAATGGGTTTCTTCTTAATGTAGAATAGATATCCTAGATCTAGACAGCTGTAATTTCAAACATTTGGCTTAATTTATGAAAGAAGTTGAAAACAGAAATAGAGAAAATAACCAGTCATTAAGTCCTAGCCCAAATTATATGTGTTGTGAAATAGGATTGGACAAATATATAGGATACTTTTGCCTAATAAACGTTCACTCAGATAACTGTTTATGTCCTTTTGCTATTCCAACTTTTACGAACCTTCCAGTGTCAGTAGAATAAAATACTTGTTTGACTGCATGTTCTACTTCATAGTGCAATGTGCTTGTCTACTCTTAGCTTATACTACCTACTACTGTGCCTCCTCCTCTCCACACAGGCATGGTTTAGACAGTCATGGCCCTGATGTTTTGCTGAGGCTGTTAATTTCACCAAAGGTGCCTTCCTCTTCTTTTAGGGTATTCCATTCCTTCCAATCCCTTGAGACTGTATTTAAACAAGTAAGGTTTAAGACATAAAATTAACTTAAATAAGGAGTGGTCTGTATCAGAAGAATTAAACAGATAAGTACCTATAAGAATTCAGTGGAAAGGAAGATTACTTCAGCTGAGTGCATCAGGGAAAGCCTCTTGGAAGAAGCAGCAATTGCATTGGGACTTTGTATTCAGATAAATGAATGAATTATGAATAAGATTTGATCATACTGAAGAAGAATGAGGAAAAAATTCCATGCAGAATGAAAATCCTGAGACAAATCCTGGAGCAAGGAGTGTGTGAAACAGTTGATTGTATTGTTTGATAGGAACACATGCATTAAAAGCGAAATAAGCCCTGGCCGGTTGGCTCAGAGGTAGAGCGTCGGCCTAGCGTGCGGAGGACCCGGGTTCGATTCCCGGCCAGGGCACACAGGAGAAGCGCCCATTTGCTTCTCCACCCCTCCGCCGCGCCTTCCTCTCTGTCTCTCTCTTCCCCTCCCGCAGCCGAGGCTCCATTGGAGCAAAGATGGCCCGGGCGCTGGGGTGGCTCTGTGGCCTCTGCCCCAGGCGCTAGAGTGGCTCTGGTCGCAACATGGCGACGCCCAGGATGGGCAGAGCATCGCCCCCTGGTGGGCAGAGCGTCACCCCTGGTGGGTGTGCCGGGTGGATCCCGGTCGGGCGCATGCGGGAGTCTGTCTGACTGTCTCTCCCCGTTTCCAGCTTCAGAAAAATGCAAAAAGAAAAAAAAAAAAAAAAAAAGCGAAATAAAAGGAAAGAGTTGGGTTAGGGACACCATAGAAACTGTGAATGCAAAGTGTTGGCTTTAGAGACTCAACAAACTCTATTCCCCTCCTGAGTTCAGAGCCAATTAGAAGAACTCAAGAGTCAACAAATTGCAATTACAATGTCATCATTATAACCATTAACACTGATTAGAGACTGTTCTTTTAGACCGTTGCCCAAGTGAGCTTGCTAATTAGATAGAATTACAACTAAAGTCCTCTCTTGCAGGGGAAAAACTCTTAACCATGTGGCAGACAGCAGGATTCTGCAGTTAATTCTTTCCCCTCTCCCTTTCTTTCATATGTATTGTACCTGTTGTGGGCCAGGTACTCTTCTATACACTGAGGACAAAGTATTGAACAAGGCAGACACAGAACTTGTATTTGAGAAAAAAATTAAGTATTCTTTAATTTTTAAAAAAAATTTATTGATTGATTTTAGAGTGATGAAGGGAGAGAGAGAGTGAGAGACAGATACATCAATCTGTTCTTGTATGTACCCTGACCAGTGATTGAACATGCAACCTTTGCATATCAGAATGATGCTCTCTAATCAACTGAGCTATCTGGCCAGGGCAAATTCAAGTATTCTTAAGGCTGACCAAATCTTTAAAAGAAACTCCAAAGAGACCTCAGCTGATTATGCTCAAATTTTCTTTTAAATTTGGGATCCTGTATAACCACAAAATGCCAAATGTTCACCTCATCCAGTTTTCTATAAAATGGTAGTAAGAATTCTTTTCTTGAATAGCACCTCAAATTGTTAAGCCACATGAAAGCACATTGCAAATGTTAGTATACCGCTCACACATAAAAAAAATTTAGTCAATGAACCTTAGTGTTTTCTGCTTGTGTGCTTTTCCCTCTACTTTCTTAGC
The DNA here is from genome assembly GCF_036850995.1 of Saccopteryx leptura. Classification (NCBI taxonomy): domain Eukaryota; kingdom Metazoa; phylum Chordata; class Mammalia; order Chiroptera; family Emballonuridae; genus Saccopteryx; species Saccopteryx leptura. The sequence continues at coordinate 221,731,953 of NC_089503.1, read as the reverse complement.
AACTCTCTTTCTCTTAATTCCTCTTTGTCTTTTGACTCATTCTTTCACTTTCCTTCTTAGCTTGCCTGCTTTCTCCACTAAAAATATTTGGGTACTTTTCAAGAAAACCCACCCCTGAATTGCTTTCTATGATACTCCTATTGGTACTCTGCATTGGAAGGAATATGTGCTTGTGTTTGGAAATGCTCTAACTCATCATTCATATTTGATAAACTTCTGAGTTTACAAATAGAGCTTGGTCAATGAGAAGGAAATATTTCTATTAGAGCAGGAGGCTTTATCAAGTGTCCATGCTGGACTATGCTGGACCAAACACCATGATGGGAAGTGGGACATAACAGTGAAAAACAGAAACAGTCCCTGTCCTTGCAGAGCTTTTAGTCTGTGGGAGAAGACAGAAGACAAGGCAGATGGCAGGGTGATCTGGAGGCTCTGAGGATAGATGGGAAGACTCGTCTGAGGAAGTGCAATATAAGGACTTCAACCTGGGTCCTATAGGTGGCATCCAGAGGGCCAAAAACCTTCAGCTGAAACATTATAAGAAAGCATTTGGACATATGGACCACAAGCGCATATACTTGTAGGTGCACGTTAGGCTGGCGAAAATCTTGATCAGATTCTCAAAGTGGACTGTGACAAGAAAGTGTTAAGGACCTTTGTGTATAAATAAATGGATTATGAAAAGATATGGTACATATTATATATGCAATGAAATATTACTTGGCTGTAAAAAAAGAAAAAAGTCTTACCATGTGTGACAACATGAGTGGACCTAGAGGGTATTATGCTAAGTGAAACAATCAGATAGAAAAAGACAAATATATGTGGTATCTAAAGAACAAAATTGCCTGATCTGTGGTGGCGCAGTGGATAAAACATTGACCTGGAACACTGAGGTCGCTGGTTCAAAACCCTGAGTTTGCCTGGTCAAGGCACATATAGGAGTTGATGTTTCCTGCTCCTCCTCCCTTTCTTTCTTTCTTTCTCTCTCTCTCTCTCTGTCTCACTCTCTCTCCTCTCTAAAATGAATGAATAAATAAATAAATAAAAATTAATAAAAAAATAAAGAACAAAATAAATGAACAAACAAAAACAGAAAACAACTCATAAATAAAGAGAACAAACTGTTGGGATGCCAGATAGGAGGGGTTGAGGGGCTGGGTAAAAAAGGTGAAAGAATTAAGTACAAATTGGCAATTACAAAATAGTCATGGGGATGTAAACTACAGCATAGGGAATATAGTCAGTAACATTGTAATAACTATGTAAAGTGCCAGGTGGGTACTAGCTTATTGGGGGGCTCACTCCATAAGTTACACAAATGTCTAATCATTTGCTGTATACCTAAAACTAATAAATATTGAATGTCAACTGTAATTGAAAAATAAAACAGTTAAGCCTGACTGGTGGTGGCACAGTGGATAAAGCATCGACCTGGGATGCTGAGGTCCCAGGTTCAAAACTTCAAGGTCACCAACTTGAGTGCAGGCTCATCTGATTTGAGCTCAGGCTCACCAGCTTGAACATGAGGTTGCTGGCTTAAGTGTGGGATCATCAACATGATCCCAGGGTTGCTGGCTTGAGCTCAGAGGTCACTGGCTTGAGCTCAAGGTAACTGGCTTGAGCATGGAGTCACTGGCTCGGCTTGAGTGTCACCACCCCTTCTACTCCTGTCAAGGCACGTATGAGAGGCAATCAATGAATAAGTGAAGTTCCGCAAGTACAAATTGATACTTCTCATCTCTCTCCCTTCCTGTCTCTGTCTCCCTCTTGTGCATGCATGCATGCAAGACAAAAAGAAAGAGAGAAAGAAAGAAAGAAAGAAAGAAAGAAAGAAAGAAAGAGAAGAAAGAAAAAAGATAAATAAATAAATGGATTATGAGTGCTATAGAAAGAGTATATGGTACTCATACTTCATACTTAATGATGTCATTAGTGATGCTTTTTTTGTGTGGCAGAGACAGAGAGAGTCAGAGAGAGGGACAGATAGGGACAGACAGGAAGGGAGTGAGATGAGAAACATCAGTTCTTCATTGTGGTTCCTTAGTTGTTCATTGATTGCTTTCTCATATGTGCCTTGACCGGGGGGCTACAGCAGACTGAGTAACCCCTTGCTCTAGCCAGCAACCTTGGGCTCAAGCTGGTGAGCCTTGCTCAAACTAGATGAGCCCTCGCTCAAGCTGGCGACCTTGGAGTCTTGAACCTGGGTACTCGACATCCCAGTCCGATGCTCTATTCACTGCACCACTGCCTAGACAGGCATCATTAGTGATGCTTTTAATAATACCAACAGCTGATATTGTTTTACTATTTACTATACTAGTTGCTAAGCATTGTGCTAGGAGCTCTTGACACATGACCTCGTCTGAAATACACTTTGGCCCCAGGAAGTAGCATGGAGTTCAGTTCTTCCCTGTCCACCAATGTTATTACCCCCTTTACCATTGATATAGAGCCCTTGTTTTCTTCAGCTTTCTCCAAATGGGCATATCCTTGTTTGCCTGCCCCCAGTTCTCCCCCTAGCAGTAGGTCATAATTGGTCTAAACAATTACTAATGGTATAATTTGCCTTGCTGAGTAATTGGTTAAGTCTGCAGATCATGCCCTTCTGACACTTGAGGGAGAAGCTGGTGAGAATTTGGGGGCGGGTGTTCTTGCTCTAAAATATGTATGCAAGGGGAGCATGTTCTCCTTTCGACCTCTGGATATTGTCATTGGCAAGCAATGTTTGACCCCCAACAGCAACTCAGTCCAAAGGGAGGACCAAGCCCAAGAAAATAGGCTGCTGCACCAAGCATGTGGTAGGGAGCAGAGGGAATGAGGTGCGAGGACCTAAAGCCTCGGTAGGACTACTGAGCTACTGAATGAATCAGCCCTGGAGTTGCTTCTCCCTGTAACTTCTTGACAAGGGGAAAAATAAATGCTCTTACTGTTTAAGATGTTTGGCTGGGTTTTCTGTTTCTTGCAACTGAAAGCATTCTCAGGTTAGGACGTTTTCACAAAATTGAGGCATAGAGAAATTAAGTTACTGGTTAAGATCACTTAGGTGCCAAGAGGAATGAACAGATTTCAAAGCCAGTCTGGCCTCAGAGAGAGGAGCCTTGTGCTTAATCACCAGCTGTGATACCCCTGTGCCGATCCCAGCACTGCCCATCTATGTAAGCGGAACAGTGCTGGCTTACGTGCATTCCTGTTCAAAAATGAAACGTGTGTCCTGTGTTAGCCTGGATTGGAGTAAGGTATTGGTGACCCTAAGTTCTTTTTGAACTCTAACTTCTTCCTTAATAATAGTTACGGAGTAGCAGGAGAGAAATATGAGTGGGTCTTTTACCGTTCTGTTCCTCCTAGCCCTTACCTGTGAGCACCAGTTTGAAAGAAAATTATGGCTGGATATATTAGGGATATAAAATGCTGTTTTTCTTTTCTTTTTTCTTTTTTTTAATTGATTTTAATTTATTGTCTTTATATAGATTCTAGTGTTGCCTCGAATGCATCCTCCTCCCCTGCATTCCTCTCAACAGCTCCTTTGCCCCCTCCCCAAAGCGCCCTCCCCTCTTCCCTTCAGGTTTATCCCATCCTATCATCCCCTTTCCCTCTGTCCTCTTTTCCGCTGGTCCCTTTGATCTCTCCTCTGTCTCAATTCCGTTCCTCAGTTCACACTGTTCATTGGACTCCTCAAATGAGTGAGGTCATATGATATTTTTTTTTTCTGCCTGGCTTACTTCACTTAACATAATAGTTTTCAGGTCCATCCATGTTGTTGCAAAAGGTAAGATTTCCTTCTTTTTCATGGCCCCATAGTATTCCATTGCATATATGTACCATTGTTTGTTTGTTTGTTTTTTGTATTTTTCTGAAGCTGGAAACAGGGAGAGACAGTCAGACAGACTCCTGCATGCGCCCACCAGGATCCACCCGGCATGCCCACCAGGGGCGGACGCTCTGCCCCTCCTGGGCGTCGCTCTTCCGTGACCAGAGCCACTCTAGCGCCTGGGGCAGAGGCCAAGGAGCCATCCCCAGCGCCCGGGCCATCTTTGCTCGAACGGAGCCGTGGCTGCGGGAGGGGAAGAGAGAGACAGAAAGGAAGGGGGGGGGTGGAGAAGCAAATAGGCGTTTCTCCTATGTGCCCTGGCTGGGAATCAAACCCAGGTCCCCCCGCACGCCAGGCTGACGCTCTACCGCTGAGCCAACCGGCCAGGGCCTGTACCATTGCTTTTTAATGTACTCCTCCACTGATGGACACTTGGGTTGTTTCCAGATCTTCGCTATTGTGAACAATGCTGTCATAAACATGGGGGTGCATTTCTCCTTTTGGAGCAGTTCTATGGTGTTCTTGGGGTATATTCCTAAAAGTGGGATAGCTGGGTCAAAAGGCAGTTCAATTTTTAATTTTTTGAGGAATCTCCATACTGTTTTCCACGGTGGCTGCACCAGTCTGCATTCCCACCAGCAGTGCAGGAGGGTTCCCTTTTCTCCACATCCTCGCCAGCACTTATTCTGTGTTGTTTTGTCGATGAGTACCATTCTGACTGGTGTGAGGTGATATCTCATTGTGGTTTTAATTTGCATTTCCCTAATGATTAGTGCTGTTGAGCATTTTTTCATATGCCTATTGGCCACCTGTATGTCCTCTTTGGAGAAGTGTCTCTTCATTTCTTTTGCCCATTTTTTGATTGGATTGTTTATCTTCCTGGTGTTGAGTTTTACAAGTTCTTTATGAATTTTGGTTATTAACCCCTTATCAGACACATTGGTGAATATGTTCTCCCATTGTGTAGTTTGTCTTTTTATTATGTTCTTGTTGTCTTTAGCTGTGCAAAAGCTTTTTAGTTTGATATAGTCCCATTTGTTTGTCCTGTCTTTTATTTCACTTGCCTGTGGAGATAAATCAGCAAATATAAATATATTGCTGTTTTTAACTGTGCGATAAATCTTACTTAGGTTGATTCTTAAATTCTTGGGTATGGATGTAACTGAGATCAAGGAATCATTCATATAGCCATCTTAACTATTTATGTATGTGTTTAATGAGTCCTAGCAGGCTGAGAATACAAACAAGGCCATTCTAATAGTCCCTGGTCACTCTTGTGGGGACACCATTAAACTATGGTGTATTTAATTCTGGGAGTCCCTGGGCATGCTGTTGGGAGTAGTGGGGAGGTGCTCTATAGACTTCTAGGTCACAGAGAAGATCATTGTTGAAGTTCAGATTGAAATGGTGGCATACTGGATTGGCAGAATATTTCTGGGAAACTGGAGAGTTTAGACTGGCATATGCCATAGTGAAAAACTTTGTAGCCTACCGCAGCAGGAAAACACTACTTTTTTGCTTAAAAGTACCTTTTAGTCATAGCCAGCCTTTAGACGGCATTCATGGCATTGGGATGTTGTAATAAATAAAGAATTCCACCATGAGATGAAACAGCTAATTTAGTGAAGAGATATGGTTTCTTTTTTAAATTATCACTTACTATCCTCAAACTATCTTTGTCTCACCTGTATATGTATTAAAATGTGAGGTCAGTTATTCCCCCCAAACAAAAGCTTTCAAGCCCAAATGTTGACTTGGAACATTGTGGGATGAGTTCAACAGTCATGTGGGTGGAACTTGAGTCAACCTGTAGAGATTTTAACTTGCAAGGAATAGGTGTTGCTTTTAATTCAATTTAGCTGCATGTTTAGAGTGACCTTTTGGCCTCATCTGGCCTAAAAATACCTTCTAAGTTTGCACTCCTTCATCAATTATTAGTCACACAGATGTTATGTTATAACATCCATTTCTGTAGGATGGAATGTAATAAGTAAATGTATTTTGTGCTGTTCTTAATTGAAAGACTAACAAGGTTGCTAACAAAACTACATAACATTCAGAAAGATGAAAATAAAATTCAAGACAATGGGCAGCTGAAAGTAAAGTGGCACAGTAAGATGGAGCTGGAAAGAATTTAGTCCGTGGAAGTGGAGTCTGCAAGATCCTGCACCTGCATTACATCTGGTAGGTTTCCCCAGAGAGATAAGATCAGTGCAGTCACCGAGTTAAAACATTCCTGCTACTCAAGAGAAGCATCACCTTTCCTGGAACTAAAGCCTGGGGGAATTTTTTTCCTGTAGGTCTTTATAAAAGGGAACACTGACATGTAATAGGATTTCCCCTAAAGTATACGCTTACAGTAAATACACAGTTCTGTAAAAGTGTTTGTGCCGGGGGCAGGGAGGCGAAGCAGTGCACCCATGCTTCAGTTCCATCTACCTGCACCATCTTCTTTTCCCCCAGGTAAGCAAAGCTGCTAAATGGAGTCTCGATTTCCAAACCTTAACATTTGCCAACTGTGAGTATGCTGCCTTTGCAGGTGTGAAAACAGCAGTTAACTATGGTATTAGTAAGTCAGAGTCCATATTGGAACTCACAGCCTAAAGGTATATTGTGGATGTGACTTCACTTGGCCTTCCCACTTGTCTTCTCGTTAGAATTTTTCAAACCATGGCCCCCCCTTGACTTGATGGCTGCTTGTTTGTGTCTCTGTCTGAGAGACACTCTTCCACTAGGAAGACCTCTGGGCATACATTTCAAGTAGCTCTTTGTTTGGCATAACATATACAGGAGAAGTACGACTAAGATAAAAGTCACGTGGTTCTAATTTATGATATTCGTTCCCAAAAGAGAATTCAACATGTAAAATGAATGAATCCTTTAAAAAATTCAACAACCAGCTCCCCTTTCTTGACGATAGGCTTTCAAGGTTCCCTTTGTGAGTGGAATGGGGAGAAGGTGGCTCTTAAAATTATACAACATAGAAGATATATACATATACATATATGTAATATACTATATATATCAGGCTTAATAGAAAACACTGTTTATTAAAAACATATTTCAAAAGTATAGCTTGCCATGAGTATATCCCAAGAGAGAACACCTGTTAGGAGTTTGAGGTGTATTCTTCAGATTTTTGTTTTCTCTGGAAATAGTAACCTTTATGTAGCTCTGCACAATAGTCTTCTCTCTTGAGTAGGAAATTGGTGGAGAGGAGACAAGCCTCGCCTTCCAGCAGGCCCAGTGGTACCCCGTGGCCATCGCCTTCCTCTCCTGTGCTCACGTGGAAGGACTGCAGGCGTACAGGTGCCCGCAGGGAAAATCATACCCGATTTTCTTTTTCTGCTGGCGAACACAGAGTTGGAGCCACAAAACCTGTCAAGTCACCTTCTTAAAAAAAATTATTTATTTTTCAGTTACAGTTTACATTTAGTGTTATTCTGTATCAGTTTCAGATGTACAGCATGGTGGTTAGACATTCATGTACTTTACAGGATGGTCCCCTGATAATTCAGATACCTACCTAGTCCAACACATGGTTATTACAAGATTATTGACTATATTCCTATGCTATAGTTTATTTCTCTGCGATTATTCTGGAACTACATTGTAAAATCACCTTTGTATTTAAGATTCGTGCACACAATACAACACATTCGGTGTCAAGAGGGTTGGGAAGTCAGGTGTGGTGCTTTCAGCCTCGCTGACCATTTGCCCTGTTGTCTGGCCTGAGCTTTTGTTCCCATTTGCAAGTGACCCTTCCCTTGGAGAGGTGTTCCTTTGCTTCTCAATCTGTCAGTCCGTTTAACTTGTTCTTTTCTTCTTCAGCGCCTTACCTTCTCTTGCAAAACCAGTCTTAGAAATTCTTTGATCCATCCTTTTTGCTTCTGGAGTGGGGACGATTCTAGTCCCGAGGTGGAGGTGAGGGAGAAGGCTTCCATCTGACCGCGACAGCTGGGGGAGGCCCGGGAATGCTCAGTCGTCTCTCATGATGGGGCTAATACTAGTTTTCGAGTGCTGAGGGAGCCCCTGTGTCTCCAGGTCATTAGAAAAGCCATTCTCTTTGCTTAGCCTGTGAGGCTCTGGGCTCAGAAGAATCAGGACCATTGCTCCACATAATTATATATTTTTAATTAAAAAATTGGATCTTACTGGACCTATAAAGTTTTACAACTTTTATTCTTGACAGTATTTTCTGTTTCTTCTTCTATGTTTTGCACATGTGAATCTGCCTTATTCATTTTAACGAATGCATACTATTCCACTGTGTCATTTTAAATTAACGAACTCCATTTTGATGGCCCTTTTGTACTGTTTCCAAATTTGTACTGAAAAATGAGAATATCTTCAACCATTCATTTTCATCTTTCCAAATCTGAGAGGTAAAACTAATATAAAACAATAACAAAAAAAGTTTGGATGAGAGCTTATCTAATTACTTTTGAAGTTAAGTATTTTTATATATGATCACCAGCCTATACTTATCTCATTCAATCTCTTCAGCATCATTCTGTAACTCTCACTGTTAAGCTAAGGGACATAGTCTGTAACTATTTTGCTGGGCATTTTTCCCCTGCCAGTTAAGAGAAAGAAGGAAAGAGTAACTCCTAGGTTTTTCATTTGAGTCTTAGGATGGATGGAAATGCCATTTCATTGGAAAAGACAAAACGAGAAGTGACTTGGGGCAGTGGGTGGGAAGAAATAGAAATTTCTGTTTCAGACATGTTGAATGTGAGGTGCCTATGAACCACGCCTAGTGGGCACCTTACGGAGGCCTTTCATATGTGAATTAGGAGCACAGGGAGAGAGTTCAGGCGGGAGATGGGAAATGGGTGTTGTCCTAATACAGGAAAATTTTAAAATGATGAGAATGGATGAGATCACTAAAGCAGGGAATCCAGAGAGAGAAAAGGAGACATTTACTCAGCAGTTTGATGTTTGTGTCTATTTGAAACAATCCCATTGTGAAATCCTTGAGGTAGGAAGAACTAATAGGAACAGGGCATAAGCTTTTATAATCTCTGTTTATTCTGCCAAATCTCATATAAGGTTCATACTGGCCAAGGAATTTATGGCTACGCTTCAGGAAAATAAAGCCTTGGAGGAAATATTTAGCTCGTGAATTAGTTTGTCATCAAGGGATTTATGGTGTTAGACATTGTGAATATCTCTGATAGTCATATAATATTTGTAATACAAGTTTATTTTTGGATACACAAAATATTTCTAATCATATAATTTGTTGTTTCTAGATATCTGTAAGAATACTGTGAAAGCATTCAATTAAAGATTGATTTGTTTTTTCAAGTATGATTTTTCTTTCATTTTATTATAGTTTGGTGATAAAGAGTAGTATAAAGTATCTGAAGTTAAAAGAGTTATACTGCGATATTGTTTGTGAAAATAATACAGAAGTGGATAGTTCATATTAGGTGATCAGAAAAATCAGAACTCGGAAAATTTTACTTTTGTTACTAACACTGTTAATGTAAATAATAAACAATTAAATATAGACCTTAAAACCCATGCAGGTAGAATTTGTAAAACAAAGTCATAATTGTTTTTCAGGTGTATCTGAAAGTAAAAGATGATGTAGGAATTATGACTAACTATATTAAAATGAATAGATTTTGAGTAAAGTAGTTTACTTAAAATTGCTCCCAGAATTTCAATCTGTTCTTTCGTTTATTTTTCTTCTTTTTCTTAAAGAGAGAGAGAGACAGTAAGGGAGAGAGATGAGAAGTATCAAATTGTAATTACGGCACTTGAGTTGTTCATTGATAGCTTCTCCTATGTGCCTTGATGGGGATGGGGGCTCCAACCAAGCCAGTGACCCCTTGCTCAAGCCAGCGACCTTGGGCTCAAGCCAGCTACCTTTGGTCCTCAAGCCAGCAAGCATGGGGTCACGTCTATGATCCCATGCTCAAGCTGGCGACTCTGCGCTCAAGTTGGTGAGCCTGTGCTCAAGCCGAATGATCCCATGCTGAAGCTAGCAACCTCGGGGTTTTGAACCTGGGTCTTCAGCGTCCTATACCAACATTCTATCCACTGCGCCACTGCCTTGTCAGGCTGCTGAAAGTTTTTTATCATAAGTGGATGTTGAACTTTGTCAAATGCTTTTTCTGCATTTGTTAAGATAAGCGTATGATTTTTATCCTTTATTCTTTTAATGTGGTGTATCACACTGATTTGTGGATGTTGAGCTATCTTTGTATCCCTGAAATAAGTCCCATATGACCATAATAAGACCATCTATTTACTATATTGTTGAATTTTGTTTGAGAATTTGTGCGTGTATGTTCCTCCGGGATATTAATGTGCAGTGTTCTTGTTCTTATCTGGTTTTGGTATCAGGATAACAACGCTAGTCTCATGAAGTGCATTCAGAAGTGTTTCTTCCTCTGGCTTTTTTTTTTTTTTTAAGTTTTTATTCTATATGTTGAACTTTTTTTTTTTTTGCCTAAATGGGATAATATATATATATATATATATATATATATATATGATTTTTTGTTGCCTTTTTCATTCTTACTAAATATGTGTTCTTAAGTACACAGTTTTCATGGCTACTTTGAATTCTTATGGATGAATTATAAATCATTTAATGACTTTTGTTGTTGTGTTACAGATGGTGAGTGGGCCCAGAGCCCTCTGGCCAGCTATAGTGTGTGGATTCTTGACTTCGTGTAGGAGAGATTTCACAACACTAATCCAGGTGATTTTGAGAGTACGTTTATTAAAGCTGGGGGCAGTGCAATGAAGGAAGGGGTTAGGCTAGAAGAGCCAAAATAGGAGAGCTGCTTTGGCTCTCTGGAAAGTTGGAGAAAAAGGGGGCCTTGGAGGCCAGTTTAGGACGTTAGCCCAGGACGAGCTACTGCCGCCCACTGCTCCCCTGATTGCAAGTCTGGTGGGGACCCTTAGAGTAAGAGAGAAAACTATCGGCGTATTAGATAGTGAGCATGCTATTTTGTTCTTTGTCCTGAGGCTTTTTATCTTTCTTTAGCCATTGAGATTCCTAGGGGAGCTCCCAGGAAAGAGATTTAATAGAATATTCATTAGGTTTTCAGGTGTATGCTTCAGTATGTTGATTTATCAAAATCTGTGTAAAGAGGTGTCAGGGTTATTTTCTGGTTAGTTTGATTTTTAAAAGAATGTTATTAAAGAGGGACTGAGACCAAGGCCTGTTTGCCCTGGGACAGTCTGGAACCTGTCAATCATTTGCTCTTAAGTGTCCTTGGGTAGGGAAGGTAAAACCTTGTGATGCGTTAGTTGGCTGAAACTTGCTCAAATTGTTTGGCCTTGTTTTATTATTTCACCTCAGTTTCCCTTATTTCACTTGTCAAGGAGTTTCCCTAGCTTTGTACTATCCTGCCACAGTTAGATATTTGGGTTCTTGAATAAATGATGCTACATTATGTATATGTCCTTCATACAAATGTCTGTCTACATATATTCCTAGACATATACTAATTGGGTCAAGAAGATGAATATTTTTAGTTCTGGGAGAATGTTAACCATATGTATATGGTAAAAAGAAAAGTTAATTTCCAAATAACCTTTAAAAATGACTGCATATTTATTTCATCTTTGCCATCACTTGTATTATTTTGATGGTTTGCAATTTGCTTCCCCAATTGCTATTAACCTAATGGTTGCCAATATTTGAAAAATATTTTTTTTATCTTTTTGATTACTATTGAAATTTAATATCTTAAATATAGTTATTCTTCTGTGAATTGTTTAGGGGATTTTTGTCTATTTTTTGTATTAGGAAATCAATATTTTTTATTTTTAAAGTTCTACTTTCATATTAAGGGCGTTAACTTTTTAATGTATTTGTTTCAGAAAACATACCTAATTTGCCTTTAAATATTTTTCTTTGTGAATTTTGTCCATCTGTTTTAGCTTTGTAATTCCTTTTTACTTTGACATTTCTTTCCAATGTAAGAATCAGCCAAATAGTTATATATATATTCTTTGTGCTTTAAATAATTTTGTTATTTATATTTAACATATCTGTGTAGACCTTATTTTAGTGTGAGGTTAATATCAAACTTGATTTTTTTCCCTATGTTCTGTGCTACTTTTTTCTAGCAACTTCTGTGGTTTATGATGTTTCCTTTGTAATATTAAAAAAAATTAGGTTTACCATCATCTGTTTTATGTCTTGCTTTTCTGTTCTACTGATCTGCCTGCCAATTCTATTTTTAGATCACACTCTTTTATTTTATTTTTTTATTTATAGAGACAGAGATAGAGTCAGAGAGAGGGACAGTTAGGGACAGACAGACAGAAAGGGAGAAAGATGAGAAGCATCAATTTTTCATTGTGGCACTTTAGTTGTTCATTGATTGCTTTCTCATATGTGCCTTGACCGTGGGGCTACATCAGACCGAGTAACCCCTTGCTCAAGCCAGCAACTTTGGGTACAAGCTGGTGAGCTTTGCTCAAACCAGATGAGCCCGTGCTCAAGCTGGTGACCTCAGGGTCTCAAACCTGGGTCCTTTGCATCTCAGTCCAACACTCTATCCACTGCTCAACCACCTGGTTAAGCTAGATCACACACTTTTAATTGTTTACTTTGTAATATCACATACGACAAGTTACCCCTCATCCCTACTCATTGGTCTCCTTTCATGAAATTTCCTTTGGCTACTTTTTGGGGGGAGGGTGGGGCACTAAGTAGTAGGATTAGTGGTTTCTTAATCCCATTCTTTAATTAAGCCAATTAGTTTATTCATCTAACAGCTCTATCAATTTCTCTGAAAATATATTTTAAAAGGTGAAAATAAAATAGTTCTGTTTCCAACCACTGAATAGTTTCACATGCAATATAGGTTTTGTTTTGGTTTTTAATAAAGTGAAAGGCAGGGAGGCAGAGAGACACACTCCCACATGTGCCCTGACTGGGATCTACCCAGAAAGCTCCCTACGAGGGATGCTCTGCTTATCTGGGGCCCTTGCTCTGTTGCTCAGCAACTGAGCTATTTTAGAGCCTGAGGCGAGGCCATGGAGCTATCCTCAGTGCCCAGTGCCAACTTGCTTGAACCATTTTGAGCCATGGCTGTGGGAGGGGGAGAGAGTGAAAGAAGGGGGAGGAGTGAAGAAACAGATAGTCACTTCTTCTGTGTGCCCTGACCGGAAATCAAACCCGGGATTTCTACATACCAGGTTGATGCTCTACTGCTGAGCTAACCAGCCAGGTCATTTTTATTTTATTTTTTATTTTGCTGGTTTTAGTATTTTGGGTTTTATTCTATGATGGTATAGCTTGCTTAATAGATTGTGTGTTTTTTTAATTTTTATTTTTTTTGTATTTTTCTGAAGTAAGAAGCAGGGAAGCAGAGAGACTCCTACATGCACCCGACTGGGTGGGGGCAATGCTCTGCCTATCTGGTGCATTGCACTGTTGCAGCTGGAGCCATTTTAGTACCTGAGGTGGAGGCCATGGAGCTGTCCTAGCACTGGGCCAACTTTGCTCCAATGGAGCCTTGGCTGTGGAAAGGGAAGAGAGAGATAGAGTGGATGGAGAGAGGGAGGGGTGGAGAAGCAGATGGGCACTTCTCCTGTGTGCCCTGGCCAAGAATTGAACCAGAAACTTCCACCTGCCGGGCCGACGCTCTACCACTAAGCCAACCGGCCACGGCCTAGATTGTGTTTTAGGAATAAAAAATTATTCCTCAATGTGTATTTGATGGGTGTTATAAAAATATCATTCTTTTGTTGTTCTTGCTTAGTTTTCATTTCAGAATCACAAATTTGACTGTATATTCAGCAAGACTTGGAGGAGGATAAAGAAAATATAGAACCTGAGCAAGTGCAGCAAGAGCACAAAGATTATAGGATATTGCAAGGAGACAAAGATGAGAGTTATTTTCCTGAGCTACAAAGGAATGTTCTGAGGGTTAAATGCAAGTCAAATTTATCAGGGTTGCCCACCATGGGCAATGCCCATACAGGCAATGTGTATTGATTGAAAAGAGAATTGGTCTGAAGACGAAGTTCTAGGGCTATTGTGTTCAGAGGATGGGGAACTTAACCAGTAAAGGAAGCATAAGTATGAGAGGAGAAGGAGAGTCTAGAATGTGATACCTGATGAGGCAGTGTTTCAGCAAGAAAGAGATGATTAACTGTGGTAAGAGTGGCTGAGTGGTATAGAAAATAAGGACCCAGCCTTGATTATTAGACTTAGTAAGACACAGGTTGTTGGTGAAGTCACCAAAATTGTGTTCAGAGAGTGGCATATTACATATGGGGACCATCCATTGTGGTCCCAATGCCTAATCTAACTTGTGCTGCAATATTTTGTGATTTCTTTTCTTTTTTTCTTCCTTCTGTTTGAAGTTCTGTCTGTGGGTGCATTGTGTCAATAACTTTGTTTCTTTAAACAAACTGTTATATGCTCATGGCTATAGCATATAATTTTGAAAATTATAATAAGAAAAAGATGAAAGGAAATGACTTAATTTTAAATTTCATCAAAAGTGCAGTTGCTTTATTCTAGGACTTGGTTTGTTTTGCTTTTTTTATTTTTGTAAATTCAGCTGAGGCTCTTCTACACATGTCACTGAATTAAATTCTGTAATTGACAATCTATCTCCCTGTGACTTTGGGTTGGCTTTCGAATTTTTGGGTGCTGATGTGTTTGGCGGGGCAAATGACCTCCAACAGAGCTGCACAGTTATTGAAGAAACAACTACATGGTGGGGGGGGGAGCTATTTTGGTGAGGAAAATGCAAATAAATTCATTCCACTTGTGGAATATGCAAACATGCTTTCAAGCGCCAGTGTTCTCAATTTGTTCGGTCTCCATGACACATTCATATGAAGAAATCTTGACCCAGATGTAAAAAAGAATATCTTTATGTAATACTTAAGAAGGTGGTAAAAATTCTTTAAATTTCAGGAAGCTAATAATAGAATCAGGGAGATATTTATAGCATATTAATATTTTACATTTTTATAATGTCCCCATTAAATTTGTGAAAGATCAGGCTAAGAGAATAGTTCGGAGTCAGAATAATTTGAAAGTGAAATCATCAAATTCATCTCAGTCTAAGACACACAAATTGTGACTGAGATGAGGAGGCCAGGAATGGCACTGACGGTGCTCGCATGTGGCACTCTGAGTGGATTCAGGGATAAAAACTTCCTGAGATCTCTAGATCCCTAGTTTAACGCTATAAAATTGTGATACTAGATTCTGATCAGCAGATGCTTCTCTGTCCTTTGATTTAAGCAGCTATCTCAGAAGAAAGGGCCCACTAAGCTTATTTACTAATCAGGATTTCCTCTTGAAGTTTGGCAAAGCCATTTCCATATTCTGTTATTTATATAAATTGCCGACATTTTCTGTGCCAGTCAATGGATATAGAGAAATATAGACCTCATAAAGATGCCAAATTTATTATAGATGTTCAAGACCAAATATCAGTAGGTGGAATATGTTGTTCTGGAATATTAGGTCAATACTTTTATGGAGTTGAATAAAAACAAGGAGGAATACATTGTTATTTTATAGTTCTTAAACTCAGCATTTGAACTGCTAACATAAATTGAGATCAGTACTCTTGTCCCACTTTGACTCCTTACATTTTGCTTGCCAAAAGTCCAGATGAGAAAAAAGTGGAAATAAAACTTGTTTTATATGAGCTAAATTACTTGTTAATATATGCTGTAAAGGCTGAGAATGAGTTTTGGAATTTGAAGTTCATTGTATTTATCTTCCAATCAAGCCAAAGTTATTGAGAATACATATGGTTTTAGAAGATATATTTGGTTTTTTTTGGAACTTGAGGCTACTAAATCATTAACAGCTGCCAGAATGGAATAGACCAAATGTACTTGGAATTTCATCCTTTGTAGTGGGGAAGTTTGTGGGTTTCCTGGTTCGGCCCATCTGATGAGAAGAATAACTCACAAACATGTTAGCTAGTTGCACAGGATGAAATTTTGCCAAAGAATATGATAGATGAGAGTGAAGATAAATTTGAAAGACGGTGTCATTAGTTGAAAAAGTTAAAGATGGCCCTTGCTGGTTATCTCAGTTGGTGAGAACATCATCCTGAAACACCATGGTTGCAAGTTTGATCTCTGGTTAGGACACATACAGGAAGCAACCAATGAATGCACAACTAAGTGGAACAACAAATGATTGCTTCCCTCACTCTCTCTTTTTCTCTCTCTTATTCTCTCTGTCTCTCTAAAAACCAATCAATAAAAAAAAGACAAAGAAGAAAGTTATATTGATAACTTACGATTTTCATCAGGTGCAAGGATTCTGAACTTAGAAACTATTTTCATTTTTAGCCAGAGAGTTGTTTGTTGTGGGGTCTGCTTTATGCATTGTAAGATGTTTAGCAACATTTCTGGCTTCAACCTCCTGGTGCCAGCAGCACCCTCTCCCCAGCTGTGACAATAAAAAATGTCTCCAGATGCTGCCATATGTCCTTGAAAAGCAAACTTGCTCCTGATTGAGGACCACTGGGCTAGATTACAAAATTGTCCCAAAAGTCACATTCCAATAATGTGCTCAGAGCAGATAGAATGGGATGAAGGGTCTGGTTGAAAACTTTGATTGTTGAACATAATATTGGAATGGGGTTTCGTTTGGGAAACATGATAATTCGGATATAGCTCCTGCATGTATATTGTATTGATGCTGAGTAGACCAATTTTTTTCAATCTAGTGGACAGTAGAAACACTAATAATGATGATGATTGATTGCCTTCTGTTAGCCTTCCTCCAAAAATAAAAACCTTACAGAAATAATAAGACTGCCCAAACTGAATCTGTAGTAGGATCACTCTGGGGGGTCTTGTCTGGGTATGACTTTCCACTTGCTTAAACTTCACTGCATAGTAGAGGTTACTTAGAGACCTACGTAATCTTAGTCACCTGTCTTCATATAAAGACATAGAAGCACTTGTGGCCGAGACTGTATTTACCAAGCATCTTTGTCGTCCTCCACTCTCCCAGTCTCTCCTCCAGTTAGGTTGAGGCCATATTACTAGTTCCAACCAGTGAACTACGAGCTGAGCATAACTTCTAGAGTGAGGAAGTTAAAAACAAAAGTGCCTCATCCATACTTTCCCCCTATCTTCGTGACTTTGGGGGCCTCACCAGCACGTGTCTTATGAAATAAATAGTTGCTCTTTTTTTTTCTTCATTTTTTCTGTTCTCTATTCTCTTTGTATGGGATGTCTAGTAGTTGGATGTTGGACTCTGAATTATCTGCTTAATTCTCTTATTTCCAACTGTTAATGCTGTATCTATTTTTCTGCTTTAGGGAACCCAGTTGGATGTGACTACATGGAATAGAAGGTTCAGCTAAGACTCAAGAGCACAGGCTTTACTGCCAGTTAACTTTCTTCATGCTAATGCTATTCTGGGGAGAAAGCCACATGCATATTAAATCAACAGTTACTTGGAACGGTGTTACACACGATCTAACAAGTTCTGCACTGGAGGAAAGTCAGGAGATTGGGAGTTATTTTTTGCAGTAAATGAAGGATGAACCGACAAGGGCTAAGACTTGGGCAGTAGGCTAGTGTGATCCTTAATAGCATGTCCTCTACTGTCCAACTGCCTGGGCCTAAAAACCAGTTTTGACACTTACTTAGTTATGTGATCTTTGGCAAATTACTTAAGCTCTCTGAGCTTGACTTGTCTGATCTGTAAAGTGGAGTTCATTATAGGTTATAAGTATGTAATGCATGTTAAGCCATTAGAATAGTATCTTTTCTATAGCATAAATATAATTTTCTTCTCCCCACCCTTTTTTTTGTTGATCTTCCCTTAAAGTGCTTCTTTTATTGTGCTATTTAGATGTTTGCTGTTAATTGAATTGCAAATAAAAAAGATTATACTGCGCCTTTGAGCTCAAAAATATTTTGAGTTCTATATAGCCTGCTGTATTTCTCACTAAATACTTTCACATTAATGTAAATTAGTTAAAATGCTTTTATAAATCCAATTGCATCATCCTTATCACCAGGCATGTGAGCACTATAAACATGAAGGGTATTAATGGTCAAAGAGAAAGATGCCCTTTCCCTTGGGTGGTTACTGCTCCATGTCAGTGTGTGTGTGGGGGCGAGTCGAGCACGGGCTGTGTTCCATCTCTACGCATCCCCTGGCATGGGCCTCTATGCGGGACTCAGTCTGCACAACTCTGTGGGGCCCTGATGGGGGTGTTACTCTTGCAAGGAAACCTGGCTTGGGGAACTCAAACCTCATACTCCAGGGTAAATTCTATCAGTTAGACTGGATTACCAGTAATCAATAATCATGCCACTTATGGCCTTGGTTTCTCTGCCTTTCCCTTGCTGCTCTGAAAGGGTGGCGGTGAGGTATTGAACCCCTCACCTAAAGGACTTTGGTATAAGAGAATCCACAGATATGTTGTCAAGTGGTTAGCATGTGGATGTTTTTAAACTCTTGAGATTAAATGAGATCATGTAATATAGTGAGAAGAATAAGAAGGCAAAAGGACAAAGGGCAGAGCCCCTAGGAGCTCAAACTGTCAGAGATCCCTTGAAAGTACAGGAATGAGAAGGAGAACTCACAAATGAAGCAGAAAAGTGAGAGAAAAATTGTCACAGAAGGTAAGAGGAGAGAGACATAAAACCAAAGCTTATACTCTGTGAATAGCTGAAGGGGTTGCTTGGTTGTGCAAATCATGATGGTAATTCATGACCAACTGAAAAGTGATGCTAACGTTTCTGTTTCCTCCCTGGTTGACCTCCTGTCTCGTAGGTAAAGGCCTCTGACGCGGATGCAGGACTCTATGGCGTGGTTGACTACTCTCTTTATGACGGATTCCAAAGCTATGAAGCACCTCGAGCCTTCCAGATTGATCCGCATGATGGGAGAATCTGTGTTTCTCAAGATATTGACAGGGAAAGGGATCCAGAAACTTATGATCTCTTGGTGAAAGCTAGAGATGGGGTAAGTCTTTATGAATGAAATTTTAAATAGACTCAAAAGTGAACCATGGTGTATACATTAGAAATTACCAATAATTGTCAGTGGCCAATGTTGTTTCATAAATCACTACCTTTTTTCCTTTCTGAGGAATTTTGAAGCCAATACCAGACATTATATCATTTTATCCATAAATACTTCAATAATATCTGTAACAAATAATGATTTTTAAACACAACTATCATATATTAACAGTAATTAATCATATCTAATATCTATTTCATTTAAAAATTTCTGGATTCTCTAAAAAATGTCTTTTAATAGTTTGCTTGTTTAAATCAAAGTTCAAATAAGTTTACAAATTGATTTCATCACTAACTTTCTTAAGTTTCAATCTATGATAGTCAGCCCCCTTCCCCCTTACCTTTTCTAGGATATTTATTTTGGGGAAGAAATCAGGTCATTTGCCCTGTAAGTTTTCTACATTCTGAATGCAGCTGAATCACATCCTTGGGACTTATTTAATATGCTCTTTTATCTTATGTCCTATAAACTGGCATTTAGAGCCAGAGACCTGATTTGCTTTTGATTCATGCAGGTGATGCTATGTGCTATTGCTGCATTATTAGCAGACACATACCGTTATTTCATTACATGATATGGTCATTTTTGAATTCTATCATTTCTTTTTGCATTTATTATCTGGAATCTTCAGCTAAGAAGAATGTTTGCTCATTAACTGTTTGAATACCCTACAATGTAATTCATACAGGAAAGGCACTGTATATACCTGATTATTTCTCTTATATTTTATTGGGTTTTTAGAATAATGAGTTGATGCATTTGCCCTCTCCAAAGAGTAATGATGATGCTTTCCTAGTTTTATTATCAATTCTTAGTTTTTTATATACTTTATCTGTTTTACCCATTGCCAACCTTATTCTTTCTGATGTTTATGTTGACCTTATTTAGTGAGGCACCTTCAAACTAGCTCCTCGGTCTTTCTGTTTCTTCAAACTTTGCAGTTAACATTAAAAAAAATAGTCCTGACCTGTGGTGGCTCAGTGGATAAAGCATTGGCCTGAAACATTGAGGTCACTGGTTCGAATCCTGGGGTTTTCCCAGTCAAGGCACATACAGGAAGCAACTACTATGAGTAGATGCTTCCCATTTCTTCCCCCACTTTCTCCCTCTCCCTCTCTTTCTCTCTCTCTCCCCTCTCTCCAAAAATCAATAAATAAAATCTAAAAAAAAAATTAAAAAAAACATGCAGAAGAGTGCAAAAATCATTAGTATAGCTTATCAGATTTTTGCAAAATAAGTACATTCATGGAAAGAGGCGAGGAAAAATTACCAGCACCCTGAAAGCTCCTCTCTTGCCTTCTTGCTGTAACTGTCCCTCTCACCCTTTAAGAACAATCACTATTGATTTCTAACACCAAACATGATTTGCCAAGTTTTAAACTTTCAATGAATGGATTTATATAGCATGCGCTTTTACTGTTGTTTTTGCCCAACAATTTGTGGGAATCATTCATGCTGTTGTACGTAGCAATAGTTCATTTATTCTCATTGGTTTATAGTATTTTTTCCTGTGAATCCACAATATTTACCTATTGTATAATGGATGGTATCTGTTTTTATTAAAAATAGTGCTTCTATTAATGTATACATTTGATTTGGTGAACAAATATAAACACTTTTAGTGAGTATTTATTTAAGAGTGGGATTGCTAGATCATAAGCAAGCCAAACAACTTTTCAAAATTGTTGTACCAATTTATTCTCTTTCCAGTACAGTACAAGAATTTTATTTGCTCCATTGTGCCCAACATTTGGAATATAATATCTTTTTATTGATAGCAATTCAGGTCCCTGTGAAATGGTATAGCACATTGGGGGGTTACTTTGCATTAAATTGCCGACTAATGAATTGAGCGTGTTTTCAAATGTTTACTGGCTACTTGTTTAACTTGTAAACTGTCTGTCCAATTCTTTATCTATTTCCTATTGTACTGTTGGATTCTTATTGATTTGTATGAAATTTTTATATTTTTGGCATTCAAGTTCTTTCTTGGATATATTTATTACATATATTTTCTCCCATTCTCCGGCTTGCTTTATTGGTATGTTTTGAGAAATAGAAGTCCTTAATTCTTTTTTTTTTTTTTTATTGTATGAGAGGTGGGAAGGCAGAGACAGATTCCTGCATGCGCCCCAACTGGGATCCACCTGGCAAGCCCACTAAGGAGCAATGCTCTGCTTGTCTGGGCCACTGCTTTGTTGCTCAGCAACCAAGCCATTTTAGTGCCTGAGGCAGAGGCTATGGAGCATACTCAATGCCCAGGGCCAATTTCTCAAACCACTTGAGCCATGGCTGCAGGAGGAGGGGAGAGAGAGAGAGAGAGAGAGGAAGGAGAGGGGGAGGGGTGGAGAAGCAGATGGTGACTTCTCCTGTGTTTCCTGACTGGGAATCAAACTGGGAACTTGCACATGCCAAGCTGACACGCTACCACTGAGCCAACCAGCTGGGGCCAGAAGTTCCTAATTCTCATAAAGCTCAGTCTATCAGTTTGTTTCCCTTTACAACTCGTACTTGTCCCCTTTACAACTGTCCTTTTAAGAAGTACTTGCTTACCTTAGGGACAGGAAGATATTCTCTTATGTTTTCTTCTAAAAACTTTATTGATTTATCTTTTACACTTATGTTTTCAATCTAATGGGAGGGAGGTTTGGCTCTTCCATCATGGGTATTCAATTTGCCCTGCACCATGTGCTGAAAGGATCATTTTCTCCCTATCACACTGAAGTATCACTTTTGTCGTGAATCATGGAACTGTACGTGTGTGTGTCTGTTTCTAGACACCCTATTTTTGACGTTTTTGTCTTTGTACTAGCTTCATATGCCTTTAATTTCTTTAGCTCTATAATAAGTCATGAAACATATAATCTTTTAGCTTTGTTGTTCACGTTCAAGATTGCTTTGGCTATTCCTGACCATTTATATTTCCAAGTACACTTCACAAACAGCTTATCCAATTTCCACTACATCACTGCAAAGATAGGCTACTATACACACTGCTTTGCACTTTTTCTTTTCACTACCTCTATTAGAGTCTTTCTTTGTTTCTTTTTGATGTGCTTACTGACTACTCCCTTATGTAGACGGGTATTGCTAACATCTTTCTGGTCTAATCTTTCTCTCTTGAAATTAGTGAGAGAATCTACTTACTTAAGATATGAATTGATGGGGGAAATGAATCTAAATATATTTATTACAATAAATATGTAGAGGCTAACATGAAAACATTTAATGAAATTACTGTGTTCTATTACTATATTCACTAAAATTACTGTGATCTATTTGGTTAGATTTTATCAACCCCTGATGATGTGATTTCAGAAATCCTTGCTTTTATGTAAAAAAACATGTAAGAAATAAAAATAGGCATAAACAGAAGATTTTAGATTAACTTAAGATTCCCAGCCAGTGTAAACAGGAGAAGCAACCATCTGTTTCACCACCCCTTCCCTTACCCCAACACCTTCTCCCTTTCTCTCTGCTCCCCTCCCACAGCCATGCCCAAATGGTTCGAGCAATTTGGCCCTGGCTGCTGAGGATGGCTCCATGCTTTGCTTCAGGTGCTGAAATAGCTTGGTTGCCAAGCAATAGAGCAATGGTCCCAGATGGGAAGGGAATCACCCTGTAGAAGGCTTGCTGGGTGGATCTCAGTCGGGGTGCATGCGGGAGTCTATTTCTGCCTCCCAGCCTCCCGCCTCTCACTTAACAAAAATAAACAAATAAAAACCAAATAAATAAAATAGATTTAAAGCTCACAATATGCACACACAAATATTTATCCAAAGCTTCAGAAATATATATTTAATAGAGTTTAAGACAATTATAAAAGGCCATCCTAGAATTGAATAACCAGTTTAAATCTAATACTGCAGTAGTTGAACATCTGTTTCTAATTAGTTGGTTTCAGATGATTTTGTAAAAGTGTATATAGAAATTGTCTTAGAAATAAGGTCATTTGATGCCAGAATTTTTTTTACTGCCAAAAAGTAGTGCATTAATTAGGAGTATTGGCAGAGGAATGAAAAAAAATCAACCTAGATATTTAATTTAAACCTTCTTGCTTAGTTCTTTCTGTTTTCATACTGAACCTACTCTACAGACTTACCCTATGGAAATGGCTTTTTTTCTCTCAGCTACTAGTCTCTATGGAAGTATTCAAGTGCACCTTTAACTGTGTCATCCTTCCACAAAGCCTTCCTACCCTGAACTAAGGGGATGCATTTTTCCCCAGTCAAAAGGTATTGTCTTTGCAAGATAACTGTTTCTCATATTTACCTCCTCTGTTTGCATCCTCTGTCTCATCTGCATCCTTTCCTGAGTGTATCTTCTCCGGATGCTCTTGAGTTTTTGCATCCATCTCCACCACAGTCTTCCATCCTTCCATTACATCATTGGGGTGAGATGCTTCATTTGTGTCATTGTAAACATAGGGCAGCTTGTGCTTCATGGCCAGTATGGCATTGAAGTGATAACTCAGCTCTGTCAGAGGGCCACTGAATTGTCGGAATCATCTTCCTCCTCCTGGCGTCTGGGGCAGAGAGCTCTTGTTCAGCACTGATCACAGCAGCGCCCTCTGTGGCCACCACTCTGACCACCTCCAGGGGTGCTGATGTGGATTCCCCATGTGCCTGCTTGTTATCACCTTTGAGCCTCACTCCTTTGGGCCTCACTTCCATTTTCTCTTCTCTGACCTAGGTCCCCTCTGCTGTCCCACAAACCAGCGGTTCTTAGTAGTGTCATGGCATACAGTCATTAAATAAGTTGTGCTCCAGGCTTTCTTCCTCTTCCTCACCCCAGACACCCTGAGGAACAGTGTCTGAGGGTTCAGGGTTATAGTCACCAAAATGCCAGATGTTAGAATGAGCCGTATTCCCCATGAGGTAATCTGAGTCCACACCCATTTGCCTAGTTTTCCTTCCTTAAACTCTGGTCAGAGCAGATCTGAACATAGGGTGTGTCTGTCTACCTTCGGTGACTGTTTCCAATAGCTTCCATGGATGATTATGTTCCCCTGGGCAGTGCTGGACACCTGGCAGCCCAGTGTGGGTGTGGGCCCAGTCCCTCATGGGGACAGCTTGCTCCATGTAAATATGTCCAGGTTAAAGGCATATATGTCATTCTAATGATGTAATCCCTTATATGCTCATGGAAATCACCAAAAAGAATTAGCTATGTCTTTTAGTCTATCATCCCACTTTGACCTAAAGAACCCCTATTGGTTTGACTTGCTTCCAGGTTTTGGTTGCCAAATGCAGGGCCCTTTAAAGATCTATGTAGTTAAGAGATCAACTCATCTTTCTCAAGATGAGCAGAGAATGACACATTCAATGTAGATGAAGGTGGGGACAAGGTGTTTCTACAGTTGGAGTCTTTTTAGTATCTAGTTTCAGGAAATGGGCTACCAGATCTTTAAGGTGTCCTCCTTCTGCAGTGTTTGGACACCTGCTCCATTGTGGTGACTTTCTTCTCCTCCTCTTGCCCATCACATGGGTCCGAGGAGGTGCAGAGAGGCCCGAGGAGAGAGCTGCACAGGCAGCCATGCTGAAGACAGGTTCCCCTGGGGGGGCACACCTGGCCATGCATTTTTAAAGACCCATTTTAGAAGCATCTTCCTCTTCCCCCCAAATAATAGGCTTTTAACAGCTTCACCTTGTTGGGACCTAAAACTGCCTCCAATGTTTGCCTTAGAATGTATGAGAGCAAGCAAAATAAGTGTTCGTGTGTGTTATCCAGGGTGCAGTGTTTATTCTGTTGCCTGCATAATATTCACAGATTTCTTCTGTGATGAATTGTGCATTTCTACAGAGTGAAGTCTGCATCTGTCATAATTGTTCTGTGCAGTATCTAACAGTAGCATGTGTCCCTCATCAGAAAGGTTGGCAGAGATGAAGAGTACAATGCTGACAGTGACTGGGTAGTCTGTCCCTTAAATACAGTCTAGACTGGATCAGAAGAATAGATGAACTCAGACAAGATATTTTTGGTTCAAGATGCTGGAGTCCAGGCCTTAATGAATCTATTTAAAATAACGAAGTGCACTTTGATGAAAGACCTTTAACTTTACAGAATTACCTTGACAATTTGTGGTTTTTCCTCTGATCCTTTTTCTTCCTAATACATGTTTTGACATCTCTTTGGAATAAAGTTGCTGAGACTCATTTGCTGGTGCTTACTATATTTATCTGTCAGTAGAAGAATTTTTAAAAAGTAAAATATCTAGACGTTCTGGGCTTCTCTTCTATTTATTCTTGTGCTGACTGTCAATATTTTAAAAAATTCAATCACTTCTGCTCTTTTGCTGGTATCACTTCTGAAATAACCTATTTTTGCTGCTACTACTATTGTTGCTATTTATTTCATCCATAGAAGCCACGGGGATACTATACAATTATATAATGGGAATGAATAATCAGATTACATTGGAAATCAAGTTGGGTTTTCACAATAAAGCGCTATAATTATTTCATGCTTATGTCTAATTTCTGTTTCCTTTTCCCATTAGTTTTTGTCGAGGGAATGTCTCTTTTTTGGTGTGTATGTTTATGAACATTCTATGTCTATTTTTTGTGTGTGTGATATCTGAATTCTGTAGCTGAAATATGTGTTTGAGATAAAGCTATTTCATCTCTATCTCAGCGTTCCAGGCTGAGGGCAGGGCTGTGTCACACTAGCCATATAGAAAGTAAATTGATTTATCCCTTCACCATTATATGTATTCATGATAAAAGTTGGCTATTGAATTTGTGCTACACGGTGTGCTTGTAAAGCAGATAGATCTCCAGAAGCAAATTTCTGAGTCAAAGGACACACTCTTTGTTTTCCTTTATAGTGCAGCTTTATTGAGGAATAACTAATAAAAAAATTGTATATATTTAAGGTATACAGCCTGACATTTTGATTACACATATACATTGTGAAATGATCTCCACAATCAAGATAATTAACATGTCCATCAGTTCACATAGTCAGCAGTGAACCCATTTAAGAACTCAGCAAATTTCAAGTATACAGTTTAGTATTATTAATTATAATCACTATGTTGTCTTTTAGTCTCTAGAACTTATTCATTCTGCATAACTAAAATTAAGGGCACACTCATTTTAATTTTAACAGATTATGTTATCTCACTTTCCAAAACATAGTTAAGTGTTTATTCCTATTTTACTATATTTCACTGACCACCACCTGCACTCCAGTTTTAGGAATAAGCTTTTACTAGGTCGCTCCATTATTTTTTAGCTAAATTGTCTGAACTGTGTCTCACACTGATTATCTACAATTATTTAATATGCTACCAGAAGCAATCCCACAATGTTTCCATACCACTTTACCTCATTCTTATCTTTAGAAGTAAGCCTGCCATCCACGCATTATTCTCTGTGTTCTTGTCGCCATCTTTCTTTGCTCATCCTCTAATTTGAGTTGATTTCTTGCCTACCCGCTGTGTCCTCCCAAGCTCTTCTACCATGCCCTCTGGAACTCGTAGCCCGTCATTTAGTGGACTTCCTTATAAACTCAACCTGGTTTCTGACTCCTCCTTTATCTTCTTGCCCTGAATAAAACAGGCCTCCCCTCAGGGTACCTGCTCCTCTCGGACGCTCTCGCAGAGAACCGGACATTCTGCTAACCCACAAGCCAGGAGGGAAATGTGGAAGAGGGTTCCTTCCTTGTTGCCCTTCACAACATCCAAATCATTTCTACTTCTTTCTCCATCAAGAGCCAATTTCTATTTGAACTTTATATTTCATACTCTACCATGGGTTCTGTTGTTGTTGATAAGTTCTCAACGTCATTGTCACTGTGGACCTTTACACGTTTCTCACAATCTACCTCTCCACCTCTGTTTTTGCCCGAGACTTCAACATCCATTTATGGAATAACGCCAAAGCCTGAGCTGCTCAATTCCTTTACTTTCTCATGCCCGAGAATCATCACCAGTAGATGCACAACCTCTGAAATCTCGACTTCAAGCATGCTGTATTCCAATAAGCAACCTTACCTGTCAGTCTCTCTCACGGTAGCGCCTGCATTAAATTGATAATTCTCCCATGTTAAGATCACTATGTATTGGCCCATTGTGAAAGTCATGCAGTTCCTTCACTTCATAAAGCTCTTTGGTTAAAAACCCCAGCCCTGTGTAAGCCTGACGTTTTCTGCACTTGCCTATGCAGCTGAATATGCCTAGAGAAAATAATATATATGCTTGAGAAAGAAATCCCGATTTCCTGCCTACTACTAGCATATGTTTGGGTTTTTTTTGCCTCCTTTTGTGTGATTATATTAGAGATGTTCCTGTTTGCATCAAAAGCAACTTCCTTTGCTATTCAAGGTCTCATCCATTCCAGGCTTCTGAAGAAGATCACTTCTATAATGATTTTCTCAAATTCTGTTGACTGTCTCCCATAAGCATACAAGGCATAATAATAGTGTCTATCTTAAAAAAAAAGTCTCCTTTTTATTTCATGTACCTTTTTAGAAAAACATGTTAGGCCCCTCTAGCTTTCAAAGCAAATCTACTTAAAATCATTGTCTCTGTTTTCTCACTTTTAGTCTTCTTTTGGCCCGGTCTTCTCATCCTGCCTCTCTAAGAACAATGCTTAAAGAAGCCTAATTTAGAAGAAGTCACAGGGACTTTGGGAACAGGTGAATCCCCGTTCCAGCTGCAGACCCATTATTTACAGGCTTGCTTATCTTGGACAAGTCACTTCTCTTGCTTTGGTTTTCATATTTGTTGAAATGGAGGAAACTGTAGGTTTGTAAAAGGGAGATTATAACAATTGAAAGAGAAACTGTATGTAAAATACACTTAATACATTCACAAGTAGTTTCTGTAAGATGAAAGTACTCCCATTTGGTAAATCCAGCAGGTAAACATTGAAAATCATGGGGGAAAAAAAAAGGAAGACTGAAATGTGTCATACTTTTCCTGCAGAGAAATTCATTGTTCTGTGACAACACACTGGTCACTTTGTCCATCTAACCTTTGGCCTGTTTTTGGTAGCATTGCCTGATTTAGGATCTTCACGGAGAGCCTGGGAATGAACATCTTTGCTCCCAAAGATCTTAAAGTGAAGCGATACTCATTTCTTCACATCTTCCCCACTTTCTCATTACTTCTATTACCTGTTGTCTCAGCCCGCCTGCAGACCTAAGTGACTTCTTGAACTGGAGCAGAAATAGAAAAAGAAGGGGGAAGGAAAGGTAACAAGAAAGCAAAGAGGGGAGGAAGGACAGTTGGAGAAACAGTGAGGTCTATGTCTGATGGAATACACTACTTTCTATCTGCTTACAATCAGTCTGCAGTCCCCTCCTATTCCCCTCCCCCCGGGACCTACCGGTCATTGGGGTTTGCTGAAGAGAGAGGGCCAGTCTGCATTTTAAACATACAGGCTAGCTGGGATTTCTAAGGTTTTTATTTCCCTTGTTTTAACTTGTCACTGGCATGGCCCTGGCACTGTATTCAACTTAGAACAAGGAGAACCACACTTTTCTAGAGACGTATTTCTCAATTTGCTTTTAGTCCCCAGTGTCGGAGGTAGACGGGACCTCAGAGCTCAGAGCCACTTCCAGATGAATCCTTAGTGTCATCCCAAAAGTACCCTTTTTTCCCCCCTGCCCCACGTGGCCTTCCTCCAGACCCGCACGGCAGCAGGCCTCACTTCCAGGACTTCTCCACTGTCTTTTATTTTCCTCCTCAGTGCCTCCCTGCCATGGCAGAAAACAAAGGGGAAAAAAATTTAAAGAGAGAGAGAGAGAAAGCAAGAGAAGGGGGAGGACACATGAGTGAGAAAACCCAGGCTGTGTAACTTACCAAGGGTTTTTGTCAAAGATGAAAGTATCAGAATGTACCAGATACAAATGGAAAATGGTGCTTTAAAGTAGGAACATATGTCTTACTTTAGACAAGTAAAAATTACAGAGGATTATTTCCTCCTATTGTATGCTCTCTCTTTTTCCTTGTTTTGAAATGGAGGTGACACAAAATAAACAGTATCGGACACACTTCTCACAATTTTATGCCATATGTTACTTTTCCAAGACTTGAAACATTCAGGATTCTGAAAGAAATCTGGCCCCAAGTATTTAGGATTACTATCTTCACTGCCACCATCCACTCCAAACTTGACAATTCTTAATAGCCTTTTACATGGTTTTTCTCCTTCCACCCCTGCGGGTTTTTGGTCTGTTCTGAATAGCGCAGCCAGAGTACTGAACAGTGACAATCTAAGTCAAGTGGCTCACAGAGCCCTCCATCATCTGTCCCTGCCTTTCTGTTCCCTGAACAGGCCTAGATGTACCCTGCACTCTTGCCTCAGGACCTTTGCACTTGCTCTTTCTTTTTTTCTGTTATGCTTTACCTCCAGCTAACTGAAGTCTAGCTCCCTCATACAGGTCAGTCTTTAATTCAAATGGCTTTTCACTGATGAGCTTTTCTAATGTTGTATCCTCCACTGATGCTTCCTTACCTTTCTCCTTAATGTTTAAAACTACCCTGGAGATAAAGGTGAATTTTTTTTTTCTCTTTGGACATCAGGAAAACTCTCTTTGAATATCTTTGGTCTCTACTCTGAAATTATTGCCTCATGGGTACTTTAAGTGTAATCACATTTATATTTAAGAATAAGTGCTGAAGTAGCAATACTGTGCTATTACACATGAGCTCATCTTCAAGTTTTATATCTATATATAAATTTGTTTTAAAAGTCTGTTCTAGGCCCTGGCTGGTTGGCTCAGCGGTAGAGCATCGGCCTGGCGTGTGGGGGACCCGGGGTTCGATTCCCGGCCAGGGCACATAGGAGAAGCGCCCATTTGCTTCTCCACCCCCCCCCCCACTCCTTCCTCTCTGTCTCTCTCTTCCCCTCCCACAGCCAAGGCTCCATTGGAGCAAAGATGGCCCGGGCGCTGGGGATGGCTCCTTGGCCTCTGCCCCAGGCGCTAGAGTGGCTCTGGTCACGGCAGAGCAAGGCCCCGGAGGGGCAGAGCATCCCCCCTGGTGGGCAGAGCGTTGCCCCTGGTGGGCGTGCCGGGTGGATCCCGGTTGGGCGCATGCGGGAGTCTGTCTGACTGCCTCCCCGTTTCCAGCTTCAGAAAAATACACACACACACACACAAAAAAAGTCTGTTCTAGGATCTTTGTCAGTTATTCTGTATCCCAGTGTTTGGGAGAGATCCATTTGTAATCACTTCTCATTCATCAACAGGGTGGACTGAGCGCCCAAGCTTTTATTCGTGTGGAACTGGAGGACGTGAACGATAATGA
Organism: Saccopteryx leptura; assembly: GCF_036850995.1. NCBI lineage: Eukaryota > Metazoa > Chordata > Mammalia > Chiroptera > Emballonuridae > Saccopteryx > Saccopteryx leptura. Next base: position 221,701,872 of record NC_089503.1, on the reverse strand, counting down.
ACCTGTGTTTAACCCATCCACCTACGTGCTGAGCATTAGCGGCCAGACCCAGCCGGGAACTGAGATCGTCAATGTGCTTGCCACTGACAGGGATTCTGGAGTATATGGAAGAGTGGCTTATGAGCTTGTCCCCAGTGACCTGTCCTCCCTTTTTACCATCGACTCTACCACAGGTATGTGATCTTGGAACAGTCTTTCTCTGAAATCAGTAACTTCTGTGGAATAGCCAGAGAATTATCAGGTGATTTTTTTTTTTAAAAAAAACCAAGGTGTTACAAGACTCATATCAATTTCTAGAGCAGCAAGGGTATATTGAAAAGACCCAGGGCTTTGTAGTTAGGTTAGACCTGGGTCTGAATCACAGCTAGCCTCCTCGTGGTTGTATGATTTTCATTGGCCTTAGTCTCTTTACCTTAAAAAAAGTAGTGCTAATAATTCATATGTTGCAAAGTTTCCACAAGGATTAAAGGCAGTAAATTATGAGAAACAACTGGCCAGTAGTATTTCTTTTCCAAGTGCCATCTAAGGATGACGTGCATCATTTCAGTGTACGAATCCTACTAGTACAGAGAGTGCTGCACAGACATCCCTTCCTAATATGTATACTAGCTCTGGCGGTCCATAATCTCCTTGGAGGTCTTAGTTTCCTTGTTGTTGTTTTTTTAAAGTAATACCTGAAGTTCCTTTTATTTCTCTAATATGATAATTATGTTTCTGCCAAAGAAGTCTAGTGAGCAAACTGAGGGTTTTTTTTTTAGAAATAATCAGTATTTAAGTTGTTAGTCTCCCCTTCCCATTGGATTCTTATTAACAGAATAACATTTGAAATAATTATTGCTGGAACACATAAAATTTCAAGTCTATTACATTACTTTTGAGATATTAGAGATATTCTGGTCTAAAAATGAGGCTGCAAAAAATAACTTTTTTTGCTTTTTACATTTCTTCTTTTAAGAAAATTTTATTTTATTTTGTAGTAAGAACACTTAACATGAAATCTGCCCTCTTAACAAATTTTTAAGTATACAATACTTTACTGTTGACTGTAGTACAATGTTGGCCAGGAGACCTCTGGAAATTATTCATATTGCTTAACTGAAATTTTGTTCCCACTGTTTAGCAACTTCTGGCTTCTCCCTCCCTGTCACCTCCTGGCAGCCACCACCCCACTCTTTGCTTCTATGAGTTTGACTATTTTAGATACCTCATAGAAGTGGGATAATACAGTATTTTTCATTCTGTGACTGTTTATTTCACTTCATATAGTAATGTCCTGCAGGTTCATCCATTTTGTCCCATGTGACAGTATTTCCTTCTTTTTAAAGGCTAAATAATTCCAGTGTGTGTACATACCATGTTTTCTTTACTCATTCATTGACAGTTCAGTTATTCCCACAACTTGACTATTGTGAATAGCCCTTTAGAGAACATGGGAGTTCAGATAACTCTTGGATGTTAGGTTTCTTCTTAGAGCACCTGATCTGACCATGGGCAGAATGTGTGCCGATTGTGACGGTGATCATAATGTCAGGTGCCAAGGTACGCATGCTCTGTGTATTGTCCTAATGGATCTTTACAAAACCCTTTGCAACAACCACATTCATCAGCAGCGCATAGTAATTTACATGGGACATCTAATCAAACAAGTTAGTTTACCTTCTCACCCAGCTTCAAACGGTAAAGAGTCACTGCTTCTTGCTTTGAAAGTGTATTTCATCTGCTGCGTGTGTCTGCTGGGGGATTAGTTGTTTACAATGGCAGTCTTTTATAAGGCAAAAAATAATCCACTGACATGGCCCTTTAACATTTAAAAGATCAGAAGAACATGCTTTTTTAGGAAATTGGTCTGCTTATCTTGGCTTTTTGAAAATTCTTCTAAACTGAGGACCTTAACTGCTTGTCACAACGCCAGGCCCTCCAGGGCAATAGCATTGCCAAAATTATATAGGTCAGCCAGGAATCAGGGCGCAGGATCAAAAAGCATTTAGCAGATTGTTTTCAGAAGACATCAACACACTCACCATCTAGTTTCCCCTGGATGGTCTTGGAGAAGGAGCTGCACGGTGTCCTGCTTTTAGGAGAGATCTCTGTTGTCGCACTGGTGTCAGTCTGCCACAGGCTCCCATTCCTGGCACCGGCCATAAGACAAATGCCGTTGTTAATCACGAAGATCACTCTATGTGAGTCATTATCTAAGAAAGTATTATGGAATTTTTTCTTTAAAACAAAGAGAAATTTTGTAATGGATCTGGCTTTGGGTTATTTTTGGTTGGTACCTATATTATTTTCATGTCAGTGCGTTTAGGTTGAAGACATTTCTCAGTCTAGCAGTACTTAGAATTCAGTTGCACTTAGTCACAACTCATGAGAAATTCATGAGAGCTGGTAATGCATTAGATATAAGAGAACTGAACAGCATCCTGACTAGCTATGGGAAAAGGTTGCCTAGTGAACAGGAAGTCTCCAATTTGAACAGTTGAGTTCCAGTTCGTCTGTTGATTGACTGCCACCTCACATACATTTTCTGTATTGCACATAATAAGCTTCCAGGCCAGGCCATGCAAAGTAATCTAACTGTTGATGTTCTCAGAAGAATAGAACAAGCAGCAGTTTGGAATATGGTTTCTTCTTCTGGATTTGTGCTTTTGTTGTAGCCTGTAGAAAGCTGGGCTTGCTCACTTCCCCTGTGAGGAATAGCTCTACAGAAACTGCCAAAGTGAATGCAGTCTCAAGGAATTGCTTGTATCTATCCGTCTGTCCATCTATCTGTACGTATGTATATGTTTTGTATATCAGACATGCTATTCTGTAAGTTCACCGAGTGTGTATTATAGGCTCATGTTTTCCTGAAGACAATATATATATATATATATATATATATATATATAATGAAAGAACAAGTACCATTTAAAAATAATTAAAAACTGATTTAAACCTTTATTACATTCTCATGAGAAACTGCAAGGGAGTGCCATTGCTGTTTCAGCGCGCAGGATTTTGGGTATCTTCTTTCCTCACCACAGCATGGTCAGTGTTCGTGGCCTGCTCCACTTTTCCTCAAAAAGCATCCCAAGGCCCTGGCCGGTTGGCTCAGCGGTAGAGCGTTGGCCTGGCGTGCGGGGGACCCAGGTTCAATTCCCGGCCAGGGCACATAGGAGAAGCGCCCATTTGCTTCTCCACCCCCCTCCTCCTTCCTCTCTGTCTCTCTCTTCCCTCCCGCAGCCAAGGCTCCATTGGAGCAAAGATGGCCTGGGCGCTGGGGATGGCTCCTTGGCCTCTGCCCCAGGTGCTAGAGTGGCTCTGGTCGCGGCAGAGCGACGCCCCGGAGGGGCAGAGCATCGCCCCCTGGTGGGCAGAGCTTCGCCCCTGGTGGGCGTGCCGGGTGGATCCTGGTCGGGCGCATGCGGGAGTCTGTCTGACTGTCTCTCCCCGTTTCCAGCTTCAGAAAAATACAAAAAAACAAAACAAAACAAAAAACAAACAAACAAACAAACAAAAAAACCCATCCCATACTCCTACACTTTCTCTCCAGCTTGTCTGTGCTGGCTGGCATGTCTCCAGATTTATACATTAAATAAATATTTTAATGTTTATATTTATGTAGATTATTGTTTTTATATATATAATTGATTATATCACTGTATAATTATATATGGTTATGTTGTACAAGGTGAATATTGAGAATTGATGAGCAAGTTTCTATGTTGTCAGTTCTCCCCAAGTTACTCTCAAATTCTCTTTGAGACATTCATTATCTTGCTGCCTGGTCCATTTGCTCTTTCATTTCATGCTTCTTATATTAGACGTGCTATTTTTTTTTTTTTTCTCCAAGTGAGAGGAGAGGAGATAGAGAGACAGAATCTTTCATACACCTTGACTGGGATCCATCCAGCAACCTCCATCTGGGGCTGATGCTCTGCCCACCTGGGGCCATGCTCGTAACTGAGCTATTTTTAGCACCTGAGGCAGAGGCTTCCATGGAGCCATCCTCAGTACCTGGAGCAGATGTGCTCAAACCAATCAAGACATGGCTTTTAGGAGGAGAAGAGAGAGAAAGAGAAAGAAGGGGGAGAGGAGGGAGTGGGATGGAGAAGAATATGGTTGCTTCTCTTGTGTGCCCTGACTAGGAATTGAACCTGGGACATCCACATGCTGGATGGACACTCTACCACTCAGCCAACTGGCCAGGGCCCGGACATGCTATTCTATAAGCTCACCTAGTATGTGTTATAAGCTCATGTTTTCTTGAAGACAAGAGATTTTTCCATTGACCTATTTGTGCTACAAGCAGGGCTCATGCATTAAAAATAGAACTCTTTGACTTACTGTATTCATCTGGTAAGAACAATGTTTTGGAGAAAACTGGGAGGGGGGGTGTGGCGATGTCATGGTTGTTTTCTCTTGTGGGTTTATCTTCCTGGTCTGTTTCTAGTTTTCTAAGTGTGTTGTGAGTTCAAAGAACATTTTTTCAAAATGTGTTTAGGCACCAGGAGAGAGATATTGAAGTGAGCCTTCATTTCTCTTATTCTCAGTTAGTTGGGTTCCTTTGATGTGGGCATGAGGCAGACCATAGTGTTTTGAGTTTTAAAAGGAGGAAACACAGAGGCATATTTATTAATAGCTCTTTTTCATGTATTTTTAATCTCATTTAATGTATTATCTGTAAATTTTTTCCACATTGTTTGAAGTATCCCTTTAGTAGCATGAAAAGGAACGGTTTCTTAGCCTTTATGTTTGTGCTGTTTATTTAGTAATTTTACACTCAAACAAACATAACTTCTAATTCAGATTACTTTAAGGTGACAGAGATTGCAAGCATTTGTATTGGTCATTTATTGTTGCTCAACTACCTTTTTGTTTGTTTTGTGTGTTTTTTTGCTAGGAATTAACTTTTGGCTAAATTTTTGTGGTTTACCTCTTTTTATAGAAGCAAGTGAATATAAAGAAAAGTCAGTAAAAGTTCTACAAATGAATTGCTTATGGGAGGTAGAAAATAGAAGTAAGTTCATTATTTCAATATAGACTTATTCAATACCTATTTATTTATGTACTACGCACTGTTATAGGTGTTGGGGATTGACTCATGAATAAGACAAAAATTCCTGCTCTCCTACATCTTACAATAAAAGCTTATGCTGCCTCGCCTACTGTCTGATCTGTGTTCAGATGTGAGGTACACAAAATCCAAGTAGCACTACAGGAGAACAAATAATTAAGAGAGTAACTAAGTGAATTAAACTGCTAGACAAGGGCAGCCATGCCTCCATGTTTAGCCTTCTTGTTGTATGGGTATATGAATTTTAATATGAACTCTAAGTAATGTGGCACAGATTCTGTTTTTCTTTATTTCAAGGTCAGATTCTTTTCTAATGTTAGTTTTATGTTCAGATTTCATATCATGTAATGATTCTCATAATTCTTCATGATTGCCACTTTCGTACATATAGAACATTCTGATATGTAGTTAATACATTAATATCACATCTCATTTCATAAAGGATCTGAGCCTAGTCACACCAACAAATTCTTTCTTTTATTTGCAAGACAGACACTAAAATTAACCACAAGCACTTAATCAGTGTATGTCACTTTTATAGGAAATAAAAGCATGTTAGAAAGTTTTCTCATTTTACCAATATAAGATCACAGACTCTAAGAGATGAAAGGGACCTTACAATTCAGCTCCCTCATTTAGTGGAGGAAGAAATTAAGGCAGAGAGAGATTTGATGTCTTACCTAAAGGTGCACAGTTGTTATTTGGCAAAGTTGAACTTGAACCTTGTCCTAGACCTGTGATCTGTCCCTGACCTGTGATCTGCCTCTGATGATTAGTGACATTGAGCATCTTTCAATATGTCCATTGACCATCATATGTCCTCTTTAGAGATGTGTCTATTCAGATCTTTTGACCATTTTTAGTTGAATTGTTTGGCTTTTTTGGTGTTAAGTTTTATAAATTCTTTATACATTTTTGGATAATTGTTTTAGTTGTCGATATCAGATAGAATTTTTAGCCCATTTTATTCTTGTCAGCCAGTACAACCCAGTTACCCAGATTCGTGAGCAAAATAAATTCTCACAAACTGAATATAAGAGAGATATCATAAATATCAATAACCAATAAGAAAGTAGTATTGATATCCCAGAGTTTTTGGCCTGTCTGTTTTTGAGAACACCACACTTACCAATTCCATGTTTGATAACAGTCATGATTTTGTGCTTGTGTTTGTTCTTAACTGTCCCATAGCTTGCCATTTTAGTAATGACCTACAGATATTTTTCTAAATAGGAATTACCATGTTGGTTAAGAATATCTCATCTTTTGTGGCTGAAGATCAAATCAATTTAATTAAGAGAGGACCTTTGTCCTTAAGTTTTTTTATTTGTTTACCAATTAAAATAAATTTTATTCCAGTAATGACTTCTTTTAAATAAAAAGTGACAAGATAAAGATAATAGACAAACATTATTGCATATTATAATTAGTATGTATAAATCTAAGCACCCAGTAATTGAAACATAAAATGATCAAGACTCTGTGAATGAATCTGTGTCTGTTTTAAAGTTAAATAATGTTGATCCCTTGAATGGGTAGTTAATGATAATTTGCAAGAGGCATTATCATTAAAAAATGATAATGGGTAAAACAGAAACCAATTAATCACTGTACTTCAAAGTATTAAAATATAGTGTCATAAATTTTAAGCTGACAAACAGTTTATTTAAGAATATTGGATTCAAGTAAATAGTTTTCTAGTTACTCTTTATATTCAAGTGTTGAAGAAAAGTGAATGTTTTGAAACATTCAGGATACAGATGGGCAAACCTAATCTTAACACTCTCTTCTAAGTGGTGAATGTTCAAAGAAACTCACTGATTTCTTCTTGGTCTCTAGTAGAAATTGTTTTTACTATACACAGTTGACTTGGAAGACCAACTAAAGGAGTCATTGGCTCAGAGGAATCCTAGTAAAATTTATATATGTAGGCATTAAATGGACCTTGTTTGAAAATAAAAAGACAGATTTGGTCATTTTGTTCCCCGGTCTAAAATCTTTAATGACTTCCTGTGGCTCTTTGGCTGAAGATCAAGTCGTTGTTATTGTCAACTATATGATCTGCCTGCTTTCCTTGTGGGCTCGGCTCCAACCACTCTTCTCTACTTCCTGTGCACCTTCCTCATACTGCTACTTCTTCTCTTCTTCCTCTCCTTTCCTCCTCCCCCTCCTTCTCCTCCTCCTTTCCTGTAACATGCCTCCTTCTGCAGGCACGTTACATGTATTTCTCTTCTGCCGAGATCGTTTGATTTTTTCTTCTCCTCCCCTCTCCTGCACTCACATCTTCACCTAGTTAATGGCCTAAGTTATCCTTCAGGTCTCGCTTTATGAAGCATTGCCGAAGGAGGTACTAGAAAACCAGTCTTATTCTTCTTCTGAGCTTTACCCTCCTTGTCAAAGGTATGAAAGGTTGATAAAAGGGTTGAAGATTTGGAGAAAGCTGCTGTGGGTTTGTGGGTTTGTGGGTTTCCCGCAGGGTGGGGTACCTATACCTTGCTGACTCCTCAGAGAACTTAGTCTGTGTTCTCTGTGATTTGGAGCTAACAGACTCAAGTCTGTCACTCATCTGAGAAATCTAACGGGAAATGACTGATGGGAACAAAAGAGAAGTTTCTGGGATGGAGACAAACTGTATCCAGGGGTTTGTAGGGGCAAACTCCAGGACGTGGGGCATTGGTGACAGAGCTAGCAGGTGTGAAGTTGTTTCAGATCTTGCTCAGAAAGGACCAGAGGAAGAAACTTGAGCCATGCCAGCTTCACCGGGGACAGGGAGCCAGTGACTGGCAGTATGAAGACCGATGTGTCTGCCTCTGTTAAGGCAGCTTCAGAATAGGGATTTGAAGTGGACAAAGAGAGAGCCGACTATATCTGTCCCCACAGCATGTGCCCCACCTGAACTTAACATACTGATTGTTACAAGGACCTTCATCTTCACATTATTAAATTGAGACTATTGTGGCTTAAATTAACAGAAAGAGTTTTAATTGATTGATAGTGATTGTAGAAGTTGTAGGAGCTTCCTAAATTTTGACTTAGGGACAGGGACATACAAATTTGCTGTACAAAACAAATTTAATTAGGAGGACAAAAGTAAAGTTGCTCTATGAGTGCATCCCATAAGCTGTGCTTTGTCATCGTACTGGGTATCTATTTTAATAACAGCTGTAGATGGTCACATCTGCAGTGGAAGAATGGGCGACAGGATGATGAGAAACTACATTAGGTGGGGTGGCTTATGAAGGAAGTTAAAAGCATGTGATGGAGAAGTTTAAACTTAATTATTACAGCAAATAAGGAATAACATAAGGGATTTGAGCACTAGCACACTATGGTAAAAGCAACATTTAAGGAAAATTACCTGGGCAGCAGTGTGCTAGGTGGATTATAGGACTAGAAAATTTGAACAAGAAATATATATCAATTAACAAGAAATATATAACAACATGTTATTATTGTAATCTAGGGATAAAGTTATCAGGTTTGTAATAAGGAGACAGTAATAAAACAGAGAGGAAGGAAATAATTGAGGATATTTTAAAAGGAAAGAAATATGAAAATGGTGACTGATTTATTAATGAAAGGCAATGAGTTGCACATAATTTCTTAATTTTAACTAAGATGATTGATGGACCAGCTGATGCCCAGTTGATAAGTGCCCCAGAAGAAGTGCCACCTAGACAGAGGCATAGAACTATAATTTGGGTGGGGAGACATGAGGAGATACTAGGATAAAATAACTAGTGAAGAACATAGAAATATTTCGAAAGAGAGGGTATATAGCAGTTGTTTTAAAACTTTTGAGTAAATAAAAATTACTGGTGGAGTCTGTAAAAAATGCAATTCCTGGATCCTTTCCCACATCTAGAAATCAGAATACTTGTGTAAGAGCCTGAAAATTTTGATTTTATAACTATCCATGGTGATTTGATGCAGGTGGTCAGGAAACAGCCTTTGAGACCTGTCAGTGAATAGAACAAAGAGAAATGCCTAGAATAGAGAAATGGTTAGAAGTTTGAGGAGGAGGAAGGATCATTGTAGAAATCCCAAGAACTTTTTGGAAAGGCAAAAGAAAACTATCATACAATCAAAGAAAGGAGTCCAAAAGCAAGAAAATATCACGTGTCAGATAGATCAGTGTTTTTCAACAACCTGTCTGAGAACCGATGCTGGTCCACCAGAAACCACTGAGATAGATTAGAGGACTTAAGGAGCATCAGGTTGGAGTTGAAGACTAGTTGCCTATCTTTCACTTGCATCTGTCCATATTTTTTTTTCCCCCAGGTGTATTTCTCAAAAACATATGTTTGGATATGTCTTGAAATCTATTCTGATCATTTTTTTTCCTATTCTGATCATTTTTTTTTTCTATTAGCTAGAGCATTTTGTCCATTTGTATTTTCTGAAGTCTTTCCCAGTCGAAATCTGCCATTGGTATTCAGTCTCATTCATGTTAACATACTTCCTCAGGTGTTTTGTGATTTTTTTACTGCGGGCTTGGCTCCTTATCTGAGAGAATTATTTGAACCCTGGGGATGAGGTGGGCTCCTCTGGAAGTATTTGTGCTTCTCTTGCCCAAGGTCTATACCATGTTCAACTAAACTCTTGGCTTAGCAATTGATGAACATGTTTCTTGTTAATACAGTATTGTCTGTTCTACCATTACAGAAGAATTTGGGGTACATCAACATTGTATATATATAGCACACACACATATGTATGCATATATATATATATCTGTATAAGTATATACAGATGTCTGTGTATATAAAAATATTAATGCAGACACCCTAGTTTGAAGGCCTTACTTTTAAGACTGCTATGAAATGAGACATGAAGGAATAAGATAGTGAACATTTCCTTTTCAAAACCTACTGAAGTCAGAATAAAAAGTTTTTGCTCAGCAAGAGAAACTGATATAAAAATAAACAGACAGCCAACTAAATGGGAAATGATATTTTCAAACAACAGCTCAGATAAGGGCCTAATTTCCAAAATTTACAAAGAACTCATAAAACTCAACAACAAACAAACAAACAATCCAATAAAAAAATGGGAAGAAGACATGAATAGACACTTCTCCCAGGAAGAGATACAAATGGCCAACAGATATATGAAAAAATGCTCAGCTTCATTAGTTATTAGGGAAATGCAAATCAAAACTACAATGAGATACCACCTCACACCTGTTAGATTAGCTATGATCAACAAGACGGGTAATAGCAAATGTTGGAGAGGCTGTGGAGAAAAAGGAACCCTCATTCACTGTTGGTGGGACTGTAAGGTAGTACAACCATTATGGAGGAAAGTATGGTGGTTCCTCAAAAAACTGCAAATAGAACTACCTTATGACCCAGCAATCCCTCTACTGGGTATATACCCCCAAAACTCAGAAACATTGATACGTGAAGACACATGTAGCCCCATGTTCATTGCAGCACTGTTCACAGTGGCCAAGACATGGAAACAACCAAAAAGCCCTTCAATAGAAGACTGGATAAAGAAGATGTGGCACATATACACTATGGAATACTACTCAGCCATAAGAAACGATGACATCAGATCATTTACAGCAAAATGGTGGGATCTTGATAACATTATAAGGAGTGAAATAAGTAAATCAGAAAAAAACAAGAACTACATGATTCCATACATTGGTGGAACATAAAAATGAGACTAAGAGACATGGACAAGAGTGTGGTGGTTACCAGGGGTGGGGGGAGGGAGGACAGGGGGAGAGTTAGGGGGGAGGGGGAGGGGCACAGAGAACTAGATAGAGGGTGGCGAAGGACAATCTGACTTTGGGCGAGGGGTATGCAACATAATTTAATGACAAAATAACCTAGACATGTTTTCTTTGAATATATGTACCCTGATTTATTAATGTCATCCCATTACCATTAATAAAAATTTATTAAAAAAAAAAAAAAAAAAAAAAACCTACTGAAGAACAAATTGGAAGAATTTACCTTCTGTGGTCAGGTACAGTTTTAAAAGGCTTGGAAAACCTTTTTTTTTTTTTCTTAACAAGGCACTTCCCTTTGGGAAGTAGGACTCCTGACCCTCCTCCCAATAAATTCATTCTCTAAATGACTTTATATGATGTTTTAAGCTAAGCACTCTTCATAGTAGTTAATGGTGGTGTAGTGCTTCAGCGCTGGAGTATTATCTCAGGCTCGTTTCTTACTAATAGACTTTGTTGACATTACATTCTGGACAAGTGATATGGCAGGTAGGCTTAACAAGGCAGCATGATGGGTGCTTTTCTGTTGAACTGTTATGCTTCCAAGATGTTTAATGTTGAAGCTTTAGGAAAATATTGTTTATTTGACAGATTTTGGACCACCATTTTGCAAACATGCTCAAGTCTGTGCTTGGAAAGTAGATGTATTAGTTAGGGTTCTCCAGAGAAATTAAACCGAAGGAGCTCTGTATCTGTATATCTATATCTCTATATCTCTATATCTCTATCTCTCTATCTCTATATCTCTATATCTATATCATCTATATCTATATCTATATCTATATCTATCATCTATATCTATATCTACCTATATCTGTGTCTATGTCTGTATCCGTGTCTGTATCTGAGTCTGTCTCTGAATCTGTATCTATCTATATCTATATTATATCTCTGTCTGTATCAGTATCTCTATCTATATCAGTATCTCTCTGTGTTTATCTATCTAGAAACACCCTCACATACACAGAGAATAATGTTCAACCAACTATCTGGGCACTCCATGATGCACTCAAGTTGACATAAAATTAATCATGACACTAGAATCAACAGATCAGATGTTCTATTGTTCATTGGTATTTTTTGCATGTCATTTGTTTTTTAATTCTTTCTTTCCCTTCCCCAGGAATTATTTACTTAACATCAACTCTGAGTCATTTGGAATCTACTACACTTCTGTTGATGGTCTGTGCTCGAGATGGTGGCGGGCTCACATCTGTCACTAATGCCGATGTCACAATCCACATTCTTCAGACAACTCTGGCACCTGCTGAATTTGAAAGGCCCAAGTACACGTTTTCAGTTTATGAAGATGTGCCTGAAGACAGTCCTGTTGGAACAGTAAAAGCAAAAGAGTCCTTGAGTGAGTACTCAATCCTTATGCCGTGTTGAAGTCCATTATTGGGTCATTGTATTTTCTTAGGCTGTAGAGTAAAATTTTCCTTCTCTCCATGCAAGAAGAATGAAAGAAGACCACACAACCCATGGCTTGCTCTTTGTTCTTCAACATTATTTCTATCCTACAATTTATTTTTAATCACAAAAGCAATAGGTATTTTTAAAATGAAGTCTAAAACAAAAAGTAGAAAGTATACATTTCCTGTATCCCACTTCCCAAACCACACACACACCCTTTTAAATTTTTTTACACACAAAAAAATATCCTAGTATCTTTTTTTTTTTTTTTTTTTGTATTTTTTGAAGCCAGAAACAGAGAGGCAGTCAGACAGACTCCCGCATGTACCCAACCGGGATCCACCCGGCACGCCCACCAGGGGGTGATGCTCTGCCCATCTGGGGCGTTGCTCTGTCACGATCAGAGCCATTCTAGCGCCTGAGGCAGAGGCCACAGAGCCATCCTCAGTGCCCGGGCAAACTTTGCTGCAATGGAGCCTCGGCTGCGGAAGCGGAAGAGAGAGACAGAGAGGAAGGAGAGGGGGAGGGGTGGAGAAGCAGATGGGCGCTTCTCCTGTGTGCCCTGGTCGGGAATCGAACCCGGGACTCCCGCACACCAGGCCGACGCTCTACCACTGAGCCAACCGGCCAGGGCCCTAGTATCTTTGTTGTCTTACAACTATCTTTTTTCTCCTGTATTTTTTCTACTACTTTTTTTCCTACTGTATGACTTTGCAGGTAACTATACATCATTTTGTCTCATTTTAAAAAGTTTGAATGATATTTCAGCTTAGATAGAAATGTGTTTTATTAAACATTTCTCTTTTGCTATCAATTTGAATGATTTACATTATTTTGCTAGTCCAGATAGTACTTAAGCAATGTTCTATGAGACTTGTAGAAGATTCTCTGCTGGAGAAATTCCTAGAAGGGAATTATTTGTTCAAAGACCTTACCTGGTCCTGTCCTGCCCCTGTTTTTCCTGCCTCTGTTCCTTCCCTCAACTTTTGTGGAGGGTATTGGTCATTCACAGGCAGATCTCATAGAGAAACATCCACATAAACTTAACTTGGCTCCCTCCAATATGTTAAAAAGACATCCTAACAGTTTTTCTGAATTATCTTTTCCTTTTACCTAATGCAAGAGGAATGAAGAGAGATAGGGAAGACTGTGCCTTGCCTTTTGTCCAGTGGACATTACCTTCCTCCACTAAGGCATCTTAAGCCAGGAGTCCACTTTTCAACAGGCTTTGGAGAGCTGAGAAAGACGTAAGACATTACACAGTATTCTCTGTAGACGAATTAATATTTTCAGATTTTAATGTTTCTAGTAGGTACATTCTTTGGACATACAGCGATTGCTTTATTTTTCTGTTCTTTCTTTTATTTTTTTTTTAAATTCAGATTCCTCAGAACCAATATTTTACAGAATCTCCTCTGGCGATCTGCACGGGAAGTTCTCTATTCACCCGTGGCTGGGCACCATTCGAACCCAGAAGCCTTTGGATCACGAAACGCAGCCCGTGGTGGTGCTCACAGTCCAGGCGCAGCTGGGCAGCTCCCCCGCCTGCAGCACCACAGAGGTCAACTTAACTGTGATCGATGTCAACGACAACCATCCTGTGTTTCCTAAAGCCTCAGATGAGGTAAAAATACCCCAGAGCACCTTGCCTGGCACAGCTGTGTACCGCGCGCATGCAGAAGACAAGGACAGTGGTTGGAATGGATTCATCCGCTACTCGATTGCAAGCCAGAATCCGAGCCTCTTTTCCATTGACTCAGGGCTTGGGGTGGTGTACCTCAATGACAGTCTGGGAGGCGCCGTGCCCCGAAAGCACACACTAACTCTCATGGCCCAGGACCTCGGCGTTCCTCCTCGAGCCTCCCTGTTCATGCTGACAATAGTTATCGAAGAACAAGAATTGAGCCCGTCCTTGATTTTTGGAAATTTGGTCTATCAAGTACAAGTTAGTGAGTCTCTCTCATTAATGACCCAAATACTGCAAATCCAGGCCTACCCGCTTGGGCCACAGCGCAGAACCTCCCGGCCCCTGTACTCGCTGGAGCCCGGCACGGACGCGGCGGCATTCGCCCTCCATCCTGACACCGGGTGGATTTATTTGCGGCGACAGCTGGACTATGAATCCACACAAACATATAACTTTAGAGTGTTTGCCCGGATCCCGGAGGACAGATTGTCACAAAATGTGAGCACTTCAGTAATTGTTCATGTGCTGGATGAGAATGACAATTCCCCTACCTTTTTGCATGATGTGTTGTTTTTGAAACTTGAGGAGAGCCCCCTTCCCCAAGGGGTAATAGGCAAAATTACAGCAATTGACAGAGACGCGGGAAAGAATGGACAGCTGTCATATTTCCTTTTGTCTGATGGAAAATTCTTCAAGATGAATCCTCATACAGGTAGCATTTTGTAGCTTCCACTTATTCCTTTAAATCTGGAATGAACAAAACCCAAATCTTTTAGGTATAACATTAATTCATACATATAATTAAAATTACAGTTTTTAGCACATACTTTATTGATGATAGTATGCTGATTATAAAGTGAAGTAAAAAGGAATAGAATTATACCTATAGTGATTCATACTTCTCTTGCCTCTCACCACATATTGCAAATAGTATAAGGCTCTTCTAAATTGGAGATATAGTCAGAACTGGATTGAATAAAAATCCTTTTATGAAGCCTAATTATCTTCCACCAACCTTTTTTTTTCATTTATAGATTTTAAAAAGTGAAATACTATTTTATAAATTATAAATATCATTGATTTAAAAGTAGCAACCAATCCAAGATTTCAGTACCACTGTGTATATATTTTCCCATCCTCATTTTGCTAAGAGAATCAAGGGGAACAGACAGATATTTATAGTGAGTTTTTCCCAAGTCTTAATTATGGAATTAAATATGAAAATGTTATGTTTAAAAATTTGTATTGTATACTTTTGCAGGGATTTTATGTAATCCCTGAAATCACCTACGAATGAAATATGTTTATGCTGCAACTATATACCTGGCAAAACAGACTCAGGCAGCCCAAGTAACATGCCCAAGGTCACTAGGCTAGAAGGATAAAAGAGAAGGTCAGCACTTGGTACGGTTCCTGGAGGTAACACGTGTATCGTAGCCCATGTAAATGATGCCTCAACTCCTGGAGTGGATGGAATTTGAATTCAGTTCTGATTCACTTCACTCCGAAGACCCCTGTTGTGTGTGAATGAAGGAAAGGAGCCCTTTCCTCCAGCAGGTGGAGCTTTTCACCAGGGCCCACCGCTAGCCAGGCAGACTGCAGGCTGGATTTCAGCTCACGTTCACCCCTAAACTGGTTCCCTTTCCGCAGGGCACAAACGGCACAGCTCTGCAGGATGGCCCTGCTTGCTCTTCCATTGGCTAGTTTTCCCCAACCTTTTCCCCTTGGTAATTTATTTATTTTTTCTTGAAAACATGCAAACCACAATTGGGTCCTCCATGATTGTCTCTCTCCTACAGTTGTTAGCATGGGGCCCAGGTGTGCATTCCTGGTTTTGTTGAATGGCTTTAAGCAAGTAGCCTAGCCTCAGAGTGTGGCTTCCTCACTATGAAAAGGGGCGATAATTCCTGCCATGCTCTGTGTTCTGCTCTGAGGGGTTAAGTGTGGGAAAGAGCATGAAAGACTATATTATATATTGGTCATCTGTTCCCATTCACCAGCGCTGGGAACAGTGTGACAAGACAGGGGTCGAGGGCACCAAGCATGGCAGGCATGACCTCCTCCACATCCTGCAGCTCCAAGCAGGCAGGTGGTGACCAGGACACTAGCACCCGTGGAACCTTGTGTTGGCATCACCCGTGCCCAACAGTCTTCTTTACCACTGACCTCTTTAACGGCTGCTACTTCTCTCTAAAAGTTAGTTCATCAAATACAAATCTGCTTACCATTCAGAACTTATGGTTTTCAGAGCAGAATTAAAGCTTGGAACTTAAAAAAATGCAGTGTGTTATGTGTGTGATTTTTGGTAAGCACTGTTTAAATGTATTATAATTTACATAGTAAGCACTGCATTTAAGCTCACTCATTCAGCAACATACCCAAATGTGAATTTTCTTTTTTTGTTCCTCACTTCAGCCTTTTCTTTTGTTTTATGCATCATTTTATTTGGACAAAAAGACAAATTTAAAAATCTTAGAAATAGCAACGTTGGGTGGTAGTTGCTTCATGTTTACTGTTTCACAAATAGATATTTTCATAACGGGTTGGGAAATTGCTCCTTTGCAGAACTCCACAGTGAGAGATGGAACCCCAGAGAAAGCACTTGGCCACTAATAGCCCGTGGCAATAGGGAGAGGCAGTTAGAATTTTATGCCTGAGTTTCCAAGGTTGAAATACGAGAGATAGTGCCTAAAAGTGGGCTTTGAGCAAAAATATGTAAAATAAGGCTTGTAAAGCATTAAGAGTTATTTGGGCAGTCAGTATGGACTGCTACACATATATTTTGTGAGATAACGATAAATAACTGTATGTTGAAAAGAAAAACTGCAGCCTGATAAATACATTTGATTCTCAGGGAGATACTTGCCATTACTTTAAAGAGATGATAACAACTGCCGTGTGTGTAATGATTTACAACCTACACAATACATCTGAATTTATGATTGCCTTTGTTCCTGGTAGCCCTAAGGAAGTAGGCTCAGAGAGCTCCTTCTGTGTCTGAAATGGAGAAACTGGGCCCAAACTCAGAGCTTGTGATGTCTGAGGCAAACTGAGGTGCCTCTTTCCACTGTTCTGTGCGGCTTTATGAAGAAGAATATGCTGTGGTTTAAAATCTTCTGAGTTATCGCTCAATTCCTACAGAGTATTTTATAATTTGCTTCTGTAGGTCCTGTTTTTAGTTCAAATGGTTGATGGTTGGTAAGTTGGAATATGAAAAATGGCAAATTTAAAGTGCCACTTTTTTGAGAAACTTCAGAAGATTCTCTCAAGAGTAAAGTCAAAGGACTCATATATGTGGTCTTAAAGGTTGCGCTTTTACTCTGGGCTTCACAGTGTTTGATTTTCCTTTCCGTGAACTCTTTTGGACGTGGTTCACTATGCCGGAATTCTGGCAGCCATTGTCAGCCTCCTTTCTTCTCTGTGTTCCTCAGGCGAGCTGATCAGTTGGGTGGCACTGGATCATGAGCACCAGGGGCACCATCAGGTGACTGTCCTGGTGACCGACCATGGCTCCCCACCGCGGAATGCCAGCATGGTGGTCTATGTCTCAGTTACTGACATCAACGACAACAGGCCGTATTTCCCACAGTGTCTCCCTGGGAAGGAACTCCACATCAAGGTTTGGGGGGTGAAACAGCCTTGCAATGAACGTGCAGTCTTCTTAGTTATTTGTATTGAGCTCCATCTTGTGGTAATAAGCGTGAATTTATCAAATCAGCCATGCAATGCATTCCTTTCCAGAAGACCTAGAAATTGTGCTCATGTCAAAACAAAAAACAAACAAAACAAAACAAAACACCCACTTTTAAAAAACACAGTAGTTATAGGTGCTATTTGGGATTTAAAATCCAGTTGTTTTATGATGAATGTAGTTCTGCCCTTTGCAGACAAACACAATGATTCCCCCATTCTCAGTAATGCTCAGACAGGATTGTCTTTCCAATAATTGGCATATATCTCTTTGCACGGAGCTCCTTATGAGCAACTGATACACATCTCTGAGGTGGTTAGCTAGAGAGTGGACAGCAGTGTGTAACTCTCAAGTGGAGAGATATATACATCCAGAGATGATAAAAGCTGATCTTTTGAGAGCACATGCAGAAACTTCTAATTATTTTTATATTATCTCATCTTTTTTATTTCTATGTTTTTGTATGTTTTATAGTGTACATAATAAATTAGCATATTATTTGATACACATAATTAATAAATAAATATATCTTGGAGGTACTCATACTTTTAAAAAATGATTAGGTTATATGCATAAAAGTTTGGAAGCTATTGCTCCCAAACAATTGAATTGGACATTCAGATCGTGCTCAGCTATGCATAGGATATTGAGGAAGTTAATAACGTTAAAGTGATCTTCCAGAGCCATATTTAAAGAAAATTTTACCAGAGCAAAATATGATATTATCATTATGATTTTAATCATGTCATTAAATATCCCATAACTTCATTGGGCAATAAGTATTTTAAATATGGAGTTCAACTCTACATGTAAATTTCAATATTCTAGGAAAGTTCTTGTTAATTATTTTTCCTGTGTGAGGTATGTTTGCTGAAATAAAGATATTTGTTTATCGTGAGCATATTTTAGACCTTCACGACAACCTTTAAAAAGAAGTCCTGAAAAGGTAATGAATGAAAAGATGCTAAAATTCTTAACATACATTGAAAATCTAAGATGGCTTAGTTAATTTGATTTCCTTTTTCCTCCCTCA
The DNA here is from genome assembly GCF_036850995.1 of Saccopteryx leptura. Taxonomy (NCBI): domain Eukaryota; kingdom Metazoa; phylum Chordata; class Mammalia; order Chiroptera; family Emballonuridae; genus Saccopteryx; species Saccopteryx leptura. The sequence continues at coordinate 221,683,252 of NC_089503.1, read as the reverse complement.
GAATTAGTTCAAATGCTGCAGATAAGTTGTCAAATTGAGTAAAAGATTTAAATTGTAACGTGAATTCTTTTCATGGATTTACACCCATATAACTTTTATATGGTAGACATTTGAATTAGATGTGGACTTTAAAATAGTTTTTTAAATATTTAGTAGTAGTGTGTTCTTTCACTTAAAATTTATTGCTTTTTTCTTTTAAAAAATTTACCATGTAATTTGTAAGCCATTTGTTTTATTGACAGGTTCTGGAAGGTCAACCAATAAATATGTTGGTTACAACTGTGTTTGCAAAGGATCTTGATGAAGGAAACAATGCAGAAGTTATATATTCAGTGTCTTCAGGTAAACATCCCTGCCTATAAAGCATAAGAGCTCTCTCCTAGATTAAGGCAGATACATCTTCCAAATGATCACAGAATGTGTTTAGATTAATTAATTCTGTTCTCTGCATTGTCAATTAACATTAATTTCTTCATTTTATTGTGTGTGGATAGAAGATAGGTCTGATCACTTCAAGATCGATGCCAACAGTGGTGAAATAAGAACAACCACAATACTTTCGTATGATTATAGACCGTCTTACAGAATGATTGTAATTGCCAGTGACCAGGGGGTGCCTTCCCTTCAAGGACAGGCAGTTATTAATATTCAGGTAATGTTCTGTCATCACCATAAAATGAGAAGCGTATTTGAAGGTTCTCTTTGATTCTTATACAGCTGTGTAGAGTAAAGATACATTAAATACATACATACATACATACTATTTTTAGAGAGCACTGCAAATATATGTGTGCCTTTTGATGATCACTAGAGAAATGATTAGATTAAATAACTTTTTATTTTAACGTTGCACAGTTCCTAACAAGATATTTACCTTCATCACTGTATGGGCCTTTATATTGCTTTGTTTTAATAAACAAAAAATGTTTTTTCTTTTACTTCTGCCTAATTGCAAAGACCTGGTAAATTTGTAGGAGTAACTTGAATGTAAACAAATGGCCAGTAATAAACCACACAGTTTTTTGTGATTATTTTTAAACTTAGAAAAGTCACTTGGGATTCATATTCTAAGGCTTTACTTTGATCAGAATGAGCAAACAAGCTATGTGAAGTCTCCACAGTAGAAAAAAATTACTCATAAGATGACTGTGCAGAGCCATATTTCTTTGCTCATGCACATGATAATCAGTAATATTAATATTGATATGTATAAAAATCAAGAATATATATCCTCAAGAATTCTGTTTCCAAATTGTATTCTTTATTGATTGAGGATATGTCTGTTGGGGAAAATTCTATGTCGTAATTCCTCAAGTCTCTGGTTTCAGATAAACAAAGACACATGATACATAAATGTACACAGATGTTGTCATTATGGGTATATTGGTCTCTAGGATTTAGAGTAATTTGGAGAACTAGCTATTCCACATTCTCATTGAAGAATCACAAGGCTACAGTTCAGCTTAACCATATATAGCATGATCTCACCAATATATCATTTCACACATTAGAACAAATGAGCAGTGGAAGATTTTGAACTTTGTTATCTCCTAGATATTATGCAATTTTCAATCATCAGAGGCACACTGGAATTTTATACAAAAAATACATTTTATCATTAATTAACATGTTTTTCATACAAATAGAAGGAATTACCTTCCAAAATAACATTATCACATGTACTGATCACCTGTTAAAAAATACCCCAAAATAACGCCTCCTTTTAATTCTTATTGCAGGTGATACCATTATCCAAAGGGAGAGCTACCATTTCTCAGAATATTAGACATTTAGTTATACCAGAAAACTTGAAGCCTGCAAAAATAATGAGCTTGATAAAGTCACCTGATCACTTTCAGCAACATCATAACGGAAAACTACATTTTAGTATTGCTGCAGATGACCAGAACGGTCACTTTGAAATTGACAGCTCAACAGGGGACTTGTTCCTCTCTAAGGAACTTGATTATGAAATGACATCTCATTATCTTTTCAGAGTGGTTACCAAAGACCATAGCAAAACTCCTCCCCTGTACAGCACAGTCTTCCTTAGTGTCGCTGTGGAAGATCAGAATGACCATTCCCCATCTTTCCAAGATGACTTCATTGTGATAAGTATAGCAGAGAATGTCCCTATAGGAACTCTGGTGCACGTCTTCAATGCCAAAGATGGAGATGGCAGCTTTCTGAACAGTAGAATACAATACTTCATTGAATCCCACCACCCTGGAATCAATCCATTTCTCATCCACCCCTCATTTGGCACCCTAGTCACTGCATCCCCCCTTGACAGAGAGAGAGTTCCAGCTGTTGTCCTGAAAATAACTGCCTCCGATCAGGCTGTGAATGTGACAGATCGGCGATTGAGATCGCTAATAGCAAAGGTAGTGGTTTTGGATGTCAATGACCACAACCCCAACTTTACGTCTTTCCCCATCACTCATGTGAAAGAGGATGCCACAGTGGGCTCCTTGGTACACCACATAACTGCTCAAGATGTGGATGAAGGAAGGAATGGAAGAGTAACATACAAGATTCTCTCCGGAAATGAAAACATGGCCTTTACGCTGGATGAGTCATCAGGTATTTGTCACTGTCAGTTAAAACCTCCGATCACTTGCTTACATTTATCCTTTTTATTTTCCTCTGTTAAAATGATAGTTCCAAATGAATAAGCTTTAAAGAAATGTGACTTGGTTTTGTATTTAACTTAAATATATGATAGGCCCAGAGGTTATCATCAGAGAACCAGCTGTAATTGGCCTGTTTGAATATTGACTAAGCTAGCTCACATTTCATGGGTTGGAACTACAGTAGCAAACTTCTTTGCCCTCATTGTGGGTCCTCACAGGGTAAGAGTTGGTACCAAAAGTACAAAAAGGTAGAATATGACTAATTAACAGCATTACTTAAAGGCTTTGGTATGGAACTTTATCTTTAAGATCATACAAACATACATTTATAAGTAATAAGGAATAATGCATTTTTAAGTGATTGGATTGATTTGGGGATAAGATCCTTACTTCTCATATCAAATGTATTATTTCCTTTCTTTCTTCCTTCCTTTTTCTTTCTTCCTTTTTTTTTATTTTTGCAGAAACATTTGTTCACTGTCAAGTACTGTACAGCAATGTCATTCATTGTTACTTTACTTGTCATGCTATTACTATGTTGCCAGATAACATCTACTAACAGTTTTTGATGTGGTTTGATGGGAGATTAAATATATAAATCGTCATTCTTGTGAAATTGGGAATGAACTTTCCTCAATTTGATTTTCAGGAGCTATTGAAGAGATGGGATTACCATTTTAATCTCTAAAAATAAAGTCATTCCTACATCAGTCTTAGAAAAAAAATCTCAGCTGTATGCCAATTGGCCCAACAATTAGTAAGACCATAATTTGGAATGGGACTGAATGTACAGGATTTGGAAGTCATGATGATAGTCTGGCGATATCCTGTTGAAATTTTTTATCAAAATATTTATTGAATCCTGTACATATGGTTTCGTTCTGAAGCATGCGTGGACACCACCTACAAGCCCAGCTGACAGAGAGATAGTCCAGACCTAGTTACTGATTACTGTTAGAGCTGGGGTCTCTAAGGACCTGTTTCAATGATACTTAAAATGTTTTCCACAATGGCTAAGGAAGGTCTATTTCAGATTTTTAAAGAGAGTGGATAAAATTAGAACTGTGTTTCAATAATATAGGTATCATGAATCATGAACAATTGCAGTGGCTGTTTCAGTAGATAGTTTTTCAAAGACATAAAATGACAATTGCTGAATGAATTCATGTGAGATGGGCTATTGCTTCTCTCATAAGGCTCATCTTTCTTATAAAGAAGACATAGTGAATTTTTCGATGGCTTTTGCCTGTGAAGTATGAATAAGTAATTACTAGAAAACAGTTTTATAGAATCTGAAGCAGAAAACCTTTTTAATTGTCTGAAGAAAAGTTCTTATAGGATGAGCATGGGTTACAGAAGCAAACTGCAATCCTAAAAGAAAAAAATGTGACAATTGGAATCATGGGACAGCTATGTGTGTGCAAGTCTTTCTAACACTTTGCTTATATGAGTTGCATGTTTCCTGGCAATAGGATAGAGACACGTTTTATTCATAAAAATATGTTGTCTGAATTATAAAGTCTTTACTATTTTTTTTATTAACAATAAGGCAGTTAACAGAGTAAGAATGAAGAGACTATAGCTCTAACAAAAACTAAATATCTTTTTTTTTTCCCTCTGAAGCTGGAAACGGGGAGAGACAGTCAGACAGACTCCCGCATGCGCCCGACAGGGATCCACCCGGCACGCCCACCAGGGGGCGACGCTCTGCCCACCAGGGGGCGATGCTCTGCCCCTCCGGGGCGTCGCTCTGTCGCGACCAGAGCCACTCCAGCACCTGGGGCAGAGGCCAAGGAGCCATCCCCAGCGCCCGGGCCATCTTTGTTCCAGTGGAGCCTCGGCTGCGGGAGGGGAAGAGAGAGACAGAGAGGAAGGAGGGGGGAGGGTTTGGAGAAGCAGGTGGGCGCTTCTCCTGTGTGCCCTGGCCGGGAATCGAACCCAGGACCTCTGCACACCAGGCTGACACTCTACCACTGAGCCAACCGGCCAGGGCAACTAAATATCTTAAAGACTAAATATCTTAAAGAATGTAGCCATACTCACCTTTTTGGAACTTGGTCACTTTAAACATGGGCTGTCATTTGACCTCAGAATGTACATACTCTTATAACCTAGATATCATTAAAAATGAAGGTTGCTGTGGGTGGAAAAATAATCTTGATGTAATCTTCACAGAAAATAATGGTGTATGAGATAGATTATTCCTGAATTTTTATTCATTCTTATTGTTTAAATTAGGATAATTTTTGATGAAAAAATGTTATAGTTTTATTTTAGATAATATATAAATTTAAAGTTGGCTTAATAGGATTTATTATTTAACAAAGAAAGATTGTGAATTTTTAGCAAGTTAGATGAGTTAGTCGTGGTGAGAGTGAGCTTGACTCTAAAGCATATATATTACATATTACTTTTCTCCACTTCCAAAACAGGCTTACTAATGACAACTTGTTCTTTGGATTATGAAATGAAAACTCAGCACGTTCTGACCCTTCTGGCGTTGGATGGCGGCATCCCAGCACTTTCTTCATCCCAGACTCTGACAATTACTGTTCTTGATGTAAACGATGAGGCACCAGTATTTAAACAGCACCTGTATCCAGCTTCAGTTAAAGAAAACCAAAATCCAGGGGAGTTTGTTACAAGGGTGGAAGCTATGGACAGAGATTCAGGTAATTTAAAATATGGAAACTAAGTAATTAATAACAAAAACAAAAGTTGACATAATTTAAACTAGTTATGTCTCAGAAAAATGAAACACTTGTGAGTCATCTCAAACTTCTAATACCTCTTTTTATTATTATTATTATTATTATTATTATTATTTAAGTGAGAGGAGGGGAGATAGAGAGACAGACTCCCACTTGCACCCCAACCCAGATCCTCCTGGCAACCCCTATCTAGGGCTGATGTTCTGCCTATCTGGGGCCATGCTAGCTACTGAGCTATTTTTAGCACCTGAGGCAGAGGCTCCACAGAGCCATCCTCAGTGCCTGGGGCCAATGGGTAGACATGCTACCACTGAGTCAACTAGCCAAGGTCTCTCATACCTCTTTAAATAGTGTTCACATTGAAAACCAGTCCACATGTAAAGATACTATGTGCTTTTACATAGCATTTTCTTATATTGAAATTTATCATTATTTATAGTAGAATGATACACACCTAATTAACATAGAATTTATTGATTTGATCTTGATAATAAGCAAAAGTATAGACTAGGTATCACAATTTTTTTTCAGAGTAGATACATTGAATCCAAGAAGGAAAATGTTTATTTCCTCTCTATATATAGCATATTGGAAGAGACAAGATGCTGATGTCAGACTTCTTGGGTTTGTATCCTAGAACTCCCGTTTCTTTAGCTGTGTAACCTTTAACAAGTTACTGATCTTCTCTGTTCCTTTGTTTATCTGTATAACAGGGATAATGATCATGCCTGATTTATGGCTCTGAGTATGAATGAGTTGGTACACGTAAAGAACTAAGACCGGGGCCTGGCACAATAAATGGTCAATAGATGTTAACTTCTGTTATTATTATTATCACTATTATTGTAAACCAATGTGTTGAGACAAATGACTTTGAAGCAAAGACTAGGAATTTGTAAATTCCTGAAATTTCTTAGAATTACTTTTAGATATCAGTAACTTTTTGGGCATTTAAATTTCAGTAACTTTAATGATATCCTGTTTTTATTTTAAACAAAATAATTATAAAAATTACAGTGATGTAGATTTGCCATTAGCAGCATAGGCCAAATTTTCCCACCTGAGTTAGTATGAATAGTTTAATAAGCTAGCTCTGCAATTCACATTTGTATATAGCAAGTGGCATTACATAATCAATATAATATTTTATTCCTTTTTAAAATTAGAATAGTAATAGCTGTTTCTATGGAGAAACTATTAATAACAGCATGTCCCTCCTGTTTCAAAGGGGTAAAAGATACATTTTCTTGAGCTTTTAATCTAAATTGTATCCATTCAGATGCTTTGCGCTTTTGGAAAACATTGTATTTTAAGAAATGCATTTTACTCAAACTTGGATGTTGATGCTACAAGAACTTTCGTTTTTAGGGCTAACCTAATCTCTCTTTTGACCAGACTGGGGCAGTGCGATCAAACAATTTTTCTTACTATGCTCAAAGACACAGGATCAGAGCCTGCTAACAAGTACTTGTCTCAGCCCATGCTTAAAAGAATTTATTTAGCACATTGCTCACAGTATAGTCTTCAGGGCGATAGATACAAGGGAGACTATCCACACACTTTGTGTGTTACTATAATTCTGGTGCAGTGAAGTTCTTCTGGTGTGTGCTCTATTATAAACTGAGCAACACGGGGCTCGGAGCACCAACAAACCCACTTCCCAAGGCACACAGACGTACACCAACCTGCCACCGCTGTGCAGCGTAGCAACCATTGCAGTATGTAAAATGCTTTCTCCCCTTGACCTCACTATGGTTTCTTAGCTTCATATTTTTGCGAGGACCTCTAATGAAAGCATCTCATTAGCTATGAAGTGTTTGAAGAGGGAGGAGAGAATTTCTCTCACATTTGTATCATCATCTAAAGACAATTGACATAAATACAATTTTTATGGTCAAGTTGTGTAGCATCATTTTCTTTTAGAATCAATAGACTGCAACCTGTTACTTGAACTGAGTGCTCATTATTCTAGAGCTTATAGTTTACCAGGCAGAGAATTTAGATGTTAAGGTATCGGGGTTTATTTAGCATCTTCATGAGTCTCATATACCTTCACATGTTTTGGAGATAATTTTGATTAACTGGAAATCTCAGTGTTTTTAATGAGGCCAGATCTGTTAAGCAAGTGATTATATAAATGCATGTGAATTTGTGTGTATGCATGTGATTTTGAATATATTTTTTTCTCAATCTATTTTTTGTTGTTGTTTGTTGGGTTAAAACAATGAAAAAGGATTATGCATGAGAATTAAATGATGTAGTTAAGATTTTAACACACTAGTGTCACATTAGAATTTATGAATGGTTACTTATAGTATGTATTTTTTTAAAAATACTATAGCATTACTTAATTGATGAAAGCTTAACATATGTTTTCTAGCATTCTACAATGTAGTTTTAAAAAAAATATGAGCCTAAAGTGTTGGCCTTCAAAACCCATGGGAATTTGAGCACTGAATGTTTATGATGTATGACTCACACTAGTTCTAACAGAAGTTTTTTCTTACATTGAAAGGGAAAAACAACTACCAGTTTAACTAATATATTAAAACTGCTACAGTATTTGGTGCCACCAACAAGAGTTCCATTGTTAGTGAGACCGGATCGCCCCCCAGGGCGCCCTCCTCCACAGCGGAGAGGAAAGGGTGCCCCCCAGGAAGGGCGACTCACTCCTGGCTGATACCTTTACTTAACAGTGGCCAATATAAAATAATTTAACAGTATGTTGACATACAAAAGTGTTGAATTATGTAATAAGATCTTATTCTCAATGTCATAAAAATGTATTCTCTGCCTGGGTTTATCTTGAATAAACTCTACATCTGGTTTCCTAGAAAGTGCCTCATGCTGGCCCTGGCCGGTTAGCTCAGTCTATTAGAGCATTGTCCCGTAAATACATTGTGGGTTCAATCCCTGGTTAGGATACATTGAGGAAGCAGCCAATGAATGCGCAACTATTATAAGTGGAGCAACAAATGAATGCTTCTCTCTCTCTCTCTCTCTCTCTCTCTCTCTCTGTTCCTTTGTCTTCTGTCTCTCTAAAACAGTCCATAAATAATATAAACATTTCATTTTAAAAGAAAATGTCTCATGCTAGGGGAACAATCGCACCCAACATCCTATACTTGGAGCAAGGGAGAAACTGCCATGATGGTATTTCATCTATTTCATGGAGTCTAAGGCACCATGAATTGTAAAATGTATCTAATTTTAGAAATGTTAAAATGTGAAAAACAAAAGTCTTAGAATTAATGAAATAGAAAATAGAAAAAAAAACTAAGGACCACTTGTAACTTCACTCACACAGAGAGAATCACTGTTGAAATGGATGTATAGTTTTATTTAATTCACAGTATTGTAATTGTATAATTGTTTACTTGTCTGCCCACCTATTTGGCTGTGAACTTCTCATGGATTCAGGACATAGTTTATTCGCTTTTATCCCAGCTGCCTTAGGTAGCAAGCTATGACTTGGGAGCTTAGGAAATATTTTTGCTTATGTGATCTGAGAAACTGGAGTATCTGAGAAATAAGCTACTTCAAGTTGCCTTCCCTCTTCAATTTGTTTATTTATTTATTCCTTCATTCAGTCAACCAGGCATGATCCTGCTTTTGCTTCAGAAATGCCTGAGTTATATCACATTGTACCATTGGGAGATTATATGAAAAATGATCTTCCTAAAGAGCATATCTGAAAAGAACACTCCCCTGGTCAGAATTCTTTATTAATTCCCCTTGGTTTCGATGGTAAAATTGTATTGTCTTTTAGTGTAACTCCAGTTTTCCCCTGTCCTCAACTCCTATCACTCTCCTACCCTTTAGGACACAGTCTGAAGACTTTTCTCTGTCAAGAGGGAGACAGCAAATGTTTTACACTTTGCAGGCCATACGGTCTCTGTTACTCAACTCTGACATTGCAGCAAGATAGCAGCAATAGATAATATTTATACATAAATGAGTGTCGCCGTGTTTCAGTAAAACTACACAAGCACGGGTGGGCTGGATTTGGCCAGTTTGCCGACTGTTAGTCTAATACATGTACCTATTCAACACATCTAAGTTATTTGCTACTTTCTGCTCATCAGGTCTGATTATGATGTCATCAACATAGGGGATCAATGTGACGTTCTACTGAACGCCAAGGTGATCAGTATCTTTGCCAAGTGGAGGATGGCCAATAGTGGAAGAGTTTACCTCATAGATGGACTCTGTGGTTCCTGCTGGGTGAAATCAAATCACTTCTGATAGTGCTTACAAATTGATATGAAGTGTTGGTTTTCAAAAGGTGGTCCCAGGACCAGTGACACCATAATCTACAGTCTACACAGAGACAACTACCAGAGGGCTTTTAAAGGATGTTGCTGTCCCTCTAACCAATGTCTTTCCAATGGTCTTTAAAAAAGAAGAGTCCTCTGAACTTGGGAAATGTAATGGGGGGGGCATGTCAGACATGGTAACTCTATCCTAACATTCCCATTTTCTTAAGCTTTTGGATACTTTATAGTATTCAAGGGAAGATCTGGCTTCTCAGCCTCAATGATAATGGGCCAGTATCGAATCCAGGCAGTCAAAGAAATTGTCAAGAGACATTGCTATACGAGCTAACACATTACATTCATAACCTCTTGTAAGCAAATTATATCAATAAATTCAGTCTATATCAAAGTTTTATTTTATTTTTCTTGATTTCACATCCTCAGGAATAACTTCTACAGCTATTCCCCAAGTTTATTCCAACATAAATTAGAAAACTTGATATTCTTTTGAAACTTTATGCTGTTTCCGACTGAGTCAGATTTGTACATGATTGCCCGCAATATGTTGAGATCTGACTCTAGTCTTGGCTCTTCAGGTCAATAAGCATCCCTTTGCTAGACGTGATCACTTGTATCTGCCAATCCATTTGTCTGATCTTCAAGAAGATTAATTTTAGGGCTCCCGTAGAAGCTTTCTTATTTTCTAACTATGCCTGAGCTGAGAATTTAAAGCTTCAGCTTGTAATTTTCTTCTGTAAGTTTCTAGTACATTCAGTTTCTAGTATACTCATCACACTTCATATTCCTTTTCACTATCATATGGCCCAAGTCAGCACCATTTAGTCCTATAAAGAATTTGAGTCCTTTAATAGTCACTTCATCATAATTGAACACAAGTGGTAATTTGATTGTGATATCATTGCAAGTGATAAATTACTCAGCAGTGCATGGAAGGCTAGAGACACAATCAAACCAATCCCAGAGTTCAGTCAACCTGGAACCCACTGCTGGTGCCAGGTTCTGTATCAGTCAGGTGCAGTCAGGAAAACCAGGTATTGGAAGGCTGGGTAAGCAAAACAGGAATCTTGAAGTGACCCAGGAAAATTACTGGAAAATAAGAAGAGGTTCAGGCATCAGAACCTAGGAAGAAAGTAAGAGAAGGAGCGTTGCAGAGCCTGGTCCTGCGAGGACCAGAGGCTGAGAGCCATGAGCAGTTGCCACAGCCAGGTGAAAAGGCATTGCCGATAGGGGCAGTGAGAGAAGAAGGAAGTCCTGTCTCCTCTCTCCTAACCCTCAGGTTCCCTCCAACGTCCCTTTGGAACCAGCACTCTTTCTTCCCTCTTATCCATTAAATGCTATTCATCATTATAGGATTTAAAGGCCATCGTTAGGGTCTCAGCTTACAGAAGAGGCAAGTTATACTTACAGAGTCATGTCTTATCATGTGGATTCATAATGCTGGCTTACTTATCTATATCCAGTGCTACACTGTGAGCACTGTGAGGGTAGAGAATTTGCCTTCTTGCTATCAGTTATATTCTTAGCACCTGGCATGGTACCTTGGCACCTATTATCATCCTTTCTACATATTTATTGAATGAGATAATTAATGAATAAACTGTCTACCTATGATAAGTTTTCCCTCATCCACTTCGTCAGTGACTTAATATATTTTACCACATTGTCTGTCACTCATTGATTTAATTGGCTCTCCCGCTAGAGCATAACTCTGAGCGTCCGGATAACTATTTATTATTCAGTGGTACCTTTCCAGTGCCTCAAACTTATTGGATGTGCATTATATAAAGGAACACATGAATGAATGCTTGCATGTATGAATGAATGAAGTAAACAACCAAATAATTGGAGCGCACTGCAAACACATGGGTGTCATCTGAATGGAACCTGAAGCCAATGGGCTGACGGGAGGTAGAATGAATTCCTTTTCCTTTTTCCCTCCTTCCCTCTCTCCTCTCTCTCCCTCCCTTTCTCTCTCCCTTTGTTCCTTCCTTTCTCTCTTTTTTAATATCAGTCAGCAATATCTGAAGGTACAAACTAAATTGACCAGTAGATTTTAGGACCAGAGGGTCATTGATGACTGTAGAAAGGGTAGCTACATATAGCAGTGGCTTCAAGCTAGCTGCGGAGAATGGATAGTATTTTTTAAAGATGATTGGCTATCAAGAAAAGAAAAAAAAAATTTTATTCTTATAGCTGAAGAAGAAAATAATTTAGGGAAAAAATTGATGAGAAAGACTAGAAATGACAGGAAAATTCCAAGGAAGGTATTTGAAGATTTACTTTGCCGTGGAGACAGACATCAGAAGGTAGAGTTGAGCACAGATGCAGAAAGGTGAGAGAATTCTCTCCCCGTGCCTCCATTTTACCTGGGAAATAGGAAGGGGAGGAATCTGTAGGAGTGAGCCAGGAAGTGTTTGGATGAGAGGCACAAATGGGAGAGAGGTGACCACAGAGATTTAGAAAGACTGCCAGATGACAATGATATTTCAGTAGCTTCAATCTACGCTGTTGTGAAATTTTCTCCAGTCATCCAGTTATCTGGTAGAGATATTCAAGGAGGGCAGAAAGATGGGTGGAATGATCTGGGTTGGAGCTTTGCTGGTCATCTTTGACACTTGGAACACAGGACCTGAGGAAATTTGCAAGGTTGCTAAAGTGAGGATTCATGCAGTTGGCCTGGATAGAAGAAGAAATGAATTGAGGAGGAAGGTTATCTCAGAGTGGGAGAAACTAGCAGGTCACAGGTTGTAGGTTTAGCAGTCTAAGAGTAGATATCTGTACACATGCATGTACTTGGGTGCTCACATACCCAACCTCCATGAGGTGTGTGTCATAAGTATGTCATAGATCCAGATTTTCAGATTGCTTAGTAAGGTAATGTAATTTGACTAAAAATAATCTTTTGTATTTTATGTTTTTAGTTTTCAAGTTTGTAGATGCTCTCTTTGTTCTGGTGAATGATAAGGGCATATGGAGGAAAAGCAGGAACTAACTGAGATTTACAGAGCCATAGCAAAATACTTTACATTTTAATTTTTTGTTATTTGAATTGTAAAGGAAGTGAAGTTAAGAGTGTGAAAATGTATGTGTTCAAACTATTGTTATAAATAAAGATCTCATTTATCTTTCATAGTACACTAAGAGGATTGGAAGTGAATGGGTGCAAGCTATCTCAAATAATGGAAATAATAAAATCAGAAAGTTTCTAAAAGTCAGGAAAATATATTTGTTATAGTGGCAAAACACACTTAAAAACAATGGGAACAATGGAAGGAAGGGAAAATCTATTTGAGTTTATGTTTAAACATTTAAAGATATTTTCTAGGTTTGACAAGTGTTAGGAATTAAAAGTATATAATATGTAATGCAGAATACTGTGTGTAATGTATAAAATCATTAATAATAATAAGTGAGTAAATTTATTTCAAAATAAAAGGCCCAATAATTGAGAAGCGCTGTTCTCCATGTAGGCTCCATACAGGCAGAGGCTGCACCTGTTTGATTTATTCCCATCTCCTTGGTAAATTTGCTCTATTCTTGTCATCTAAATTTGCTCCCCAAATATGTAAGAAGCAAGCAAAGTAGATGAAAGATAGCATTGTTCCCATTTTCATCATGTAGGAAGAGATAAATAAAAATAACACACTCTTAATAACCTGGAATTTTTAGAAATTCTGTCTTGGCTACAGAGGAGATTAGGTGATCATTATGAGATCAAAGTAATCACAATGATATTAAATAATCATTAATGTAATAATATGCCTAATCCCTAAAGAGAGAATGAAATACTTTGGTAACCACTGGCCATGTTGTATCAAATATGTTGATCCTATCTTATTAGACTTTCTAAAAGTCATTCAAATGCCTGCAGCTTATTTCAAATATATTTTCTCTTTCAAGGGACATAGTAAGAAGACATGTATATTTATTCTTATATAAAATTAGCATTATATTACACTCCTTCCAGCACTCAGTCTTAATATTACATTTATTAGATCATAATGAAACTTACTTTCTAAGACAGGCAAGGTGGAAATTTATAATTGAAGTTTTTTTGTTAAGGCCAAAGAACAGTATTTTATCTTTTATTAAATTATAAACTCATATATTCTAAGTACTACATCTATGCCTGGATTCTTGTCAGTTGGGAAAAGAACATAGAAAAAATGATTGAAAGGAACTTTTATAAAGTGCAACTAAGCTACAACGGCATTGGATAAACCCGTGCAAGTTAATGGCAGGAATGACCTTTACATCCAGTGATGGGAATGGCCTGATACTTTTCTCAGGGGAGAAGTGAAACCACAAAGAAATGTGGGAAGAATTATTTTCAAAATATGTAATAATGCAGTACCACATTTCTCACTCCAGATAAGAGACTTGACTACTAAGTAGAAAAAAAAATACACAGAGAAGCAGTTCTATGAGGTTGCCTCCGTGCTAGAGAGTGAAGAGGATCATACTGAACCCAAGCTTTGAAATAGAGGGTCAGTATACAGAAACTACCCCTTCCTCTGCAAGCTTACACTGTGTCATTCAGTCACAATCAGGGGTGTTAGAAGGAGTAATTAGGAATATGTTGTAGAGTTGTGCATTCATAAAAAATTTTTTATGGGAAGGAAAAAATCTTAAGCATTCACTGTAGGGAAGTCTCATAAGACTTTTGAAAATCAAGCATTTCAGCTCATGAGGCTTTTATTTAGCAAGAACAGCCAAAAGAGTTGTGTTTTTTTGGGGGGAGGGTACGTTAATTTGAAAGTTGTTTAAGCGTCTTGGCTTTTTCATCCATCGCCTAACATGTTCTAGGAAAAAGAATAGGAGAACAGACAAATGGATTCCGAAGGGATAATTGCTAAAATTTCCTTTATATTTTCCTTAAGGAATCAATTCCAAGCTTCACTTTGAAATCATGCCAGGTGCATCATTCGGGTTGTTCGAGATCAATCCTGAAACTGGAGAGGTGGTGACCACCGCCACACTTGACAGAGAAGTTCAGGAAGTCTTCACCCTCCAAGGTAAGGGATTCTTTGACTCTGCTAAACAAACAAAAATAGGCAATAGGAGGGTTAGTGTTTATATTTCAGTAGGATGTCTTTAAATTAAACATATTGACCCAGTGCTACCCAGGTAGTTTGGTCTGATGCTGTCTAGTTAGGGCAATGTGGTTTAGGTATGAATTAATGCCCACTGTCTGTGCCATTTCCCATTCTGTGTCAGTACTTGTACGAGATGGGGGAGTCCCTTCGTTGTCTGGCACCACAACCATTCTCTGTACTGTGGAAGACGAAAATGATCATGCCCCAAAGATTATTGTCCCTACTCGTGACATTGAGGTTCTGGAAAATCAAGAGCCAGGGGTTGTCTACACTGTTTTGGCCTTTGATATGGACACTGGCAATAACGGAGCTGTCAAGTATCATATAATTGGTAAGTATTCAGTTTTAACTTTTATTCCACTTAGTACCACGGACAATCATAAAGAAAAGATTTTTTTTTTGAAGGATGCAGAGACAAAGCATTCTCCTTTGCTTATGTTATGGAAGAAATAGACAAGGGTTCCACTATCTCTAACAGAAGTGTTGTGGTCCATGCACAGAATGCATGGAAAAGTAGAAGAGGAACTGATTGCAGTCATATAAGTGGCATGCAATCTGTAGTGAGTAATGTTTGGGAAAATTACTGCTATCAATCTATTAATTTTTTATTTATATATAAGCACATTATATTCTATTTCTTATCCCTGCATACTGTTGACTTATTTCAAATACAATATACATTTTAGTCCACTCGAAAGGAAAAATAAATAAACATAAAAGTTGTAGATGCGTACATACAAATCAGACTTCTGGAAATCAGTCAAAGCAAGTGTCCTAAATAATGAGTGAATTAAGATATTAATTCTATTATTTTGTTTATTCCCAATAATAGAAACTTCATGAGGGCAGGGACTTTATCATTCAGGTTCATTGTTATAGCCTCAGTACTTACAAAAGCACTAGGATGTAGTAATCAGGAAATAAATATTTGTTAAATGAATGAATCAATGAATATATATGCATATATTGCTAGCCAAGGACTGCTACTTTTTTTCTTTTTTTAATTATGGTTGATGTTCAGTACTATTTTATATTAGTTTCAAGTTTACAGCATAATGGTCAGATATTTATATAATTTACAAGGTATTCTCCTGGTAATTCTAGTACCCACCTGGCACCATACATAGTTACTATATTTTATTGACTATATTCCCTATATTGTACTTTATATCCCCATGACTGTTTTGTAACTACCAATGTATACTTTTTAATCCCTTCACTTTTTTCATCCAGCCCCTCAACCAACCTCCCATCTGGCAACCTGCAGTTCTCTGTATCTATCAGTCTCTTTCTATTTTGTTTGTTCATTTATTTTGTTATTTAGATTTCACCTATAAGTGAGATCATACGGTATTTGTCTTCTTTGTCTGACTTATTTCACTTAACATAATGCCCTCTAGGTCCATCCATGTGGTCGCAAATGGGAAGATTTTATTCTTTTTTATGGCCAGCTAATATTTCACTGTGTGTATTTACCAGTTCTTCTTTATCCAAACATCCATTGATGGACACTGGGTTGCTTCCATATCTTCACTGTTGTATATAATACTAGGTTACTCTGGCTTTCAACTGAATTTTGAATTTGTTTTCTTTAATAGATGGAAATACTGATGGGTACTTTGCTATTAATGAAACCTCCGGAGAACTCATAACCACTTGTGCTTTGGACCGGGAGCACGTCAGCAGTTTTGCCCTTGTCGTTCTGTGCTCTGATCTGGGAGATCCATCGAGGAGCTCCATAGTGCAGTTGCAAGTTAGAGTCTTGGATGACAATGACCACAGCCCTTCCTTTCCCACGCTTCACTACCAGTCCTTCGTGAGAGAAGATGCTGAAGTGGGAACAGTTGTTTTTGTGCTCTCCACTGTGGACAAGGATGAGGGCCTGAATGGGCAAACTGAGTATCTTCTGACAGATGAGGCCTCTGGTGCCTTCGCCATTGATCCGGTGGCAGGCACTCTGAGAACTGTCCGCACCCTCGACCGAGAAGCCAGATCTCAATATATATTTACGGCTATGGCCAGAGACTGCAGCGTCCAGGGCTCAAGAAGCACCACGGTGATTATAACAGTCCACATCACTGACATTAATGACAACAATCCAGTTTGGGAACAGAACCCCTTTGATATTTTTCTTTCTTCTCAGTCTCCTGTAAACCAGACGACTGCCATTTTGAGAGCCAGTGATCCAGACTTGGGGCCCAATGGAACTGTCATTTTTAGTTTTGCTGAGACCCAGTCAGTGTTTTCTATTAATAAATATACAGGAGAGATTCAACTTCAGCAGAACCCATCTTCAGAACATTTCCCCATCTGGCTGCAGCTTCAGGCTATGGACCAAGGGGTTCCAGCTAGAACAGCCCTTGGTCTCTTGGTCATTCACATGGAAGGAGCAGATGTAAAGATGTCCTTCAGCCACCATCTGTATAAAGGGATTGTGACTGAAAATTGTGAGGCAGGTAAGTTTCCCTTTGAGTTTTTGGTTTTTGTGGGTATTTTTTTTTTGTATTTTATACTTATTTTGGCAAAATGCTTAAATCTAAAGATTATATAATAACAGTGCTATTGTGGATTTATTTATAAAATGTTTGAATCTAGCCAATTCTTGGTATGCTAATTTTCTTCCAAAGTATATCAGAAAAAATATATTCAAATACAATAAAGTACACACATGTGACTGTTTTACCTCATAACTCTAATTGGTTTTCAATAATTTCAACACAAATTTATACCATAATGGGAAACATTAAAAAAAAAAAAACAACCTACCAAACATTAATTTAAAATATCTTTCTACAAAAAAATTTTAAAAGCCTCTTTATAGATAGTTATGAATTGAAAGATATTCAATCTAGGTAATTATATCCAACTAGAGCAGTGGTCCCCAACCTTTTTTGGGCCATGGACCGGTTTAATGTCAGAAAATATTTTCACAGACCGGCCTTTAGGGTGGGACGGATAAATGTATCACGTGACTGAGACAAGCGTCAAGAGTGAGTCTTAGACTTCCTTTGGGAAGTCATTCACATATTGAACCCAGATCTGCCTCCTTTGTGTCTATCCATAAATCGTAGGTCTGCCCTCCAAAGCTCTCGACTGCTGCACTTTTCAGATATTTTATTTGCTCCATCTGCCTGACCTGTGGTGACGCAGTGGATAAAGCGTCGACCTGGAAATGCTGAGGTCGCCGGTTCGAAACCCTGGGCTTGCCTGGTCAAGGCACATATGGGAGTTGATGCTTCCAGCTCCTCCCCCCCTTCTCTCTCTCTCTGTTTCTCTCTCTCTCCTCTCTAAAAATGAATAAATAAAATTAAAAAAAAAAAGATTTGCTCCATCAACACATTTTCTTTTAGAGTATTATGTGCCGAGTCCTTTCCCATTAGGATATATTAATGAACTGATAGACAAAGCTGCTTGTCTTTGTGAGGCTTTCATTCTAGCAGAGATAGAGAGACAATATCAATCAACGTAATAGATAATAAATGGCTATAGCATAGATGGTGGTAAGAGCTATTGAATAAAGAAAGAGCAGAGCAGGGTTAGGGGAAGTAGGGAGTGTTAGACATCGCTGTGCTCAGTAGCAGGTAAGATCAGGCGTCATTGGGCAGGTACCATTAGGGCAAAGACCTAAAGAGAGGAGATAGCTGTTTCTATATCCAGAGCATTTCAGCAAAAAGGAAAAGCTCATGGGAGCCTGCCTGGTTTGTTCAGAGAACAGCACAGAAGACTACCTGCAGAATAAGCGAGGGAGAGAATCATAGGAACGGAGGGCTCAGGACTGAGAGGTCACGCAGGGCTTTGCAGGCCATTGGGAGAACTTCGGATTCTACTTGCAGTAATTTTCCCTTCTCTAGTTTGTTCATTTATTGTTCACTCAAAAGGGTTCTGAGCTCTGCTAGTGAAATTCACACCCAGTATAAATCTTGTGGAACAACAGGCGTTAAATATGTTATTCTTCAAAAGAATTGGCATGGAAACCATCAGTGTTGTTACAGTTTTTTACGTTAGTGAATGAAATTTCTAAATATACCTAAGTCATTTCCAATTCACCTAAGATCAATTTGCAGAATTAAACCTAAATAGAAGGCAATATCTATGGCACCCTGAAGAGAACATTTCAGTATGAAATTAGAAATTATATTATGGATTAGTAAATATAATTATATCTCTGGTTAAATTAACCCTTTGAGTAGTGAGTTTTTTTTCTTGCTCGCTGACCCTCAGGAGTGAGTTGTTTTTTTTTTTTTTAAATGAAATTAGTTACAGTTACAGTTTTATTAACTTAAAATCATGTTTGTTTGATAACCAATTTATGGAAACAAGAAGAACATACATTTGCCTTTTTTTTTATGTTGCCTTATACATTTTTAAAATAAATTGGTTGTACTATGGATGGTCAGAAGGCACAAGGACATACATAGACATTCGTACTACTCAAAGGGTTAAAAAATGGTTTAATAAGAGCACCAATACAAACTGCTGTGGAAAGGGGACGTTTTTCCTTCTGCCATGTGCCATTCATTTGTATGTCACAGGTTGACTCTGTAGAAGAGATGGCCATTGTGGAGCAAGCTGCCTTGATTTTAGCCTGTTTCCCATCATCCAGGCAGCATCTCACCAATTCTCTATACCTACCGTCAACTCCCCGCCATGACAATTGGGATTAATCAATATGGTTAAGAGTAACATGAGATAAAAAGGGCAGAAGACAGTAAAGACCAAATTACATTCTTACCTCTGAAGCTGGATCTCCTGTTTAAGATTCCATCAGAAAAGCTAATGAATAAATGAATGGGACACCACCTTCGTCCTGTTATCTGCAACACTGTGTTTTCTTTGACTTCTGATCAGAATCGTCCTTCTTAGTCTTCTTGTTTTTGGAATTATTGAATAAATTTGGCTGTTATCCTTTTAATAGAACTAACTTAACATTCTTTTTTATCAAATATTACACATAAGGAAGATTAGAAATACTTCTAGCAGTGATACAAGCGTATGGTATCCATAAATATCTGGGTAGGGATACATTTCAGGACAATGAAGCAATAGGTTGGGACTTCACTCTGAAGAATAACCAGGACCTGTGTGAGGGGTATAAAGTTGAGAGGTACACCAAAAGCTTCAGCATGTAGCAGGCAGGAGAAAGGAGGAAGGGAAGGAGGACAGTCAAGAAGGCTGTTGAATCTGATTTATTACAACAAACCTACACCTGGGTCCTTGGACCCTGTAAAAAACAATTAGAAGGTATATAAAATATTGATTGACATTTCAAGTTGGCCAGAGCTTTGTCTAGAACATGAATTTAGTACGGACTGCCAGATTACATCAAGGATACCAGAAGGTGACTTTTTTTTTTTTGCATTTCAATTTCAATAGTTTTAAAGGATTGTGAATCCATTGAGCAGTGTTAGAATGGTCTTGATATAAATTATTTAATATGATTTTATTACTTCCAGAATTATTTCCCTCCAAAATATACCTGTAATTCTAATTTTATCTTTGAATGAAAAATATATGCCTTCAATTGGAAGCTTCAGTTTTCTGTGAGTTACTCAAACATCCCATCAGTAAACACCAGTTGACTTCCTCAATGAATTATTTTTTGTATTATAACTTTTTATTGTCCTAAGCTGATTTTAACATTTAGATTTATTTTAAGAAAATAGAAAGTTAAAAAAATTACTCCAACTTATTTGTATTCATTTAACATTTCTTTCTTAAAAAGCCCACAAGTTTGAGTTTTAATTAACATTGCATTCATTGATTAACATTAAACTTAACATCAATTGTGTAAAACAATGCTCAAGAAAGAGTTTCCATTTTGAAAGCAACGTTTTAGTAGGTAAAATCTCTTTGCTTCAGTCATCAAATATGCACTTAGTCATACAGTCATTCTCGAGGTAACTGTTGTCTGCGAAGGAGAGGTCATTGCTCACCAACTTCATTTTGATTTACATGTATTTTTCTTTAAGTGTCAACACCTTAGTCAAAGTTTCTGCCCTGGGAGTGATTCTTTTTCTTTCTTTCTATAATTAATTTATTATTATTATTATTATTATTTTATTGATATTTTAGGGAGCGGAAGGGAGAGAGCAGGAGAGAGAGAAAGGAACATCTGTTCCTGTATGTGCCCTGACCGGGGATTGAACCGGCAACCTCTGCGCTCCAGATTAACGCTCTAACCCAGTGGTCCTCAACCCCTGGGCCGCGGACTGGTACTGGTCCTTGGGCCATTGGTACTGGTCCGTAGAGAAAGAATAAATAACTTACATTATTTCTGTTTTATTTATATTTAAGTCTGAGCAATGTTTTATTTTTAAATAATAACCAGATTCCCTGTTACATTCACCTAAGACAGGGGTCCCCAAACTATGGCCCGCGGGCCACATGTGGCCCCCTGAGGCCATTTATCCGGCCCGCCGCACTTCCGGAAGGGGCACCACCATCTCATTAGCCAAAAGCAGGCCCATAGTTCCCATTGAAATACTGGTCAGTCTGTTGATTTAAATTTACTTGTTCTTTATTTTAAATATTGTATTTGTTCCCATTTTGTTTTTTTACTTTAAAATAAGATATGTGCAGTGTGCATAGGGATTTTTTCATAGTTTTTTTTATAGTCTGGCCCTCCAATGGTCTGAGGGACAGTGAACTGGCCCCCTGTGTAAAAAGTTTGGGGACCCCTGGTCTAAGACTTACTCTTGACATTTGTCTCGGTCACGTGATACATTTATCCGTCCCATCCTAAAGGCTGGTCCATGAAAATATATATATTTTGTGACATTAAACCAGTCCGTGGCCCAAAAAAGGTTGGGGACCACTGATCTAACCAACCGAGCTATCTGGCCAGGGCAATTCTTTTTCTTTCTGGTGATTTTGCATAACTGTTTTCCGAAGCATTGTGTTTTCCTTGAAGCATAATAAGTCTAATATATTTTTAAAGACTTTATTTTTCCAGAGACATTTAGGTTCACAAGGAAGTGGAGGGAAAGCAACAAAGATTTCCTATGTATCTCCTGCTGCCACACAGGCATAAACTCCTCCTTTATCAATATCTTGCACTAGAGTGCAACATTTGTTACAACTGGTAAACCTACATGGAAACATCGTAACCACCCAATGTCTATAGTTTACACTAGGGTGCTCCATTGGTGTTGTACATTCTGTGGATTTGGACAAATGTATCATGATATGGATCCATCATTATGGTATCATACATAGTCGTCTCACTGCTCTAAAAAAACCTCCCTGATTTCTGCCCAAACCCTGCCAACCACTGATCTTTTTTTATACTGTCTCCCTAGTTTTGCCTTTTACAGAATGTTTTATAGTTGAGTTCATAAAGTATGTGGTCTTTTCAGAATGGCTTCTTTCACTTAGTGATAGCATTTAAGGTTCCTCCAAGTCTTTTCATGTCCTGATAGCACTGAATAATATATCATTGCCTGGATGTAGCACAGTTTATTTATCTATCTGTTTACTGAAGGACATCTCACTACTTCTAAGTTTGGGCAATTATGAATAAAATTATTATAAAAATAATTACTATAAAATATATCCACATATAGGTTTTTGTGTAGACATAAGTTTTCAACTCCTGGCTCTTATGGTAAGATTATGTTTAGTTTTTTTCCCGAAACTATCAAGACTTTCTTCCAAAAGGGCTGTATCATTTTTGCATTGCTACCACAATGAAGGGATAGTTCTTGTTCCACATCCTTGTTGGAATTTGCTGTTGTCAGTGTTCTAGATATTGGCCACTCCAATAAGTGTGTAGTAATATCTCATCATTATTTTAATTTGCATATCCCTGATGACATATGATGTGCAGGGTCTTTTCATATTCTTATTTGCCTTCTGTATGTATTCTTT
Organism: Saccopteryx leptura; assembly: GCF_036850995.1. Taxonomy (NCBI): domain Eukaryota; kingdom Metazoa; phylum Chordata; class Mammalia; order Chiroptera; family Emballonuridae; genus Saccopteryx; species Saccopteryx leptura. The sequence goes on along the minus strand of NC_089503.1, from coordinate 221,660,669 downwards.
GATATTGTATCTTTTTAGGTCCTTGTCTACATTTCTACCCATTTCTCTACTGTCTCTCTGCAGATAAGACCTTTCACCTATTCTGTAAAAGAATCTCCATGCTTTGTATAGCATTGGGATAATTACAGCAAAAATGCAAAGAAAAATATTCTGCCTTTGACAAACAAAATAGGTGGTCCTACTGCCAACACAGATAGTTCACAAGGAAGTCTACCACATGGAAAGAAAAGAAAGTCCATCTCTTCTCATTGCTGAGGAATGTTGGAAGGTCAAGGGAAGAAAGGTACAGGGAACAAGTAGTCTGTAGGAACATCCTGGCCCCTCTCTGTCCTGAAGCTAAAATCCTGAAGGTGGCCATTGAGATAGACTGAAGGGAATGCTAACAGCAGAAAATACCTTGAAACTCTGGGAGGAACTTACTTCTCATGCTAACACAGGGCAAATGGCAGTAGAGTATAATTAATGGGCAACATGATCAAGGAAAGAGAAGGCACAAATCAGTGCCCTATCCCTGTTTGGCTCTTGAAAGGTCTAGAAAGCATCCCATGGTCCCAAGATTTCTACCTGTGGACACAGATGAACACATAGTCTAGGTCAACAGACCTGCTATGGGGACCACTGTTGCAAGGGGTGAGATGAGCCCATCACAAAATCTGTGCAGTAGACAGCCTGGATACGGGGTTGGATGACCCTCCAGAGGGTTTATAGCATTAAAAACAGCTGCGAGAGGGCCAGATCAGCAGGGTGGAATCCTGAGCCCGAACATTAGACATGACTGTCCAGGCTCCTTTCCTAGAGGTAAAGCTAAGAGCCAGTGGACAACACACAAAGAACCCACCCACCTCACCACTGCCAGGCCCCAGCCCGCCCACCCACGTATGTCATCTGACAGAGGAGCAACACAAGAAGGAGGGAATCTCAAAGACTGAACGTGCTCTCAAAAAACACTAGACAACTAAAAGTGCTGTTTGAGGGGAAGAGATCAAGATGCCCTTAAGTAACATGTTTAAGGTGGTTGGTTTTTTGACTATTGTCATCCATCAGGGTGGGGTTCATAAAAAATATTAGATCAATCATAAATAATTTTAAAAACTCAGGTGTTTTGCACATCTTAAATTGTCCTATGCAAAACTGTAACTCTGCTTCATTTGCCTTTAACTTTTAAAGGAGATACTCATCTCTTTCTTGGGATGCCCGTTTTTCTATCCTTTCCCATCATACTTCCTATTAATGTTGACTGGATACTCAGTACTGCACTTGCAATATTCATGTTTTTAAAGATATAGGAAGCAAGTGGTCTGCCTTGTGAAGGGCCTCAGACATCTGGTTCATCTATTCTCTAACAAGACAGTTTTGATGATTAAATGAACACTTAACCTCTGAGGCGTTTTACCACCATGATTACCCACAGAGGTGAGTGTAAGACGAGGCAATGAATGTGCAGCCTGAGGTTGTGAGGAGTAGCTCCCACGGTGGATGGCAGAGCCAGAAAAAGCTTGCTCCTACTAAGCATTCAGCGTACGTTTTCTGAAAGCATTCCACCATTTGCTTGTAAGATAACAGAAGCCATCTGCCCAACTGAGAGTAAAACCAGGTACAAAAAAGGCAGGGCAGACAGTTAGTTCCAGGCAGAGGAAATGGCTCACATCGAGGTGTGGGGACTCAAGAGCCTGGTAAGGTTACCAGAGGTTACCATCCGGTGCAGCAAACCATCAGGAATAGCCAGACAGAAGCTCTCATGAGCCTTTAAATTAGCAAAAGAGTGAGAAAATAAAGTTTACATTGTAGAAGATGACTTTGGAGGCCTTGTGAAGGGGGACGGAGAGGGGGAGAGATGAGTTAGGAGGGCACTGTGATAATGCACATGATAAATGACCAGGGCCTGAATAAAGCCACCGCAGTTGGCGAAGGCAAGTGGGATCTGTACTGATTGTTGTTGTAAGTCGCTGTCTCTATGGGGATGAGCTCTAGGACTTTTTATTCAACCAGCTTGCTAATGTCACTCCCTACTTTTCTTCTTAACTGACTGAAATATGTTTAGCATTTCAGTGGCTAGACATTTAAGAGATAATAGATAATTCAGAATTATCTAAATGTTTTGAAAAATTTGTTTCTCTCAAGTCAATCATTACTTTAAAAAAAATGCTTGTATTGCTTAGAAATACCAAAAATAAAACTCTAGAATTATTTGTTCACAGACAATTCATAATAAAATATTTTCATAATTATTTTACCTAAATGTTTCCATGGTTATAATTTTTATAGTCATGCAGCATTAATAATTAGAGGATTCTGCTTGTAAATGGACAGTTTACTGCTGCTGTAGATGGCATTAGTTTATAAACTATGTTTTTGTAAAGAAGAAAGATAACTGGGAACATTCACTGCATCACTTTTTGATACAGTGTTAGATACAAAGTGAAATTCCTTAAAGCCTGAAAATATAAAAAATAAATTCTTTTATAAGTTTTACTTACCTCACGGACACCAAAGGTACAGTGTTGGATTTTGAATTTTACCATTTCTACCTTGCTGTGAACCAGTACAGCTAGTAATTCCAGGTCCTGAATAGGAACGGCACAGAATGAAGAAAATAAGCCCAAAGAGAAGAAAGATGGGATCGGAAGGTCTCTTTGCAACGCAAAGATAGCTTGCAAAAAATGTCTCCACCCCCATACCTGATTTATTTATAGGGCAGAGTAAAGTCATTAGCGAATCAAAGATATCATTAAGACAAAGTCACATTTCCAAGGCAACCCAAGAATTCTCCCAAGTGCAGAAAACCCTCCACCTTTTATAACATCTAAACTTCACAAAACAAAGGATCGAAAGAAAACTGCCTCCATTCTCTCCGAGGGACATAGGGGGATAGGATGAGTAGAAACAATCCAGCACCACAGCTAACATGGAGGTGTGGAGAAAAACTTAGCCTTTAGCAACTTAACCAAGCAAGTGAGGTGGGGGGTTTGGATTAGTGCAAATACTCAGCTACATAGCCAATACGGAAGTGTGGGGGAAGAACTTAGCCTTTGGTTAGGCCTTAAACTGCAAGGGCTTTGCCAACTTACAGTCTCCCACACTACCTGGAGGTGAATTGAAAAGTAACTGTCAGTTTCATCTTGGTGCCCAAAGACAGACTTTTATTTAAAATGTGCCCAGTAAACCAAGACTTAGAAGGATTCAAGACCCTTTAGTTATTTTCTCTTTTTTCAGGCTGCCTCAAATCTAAACTTTGTCAGAGAAAGAAAGTATATAAGTATTTGCAGCTTTTTGCTGAAGTTAGCATCTAGTTTGAAATATTTTCATTGAACGAAAATTCTTCTTGTACCACAATTCCACTGATATCATGATACTACTTTCTTTGCAGTAAAACTAGGGATTGCTCCTTGTACGGGAGAGGGCATATGTGAGTCTTCCTGGCCATTATGTACTCATCTTTGTTCTTCCACATGTAAATGATCTCCATGTTTTCTTTTGTAATTGGGCATATAATAAGCATCTCAACCCAGGAGGAAAAGGCCGTCAACAAGGTTGTACATCTTGCCTGCATAGCTGTTTTTCTTCTTACTGCCATTCTTAAGACTGTATGACAAGCCACTGGAAAGAATATTTCCTGTGTTTAAAAAACAAATTGTATCAGGAAGCGCAGAACTGTGATGGAGCCCGGGAGATAGAACATACAGCCCTCTGTGAGGGCGTATTTCTACCAACAATGTAATACATTTTTATAGTCAGGATGTGTCTCCTGAAGTGGAACACCATAAGCATCGGATTATAATGAAATTTGAAAGAGTTCTCAACATGTGTGGTAACTTGATTCCAATGTGATCAGTGAACATCCTTTACTTTGTCACTGAATGATTTCATAACTGCCTTGAAAAGAGTGACAATGTGGAAACCTGGTCAATGATTTTTAAACTTTGTCACAATTTATGAGAATAATGGATCTAGTTTTGGTGTTCCTGTTCTTTCTCCATAACGAATTCTGTTTATACCTTTTTCACTGAACTTTCAGCTTTGTAGATAATGTCCCATACTTGTTTCTTTTAATATTTAGAACACTCATTGCATTTTTCTTTGGGTATTAAGTATTGAAAAGGCTCCTGGGGAAAATATTGTTCGTTCTGGCTTTTCTTTCCTCTTTTTAATGAAACACTTTAAGTATCTAGAAAAAAGATATACCCATTTGGCTTAGGGTGGGGATCATTTTTACTATGATTTCTAGAAGGGTGGGTTTCAAGCTCGATGAGGCCTGCCTCATAAGATTCAATGAGGATGCCCAGCAGAGATCTTGAATAGGTGCATTTATTTATTTATTTATTTATTTATTTATTTATTTATTTAACTACTGCAATTACCATTACCAGATGTGGTATTATAGCATTGAATAATTTAAAAAATAATTGCTGTTGGTTTCAAAGGGTCCTTTTGGCACAGAAGCATTTTTCTAATCTCTCAGGCTAGAATATGCTAGTGACTACCTCCCTCCCTTTCTACCTCTCTCTTTCTTCTCTAATACCCCGATTTCCCCCATACTTACTAAACATTTACTCTGTGCAAAGGCACAGACTTTTGCTACATGGAACAGCATGCTTGATTCTCAAAGAAGTATACTGAACAAAAGGAGATGGCCACTGTTTGTTTGCTATGAATTTTTATTTTATTTTTTTAATAATTTTATTTTTTTAATGGGGCGACATCAATAAATCAGGATACATATTTTCAAAGATAACATGTCCAGGTTATCTTTTCATTCAATTATGTTGCATACCCATCACCCAAAGTTAGATTGTCCTCTGTCACCTTCTATCTAGTTTTCTTTGTACCCCTCCCCCTCCCCCTCCCCCTTTCCCTCTCCCTCTTCTCCCTCCCCCTGTAACCACCACACTCTTATCAATGTCTCTTAGTCTCACTTTTATGTCCCACCTACGTATGGAATAATGCAGTTCCTGGTTTTTTCTGATTTACTTATTTCACTTCGTATAATGTTATCAAGATCCCACCATTTTGCTGTAAATGATCTGATGTCATCATTTCTTATGGCTGAGTAGTATTCCATAGTGTATATGTGCCACATCTTCTTTATCCAGTCATCTATTGACGGGCTTTTTGGTTGTTTCCATGTCCTGGCCACTGTGAACAATGCTGCAATGAACATGGGGCTGCATGTGTCTTTACATATCAATGTTTCTGAGTTTTTGGGGTATATACCCAGTAGAGGGATTGCTGGGTCATAAGGTAGTTCTATTTTCAGTTTTTTGAGGAACCACCATACTTTCTTCCATAATGGTTGTACTACTTTACATTCCCACCAACAGTGTATGAGGGTTCCTTTTTCTCCACAGCCTCTCCAACATTTGCTATTACCTGTCTTGTTAATAATAGCTAATCTAACAGGTGTGAGGTGGTATCTCATTGCAGTTTTGATTTGCATTTCTCTAATAACTAAAGAAAATGAGCATCTTTTCATATATCTGTTGGCCATTTGTATTTCTTCCTGGGAGAAGTGTCTGTTCATGTCCTCCTCCCAGTTTTTTATTGGATTGTTTGTTTGTTGTTGAGTTTTATGAGTTCTTTGTATATTTTGGATATTAGGCCCTTATCTGAGCTGTAGTTTGAAAATATCATCTCCCATTTAGTTGGCTGTCTGTTTATTGTGTTATCAGTTTCTCTTGCTGAGCAAAAACTTCTTAGTCTGATGTAGTCCCATTCATTAATTTTTGCCTTCACTTCTCTTGCCTTTGGAGTCAAATTCATAAAATGCTCTTTAAAACCCAGGTCCATGAGTTTAGTACCTATGTCTTCTTCTATGTACTTAATTGTTTCAGGTCTTATGTTTGGATCTTTGATCCATTTTGAGTTAATTTTAGTACAGGGGGACAAACTGTAGTCCAGTTTCATTCTTTTGTATGTGGCTTTCCAGTTTTCCCAGCACCATTTATTGAAGAGGCTTTCTTTTCTCCATTGTGTGTTGTTGGCCCGTTTATCAAAAATTATTTGACTATATATATGTGGTTTTATTTCTGGGTTTTCTATTCTGTTCCATTGGTCTGAGTGTCTATTTTTCTGCCAATACCATGCTGTTTTGATTGTCGTGGCCCTATAATAGAGTTTGAAGTTAGGTATTGTAATGCCCCCAGCTTCATTCTTTTTCTTTAGGATTGCTTTGGCTATTCGGGGTTTTTTATAGTTCCATATAAATCTGATGATTTTTTGCTCTATTTCTTTAAAAAATGTCATTGGAAGTTTGATGGGAATTGCATTAAATTTGTATATTGCTTTGGGTAATATAGCCATCTTGATTATATTTATTCTTCCTAACCAAGAACAAGGTATATTCTTCCATCTTATTATATCTTTTTCACTTTCCCTTAACAATGGTTTTTAGTTTTCATTATATAAGTCCTTTACATTCTTTGTTATGTTTATTCCTAAGTATTTTATTTTTTTTGTTGAAATCGTGAAGGGGATTATTCTTTTGAGTTCCTTCTCAATTGTTTCATTGTTGGCATATAGAAAGGCTATTGACTTCTGTATGTTAATTTTGTATCCTGCGACCTTACTGTATTGGCTTATTGTTTCTATTAGTCTTTTTGTGGATTCTTTGGGGTTTTCGATGTATAGGATCATATCATCTGCAAAAAGTGATACCTTTACTTCTTCTTTTCCAATATGGATGCCTTTTATTTCTTTGTCTTGTCTGATTGCTCTGGCTAGAACCTCTAGTACCACATTAAATAAGACTGGAGAGAGTGGACAACCCTGTCTTGTTCCTGATTTAAGGGGGAAAGCCTTCAGTTTAGTGCCATTTAATATGATGTTAGCTGATGGTTTATCATATATGGCCTTTATCATGTTGAGATATTTTCCTTCTATACCCATTTTGTTGAGAGTCTTAAACATAAAATTGTGTTGTATTTTATCAAAAGCCTTTTCTGCGTCTATTGATAAGATCATGTGGTTTTTGTTCTTTGTTTTCTTGATATGGTGTATTACGTTAACCGTTTTAAGTATGTTGAACCATCCTTGAGATTCTGGGATGAATCCCACTTGATCATGATGTATTATTTTTTAATATGTTGTTGTATTCGATTTGCTAGTATTTTGTTTAGTATTTTAGCATCTGTATTCATTAGAGATATTGGTCTATAGTTTTCTTTTTTTGTGCCATCCTTGCCTGGTTTTGGTATGAGGGCTATGTTGGCCTCATAAAATGTGTTTGGAAGTATTGCTTCTTCTTCAATTTTTTGAAAGACTTTCAGTAGAATAGGAACCAAGTCTTCTTTGAATGTTTGATAAAATTCGCTGGTATACCTGTCTGGGCCTGGACTTTTATTTTTGGGGAGGTTTTTAATGGTTTTTTCTATTTCTTCTCTACTAATAGGTCTGTTTAGGCTTTCTGCTTCTTCTTGACTCAGTCTAGGAAGGTTGTATTGTTCTAGGAATTTATGCATTTCTTCTAGGTTGTTGAATTTAGTGGTATAAAGTTTTTCATAGTATTCTACAATAATTCTTTGTATATCTACGGTGTCTGTGGTGATTTCTCCTCTTTCATTTTGAATTTTGTTTATATGAGTTTTTTCTCTATTTTCCTTGGTAAGTTTTGCCAAGGGTTTGTCAATTTTGTTGATGTTTTCAAAGAACCAGCTCCTTGTTCTATTAATTTTTTCTAGTTTTTCTGTTCTCTATTTCATTTATTTCTGCTCTGATTTTTATTATCTCCTTTCTTCGGCTGGTTTTGGGTTGTCTTTGTTCTTCTTTTTCTAGTTCCTTAAGGTGTGAAGTTAAGTGGTTCACTTGGGCTCTCTCTTGTTTGTTCATATATGCCTGAAGTGATATGAACTTCCCTCTTATCACTGCTTTTGCTGCATCCCATAGATTCTGATATGTCGTACTGTCATTTTCATTTGTCTGTATATATCTTTTGATCTCTGTACTTATTTCTTCTTTGACCCATTCATTTTTTAAAAGTATGTTGTTTAGTTTCCACATTTTTGTGGGTTGGTTTTTTTCCCTCTTTTTTGCAGTTGAATTCTAGTTTCAAGGTTTATGATCAGAAAATATGCTTGGTACAACTTCGATTTTTTCTGAATTTGCTGATGTTGTTTTTGTGGCCCAACATATGGTCACTTCTTGAGAATGATCCATGTACACTGGAGAAAAATGTATACTCAGTCACTTTGGGATGAAATGTCATGTAGATGTCTATTATATCCAGATGCTCTAGTGCTTTGTTTAAGGCCACTATATCTTTGTTGATTCTCTGTTTGGATGACCGATCTAGAGCCGTCAGCGGTGTATTGAGGTCTCCAAGTATGATTGTATTTTTGTCAGTTTTTGTTTTAAGGTCAATAAGTAGCTGTCTTATATATTTTGGTGCTCCTTGGTTTGGTGCATATATATTAAGAATTGTTATGTCTTCTTGATTCAGTGTCCCCTTAGCCATTATGAAATGGCCATTTTTGTCTCTGAGTACTTTTGCTGTCTTATAGTCAGCATTATCAGATATGCATATTGCTACGCCTGCTTTTTTTTGGATGTTATTTGCTTGGAGTATTGTTTTCCAGCCTTTCACTTTGAATTTGTTTTTATCCTTGTTACTTAGATGAGTTTTTTATAGGCAGCATACAGTTGGATTTTCTTTTTTAATCCATTCTGCTACTCTGTGCCTTTTTATTGGTGAGTTTAATCCGTTTACATTTAGTGTAATTATTGACACTTATGAGTTCCCTATTGCCATTTTATAGATTGCTTTCTGTTAGTTTTGTGTCTTGTTTGATCGTTCTCTTTTGTTTTTCTATCTTGTGTTTTTATTTGATTGTATTCCATCACATTTTTCCTCTGTTGCTATCTTTTTTAAATCATGTGCTTCTGTGGTGGTTTTTTCAATGGTGGTTACCTTTAAGTAATTAAAGGGGTTCCTACCCTGTTCATTGTAGTGAACTATTTTGTGAGTACTTTTGCACTCCATCGTCCTTTGCTACTGTTAATCTCCATCTTCTCCCCCTCTTTCTTTTTGTTGTTGTCACAGTTTAAATTTGGTTTTATTGTGTTCTTCTTGGAGCTTTTACTTGTAGCTTTGTTTTTTTTTTTGTTCTTTGTATCTAATTGGAGAACCTCCTTTAGTAATTCCTGGAGTGGGGGTTTTCTGATGATAAGTTCCCATATCTTTTCTGTATCTGTGAATGTTTTTATTTCTCCTTTATATTTGAAGGATAGCTTTGATGGGTATAGTATTCATGGCTGAAAGTTCCTCTCTTTCAGGACTTTAAATATTGGGGTCCACTCTCTTCTAGCTTGTAGAGTTTCTGTTGAGAAATCGGATGATAATCTAATGGGCCTTCCGTTATATGTTGTATTCTTCTTTTCCCGGGCTGCCTTGAGAATTTTTTCTTTGCCATTGGTTTGTGCCAATTTCATTATGATGTGCCTTAGAGTAGGTTTGTTGGGGTTAACAAAACTTGGAGTTCTGTTTGCTTCTTGAATTTGAGGCTTTAGTTCTTTCCACAGGCTTGGGAAGTTCTCACGTATTATTTGTTTGAGTATGTTCTCCATTCCATTTTCTCTCTCTTCTCCCTCTGATATACCTATTATTCTTATGTTATTCTTTTTGATGGAGTCAGATAATTCCTGAAGGGCTATCTCATTTTTTAAATTTTTGAGTCTCTTTCTTCTTCTCTCTGTTGTGCCTCAAGTTGCTTGTCTTCTATTTCACTAATCCTACCTTCTATCTTGCCTGTTCTATTAGCTAAGCTTGTAACTTCATTTTTCAGCTCGTGAATTGAGTTTTTCATCTCTGTTTGATTTGTTTTTATAGTTTCAATTTCCTTGGAAATATATTCTTTGTGTTCATTGAGTTGTTTTCTGAGCTCCCTAAATTGCCTTTCTGTGTTTTCTTGTATATCTCTGAGTATTTTTAGGATTTCTATTTTAAATTTTCATTTAACTCTAAGGTTTCCAATATATTAAATTTTTTCTCCATAGATTTTTCCTCATCTATCTGTGTTACCTCTCTTTCTTTTGTATCCATGATATTCGATTTTTCCTTAATGGCATCTGAGGGTGGTTTTGTTGATAGTATTAATGAGATTAATAAAGAATAAAAAGTTAAAAAAATAAAAAATTGAAAAGAGTTTTTTTAAAAAAATAATAATTAAATAAAGAAAAATAAAATAAAATAAAAATTTTTTAAAAAAAGGAAATTATCCCCCCCTCCTCTTTTTCTCTCCTCTCCTCTCCCCTCTTTCTTGAGAAAATCTTGTGGTGAACTGTGAATTATATTGTACTAAATAGAACAAACAATGCCTGTAATGGAGGGCCTGAATTGGGGAGAAGTAATAAAGGGGCAAAAAAAAAAAGGAAAAAAAGAAAAAAAGGGGGGTATAGACCCACAAAAAGAAAATAAGGAAAAAATTTGGGTTAAGAATAAAATGATTTGCTTTTAGGTGTTGGTTGACTAAGAGTTATGATGAGAGGAATAAGAGGGAAACAGGAAAATGAGGGGACAAATTAAAAAATTACTATTGTATTTAGTGGAACAAGAACTAGATAAAATGGAGAGCCAGGGATTGGAGCACTGCTAGTGAGTTAAAAAGGTGATGTACGCCTGACCAGGTGGTGGCGCAGTGGATAGAGCGTCGGACTGGGACGCAGAGGACCCGGGTTCGAGACCCCAGTGTCGCCAACTTGAGTGCGGGCTCATCTGGTTTGAGGAAAAGCCCACCAGCTTGAACCCAAGGTCGCTGGCTCCAGCAAGGGGTTACTCGGTCTGCTGAAGGCCCGCGGTCAAGGCACATATGAGAAAGCAATCAATGAACAACTAAGGTGTTGCAACACGCAATGAAAAACTAATGATTGATGCTTCTCATCTCTCTCCATTCCTTTCTGTCTGTCCCTGTCTATCCCTCTCTCTGACTCACTCTCTGTCTGTAATAAATAAATAAATAAATAAAATTTAAAAAAAAGGTGAAGTAAAAACCCCCCAAAATACCACAAACATAAGTTTGAGTCCCAGATATGATAATTTGTTTGTTATTGAGGTTTGAATGAGAGGAGAATTAAGGAGAAAGGAAGAAACTAATATAGAGGGAGAAAAGAAAGAGAGAGAGAGAGAGAAAAAAAAGAGGGAACCACTAAAAGAAGAAAAAAGAAAAAAGAGGAGAGAGAGAGAGAGAGTTAAGGGTTTTAGAGTGCAACCCTCATAGAGAGAAAGGAAGAGGAAAGAAAAGATAATGGGAGATGTAACACTTGTGGGTAGTGTAGTTCAAGGAGAGGAGAGAGTAAGACCAGCAGAGAGTTAAACGACCAAATTGGAGGAGGGAAAAAAAAAATCAAGAATGAAGATAAGAGAAACAAACGAACAAATACAATAAAATGGGATAGGTTATAAAGTCTGCGGATTATTCTTGATTTTGAGAGGTTATCTTCTTGCTTTTTCTTTTCTCTCCCTCTTCCTGGTTGGTGACTCTGTACCCGGGTTCTGCCCCTTTGGCACACTCAGGTAGTGGTTTGCAGTTGATAAGTCTCTATGGCGATGTCATGTATTGTGCTTCAGTCTCGTTGGCAGTCAAGGCTCATTAGCATTTATAGGCTCCGACAGTGAGAGAGTCCGTGTTCCTGGAGCCTCTCTCCTAGTCTTTCCTTCCTCAATTAGTAGCCTGAGAATCCAGCTATGGGGTTGCTGCTGCCTCTGCCTGGATAGTAAGAGGCTCAAAGAGCTGGCAACTCCCCACTCTATTCCCACTCAGCACAGGGCTCTGGGTAAGGCTCAGTCAGTCAGAGCTGCTAGCATAATTAGGCAGGGCTTCTGTCCACTCAAAGACCTCTGGCTCTGCCACTCTGTCCGGCAACACGGGCGGGTGCCCACTTCCAGGGCCCTTGGAGGAAACTCTCGCTTACTATCTGTGCGCAGACCAGGATATCAGGCCGGCAGTCTCACACTCTGAGAGAAACCCCCGCCCGCAGGGAAAAGTTCCAGCGTTGGAATTGACTCTCGCTCCCTCCCTGTGTGCAGCTTTTTCAGGGTGCTGGGGCGGCCTGGAGATTCCACTTTTGGCCCACACAAAGGCCCCTGACTCTGCCCCTGTGGCATAACACGGGCGTGCACTGCCGAGGCACTCGGAGGAATCTCTCGCTCACTATCTGCACACAGACCAGGATATCAGGCCGGCAGTCTCACACTCTGAGTGAAACCTCTTCCCGCACGGAAAAGTTCCAGCGTTGGAATTGGCTCTCGCTCCCTCCCTGTGCGCGGCTTTTTCAGGGCACTGGGGCAGCCTGGAGATTCCGCACACAAAGGTCTCTGACTCTGCCTCTCTGTGGAATAACACGGGCGCCCACTCCCGGGGCTTTCGAAGGAATCTCTCGCCCACCATCTGCACGCGCCGACCAGGAGATCGGGGAAAATGGCTGCCCCACTTGTCTTTCTTTGTCTGGGTTTGGCGCGAGTCTTAGCTTGTATTGCCTGGGTTGCCCCAGGCACAGTTTTTCCTCGGCTTGGATCTCCGTGCCACAGCCTGGTTTGGCCGTTTGTGCTGCGGCCTGGATTTATTCACCCCCTTTGCCCGCCTTAGTTTCTATATTCTCAGTTCCCAGTGAAAGCAGCCCTATTTAGGTTAGTGAGGAAGGCGGAGCATTTCTTACTTTCTATTTCCTTTGGGGTTTGATTATATATTTAGCTAATTTTTTGCTTGACCATACCTTCGGGTATATTGTGAAACATCTGGAGGCTCCAAGGATAGGTTTTTCTGTTTCTGGTTGAAGATCTTGTTGAGTTTTGGGGGAGATTTATCGGTATCGCTTCCTACCGTGCCATTACTCTCACTATGAATTTTTAAAGGTGAAACTAATCTAGAGTTACAGGACACAGATCAGTGATTACCTGGGGCCAGAAGTGAGAGGAAACTGACTATAGAAGAACAGGAGGGAACTTTTTGGAGTGATAGGAATATTCTATACTTCAATCGTGATGGTGGTTACACAGATGTGTATAGTTTTCAAACCCTATAAAACTATACACTTAAAATACGTGTGTGTTATAGGTAAATTATAACTTAATAAAGTTTATTAAATAAAATAATATTTTGAACAACAGGTAGTCAGAGGAGGGAGACAAATGGCTGACCATGGCAGGAAGCAGAGCAGAGGTGAGCAACATAGGACACAGGATATTATAGTTGAAGACAACAATGTGCTAACTTGGGCCCAAGTGTATTCTTGGAAACCCATTGGAATTGCAGTTCTGATCACACCAATTATATTGATATTGTCAGTCCTAGCTAATTCTTCCATGCTGATAATCAGTCTATTTCCTATAACCTGAAATGACTTACTTCTTTCCACTCTAATTCTCACACCTTACTCAACATTTTTCCCCTTCAATTTATCTCTTGACTATCTTGATTACTCCCACAGTGCCTTAAAAATTCTTTGGTAAACTAATATTATTCAGTTGAGAACTTGGTTATCCTCTAGTTGGGTTGTTTCTACCTACAACTATACTGGAAACTGGTTGAGGAAAGATTTCTAATATTTACCCTCCTAATACCTCCCTTCCCCTATTCCCCTGGTCGGCAAACTGCGGCTCGCGAGTCACATGAGGCTCTTTGGCCCCTTGAGTGTGGCTCTTCCACAAAATACCACGTGTGGGCGCTATCTCGATAAGAAATGTACCTACCTATATACTTTAAGTTTAAAAAATTTTTCTCTCAAAAGAAATTTCAATCGTGGTACTGTTGATATTTGGTTCTATTGACTAAAGAATTTGCCGTCCACTGCCCTATTCCACTTAATATTCAGAAAAGTGTGTCTAAGTATGTCTTTAACTTTCCAGTCTTTCCATCTCACCTCCCACAATCCTAGGTTGCTTGGACAATTACAGTGTCACCTTAATTGGCCTCCCTGCTCTATTATTACCCTCTTTGTTCTCCACACAGCATTCAGAATGATATCTTTTAAAAGTAAATCAGATTTTTTTACTCCATTCTTTAAAATGCTCCCATAACTTCCCACCATCCTTAGAATAAATGATCACTGCCTCCCTTGATGCTATCTTCACCTTTCACCTTTTCTCCTACTCTCTGTACCTCACCAAACCAAGCCTTTCCCAGCCAGGGTTTTTGCAGTTGTTGTTCTTCTAGAAACCTTTTTTTCTAGCTTTTTCTATGCCTTCTCATGCTTCAAGGATCAACTGGAAGGTCATTGCTTTGAGTACTCTCCAAAGGAGTGTCTGCCTCCCTCACAACAGGTGTTTTCTTTTTTTTTTAACAGAGACAGATAGAGAGTCAGAGAGACGGATAGATATGGACAGACAGACAGACAGGAACGGAGAGAGATGAGAAGCATAAATCATCAGTTTTTCGGTGTGATACCTTAGTTGTTCATTGATTGCTTTCTCATATGTGCCTTGACCGTGGAGCTATGGCAGACTGAGTAACTCCTTGCTCTAGCCAGAGACTTGGGTCCAAGCTGGTGAGCTTTGCTCAAACCAGATGAGCCTGCGCTCAAGCTGGCAACCTCAGGGTTTCAAACTTGGGTCCTCTGCATCCCAGTCCAACGCTCTATCCACTGCACCACCGCCTGGTCAGGCACAACAGGTGTTTTCGATCATAGAACCTTGTTTCCTTCTTTCCAAGGAACTTAGTGCAGATGACATCTACCTTGATAATGTATTTGTTTAATGACTCATTGTCTGTGTTCTCCAATCAGTTAATAACCACATGAGGACAGAGATCTTTTTATCTTGTTTGTAACTATCTCCCCAGCAGCCAGCATGGGATCAGCATATTAAAGACACTCACTAAGTAATCACTGAATGAATGAACACATAAAAATATAGTAGGTGAATAATAAATACCCAGTATTTACTCTTATTTTGCCCCAAATTTTCTTTTCCTAAATTTTTTTTCTTTTATCTTCTTTTTACAGGTACTTCTATTGTGACTGTAAAAGCTTTTGCTCCTGACTCAATTCGAGATAGCATTAAATATTCAATTTTTAGTGGGAATGAAGATGGAGTTTTTTCCCTGTGCTCCAACTCAGGTAAGTCTTCTCTACCCAATAACAACTTTATTTCCTGCTTCATTTAATGTTACCAGTAATAAATACTTCTCCAAAGGAAACTCAAGATTTAAAAGGTAAAAATTGGTAAAGGTAAATAAAAAGTAAACAAGAAAGTTTTTTTTTATGGTAGCAGGTGAGAAACTGGGAAATCAGTAACTATTTGTTTACATGCTCTTGTTGAGAATCTCCATTCTTCACATTTCCACATTAGACAATTCCTATCCTACTCCTTGAATTTTTGAGATAAATTGTTTCTACTCATCTACTTGGGAGAATTGGAGATATAGTAGAGAGATCATTGATATTGACATTGAATTGAAAATACACACACATGGCTAGCCTTAAGCAATTTTCATCAGATTTTTCCGATTCACCACTGGATGTCAATAATGCAATAACAAAGGACAGCTGGAAAGATTTCTATGCGGTGGTAAAGGAATTACTTCCAAATACGGTGTATATTAAATTTAGCTTTAATAAGTCCATTATTGTGTTTTAAATGAGTACCAATTGATTATTTGAAACATACTTTTTTGACTAACAACTGTATAGTAGATACGTTTCTACAGCTTCATTGTCAACCCTCAAGAAGAATGTTTTTAATAATTTCTATATTACCATAGAACTGACTTATTTTATCTGTATTACATGGGAAGAATTGAGAGGGGGTAATTTCTTAAGCAAATGCCTTCGTGTCCAGGGTAGTGGTATGACCTGTTAATCCACACAGCCTTTGGTTAGGAGCTTTCTGAGGTTGTCTGCTAGAAGTCTTCATCTCTCCACCCCATCATTTGTTTAAAGGTTGGCATAAGCCTACTGGCAGAAGGGCCATTGTGAACATTAGCAAGCCTCAAGTATCTAGCAGTCCATGTGCCTGAGGGTTCTGGGGGAAGAACTAAGAACAGAACCTTCAGGAAGGAGAGCAGAGCTTGCATATTTTTCTAGGCTCCCCAAATCTTTCTGTCACCTCACTCTTGACATGGCTTAGGCTTGGCCTTATATTTTCTAGAACATCTCATTAAAATGCAGATAAAATATTCCTCAGGTTAGTCCAGATAAGTCATCCACACAAAACTATTTTTTTAAGTAAGTAGTTATTGATTTATGTTGAAATTTATTTCTAAATTTTAGTGTGCAGTAACTACAAGATGATATGTTAAAAACATTTAAGACTATGTAACTAACGGACAACAGTAAAATAAAAACCCATGTATTTGCTACCTACCCATCTCAAGAGATGGGATATTAGTACTAGAACCTCAAAACACCTGTGTGTCTCTTCCTTTTCATATCTTTCTTCTTTCACCCCAGATGTAATCAGTAATCTGAATCAGGTCTTGATAACTGCCTTTTAAAATTATTATTATAATTTCCCCACTGTGTTTGAATCCCTAAACAATATGTAATGCCAGTGGTTGAGGCCAGGCAGGTTCACAATGGATTCAGGCAGACCGTAGAACTGCGGAGCTGAAAGGCATTGGGCTGCTTTCCTGTTTACTGGATTCTTACAGAGGCAGACAAGTGAATAGGCAGGGGAAAACAGCTTCTCGTGGCGGTGGGTGAGTGATCAGGAAAACAGCCCCTGGCTATGGTGGTCCAGCAACCCATGCCAAGGGAAAGTCCCCGTAGCCTTATATATGTACACACACGTGGCTCTCTGCCATGTGCTCACACACTAATCATGCAAAGTGCTTGCCGCTGGAAAACAAGCGAGCAAGCCTAACCACAGCTGTTTTCCCTACAAATATGTTATTTAGTTTTACCTTGATTTAAACAACATAATAGAGTCATGCTGGATGTATTCTTCTATGACTTGATTCTTTTGGTCAACGTTTTTACTGGGATTGATAGTGCGTAAACCCTGAGGTACACATTTAAGAGGAATAGTAAAGAATGACATGTACTTGCTGCCAAGGTTCTAAACTAGAACACAGCCATCGTCATCAATACTCCCTTTGTGCCTTTTTCTAATTGCATCCTTTCTCTCTGCTGCTCCAGGCTGACCAATGTCCTGGCTTCAAGAATAATCATTCCCTTGTGACTTATAGTAAATGAATTTCTACACATAAAATTTTAATTTTGCTTATTTTTGAATTATCAGCAGACACTTTTCTCTCTCTCTCCTAGTCAACACCAAGGTCAAGAAAAGTAAGTTTCTGTGCATCTATTTTTAATTTTTTTTTATTGATCACTCATTAGATCATTCGGAGCTTTTGGGGTTGTAGCTTGATTCTGATTTTCCTGTTAGACCTTTCATCTCTTGTGGGGTCAGGCTTCTACTTTTGATTTTACACTCCCTGTGCAGCTATCAGAGATGAATCTCAAAGAAGGAAGTTGTGTTGGAAATCCTTTTAACACAAATGGGATTTTCACGCTTGCTTATTACCTGCCTGGATCACTGTTTTTATTTACTTTTATGTCCTCTGGGGACTCCGTACTATAATAACAGCTCAAGAATGCATTTCAATACACATGCACACACACACACACACACACAATTTATCAAGCATTTTAGTCATTTTTATCATGAAGATCATTTCAATACTTGCTTTATCATATTGCTGTCAAAAAACACTTTTAAAAATCATTAAGTATAATATTAAATTTATCCTTTATGCCACTTTTGTCACAAAATTATTAAGTTTATATCTAAAGATTTTATAAATGTATGTATTTCACACTGTAGAACAGTTAAAATAGAAAACGGGCATGTATGATAAATCAGTGGAGTTTAAGTTGTGCACACTTTTCTAAATGGTAAAAATTGGAGAAAGCTATGTTATTAGTTATCGGTTAAGTAAGTTATGATTAAATGGATCTCTGATGGGCACTGAGTTTTCTGTCCCTCTGTGCCAGAGTTTGCCCTGTATTCCATAGTACAAACCAAAGGCTTGCTTTTGTCTCCAAATTCTTGTCACTTTAGCTTAAAAACATCTACTACTCACTGTCTAAACCAGCAGGAATCTTGGGAGTTTGACTAACGTTGTATATGTCAATAACAGATGGTAGTATTCATTTCGTTATTTGGTGGATTGACATAAAACAAAACTGATCAAATTTTCAATGTTTCAAGGATGTAGCTTTAACAGGAGAGAGTTTAAAAGCTCTGGGATGACATAAATATTTATCACAGTCTGCTTTTTGGTTGAGTATCCAATATGCACGTGCAGTGTATAATTGACTGAAGTAACCTGAGTACGTTATCAAACATTTAGCATTTCAAGACTCTTACTCTCATTTTGATGTGTATTTTATACCTTGGATAAGAGTTATGTATGTACATATATCAGAAGGAAAATATTACTACAGTTTCATTCTCAAGTTGTGTAACTGGCACTCTAACATATGAGAATGAACATGAAGTTGGTATTGTGAGGCCCTTACTCTGAGGAAAACATGGCCTTCTGCCCGTACTCTTAGACAGATCCCAGGAGTACTTTCATCTCACCGGTGACAGTAAATCCTTGATGTCTCTGAGAAAAATATGCGTATATCATCCAAGGCAAAATGTGGATCTGGTAGGTGCGCCAGCCGTGAATTATCTCACAGACTGGTTATTGTCTTTTCCACTTGCATAACTTTCACAGCATATGCCAATTATTATGCCAAAAATAAAAACCAAGCAAGGAAAGCATTAGGGCTGCAGATCCTTTCCAAGTTCAAAATTCCAATTATCAAAGCCTAAACACAAGCCTTTTATTAAAAAGCCCACTTTGATCTGCACTATAATTGGCACACTTTCTACTCAGTGACACTGGCAATTTAGTATTGCATTTCTATTGTATTTCTCCTCTACTCGTAGTAACAGCACATGATAGCAAGCTGAGTGCCCTGCTTGGTGCAGACGGAGCTCCAGATGAGAGCTTGGGGCCCACCTCAGACTGGGGCCCCTCTGCCGTTGGGAGCACGGGCTCCACCCTTGTGTCTCGGAGGTTTCTAAAGACCAGCTTCCTTCATTACCTGCTCATCAAAATGCAGCTTACTGATTCTCCAGCTTCCAATAGTTAGATCTCTTTTAAATTGTGTCAAGGGCGTTGTAATATCAGGCTATGGTTTGTAAAAATAATTTGGTTTTAGTTCTGAATTGGTAATTAAATATGATCACAGTAAATAAAAGTGATTTTATGACATTTCAAATTTGGTAGTATAGTGAGTTCTTCATACAGAATATACATATTTAATTTTTCTTAATAACAGAATAGAAGCTATAAAATCCCCCCCCCAAATAAAACAGTACCAAAGTTAGAATATTTTGTGGGTTGGGTTGGTTGCCTAGGGAAACTGGCTCAGAGAGAGCACTAAGCACTGTGGCTTCCAGGCCATAAATCCAGAAACAGGTTCTTTCACCAGAATATAAATTTTTTCTAGCAGACTGTGGCTATTAAATGTTCTCTTTTTAAATTCGACCTTATAAAGATATGAAATCTATTATCTGGTGATGGAAGAGAAGAGAGATGTGGGTTCAGTAAGAAAATCTACACCATCCGACACAAAGAAACAATCTAAATAGGCACCATATTACTTGTCACAGCAACGCTAGAGAGTCATTAGTAACATTCCCATTTTCCAGAGGAGGAGACTCAGCTCTGTAGAACCAGAATAACTGACTCTGGCTCACAAAGTTTGCAGGGGTGGGGCCAGGTAATTTACCTAAATTAAGTAGCTTTGTCTGGGATCTATGCTTGGTTTCAGATTTCTCAAACTACAAATGAATGCTCACTCAACAAATCGCTATTCAAGGAATCTGTGACAATGAAAGCCAAGTAAATTATCATAATAAAAATGATAATAACAATAAATTCAGTAAGAAATTTAGTTGAAAGGGGAGGGAAAGACAAGTAGAAACCAAAGAAGGAAATTATATCAGAGAAGGAATAGTCTTAATTAGAGGGAGAAACTTGAACATGGCACATTCCCTAGCTTGGTTATGCTTTTTTATACAAGGGTGTGACAAGTATCATTGGGTGCTTTCTGTATGCCATACCTCGAGCTAGGTCCTGGGGAAATGATGGTGCAAGAGACAGGTAACCATTCTTCAACATGAGACTTCTGTGGTGAGGGAGGTCCTTTGGAGCTTAAACATGCTGAAATATATCATAATAGGTGCAGAAAGCAATTGAAGGTTTTTACACAGGACAATAGCAATGTCATTGAAAAAAATTATTTAGTTCAGAATGGGAACTGGGTTGGTGGGGAGACCATTTAGGTGGCTCGTGCAGGGGACAAGATGGGAGATGTCAGTGGCTTGCAGGAGAGCAAAAGCAGTGAAGATGAAGAGGGTGGGATTCAAGACATGGTTGAGAGGCCAACTTCCCAGATGTGGGGATGGACCAAATTTGGAGAGAGAAAGACAGTTTAAGAGATGGCTCCCAGATTTCATCTATTTTATAGTTTCTTTCCCTCCTACAGGTTTGAACCCTGCAAACATCTGCATGCTCTCAGCTTTTTTTCACGGTGGCCCTCATCAATAGAGGAGGGAGGCCAGCCAGTAGGGGGCTGTGAGGCACAAGTGAGTTAAAGGGGATTTGGGACTTTCTAAATAACAACTACAACATCAACTTCTTTTATTTTTTCTTCTCCCCTGGGAATAAAAATAGGAGAACTCGCTGTGAAAGAACCCAAGTTGCTTGATTTTGAAGTCAGAAATGAAGTACAACTCATCGTTTTAGCTGAAAGTAGTGGGCACCGAGCTTACAGCAAAGTAATCATCTTGATACAAGATGCGAATGATAATTTACCGTGCTTTGGGCAAAGCGTTTACCAAGTATCCGTGTCTGAAGGCCAGTTCCACAATGCTCATATCATACAGGTAACAACAGAAAAACGTTTTGTGTGTGTGTGTGTGTGTGTGTGTGTGTGTGTGTGTGTGTGTGTGAATTACCACGAATCAATGCATATCAAAATGTTTCCGGCACATACATTAAATTTTAAATGTTTGCAAGGCATGTCCAGTGTTTGATGGATGAATGAAATCTTAGGCTAACGGAAGTTTGGAATTTCTGAGTTCACTCTTCTTTCTCTGGTTAATGATCAATTCGTGCCTACCTGCTTCCTCTTGGGACTTTTGAACACTAGCAGGACCCTATAGAGGTATAAAGATCAACTCATCTTACAAAAGCATACAATTTAGTGGGGAAATCAGAAATATAAGTATATTCTGCATATAATTAATGCATACAATTAATGTTGTAGCAGAAGTGTACATTTAATGTCACGAGAGAAAAGAGGAAACACAAACTCTTCCTGATGAAAAGCACTGGGCTTCACAGAAGAATGAGATTTGCATGAGGTCCTACAGGGCACTTAGGCTTTTTCTCTGGGAGGAGCTGCAACCAGACGGGCATGAACTCAGGCACAGACACGGGGATGTGGACCAGCTGCTGCGTTGAGATTTGCAGACATTTTGCGTGTGAGAGGAACAGATCGCTGCTTTCAGGCCAAGCTCCACGTCAGGAAGACGCCCCAGCCCCTGAGCGAGAATCACTTCACGGGGCAGTGACACCAGGTTGGGGCCCCACTGTCCTTGGCAGCCTCTACCTGCTCGGGGGTAGTGCCCCTCCTTACCTGTCCCCTCACTACTGAATTCAGGCTTTGTATTCAAGAACCTGGGCATTCAGAAACCTCCCATCTCTTTGGAATCTGCAAAGGAAACTGGTATAAAACCACCTTCCCGACAAAGCAGCAAGGTAGGACTTTTCCTTTGGCGTCTGTCACTCGCTGCCGTGATCCTGAATCTCGTGACTACTCCGCCCTGTGACTCTGGCCTCCGCGGGGTCAGGGATCTAGACAACAGGTTCGTGCACTTTCTAGACAAGACCTGCAGCAGTTCTTCCCAAAGCAGCTGCCTTCACCGGAATGTGCAGAGGATCACCTTCCTCTGACCTCCAGTCCGCTCCTGGCACGCATGTTCCCGCCTGTGGGTGGGAAAGGGACCCGCAGAGTCTTCGCAGCCTCGGAGCTTTACTGCCATGCCCACCCCGACCCACACACACACCCCGCGCCCCAGCTCGGGCAATGGGGACCGCCCGCCCTGCTTTCATGGCCTGTTCTAGAAGTGCTGCACCTTCACTACGGCGTCAGCTGTGATGAGACGTTTAAGAAGAAGATGAGGGCATTAGCTTTTCCAGTCTTCATCACCCCTCCCAGTGATGCCTGTTTGGCGGCGATGACAGGTGCCTCCAGTGCCGCTGTGGGGCCTCCTACGTCACAGAGCACCCCCCCCCCCAGCACTGCGGCACGCTGCATGGTACTGCTATGTTGCACATGCTAACCTGGAGAGAGCCAGACTGCTCACGGTGGAATACATGATGGGAAAGACACTTTAAAACCCCATTATGCCAAATGGGAGAGCCCAGCCTGGCACTGCTTCAAGTTATGTCGAACTTCCAGAAGACGGAATCAGGGATGGATTCAGTGAACTTTGTTCTTTACAGTGTTAGATCATTTGTTTCCAGGACAAGCTAGAGATGCCGTTTTCCTATGTCCTGTTTTTCACCACCACCTTGCCCATTGTCCTCTTTTTGGAGACAAGGTCACACACTTCATTTAGGAGCTGACCTTCCTCTGTGGGATGTGATAGAGGTGGGACTGTTCATTGACGTAGCGATGTGCCCCCACACCACCTTGCCTCAGTCTTGGAGAGACTATCGCTCCCTGAATTTAATCTTGAGTGATGGGACACCAGGACAGAGATAGGTTAGAGGTGATTTATTTTGATGGTAACAACTCAAAGGCACTCTGCCCCAGAATTGTCCAGGTTCTGATACTTCACCTGGGTCAATCTCTCTGATACATTTCTTTCCCAGGGATGTTAGCTATAATGGATATGTATTGCTGGCATCCTAAAACCAGTGGGGGGATTCAACTGGTTTGCACCAGTTTGGCATAACCAATACTGAACTTTTTGTTGAGTTCAGTGAACCAGTTGTTAAAATGGCACTTGTAATCAGGGCTCTCTCTAAGGCGAGCGCCTGGGCAGCCACCCAATGTGGAAATCACAAATTGACATTCCTTACTCTTTTTTAACATTCACCTGTGCCACAGCATATTCTAAGTGCCCATAGTGATGTTCATTCCATCCATAAGTGAAAAAAATTTGACAGAACTATGCTTGTAAATTTATTTATTCATTTTAAAACTCATTATACCTTTGATCAAATACTACATTTTAATTCCCTTGTGTTTGTTACTTCAGTAAACAAACATATAACATAAAAAGTGCCAAACAACCAGGGGGTGACAAGCTGTCATTGAAAATATCTTAAATAACAGTTTTATTGTTTTTTGTCAGGTATTATTTAATTTTTTTATTAATATTTTAAAACTCATAACATAATCCAGTTCTGTGTACCTCTTTTATTGTTCTTATTTAAGTATTAAGTGCATGAAATAATAAACTGCCTTTTGGTTTATTGTTTTTTATACTTAAAATGGTGATAAGGGCAGAGAACCGGTGGTTAAATTACTTGAATCCCACCACTGCCTAAAACCCTCACAGATGTATCTCCTAGGAGGCCTGCTCTGGGGCACTTGTAGGCGTGTGGCCCAGGGAACATGTTAGACTTCCTTCTGTCCAAACACAGATGAGTTTCTTTTCCGGGTGATTCCAAAGGGAACTGTGTATTGCCGCCTTTCTGTACCAAAGAGCTGGCTGCCTGCCCTTCTGATGATGTCCTCGGTGCCCCACTTGGGCCTCTCAGGGTCCCCTGAGAGTTCTGGCAGCAGTGGGACAGGTTGACAGGGTCAAGAAGTAGAAGCAAATACCCGCGAGGACATCAGTGTAATCACCCAACAGTAAAATGACAGTGGACATGAGCTTGGGCCAAGGCAGATGAAAATAAGTTTAAAAAATTTAAATTCATCTGTCAACTTGTTCATAAACAAGATCTTCAATTCACTATCAAAAATGAAATGCAGACTAAATTGTATATCTCCATGGAGGCTGCTGCAAAATTTCTGTTTTGTCCTCAAGTACTTTGATAACTCGTCACATAAATAAATGATCAATGGGTAAATTTGTTAGCAATAAATCTAGACTTTGTTCCATCTATTTAAAGATGCTTTAAAAAAGAGACTCTGAATATTAAAAAAAAAAAATCCACACATGGCTGCCTTTACAGACAATACTTTAAGCAAGAAATAAAAAAAGTTGCCTGACCTGTGGTGGCACAGTGGATAAAGTGTCAACCTGGGAATGCTGAGGTTGCCGGTTCAAAACCCTGGGCCTGCCTGGTCAAGGCACATACGGGAGTTGATGCTTTCTGTTCCTCTCCCTCCTCTCTCTCTCTCATTTTCTCTCTCTCTGTCTCTCTCTCTCTCTCTAAAAAAAAAAAAAAAAAAGTTAAAAATAAAATAAAATATATCTTTAAAAAAGGAAATAAAAAAAGCAAACGACAGATTACCATTCACTATGCGGAGGGTTCCTCTACCATCTTTTTCCTTCTCTGCTGCTAGCCTGAACCCACATGCAGTACTAGAGGCTTTTCATTCAAGCAAATCTGATTTTTTTCAACTATGTTTTCTTCTTGCCTAAAATTGAAGCACAAAACATGTGCAACTTCTACTGAAAGTTACTTGGAGATCCTTTGAATGAGTACACAGACTTGTTTCCTAACCCGTCATCCACTTTATTATAAAGTGAAATGTAAGCTTCAGCAGTTTGTCAGTGTTGCTTTGATCATTGCTTTTTAAATGCATTTGACAATCTGTGATTCTTTCATAATGCATTTCTCTGAAAAACAGACTAAACCCCTGTTGCAGATTGAATCCTTATCTAATGCAAAAGTTGCTTCCTCACAGGTTTCTGCTACTGACCTGGACAGCGGGTTCAACGGCCTTATTGAGTATTCCATTCTCTCTGGCAACCAAGGAAAAGCATTCCAGATCGACGCACTGAATGGCGTGATAACAGCAAATGGGATCCTGGATTACGCGGTCACCAACTCCTACAGGTTTGTCCCAGACCCTGATCCATTTGTTCAGCTATCTGCTTTGTTTCTGGCAACATTATTGTGTTGAGCTTGACTTCCTATTCTATTAGCTTAGTTGTAAAATGTGTTTTCCCTTTGATCCAGTTTATGATTACCCTTTTGACAGACAGACTGAAAGAGTCTTAGAAAGTACTTGCAGTTTGGGGGAGGTGATTAGACTAGAACTTTAAGGTTCCTTCTAGTTTTAAGATTTCATGAATTTGTGATCCTATTAAGTGCTGAATGAGAACTATTTTTAAAAAATCAGTATTTGCAAAATGTCTACTGAACCATCGAGCACTCTGCAGATGTTTGTTTTTATTGTTTTTTAAAACAGTAAACACTGAATGACATTGTTCTTTTGAATTCTTTATTCTTTTTTTGTGTGTATAAAATTCTGATCCCGTCATTAGGACCCTTGTTTTGCAGTACTGTGTTCTAATAGAAATGTTATTGAAACCTCCCATGCAACATTAAATATTTTTGTCTAAAGTCTAAGATATGCCTGCCTTATACAGAATTCTATAAAAGAGAGACTAATAGTGTTGCAAGTCTTCTAGGTATTTAAATGCCAGTGCTATGAAAGTCTAGCCATACAATCAGAAAGATATATATGACACCTCAGTCTATTAAAAGAAAAAACCAGGGAACCTAAAATGACTGCGAATGGGGACTTTAGGAATGATGGCCAAGTCTTCTGTGGAATACAATAAAACTGATTTTAAAAGAGAAAGAGGTTTTCTATATGTGCTAGTGAGGCTAGAGCACTAGGAAGTATGATTATGTGGACGAAATAACAAGGTACATTATAGTACTTATACTGCAGGGCTATTCGAGCAAAAGCACACCCACACAGTCAGACCACATCAGGAAGAAAACATAAGAAATGTTTAACCTTGTTTTGTTTGGAGAAGTGGTCATGTGAGAAGTCCGCGGTCAAAGAAATGCTTGACCTTCTTACTGCTTATTCTAATATGCTTCATATTTTTGTTATTTTTTCTGTATGATCTTCCAAAAGTCCATGCACATTCAGAGTTTCCTTTGCTCCTTCTAGTCACCTTCTGAGGAGTTTAAGTTGGGCATTTTCTCATTCACTGAAAGTGTGACAGACACACACGGTTGCTCGAGGTCACAGAACCATTTAATGTTCGAACCTTGACTTTCAGCCAGGTAGTCTGATTCTGAGTCACAAATGGTTTCGCTGTGCAAGCTACAGAGTTGACCTTCAGTTTAGGGGGGAAATAAGCAGGCATACAGAAGACCTAAATGTCAGTATTCTCCAGGCTCGACTACATTCATGTCTGGTGAAGAGAGTGTGGGATACTCCTGCAGTTGGGCAGTTAGAAGGGATTAAAATGGGATCTGTTCCTGGCAGGACTGGAGTACTAACCTCTAAAAAACTTCCCAACTCTAAAAGTTTAAGCGTTTAGTTCTTTTTGTTTAATATACTGTAAAATACTACTTCAAAAGTACTTGAAAAGTTTATGACCTTACCCTGTATTAACTAGTAGGAATATTTGGGTATTATTTTACTGTTATCAATTTTTGTGATACTTATTGTAAAACTGAGTGTATAATAAATATGTTGAAACCTATCCCTGCCACATTGTTTCTATAGTAATTTAAGGATTGAGCTTTTTTTCTCTCTCTCCCTTGATGACTGCTGGTAACTCTCAGCCCTAGTTGCCATTTGATTACAATTTCAGAAACCACGTGAGGTCTGCTGTATTCCAGAAACTAAGCATTTCCTAATTGTAGACTCCTTTGTGATGTTCCTCTTACTCAATGGAGCCTAATTAGCCATTAAATTTAACTCTATAGTTTTTCTATGTGAGTCATAGTTTCAATGTTCTCAACATTTAAGTTGGTCCCCATATTTAAAAGTGTCCTTCCCCAATTTCCCATAAAGAATTTAACTCAAGGCTGGGGGAACTGAGAGAAGTTGAACTACACACACACACACACACACACACACACACACACACACACACACACACACACAGTCTGCAGTAAGGAAATATTTTAAACCTCCTGCTTCTCTAGGATATCCGTTGTGGCTTCTCTACCTCTTTAGTGCTTTTTCTGATATACAAGGCAGTGGAAAGTATAGGGTGGTTTTTTCCTAACCTACTATATACTTCTAGTGAATGCCTTGGACAAGGTGGTATTTAGCTTTTAACATTTCTTTACTTTTGAAATATTATTTTGTCGGATTGAGGAAAACATTCTCAATTCTAGTCCTCTGAATTATAATACAAAACAAGGGGGAGGGAATAATCTCAGTTATGATTCTATTCATTATAAATGCATTAAGTAAAAATTAATTTTTAGTGTTCATATTAAGCATCATATAAAAAATTCAGTAGAAAATGGCGACAAATTATAAAACAGAACTTGAGTTCTGTCTGATTGGTATTTCAGAATGTTAAGAACTGTTTACTGAGCTTGGGATATAAAGACATATGAATCGGTTCTTGATGTAAGGGAGCTCAAAAATTGAGTGCCCTTATAATCCACGGCAGGAAGCATGTTAATAATCACAATAATTTATGGAGCACCTGCATTACATGTTGAATTCCCATAATAGACTTAAGATTTACAGAAAAGGGAAATTGAAGTTCAGAGAGGTAAGGTTTGCCAAGATTATGTAGCTACTAAAGAACAGAACTGAGTTTCTTGTCCATGTGCGTGGCCATAGTAGGGCTTCCTATTGTATTATGTGAATGAATCTTAAAAATACTCACCTGTATAGTTCCAAAACACAAAACAAAAAATGTACTTTATAAACTTAAAATAATAATAGATTTCAGCTTGCAGTTGTGAAATAACACAGTCCTCTAGGAATGAGCGTATAAAAATGGTATTTGAATTATTTGAAAGCATTTCCACTGCTGGACCTATACCTGACAAAGAGAGACTTACCCCTGTTTAAATTGATATTTGGATATTCCTGGGAGCCAGTAGCACTTCAGGGCCAAGATTTTTATTGTTATTAATGTAATACACTTTTTAAAAATCAAGTAGTATCATAGAGTATATCAACCATCCTCGCCTCACTGTCTTAGCGCTAACCCAGAGACTGACATTTTTAACTGGTTTTCTTCATTATTGTAGACACCAACATGTCTTAATTTATAATTTTTAAAAATTCATTTATTGATTTTAGAGAGAAAGAGAGAGAGAGAGAGAGAGAGAGAGAGAGAGATTGAGATTGGTCTGTTCCTGTATGTGCACTGACCAGGGATCAAACCAGCAACCTTTGCATTTTAAGAGGATACTCTAACCAACCAAGTTATCCGGCCAGGGCTTAGTTTATAATTTTAAACATTATATCTCAGCTTCCTGTTATAACAGATGTGCGTTTAATATATTTACCTTTTCATATCCAATTCTCTCTTTATATTAATTCATTGATTTTTATCAGTTAGTAGTGTTTTCATTATATGAATCTGTAAATGTTCACTTCAGACCCATGTCCTACTCATATTTCCTTTCGTAACCCCTCTCCTCCACTGTACAATTAATGAGGGTCTTTCTTTTTCGCCCACCCAGTTTGTACATCCATGTATTTAATTCCTTTTCATTGTCCTGGAAGCTCCGTTTTGCCCACCCCTCCCCCCTCCCCCAATGCCTCTCATGTCAAATATTCTATCAAGTCCTCCTTATTCCTTGGAGGCCTGTTCCTCCTGCTTTCTCCCCTCCCGGTCTAGTGTTAATGATCTGCAGGAGGTTTTCCAAGACTTCAGCAGAGCTGGTTATTTCATGACCTTGCTTTATTGCTCTCCTAAGTTGAGTCCACGTTACAGATCTCATGTCTTTCACTTTCTTCATTTTCTCTTTCAGTAACAGTAGGAAAAAGGGCCAGGGAAGTAAATTTTCTGAGTTCTTGCATATATAAAAATGCCTTTATTCTACTTTCACATGTGATTTATGCAGGGGATGGTATAGAAGTGGGTTTTTTATTTATTTTATTATTTTAGAATTTTGAAGGTATTGCTCTGTTATCCTTTAAGGCCCAGTATTGCTGTTGAGAAATCTGGGGCCATTCTGATTTTATATTTTGTATGTGATTTCATTTTTCCTTCTCTGTGGAAGTTCTCAGGCTATATTCTTTATCCCTACTGTTTAGAAATTTTGTGATTATATACTATAATGTGGGTCTTTCCTTGTGCTGAATACTGGGTGTGCTTTTTTAATAAGAAGAAATCATTCTATTTTCTTATATTATTTCATTGATAATTACCTCTTCTTCTGTTTCTTTCTTTTGTTTTGTTTGCTTACTTTGCCCTGTTCCTTTTTGCTGGACCCTGTTCAATCAATTCTTAGATTGCCTGGATCGAGCCTTTGTCAATAATATTCTAGTTTCTACTTTTCATGGCTTGTTTTGTGTGTTTGTTTATTTTTGTTTTGTTTTTCAGGAAGAATGCCTTAATTTTAACCTTCTAAATTTTGTTTTCGCTCTAGTTAAAATCATTTTCGGATATTGTTTATATTTTTATTTCCAAAAGCTCTTCCTTAATCTTTAATTTTTTTCCCCACAGCATCTTGTTCTTGATATATGCAAGCATTATTCCAATATTTCTCCAAGGACATTAATTAGAAGTGTTTTTACATTATCTTTTGTTCTTTCAAGATCTCTGTTTCCTTTGGATTCATTTCCTCTCTTTGCCCATTTTGCTCTCTCTTTCTCATGTTGGAGAAAGTGGATGATCCGTGGTTCTTCAGTCCTTGGTTCTGAGTGAGGCAGTAGCACAGTCACTGGGACCTATGAGTGGGTGGAGGGGCTTACTGATCAACACACTTCACTTTCAGATGAAGCAGAGAGGAAGGAGACTACTTTGCAGAATGACATTCAAATGACAATCTAGAGAGAGCTCTTTTCTCTTTGGGAGAGATTTTCATTTCTCCATAGACTGTCCCTCATTTTTACGAACTCCAAGTATGAACATCAAGAATTCTTTGCCTGGGAGTGAGGAGCCATGGGCAGTGGTACTTGATTGTTCTGTATTTTGAGTTTAAAATAATCTTCAAGATATTTTAAACTCATCTCACCTCACTGTTTGCAATGTCTTGAGCTTCTTTTTGGTTACATGGAAAGATCTGTTTCTAACTCATCCTTCTTTCTCTCCAAATGCATTTTAATCTGTGGTTCCCTCTGATCCACTCATGAGTAACTACTCCTTAATCTGCTTGCATTTTCCAGAAATTCATGAAACTACTTACTCACTCCACCCACTAATATCTTCTCCTATTTTATTTTTAGCTTTATAGATGTATATCTTATTTGAATTTTTTTTTTTGCTATCATGATAGTAGAATCTCAGGAAGAAGATATAAAACTGGTGTCAATGTATCCAAAAGTCATAGCTCTTTTTTCAATGCTGTTTCCGATGTGGGCTGATATCTTCATTTGTTTTTGATGTTGTTTGATTGGTCACTTTTTGTTTGTTTGTTTTTAATTTCAAAAGGAACACCTCATTGTTGGTAGACATTTAAGATACTGTGGAGAGTTTTGAAAAGTTTTCTACCAATACCTTCAGTATTTGTCAAAGCAATCAGCAAAGATCCCACTGGGTCAAAGCCATGTTTAAAGCTTAATATGGTAAAAGTAGCTTTCCACAAGTAAGATAGGGGAAAAATGCTTTAAACTAGAATGGTTCTATTCTAAATCTGGCCAGTCTCATTTATAGTCTCTGCTAATAGTACTCATCAGAATAACAGTTCTGAAACATGGAGCCAGTTGGACTGGCTACACCCAATAGTTGCACAGTGACTGCCAAGGAGCCATCATAAGAAACTTGAGGTCTCGCAGAGGTTGTGTGTAGAATCTCAGTGGATCTGCCGTTATAAATTTTCATTTGTTTTTAAGTCATTGAAAAACCTTTCATTTGTTCTTTTATTTTGAAACCGAATCATATATTTTTCTCCATTTCAAAGAGTTTCACTTTTCTAACCTGACATAGGCATTACATAGAACCCCTGAAGTTGTAATGTTGTGGAAATAAGAGTGGTATGGCTACATAGTGTAAAAATAAGACATAACTTTGATGTCTTGGCTGAGACTTTAGTATGACATTGGGGAAGGGCAGGCAGCAAGGGCAGAGAACATTATGAGTTGATTATTTTTAGTAAAATATTTCCATATGTACCTGACTTGTGTTTGAACTAACAAAACAAACTTTCCACATGGAATTACTCCTAGGTTCCAGAAGTGTGAAACTCAAGTAGTTATTGCACTGGTGTCCCAGCCTTGATAGGGTTGAAGGTAGACTGTGCGCTTCATGAATGGTAGATAAACAGTAATCATTTGCTATTAAGTGAAATTTAAATCAAGAATGAGTTGATGCTTATTTCACATCATTTTTAATTTTAAGGTTGGAAAGAGAGAAGACTTATCAGGTAAGCTAACAATGGAAAGGAAAGTAGAAGTAGGTCAACTTCCAAGACTCAATTTCTTAAAAGGTAGTATCAATAGCTGAGACTAATACCACTTCTGAAACAAAGATCGTCTTCTGATTGACAACCACTTTATTACTCAGCTACCCTCCTGGGCCTCCCAGTGTTTAGAGGAGAGTGAAAACTAAGCTGATTATACATGAAGGAGTGACGTATACACAGTAAGAGAAGCAAGTGGAAGGAAGATCATATATATAGTAGAGCACAAGCTCTTCAGTCAACCAACACCTGGCTTGAATTCTGGCTCTGTGATAATAATACACTTATAATCTTTAACATATCTTGAGAAACTAATATTCAATGTATATTAAAGAAAATTAGATAAGGTAGCCCACTGGCCCTCCAGTAACTTATGAAAAGAACTGACAAATTATTAAAAACAAAGGCTGGCCCTGGTCTGTTAGCTTAAGTCAGTTAAGAACATCATTCCAAAATGACAAGGTTGAAGGTTCAATCCCCGGTCAGGATACACATGGGAAGCAACCAATGAACGTACAACTGAGTGGAAAAACAAATAATGCTTCCCTTCCCCCTCCTCTCTCTCTCCTTTCTTCTCTCTGTCTCAAAATATAAATAAATAAAAATAAAAAAAAAAAATTGAGCCCTGGCTGGCTGGCTCAGTTGGTTAGAGCATCATCCCAAAAGCACAGAGGTTACCAGTTTGATCCCCCAGTCAGGGTACATACAGGGACAGATCGACATTCCTGTCTTTCTTTCCCTGACTTTCAAACACACACACACACACACACACACACACACACACACACACACACACAAATTTTAAAAAGGCTGATGATTGTTGTGTCAGAAGAATGTACAGGATGCTATAGGCCAGAAAAGGGACATCCAAATCAAGTGAGAGGTCAGTGAAAGCTTACCAAAGATGTGAATTTGAAAGACCATGAGGGGCCCTGGCCTGTTGGCTCAAGGGGCCTGTCGTGTGGAAGTCTTGGGTTCAATTCCCGGTTAGGGCACACAGGAGAAGCAACCATTTGCTTCTCTACCCCTCCAACTCCCCCTTTCTCTCTCTGTCCTCTCCTCCTGCAGCCATGGCTCAAATGGTATGAGCAATTTGGCTCTGGGCACTGAGGATGGCTCCATGGCCTTGCCTCAGGCAGTAAAATAACTTGGTTACTTAGCAACAGAGCAGAGGCCCAGACAGGCAGAGCATTGCCTAGTAGGGGGCTTGCCAGGTAAATCCTGGTCAGCACATGCAGGAGTCTGTCTCTCTGCCTCCCTGCCTCCCAACCTCTCACTTAATAATTAAAAAAAAATTTAGAAAAAGACCATGAGGCTGTAGGGATTCCATGCAGAAGCAGATCCTAGAAGGTCATGTGTACATGCACAGGCCTGGGCCTATTGTAGAGATGGAGAGCCAAGGAAAGGTTTTAAGCAGGGAGTCAGGCTTTCAAATCAGGAGTTTCGATAGGACAATTGAGTTACAGTGTGGGGTTTGGAGAGAAGCAGATGAGACTTGAAGTTGGGAGATTGGTGCGTAAACCCATACTCCAGACAAGAGGGGATATAATGAATATACACTATTCCAGGTAAGATGATGAGCCTCCAGAACCAACTTGTCCTGGTTTGCTTAGTACTGTCATAGTGTTTTAAAAAAATACAAAAGTTACGTGTCCCAGGAAACCCTTTAGTCCCTGGCAAAGCAGGATGGTTGATCAGCCTTTTTGAGGCTCTGAAGGCAGGGGTGAAATAAATGAGATCACTAGTTCTAATGATTCTCAGGGTGTAAAATCTCTGAGACTCATGTTTAGTTGAGTGTTGGAAGGGTGGTGACAAAAAGCGAGAAGTTGAAGACACTAATAAGTTTCTAACTTGGTTGCTAGAGAAGCTAGTTAGTTGTACCATCATCCAAGATAGACTGAACCACTGCATGTGAGTTCCTTCAGATCATGGACTTTCACATCTACTCTCTGGTCCTAGCCAATCATGCATTTCTTTTGGTATGTGATTTCATTATGGCAGTTTTCTTTCTTAATTCTACAATTTTAATTGTTCTGTAATTTGGGTCTGAAACAAATATCAATAAAAAGCAATCTTTTAGTGGCTCTATCTTTTGTTGAAATAGTAAAATAAAAGTACGTTGCAATGTATGGTTGTTGGTATTTATAGTTAGAAAGGAATTTGACGGTCTATCTCCCAGAAATGTTGCATTGACATAAATGCCTCATGACCCCTGGTGGCTTTGCTGGGTTTGCTTCTCTAAACATGTCAAAAATAAATAAATACATTTCAGGCTGCCAGGCTTCTGAAATAAGTTTTAAATGATGCGATTTAGATAAAGCCAGGAGGAGAAATAAATGTAGTTAGTCAGCTCATTTTTAAATTTTCAACTGGAAATGTGATATTTATGTTTTTCTTATTGTTTGGATGATGTATAACATTCCTTGATTCTTTTCCAAATCAGCTTGATTGTGCAAGCCACAGATAAAGGGATGCCTAGGCTTTCTGGTACAAGCGTGGTCAAGATACAGGTGGCCGATGTAAATGACAATGCCCCGGCTTTTCTGCCCCTGGAAGCAGTGGAAATTGCAGAAAGTAAGTGTGGCAATTTAGAATAGTGGTTTTGTTAACTTGTACAATATCATCTACCATATTTTCAGCCAGGTGCTATATTAAATATAAGTTCTAATTCTCAACAGCCATGCAACATAGATAGTTTTCATCTTCATTTTACAGAATAGAATACAGATGGTGAAAAGTTACTTACCAAATGTCTAAGAAGTTACGTGTTAAAGCTGGTATTTGCATTCAGATCAGCAGGAAGCCATTCCCCACGTTCATATCACCATTCCACATGGATTCCTTTTATGTTCAGACATTTCTTAAAGATGAAATCTACTCTATGAAGAAGGATATTTTGCTAACTGATGATCATCTTAAGACTCCTCTGAGAAGAAGCGATCTTAGACTGTTAACTTTGTCAGTCTTTGCAGTATACTAATGACGAGTAATAAGTGAAGGGAATTGGATGTTCATCAGACAAAAGCATCATCTTCCTCTAGTATAAACTAAACTTCAACATCTTCAGAAAAAAAATTATCACATTAATGGTAGAGGCTACAGATTTTACAAAATATTAATTTTTTTAATAAATAAAATACGAAAGACTTATGCTGATTAATCTTAATTGTTTGACCCTCTGGGTTATATGATGACTCCATAGCTATGATCCCAAAGTTGCTGCAGTCAGTGGCTCTGGTGGTAAAAACCAAACCAACTCTCTGCAGTTGAAGTTGCAAGTTGTGTAGTTCCTCACGTGCCTCTCTCCTTTCATTCTTAGTACCAACCTTATTCCTAAAGTGTGTCCACTATGTCTGTCCCTTTTCCAAACAAATTGTACCTGTTGTAACTCACAGAGGTATATTCCAAAAAGTCTATACATAGGGATATCTACAAATATTCTAAATATCCTAAAATAGTCTGTCAATAAAAAATTCTTCAGTTCTGCTTCCTACTTATTTGATATATTTGCATGAAAATGATAAGTCTTATTATATACAGTGGAACTGTTCTGAATACCTTGGCGCCTTCTTTCTACCTGTACCATACACATAAGCTTACAAACAAAGTCCCTTTTGTGGCACTTTAAGCTATAGAACACATACAGTGTATAAGGCATGTAGCATGTCATCTGTCTTGTGATTTATTTGGTCAACAACATAAAAATTTGTTTTCATAACTAGCGCTATGCATCCTATGTCTCTCTATAGTATTGATAATATTGAGAGTCATATTTTAAGGGAAAGAAGCAATGTATCTGTCACTCTAAAAGAAATAATTTTGTAAGATAAGTACAAGGAACTAAGTATCTATTTTAATTTCAGTATCCAAGCATTTTTATATCAATCTTGCCTATTTTTCAAAATCTTATGTTTTGTATTAATATTTTGAGTAATAATAACCTTCTTCCTACTCTCATGAATATATGATTTTATATCCATATCCCTCATGAATATATACCCATATCGCTCATGAATATATTATTTCAATACAGAAACTATGTGGTACAAATAAGTGGCATTGGTCCTGGAATTGTGTTGTAAGCATATGATGAAAAATTTAATATAAAAATTGAATATACCTTACTTCCTCAACTCCCTACTCCATAGTAAATTTTTACTTTTATTGGGCTTATAAATTCTTCAAAGATTTTGTTCAGTGAATAATGAGATTTGTATAAGAAATCATGCCAAGAAACATCAAATCATGTTGGACTTAAAAAAATGCCTGGATTGAACTCTTAAAGAAAGTATTTCTAAAGATGAATTTTAATGGAGACTGACATTGGTCATAACTATTTCAGATTCTTTGCCGGGTGTAATTGTGACTAGGATATCAGTTCATGATGCAGATTTGAATTCAGCTTTCATCTTCAGTCTTGCCAAAGAGAGTAATCCTGGAAACAAATTTGCTATTGATCAGAAAAGTGGAGCAGTGGTGCTAGTGAAAGCACTGAACTTTGAAGAAGCTCCTGAATATGAGCTGCTTATCCAAATTTCTGATTCCGTGCACCACACAGAGGGAGTGCTCACTGTCCGTGTGCTGGATGTCAATGATAATCCACCAGTATTTTCTCAAGATTCTTACCAGGTAAACAGCTTAAACAGATTCTGAAACACAGCCCATACTAGAAAGAAGAGGAATAATGGAAGTCTATGAACACTGACAGACTAATTTATATATGCAACAGTTACTGTTTTTAGTGTTTAAATTGATGCTGAGGGTTTTAGATTTAATATCATGGTGGATAGAAGTATTTATGGAATTGAATATATTATTCTGTTCAGTTTCTTAAGTATGTCTCATATGTCATCATATAAAACTATACAATTTTCTAGGGATTGGGGTCCAGTTGTCCATAATAATTGGAACTTGCCTAGTATTTCCAAAGCCACAGATAAGATGAGAAGATGGTCCAGGTTATCTGTAGTTAATTTAAGAAACCTTTTCCTTTCCTAGGCATATTTTTAGAATATTTTGGAATATTGGTTAACATTTTGCAGAAACAAATTATGAACAAAACTGTAAAGTGAAAATATTAGTTTTTAAGGCACAGTATATGTTTATAGAAAGTAAAGACAATGATAGCATTCAACAAAGTACCTGGAAACGGGCTCTAGGACTCTTGAGT
This sequence comes from Saccopteryx leptura, assembly GCF_036850995.1. NCBI lineage: Eukaryota > Metazoa > Chordata > Mammalia > Chiroptera > Emballonuridae > Saccopteryx > Saccopteryx leptura. Next base: position 221,624,036 of record NC_089503.1, on the reverse strand, counting down.
GTAACACAGGCAAGGTTGCTGTGTAATACCATAGAGAAACTAACCCAAGGAACGATCTTCCGTGAAGGCTTGCTGAATTATATAATGTATGTAAGTAATAATATCTTAGTTGAGTGTATTAACTATAATCTACCACACAGAAATAATTTGGAAGGATTTTTTTTGGTAATAAAAATCAAGGCTGAATTAATTTTTTTAAAGTATTTTTTTCTGAATTCTGGGACCACTACATAATCTTCTTAAGACGATGTCAAACCCTATAAATAAATATGCCTAATAAAGTCAGGTTCACTGGGTATTTTCCATGAACCAAATGAATAAAACCACCTCACGTTTTGGCCCTGCCCCTGAGAATTGCTATTGTCTTTAAGCACTGTGTCCCTTCCTCTCCCTCTCTCCCTCTGTCCCTCCTTCCCTCCCTCCCTCCCTCAGGCCACCACTCCGGAGTCCACGCCTGTGGGGCACTCCGTGCTGACTGTGGCAGCCACAGACTTAGAAAGCAGTGAGGACATTTCTTACAGAATCCTTTCATCTTCTGAGGAATTCTCAATTGATCCTAAGAATGGTGAGTTATTTATAATGGCTTTAGTGCTCCTAGTTTTGAGTTACGGGGTAGAAATCTGAAATAATCCTTTCCAAATGCTCCTACGATGGCTTCCCACCCCCTGGTATTATATAGACTGTGCCATCTTATTTCTCTTCATGTCAAATGCTACGGGAGCAAATCCCAGTGTTAATTTCTCCTCTCCCGCTCTCAGTGGCTGGAAGGCAAAAGGAATTGATTGAATGCTAGCAATGGCTCAGAAGTTCAGAGACCTTCATGTAGTAAATACCCAGTTCATTGGTCCAACCATGCAGCATTCAGGTAGCCATCCCAGGCCTGGGAAGGACCAAATAAAGTTGAAAATTGAAGGAGTTAAGTTAATACTGAGGACTTCACCTTACTAGAGTTTGGAAGCCTTTATTGAAGCCCATGCACAGATAATTCAGTAATAGAATCACACATTCAATAAGGACAAAAAAAAAAAGAAGAAGAAGAAGAAAAGAAAATTATTTGAGCATCTCTGCTCAGTGAAAAACATTGTGGTGCTCTGATTTATTTGATGCCTTCAAAGGCTCTTTGTATTTTCATCAGAGCAAGACATTTGTGGCTGTGACGTGCTTTCAGAAAGTGATTTTAGATTCGAGCAATTAAGCATTGTATAGAGAAAGTGTAACAGTGAGTAGACATTAAAACTAAATTGGATAAAGATAAAATAATTAGCTGAACACTGTCACTGCAGAGCACACTACAGAAGGGAACAATTTAAAAATTACCCTCAGGATGGTGGGTGTTAACTAAACTGATTGTGCTCATTCATTTTGCAATATATACATGTATTAAATATACATTAATTGAATCATTATGTTGTACACCTGAAACTATAATGTTATATGTCAATTATATCTCGATTTTAAAAATTTCTCATCAGGATTACCTGAAAGGAGACTTGAATCACAAAATACCAGGATAAAGTTACCCATAGAGTGTTGTAATGGGGAGAAGTAAATAATGTTGCTGCACGAATGAATGAATGGTTATTGTATGGGTATAAACATGTCAGCAGTTTGGCTTGCCTTTTCTTTTCTCTCTCTCTTGTTTCTCACTCTTGCTCATTTTATTTTTACATATGTATATTTATCTTCAGATGATGACAATAGCTGTTGACCGCAGCAGATCATAGCATGGAGGTTGGGAGGCAGTCCCTTTTGCTTGAGATGTGTTAACAACGAGTTTTGCAATGAGATATTAATTAAAATATCTTTAAAACATTAACTGTTACCATGTCAATTTTATTCATGTTTGGACTCCAACGGAAATGTGGCATTGAAGTGACAGCATTTTGTATTCTTTCTTAGGAACCACACTTAAAACACATTTGCCTTAGACAAACATTATTACATAAACAGTAATAAAAATTACATGTTTTTATATTTAAATTAATACATTGTATTAAACATATTTCACCAGTAAGGGGAAAATCCATATGCTGAATTAACCAAGAACTTTAGGAAAAACATTTATAATTAAGCAATAGTTGTAACTGCATTATCATATTTACTACTTTCATTTGATTAGAGTGGTGTCAACCAGTATTTCCAGAATAAATGTATGAACGCTAGAATATCTCTATGCATGTGTTTATGGGTAGTAGAATGGGATATAAGTTTTTCGAATAAGAACACTTTTTAAAAAAAAATAGCAATGGAACAACTTACTATATAAAAAGAAAATTAAGAGAAATTTATGAGAGTCATCTGCAAGCAGCACACATATAACAGAATGAATGTTATGAGTATTATTTCTGACTCTTGCTACAAAAGTATAAATATAATCATTTTAATTTTCTATTTGGAATTACCTTTTTCTTTTTTTTTTTTTTTTGTATTTTTTCGAAGCTGGAAACGGGGAGGCAGTCAGACAGACTCCCGCATGCACCCAACCGGGATCCACCCGGCACGCCCACCAGGGGGCGATGCTCTGCCCATCTTGGGGCATCGCTCTGCCGCAATCAGAGCCATTCTAGTGCCTGAGGCAGAGGCCACAGAGCCATCCTCAGCACCTGGGCAAACTTTGCTCCAGTGGAGCCTTGGCTGCGGGAGGGGAAGAGAGACAGAGAGGAAGGAGAGGGGGAGGGGTGGAGAAGCAGATGGGCGCTTCTCCTGTGTGCCCTGGCCGGGAATCGAACCTGGGACTCCTGCACGCCAGGCCGATGCTCTACCACTGAGCCAACTGGCCAGGGCCTATTTGGAATTACTCTTGGTTGTAACTTAAGTAAAAAATTTAACAAATAAGTACAAGCATTAGTAAATATTTGAAAAATATTTGCTAACCAAATAGATCGCAAAAATTTAATTTGTAACACTAAAATGCTACATTTTGTTTTTCAGGCACGATATTTACTATCAATCCTGTATTACTTCTGGATAAAAAATTAACAATTCAACTTCTTGTTGAAGCCAGTGATGGTGGAATTCCTGACCTGAGGGCTCTTACCTTAGTGGAAATAAAAATACAAGATATGAACAATTATGCCCCTGAATTTGCAGTAGAATATTACAATCTTAGCTTGAGTGAAGATGCTCAAATTGGAGGCACGCTTGTCACCTTTTCAACCACTGACCACGACTGGGCCCCTGAAAACACACAGGTTGAATATTCCATCATCAGCGGTAACTCACAGAACAATTTCCACGTGGAAACTAGTTTCATTCATTCAGAATATCCTTTTAAGCAGGTTGGTTATCTGGTGTTACTTCACAATCTGGACAGAGAGGCATCTGCCAGTCATCAGCTTGTCATTCTGGCATCTGACCATGGCTGCCCTCCACGAAGTTCCACAGCCATTGTATCAATAGAAGTGCTTGATGTCAATGACAATCCACCTAAATTCAGCAGTCCGAAATATCATGCCCATGTCAAGGAAAGTACCCCTGTCGGGAGTCACATCACTGCGGTCTCAGCCAATGACCGCGATGTGGGGGTACATGCAGAAATCATCTACCATATAATCTCTGGGAACGAGAAGGGGCATTTTTACTTAGAAGAAAGAACTGGAGCTCTTTATTTGACTAAACCTTTGGATTACGAAGAAACGATAAGATTCACTTTAACTATCCAAGCTTCAGATGAAGAAAAGAAACATTTTTCTTTTGCCGTTGTGTTTATTAGTGTCCTAGATGATAACGACCATGAACCTCAATTTATGTTCCCAAGCTTGAACTGTGTTGTTCCTGAAAATCTGCCAATTTTCTCCACTGTATGTTCAGTAAATGCTTTGGATTTCGACGCAGGTCCTTATGGAGAATTGACCTATTCTATTTTATCCCCCTGTTCTGTCACACATGGGGTGCCTCCTGTCCATGATCCCTTCCTCATTGACCCTCTGACGGGGGATATTCATGCTAAGCAAGTCCTCGACTATGAAAATGACAGTAAATACTGCCTCACAGTTCAGGCAAAAGACAAAGGTGACTTAACAGCTTCTTTAATGGTTTGGGTGGAAATTGAAGGGATAGATGAATTTGAACCCATTTTCACTCAAGATCAATATTTTTTCAACCTTCCAGAAAACAATAATATAAGACAGTTGATTGGCAGAGTGGAAGCTTCAGATGCAGACGCTGGTATCGATGGTGTTATTCTTTATTCCCTTGAAACTCCATCTCCTTTCTTTTCAGTAAATAAAACTAATGGAAATATTTATTTGACTAGAGCTCTTCCCGTAATAGGAAATCAAGTCAGCAGAGAAGACACCATTGAAATGAAAATAATCGCTCATAGCCCTAAACAGGACTCCAAGGTCACGTCTTGCACTGTTTTTGTGAATGTGTCTTTTTCCTTGGAAGGAAAACGCTCAGTAGTGTCAGCCAGCAGCTTCTCCATCAGCCTCACGGTCTCCTTTTTAGTGGTCCTGTTTCTCGTCTTCATTCTAATTGTCCTGATTTTAAGGTATAAACAAAAAGATGCAATCAACAATTACAAAGACAAGAAAATCTCATCATCCTTAGATATCAGCTTGCAGCTGACCAGGGACACCAGCATGCTCAAGCCCTTCCAGACAATGAATGACAGCAGTAATGAGGCGGTGCCTGTGGACTCCATGCCGGAATGGTTGAGTTTAATAAGTATCGTGGAAAAGGACGTTGTAAATCTGTACAGGCACTCAAACTCCAGTGGCCGCTGTTCCGTGGAAGGAGAGACTGCGGAAGATAAGGAGATCCAGAGGATCAATGAGCACCCTTACCGAAAGGACTCTGGCTCGGCTCTGAGTGACCGGGAGTCCAGGGTGCCAGACTCTGGAATCCCCAGGGACTCAGACCAGCTCTCCTGCTTGTCTGGGGAAACTGATGTGGCAGTCACTGTTGAAACAGCAGAAACCAACCATACACTTGAGGAAGGAGATGGAGGAGAAGGCTGTGGTGCAGCCTACGTTCAAAATAGCATGTTACCCCAGACACTAAAGAAGAGAGAGTTCAAAGCGAGCATCCTGGCAGAGGTTAGGAGAGAGCCTGTCTTTATTGCGGGCGATCAGGAAGCAAGACGTGCAGCTCCTTCAACACAGAGAACCTCTGATCCAGACGAGAGAGGCAACTATCACTGGGATTACCTCCTCCGTTGGGAACCCAAGTTCCAACCTCTTGCCTCAGTATTTAATGATATTGCAAAACTAAAGGATGAACATTTACATACACCTGGAATTCCCAAAGAGAAGAAATCTTTAGTTTTTCCACCTCCTTTGATAACAGCGATAGCCCAACCTGGAATTAAAGCAGTCCCACCAAGAATGCCAGCCGTCACCTCAGGGCAGGTACTTCAAAAATACCCGCATTCCCCCCTTCTCTACCATCTCAACTCTCTGCCGGAAGCCATGACTCCCAGTTTTTCTCCATCTCTTTCCCTATTGATGACACAGACCCCTGTTATGACTCCACTCTTGTCACATGGAGAATTATTAGGAACACGTCTAAGTGATACATGCCATGAACTTAAAGCAGAGGATGAAGTTCAAATGTAAAAGGATTGGGATGTCAAGCACCTGCTCACCATTGGTCATGAATGATTGAACAGGACATTCTTAAGCAAGCTCCTCGAGATTGGGTTCATTTTATCTACAAATGAGTGATATAATTTAGTCAGGGTTTTTAGAACCTCCTCATTTAAGTTTCTCAAGTTTCTTCCAGCCTTAATGAGAAGTTATCCCCTCTTTTAACCTTTATCTTTTCCTCTCAGGACTGGTTTGTATATATTAAGTAGCATATATTCTATTATACCTGGTTTTCTGTCTGATTAGATTTCCAAAGGACACAGTGAACCTGACTGACAGCATGTTTGTATGAAAATGAATGGAAATAAAGTACAGGTATAGTTCACTTGGTCACATGACTGCTGATTACACTGCTATATCTAAAACAAATCAGTAAAGCCTGAATAAGGCATGAGTGTAGGTCAGAAAGTAGCAGAGGAAAAATTTAGAAACAAACTTAAATTTTAAAGTGAAGCAATTTTCTATAGATCTGATATATTTAGAGATACATTTCTCTAAACTTTTGCCATTGGTCACACTTGAAGAATTTAGCCATAATCTAAATATTAATATGGTGTCTTTTGGAAATTTAATGAGAAATTAAGAATGAAATTTATAATAACTCTGTGCTAAATAAGAAAATTACTCTTGCTTAAATGAACCAGAAATGTTTGTTCTTGACAAAGGGCCAGGGTTGATAAAAGCAATAAGCCTGTGGTTGGCTGTCACTTAAGACATGTATCCTTGACCTTCATTACAAATAGAATGATGATTTTTTTTTTCAGTGTACTGTCTTGTAACATTGTACGGGTACAGACATTAAAGTTTGAAGATTAATTTGTAGATTTTTTTTAAATTTTCATTTTTTGTATTTTTCTGAAATTGGAAACGGGGAGGCAGGCAGACAGACTCCTGCATGTGCCCGACCAGGATCCACCCGGCATGCCCACCAGGGGGTGATACTCTGCCAATCTGAGGCGTCACTCTGCTGTGACCAGAGCAATTCTAGCACCTGAGGCAGAGGCCACAGAGCCATCCTCAGCGCCCGGGCCAACCTTGCTCCAATGGGGCCTCAGCTGTGGGAGGGGAAGAGAAAGACAGAGAGGAAGGAGAGGGGGAGGCGTGGAGAAGCAGATGGGCGCTTCTCCTGTGTGCCCTGGCCGGGAATCGAACCTGGGACTTCTGCACGCCAGGCTGACGCTCTACCACTGAGCCAACCAGCCAGGGCTGATATTTTTTTCATTATATTTTCTTCTAGATATAGTAACTTTCGGTGAGAAATAATTTATCCAATCAATGTCAGTTTCAAAGTTTGCGTAGATAAAATTATGTTATTAGCTAATAATAATTTTTATAGAGTAATTTAGTGATATATTTTTAAGTGAAGATTTTTTTATATAAATATTTCTACTCTAAAAGTTAAGAATGGATATCAGAAGTCTTTCTTCCATTTGTTCATGCTTAGCTTTAACTGACATTAGATGGAGCAGTGTGGCAACACAGTTGAAATTATTCTGTTTTGTACTGTTACTGTTTGAGAAATATAGTGCTGTTGTGTGATGCTCGCATATAATGCTATATCCTCTTCTCTGGTGAGGTGAGAAGCCATCAGAAATTCTTATCCCTCCAGGAAAGAAGAGCACATCCTGATGGTGACAATCCAGAAGGCAACCTGACCAGTCTTTGGAATAAGAGTTTAGAATTCTCACGGGCATCTGGTATGGTTTCCTTCATGGTTAGTGTGGGTGTCTGCTATAGAAATATTTCCTTTATGTTTTATTTTTTTAATAGGCCTCATCTGTAAAATTATGTGAGATAACTCATTTCTCTTTACTGAAAAACATTTCAGGATACTGTGTTTGCTACCTAATTTTGTAGGTAAATAATTTTAAGGCTCTCTATGCTGATTTGATCAATTATGTATCTTCAGACTCTTAAATTGAGAACAACTGTATAAAACCACATTAGAAATTGTGTGAAACATGAAGGTTTTGGGGCAAGTCTGGAATCCTAGGAAATGTCATCTGGGCACAGAACACATACATATTCAAAGACAATGAATGTTTCTCCTTTTCTTCATGGCATCCAGAGAAGACTTCGTGGTTTAAAAAAAAAATTATTGCAGCATTTTAATATCTATTCTCTCTTTGACTTCCTTCAAAAGATTACTTTGAACCTAACAAAGAAATTTTATACTGATTTTTTTTCTAACTATTTGTGGAAGTTTTGTTTTGCAGCAGGATTATCTCTAGGAACCAAGAACATTTTGTTGTTTTTAATTAAATGGATTCTTTATATACTTATGCTTAAAAAGAGTTATCAATCTAACTTTTCCTTAAGTTATTTGCCTGTGATTTATTACTTCTTCTGGACATGATTCTGCACTTTTTAGACATTCAATAAAAACAGAAGACATGATGCATTTAGAGCCATTCCTTACCAATATCGAGTGGATTTTTAATTGATGACTTTATGAATACTGACTGTATCAGCACCACACCACCACCAAACCAATGCTGCACGTGGGGTTGAGAGTAAAAATGCGAACATGCTGGTTAAGTGTTCATATTCATATGTCAGCCCTTTCAACTAGAGTGCTTTTTCCCTAAATAAACAATATAATTTGTATAGTTTTCCTTCAAGTTTAATATTAGTTTGCCTCATATGTTCTGTGTTACTTTGCTGATCCATACACCAGCTTTAGTGCTCTGGAGGGGGTGCAGAGCTTGTTAGTGGAAAATCATATTAAGCCCCAAATTCATAAGCTATAAAATAGAAGACAGTTGTCTCTTGTGGAATTTTGGCTGCCTGAAATTCTGGACTTTCCTGTTGGCAGCCTTAAAAATGCTGGTGCAAATCAGTACCAAATGCATATCAAAATTCCATGTCCTCATAGTAATCATTGAATTGGCTCCCAACATAGATTCCTGGGCAAAGAAAGGGGGAAATGCTGTATCTTTAGGGATTGGACCATTTAACTATTCTCTAAAAATATTAAAATATACTATGAACTACTGGCTGCCTGCATGTATATATACTTAGTCTATAATAAATGTCCACTGGAGATAAGAGTCAGGTTTCTCAACACCTTTCCCTTCCATTTCAGTGGCCTCTTTGCTGAGTTTTCCAGAAGTTAGAGTGATGAAAGTTAATTACTCATTTTAAACTTATTCACATCCAGACATATGTTTTGTTACACTTGTTTCATTTTTTCCATTTTACACATTTTTTAACTTGAGAAAAATAAAGCAAGACATAACTAAAAGGCTCTAAGATGATCATTGACTTCAAAATAATGAAGTATATGAAGTGACTATGGTTAGTGGATTTGCACATGATTATTATGGATAAGCTCATTGAGTTTATGTTCACGGCATGTTTTAGTTGAGCTTAAAAGTATAGAGCCATCTGTTTAATGATAGCTGAGGAGAGTTAGCATGGAAAACCATTCTGTTCAAAGGAGACACCAGGATCAGTGAAGTTGCAGCATTCCCGTGTGAGTCACTGAATAAAAGTAGCTTTCACCCCTTTATAGGGAAAGTAGAAGATTAAATCTGAAAAGGAATAGTTTAGGGCAGTGGTCCCCAACCCCCAGGCCGCAGACCAGTACTGGTCCATGGGCCATTTAGTACCGGTCCGCAGAGAAAGAATAAATAATTTACATTATTTTTGTTTTATTTATATTTAAGTCTGAACGATGTTTTATTTTTAAAAATGACCAGATACCTTCTGTTACATCCATCTAAGACTCACTCTTGACGCTTGTCTCAGTCACGTGATACATTTATCCGTCCCACCCTAAAGGCTGGTCAGTGAAAATATTTTCTGACATTAAACAGGTCCGTGGCCAAAATAAAGGTTGGGGACTACTGGTTTAGGGCACTGGTAGAAAAATGCAAGGAGGGGGAGGGGTAAGGACTTGTAAAAAAATAATTTTTAAATGTGAAGATTTGGCAGAGTCATTTCCCCATTATAGGCCCATCCTGTTGAGGAATCTTTTTTTTTTCTTTTCCTTCCTTTTTGTCCCTTTCAAGTCTCTATCTCTTCTGCTTCATTGTCTGAAAATTCTGTTTTATTGGGTTATGAAACTAAAGGTAGGCAATTATGAACTAAAACGCATTTGACCAGGAAAACTGTTATTTCTTTTTGGTGAATTATAGAATAAAAACTTTATGAGCACTTTGCCTTACTTCCCATTCTACATAACTTTGGCATCAAGGGAGCAACAATATTCAGTAGGTGATTTTACACGTACACCACCAGCTAATGAAAGTTTAGAAGGCAGTTAGAACAGAATATGGGATTTTAGTACCTGATCTTTTTTTCCTGGTAGCTCGTCCTTTTAAAAATGAGTACCTGCTTGATAGTTATAATTTTACATTAAAATATTACATTTTAGATAACTTTTAAACCACAGTATATAACACACAGACATAGTCATTAGTTTGTTGTCAAATATTGCCAATTTTATATGAATTCTGGTGTCATAAATTATTTTGATTCCTATATAACAAAGAAATTTGTCTATTAGAAACAAAATTATAACAATCTTAGAAAGATTCAGCAAAAAAGTGGCTAGAGTATCCAACTATACCTTTCTCTTATAAACTTGGTACTTGGCTAGTTGATGACAATTTAGCATTTCCTACTGTTTTGGTCTATGTAATTTTCCTCATTTTGCTCAATATACTTGCTAAACCAAAACTGTGAAGTGAGTAACAGAGAGGGGGGAAAGTATAATAAATAAATAGCAATGCATAAGTGTATCTCTTAACATGAGAAAGCATTATTTTGGTTAGAAAACCAAATACATGGATTTTTTTTGTTTGATAGTAAACCCTCAGGGGAAAAATCTTGATCTCAGCTTGTATTATGAATTACAGATGTTTCATAAGAATGAATGAGTATATATGTGAATGGGCACAGAGGGTGCTATAAAGTGAGGGTGTGATACATAGGTCTTGAACTCATTAAATGTGAATTCTAACGTAGTTCTGTGAGTTGAGCCAATCACAAGGCAGAGGGAAAGTAAGCGCAAAGATCCTGTCAAAATACTGTAGAATATCTTAAAGTCAAAGGACTAGAAGTTCCTTCTGTAATCTGGTCTGTCTTCTTTTTCTCTCTCCTTTCCTCACAATATGCACACATTTCTTGTGAGTTTTAGACATAATAGAAACAAGTTATAGATGACATTTAAAAGCACACTGAGACAACCACATTACATGTCCAAGCATATTGATTTAATTTAATTTTAGATTCTGTAATAAACTCTGACTGCCCTATGGCTAGCAGAATGAACTTCTATTCGTAAAAAAAGATTATATAATTTAGTAGATGTGTCTAGAATATTTACATCAAAATGTATTAAAATTTAAAGTAAAAACAATATGAGGAATTTATGAAGGATACTCTATCTGTGCATATACTTAGTATGTGTTAAAAGTGATATTATAAATAAGTGCATATTTTTAATAAATGCATACTCGAAGATTGGGGAAGTGGTAAATATAAAGTTATTTCTCTTCACACCATAAAAATGAATTCTAACTGGATTAATGAGTAAAAGCTAAAACAAAACCATAAGAACTGAAAGAAAAGCATAGAATAAAGGTGTAAAGATCTTTTAAAATATAAAAACAAAGAGTCACAAGTTTAAACTTGTGACAATAGAAGGTACTATCATGAGTTAAAATAGATGTTAATTATAAAATACTTTGTAAATTTAATCAAAAAATATTTACTTAGCACCTACTGTAGACAAAGCATGGATCTAGCCTCTGGAAATACGAGTGAATAGGGTTGACAGAGCCGTGCATGCGCGGTGCTTCCGTTTGATTGTGGGAGTAAACAATAAAAATATGATCTCAATTAAGGGTGCTATGAGAAGAAGAAAACTAAAGAAGGATACATTGAAAGAGAAATAAGGGACTGACAAGGGACAGGAAATTTCAGTAATTCTATTTTGAGGGAATGTTTGGGAGAAGTATCTCTAACGTGACAGTATTTGAACTAAATGAGGTGAGTGAGCTGTGCAAAGATTTGAGGGGGAAGTGTGGAAGATACGTTTGTCAGCAAGTACAGGGGTCCTGAGATAGGAGCCATATGGAGTGTCTGGGAAACTATAAAGCCAGTGTGGCCTAGAACTGGTGTGAGAGGAAAAATAGTAGGAAATAAGATTGTCGAGGTAACTAGGGTTCAGGTTATGTAGTGCTTGTAGGCTGTGGTAAAACACTTCTGCTTCTGTTCCATGTGGGATGTGATGGCATTGGTAGTTTTTGCTTAGAGTTATGATATTATCTGATTTATATTCTTTTTTTAAGTATTTATTTTATTATTAATTTTAATGGGGTGACAGATAAATCAGGGTATATATGTTCAGAGAAAACATCGCCAGGTTATTTTGACATTTGATTATGTTGCATACTCATCACCCAAAGTCAAATTATCTTCCATCACCTTCTATCTGGTTTTCCTTGTACCCCTCCCCTCACCCCACCCACTTCTTTTCTCCCCCCTTCCCGTAACCACCACATGTTGTCCATGTCTCTGAGTCTCATTTTTATGTCCCACCTATGTATGGAATCATATAGTTCTTAGTTTTTTCTGATTTACTTATTTCACTCAGTATAATGTTATCAAGGTCCATCCATGTTGTTGTAAATGATCCGATGTCATCATTTCTTATGGCTGAGTAGTATTCCATAGTATATATATATGTACCACAGCTTCTTTAATCTGATTTATATTCTTAAAGAGTAAATGGTACTCTGAGGACAATAGACCAAGGTAGGGGTGCAGAGAATAGTGTAGTAATAGTAGCCCAGATAATTGGCTATCGCAGTAATTTCAGATGGTGATGATTGTAGCTCAGCCAGAAGGTACAGGTGGAGGTGAACAGAGTCAAGATATATGGTATACAGGAAGTAGTGTTGCTAGTTCTTGATAATGAATTGGAAGTGGGGTATGGAGAAAGTTACACATAAATCTAGGGTTTAAGAGAGAATTTAGGGCTATAGAGAGAAATTTGGGAGTCATCAGATTACAGAAAGTATGTGTATTTCTGGAAGCTCTGGGGACTTGAACATACCAGCATAATCTAATTATTTTAATCTTTCTACACTCATCTAAGAAGTTTGGGCTGTAACCCTTGCCTAGTTTTAACAGTTAGTTTCAGGCCTGCCTGCTAGGTTTCCTCTCCAAGGACAGATCTTTCCTTGAGTAAATACTTGGTAATTCCTTATTCTCTGGCTGAAATAAAATTAGAAATTCCTTCCTTTCCCCCTCTGTTACTGCCGGTAGTTGGTGCTTTTGTTTGCCTGCTCATATTCTAGAATTTGTAGAAATAACTTTTTGTTAAAGATGTTGTCCAGGTGTGTTTACTTTCACTGTTTTAGATGCTCTGTTTTGTAAGGTGATTTGGGAACATTTAAAAATACACTGATGTTGCCATCTTACCCCAACTAGAAGCTAAACCACTTCTTCTACTTGGCTTTGGGATACCACACTACCCTCTTTTTCTATCCTACCTGAAGAAGTTTTTTTTCTGAGAATTATTTGCTGGATTTTCATTTTCTTTTTGACTTCTTGGTTCATGTCCCAGGGGTCAGCCCTGGGATCTTTTCTTTATTTATAGTTATCCCTTAATGACCTACTCTAATCTCATACATAGTTATTACAATATCACTGACTATATGCTATATTTCACATCCCCATGACTTTTTTTTATAACTGGCAATTTCTAATTCTTAATCCTTTTCACCTTTTTCACCCATCCCCCTCAAACTCCCTCCCATCTAACAATTATCAATATGTTCTTTGTATCTGAGTTTGTTTCTGTTTTGTTTGTTTATTTGTTTTTTAGATTGTACATATAAGTGAAATTATATACATACCAAGAAACATTTAAAAAACTTATTAAGATTAAAAGAAAAAGAATATATCTGGGCTTCCAGATAAAGAAAAGCCAAGTTACTTATAAGGTAAAGAACATAAGATTGGCTTACTTTTCAACAACAGTATTTTAAGCCAGAAGACTACAGAGTAGTATATTTAAAATACTCAAAGATAATGTAAGCCAAAAACTTAAACCTAGCTAAACTTACCTATAAGTGTATATATCATAAATGAAGCTATGAATATTCAAGACCTCAAGGAATATTTTTACAGAATCACTTGGGAATGAATTCAGACAACGGAAAAATACTAGAGAGCATTCATCATAAGGGCAGTGAATATATTTAACTATAAAACTAATGGTAAATATTAAGGTGATAGAATAGTATATACTTAATATATACCCCAACAATGTAACTAAATTTCAACTACAAAAATAAAAGGAGAGTTTATGGAAATAAAATGTTTGTTAATTGCCTTATAAGTACTAACTAGGAGTAAAAAAGTATTAAAATTAGAAAGAAGAAATTAAAAGTAAAGCAGAAATCAACAAGTTAGAAAATAAAAAAATCTCATAGAGTTTATGAATAAATAAATCTGGTTTTTAAAAAATCAGTTAGAACAATCAACTTGAATAAGCAATGGAAAACTAGCTGAAGAGAAGTCTTATAACCAAGGATTTACAAAAGAAACCATATCAAGACTTGTAGGAAAGGTGGAGACATGAAAAGGGCTGTCCCTACTCCCATCCGCAGTGGCCGAGATTCTGGGGAGATATCTCAGCTGCACGGGTTCCCCCTGACAGACATGGGATCTCACCCTAAGCTGGGTTCCCCAGCCCAGAGCACCAGAGCCAGAAAGAGGTGACCATATAACATCTGGCTGTGAAAATCAGTGGAGAATCTGCCCATATGGTTAACATCCATATAAGGAAAGTTAAAATACCTCCTGAAGGCACAGAAGCAATTTAAATAGATTTTTAAAAATAGATTCAATACTTGACTCAATGCTAAGATGATATACAGTGTTCCTAAGTAAATTAAAAAAATTAATCTGATCCCAATACAAATATCACATTTGTTTTCTGTAGCTAAATACCTTGATTAAACAGTTTATTTCAAAGAATAAACAAAGAAGAATAGCTAGAAAACATTGAAGATATATGAGTTCTGTGTGTGTGTGTGTGTGTGTGTGTGTGTGTGTGTGTGTGTGTATGTTTAGTGTGTACCAGTGCGCACACATGCATTAACTCTAGCAGAGGTAAAAATATATCATCAAGTCTCTATAATTAGAAGAGGGTAGTTTTGGCACAAGACAAGAGACTAATAAAACAGAATATAAAATCCAGAAATGAGTTCAAATGCTGCAAAGTCATCCTTTTGATGAATTAACTTGTTGTATGCCAATTCTCTTGCTGAGACCAAGCAAACACCTGAATAAGAATAAGGAGAGAAAGAAACAGTTTTGTGCATGTATATGTGCAAGAGACATCCAAAAACTAGTAATGCAGTGAAGACTTGAGAATCCATGACCCTTGAGAGAACAGAAACACAGAGAGATCGTTATACAGAATACATTGTGCCTCAAACCCCCTTGAGCCTAAGCAGAAAACGCCTCTGCAAGGTTAAGAAGCTAAAAAGTGATTCTGGCAATAGTACATAAATTATACCTCAATAATTGAAATAAAGAACTCAATAAATGTATTAAACGTGAGGTTAGACACAGATGAAAAGAAGATTAGTAAATTAGAAGATAAACCAAAAGAAAACATATGAACTGAGAGAGATATTTGGAAAATACAGAAAAGAGAATAAGAGAGTTGTGAAACATGTTTTAAAAGGTCCAATATGTGTAATAAAACCCAACAAGATAATGAAGAGAATAGACTAGAACAATATTTGAAAAAATGATGGCAGAGAATCTTTCATAATTAATGTTAAATCATAGTTTAATGTGCTATCAACCCCAAACATAATTTTATTTTATTTTTTTTAATAAATTTTTATTAATGTTAATGGGATGACATTAATAATTCAGGGTACATATATTCAAAGAAAAACATGTCTAGGTTATCTTGTCATTAAATTATGTTGCATACCCCTCGCCCAGAGTCAGATTGTCCTCCGTCACCCTCTATCTAGTTTTCTCTGTGCCCCTACCCCTCCCCCTAAATCTCTCCCTCCCTCCCTCCTGCGTCCTCCCTCCCCCCACCCCTGGTAACCACCACACTCTTGTCCATGTCTCTTAGTCTCGTTTTTATGTTCCACCAATGTATGGAATCATGTAGTTCTTGTTTTTTTCTGATTTACTTATTTCACTCCGTATAATGTTATCAAGATCCCACCATTTTGCTATAAATGATCTAATGTCATCATTTCTTATGGCTGAGTAGTATTCCATAGTGTATATGTGCCACATCTTCTTTATCCAATCCTCTATTGAAGGGCTTTTTGGTTGTTTCCATGTCTTGGCCACTATGAACAATGCTGCTATGAACATGGGGCTACATGTGTCTTTACGTATCAATGATTCTGAGGTTTTGGGGTATATACCCAGTAGAGGGATTGCTGGGTCATAAGGTAGTTCTATTTGCAGTTTTTTGAGGAACCACCATACTTTCCTCCATAGTGGTTGTACTACTTTACATTCCCACCAACAGTGTATGAGGGTTCCTTTTTCTCCACATCCTCTCCAACATTTGTTATTACCCGACTTGTTGATAATAGCTAATCTAACAGGGGTGAGGTGGTATCTCATTGTAGTTTTGATTTGCATTTCTCTAATAACTAATGAAGCTGAGCATCTTTTCATATATCTGTTGGCCATTTGTATTTCTTCCTGGGAGAAGTGTCTGTTCATGTCCTCTTCCCAGTTTTTTATTGGATTGTTTGTTTGTTTGTTGTTGAGTTTTATGAGTTCTTTGTAAATTTTGGATATTAGGCCCTTATCTGAGCTGTCGTTTGAAAATATCAGTTCCCATTTAGTTGGCTGTCTGTTTATTTTGATATCAGTTTCTCTTGCTGAGCAAAAACTTTTAATTCTGATGTAGTCCCATTCATTTATCTTTGCCTTCACTTCTCTTGCCATTGGAGTCAAGTTCATAAAATGTTCTTTAAAACCCAGGTCCATGAGTTTAGTACCTATGTCTTCTTCTATGTACTTTATTGTTTCAGGTCTTATATTTAGGTCTTTGATCCATTTTGAATTAATTTTAGTACACGGGGACAGGCTGTAGTCGAGTTTCATTCTTTTGCATGTGGCTTTCCAGTTTTCCCAACACCATTTGTTGAAGAGGCTTTCTTTTCTCCATTTTGTGTTGTTGGCCCCTTTATCAAAGATTATTTGACCATATATATGTGGTTTTATTTCTGGGCTTTCTATTCTGTTCCATTGGTCTGAGTGTCTATTTTTCTGCCAATACCATGCAGTTTTGATTATTATGGCCCTATAATATAGTTTAAAGTCAGGTATTGTAATGCCCCCAGCTTCATTCTTTTTCCTTAGGATTGCTTTGGCTATTCGGGGTTTTTTATAGTTCCATATAAATCTGATGATTTTTTTGTTCCATTTCTTTAAAAAATGTCATAGGAATTTTGATGGGAATTGCATTAAATTTATATATTACTTTGGGTAATATGGCCATTTTAATTATATTTATTCTTCCTATCCAAGAACAAGGAATATTTTTCCATCTTTTTCTATTTCTCTTAGCAATGCCTTGTAGTTTTCTTTATATAGGTCCTTTACATTCTTTGTTATGTTTATTCCTAGGTATTTTATTTTTTTTGTTGCAAACGTGAAGGGGATTATTTTTTTGAGTTCGTTTTCTAATATTTCATTGTTGGCATATAGAAAGGCTATGGACTTCTGTATGTTAATTTTGTATCCTGCGACCTTACTGTATTGGTTTATTGTTTCTAATAATCTTTTTGTGGAGTCCTTTGGGTTTTCGATGTATAGGATCATATCATCAGCAAAAAGTGATACCTTTACTTCTTCTTTTCCGATATGGATGCCTTTTATTTCTTTGTCTTGTCTGATTGCTCTGGCCAGCACTTCTAGCACCACGTTAAATAAGAGTGGAGAGAGTGGACACCCCTGTCGTGTTCCTGATTTAAGGTGGAAAGTCCTCAGTTTTATGCCATTTAATATGATGTTGGCTGATGGTTTATCATATATGGCCTTTATTATGTTGAGATATTTTCCTTCTATACCCATTTTGTTGAGAGTCTTAAACATAAAATTGTGTTGTATTTTATCGAAAGCCTTTTCTGCATCTATTGATAAGATCATGTGGTTTTTGTTCTTTGTTTTGTTGATATGATGTATTACGTTAACTGTTTTACGTATGTTGAACCATCCTTGAGATTCTGGGATGAATCCCACTTGATCATGATGTATTATTTTTTTAATATGTTGTTGTATTCGATTTGACAGTATTTTGTTTAGTATTTTAGCATCTGTATTCATTAGAGATATTGGTCTGTAGTTTTCTTTTTTTGTGCCATCCTTGCCAGGTTTTGGTATGAGGGTTATGTTGGCCTCATAAAATGTGTTTAGAAGTATTGCTTCTTCTTCAATTTTTTGGAAGACTTTGAGTAGAATAGGAACCAAGTCTTCTTTGAATGTTTGATAGAATTCACTAGTATAACCATCTGGACCTGGACTTTTATTTTTGGGGAGGTTTTTAATAGTTTTTTCTATTTCCTCCCTGCTGATTGGTCTGTTTAGGCTTTCTGCTTCTTCATGACTCAGTTTAGGAAGGTTGTATTGTTCTAGGAATTTATCCATTTCTTCTAGATTGTTGTATTTGGAGGCATATAGTTTTTCATAGTATTCTACAATAATTCTTTGTATATCTATGATGTCTGTGGTGATCTCTCCTCTTTCATTTTGGATTTTATTTATTTGAGTCCTGTGTCTTTTTTCCTTGGTGAGTCTTGCCAAGGGTTTGTCGATTTTGTTGATCTTTTCAAAGAACCAGCTCCTTGTTTTATTGATTTTTTCTATAGTTTTTCTGTTCTCTATTTCGTTTATTTCTGCTCTGATTTTTATTATCTCCTTTCTTCGGCTGGTTTTGGGTTGTCTTTGTTCTTCTTTTTCTAGTTCCTTAAGGTGTGAAGTTAAGTGGTTTACTTCGGCTCTCTCTTGTTTGTTCATATAGGCCTGAAGTGATATGAACTTTCCTCTTATTACTGCTTTTGCTGCATCCCAGAGATTCTGATATGTCGTATTTTCATTTTCATTTGTTTGTATATATCTTTTGATCTCTGCGCTTATTTCTTCTTTGACCCATTCATTTTTTAAAAGTATGTTGTTTAGTTTCCACATTTTTGTGGGTTTTTCCCCCTCTTTTTTGCAGTTGAATTCTAGTTTCAAGGCTTTATGATCAGAGAATATGCTTGGCACAATTTCAATTTTTTTAAATTTGCTGATATTGTCTTTGTGGCCTAACATATGGTCAATTCTTGAGAATGTTCCATGTACACTAGAGAAAAATGTATACTCTGTCGCTTTGGGATGAAGTGTCCTGTAGATGTCTATCATATCCAGTTGTTCTAGTATTTCATTTAAGGCCACTATATCTTTATTGATTCTCTGTTTGGATGACCGATCTAGAGCTGTCAGCGGTGTATTGAGGTCTCCAAGTATGATTGTATTTTTGTCAGTTTTTGTTTTAAGGTCAATAAGTAGCTGTCTTATATATTTTGGTGCTCCTTGGTTTGGTGCATATATATTAAGGATTGTTATGTCTTCTTGATTCAGTGTCCCCTTGATCATTATGAAATGGCCGTTTTTGTCTCTGAGTACTTTTTCTGTCTTGTAGTCAGCATTTTTAGATATGATTATTGCTACACCTGCTTTTTTTTGGGTGTTGTTTGCTTGGAGTATTGTTTTCCAGCCTTTCACTTTGAATTTGTTTTTATCCTTGTTGCTTAGATGTGTTTCTTGTAGGCAGCATATAGTTGGATTTTCTTTTTTAATCCATTCTGCTACTCTGTGTCTTTTTATTGGTAAGTTTAATCCATTTACATTTAGTGTAATTATTGACACTTGTGGGTTCCCTATTGCCATTTTATAAATTGCTTTCTGTTAGTTTTGTATCTTGTTTGATTCTTCTCTTTTGTTTTTCTATCATTTGTTTTTGTTTGTTTGTATTCCATACTTCTTTCCTCTGTTGCTACCTTTTTTAAGTCAAGTGTTTTTGTGGTGGTTTTTTCAAGGGTGGTTACCATTAAGTAATGAAAAGGGTACCTACCATATTCATTGTAGTACCCTTTCTTATGAGTATTTCTGCGCTTCATCGTCCTTTGCTACTGTTAATCTTCATCCTTTCTCCCCCTTTTTTTTTCTTTTGTTGTCACAGTTTAAGTTTGGTTTTATTGTTTTATTCGTGGAGCTGTTACTTGTGGTTATGTTTTCTTTTGTTCTTTGAATCTGGTTGGAAAACCCCCTTTAGTATTTCCTGGAGTGGGGACTTTCTGATGATAAATTCTCTCATCTTTTCTGTATTTGTGAATATTTTTATATCTCCTTCGTACTTGAAGGATAGCTTTGATGGGTATAGTATTCTTGGCTGAAAGTTCCTCTCTTTCAGGGCTTTAAATATTGGGGTCCACTCTCTTCTAGCTTGTAGAGTTTCTGCTGAGAAATCTGATGATAATCTAATAGGCCTTCCTTTATATGCCAAACATAATTTTAAATAACACACACAAACACATTACAATAAAATTGGTATAAAACAAAACTAAAAATATTTAAAATATTCAAAGAGAAATGAGATATTATCTTCAACTGGAAATATGACATATGATAAAGCAGCACATCAAATTAGTGAAGAAAGAAAATGTTTTAATAATGGGGATAGGATAACTAGACATTCGTATAGAAAAAATAATATTAAATTGAACATACTAGACACCAGGATAAGCTGTAAGAATAAATACAGTCAAATGCTACAAGAAAATCTAAGTATATATTTTATAAACTAGAAATGGAAACGTCTCCAACAAGAATCAAAATTCAGAAGCAATAAGAAAATAAATGATAAGTTTGACTAAAAAACATTTTGCATGGCAAAAAGTCTCTAAGCCAATCACAATGTTTAGGAAGATGGTTCTCTGGCCCCATGTTCATCTTCATGGTAAGAGAGGTAGACCTTGTGATTGGGAAGCACCTGATGGAGAAAGGCCAGTTCCTGAAAGGAACAGATATCTGTCACCATAATAACATGAATTAAATGCTTCTGTTTGCATTGCATGTTTACTTACTATAAAATTAATTCGTAAATATATCATACTGGCTAAACCATGAACGTACTAGTTTAAGTGCTAATTCACAGAGCAGCATGTGCTTGTATACTTACTAAGCAGAAGGTTAAAACCTTATAATGTAAATGAATCTTTATTTGGTCTTTGAACTTGGATTTTTACATTTTCTTTTTTAATTGACTTATTTTCTTTTCTGTCATTTCTAATCTATCATTCATTTTTCTCTTTAGCTAATAGAAAGCAAATAATTTGCTTAATGTTTAAAGTAGTTCTCAACAGTGACACAAAACTGATTGGGCTTTGATTATTTTATGTTTTATTTTCTCTATTTTAATTTATTTAAAAAGTATATTTTCTATTTCTTATCTAAAAACTCTGGGAAATCTTATACTACATGTTAATTACTGAAAGCATATGTGCTTAATTTTATGATATGGACAAATTGAAAGTAATGAAAATAAAAAGCTTCAGATTATTGTCAAATTATATGTTATATGGAAGGGGAATATATTAACCTTTGTGAACTTAAATAAATAACAGCTAAAATTTATTGAGTGTTCATTATGTGCCAAATATTGTGCTAAATGTTTTATGTGTACTTTATTTTGTTTAATCTTCAAAATGACCCTTTAGAGGAGATATGGTCCCTTTTTACCAATAAGGAAATCATGGCTTAAAGAGCTAATAATTGATGGAGCCTAGAATCCAACTCAGTTGTGTTACTAGAAGCTCTTCTCTTAACCCCTCACTACATTGCCTCACACTTGAAAGCTCCTTAAGAATGTCTTAGTTTTCTTTTTTAATCATAAACTTTTATTGGCTCCACTTTAAAAATCCTTTAATATGTGCAGATTATATTCAACAAATGAAAAATAAACTATGTGGCAAATGGATGAATAGTTTCCTTGTGCTGAGATCTGTAATCATAGGCAATTCATAATTTAGGGATTATTCTATAGACACAACCAAGTGTAATTTTTCTGATTCTCACTTTCTCTTATACAGGAGAAAGTAATTTATTTGTTTTTAATTATTAGTTGATTTTAGAGAGACAGAGAGAAACATCTATTTGTTCCTATATGTACCCTGACCAGAGTTCAAACCCACAACCTTGGCATATGAGGATGATGTTCTAACCCAGTGGTTCCCAACCTTTTTTGGGCCACGGACCGGTTTAATGTCAGAAAATATTTTCACAGACCGGCCTTTAGGGTGGGACGGATAAATGTGTCATGTGACCAAGACAAGCATCAAGAGTGAGTCTTAGATGGATGTAACAGAGGGAATCTGGTCATTTTTAAAAAATAATACATCATTCAGACTCAAATATAAATAAAACAGAAATACTGTAAGTTATTTATTCTTTCTCTGCAGACTGGTACCAAATGGCCCACGGACCGGTACCAGTCCGCGGCCTGGGGGTTGGGGACCACTGCTCTAACCAACCAAGCTATCTGGCTAGGGCATGAAAAAAATTATTTAAAAAGTAGAACTGATAACATTTATGGCAAAAATGGCTCTGAAAGTTTGCAAATTGTTTCAGTCTCCTCTGCAAGCAAGTAACAAGAGGTAAAATATTTTAAGAGAAAATAAAAATAGGTTCAAAAACAAGATAACCCTTTCATGTCATTTATATATAGTAAAGCTGAATGTATTGCATTTCATAAGCTGGTGAATTCCATTTCTAGGTATATGCACTAGGGGAAAAAAATCTCACAAGGTATTGAAGAATAGAATATAAACTCAATGTAATGTGCATGGCTGAAGCTTGGGCTTGCTCTGTTCCAGGAAGTAGACATTGCTAGCCATGGACATGTGGGAAAGTGCTAAAAAGGTTTTATGTAAGATAAGAACCTTAACTAGGATAACTGCTTAAAGTCAGGGGCTGAAGAGGGCTGCTCAGCGCTCTTCCTCTGTAAAAGGGTGAACAAAGATAGTTGTTGACCACCTGGGACTTTGGCTGTTGGTAAGCTGAGGAACATGAGAATCTGAAGAATAAATTCTAAATTTCATAAATGTAAGGCCAAGGGCCACTGCCATCATGACCGTACACATGCAGGTTCTCAGTGAATTCGGACAGATGGTAAAGAAACAATAAAGATGGTAAAGAGCAAAAAATGATGAGCTAATCTTTATTAAAGTCTCACACCAGCCGACAAGCACCACACAGGGAAAACACTTCCCTTTCATTCATTCAGAGCTCACAAAGCCACTGACACATTATCCAGTTCCACAACCAGGAGAATCTTCTCCGGTTCCTCCTAGAATCAAAGGCCCCACCAGTCTCAGCAGAGCTCACAAAAACCCCTCAGCTCTAATTCCCCATCTGCACACCTTCATCTCTCTGTTCTCACTCTGCAAACATGGCTTCTTTTTTTTTTTTTTTTGTATTTTTTTGAAGCTGGAAACGGGGAGAGACAGTAAGATAGACTCCCGCATGCGCCCAACCGGGATCCACTCGGCGAAGCTCTGCCCACCAGGGGGCGATGCTCTGCCCCTCCGGGGCGTCACTCTGTTGCGACCAGAGCCACTCTAGCGCCTGGGGCAGAGGCCAAGGAGCCATCCCCAGCGCCCGGGCCATCTTTGCTCCAATGGAGCCTCGGCTGCGGAAGGGGAAGAGAGAGACAGAGAGGAAGGAGAGGGGGAGGGGTGGAGAAGCAAATGGGCGCTTCTCCTGTGTGCCCTGGCCGAGAATCGAACCCGAGACTTCTGCACGCCAGGCTGACGCTCTACCACTGAGCAAACCGGCCAGGGCCTAAACATGGCTTCTTTCTTCTCTCCTCTCTGTAAAACATTAGCAAGACAATGATTCTTTCCAAGCAAGAAGGTAATTTGCAATTTCATAGATCACATACCTGGCACTGCCCAGCACCATTTTTTAACACTAAAAGTGTGCAAACTCAAAAATACAAATTTTAAAAACTCATTTGCCCAACAATAAATAAGAAATAAACCAATATTTTCATAACTCAGTGATTAGACTACATTATCCTAATATAACTGAGAGACATGAGTCTTTGAAAGTCATTATTGAGATAGGACTCTGGAATCATCATTCCCTTTTATGTCAGAAATAATAAATCTCTTCTATTACTATTCTAAAATGCACCTGTAGTTGTATATAATACCAAGAAGAAAAAGAAAAGAAATAACAAGTACACATTTGGAAGGGAAGAGAAAAAGCAATCTTTATCTTAAGACAATACCACTCTCTAAACAGGGATCCTATGTGTAAATCATTAGAGAATTCAGCAAATTTGTGAATACAAGATCAGCGTCAAGTATCACTAACATTCGCACATGCTACATGCTCCCAGCACTCCACTGAAATGTGTAATAGAAGAAAAGTTCATTCACAACAACAATGAGGTATAAGGTACCTAAGAATATCTAACAACATTTTAAAAACCTTTTGGAGAATGTAAAATATATTATGGCGGAAAATAATAAAGCCTAATTGAATAAAGGTATATAGCGGAAGGGAATACTCAATAATTTGAAGATGGTAATTCTCTCTGAATTCATCTATGAACTCAATGCTATTCAATCAAAAGTTCAACGTGCGTTTTTGTACATTTGGACAATGCTGTTTAAAAATTCATGAAGAGTTAAAAGATGCAAAATAATAGAGACAATATTAAAGAAAAAGAAAAGATGGAGAGGAAGGAGTTATTTTCTTTTTACCAGAAAAGAAAGAGATGGAATAGATTAGGGAGGCCTAGGAGTAAATATATATGAAAATCTCGTGTGAAGATGGACTACTAAATAAGGAAACAGTGGATAATTTAATAAATAGTACTGGATTAATGTTATTTGTCTTAAAAAATGAAATTGGATTTCTTCCTCGTATAATTGAAGTGAAAAGTAAAACTTTTAAACTTTGAAAAGAAAAAAGAAACAAAACACACAAACACAGAAGAAAAGATTGATAAATATAGTTACTTTATATTATGAATGAGTATATTGAAACAAATATACCATATGACTAAATTTATAAAAGAATCCATACTTACATGGTATGTATTGTATACCATGATAAAAGACTAAATATTTATAACTTATAACATTCATAAAAAATGATAGCTTAATAGAAAAATGAACAAGGACAGTTAAAGAAAAAGAAGTTGTATGTGTTCAATAAACACAATAAACATGTGTTCAATAAGGTATACTATTACATACCTATCAGATTAATAAATTTTTACATATCTGACAATATTAAATGTTGACAAGATTGTAGAGAACCAGGACCTTTCATATAATGCTCATGGGAATTTTTTCATATAGTATTAGCCAAGTGTTATAACTATCATAGAGAGCGATTTGGCAATATTTAGTAAAGTTAGTGATATTCTCTTCTGACAATCTAGTTAATTCCATGAATTTCTAATTATATATTTTAGAGACAATCTCCCTTATACATATAAGAAGACATATATAACAATACCTTCTACAGTACTGTTTTTAAAAACAAAATTGGAAACAATATAATTGTCCTTCAAAAGGAGTATTGATAAGTATTTGTGGTGTATTCATAATGCTTCACAGTAGTTGAACTGAATGAGCTAGAACCACTGTATCAATACGGGGAAAGTGTTTAAAATATTGTATTGCAGAGTAGCATATAGTATATGATATCATTGACATAAAGTTTAAAACACAAAACAGTGCTATATAAATTCTTTATCAATACATACATATGTAATATATATGTAACATTAGTTTAGATACATGCCTAGGAAAAGAAATTCCAAATGGTGCTTACCATTGGGAAGAGAGGGGCATGTGTTTGTAATATTTTACTCCTTTTAAAAATCTGAAACAAATCAGGCAAAATATTAAACTTTCATAAAGCTGGGTTGTTGGGAATACTTTTAAATTAAAAATATATAGTAATAATTATATCAATATCACATAAGAAGATTTTATTTTAAAACCCTGGCTTCCTTTTAAGCTCCTGCTGCTACTTTTGACTTAGGAAAATGGATTTGTCTTCTAAAGGAGAGTGCTTTTCCCATGCAAACTGTGGCAATGAATCTAAGTGTTCAAGTGCTGTGGAAAATTTTTTAGGCAGTGTGCTTTAATCAGCGTCTTCTGCCAATGATTTTTCTTTGCTTTCACATTACAAAGAATGCCAGTAGGGCTAGTGCAATCATGTAACTGCACAAGGGGTGAACCACAGAACCTGAGAACTGCCAAGGTTTTTTAAATACAAATTTTCATTTTGAGCAAGAATCCCTTGTTTTTGTGATGAATGTGAAGTGGCATTTTCTGATTGGCAAGTGACCCATAGAAAACACCCAGGGAATGATCATGTCACAGTCCAAGTTCATAATTAAGTGCAGTTTTGTTTGGGACCTTAATAGCATTTGTTGGAAGCTGGGTCCATATTTCCCGATTATGTCTGTGTTTTTACTTGTCCTGTGTAAAAATGAGTAAGAGGAGATATGTCTGCAAAGCAGTAAAAATTTGGGGGGATTTGTTCAGCACAGATAGCTGTAGAATGTTTATTCCATTATTTAGCTGCCGTAGTTTTCCTGGGAAAAACCTGAGTCTTTAAATCATCTTGGACTATAATCAAGAATTTGTCCTGAAAGCTAAATGCAGCTAATCTGATGCTTCTCCCTAAACTGCATTGCCTCAATTAATAATTAGACTGGTTTAAGTGTCTTGCTCCCTGTCATAGCTTTATATATATACAGTTATTTATCCCAGCACAATCTCATATCTTCCCTCCGAAATACTATATGGAAGTTGAAAAATATGAAAATGTAATAAGACAGTGCTCTGTATGCTGAAAACAGGCTTATGAGTACAATGAAACAATCCTGGAAGCAGGGAAGAGTTCCATTTATGTAACTCCATGTCCCTTTCCTTTAAAGGAAGAGGGATGCTTAGTGGCTACTGGCTCTTCCGGCGTGAGGTTTCCTTCAGGGGAGGTGGATGGAAAGAAAGGATGTGGTACTCACCGGGGCCAAGCAAGCCCCGATTTTCTCATGAGGACGAGCCATCCCAAGCCCACCATCAGTGTCTGGCAGGCAGCAGGTTCCCAGTACCTGCTGTAATCTCAGAGGCATACCCGAGCATTCACGAATAGATTGGGATGGGGGGTTCAGCACGCCAGTCTGCGAGTGGAGACAACGGGGTCCCACCTGCAAACAATGCCTGCAGCACCACTGGGCTTGTAGAATAAATGGTTCCCATGTCTACCACTGGACCGTCTCTCTGGGCGTGCTTTCCTGAAATCACACACTTACTATTCACAATAGCAATGTTATTGGTGAACGCACGGGCAAGTGGAACTTCAAAGTATCAGCATGGCTTTGGGAGAAGGCGGAGAAAAGCTGCTGACTCTTGGCATTTCTGCTTCAATTAGAGGTGGCGATATTCAGTTTTATGACTTCAAACATTAAACAAGATCACACAAGAATGCTTTTTGTAGACTTTTCTCTCTGGAGCCCAAATGATGTCCGTCCCAGTATGGATGGAGGTAGTACCCTATACATGAACTAGGTCTTAGCTCTCATTTTTTACCTTTGTTTGTTTTGTGTTCTGCTTCTTAAAATTATTCCAGTGAACCTAGAGTGCACCAAAAATGTACAAAAGCTTGAACCCTTAATACCAATACACACGTTGTGTTCACTTTTATAAGTAGCTCTGCAGACTGATTTCCTCCCACCCCTACCTACCTCACTATTGCCTCTACATCAGCCCATGGCCAGCCCCCTTAGAAACTCTTTTCTAAGAATTAGCGGAGGCCCTGGTAGGGTGGCTCAATGGTAGAACATCAGTGCGGTATGTGGATGTCCCCAGATGAATCCCAGTCAGGGCCTACAGGAGCACCCATCTGCTTCTCCATCTTTCCCCCTTCTCTCTTTCTTTCACTCTCTATCTTTCTCTCTTCCTCTCCTGCAGCCATGGCTCCATTGGCTCCAGCAAGTTGGCTTCTGGCACTGAGGATGGCTCTGTGGCCTCCCTCTCAGGCGCTAAAGAAAAAAAAAAAGGCTCGGTTGCTGAGCAACAGAGCAGTGGCCCCAGATGGGCAGAGCATTGCCCCCTAGTGGGTTTGGGGGGTGGATCTCAGGTGGGGCGCATGCAGGAGTCCGTCTCTGTCTCCCCTCTGCTCACTAAAACAAAAATTTAAAAAAAAATGAATTAGCAGATTGTTCTGAGCTGAAAGAAGGAACACAAATGATAAACAACTGAACATTCTGTGCCCCCAGAAAGGCAGTGAGAGGAAAGCTGGTGAAGCTTTAGGTTGCCCAGGGTGGAAGAAGGAAGGGGCATCTAAGAAGAAACCACTGTTCACCTCTGAACCCTGTGATGTGTTCTGTTCGGCCATTTGAGAAGCCAATGCAATCACGTAAGTTCATTTACTTTGTTAACTCTTTGAGCATACCCATTCTCTACAAAATGATGCCATTTTTCATTAATTGATACATAAATACGTCAGGATTCAGAGAAGCTTGGTCCTTCCGGTGCTCTGACACCTAACAAGACAGGAAAGGCTCCCTTTCAGTCAAGGTTAAGAGCTAGAAAGTCCCCTGAGTGAAGGTGGGTTATTGCCAATGTGATCAGTCTCAGCTTCTCCCAGGACAACACCTTTGAACAGTATTACACAGAGAAATCATCACTTGTACCCAGGACTATAGTCTGGTTTCCTGCTCGCGTTATTTAAATGTTAATTTAAATATTAGTTTCCATTACTTCAAGGTTTATGCCTCTGAAACAGCATGATAAAATGTGCCTCGTCTCCCTGCCCCTCCTCCCACTGGCCAATCTCCCCTGAAGCAGCAGTGTTCCCCTCGCCTCTCCCCTGCCTCTAAGAAAAATGGGGCATGATACTCCCAGTGGAGCAGGAGAGTCTGGGGATGGGGAAGAGATGATTAAGTGTTAGGGTTAAATGACTTTTGTTAGACTTTATCACATGGAAGGCTGGATAAGGATTAGCAACATTTTAATATCAACAACTGATTCTTTTTGTAATTGGTTGCTTTTATCTATTGCTTAAATGTTTCACTACAATATGCCTAGTGTAAGTAAGGTAGATGCAATTGAAACTAAAAAAGCTGTCTTGTCTTTATGACTTCTAAAAGTGGGCTTAAGGATGCATCGGAAACGCCCAAACTTCTTGAGACAACGTCAGAGAAGTTGATTGACCTGCTTAAGCTCCAGGCACCTTAAGGGGAGAGCCTCGGGCAGGGATTTCCTTGTCTCTCAGTCCCTGTATCCCTGGAGCCTGGGGTGGGAGGGATGCTGATGCTCTCTGATTTATCCTCACTTTGGAATCGGGCTCTTGTCTGGCTTTCCCTTGGTCACACCTCAGCTTTTACCTTGGCTCCAATGACTATATCAAGGTCATATCTTTGGGGGCTCTCCTGAACTTTAGCTGGCCTGTCCCTGTACACCAAACTTTTCTAGCTTCCTGAAAAGTGAGGTCATTTTCTGGCAGTTTGAATGACTGCTTTAGCCTTGCCTCTCAAACATTTTGCTACTGTAATCCTCCTCCCTCTGAGGCCCTCGTCCACAGCTGTCTGGTACTTGAGGTCTATACTTCTCTGTTAAAAGAGCATAAATAACAACCAGTCTAGCCCCCAAATCCATTAGATGCCTGGCACTGCTCTAGGATTTGTGGCAGGGGTGGGGGGTGGGGGGTTACAATAACCAATAAGGAATTGGTCTTGTCTGAAATTGCCAACAGCCTAACACAATGGTCCCCAACCTTTTTTGGGCCACGGACCGGTTTAATGTCAGAAAATATTTTCATGGACCGGCCTTTAGGGTAGGACGGATAAATGTATCACATGACCAAGACAAGGTCAAGAGTGTGTCTTAGACAGATGTAACAGAGGGAATCTGGGCATTTCTTAAAAATAAAACATCGTTCAGACTTAAATATAAATAAAACGGAAATAATGTAAGTTATTCTTTCTCTGCGGACTAGTACCAAATGGCCCACGGACCAATACCGGTCCGTGGCCCAGGGGTTGGGGACCACTGGTCTAGGGCGAGGGTTCCCAGTCTGTGACCTCAGTGTCATCAGAGGTGCCTGAATAGCTACATATACTCTGGCCATTTTTACTATAGGGTCAGTTCTGGGGTTTGAAGGGTTTTATTTGCTTGCTTGTTTTTTGTCCGTGTCTTTTTAGCATCTTTCTTGAGAACATAGCACACATACCTTGTCCGCTGACCAAACATGATCCAGTGATAATAATTGAGATTGGAGTAATTTCTGACTTCTTTGGAGAAGACAGAACTGGTAAGTGAGAGCATTGTCATTTTCACTTCTCTTTCATCTGTCACCCTTTAAAGAGAGTCCTCGTAATGGCAGACATGTGTTACACAATTAACATGTTGTAAGTCGTTTACTATATTGTCCCCAGATGAGAGATGCAAAGTAGGATGTTTGTCCACAAGTCCTCTTCTCAAAGCTCAGCAAGCAGGTGGGTAGCAGGGAGTGGCAGAGGTTACCAGTTCTCTGGAAGTATTTTAGTTCATTTGCTTACAAAGTATTTCTGTGTTTCATTAAAAAAAAATTATCAATTTTTTTTTTGTCAATTATAGATTGACAAAGAAGTTATAAAAATCACCACATAAAGGAGGTGAGGATAGGGAAGTCAGATCACCACTGATGGTGCTCTGAGCTGAGGGACTGGAGCGTTGGCATGTGTGGGAGAGAAGTGTGTGGTGTGGGATACTGTGATTTATAATAAGAGCTATATGTTTGGTTTTTGTCCCAGTTCCTGGCACAGAGCTCCTAAAATTCTTGGAATTTCCTAAGCAAGGGTGACAACAAAGGTGTCTTTTGATTTGTTAATAAGGAGACTTTTGGACCGCATCTAAGAAGGGAGCTGGTTACAGAGGAATCAATCGTGTTATTAGAGGGTTGGAATTTTTAGTTTCAACCTTAATTTCTGGGGAGGGAAGAGGGGCTGAAAGTTGAATCGGTTGCTCATTGGCCCATGTTCCAATCAATCATGCCTATGTAATGGAGCCTTCATAAAACCCCAGAAGGACAGGGTCTGTAGAGTTTCTGGGTTGGTGAACACAAGGAAGTCTGAGAGTGGCCAGCAGGAGAGGGCATGGGAGCTCTGTGCCCCCTCCACACACCTTGCCCCGTGCACCTCTTCCACCAAGCTATTCTTGCGCTGTATTTTTTGTAATATACCAGTAATTTAGTAAGTAAGATATTTCTGTGAGCTGCTCTAGCAAATTAATCAAACTCAAGCAGGGGTTCATGGAACCTCCAATAACCTCCAGTCATTCAGAAGCCCTGGTGACTACCTTGACTTGTGACTGGCATCTGAAGTGGAGGCGAGGGAAACAAAGTCTTGTGGACTGAACCCTTAACCTGTGGGAGCTAATACTACCTCTGGTAGTTATAGTGTGACAATTCTGTCAAATTGTCAGAAACCCAGTTGGTGTCTGGAGCATTGCCTAGAGCTGTGAAAACCACCACCCACGTGGCATTTGGGTGTCAGACTCTCAGGGTGCTTTCTAGATCTGCTTCCTGATCTTTCCTTTTCCACCCCAAGATCCCAAGGGCTTGGTGATCTGGGTCGTCCTTTTGTTTCCTGGTCTCATTATGCAGTCATCCAACCCGCAAGTCTCTTACTTATTTTTTTGTTACATCCCACCTACTTTTATGTGTAGCCCCAAGGGCTCCTTGATTGTTAGGCCCTCCCTATTCCTTGAGAAGGTGCTCAGATCCCCACCCAGGAGAGCTCCTAAAGAGCTTTGAACCCTGTGATAAACATTATTTTCAGGGACCAGAGATGAGAGGGAACCTATGGAATCAGAGCTCTGTGTGCAGATAAACCCAGTAAAGCACTCATTGTCAAGGCCAGGAAAAATTCTCACCTTCAGAGATAGGACCTGACAATGTTCTGGGTAGGGACAGTGCCCATCTCCCTGGGCTCTGTCACTGACACCAGCCCACTGAGCCAACTATGCACTGCCCTTCTGAATTCTCAGCCCAGAGCTATTGCTCCTCTGTCTCTGGTGGCCACAGGGGAGGAGTAGGTGGAGAGAACCAATATAGAAACAGATCTGACCTTGACCACAGGGCACAGCTTTGAGAAAGGAAAAATAACTTGGACTATTTGTGGAAAGTAACAAAGCTAAAGGATTAATTGATCTAAATCTGGTCCTAAAAAATCAGAGGATCTCAAAATGGTTTCTTTGCTCATTGCTTACTTGGGTCAGGGACCCAGGAGTAAATAATACTTATGTCACAATCTGACAAGGTCCCACCTACCATCTGATGAAGGTGAGTGTCCTTGCTCACAATGCGTATGTATTTAAAAATGGAGATGCAGACATTTTTCTGGTAACATAAATCATTTTCTTTATCCTATTTTGCTTTTTGTTATTTTTTGTAGGGGTGGAAGTAGAACATAGGATTCAGGACAGTTAAGGGGAACAGGGGGGCAGGAAAACCATCCACAGTCTAGAATGGCATTGTTCAACTCCTAGATCCATTGCTAACAGAGATCACCCTATATTTCCTTTGCTTGCTCCCCAGGGCTGGGACAGGGACAGAATCCCATGTGGGAACCAGCTGGGAGGGTCCCTGCCACCCTGTGTAGGAAAATAAACCACAAATCAACAACAGGAGACTTGCATTCAAGAGAGGAGATTCTTAGAATAGTTACCCATTTCATTAGAGAACTAAGTGCGTCAAAACCAGATGACTTCATCTGGGATGATCTCTGAAGTGGAGGGTGGAGGGGAAAAAACGTGATTTGCCATATTCTGAGGGATTTACCAAAGCATTTTTATCAACCATGCATATGTCCACGACTCATTTTAAAAAGTCTATAAACTCCTTAAGCAGTATAACAAGGACAACATCAACACTGACCAGTAACTTCATTCTTTAAACCTACTGAGCACTATAGGATGCAATTTCCAAACACAACTAACAAAGGAGTTTCTTAAGCAATCGGCAGATCTCCCAAGGAGCAATTTTGCTTGTTTCAACAAGGTACAAATGTCTGGGATTTGGCTGGCTGTGTGTGAGCCTGAGTCTGTTTTCTCTTATCTCCCTTCCAAGTATCTATCACCCCTGGGTGCACAGCCCACCGGGTCTGGGAAATACTTTAAGGGATCATATTCTGGGACCATCCTCATGCTCACACCAACCTTCCAAGTAATGGTAGTCAAGGAGATTTTAAAGCACTTCAGT
Source organism: Saccopteryx leptura (assembly GCF_036850995.1). NCBI lineage: Eukaryota > Metazoa > Chordata > Mammalia > Chiroptera > Emballonuridae > Saccopteryx > Saccopteryx leptura. The sequence continues at coordinate 221,591,118 of NC_089503.1, read as the reverse complement.
GGAGAGGCCACATAAACTCAAATTTATGTGGATGGATGACCACAGTGAGAATTAGCTCTGCAGTGAAAGAAGGTGCAAGACAGTCTCAGTGCTGCAAACGGAAGTAGACGGGTTCCTACCCTGCAACAGGAAGTAGCCGGGTTCCTACCCTGCAACAGGAAGTAGATGGGTTCCTACCCTGCAACAGGAAGTAGACGGGTTCCTACCCTGCAACAGGAAGTAGACGGGTTCCTACCCAGCCTTCAGGCCATGTCAGCATCGCAGAGGAAGGGCTGGGTTTCTCTGCAGCTCTTCCTAGGAGCAGAGACTAACGAAAGGGTCAAGGGTCTTCTGGGGTTGAAATGAGTCTTTCATTGAAAGACTATGTGGTAAGAAAGCTGAAAGGCACTGGAAGGAAATCTACTACTTGGTAAACGTGCTGCTAAGGCTAGTGTTTCTTAACTAATGGCTGCCTGGTGAGCTGTGAGTAGGCCTCCCATTATTTCCTTAGAGTAGCAGCTTGATAAGAGCGGAGAGGAAATAAATGGCAAAGGGCCCTACCTACAATAGCACTGGGTCTTAGAGGGTTCTCTCTCTGCTCAAATACATTCTTTGAAACAAAACAAAACATAGTGGCGGTTGGACAACAATGTGAGAGCATTAAATGTCACTGAATTGTACGCTTAAAAATAGTTAAAATGGTAAATGTTATGTTATGTATATCTTGCCGCAATAAAAAAAATAATTTAAAAAACATGCAAGTATGTAGAAATGAGATCTTCGGCAGAGTAGGAAATGTTTTTAAGACCAAAGTGGGGAAACGAGAAGACTGTTCAGTTAGACTTTGGGAGCCGGACATGAAGCACAGAACAGTTCATCATCCCGAAGTCACAGTACTTGACAACGGAGATGAATACACTTTTTCTATTAATATGAACCACTTTCCTCCTCTTTCTTTGGCTTTTGTTATGATAGAAATGGAAGGTAGAAATAAGACTGAGGTTTCAGGGTTTCTGGGAAAGACAGGGGCTTCTAAGAAGATGTTTTGAAAAGAGCTTGCCTGCTCGTTACTGAATTTCAAAATAAAAGTCTATCTGAAGCGCTTCCCTCTGCATAGCAGAAGTTGCGTGGGGATCCTTCACATTTGATTTTCTATTATTTCTATTCTGTTTAAGGGTGCTTGCTGTCTACTTGATTGGGCTGGGTGAGGACCCAGGAAGATTGATTCCTGGCAGAAAGAATACCAGGAGACTGCCCCCCCCCCAAACAGCAGGTAAGCTCAGAAGGCACATCAGATGAGAGAAATGGATTCAGAAAGTAGACCATGAAATCAGGAAATGGAATAGGACTCCACAGCTAAGGCTTGTTGCCCCAGAAAGGGGTGAGGCCATCAATCCAACTTACTGACAAGGCAATTCTCAAGTCTTGGAAAGACTGTGAAGGAGATTGAGACTAAGGGAAATTCAGATGAAGGAAGGACATAGACCAGTTAATAGTAACATGGACGACCTCCTTATATGGAGCAATGACTCTGTGCCAGGCAGAGTACTGAGCAAGATGCATTTGAAGGAGCAGCAACGGTATTCTATCTTTCTCAGTGATTTTCAACAGTGGCAGGGGCCAGACCACTTGAGCACGTTGACCTTTGTTGTACTGAATTGTTCCATAATTATGGGATATTTGGCATCTTTGGTCACTATAATTAGAAGCCTATGTATTCCCATCTCTGTGACAACCAAAATACTCTCACTCATATCCAAAGACTCCTTCATAGTCTTTCCAAGACTTGAGAATTGCCTTGTCAGTAAGTTGGATTGATGGCCTCACCCCTTTCTGGGGCAACAAGCCTTAGCTGTGGAGTCCTATTCCATTTCCTGATTTCATGGTCTACTTTCTGAATCCATTTCTCTCATCTGATGTGCCTTCTGAGCTTACCTGCTGTTTGGGGGGCCAGTCTCCTGGTATTCTTTCTGCCAGGAATCAACCTTCCTGGGTCCTCACCCAGCCCAATCAACTCACCCAGACCCATCAGGGGAGCACTATGGCCTCTATCTTATACATCTAAATGGAAGCTCAACTAATTGTACTCTGTCCACCTATTCAGAAAAATAGAAGCTTGAAACAGCCACATTTAAAGAGGTAAATATATACTAGTAATATTTATTAAGTGTGTGTTCTGTTTCAGCTACTATTCTAAAGGCATCACACATAGTAAGTATTTTACTTATTCTAACCCTATAAAGTAGGAACTATAACTTTCCATTTTACAGATGATGAAACTGAGGCAGAGTGCTTAAGTAACATTACCCAAGGTCAGACTGCTAGTAAGTACCTCAGTCAGGAATTGGACACATGCAAGTCCAATTCCAGAGCCCAAGCCTGGCCTTGTTCACTTCACTAAACTACCTTTCTGATGCTGGACCACACTAGTGGCCCTTCCAGCTCACAGTTTTCTTAATACTGTTTGTGGTGGAGGTGGTTTGTTTGTTTGGTTTTAACTAACAGCACCTTAAAAGTAAAAGTTGATACCCGCTCTGAAACCAACCTTCAGGGTATATTCCACTTTCCTTTACTAGCTATTTTTTTTCTATTGTTGAAAAATAACTGTCAAATTATATTTAAAAAAAATTTTTTTATTCATTTTAGAGAGGAGACAGAGAGGGAGAGAGAGAGAAGGTGAGGAGGAGCTGGAAGCATCAACTCCCATATGTGCCTTGACCAGGCAAGCCCAGGGTTTCAAACTGGCGACCTCAGCATTTCCAGGTCGACGCTTTATCCACTGCACCACCACAGGTCAGGCCTATATTTAAAATTTTAATCTGTTTATAACAGCCATAGGACTCACCTTATGGTGTTACCCCTCTCTCGGAGGTCACAATTTTGTACTGCTTGTTCTCGTCAAGCCAGTAAGACTGTGGATTTTCTGGCCAAGTTTCAGCCACCCGTTGGGTGTGGCCTGGGGTCTGTTTCCAGGTAAAACATTGAGAAAAAAATCGAGAAACTCATCCTATAGCGTTTCTTCCTTCCAAATACAAACTGCTATGGAATTCCTGTCTGTGTTGGTTTGTTCTCTAGTGTCTTCGGATAGTTGTTATATCTGCTCCAGAGTTCATAGTTGTTCTTTGAAGGGTATTTGGTCCAACAGGAGCTGGAATGCCATTGCTCTGGCTTGGATTCTTTTAATATACAAACACAATGCCCCATACTCGTCTAGTATCAATAAGCTTTCTGTTCATTTTCACGAAGAGATCAGATCTTTCAGAAGTCTATTTCATCTCAACTACACAAAATGACTTAGTATCATCCTCAAATATGAATAGTTCGCTGTGTAACCTCTCCTCCAAATTATTTATTAATTCCTGATGTCCATACAGAACTCTCTTATGACTATTTCTATTTAGAATTCATTTACCTACACCCTTTGTTTCTTATCTCTAAACTCTTTCCAAGATAAAATAGCCTCTTCATTATACCATGACCAGATTTTTAAAATAACTTATGTGGAACGTTGTCAAGAGCCTTTTAAAATTCTCAGTAGACTATTGCAACTAATTGTTTATGCTCATGCTTTTTTAGTTCTTTAAAGAAATCAGTAATTTATTAATAACATATTTTAAAATGTCCTCTGGAGAAACTATGTTGCCCCAGGGGTTATGTTAAGAGTTTGATAGACCAATCCTTTATTAATTATAACCTAATATCAGTTTGTCTGGCATAGAACTTTAATATAATGACGTAAAGTCCTTGGATTCTCCCTGGATGTTTTCTTTTCCTTTTTTTTAAAACTGAAATTACGTTTGTAGTTTTCTAGTCTTCTGGTATGAGAATCATAACACGTCAAACTTCCCATTTTGGCCACACATCCCTGATTTCATAGCTCAGTTGCTTCAAGATTGCCATCAGATTTTGGTGATGTGAACTAAATTTATTTTGCTAATAATAACAACTATTTATTGTGCCTGTGTTAGGTGCCAGACAATGTCCTAAGTGCATGATCTCATTCTGTCCTCCAACAACCCTATAAATTGCCTTTACTCCCACTTCCTGATATAAATCTGTTGGGGCACATTCTAGGTCAGGGGTCCCCAAACTACGGCCCGCGGGCCGCATGCGGCCCCCTGAGGCCATTTATCCGGCCCCCGCCGCACTTCTGGAAGGGGCACCTCTTTCATTGGTGGTCAGTGAGAGGAGCATAGTTCCCATTGAAATACTGGTCAGTTTGTTGATTTAAATTTACTTGTTCTTTATTTTAAATATTGTATTTGTTCCCGTTTTGTTTTTTTATTTTAAAATAAGATATGTGCAGTGTGCATAGGGATTTGTTCATAGTTCTTTTTATAGTCCGGCCCTCCAACGGTCTGAGGGACAGTGAACTGGCCCCCTGTGTAAAAAGTTTGGGAACCCCTGTTCTAGGTATTGATCACCATTGGATCTAACGCTTCTAACTGTTTTCTACTTGGAGGAATTTTTAGGACCACACATCTTCTTTCTCAGTAAACTTTCAAAACACAAGATTTCTTGGCCTGCTGTTGAAACTGGTTCTACAAGAATAATATGTTTTCCCTGGGGAAGGGAGATTTTAAAAAGTAGGACAAACGGCAAAGATAGGAGGTTGTCACTCAAAGAAGTAGAAATGCTGAAGTGGCAGCAGAGATAGGTAGACACTGTGTTGTGGATAACACTGGGGAACATTTTTTTTCCACTTTCTGTTGCATGAGGTTTTAGAACTGTTTCTATATATTTCTGCATCGCTGATTCCAAATCTGAAATCCGTTTTTTTGGTGCATGCTCTAGTTTTCATGCACTTTTAATTTCTTTTTGTTACAGTTAATGGCATGCATTGGTTTTTAAGTTGGAGTTGAAGGGCAACGACTCTTAGATTGAACATAACCACAAGGCAATTAATGTTTTAAAAACATCACTTTTACATAATTGTAGTTGTTTTTAAATATAAAAAATCATGGCCCTGGCTGGTTGGCTTAGTGGTAGAGCGTCGGCCTGGCGTGCAAGGGACCCGGGTTCGATTCCCGGACAGGGCACACAGGAGAAGCGCCCATTTGCTTCTCCACCCCTCCCCCTCTCCTTCCTCTCTGTCTCTCTCTTCCCCTCCCGCAGCCAAGGCTCCATTGGAGCAAAGATGGCCCGGGCGCTGGGGATGGCTCCTTGGCCTCTGCCCCAGGCGCTAGAGTGGCTCTGGTCGCGGCAGAGTGACGCCCCGGAGGGGCAGAGCATCACCCTCTGGGGGGCAAAGCTTCGCCTCTGGTGGGCGTGCCGGGTGGATCCCAGTCGGGTGCATGCGGAGTCTGTCTGACTGTCTCTCCCCATTTCCAGCTTCAGAAAAAAAAAATCATTATCTGATAAAAAAAACACCCCCTTATTTTGTTTTAAGATTGAAGCGTGGTTCTTCGAGTAGGCATAAATGTAAGAATAGTCCTGACACCTTCTGTTATATATGTGGCTGTTACACACTTCAGTGTCAAAGGCGCCATATGTCATCATTTGTGACACATGCATATATTGCCTATTTTCAAGTTCCCCTTGGCGATCAAGACAAGAATTGGGCTCCTCATATTGTGTGTCATAATTGTGAGGAAATGCTTCGTGACTGGACAAAAGGAAAACACAAAGGAATGCCTTTTGGTATTCCCATGGTTTGGCATGAACCTGAGGACCACAGCAGTGACTGTTATTTCTGTCTGATCCATACAAAGGGCATCAGCATATGATTGCATATCCTAATATTCCTTCAGCAATACAACCTATCCCCTACTCTGAGACACTCCCAGTTCCAGATTTCAATGATTTGATTTTTTCTAAGGACGAAAAAAGTGAACATGGTGATCAAGTGTATTTTGATAAGATGCATGAGGAAATGGTTGTAGAATCTGAAGGGTCTTCTTCTGATGCCAAGCAGTCATTAACCCCCCAGCAGTTTAGCCAACCTGAATTGAATGACTTAGTAAGAGATTTTGGCCTATCAAAGAAAGCAGCTGAGTTATTAGCCTCCAGGCTTCAAGAAAAGAATGTACTGCACCGGTCAGCTAAAGTATCCCATTACAGGAAGCATAAACAAATTTTTGGGGACTTTTTTTCCCCGAAGACAAACACTTTGTTTACTGTCATGATATCGGTAGTCTTCTCAGCCAGCTAGGTGTTACCACTTACAGTCCAACAGAATGGTGGCTATTTCTTGACAGCTCTAAACAGAGTCTGAAATGTGTTCTCCTACACAACGGTAATGTTTATACAGTGGTTCCAATTGGTTATTCAATTCATCTGTGAGAACATTATAATGACATAAAAATTATCCTCGACTTTCTGAAGTATGAGGAGCGTAACTGGATCATTTGTGTGGATCTTAAAATGGTAAATTTCCTAATAGGACAACAGAGAGGTTCCACGAAGTATCCTTGCTTTCTGTGTTTGTGGGACAGCTGAGCTTGGGAGAAACACTGGACACAGAAGGAGTGGCCGAAACGTGAAACTCTGGAAGTAGGGATGCAAACTATTGTGAATGAGCCTGTAGTTAATCGAGACAGGATCATTTTTCCCCCACTTCACATCAAACTTGGCTTAATGAAGCAGTTTGTTCAGGGTTTGAATAGAGAAAATGAATACTTTCAACATATTCTTTCTGCTTTTCCTGCCTTGTCTTTCGAGAAGATAAAAGCAGGTGTATTTGATGGACCTCAAATTCGAACCCTCACACGTGACGAAGAATTTGCCAGGAAGATGAATAAGGAGGAGAAAGCAGCATGGCAGTCTTTTGTGGCAGTTACAAAGAACTTCCTTGGCAACAAAAAAGCAGGAAACTATGAACTTCTGGTTCAAAGGATGCTGTTGGCTTTCCGCGACATTGGATATAACATGAGCATTAAGATTCACTTCCTGAGCAATCAATTTGATAAGTTTCCCGAAAATCTTGGAGCTGTTAGTGATGAGCAGACTACTGCTGTAGCATCAAACAACATTGTCCTCAACAAGTACACAAATGCAAGAGCTACAAACGCAAATTTTTGCCTGAATAGAATTTAAGTAACTTTTGTGCAAATTTTATTATTAAAATAAGTGTTTTAATATGTTCTATTTTGAAATTGTAGACAAATTCTGATGCAATCATATCTTTTAGTGTATTAGCGTATTTAATGCATTATATACATTATTATATTTTCACAAAGATGATGCCCAAGAAGACATTCTACTTCATATGTTAAACTAAATGTTGAAAATTTTACAATAAGATGAAAACCTAAAATCTTGAATTGCAAAAAAAGCTGTAGCTTGCAGAGAAAAACTAATGTCCAATTTGAGATCAGCACACTCGAATTAGGTAAGAACAAGTGTGTTTGTGGGTGCAACAAAAATTTTGTTCTCCAGTCATACATCATTATGCTCAGAACCTCATTCTTTTATTAAGATTTGATAAAACAAGTATTTCTTTTTTCATGTGTTTCTGGCTCGATTTATCTGCCCCATATGTTTTGTCTCTTTCCTATTTTGGGTTATAGGTTTTCTTATCTGTCATTCAGTTGGAGGCATCCCCTTGGGCCTCATTTTGCTCTTGAGATAGCTTTTTATTATTTTAAACCTTGCTTTTTGTTGGAAGACTCTTTTCCTCTATCATTGTCTTTTTTTAAAAAAACTATTTTATTTTTTTGTTACATTTATTTTTCTCTTTTCATCTGTCTCACCAGTTGTGATTTGTTTTCATTCTTTGTGTTTTTAATTACAAGTATCTTCCCAGGGTGCCTTTTCTCTGGTCCCTTTGTCATTTTCCTTTGTTTCTTCACAACTTCTTTTTTATTTCTACAATTAAATGGCTTATTGAATTGCTCCAGTATTTATGGTATCTGCTATTATGGGGTCCTTTAATCTTTTTTCTTTTCTTAAACTCTTCTTTAGCACTCAATTTGGTAAGGTACCGAGTTGAAAGAGAAGAAACTCATGCTTTCATTCCCTGGTTTTCAAAACCACATCCTTGAAATTACCTACTCTGTCTTTTAAACTAGACTCCTACTTTCAGCTTTGATTAAAATGTGACAGGTGGAGTTAGAGACTGTAGCTCAAAGTTGTCTGCATTAGTTACATATGGAGTACCTGGGATAAAAGCACATCTGAATGGAAGGATAGGAGTACAAAAGTTCTTACCATCCCTGGCCAGTTAGCTCAGTTGGTTAAAGCATCATCCTGACACACCAAGGTTGTGTGTATAATCCCCAGTCAGGGCACATACAAGAATCAACAAATAAATGCATAAGTCAGTGGAATAAAAAAATTGCTATCTCTCTTTCCCTCTCTCTTCCTTCCTCTCTCTCTAAAATCAACTATAAAACAAAAACAAGAACTCTTATTGATGAAAGCACAGTGTCTATGTTTTAAGAGGGGGCAAAAAGCCCCCTCAATCAGTGACATGAGAGAAGAGCTGCTGTTGTTTTTGGTTTCTTAAAGTTGTAAATTATTGAAAACAAAGCCATATTTAAAAACATAGGAGGGTGGCAGAGGAAAGTATAAGAAGGATAAACAGTGATGGATGAAGACTTAACTTGGGGCGTGGGGTGAACACACAAGGTCATGTACAGATGATGTTGTGGAATTGTGCACCTGAAACCCATAAAAATACATAAAAAACTTTTTATGGGGGAAAATAAATAAAAATAAAGAAAAAATGTTTTTTATAGTCTTACTCTCTTCCATTGGAGATAGTGTTTAATACCATTTTGTTTGGTTCTTATTTCTAAAGTATGTTTTATATTATCTCAGTTAATTCTGGTAATATTCTGAGGGGAGAGGACTGCAGGGAAATTACACCCACCTTTCAGATAAGCTCACTGAAGTGTTGAATTTCACTTGTCTGACATAATCTAACTAATAACGAATAAGGATTTCATCTGTGTTGAGTTTTATGCTTTTTCAACTTGTTACTCCCTCCTTCCTATTTCTGCATGTCCTGGTTCTGTATTCCTGTTTTTCTCTTCTTTAATAACCCCTGAAATCTTTCACACATAATGCTAGAAGCACAAGGATAATTTGAACTAACTGAGAGAGAAGAAAGTAATCATTATTTTCATGTGCTCTATATATACTCTGTATATTTAAACCTTTTTAATAATTACTCTAATTTGAAGTTAGTTACTGTCTCTGAAATGTTCATAAAAAAAGGTGGCAGAAAAAAAAGACAGAGGAATTAAGGGAGAGAATGCTAGCAGAGTTTAGGCCTTCAATTTTATCTAATTCTTTATTGATTTTATAGAGATAGAGGAAGGGAGAGAGAAGGAAAAATGCATCAATTTGTTGTTTCACTTATTTATGCATTCATTGGTTGAAAATTGTATGTGCCCGGACAGGGGATTGAACCCGCAACCTTGGCATATCAGGACAATGCTCTAAACAACAGAACTACCTGGCCAGGACCATCCTCAGTTTAGTAGGGAGAAATTCAAAGAGCCCCACATGATTAGAAGGCTAAAAAAAAAGAAGGCTAAATATTTAAGTTTTATTTTGCTGTCATTATTGCTTCTAGCACAGTGGCCTTCTTGTAGGTCAGTGGCAACTGTGACCCTCCTCAGCCTCTGGAAGAACCAAGAGTCCACACTGCGCCTTCCATTACTTCTGTGTTGAGGGAACAACAACTGGATACTCCTGATGCGGTTTCTTTTCTTATCACAAGCATCCAAAAATTCTTTTCATGTGCTCTCCAGATACCCTTTTTGTCAGCTGTCTGTTGACTTTCTACCAAGTATCAGAGAACTCAAACCCTGTGTTTTCATGACAATAGTTCCAATCCATTTTTCCTACCATTATCAAATTTGTGATTAATGTCACTAGTTTCTCTGCTCACGTTTAGCTTTCTATACTCCACTGTGCCTGAAGCCATGCTGAAGAGGGACAAGGCAGCCCGTAGCTTGCCCCCAGTGAAGCACAGATACAGTTCTGTTGCAGAGCATTCCTCTGCTTAGTTTCCTATAGGTCTCTTACCATCTGTTCGGCTTCCTTACTAATAACTTCAATTGTAGACATCTGTTTTATCAGCCTTTGATAGTCGTGAGGGGAAGCACTGAGGAGACAGGGTAGAAATAGCGGCACAACTGAGCAGATATACTCTCTGGCCTCCTCACCCTGCTAGAACATCATAGCCCCATTGCACTAATTGATAGAAAAAGCCAGCTGGATGACACTGACTGTGGTCTGTGGTCACAGTCTTTGGTCAAATCTTAGTTGATGAAAACTACTCTTGGAAATAGTTTGTTCTAAAGCTAACGTGAATCACAGATCTGGTGTGAAATAGATCTTATCCTGTTTCCCTGCCATCAATCACTTTTCAGACTTCATCCTGGAGTACAAACATGCCAGAATAATTTAGTCTGTCTACAGAAAAGCACTATATACAATATTTTTCATGGCAAATAGCAATTTATCTGAAGAATCCTGTCTTCCACCACCCCCTGTAACCCAGTGAATGGCTAAGTGAATTGTTTTTACCATAGCCAACAACTTGCTGGTACATTTCCAGAGAGCCACACAAACCAAGAAAAATATATTGTAAATGTTATTGAAAATAAACTGGTTTTTGAGACAATGAAAACATTTTATTCATTTAAATTAAAGCAGAATGGCAGTGGCCTGCTTTTAATTCATGCTGTCCATGAAATTGAAACAATGCATTCATCTTGATTTTCATGCTCATTGTCCCTATTTTTAAATGGTCAACTTCAATTGCCTATTATGCGCTCACGTTGTTTAACAATGAGTCTGTTTCTGACCAAAAGTTAAACACGTGTATTGATGTGCCATCATTTAACATGTGGCCAGTTGAAACTATTTGTCCTCCCGGAATATTCTGAGACTCAAAAGTGGCATTTTTCTTGATAATGAAAATGCCGTGTGTAAGGATTTGGTAATGAGTAGAGAGTATTTGCTAGCACCAAAAAAAAAAAACCAAAACCCCTCAAATTGAAACAATCCTAACAAAATAGTTAGAAGCCAGCACACACTATCATTTAAAGCAGCGGTCGGGAACCTATGGCTCGTGAGCCAGATGTGGCTCTTTTGATGGCTGCATCTGGCTCGCAGACAAATCTTTAATAAAAAAAATAATGACGTTAAAAATATAAAACATTCTCATATATTACAATCCATTCAATTCCTACTGCTCATGTTCATGGTTGTGGGTGGTTAGAACCAATCACAGCTGTTCTCTGGGACAACTCGAAATTTTTATTGGATAATGCATAATGTACACGGGTCATTGTATGGCTCTCACGGAATTACATTTTAAAATATGTGGCGTTCATGGCTCTCTCAGCCAAAAAGGTTCCCGACCCCTGATTTAAAGTATGGTGTGTGTATGTACATTCCTCGATTTTCAGCATTAGCTTGACGATTAAATAGGAAGGAGAGGACTGATTAACACAGGTTCCAAGTGGTACTGCAACCTAATACTATAATCATTTCTAAAACCATTCTTAGACCTCACAAATTTGAGATCTGAGGGCATATGAGAACATCTTCATTTTGGAGATAAAACCTTAGTAATATTTGTTTACATCAAACTCTTCAAATTAAACTGATCACTTACGTGCATGTCAGCTTTAGCAAGTGGCACAAAGTTAAAAAGTGTTCTAAATACCTCGAAATGAATGACTACATTAAGAAACCCTGTGCCTCAGAAATGCAGATGTAGCATTTATTTGCGTGGTTGACATCATGGATGCACAGATATGCTGTATAAGTGTTCCTTGCATTGCATATGTCAGTACTATCATTTACAGTTATTTATATTAAGTCCAGAATACCTCGGAGATATAGCCAGTTTGGTTACAGACCAGCGCAATAAAGTGAATATTGCAATAAAGCAAGTCACACAGATTTTGGGGTTTCCTAGTGAATGTAAAATTATGTTTACGCTATACTGTAGCCTATAAAGTGTACAACAGCATTATGCTTTAAAAACATACATACCTTAATTAAAAAATACTTTATTGTTAACTATAATCTGACCCTGTTGGAAAAATGGCACCAATAGACTTGCTTAACACAGGGTTGCTCAATTTGTAAAAAATGCAATACGCACAAAGCACAATCAGGGAAGCACACAGAACGGGTATGCCTGTAATTTATAAGCAGCACATACATGTGTATTTCTTTTGTAGAAGATCATCAAACCACAAGACTAGATTATAAAGAATTTAATTTACAGGGTATTTCTTCCCCAAAAAATCAGACTTTTTTTCCCTTTTACAAGATACATAAAGAGTAGCATTGATTATTTAGAAATGGAATGAAGTGAAGAAATTATGTTTCTCAGTAACTTACATTAAAAATCCCAAAGACTTTTTCAAGAAAGGGAATTGCTAGACCTGGAAGAGGAAGGAAAACTAAACGAATCCTTCATCCTTCAGCTCTTATTTTGAAGAATAAAAAACTGCCTTGAAAGTCAAATATTTTCTTAAGATCCCAAAACTTTTTCAATAAGGAAATAATTTTCAATTTTCTATTAAGTAGGAATGATAGGAGTGGTGTTTAAATTATGTAAAATTCTGGATTAGTGGAGTACCAATTAAAGAGGAATTATAGTAAAGTAGAAACAGATTGTAAAAACTGAGTTCTAGAGGTACTTGGAAAATTCAGTCGCAAAGCAGGATTTTGGAACACTCTGTGATTACTCTGTGGGTAGCAGCTGTCTTGTGAGTTTGGAAGAGACCGAACGGCTGAGTTGCCAAGCTTCTTTCCTCCCGGGATCCCGTATTGAAATGGCTTCACAAACTTACCCCAGAATTTCGTTTGAGAGGGCAGGATGAATTGGAACTTCAGTGTAAAAATGAGTAGCTGAGCTTTCATCATGGGAGAAAGAGAAGATTTATAACTGGACACATATGATAGTCATTTAGTTTGTTATTAATGCTTTTGAACCTAAGTGCATCTAGCATTACAGATGTCACATAAAGAAAGAAGAGGCCATTCTTTGGGCTAGAATGACCTCAGAGGAAGAATCCAAGGATTTCTCTGGTGGACCTGAATACTCCCAGTGATTTTTTTAACCTGCTCCTAATTTATTGCCGCTTTGGTCTTCTTTATCTTTCTGTTAAGGGCTACATACATTCACTGCATTACACAAGCCTGTATTGTGGATTCAGGAGGAAAATTACACATTCGATTCCAGTCAGAGATCTAAACTAAGTGAAAAATAGAGTCAGACTCCTGTAGCAACAGATCAAAAAGTCCGATTTAATAATATTAAAGCTATCTATTTGTTCAATACAGTTTAGGTGAAACCAAAAACGGGCTTGACAACATTCTTCTGAATTAAACACTCACCCCCAGAACATAAGCTTTCTGCAAGCAAGCATTCCCCCCCCCCCCCCAGAAAAAACACAGGAGCCCGATTCTGTCTCCCAAACTAATGACCACTAGTGGTGAAGAGAATTCAGGGGTGTTACTGTAACGCCATGGTTCTCAAATGTGTCCCAAGGCCTGGAGGAGTCAATTATTATTGCAGTGCTCTAACGCTGATTTTCTCTTATCCTCATTCCATCCACATTTTTAATTTAAATAATTCTGTTTTCCATCATCCTTCACTTATTTATTTATTCAGTTATTCATTTATATTGGTATAGGCTCATGGACATATTCTTTGGATTGTATACAATACTATCATTAATTATTTTATTGCTCAGATTGTTCCATCTTTGGTGATTGAAAGTTCTTCCATATTGGCTCGAGTGTCCTTTTGAGACTTCTGTACTTTCTAACACCAGGAAATGTTTCAGCTTCATTTTGTAGTTTTTCTGTCTCAGCCCTAGAATCAACCAGTTCTCCAAGGAACCTTGGTTCCTTTGATTGAAGATGGTATTTAGAAACCAAGATTTCTGAGTGCTGGGTGTACTCATTGTTTCTAGACCCCAGAGCATAGATATCTGGTATGTGTATCAACTTATGTCTGCTATCTGTTATCCTTTTTGAACATATGAATACCTCCTAATCCAATCTAAGTCACCATATGGTTCATTCTAGAATCTCCCCTTTACTTCTATGCAATTTATTTCTTTGACAATGAGAAACCTGGCTCTTGTTATCTATAATATATTTACTTACTTGCTTAACTTCCGTATTCATTTAAGGAAAATTCAGAAATGCTAACCCAGACCCTTGTGAGAAATAAATTTACCAATAAAAGCAATATTTGCTTAAAATTGTTTTTTCTTTAGCCTCACAGTATTCAATAACACAGTTTCCAAAGTTCCTTAGGTCAGCAACTCTATTCCTTACCCCCCTTTATTGTTGTTATGACACACACTTGTAATATAGTAGGATACATACTGCTCAAAAAAATTAGGGGATATTTTATAGCTTCATATTTATTTTGAAATATTCCCTATAGTTATCATAGTGTATATACCTTTTAAATTCCCCGATTTTAATCCAATATATTTTCTTTTTTTTTATTTATTTACTTTTTTAGATTTTATTTATTCATTTTTATTAGAGAGAGAGGGGAGAGAGAGAGAGAGGGAGAGATAGAGAACAGGGGGAGGGGCAGGAAGCATCAACTCCCATATGTGCCTTGACCAGGCAAGCCCAGGGTTTTGAACCGGCGACCTCAGCATTCCAGGTCGACGCTTTATCCACTGCGCCACCACAGGTCAGGCCTAATCCAATATATTTTCAATCTAATATAGTCAACAATGTTGATGAAATGGACATGTTCACTGAAAGAGACTGTATTAGTTTGCTAGACTGCCATAACAAAATGCTATGAGCTGGGTGGCTAAAACAATAGAAATTTATTGTTTCTTAGTTCTGGAGCCCAAATGTTCACAGTTAAGGTATTGGGTAATCAGTTCCTTCTGAGAGCTCTGAGAAAGAATCTGTCCCTGTCTTGCACTTAGCTTCCGGTGGTTTTCTGGAAATCTTTTACAGTCCTTGGTGTTCTGAAGCATCCCCTTTACTCTGTCGTATCTTCACATGGTGTTTCCTCTGTGTTATTACACAGTTTCCTCTCTCTCTTCTCATATGCACTCTTATGTAAATTAGAAGGTATGTGAAATTGAAACAGATTCAATCTGCAGAAGCAGATATAAGAATCTAGCTGTCACCTGACCAGGCAGTGGCGCAGTGGACAGAGCATCAGCCTGGAATGCTGAGGACCCAGGTTCAACTCTGAGGTTGCTGGCTTGAGCATAGGCTCACCAGCTTAAGCGTGGGATGGCCAGCTTGAGTGTGGGATCATAGACATGACCCCATGATCGCTGGCTTGAGCCCACAGGTTGCCGGCTTGAAGACCAAGGTTGCTGGCTTGAACCCAAGGTCACTAGCTTGAGCAAGGGGTCACTTGCTCTGCTGGAACCACCCCCCCTCTCCCCCCGTCAAGGCACATATGAGAAAGCAATCAATGAACAACTAAGGTGCTGCAACAAAGAATTGATGCTTCTCATCTCTCTCCCTTCCTGTCTTTCCCTTCCTATCCTCTCCTCTTCGCTAAAAAAAAAAAAAAAAAAAAGAATCTTGCTGTCTTCCATTAAGTCAAACATTGAAGAAATTTACAAAAATATAAAATAATGTTACTCTTCTCACTAAATTTATTTTTGTTTTGGAAAATATGGTTTATCTTATAGTGTGCTAACATGAAATAGACTTGTTAAAGTTATTTTTAAATGAATTAATACATATTTAAAAGAGTTGCTCACTTAATCTCTAATATTGTAATTACTGATAGAATTAAACAACAGCTCTTTGGGGTCCTCATTTTTTAAGAGAGCGGCAGGATCCTTAGATCAAAAAGTTTGAGAATCACTAGGCTAATAGAACCATTTTGAAGATGATTAAGTCAATCCATACATAGTGGGAACAACTTGCCCGAAGGAACTATAGGGCAGAGCTTAGACTCAAAGGATGTCCCACTCCAGATGTTTCCATCACACCACTCTGATCCCCTTTCTTTTACTCTGAGTCTAAGTGAAGCCTTTCTATATTTCTCTATTTTGTCTGGCCAATTGCAGCCATTGTACCCAAATCACATCTTTTTTTTTTTTTAACACAAATATGTCAGACTTCTGTTACAAACAGGGGTAACAACTTGTCACAAGGCACATTGACCTGTCCCTTCATCAACACAGATGACGTCTCCATCCTCACCTAGTTTGGAACTACATTAAACATAACTCATTTTCCTTCCAGAAGCCAATTATTAGAAGCATAAATTGAATCTCTATAAGGATCCAGGGTGGTCCTCATGGAACTGTTTTTAAATTGTTCCTAGTCTTTAACTCATTGGCGCGATAACATCTTTTGCATATATTTAGAATTTCTGTAAATGAACTCTGGAAAGCTTAGCCTGTGTCAAGGTTGTTTAGAGAACAGAAGGAATGACCTCTAGAAAGTTTAGCCTGTGTCACTTCATGTAAGGGATGGCAGCCCTACCTAGCCACAGTTTGTTGGGGTTAATGATAGGAGACCCCAAAGTGAAATCTTAATACTCCTTTTCTGCCTCCCCCCCAAAAAAAGCTTACATAAATTAAATAAATTCATTTTGAATTCTTTTTATCTCATACTGGGGAAAAAAACAAAAAACAAAAAGGTTGATAATAATTCTGACAACAGAGGAAAATTCACTTCTTACCTCATTCAAACAAATGACTTTTTCTTTGCAACTTTTCCTTCAAAATAATTCTATGCTTTATTCACAAAGAATTATCCATAACTTGAGATTCCAATGTATTATTTAGAGTGGGAAAGCTGGCAAGGGAGGCATAACGCCCACGTTTTTGCAATTATCTTCCTCCTGCACCACCCTCGCTCCTGTGTCCAGCAAGGAGCAGAGCTGGAGCGTGGGGCGGGCTGTCCGAGGACAGGACTTAGCCGCTCTCTGGTGAAAATGTGCTGATTTTAAAAGGTAGTAAAGAGCATCAGTGATAGAATTTTGTAGACTCACTTCTTCTCACAAAAATACAGCTGTTTACTGTTGATTTTTATGCTACTTAAGTCTATAAAAATATTTTATTCAAGCCATAAATAGTTTTGCTCCAATTTGCTTTGGGGCAAATTCATGTTACGTCTGTGCCCTCAGAAGGCAATTGGAAAATAAAGGTGAAAATGATGTGACCTCCCAGGGGAAAAAAAAACAGTACAGTACAAGTGGGATTTGCCTCTTTTGTTTTTGCATTTCAATTGGGAAAACAGATGGGGTTTAAAAATACAAAATGTATCTTCAATCTTCTTTGCTAAGCTTCAACAGAATCGGTTAAGAAAAGAATTTATTGACAAATGGAAATAGCATAGAACACATATGTTATTTCCTAATTAAAGGCTCTAAAAATTAATAAACAACAAATGTAGAGGTCTGGATAGATTGATGTACCAACGCACATGTACACACACAGGCATTCTGGTATGTGGAGGCACGGAAGAGGTTCCCTTGTGTTAAGTAACTCATTGACAACAGATAATGATACAGCCCTACATTAAAAAACCAAACCAGACCCTTGGGCTGTGAAAGTATGGAGAGAGAATACAACAGCCTTGTTTTCAAAGGGACTTTGACTTTCTCCATGGTGCTTTTGAGAGAAGGAGTGAGCTTAACAGAGACTGCCAGCTAGTCTCTGGGTCTTCGCCTTGTGGGAGAGGCTGAATGGGGGG
This sequence comes from Saccopteryx leptura, assembly GCF_036850995.1. Classification (NCBI taxonomy): domain Eukaryota; kingdom Metazoa; phylum Chordata; class Mammalia; order Chiroptera; family Emballonuridae; genus Saccopteryx; species Saccopteryx leptura. The sequence continues at coordinate 221,573,508 of NC_089503.1, read as the reverse complement.
GAGGTGTTCCCAGAAATGGCTGAGAGCAAGGGATTCCAAGAGACAGATGGGAACCACAGACAAGGAGGAAAGCCAGACGCCAGTCCTTGGGATGAGAGTTAGGAATTACACAGAGCAGTGTTTTTCAACCTTTTTCATCTCATGGCACATATAAACTAATTACTAAAGTTCTGTGGCACACTAAACAATATACCTTTTGCCTCTTTGACAAAAAAATAAATATATTTTTTATTTATTCACACTGGATGGCTATTGTTGTGTTGGTTGTTGTCATTTTTTTATTTGACAATCTAAAGGAAAAGAGATCAGTGCCCCTAGCTAAATAATCAGGTATTGGACGTTTTAAAAACTCTTGCGACACACAGGTTGAAAATCGCTGAAGGAGCAAGAGCAGAGAGGACTTTCTGGAAACCTCTGATAATCTAATCTGGAGCCATGACAGTTATGTCAAGTGCTATGTCAAGACTGAGGTAATGAGGTATAACAAGAGCACCCTTAAGAGGGGCCCCAAATGTCCAAAACTAGAAGGATAAGAACTCCACCTGGACACTGATATGAGTGGGACTTAAAAGAACTCAGAGCTCTGACAACCCAGTGTTGGAGCTTGGCTGTATTATGGCTCATGCTCGGAGCCCTGCAGGACTTCAACTCCACCAGATGCTGCTGCCACTGCAGACACCTGGTTTGAGACGGAGGCCCACCTCTTTACCTGGGGACGTTGCCGTGACTGGGACTTAACACCAGAGGTTTGCTTTGCTCAATTCTATTGTGTAAGCTCCCCCTCTCTGTGTGTAACCTTGTAGGAGCAGTGTCCATCGCCATGGCCGTGCAGGTTCATATTGGATTCAGGCAGATGGTAAAGGAACTGTGGAGCCAGGAAATGGTGGGCCATTACATTTATTAGAGTCTCATAATGGCGGACGAGCAAGACCGCTTCCCTTTCTCTCTTTGGACTCACCCAGACTCATAGTCCCCCCACCAGCCTCAGCACTCCACAGCCAAACGGGCTGGGCAGAAATCTCAGGGCTCCCAAGCCCCTTAGCGCTCTCTCTCTCTCTCTCTCTCTCTCTCTCTCTCTCTCTCTCTCTCTCTCGCTCTCTCTCTCTCTTTGATTTCTCCAGCAAAACCAGCTGGAGTGAAAAAAACCCTCTCCAGCAAACAATGGCCCCTCCCAAGCAGGAAGGCAATCTACTACTTGCAATCTGCCGCCCTGAGGGCAAGCACCTGCAGCCTTTCACAAACCACTCACACAGGGCACAATGCAAATATATACAAGAAAACCTAAACACACTTGTTTACTCAGCAAACCTGCATGTGACTCTATGGCTTATTAGGGACATGTCCCCTAATAAACCTGGCAGTGTGGAAAGATAAAAACATCTGTGAGTGACTTCTTCTGAGGATGCTCCCTTGCTCAAGGAAGGAATCAAGTTTGAGAAACTGGTACAAATGATATATCCTATAAATCAGAGAGCAGGTGAAGGATTAGGAACCATGAGATTAGGTGCTGATAAAAAACAGTAGATAGTATGACGTAGATTTTAAAAATGGGGTGTGATGCAAGAGAGCTGAGGCCATCGACTGTATGTGGGTGGGAAGGCAGTGGGCATGGCCCGCGGTGGGAAGCTGGGCCCCTGGGTCAGCTCGGAAGGGCTCAGGGCACTCGGTCCTGCTGGAGTGCAGCTCAAACTGGCAAAGGAATTGTAAGATGCCGTGAGCTCTGGCCTAGCCTGGGAATGACCCCTATGTTACAAGTATGAGGTTCATTCACCAGCTGCTTCAAAATGGGGATTAGATGGGGGCTACATACTAAACCAGAAAAGCTCAGAGGAGGCCTGCATGGTGGCCTTCCTAACTCTGAGACCTAAAGTAACCACATAGGATGGTCTGAAATTAAAACTTCCTAACTAAAAGGTGAGCCATGGTGGGTAGTCATGTCCTAGGCCGGTATCTTCCTTGAGAAAGGTCAACTTTTACCTTAACTGAGCCTACCAATTGTCTTTTTGCATCTAGGATAACATACCTTTGGAATGTCAGGGTAATTTCCTTTTTGTAGACCCCTCAGGGCACATTTTCCCACTAGAGCAGGAGACCACAGACCCCCTCATTGTTATTGTTATCATGTTAACTGTTAACTCTCCAGCACCCACCTGTGTAAAAGAAGTAGTGTCTCTGGTAGTAGTTAGACAGACCGGAGCCCAGCAAGGACTGTAGGACTTCTCGGAGAGCCAAAGCAGCCCCGCCTAGACTCTCTCCTGTTGCTTCTTCTAGCCTAAGCCCTTCCTTGTGTCACTGTCCCAGCTCTATAGTTAATCAGGGTATTCGTTCTCTCAAGCGAGCTGCCTGCTCAGTCCCCCTGAGCGTATTCCTGCATGGCCAGTATTTTTGTTTTACTTGCTGCACTTTGTCTCCTGACTGAATGAACAGGGGACTGGGCTCAGTTGGAATTCTTGGGCTGAACTCCCAGCTGTCCTGAGCAAGGGAGCACCCCCAAAAAAAGTCACTCACACATGTTTGTGTCTTTCCACAACATCAGATTCATTAGGTGAGACCTGCCCAACAAGCCAATAGAGTCACATGTGGGGCACTGTCAGGAAGAGGGAGTTATGCAACAGGGTGAGCAGAGCAATCATCTGGCATGGAGTCCCGGTCACTGGAGGCGTCCTTGGATGAGAGGTGAGAGTTGGTCTCAAGCCAGGCAGCTACAGTGGCGGCACCCTTCACATGGAGTGGAAGTCCAGCAGGGCTCTGAGCGTGACCTGTGACACAGCCAAGCTTGCATGGAAAATGATCAAAGCTCTGAGTTATTATAGTCAGTAATGGGTGGTGGTCCCACTTCTATTGGTGTCCAGATGGAGTCCTTATCCAAGGGTCCAGATTGGGGTTTTGGGGCATTCCAAACCCATCTCAAGGGCGTTCCCATTACACCTCATTACCTCAGTTCTGGGCGTCATGCCACTTGACATAACTGTCATGGTTGACGTCGACTCCATATGGATTGTCCAAAAAGTGTCCAAATAGTCTGCTCTATACACCAGCCCAGCCAGGAAACTGATTGACACGTACCTGGCAAGACTAGAGCTTTTGTGAGCTTTGAGCAACATGAAGATGTTGGCCTAACCGACAGGAACTCTAATGATAGCCAGCACTTGTATAATGTATCACAGATTACAAAGCACTTTTCACAGTTACCGTATCATTAAATTTTCACCTAGTCTGTGAGGCCTCGGGGTCCCCCTGTGATAGATGATGATAATCAGAGGAATTAAATAATTTGTCCAAGGCACACAGTTAGAAAGTATCCAAGGCTGTATCAAAAACACAGACTGTGTGATATGCAAGCATGAAATTTTAGTGCTTGGAACTTGATGATGCAAATCCCCTCCTGGAGCCTTTTATTTATCCATTGAAAAAGACACAGTCAAATACATTTAATGTCAATGAGACCCAAGAGCTTCAGGAACAACTAGATATTTCTGTTGCAGTTTAACTCTTTATAGAAATTCATTCCTACCTATTGGTTATATTAGCATATGACTTGACATTTCTTCCAACTCAATGTTCAGTGTTACAGAGATAGCACCTACTATCAGAGCATCAACATGTTGCTTTAGTAGTTTCCAAAACGTGCAAATCATTGAGGAATTTGTGAGAATGCAGATTATCAGGCCCTGTCCTAAACATTCAGGTGGTCTGGAGTTGGGGTCTAGGTGACCTGGGTAAATAAAAGCCCACACATAAACGATGCTGCCCTTGTTCACAGCCCCTGGAGAGCCAGAGTAACTGACTTTTCTCAAACTAGTTGGAGCAGGCTATTTCCTTCAGAAAGTGGAAAGCAGAAATACAAAATTCACCCACAGCCCCTGTGACAGTGGGTGGCCGTGGTGCTGGATCTCAGACAGAGCATTTGAAACTTTCTTTTTTTCCCTAGGAAGCCATTTCCTTTAGAGAAAACATTAAGCTTTCATGTTATTGTGAAATAGTTTATGCAGAAAAAAAATCATTTGGGAGTTTAGGGAATTTGGGGAAGTGTGATGAAAAGCAAAGCGAGGGGACCCAGAGAGGGAGGAGAGAAAGATCAAGGGCGTGGAGGACAGCAGGTCTGCCGTCCGCTGCTTGCCCACCTGGGGAGAGATACAAAGGATGAAGGCCTGGGTCCCACATCCAGAGATTCTGATGTCATTGGTCTGGGTGCAGCCTAAGCATCAGGATTCTTAAAAACTTTCCAGATGATTCTAATGTGTAGCCAAAGTTGAAAACCACTATTTTACAGTTTGCCCCTGCTGGTTCTGCTTAGCAAAAAAGATATGAGGCTTGTATGCAAGTGAAAACTGTGGCTGTAAAATAGAATAGCCGGTGAGCCCAAACGGGACGAGGAAACGTTTTCCATGTTGCTACACTCCTGGCGACATAGGAGGTATTGATTGGATCAAAATGCAAGGCTTTTCAGGGAGCAGCATTTTGTCTTACACGTTGGTCTCTGATGGCATAAATGTATATTCAGTGGATTTAGATAATAGTGAAATGATTGCAAGCCCTCTGGTGTTTAGTGTGCATGTAAAAGTTTATGGTTTATTGAAATGGGAACTAACAGGGGTCTCCTACCCCACCAATGGAGTTGTTAACAGTGTGCGGGCTGTCTGCTTATAGTATGGAGGGCAGTTCTCTTTTCTCTGCGGGTTGCGGCAGGTATTTGAGATTGTGAGTTTTCATCATTGCCACCTATGTAAAATCCCAGCCCCAATGTTGCATTTCCATGAACTTAGTGGATTACAGTTGTGCATTCTGGCATGACTTCCAGCAATAGTCCCCACACTGGTGAAGTCTTGCTGTTTGACACTGACCTATAAAATGTGCTACAATGACCTAAAATAAGGGGAAAAATTAAAAATAAAACCAGCCACAAAGGCACGTTGCAATGAGGTAAGATATGGCACAGCTTTGGCAAGCACAGTATTCCATAAAATCAAGTCCAAGACTCAGCCTTTCTTCCACTTTTAGAAGATTCATGCAAATAAAACAGTAACATTTCTATGATAAAAAGACTGAGATGTGTGAGCCCATAACAAAAGCAGTCTTAAGAGAAAGAGTCCGGAACCTGCTTGCTGACAGTGTACACTGTCCATTCTAGAGCCAGCCCTAAGCGGTCACCAGGATCCCCAGGCTGTGTCTTCCCAAGCTCATAAGGATGTCTAAGATAGCAGTCGGGACTCACCACAGCAAAACACTTCATTTGCACGTGCTTAACCTCCATATAATGGTCAAAAGTGATATCATCAACATTATTTCAAGAAACAAGCTCACACACAACCAAACTCAAAAATAAAATGAAATACCCTGACTACCACCAGCTAACAAGTCCGACTCCAGAGCCACTTGCAGAGATGTCCTTCTCAAGCCCAAGAAACATCTTCCAGACTTGTGTATCCATTAAACTTTCCCTTTTGCTTTCTAAGTGAAAGGCTGTGTGGAGCAGTGGTTGAGAGTTCAACTCTGAATCCAGTAGGGCTGGGTTTGACTCTCAACTCCATCATCTACTGGCTGTGTGACTAAGTAAGCTACCTATCTACTCTGGGAGTGAGTGTGCTAATTTACAAAGTGGGGTAATAACTAGCTACATCATAAGGTTGTTGTAAAGACCAGGTGTTGTAAAGACTGGGTACAATGCATGGTAGGGGTCAGCTACTCCATGATTGGCAGCCGCAGCGGTCAGATTCCTATGGAATCATTGTGGGTTTGCCATCGAGTGGATGTTCAATGGAGGGGACAAGGGAAAGTAAAGACAACTTTCAAATGTTTTGCTTAGTAACTGTATCTCCTCAGCCTTCACATCATTACCTTCATTGCTAGGCTGCTCTCTTGGGTTTATCTTACTGCTTCTTATTCAAAATTTTAATAGCAAACTTTCTGACACTGGGTAACTTTTTGCATTTTACCACTCACCCAAACTTCTTTCTTAGTTTGTCTTCACCAAAAGAACCACTAAGGAGAAAGAGAGGGACACAGAGAGAGAGAGAGAGAGAGAAACTTTAGTAAAGTGAGTTGCTTATAATTTCAAGGCCCCCAAGGCTAGGCTAGAATAGAAGCTGATGCCGGAATGGTGGGAAGCAGGGCAGCTATGTTTTTTCTACTTCCTACCATCTTTCACTTAACATGTGGTCAATAAATATTTATGAAAATGAATGAATGAATTCGGTCTGATCTGTTTTATTCTTACAAATATTTGAGTGAACTAATGATGACAAATTCTTCCCTGAATAGCTCAATTCCTGGGAAAGCCATTAGGCTTTAACCTGGAAATACTGGTTTCACGAGTGTCTGAAATAAGTAGTTTACTCATGCATAATGCCATCATCAATGTGTTGGCTGCAAACTCATTATGAATAGAGTAGACAGTTATGAGCATTTTTTGGCCTCCCAGCATGTGGGCTCCCTTCCCACGTTTGGGAAATCTTCCAGTGTCTGGGTCTCGATTGGAAACATAGCGCATCTCTCAGAATCCCTGAATACCCACATTCTTCCAGACCCTTAGCAATGGGCATAAACCTAAACTCAACTCCACAGGTGATCACCACGAGGTCCCAGGGTCTTGAGTGAGTGTGACACAAAGGACAGAGACAGCTGAGGACACCTGCCAGAGGCAGGGGAAGTGCTAGCCTTTGATCTCCAGTCTTTAGAGAGATTTCAGGGTCCAGAGTCCAGAGTCCAGTGATGAAGCCATACGTTTGTCACCAGGACTGTGACAGCATCATGTTACCCACCTTTATCCTGCCTAAATTCTCACTTGCTTCTATGAGCCTACTTAGGTCTCTGCCCATTTTCTAAACCTGGTTTTACAGACTTTTGGTTGAGTCTATAATTTATTAAGTATTGTTCCATAAAATTCCTTTTTTACTTAAGTTACCCAGAGTAGGTTTGCATTGTTTTCAATCAAGAACTCTGACAGTCAGCCTGTCCAGGCGGTGGCGCAGTGGATAGAGCGTTGAATGGGGACGTGGAGGACCCAGGTTGAAAGACCAAGGTTGATGGCTTGAGCGCGGGCTCATCTGGTTTGAGTAAGGCTCACCAGCTTGAGCCCAAGGTCGCTGGCTTGAGCAAGGGGTCACTCACTCTGCTGTAGCCCCCAGGTCAAGGCACATATGAGAAAGCAATCAATGAACAACTAAGGTGTCGCAATGAAAAATTGATGCTTCTCCCTTCCTATCTGTCCCTCTCTCTGTCTCTGCTCCCCCCCCCTCAAAAAACTCTGACAGAGTAAGAATAGACAGAGTTTTTTGAAAGATGATTAAGGGCATACAATTTTTTTAAAGCAATCAATCCTTTTAAGTGAATCATTATTACACTCTTGTTTAATTAAAATTAGTCACGTTCCTCTGTTAATTTTTAGAAATGCCTACCATGGAGTCTCAGTAAATATTATTGTTGAATAAATGAGTGAAGAAAATACAACCATTAAAATTAAGAACTCAGTAAATGAGCTTAACATCAGATTGAAAATACAAAATATGAGTGAGCAGGAAGAGAGCTGAGTAGAAAATGTTCAGGATACAGCAGCTGCAATGATATATAAGTTTGTGGCTTATGTCCCCATGAAACTTACAATCTAGCTAAGAAGAGGAGACATCTAAGAAACAATTTGCAAACAACAGAAGATATAATTGTATATAACTAAGGGGTATGAATAATGAGGGAAAGTGATGGAAGAATGTACGTATTGTGTCCTCTATGCTTAACATTCCTCGTTTGGTGCTTGTCTGTCCCCTTATCTCTCCTTTGCCAAGCATAAAGATGTGGGCAGGAAATGATCCAGAACAGATGATCCATGTTCTCACTGTATAGTTTTGATGATGTCAGCCAAAACATTCATTCTCTGGATCTGTATATTGACAGAGCCACAATACCAGGTTTTTCTGTTGAGGTTTCATTCCAAAATAGCTATTGTGCTCTCTAATTAGAGAAGACATGGAACTAGAACTGTTGGGTAAAATTCCTGATCTCAGTCAACCTCTGTGGAAGCCACTTAGTCATATGGAGGGCTCCTTTGCTCCTACCCATATCAGCAAAGCACACTCAAGATAATTCAAGGTGGACCTAAGACAGAGACAGTGTACAAATGGTATAGGAAATCACAAAGAATAATGAAATACCTCGATGAGGTTATCTGTTCAAAGGCCAATAGGGCAAGAGGAGAGTATTCACCAAGAACTTGAAGAAAGTCAGAGAGAGATAGCCACCTAGGAAGGACTATGACCTTGAACCAAGGGAGTCAGCCTTCCCCAGAAAACCCTACTGAAAGGGGACCTGGAAAATAGACGTCCTGACACAATTCTCCTTCAAAACGACTTGAATAAGCTTAACCAGAAGCCAGAGGGCAAGAGAGGCTGATAGTATAGTCCTTTTAGATCAGCCTCCAGAGTCAGACACCAGGGTGGGGAAGGGTGGGAAACGATTTGGAGAGGGAAAGAACATTCTCTAGCATACTACCGAATAGTGGTTTTCAAAGTGGTACACCCTTGCCTAATTTGTGGAATACACAAAGATTCCTGAGGCTACATCGTAAATTCTAGATTTTTGAGTTACATTTGTATTTTTTCCTAATATTGCTCTGCCTGGTAATATGCCTTTGGTTGAGGCAATTTCATTCCCACCTCCCTTTCTATAAGTGCCCTATTAATGTTTTTATAAAGGCATATTTTACCCATCTATAAATAGAAAGAAAGATCTATCTTTTATCCATATTGATGGATTATAATGAAGTATGAAAATCTTTGAAAAAACTAACAAAGGTGCAATTTGAAACATTGATGTCCACGAACTCTCTTTTATCAAAATTTATAATGCATTTAATTCATTGTGACCAATTGTGTATTACTCAATTTTTAACCTTTGCTCAAGCTGGAGCAATTTTTTAAAACATTTTAGAGCAGTGGTTTCCAACAGTGGCTGCACATTATAACTACTTGGAGATATTTTAAAATATCTTAATGTCAAAGCTGCACCCAACACCAATTAAGTAAGAATATCTATGGTAGGACCTATGCACAAACAATTTTTAAAGCTCCCAAGTAATTCAAAATGCAGACAAAAGTAAGAACCACTGAATTAGAGACTTGGAGAACTAGAAAACATTGGTTATAAGAAATTAAATTTATAAATATTATGTGCCCATTTGGTTTAAGAATAATGTTGTGTGGTGACAAATAGACATTTACATCTAAAATTATATTACATAAGTATCCTAGATTACTAGTATTTCTATGTAGAGAGTAGAATGAAAATATGCAACAATCCAGCTCAATCAGAACAATGCAACATTTTCAACAAAGTATGAAAAAGTTCTATAAACTTTAAAAAAACAAAAATGGACAATGGCATTTATCAAACCTTTATCATGTTAGGCTAAGATAGAGTCACTTTCAGCAAATCATGCTTCTTATGAGGCTACTAGCATAGCTGAAGAAAATATGAGCAAGAATTGTCTTGAGGGTCATCAAAAACTACTAGGATAACCCAGACTTGATGGGCCAAGATCTCAGGGAGAAAAAAAGGTAAGCTGATATGCTTTGAAACAAATTTTAGATCGAGGCATTTGCTGATTGTAGCCTTGGACAAGAGGCTGAAACTCAAGCAGAACATCGGTGTAAAGAGGCACAGAAGGCAGAAGAGCTTTAGGCAAGATGAAAGTTAAAATCTCCAAGGCATCTTGATGTGAGGAGCCCTGACCTCAGACAATGCAAATACAGAGAAATAAGCCCAACACTTAGTGTTATCCCTTCAGAGGAATTTGCCAAATATTAATCTGTTCAAGGCAAAATGCTATGTAACTAAGCAAAAAGCTTACAAAATGCAGAGTGGTGTTTTCAGCAGTCTTAGAGGACTGAAGAGACAAAGAAGTTTGGTTCAAATTTTCAAAGAAGAAGACCATTAATTCACATTCAAGATATCTACACTCTAGATTAAAAGTACAAGCCAATCTCTTAACATGAATTTTTAAAACCAATGAAAATATTAGCAAATTAAATCCAGGTATATATCCCCACATACATACATACATAGGTAACGACAGCGTATTTACCGGTTAGCAGAATAAGGAGGAAATTATATAATCATATTAATAAGTGCAAAAGACTATTTAATTCATGATTTAAAAAAAACTTTTAGCAAACCAGGATAGAAAGGATAATTATAAAATTTTCTTTCTGTGATAAAGAGTACTTACAAAAAATCATAGTTAATTATTACATGTTGACAGCTATTTCTATGACATTAAAATGAGTCAAAGATGCTCTCACCTTTTCTTTGCATTTGAAGTCTTATTCATTTCAATAAGGCAGGAAAAATAGCTTTAATAAATGAAAAAAGAAGACTGCCATTAGAAGATGGCAAGACTGCAGGCATAGAACTCCTCTAAATACAAAAATTAATGAAATTGCCCTGGCCAATTGGCTCAGGCAGGGGTCATCAAACTTTTTATAAAAACCGCCCACTTTTGCAGTGCTGGTCAACCTGGTCCCTACCGTGCAACCAAACAACGCCACGATTGGCCCATCATGAAAGCTGGAACGCCCACTAGTGGGCAGTAGGGACCAGGTCTACCAGCACTGCAAAAGTGGGCGGTTTTTATAAAAAGTTTGACGACCCCTGGTTGTAGAGTGTTCTCCTGGCATGTGGATGTCCTGATTTCGATTCCCAGTCAGGACCCACAAAAGAAGAGATTATCTGTTTCTCCACCCCTGATCCTCTCTCTCTATCTCTCTCTTTCCTTCCCGCAGCCATGGCTCAGTTGCAGCAAGTTGGCCCCAGGTGCTGAGGACAGCTCCATGGCCTCCACCTCAGGTGCTAAAATAGCTCAGTGGCCTGAGCAACGGAACAACAGACCCAGATGGTCAGAGCATTGCCTGGTAGGTAGCTTGCTTGCTGGATCCTGGTTGGGGCCCATGCAGGCATCTGTCTCTCTGCCTCCCCACTTCTCACTTAAATAAAATAAAATAAAAATTTAATAAATTAATAAGTAAAGCATTTTATGAGGTTGCTAAATGCAAGATTAATGTTTAAAAATCAAATATACTTCTATATTTTGACAATAAAGAGAAATTAAATGTTAAAAAGATATAATTTATTAGTTACAAATGTAACTGTAAACGATAAAACATTATTGAGAAAATTTGAACCAGATCTACATAAACTTGGTACTCCCTCTTGGGTACCAAACTTTGTTTTCTATCTTTCTGAAAGAGTAGTCTAGTCTTAGAAACATCACTTGCACTTCTATCATTCACTACGTAAATTCATACTATCTGTATCGTACCCCATAATTCCATCGAAACTCCCACAAGAAAGTTATCTAACGATCTCCTAATGGGCAAATCCAAGAACCTATTTCAGTTCCATATTCTTGGACTCACCTGTGTCATTGTCTTTTGTAGACCAAGTTCTTCTCCTCAGGAATATTCTTCCTTGAATACTGTTGGACTTCACTGACTTAGTTCTCTCTTTCATCAACTCTGTGTCCTTCTTGCTTCCCTTGTCATCCAGCCCTATAAAAGGGGGCGGGGGCCCTTCAGCTCCCTTTCTGAGAATACCTTTCATTGTTCCTCATACTTTCTGCTTATCATCTCATTTATTCTCATGGTGCTGGCCTTACATATATGAACTCCAAATATACAGGCGTGGAAAAGTAAGTTTACAGTTTACATGAACAATAATACAGTAATTAATAAATAATAATACAAGAATAAACTCTCTGTTTTGTGTACTTACAACTGTAAACCAACTTTTGCCCAATCCTGTATGTTACTAACAAGACCTGAGGTCTCAATAGGGACTCTTGAGTAAATCACTTACTTATTTGTTCACTCAACAAGATGATGATTGTATGGTGTTTTGTGTGTTTATATGTTTGGCATTAAGTTAGAACGTTTTTCATTTTTAGGTTCCAAAGGGCAGAGTGCATGCACATCTAAGTTTCTGCTCTTTAGTAATGATGATCGTGGTGATTTGAGAGCTTTATACCTTTTTACCTCTCTGAGTCACACAATAACATCTAAAGTGGTCAGTTTCCCTGATTATCACAGTTTTTCAATGACTCGGCCTCTCTGGATATAAGGGCAACATATGTGAAACCAGTCAGAAACAGTGCTTCTCAAGCTGTGTGTGAATCAGCAGCCACAAGTTTGCATTTTGGACATCGTTTTGGCAGCTGGGGAAAGTATCCTGAGCTAGTTGAGACTGTTATCTCTGAGTGGAAAGAAGGAGTCATATGCGGGTTAGGTGGGGCAGCATGAAATCAGTGGAGGAGAGGTAGCAATTAGGCTAACTCAACAGCAACATGGGAAAGGTTGGAAACAAATATTCTGCTGAAATTGAATGTGATTTTGAGCCAAAAAATTCCTGGGAAACCACATAAGCCAAACCTCTTATTTCACAGATAAGGGACCCAGAGAAGTTGTTATTTAGTCAGTTATACAAGTAAGCCAATAGCAGAACCACACCAAGAGTCCACAGTTCAAGTTCGAAGTTCATGCTGCCTTAGGATCCTTCCAGGACACAATCTGATGGTGTCCCTGTTGGGACTTTTTGACTCTTAAGATTCTTTAAAAGCACAATCAATCAACAATCTATCAACACTTCCATAGAAAGTCAAAGAAGGCAACAAAAGCTCTCATATGCAAATTCTTTTCTTCAACCAGAGTCTTAACATCATCTTAGATGAGATGATGCATGTACTGACTCACCTATCTTCTCAGATTTGTGGTTCCATGACCTTATCGTCCATTCCTACACATCAGTCTACTCCCAAGCCTACAGTCTAGATATTGCCACTACCAGGAACTGTTGTGTCAGTAAAATTTCACTCTCTGATTTCTATCTCCAATGCTTCCACTTCTCACACTAGTTTTGCTTCCCTATTCTCCCAAACTTGATTTGGCTTTAATTTTTTCACCCTCTTTGAACCCCAGAGCCAGTAATTTTAACCCCATCGTTGACAGCATCCGTGGATGCCTCACTCCCATGATCTTCTGAGTATTAGATCCACCAATTCACAGCATAGGCCCATCACATCCATTGTCTCTGCTCGTGATCTGCTGAGTTCAGTTGAAGAAAATAGCACAGTTGTAACAATTAGCCATTGGTGTATGTTTGCCATTTCCGCCTTCACATGGGCCCTCATTATAATTTATCAATAATTTTGTTCTTAGCCTTCTTTATCTCTCATATATCAGTGATATTAGAGTTCTCAACTTAGTTCTTTTACTTGACTTGCATGACTTTCAGAGATGACCTTGTCTTCTAGAACACCAAAAGTTAGGACTCATTGACACAAACTCCTTCAACTTTCATCTTCCAGATAAATACATTGTCACCTATCTTATCTTTTTTAACCTTCTCTCAAAACATATAGAGCTATTTAGATACACACCTAGGCTTTCTCCATTCCACCCACATCCTCTTTTTCTACATATTGCATGAAGACATTAAGAATAACTATTTCACAGGGAGAAGCTAAGTTATTATTCTCCAAATTTCATGCACACATATGCACAAATTTAAGAAGTCTATGGAAGCCAGTAAAATTAATGTCTTTATTTAGTAATGGATGATCTTTGTAGAGCTCGGGGAAAAATAAATGTTAATACATTTTAGGTTTGTGCATTGTGTTTCTATACAGTCTCCTCGGGGGCAATTCAAACCATTCCACCAGTAATGAAATGCTGATTCTCAGCAGTTAACAGCGCATGGTTAACCTACTGACATTATATGAAGCAGGAGTTTTCCAAAATCCCAATATTTTATTCCCAAAATTTCAAAATCAACAAATCAGCTTTTGGGTCCTGTTGTAAGGCATTTCTGATACCTATGAGCTCCAGGTACATTCCCCAGAATTTATTTTAACTAAGCAGCAAGTTGCACACATGAAATTTCCCTCATGAACACCATTTCCACTGGGAGAAATTCCTTAGCCATCTGCACAACAGAAAAAAAGGATGTTTTGATGGCCCAGGATCCTGGCAGGATGCTTTCTCTATATTTTACACAAGATGGTTAAGATAAAATACAAAGGTATGAAATCCCCTAAATAAATCTCAGTGTTCATCCCTCCTTATCGAATGAACGTGTGTTCATTTAAGGGTATTGCAACGTTCTTGCATAGATTTGGGGAAGACAAACACTGAGAGTTTCTAGGTCTTCCCTAGGCAGTTGATCTTGAACTTGGATCAACTTAATCCACAGGGAGGGGTGGAATGGAGTATAGGGCACTTGCCATTATATTTTATTGTGACTTGTTCTTGATCCACTTCTTAGACTTGGCATATGACATGGTGTCCACAGATGTACTTCTGTCCTAAATTTTTGTGGAGCTAATGGATGATGTACCCTGAGCCAGGCTGGGCTGACCCACATGAAAGGTGCCTTTTTGCAAAGCTATTTTGCCCTGTGTCAAAAGTAACTTTGCATAATAACCCATTATTTTTCTTACCTGAGTCTAAATAAAGATGTGTGTCATCCAATAGTTTATGAAGTAATGCATACATGCTTTTAATATGGTGAGCAAGGCACAGGGCTTGCCTTCTCTCCCTCCCCCACGCCAGAAAAAAAGAGAAAAATAGGGAACTTATCTTACAGAAGAGTTAGTAGAAAACTCTAACAGTTTCAGGTAGAATTCAAGGAGTGTGTGTGTGTGTGTGTGTGTGTGTGTGTGTGTTAACTTTTTTAAATAGTCACAAGATGAAAAACCTTGGAGAAAGTTCACCAAGTTTAGAATTTATGAATATTGAGTACCCAGGGCATTTTGAAGATTCCAAGAAAGAACAGGCATCCTCCTTTGTGTGTCCTGCCAGGGTTCCCACTGATGTAGCTGTGGCCCTGAGCACCCACATATACCAGAGCCCCAAACAATAAGCACAGCAAATGAAATGTGGCTCCAGTGGTTTTGGACCTGTTCCAGGAAGTTATCTTTATTAATGCGTTCAGAGAAAAGGTTTTGTTTTTATTACATTGTTTCCCTAAAGATAAAGGCAGTGAGAGCGCAGAACAAAAACACTCCAAAGAAATCTCCGGCTTTTGGCCGCCAGGTTATTTCCCTGTGTGCTTGGTACAGTTGGCACCGCCCAACTCACCCACTCAGGGTTCCAAAAGCAGCCCCCTCCCCCCTGTCTCGTACTGCCTCCCTTTGCTTACTCTGACATTTTCTTGGCTTTAGCTGAAATTTTGACACATAAATCCCACTTGTCAAATGATATTGTAAAACAAGCATCCAAGTGTCAGCACATGGCCCTACAGTCTGGGGACCAGAAAGGAGAATGAGGAACACCTAGATGGCGGCTTTCATCTGCCTCCAGCCATCTGCAAGTAATTGGAAACCAGTTTCCAACACAGCTAGGTTATTTGGCCCGGTAACACACACACAGGAAAAAAGAAAGGGCCCGAGTCATCAGAACCTGTTCACTCTGCAATGAGTAGATAAAACTGTATATTTTTAAAACCTGCCTCAGATCAATCCATTAGCATTCAGTCGGATGGTCTGCAATCTCTTTGTAGTTACAAATCCCACCAAACAGCTCTGGCCCATTCAGACATCACATTTGCCAAACACACCCAGCCTTCTGACCTCACATCTCTGGACTTGAAAATTGCTCAGACCCTGAAAAGACTGTGAACCTGAAGTCTACACTTCTTACATGATAAAAACTTGGTAGAAATTTTTTCTAATTTGACAAGAATCCTCAATATTTACCGTTGACTGTTGAACAACATGGGTTTGAACTGCACAGGTCCCCTTAAATACAGATTTTTTCAATAAATACTTGTATTGTTCCTAACCCATACTGCTGGGAGTTTATAGTTACAGAAAGCTGACTTGATGTCTCTGGATTTGGGTATCCACAGAATGTGTGGGACCGTCTCCTGGAACCAGTTCCTTGCAGAGAACAAAGAACAACTAAGTTTTGGGAGAGTCAAAAGTTATATGCAGATTTTTCATCTGCTTGGGGGGGGGGGTTGTCAGTGCCCCCAATTCCTGTTTTATTCAAGGGTCAACTATATATAATAATACCCTTAACAAGTCGTGAGGGTGAAATAATGTTATTAAACAATAATAAAAAGCAAATTTTGACCATCCATGCTGAAGGAAATATTGTTATCTTTTCTCTCAATAAAAAAATAATATAGAAAAAGCCCTGTCATAAGAAGGGGTATGCAGGAAAAAAAAAACTGGAATGAACTATTTTAGAGGTGTGCCATAAAGTGAATTAATTCAAATATATATCACTTTTGGAGTTTTTAGTGCGGCAGTTGTTCTGTTTTTAAATGTTGTAATTTGTTGTGATGGTCCATCTCATTATAAAATAATATTCACTTCCATTTCAAATCTTTTCACAATTTTAATTTTTTTTTCCTCAAAGAAGGACTTCAACATTATACAAGCTGCAGGCCCCAGAATACCTAAATTTGCCTCTGGGGCTGAGGAACAAACTATACGCAGCTCCGGTTACAGGCAGGTGGGCAAGCCCTCGGAAGAACTTACCCTAGTTTATTTTCAGAGACCCCTGTCCTTCTGCCCTCATCTCTCATCCTGGTCTCCACTTCCTGCCTGATCCATTTAGTTTCAGAATCACTCTGCTAAGGCCCAGAAATCAAAATGACCTGGCTAAACACTGAACATATAAATCACCCCTACGATCATCTCAGTAGCGAGTGCCCCGGGCGCTGAAGGCCTGGATCTAGAATACCAGCATTTGAGGATGTCGGGGCAGGAGGTCCTTTCTGCATCTCCCGATGCTGGGCTTGCTTTTCTAGCTTGCTGGCCATTGGTTGGACAACTGTCCAAGAGATCTTCACAAACTACAGCTGGTATGGGTGACTATCTAAAGACAACAGCTGCCTGCTTTGTTCCTCAAGTTCAGACCTCTTCACAAACTATTTCCCAGATGTGTGCATAATGTGGTCATCCCAGAGGACAAACCAGTGGGCTTCAGTTGACAAAATGTTGTAGGCAACCCACTCTACTCTGAGGCATAGAACGAAAATGACCTCTACCCCCATGTCCTACTGCCAGAACCCTCCTCTTAGCAGCCCCACCCCCAATATGACACTGTTCTCATCACTTGGCATTAGAAGTACCATGAGGGCCTGCCCCGTTTGGTCACCAGTCACCTTTTCAACCTCATTCTTGCCCACACTGAGGCCCATCTACTTCGGTGGTCCCCAACCCTGGCTGATCGGCAAAGTCACGCGGGAGCCTGTAAACAGTACAGCCCTCAGCCTCGCAATAGAAAGAGAGACTGAGTTGAGATTTCTGAAATGTGAGACTGGGAGTATTTTACATGTCTTCAGGGAATGTCAGTGATTTATTTATTCCTCTTCCTCAGATATATTCCCACTCTGGTTGCTGACCAGTCTCCCTTGTGCCAGGTACCACTCTACTTTCATAACACTTCCATTTACCATCTGACCTGAAAGGGAGCTCACCGGTCAGTGTTTACAGACTGGACCCTTCGTTCAGCAAGTCTCCAACGTTGTTCATCGTGATTGTAACAGCCTGGAGACTGCCATCCATTCTGGGTCCATTTAGACCATTGTTCACACAATCACCAAACTGATCTTTGCAAATATGAATCTAAAGAGACAACCTAGAGCAGCGGTTCTCAACCTGTGGGTCGCGACCCTTGCGGGGTCGCCTAAAGCCATCGGAAAATACATGATGCATATCAGGTATTTATATTCCGAATCATAACTGTAGCAAAATTACAGTTATGAAGTAGCCACCAAAATTATTTTTTGGTTTGGGGTCACCGCAACATGAGGAACTGTATTGCGGGGTTACGGCATTAGAAAGGTTGAGAACCACTGCCCTAGAGCCTGCCCTAGGCCTTGTCTGGTGCAGCCTGACCCTGGGCCTCAGTCTCCTTTGGCACCAGCCTCCACTCCAGTCACACTGTGCTCTTCCAACCTGTCCCTCCTGAGTCCTTAGTACGTCCCATGTTATTTCCGCTGGCCTGTGACCTCTGCAGATACTGTCTCCTTAACGCCTACTGCTCAGTCAGGAGACTAAGCATACACATAAAGTCAATAAAGCTTAGACAACCAAAAAATGAGTAAAAACCTTTAAATCATATTCAGAAATTAAAAAGAAAGTAATAAAATGGTTGTCATAGGAAAAAGTCACACCAGGAGAAAGGAAAGAAGGAACATAGGAAGAACTAAGAATCAACTCAAAGGGTCTGACTTTAAGTCAGAAGCCACTGACCACCTTGAATTGACAAGTGTGATATCTGCCATCAAGGGAAGTGGGGACCGAGTTGTCAGAGATAGAAGTTTCTACAGAAATAAAGTTACTGAGTTACCATGTCTAATTTTGTTTTTCACAATTCTGAATCCCTTACCCACCGCACTGTGTAAGAGGGCCTTTTCTTGTTTTGTAGGAGGAGGAATCCTTCTGTCTCGTGAATTTCTCCTTGATTGGTCTGTTTGTAAGTAAGATGCTGCTACTCATTTTAAACATTGTGTTTCGTGATATAAACCCACATCTCTGCAGAAACGTTTCTCATTCCTTGCCTGCATCCCCATCTGCTGGATGTGGAGGACACGTGGGAAGCCCGATGCTACTGTGGAAACGAGCAGCTGCTCAGACTCTGCAGCCGCCCCTCCCCGCGGGTTCCCATGGTGGGGTTCTGATCTTCTCAGTCTTCTGATCCAGTACATGCCGGGCTATGTTAACCTATTTTAAGAGACAGAGTCTCTCTCTCTCTCTCTCTCTCAATCCTGTGTTGGAGTCTGCAAAGCCAAAGGCCAAACTTTGGACTGTAGAAAATTCATACTGTGAAGCCTCTTGGAGTCTGTCTTCTGGTTTTTTACCTTCCAGCGTTCATTCTCTCTGGTCTTGCCCAGACCTTCTGTTTGTACATTTACATGTAATTAGCCTCCTTAACTACATGGTCAGTACCTGGTTCAATGTGCCTCCTGGTATTCTGAAACACTGATGATCTTTTCATTTTTTCTGGGCCATGTACATCACAATTCTTGGAGGTGTATTTACCAGGGTCCTGGAAAGTCACTGAAGAAAGGGGAGATTCAGAGGCAATTAATCTAAGCCCAAAATGTTTTGTTAGTGTATGTATGAGCTGATTTTGATGCAGAATACTAAAAAATGGGATTGAGTTCAAGGGACATGATTCATTTCCACCCACTGGGAACCAGCCTCAAACATAGACAGACGTATAAATGCATACCATAGCAATCAAAATTTTCCCAGGCTGCTTTGTAGAAATTGACAAGTTGAGTGTTAAATTATACTGGCAAAGAAATGAATAACTAGAAAAACAAATAAATAGCAAAACAGTTTTGGGAAAAAAAATTGGAAGATTAATGCTACCTGATTTTAAGACTCACCATAAATCTAAAATAATTAAGACACTATGATATTTGCTAGGAATAAAAATATATATCAGTAGAAAGAATAAAGATTTAAAAAATAAATTCTCAATGTATGGTGAACTGTTTTCTAATACAGACTCCAAATAAATTCAATGGAGAGAAGATATTCTTTCCAACATGTGATGATAAAAAAATTTTGCCATCCATATGCAAAGAAAAAAATCTTGACCATTACCCATACAAATATTAACTCATATGCAAATGTTAAATCTTGGTCACTTTAGGTTCAGCAAAGATCATTTGGACACAAAAATCAGAAATTATTAAAAAAAATTATTAATTGGACTTCATTAAAATGTAAAACTTCTGTTCTTTAAAAACTCTTTTTAAAATATAAAACATACACTACCAGAAAATATTTGCAAAACACACAACTGATATCAGACAGGTACCCAGAATATATAAATAACTCTCAAAATTCAATAGTAAGAAACCAAACAATCTAATATTTAAACATTGGACAAAATATTTGAACAGTAGATATAAAAATGGCAAATAAAAACATGAAAAAGTGCTTAATATCATTAGTCTTTAGAGAAATGCAAGTTAAAACCAAAATGAAATACTATTACCTAATTATCATAATGGCAAAAAAGAGAAAAGGTAGAAGAAAAGGAGGGAGGGAGAGAGAGAGGGAGGGAGAAAAGGAAGGAGGGAGGGAGGGAGGGAGGGAGGGAGGGAGGAAGGAAGGAAGGAAGGAAGGAAGGAAGGAAGGAAGGAAGGAAGGAAGGAAGGAAGGGAGGGAGGGAGGAAGGGAGGGAGGAAAGGAGGGAGGGAGGGAGGGAGGAAGGAAGGAAGGAAGGAAGGAAGGAAGGAAGGAAAGGAGGGAGGGAGGGAGGGAGGGAAGAAAACTAGCAATAATTGTTGATGAGGATGTGGAGCAACTAGAACTATAATAGAACTCTCATACCTTGCTGGAAGGAATGCAAACTGATACACTTTGAAAAATAGTTTGACAGTCTCTTATAAAGTTAAAAATATATTTTGAATAAGAAATTCACAGTTCCACTCTTAGCTATTTCCCTAAGCGAAATAAAAATCTATGTCCCTACAAATGGTTTTAGTGTTTGTATTAAAAAATCATGCTAAATGTCCAAATGTTGAGTAGTTTTTTTTTAACTTTGTGATACATCGGTACATTAGTAAAAAGAAACAATCTGTTGATTTGCACAACATGAATTAGGATGCACTATACTAATGTATTACGTGAAAGAAGTCAGGTTCAAAGACTCCACAATATATGATTCTATTTATATGACATTCTGGAAAAGGACACGCCTTTTCTAGAGGTTCTGAGCATAGGGACAGAAGACAGATTAGTGGCTTCCAGGGGTTGACTATTGGGGGAGGGGATTGAATAGAAAGCAGAATGAAGAAATTTAATGGGTTGATGGGAATGCTCTACAGCTTGCCACATAGTGTGGCTATGTGATTGTATATAATTGTAAAAATCCCATAGAATCCCACCTGGATGTATTTTCCTGTGTATAAAATAAGATCTTAAAAAATTATAAATGTAATTAAAGAGAGAAAATAATTAATTGACTTAACTTTTTAATACAATTCTTCCAATTGTATATCCTCTGTGGGATATATTCTAAGGACAAAAAAAAAAAAAAAAAAAATGAAATTTTTAATTTAGTATGTTTAATATTTGAAGTAAAATTGGTGTTGTATATATCAAACTATTTTATGCACAGTATAAGATTAAACAAGTAAGATAATATATTATCATTATTAGAAACTAATATTTGAACTATAAAATAAAAGAGATGTTAATATAAAATTAAAATTTAAGAATCTTACACTTTTTATTTTTATTTAGAATTGATATGAACTCATAATTTATATACATTTTAGTATTGTCTACCTAAATTACCTAGAAATAATGCCACTCCAATGAAATGAACAGAGTTAATATACAGCTATTGATTTCTAAACACATTCCACACTATAAAATACCATAGCCTGTTTCAGTAACAATTAATTCCAAGTTTCGGGCAAAGAAAACACAAGGGTTGGTGTAGTATAAGAAAACAAAGTGCTCAAATACTAATAGAACCATATTAAAGAAACTTGAGTCTTTTTTTTTTTTTTACATTGGTCAACTAGAGTGCATAGATTTAGAGAAAACATCTCCACACCATTTGGACAGTTATGTTTTATATTCATCACCCAAAGTCAGATCATCCTCCGTCACCTTATATTTGTTTTTGAGAGCCTTCTTGAGGTAGTTTCTACCAGCCAAATTTGGAACATTTGAGTATCAAAAAGAACAATTATGGCAATAAATTATAATACATTGAATTTTTAAAAATTATTTTATAATGATAATAGAGAAGGAGCAAGATTAAGAAATAAGAAGAATACCAGCTGATAAATGAAAAAGGGATAATAGTATTGGAAAATTGCTAATTTGTAAGCTCCAAGTAATATTTGTAATGGGCAACAATCATTGATAGATCATGAAAATATAACACAAAATGTTGTTAGGGAACAGATTAATCACACAGTCAAGGTATTACTCCTCTCACCCCCCCCCCAGATTATTTACTAATCTCAAAGGAGAAAATGCACCTCAAATAGAGAGACCACTCTGGTCCCCACTTTAGCCAAGTGACCAAAGAGGACTATCAGTGGTGGGGTAGTCTGACATCATGGACTCTCTAGTATAAAGCTCAGAAATATAAAACACCAATGTAATGTTCTTGACAAAGAGCCTGAATCTAACAATGAAAAAACAGTCAGGCAAATCCACAATTTAGAAGATTCCATGAGAAGGCTATCCTGGATTCTTCAGAAAACTTATTTTCATAAGATCAAAAAACAAACAAATAGAAATGTGGAAGTCCTATTTAAATTAAAAGAGACGGAAAGACAACCAAATGCAATATATCAAATACCATGATTGACTTCTACATCAATCAATCAATCAATACAACAAAAGCCATTTGGAAAACAATTGGGGAAATTTTAATATGAACTTTCTATTAAATGATATAATGGACTTATTATTAATCTGGGGGTGTATGATAATGGTGCCATGGTTATGTCTTTATGTTTAAGAGATACACAGTAAGGTCCATAGAGGTGAAATGTCACAGTGTTTGCAACCTACTTCAATTAGTTCAGTAAAAATAGAGAAATATAGTTGTAGGGTATATAAATTTTTTATTATACTAGCTTATCTTTTAAGTAATTTGAAAATGTTCAAAATAAAAAGGTTGAAAGAAATAAAATAATAATAATTGCCTTGATCAATGAAGCAAAGGCCCAAGAGATGTATTTACATCGCATTGAACAATGCATTTTGTATTGTGGTTGGGAGAAACAGGTTAACCTCTAAGGCTGCTGACCTGTGGGGGGTTTTGGTGTTGCTGGGAAGACCCAGCACTGCTTTCCATGCCTAGGGTTCTACTGTTCAACGCCAAAGTGCAGACTTTGCATTTTCCCCAACTGCACATCTGGAAGATGCGTGCAATACTAAACAACAGAAGTCTGTGCTTTGCAGCAGTTTGAACAAAGGCATTGGGCCAAAAGGTTATTAGTTTTAATTTTAACTAAACCACTGGCAAAATGGACGACTCCCTTCAAATTCTTTGGGAACGGATGAAAAACACAGGCTTCCTCGGAAACCTGTTACGGGATTTCGGTGGGATTGCTTTGGGAAGTCACTTTCCTCCATTAATTAATTTAACAAACAACCACTTATCATCACTCATGTTTACCTACTCATGAACATCACATCTAATTAAATTTAGCTAGAAGAGAAGACAAAGACATGATATAAAATCCCATTGCTTTTTTTTTTCTTGACAAGCATTTGTGAAACTATGTTTTTTTATTTTTTTTTTCTCCTTTGCTAAATGTTTTATGGAGAGCTAGATGTTCTTCAAAGAATATTGTGGAGAGAGAGGGTCATGTCTAGACAGAGGAACGAAAACAGTAAGTTTTCCAATGAAACAAATGAAGAACGTTGTCCAAGCCATGCGTATAGTAAGGGCCTCATCCAATCAAAGGACTCGATCCACTCCACTCCAATTGTAAGAGTATGCTTTGAATATTCAATTTTAATAAAATTCAAGCCAGACTAATGGTTGCTCAATCTTTTTAACCAGGTGCCAAAAACCTAGCCAAATGTATGGAAGCGGATTCCTCTTCTGTGAACCACCACAAGCACTTTGATGTTGATGCCGAGTAGACGGAATCTAGGTTGATTACCCTCTCTTCCGAAAGACCATCGCTTTCTTGGTAAAGAGCATTCTTCCTGATTTATCCAGCTTGGAAGGACACCATGAACTTGGCATTCCAAACCTACTTATTAAAAATCCCTTCCCGTTTTTTCTTTTCTTTTTTTTTTTTTTTTTTTTTTTTTTTTGATCAGTCTTAAGAATCAGGACTTTCACAGAACAAAGTAATTAACTTTTGCCATTTTTCTCATTTAAAAAAATCTACTTTTAAGATAACCCAAATGTACTGTATATTGGCATCTTCCACTTATAATTAATCCTTTTAAAAAGCAACAAAATTAAAACCATCCCTCTGATACTACATTTCATAATTTGAAAAATGAGTTTGCCTTAAGCTTCCCAACCCACCTGAGGTTTCTCCTGACAAACTCTTGCACAATGCATGGCCTGTTGATCTTAAGACTTAATTGTGTAATTTAAAAATATAATTAACAAGCTATTCCAATGAAAACTCATGTAAATACCTCAGTACACAACAGTTTTTAACGAGCTACCACATAGAGCTCCTCATTCCTGTTAGCGCTCAGTGCGAACATCTTGTCCTAATTCAACCACTCCCATTTTATTCAGACCTTGAATCGTCTTGATTCATTTCTAAATCTCAGCTGACATCGTCCTAAAAGAGTGAAAGAATTAATCCCACTGATGTCATTTCAGATGAGACGAGAGCGCAGGTTTTGAAATGCTTGTTTGGCATGTGGGATTGGAATTTAAGACATCCTACATATAAAATTCTTACACAGCCATTGGGGAAGTTGGTCATGGACCCCGGCACCAGAAAAACATGTTTGTTTTTTTGATAACTCTGCAAGGTCAATTTCTTTATTCCCTCATTAAGAGTTATACAGGGAAGCTAGTCACACAGCACCCATGGCCCAGGGTTGTAAAGAAAATGCTGGACGCGTCTTTATGTTATACATAGGTACAGCCAACCAAACACGCTAAACTACTTACAGCCATTTATTGACACTGGCAAGGAAAAACAAGTTAGAAAAGCAAATGACGCAGATTGTATATTGTGGCACTTTTAGGGTTTCTCTCTCGGCCCCCCTTTTCTTTAGTACAGTTTTCTACATTGAAAACATGTCAAGAATTTGGAAGGCAACAAGCAATCAGGGTTTTTGTTGCTGTTTTTTTTCTACTAGTGCTATAATTTGGCTATGTGCCAATCTCCTACAGTGGACTGTTCCAATGTAACCAGTTTTACTCATTCAAAACGGGAAGCTCTGTCCCACAATGAATACCTGTAAGTATTCGTTAGTTCTCCAAGGCTGAACGAGGGAGTAGAAATCAAGCAAAAGCTTTGCAAAGATCAGCTTCCTAATGGCCACATTTCAAAGCAAAAATAATACAAAAATGACATATATCATTCATGTATTTCATTTTAGTTTTGACCAAATGCTGGTTAATTTTATGTTCTACATGAAAAAATTAGTCTCTGTCTACCATATGAATAAATTTTTTAAAAGACAAAATATGAATTTGAGAATATGTATAGTAACATAGCACAGTGCTGTGGGACATGCTGTCTATTTCATCAGTTATCATCACTGCACCAGCAGGTCTCAGCAGGTAACACTGTGGCACAGAGGTTGTTACACAGTGGAGGAGAGCATAACCAGACTGAATTCTGTCCTGTCGTATACTAGTTCTGTGACCTTGGAAAAGTTCATTAGCCTCCCTCTGCCTTAATTCTCTTCAGCTGCAGAATGTCTCTTGGATGGACTGTATGGAGATTTGAATGAGAAATACCTGCAAAATCAGTAGAACAGCTCTTAGTACATAATAAAGAATTATTGAGAGCTATTCCTTTTAAACTCCAGAAGCCCCCTTTTTAGAATAGTATTCAATTTGGTTCACAGACAAATATATTATTCTAATTCACCAGCAGGCATTTCTTTGAGAAACCTTGTTTTCTGATTTCATATGACACGTGCCTAGCCTGTTAAGACTTCTGTGTTCCCACAAGTAAGAAAGGTTGTATTTGCACACCAAGCACATGACATTTGGCATCTCATTATTCCTCAAAATAATCATATGAGGCAGAAAGCATGGTTATTCTTATTTCACAGATGAAGGAACTGAGGCTAAGAATCCAAAGGCTACACAAGCAGGAAGTGGTAGAGGCAGCCTTCAAATCTGTGAAATCGAACCTTAGATAAGAATCACCGACTTAGTATCTGCCAGGCCGTATAATGAGTTATTTAAATAATGTGGTAGAAGTAAAAACAATATTTGAAGGGTGGAGAAAAGAAACTATGTGCTCAGGATTCACATTATGAGGAGAGAGGGAAGTGAGCTTGGTGAAATTTGGAGCTGGCGTTTTAGCACGCAGGATAAGAAAACATCACTGATTGAAGAGCATCGTCTCCTAGCTGAGAGTAGGCAGCCTTCACGTGTGTACGCATGACAGGCATTAAATCACATTCCAAATCTGCTGTTGATCTCGCCTTCTGATCTTGGAGTGTGAAAACAAAGTCTAGACTTACAGAGCTAACATACTGCACTCTGTGTTAGAGAGAGACGGAGACGGGGAGAGAACAGTGGGATTCAGTGTCTATTTCTCCCTCAACAAACGAAGCTGCGGGAGACTTCAGGCCAAGTACAGCAAGGGCTGTAGTTCTCATCATTGTGCAGACTTAGACTTGATGGAGTGTGAAGCGGTCCTAGTATTTGGTGTTTATTAGCTCCTTTAATCCTCACAAGAAGCCTACGTGATGGTACTGTGATCCACCCCACTTTGTAGTGGGGAAGCCGAGGCAGCACAACTTTGAATGACTTGCCTCACATTCTGTTGTTGACAAATGAGCAGGATTGAAGTCAGGCGACGTGACAGCTACCTGTCCCCTGAGCTCCACAGACAGGGGAAGAAAAACACTCAGTTCCCGGCGCTTTGGACTTAATGACATCATGACGTACGGTCACCCACACTCACACACCTTCACACTTCACTTTCACCTCGAGGATTTGGGTACTTTTAACTCTTAAAAAAAAATGTAAAGTAAATGGTTGCCAGGGACTGTGGAGAGGGAATTGAGGAGTCTGTGTTTAATGGGAAGGAGATTTCAATTTGAGGAAATGAAAAAGATCTGGACATGGATAACCATTGTCCATCTGTGATTGGCTATACAACAAGGTGAATGTACTCAATGCCACTAAACTGAACACTTTAAAATGATTAAAATTACACACTTTATGTTATGTATAAATAAAAATAAAAAAGAAGAACCAGAGCCAAAGGAAACTGTTTGTGTAAGGGTTATTTGACCCAAAGTGTCGAGTGTGCTGAGCTAAGAAACCTTAGGTTATAGGAGGTGGGACAGGTGTTCTGCTACAGTGTTATTGATTTGGCTGGTTTTGTTTTCAGTATCTGAGTGTTTGCTGTCTGCCTTTTTCCCCCTGGAGAGAATACAGGACAGAGGTTTGTTAAGCTCCTGGGAAATTTAGCAGCTTCTAATGGAAGAGTGCTCATTTAAGTAGCAGTCTGAATTCCTAGAGCTTGGAATACAGTTTTCATTGAATAATGATGGTCATTGTTCAAAGTGGCTTCCAGGCTAAGGTGGCCTTGTCATCTCTCTGTGTGTTTTTGGAGGAAAAGTGATATATATCCAATATTATTTCTGCTAGATCATTCAAATTTACAGCACAATCTTCAAGTGAGAACAGATTTTCAGATTTAGAAGATAATTTTTGCCCACTAATCAGCAAGATGGAAAAACAGAACAAAAACCTTGGAACTAGCTAAAACCCCAAATTGTGGCATCTAAGCCTTCTGTCCATTACAATTATATCTCTCAATGAATCAAAACCTTCCTCTTGAAGGTCGGGGTTTTCATACCAACCAAGATAAATAAAACTATTACATTTTTTTTTCAGAATGTCTGTTAGAAATATAATTTCACATACCTGTTGGTTTTTTAAAAATCCACTCTTAAAAATGGAAAATAAAATTTAATACCATGTTATTACTTAGAGTTGTCATTGGCAAGGCTTCTAGCTGCTTTCTGAATTTCAAGCACTACTCAGAGCTTTTTTTTTCAAAAAAGGATTTTTTAAATGAAGATTTCTAAGTAGAATTACATGCAATCCTATAAAGGACACATTTTATTCATTTCACTTTGATTTTTAAAATGTTAATTTTGTAATTTTCCAGAAAGAGAGAGCTGTGCTTAGTGTGGCATTGGCGTTGCTCTACAGGATTCACACGGGACATTCTGCATGGTCCTGCACCTGGGACTTGCATCTATGTCCCCCATCCCTACAAGCCCCGGTGAAACTTTACCTTTGAAACCAAAGTACTGACAGTCTTTTGCAATATTTAAACTTTTACTTTACAAAGCTGTTGATGGTGATAATAATAGATATATGTGAGAAAGAAGTAACAGTGTGTGTTAGGTTTTTGAACAGCCTAGAAGTCTCAGCAAGCCTTCTTTTCATTCATTCATTGATTCATTCATTCATTCAACAAATATGTATCAATCACCTTCATGTGCCAGACACTGTTTTAGGTGATGGAACAACAGAGGTGAACAAAAACAGATGGTTTCATTTTTTGTAAAACTGACTTGTTAGTAAGGGGGTTAAACCCTTGTATTACTAATTAAACAGTAATTCATGAAACTGTCAATTATTTCATTATCCTTGCAGGTGCTTCTAAGAGAACCAGAGAGCGCTAGGAAGTTTTATGGGAGAATCTGGCCTTGTCTGAGGCTCAGGGAAAATTCTTTGGGAAAGGGATATTTGAGCTCAATATCACCGATGGATCCAACTGAGTGTCCCCAGCCCTGTAAGGGAACCCATGCCACCCACGCTCAGGGTACCCTGAACCTTGAAATCCCTGTCCAAAGGATCTCAATCCTGGCTCTCAGGCTTCTGTGGGCCTCTTCCCTGGGTCTGTCGTCCCAAGGAGATGACTTCAGTGTGGCCAGGGGGAGCCATTTGCAGACTGTGAGCATGCATGGACTTGATGTGCCACCGGGATATTCACATGGCCTTTCATAATGTGAAAAGGGACCAAGGATGGAGAAACAAAAGAGATGAGGCTTTGGCCACTAGCCAGGAACCTGGAATCTCTGTCCTTACATCATAACATTCCTATGTGGAACTCCAACGAGTTTAAGAAGTCTAAATTCTGTCTATAGTATGTGAGCCTTTATTTGAACTCTTTCTGCACTGAATCCTGAAAATGGTAGAGATGGTCCCATCTGATCTGGGCTTTGCAGGGCGGGTTAGAATTGACTGGGAAAGGAGAAGAGGAGCATTCTAGAAAGAGGGGCCAATATGGTGGAGGCTCCGCAGTGGGAGGGAAAAAGATGTGTTTAAGGAACTGAGAGGAAGCCACTGCACTGAGGACACAGCGAGAGTCTCATTGTAGCCCGATGGAGGAGCTGTCCAGTGTAACAGCAAAGCATCCGGAAATATCATATTATATATTTTGTGTCCATAAATGAAAATATTATATATTTTGTGTCCATTGAATATTTTTAAGTAGGTATAAAATTTATGAAATTACTTGTATTGCTAAATTATAATTTATATGTAATAAGTGCAAAAAAATTGAGATAGTTTAAAAATAATTTTCTTTTAAATACTGAATTATCAGTGTTATACTATCTTCATAATCCCATGAAATATAAACAATTATTTCTCACATCAGTTAAGTCTCAGACCTAGGAAATAAGATCTGTTACCACTCTATTCAAGCTCAAATTTTATATTCAATAAATATTATTAATATTTATTCATTTTTTATTAATTTAACTCAGCTGTAGTTTCCTCAGCTGCATTCTATGAATAGTAACCGTACAATAGAGATGTTGGGAAGATAAAATAAATTGATACATATAAAGTACATAACAGCAGGAAGAAATCACCAGGCAGGTAAGAGTACGATGTGGTCCCTGTAGCCATAAGAAATTTCAGTTAGCAGAAAAATAAATGTACAAGTAAATCTGTGGCAAGGAATATAAGAGAAGCAAGATTTTAAAACCACAGAGAAGGAACTAATTTATTCTTCCTGTAGAAAAGAGTAAGGTGTTTGATCATCAAGATTTCAATAAGCCCAGATGGGAGGGGAGAGCTACTCAGCTTGACAGAAGGATGAAAGCATGTGTATGCATATTAGGGGAAGACTGGGCCATGGGTGTGGCGTAGCAGAGGCAGGGCGAGTGTGGGGCATTGAGCTTGGTGAGACCCAGAATTGAGCCAGATTAAGGGTATCTTATGCCAAGGAATTGGACCTTCCTTTGGTTGGGCAGTGTTTCTCAAAGGTGGCCCTCAGCTGTTAGAATCCCCTGGGGTGCTTGCTAAAAATGAGGATCCCAGGACCCACTCCAGAATTAATGAATTGGAATTCAGGGCCTAAAGCCTACATACATCATGAAGTTATATTTTGTTGATTTTACCTTAATACAATGAAATATATCATTTTCAAAGAACATTTAATAACATGATAAAATTCTTATAATAAATATATATCCATATGTGTATATAGATAGATATAGATATAGATATAGATATAGACCAGTGGTTCTCAAGTTTTTTGAAGTTTGGGCGCATTTAAAATCCTACAAATAATTGTAGGTGCACTATATACAAATTTCTGAGAAATATGTTATAATAATTAAGTCAACTATTAAAGAAAAAAATATGAAGTCCAAGCATGCTTTTATGGTAATTAAACAAAATAAATGTGACAAAATTAAATTTATTCTGACATGAAAAACATTTTATGTTACATTTTTTGAGTTATGCTTTTTAGAATTTGTAAAAAAGAGGGGTTAAAAAATTAAAAAACAACAAAAAGTTATCTTTTTATATATATAGATACATTCTTAGCAAGATTTATTAAATTTGGCAGGTCCCAGTGCGAATGTGTTAAATTTTTTCATTCTTGTGTAGTCTTATGTGTCCTAGTGATTTCTTCAATGTTTGGGCATATATTTGAAAGGCAAACTCTCATTTCCTTGTCAATACATTGAAGAATTTCTGTCTTTTTACTCTTAATTGTGTTGAGTGCAGAAAACCCCCACTATACGTACCATCTTAACTTTACACCAAACAAAGGATAGAAGAAATTTGCCTCCAGTCTTTCTGGGGAACATGGGGGGTAGTGTAAACAATGCAGCACCACAGTTTAACAGCCTTTTACAACCTAATCAGCAAGTGAGGTGGGGGGTTGTGCAGACTGTCAGCTTACAGCCAATTCCCCACACCTCAGTCCCCCAAAAATCTAAACTCCAAAAACTCTGTTGTATTTTGGTCCCCAATAGGCACATATTTCTCTGGAATACCATAGGGTGCACCTGGAAATCTTCTAGGATGCACCATTACACCCTGGCGCACATTTTGAGAACCACTGATATATACACATATATATGTATATATATTTACAGAGTGGGAGAAAAGTAGGTTTACAGTTGTTTGTATGGAAAATAATACAATCATTAATAAGTAATAATAAAAGAATAAACTGTGTTTTGAGTTCTCACAACTGTCAACTTACTTTTTCCCCATCCTATGTTCATTCAGTAGTTTATTAAAACTAGACACTTAAGTGTGAACTGAAGATTAGAAGAACATGAAATAGCAATGAACTCTGAGGCTCTAAAGATGGTGGCATTACCATTGATTTTTGGTTCCTTCTTGTGCTTTTCTGTGATTTTGAGAACTTTTAAAAGGAATTGACCTTCATTTTATATAGTTTGAAAAAGCCCCTACAGGTGTGTATAATGAATAGGTAAGGGGATGCGTAGAACGGGATGAGACACAGCAGAGGGTGGTGGAAGCCTCCTACAGAGAGATGAAGCCTCCCACCCCAGAAGAAGCTCCTTCTCACTCCCCCATCTGTTGAGCTCTGCCTCCTCCTCCACGTTGACTTCTCTGAGGCTAGAAGCTGCACGTAACTCATACCTGTAAGCTCAGCACCTGACACAGAATCTGACCCAGAGATGTTCGGTGGCGGCTAAAATGAGTGACTGGTCTTGAGTTCTTCGGAAGTCTCTCCTGATATCCCGTTTGGCATAACCAAGATTTCAGGACTCTGGACTCTGATGTTGGGGAGATGCCCACTTCACTTTGTGAGCTGATCTCCGGCCTGGGCTGGATGAACAGAAATGATGATTTCATGTTCAACTCTGGAGAGCTGTAGACCAGGCTAGTTGGAAGGTGTTAAGACCCAAAGAGAGAGTTCCTTGCTCTAAAATACCTACACTGGCTCTGGGCAATTTACCATCATAACTTCATTCCTTTGGGTCTGAATTCTTGTAACAGTCCCCTATTAAAATGCAAATGCCTCTGGGAGGTGTTAAGCCCTTGTCAGCAAACACCTTGCTTATTAACTAACACCTGAGCTGACAGCCATCTGAAAGCAAGTGCCTGTTGGGAAATCAGTTTCCAGAGAGGTGGCGAAATGTTGCAAGAAAGTTGGAGGACAGCTGGAACCTTCAGTTGAGTAGGTTCAGAATGGAGACCAAAGCTCCTTATGATTTGGATTAAATTTAGCATTAAATCCTAGCTCTAGAAATTATATCATCTATCTATCTATCTATCTATCTATCTATCTATCTATCTATCATCATCATCTATCTATCTATTTATCTTCACCCCTCAGAGACCTTGCCTTTCCCCAATAACCAGTTACTCTCTCCCTTACCATCCCCCAACCCTAGGCATCAGAAGAGAGCAGCTGGGACCTGACATATGGTCACAAGGTCTGCACCTCTGGCAGGCTAAAGATAACATGGCCTAAGTTATATTTCAGTTCCTGAGACACAGGAACACCAGAACAGACCTCACAACTGTCCTGCAGACCTGAAGAAATGCTTTACTACCCTTACCTCAGCTCCGGCCAATCAGCTCCCAGCATAACCCCAAACCCTAATCCACAATGTCTTGTGATTTTGCCCTATATAATCTGTAACTTACACGCCAGTGGGGGTGTTGGAGCTTTTGAGTATTAGCTTCCTGTTTTCCTGGATGACGCCATTCATCAATAAAACAGCCAATCTTTCTCTACTGCAATTCTCCAGGTTTAGGGTTTGGCTCTGCTAGTGCCGGGTGGATGAAGTCTTTCTGTTCTGTAACAGAATGTCACAAGATTCCCAGGGCTGGGGCTTGCTGCAGCAGTGGCTGGGACTCTCTATTGCCAGGTGAAGGCTGATCTGGTGGTAGGGAGGGCTCTAGGAGCCTGTATCTCTTGGGCTGCTGGTCAACGTAAATGCCCAAGGGGGGCATAAGACAAGTAGGATGTTCTTGGGCCTCACTACTCTCGCCCTCACAGGTAGTTTCACTTTTTCATCAAATCTCATTAGGCAAAGGACTAGGAGTAGAAAAGTTAATAAAAAAGAGTTTTTGCTCTTTGTTTGTTCTAGTGTTTTGTTTTGTTTGTGTGGTTGGTTTTGTTTATGTTTTGGGTTTGTTTTTTTTTGGTAGGTAAGATTGTTGTCATGTTTTTGTCATATGCCTAACTAGTCACTCTTTGGGCCCTCAACTGTGCACCTCAGCATTTCTGCATTTAAATTCATATTGTAATAGATATTTACTCTTTTGTCTTCCATTAATTAGTCTGCATATATCTAACTCTTGGTTGACTGGTCTTTAGATCTACAACACAAATTTTATTTCTTAAGTATTTTAAAAACTATTCTCTGAAAGCCTTCCTGTTGGTCTGTGTCTTTCTGGAAATCCCAGGAATAGAGAAATATGCTAAAATTTCCCACTTTTGCATATATTATTAGTCACCATGGGAGAGCTAAATAGCACTCTGGGTTGAGTAAGAATGCCTGAACAGTTTTCAAATGTTTAGGGTTCAAAAAACCCAAAATGCATTTTGCCAAAACATTTATTTTCCTCTTCATTTTTTTTAAAACCCGTGCTTATTTCAAGAAGCATTTATTCCATGTGTTTTTAATGCATTTATACTCAGTTCATTAAAATGTTACTCTAAAACCGTTTTTTTGGTGTTGAAAGGACCAGCAAGCCCTTTCTGCTTTGACTGGTAGGTGTGTTGGGCCTGCCCATCCTGCTGTTTGGAACGACTCAGCTCCTTCCCGGAGGCTGAGGAGTCCAAGATGCGCAGGGCCTGGCCCAGAGCTCTAGTGTTCTAGGCCTTGGCATCACGCTACTCTTTGATGTTCATAGGGGTTGTTAGAAATCAGGAAGGTCCTTGACATTTTAGTGCTTCGGTCATAATTTAAGTGCTTAGGACTTCCATCTCTGCCTTTGTGAATCTTGGTAATGCTGAGGATTTAAGGGCCAGGCTATAGCTCACAGGACCTTATTAAATATCAATATTGAGACAGAAGAAGTGATTAGGAGCTGAGAATGTCCCCATTTTCTCCATTTCTGTAGTGGTGTGGAGTGAGTCAATACTCTAGAAAAGTTAATGCCAACCCAGTGAATTGACATTGCTTAGTAAGCAGCAAAGAGCATCCTTGATGGACCATCTTCCCATCTAGGTCTGGATGCACTGCCCACCCTGAGTCAACTGTGTTTCTGAAAGGGGTAGGTGCCGATGCCATCTTCAGAAGGGTGTGTGGTGGCCCAACTTACACTGGGAAACTAGCTCAGGGGGACTGTTTCAAAAATTAAATGTCTCCATGCATGTTTCTAGTCGTTTTCCATGCACACAATCTTACCACATGTCAAGCACGGGACTGACTTCTCTCCATACATTATCCTATTTGTAAAAAATTAATAAGCAGGAACCTCATTTAAAGTGAAGTAAGGAGGCCAGAAGCGGGAGCTCTCATATCCTACATTGACTATGAAGCCACAGAGGGGGGACATTCTTTGCAGGAATCCTTCCCAACCTCCTCTTCCACCCTATAATCAAAGCTTCCTCTTCTTTGTTTCAGCTGACACTTGGTCCACGTTCTGGATTGCAATCCCTTGTTGATCCCAGGTAAACCCATTTTGCTAGGGAAATATCTGGCTGACTTTTGTTTACAGTCAACACACTTAATCCTCCCTATAGTCCTCCCAGGTAGATATTATTATCACCACTTTGCAGATGAGCAAAATGAGGTGTGAAAAAAAGTGAGTGTTTCAGGTCATGCAGTGGAGCAACATCAGTGGTGGGCAACCATTTGAACTCTTTGACTCTCACACCTGCTAGGTTGTTATTTCATAGGAAGAGTCCAGGCTGGGAGCCAGTCTCTCCATTATGGGGAAGACCTATTGGCACCTGTCGACTGAAGACCAGCCTTGGAGGAAAGGCAATTATTCTGACGAGACTTGGTGGGGAAGAACAGTGCTGGGGGTAGATGGGGAATTTCCAAGAGCCAAGTTTAGTTTAGCATGAGAAGAGACTCAAGGTTATTTTGTCCATCTTCTCTCAACTCTTTTTCAAGAAAAAAAAAAGTCCTAGAGTTTCTCATTGTCCTGTCAATGAAAGAAACATTCAAACCTGCAGAGAAGTTTTGTTTATTTGAGCCAAGCTGACGATAATTGCCAGGAAACAAAATCTCAACAGATTGAGAAAATGCTTTGGAGAATGGCAGTTTTGCATTTTGCTTTATACAGTAATCAGAGGACGAGGGCTAAGAAGGGTTACATAAAATTCATTGGTGCTAGAATAGGGGGGCAGGAAAAAGCAAAATGGAAAAATCCCTGAGCTTGGATAAAGAGTAAAATGAAGAGACAAATACTTCTTTTACATTGGTGGGTGTTAGCAACCAACATTTACAGCACATGGAGATGGTATTTGGGCAACAAGGTAACAGTGAGGGGCTCTGTGGTCTCATGCTCTGGTGGGAGACTGTGTCTGGGAAAAAGAGCATTACTATGACATTCCAAAGGTACATTATTTTAGATGTGAAAAGACAAGACAAACTCAGTTAAAGTAAAGATTGGCCTTTGGCCTTTGTCAAAGAAGATACCCACCTCGTACATGACTACCCACCATGACTTGCTTTTAGTTACGAAGTTTTCATTTTAGACCATCCTGTATGGTTCCTTTAGGTATCTGAGTATGTTAGGCCTTCCATCCCTCCCTGAGCTTGTCAGGTTTGGTGTGTGTCCCCTTTCTCTCCCACAATGCCTTTTCTTTTCTAAAGTGTAGGTCATAGACTGGCACACAGTACTGCAGGTGTGGTCTGGCCAGCATCAAAGGTCGGGGCTGCCTGTTTCTTTGTGTTGGACACTCTATTATCCAAGCCCCAACTTTCCTACTTCCCAAGCCCATTTATAATACAGTCACCTCACTGTGCTGTTGCCTCGTATTCAGCTATCAGTTAACAAATATATTAACATGTTATTATTTATTTACTTATTTTCTCATTCCCCACAAGCATCATGTCAGTTCAGGTCAAGGTGGCCTAAACACTTCTTGTGTTGAGCTTTCTATATGGAGTTTCTGCAGTCTCATCTCCACTGGATCTGGTGCCCATTTCATTCAAAGCTCTTTCTCATTTGCGGGGAATAGGAACGTGAGCAGGAGAGCACAGGTTCTGTTTTCTGGGCCTGCTGACTTCCCTGTTGTCTCTTTTGTGAATCTTTTGTGTTCTTCTTACTTAGTCAATACTTTTTAAAATGCTCCTCTGCAGTATCTCCTGTGTTTTAGAAAATGTCAGCTTGTTCTGGTGCTCTGCCTGTCTGGCATGATGTCACAGGACAGGCCAGAATTCTGCACTGTCCTTAGTTGGGCGTGGGTGGGGGGCTCCTTCTAATTTTGGAATGAATCTTTTCCTAGCTCCAATAGCACCTGGTGAAGGCATGCTGAGTTCTTGAACTTCCTTCATTTTTTACTCAAGTTTTTGGAGTAGAATGTTGGCCATTTATAGTCTTCAATATCTTTTGGTCATCTTCCTTTTAGACCAGCTGGTTATAGAATTATCCAAACTTTCCCCGAATTGATTGAAACTCGATTTCCCAAGGTTATATCCGATGCCCAACAAATTCATTTTTTGACAGAATTGTTCAATGATGACATGATCATACTTTTTCTATAGTTCCTATTATTTCCAGACCACCTTAATCTATGTTTAGAAAGACCAAATAGTAATTCCTTTTATTGCTTCCTCTTTGTGCTGAGGAAAACAAAAAAATTAAACAGAGTCTTTACCCTGAGGCAATGAGCCATTAAGCCCAGGACCAAATAGGAGAAGACCTCTGTCTCTATCAGGAGGTGCTCCAGCAATGAATTTGTAACTGATAGAGGGAAAGAGGAACCCATTTCTCAGAGGTGGCAGTGTTATTCAAATTGGCTTCCCCAGTAATGGTTCTCGGATCTACTTTCCTTTTATTATATACTGAGTTCTCTCCAAAATTCTTCCATGTAAAATCTCAGAGAAACACATATGTTTTTATTTAACCAGATCACCTGGTGATTCCTATGTATCTTAAAATCTAAGAAGGAATGTTCAAGGGCAGTGTTTTCCAAACTTTATTGTGCACTGGAATCCTCATTCAGTAGGTCTGGAGTGGAACTTGAGAATTTGCTTTAGAAAGTTCCCAAGTGATGTCGATTCTGCTGACCTGGGACTAGACTCTGAGAAACACCTTCCTAGATGTTTCCCATCCCACCAATAGCTAGGAATGCAAAGGAGTCTTGAGATTAGAAATTATTTGATCTGCAACTTATTAAAAATAGCTCATAATGTGATTGGAGCTGCCTCCTTTGTTTCTGCTTTGCCACCTTCTCATTACTTGCTGGAAGTCTGTCAGTCTGATTTTCCTCTAACATCTCCCAACTCCCATTACCCCCCCCACACACCTGCCCTCCCTCACCCCAAAGCAGGAGCACACCTGGTGTCTGGCAGGCTCTGTCTGACCTGGCATTGCTGGGAGAGACTTCTCATCTGCCACGCCTTGGGATGCCTCCCAGAAAGCAGGCCCCAGGGTTGTCCTGAGGTTGCCCTCCCGTTCCAGCTCCCCCATGTGCCACACTCAGCCATTGTACAATTCCCCTGGGGAAGAGGTAGGTCAGTGCAGGCTCTGTAGCCATGCACCACTAAATTCATGGGCCTGTCTCCCCCATTTTCCTCCTTCACATAGTTAGTTTCATTATAATCAAGAGATTTCTATCTCGTCCATGGACAAGTTCTAACACCACTTTGGGGATTTACAGGTTTGCCGGGAAGGACCCAGAGCCAGAGTGGACGTAACTGGGAACACGGGGCCGCATGGCTGCAGTCTCTGGGATAGAGCAGGCCTGGGGGAGGAGGGGGTCAATGTGGTCTGCTCCCTACTGGCAACAGCCCTGAAAAGTGTGCCCATTTCCCCGAGGAAGCATCTAACACCTCCTAGTCCTTTTGGAAAAGTGGTCATGTCATGTGTGTTTTCAAGCCACAGCTTAAACCCATCACAAATGTTTAGCTAAAAAAAGTTCAAAGTGTGGTTTATTGGAGGCTGACTTGACCTGGCATCAGTGATGTACAAAGACAGAGACGAAGGAGCATCTCCAAGTCTACTTTTCTGAGCGCTTTCTACTTCCGAGTCCAGGAAGACGGCTTTCTTCACAGGACAGCACTGGCCTCTGACCCTTCCCCCTCAAAGACTTTCATGTAAAGTTCTCCCATTTGCCTGGATGAGAAAAACATCTTTAATACAGTGGTATAAATGTAATTTTCTTGCTGTGAATATCACATTTTTGTGGATTTGCAAAAAATAAAACTCCTTTCCTTTTGGCTGAAAATTGCTATGAATAGGAAAAGCGGTTTTGGTTTCTGGTGATTTCTTCCCCAATCAAGGCCTGTTCCCCCCAGCCCCAGTGGTGAGAAGCCACCTCTGAGATATACACTGTCAATTTTCACCTGCAACTAAATTGCTTTAACACTAGTTCCCCATTTGGATGAGGAAAGCCACAGTTTACCTAGCATCATGCTGAAACGTTATCCTGGACCAAATTCACCAGTGCCTATAAAACCGAAAGTCACGGGGGAGCTTTCACCACAAACCAGGAACCACCAAGATATAAGCTAGAAGAAAGAAATGCTTTTATTTTGGCAATTTTGTCTCTATTAAGAGTTTACAATGTTCACTGTTTAAGTGATAAAAGAATATATTATCCCTTTAAACGAAGCATTTTGAAGACACATCTTTTAAATACCTACCAGATTCAGCCCTGGCTGGTTGGCTCAGTGGTAGAGTGTCAGCCTGGTGTGCAGGAGTCCCGGGTTCGATTCCTGGCCAAGGCACACAGGAGAAGCGCCCATCTGCTTCTCCACCCCTCCCCCTCTCCTTCCTCTCTGTCTCTCTCTTCCCTTCCCGCAGCCAAGGCTCCATTGGAGCAAAGATGGCCTGGGTGCTGGGGATGGCTCCATGGCCTCTGCCTCAGGCGCTAGAGTGGCTCTGGTCACAACAGAGCAACACCCCGGATGGGCAGAGCATCGCCCCCTGGTGGGCATGCTGGGTGGATCCCAGTCGGGCGCATGCGGGAGTCTGACTGCCTCCCCGTTTCCAGCTTCAGAAAAATACAAAATAATAAAATAAATAAATAAAAAATAAATACCTACCAGGTTCATTTTTGCATTCATCAAAATTTGTTAACCTCCAAGAAACAGCAATTTCATCCTGGCAGAATACTGTAAAGATTGTTCTCAAAGCTTTTGCAAATCCTTCCATCCATGCTGGCCGTTCAAAGCCCCACAGAAGTCAAAGGTGCCTACTGCTGTGGAGGAAACACCCCACTTTGTTCTCACTGGTTCTCACAGACCAACAGGAGGGGAAGAAATCACTTCATTTGTATGTACAGAGCTCTTACAGAAATGGAACCTAAAGAAATGACCAAAGCAGGCAGCTTTTATACTTTTTAGACTAAGGAACAATATCTTTGTAAGGAATTGATTGAACAAAATACATAGGTGTAGGTGCTTAATTATGAAGAATCTAAGAGAGGTTGGATTTAGAGAGTTTTTAGAGGCTTCTGGGCTCTGAATTTCCTATCTCTGGTGGTAAGATGTATCTCTATCTCTTGAGGTAGGGAGGGCACCTTTCAAATGAGAGACTTATTTCCGGCTTTCTGGGGGACAGAGAGAGGAAGGTCGGAGTGTATACTTCTTGCACCAGCTGTTTCTAAAGTAACTTTAATTCAAAATAACTAATAAACTATGTATTAGTTATTAGTCCAGGGAATATTGGAGGGAACACTTTGTAAAGTATATGATTGTCTAAAGACTATGCTATAGACTTGCAACTAATACAAAATAATATTGAATGTAAACTTTAATTGAAAAAAAACAAAAAAAAAAACAATCACTAAACCACTTTGGTATCTTTTGGGCCAGTATAATTACTGGGCCAAAGTATATAAACATGTTAAAGCTTTCTTATACATATTGTCAAGTTGCTTAGTAGAATCTTCCAATCAAAATCACAGGAGCTATCACCTTACACCCATTAGAATGGCTATAACCAAAAAGACAAGAAATGACCAGTGTTGGTGAGGATGTGGAAAAAAGGAAATCTCTGCGCATTGTTGGTGGTAATGTAAATTCCACAACCACTATGGAAAACAGTGTGGAGTTGTCTTGAAAATTAAAAGTAGAATTACAGTATGATCCGGCAATCCCACTTCTGGATATTTATTCAAAAGAAACAATATCACTATCTCAAAAAGATAGCCGCACCTTTATTAACCAAAGCCAAGACATAGAAACAACTAAAATGTGCATTAACTAATGAATGGGTAAAGAAAATGTGTTATCTACACTATGATGAAGTATTAGTCATAAAAGAAGGAAAGCCTGCCATTGACAACAACACAGATGGACCTGGAGGGTATTAGCTAAGTGAAATAAATCAAAGAAAGAAAAATACTGTATGAAGCTGCTCATATGTGGAATTTAAACCAAACAAACCAAAAAACCGAGCTCATAGATACAGAGAACAGATTGGTGGTTTCCAGAGGCAGAGAGGATGGGTGAGCAAAATAGGTGAAGGTGATCAAAACGTACACACTTCCAGTTATGAGATAAAGAAGTTCTGGAGGATGGAGTGTACAGTATGGTGTCTATAGTTAATAATACTGTATGGTATATTTGGAAGTGGTTAAGACAGTGATCCAAAAGTTTTCATCACGAGAAAAAAAAAATGTGTAAAACTATATGTGGTGATGGATTAATTAAACTTACTGTGGTACTCATCTCACAATATCTAAAACGAATACAATGGCATATATCTCAATTATATCTCGATTTAAATAAGGAAAATACTATAGTAATGGTATCATTAACAACAATAGGAAACTGGAAAGTAAAACAAAATAAAAATGAATAATAAAAAAAGCCCATTCGTGGGTGTGCCAAACGCAAAGCAGCAGAACCTACTCCCACATGTATGTTGGCTGACATGACCAAATGATTTGGTAAAAGAAATACTGTTGTGGTTACATTTACATAGTTTTCTATCATGTGTAGGCATGCATCTAAGAAACCGTATTATTTTTAAAAGTAATTTAATAGGTATTTGATTAAAGTTATCTCAAAAAAGAGAATCTTTCAGATAACAGTGTTTTTAAGAGTGTTCATCTTACCCAACCTCTTATGAATGTTGTGTTATCATAAAAAACAAACTTGCTAATTGAATATTTAAAAATTGGTGTTATTGTTTTAATTTTTATTCTTTAATTTTTAAAAAATTTAAAAAATTATTTTTGCTTTTTATTAAATTTTTTGGGTGACACTGGTTTATGAAACTAGGCAGGTTTCAGGTGCACAAATCTACAACACATCTTGTATTCTTTAATTTTGAATTTAAAAAATAAATAAAAATATATTTGTCAGCTATTGTATGCCCTCTTGTTTGACTTCTGTGCTCCTGTGAATATCTAACATTGATTTGTGCCCTATATAATCAGATATAATGAAGTTTATTTGCACACCCAAGTGAGTCGCTGAAAAGATGAAGACATTAAATGCTTTGGGGAGTGAGTGGCAGCTACTTCACTTACTCTGAAAGATCTTTTGAAATTCTTAGCTGGGAATTTTTTTCTGTCTTTTTTAAAACTCATATTTTGTTTCCTTCCTAGTTTTGCCCTCTGATAGAAACACCTGACGGAGAGTTACTACCAGTGCCAAGATAACAAAGCTATATCAAATCACACAGGGAATCAGAAAATTTAGCCTTTTAAATTAATTGCAACTTACATTACTTCACCAAAAACTGATACATTGCCTAGCACCATTAAGGTCACCACAGTTAACCTGTGAACATTTTGATCCTGGCCTTTCTGTAAATGGTCATGTAAAAGCGTTCTGAGACAAGAACTCTTCTGGCATCTTACACTGCTATAATTGATTAGCATTTTTGTGGTATTTTTTTCCTAGAAAAAAATGACAAAGGCCAGTTAAGAGGATTTTTAGAAACAATTAAGGTCTTGTGTTGTAATAAAGAACCTTCCCAAACTCTAGGGGCATTTTTCTAAATATTTCCCGGTCCCAATGAAAAGTTGATATTTTAGAAGAAAATTAGTTTCACCTTGAGAAGAATATTTTAAATACTGAGCTTAAGTTTTATTTTCTTGTTTTGCTCTTGGAAGCTAAAATGTTCCAGATAAATAAAATGGAGAGTCTTCAGAACGCTGAGAACCAGCCTCCACACACACTCAAAGATGGCCACTTTTTATTGGAAAGAATCATTACATGGATTTTCCATCTTTAGTTCAACTAGAGTTGCCATTTATAAACTTCAAACTCCATTAGTTTGTTGTTGTTGTTGTGTATTGGCAATGTCTTTTCTTCTGCCATAAACGTTATACGTGACCCAATTCTAAGCATCCCCCTTGTAAAAGGCATTTAATTAAACCAACAAACAAACCAGCAGGATAAAGAATTACAGGGGCATAGGGACCCAGCATTATAAACAACATGGAAATAGATCATAGAATCCTGTCAAGTATCCCAAATCTAATTTATGTGGTCAATAATGCAATTCTTTCCGTCTCTGTAAGAAACTTATCCACCACACTCTTGTGACTATAGAGTTTGAGTACAATTTCCCCTCTAGCCACACCCCCATTAAAATATAACACATGTCTACAGCAAGCATTAAATCAAAAGACAAAGTACAGGAAATTGTTTTCATGTGTTGCCTGTGCTTTATAAGGATGGAAAAGAGGAACTTTTGCAATTAATGCTATCTTAATACTTTATGGTTCAATATGAAGAATCGTGCCCATTCCTGACCTGTTCTCTATTTTTAAGATATGAGGCAATCACACTTTGTTGCTACTCTCAGGTAAGCCATGAGGTTTGCACTTAATGGATGGCATCTAAATAGACTTTTTACATAACACCGAAACTGGAGGATATTTATGTGTGCATTCTTCCCATGAATGTAATTAAAACCAGACACAAAACCTAAAGTGCTACTATAAGTTTTAGCTACTTGTACCAATTTCTCAAGAAAAGTGGGAAGCTGCTAGAAGAGGAAGTATATTCTAGAAGTGCTAAGTATGCCCTGAGAAGAAAGAAGGAAGGGCACAATTGCTTGTACAATCAACACGAGTGTCAAGCTCCCATTCTCAAGCATGGTGTATAAGACCCACTGCGATGGACGAGGGGTAGGTGACTGAAAGATGACAGCAGCTCCTTAGCCTAGTCCAGTCCTGAGACTCAGCCTGACACTGGTGGATCAGGCTCAAGTTTATTGATCTCATGCAGTTGGGACTATCTGAGACATTTAGTGACGTCTCTGTTTGGCAGGTCAGCATCCAGTTTACCTAACTGGAAGGTCAGAGGCATTGAGCCTGAACTAGCTTTTGGAAAAGAGGTGTACAGGCATTGTTAGTTTGGAGGGGTTTCCTTTTCTTTTGTGAGAAAAACAAAACTACCTGTTAAGACATTTCTATGAAATGAAAATAGATTAATTTTCTGTTCCTTCCATGTATGTGATGCAATTAAAAACACTTCTTGTGATATAAATATATATGAATAATTTAAATGACACAGAAGCTTTGTCACTTACAAACTGGCTGGTTTCTGGAAAGTATTCTCAAATTCAGTTGTTTATAAGTCCAAAGTGATTTTATAAAAGCAACTGTTATCCCTATTTGTTGGCAGTGGACAGAGTCACAGTTCCTAGCTCTGGCTCGCACCTTCCTTTATGAGCATAAGAATGTAAGTTGCAAGTTTATAAGATGTAAGCATCAATACTATAAATAAACGTATAACCCACGTGCTAGATTTCTAGGGCTGCTGTTACAAATTACCACAAACTGGGTGGCTTCAAATAACAGACATTTATTCTCTCCCAGTTTTGGAGTCCAGATGTCTGAAATTCAGGTGTTGGCTGGGTTGGTTCTTTCTCCCACCTTATGGTGGTTGCCGGCAACCTTTGGTGTTCTTTGGCTCATAAATGAATCCCTCTAGTCTCTGCCTCCATTTTCTCATGGTGGTGTCCTCTCTGTGTGTCTGGGTCACTCTGTGTCCAATTATCCTTTGCTCATAAATACATAATTTACTGGATTAGGGCTCACCCTAATCTAGTCTGACCTCCCCTTAACCTGTTTACATCTGCCAAGATCCTATTTCCACGTAAGTTCACATTCCCAGATAAAAGC
Organism: Saccopteryx leptura; assembly: GCF_036850995.1. Lineage (NCBI taxonomy): Eukaryota > Metazoa > Chordata > Mammalia > Chiroptera > Emballonuridae > Saccopteryx > Saccopteryx leptura. The sequence continues at coordinate 221,529,324 of NC_089503.1, read as the reverse complement.
AGTAAAGACATCAACATATTTTTCTTGGGGACACAAGTCAACTTATAACACCCATCATGTGCAAAACAGGGTGTTTTCATTCAACTAAAAATATTAAAATTATCTTTGTGTAAGGGAATAAAAAAGTTTGGAAACATAATATCTTACATTCCATTGGGAACTTTAAAATACATGCCCATTCAATTTGAGAGACATGTCTATTCTACTACTGATATGATATCAAAGATTTCCATTATGTATATTATTTATGGAGACACATATGCACACACTCATCTCACTCACACACGCACAGACACAAACACACACACACAGACATAATCTTTGTATGCCACACACAGTCCTGCACGAGCATGAATGAAGCTTTTCTGTGGTGCTTCTCTTGCTGTGCACATATCCACATGTACAAGCTAAGCATAGCCAGAAATGCTCAAGTGTCTTTGAACACATTCCACAAATCAATGCTTGGCATTGGAGAAGGACATTCTCCCATTAATTAGATTCAGATTGCATGTTTAATAAAAATGGAGGAGTGAGTCATTAAATAACACACTTCAATTAGTACTCTCTTTCCCTTCTCCTTTTGGTTTCTTGAATGGGTGTAGTGGTCGACTATTCACCAAAATGATTATTTTTTTCCATCTTGTGCACACACCTAGATGACTTTCTTTTAGCTACAGAGATGTAACCCTAGACCTGATTTGTAGTCCATGGAACATGAGCAGAAAGGATGTGTGCTATTCCAAATTGGCCCATAAAAACCTCCTACATATGTTCCCTCCTTACTCTGGTTTCAGTCAGGCAAGCAGAGCATCTCTAGAAGCCCTAGGTTGAAGGTGGAAAAGTCACAAGAATAAAAGAAACCTGGGTTTCTAAATCACTGTTTGGTGACCATTACCATCTGATTTGAGCTTTACCGTGTTTGAGCCTTCATATAACTTGGGGTTGTTGGTTACAAGACCTAACACTACCTTAATTTAAATGTAAATGCTACAAAGGAGGACTTGAGTTCGCATAACTCAGGCTACAGAAAGGTGAGAATGACTACAACAGAGTGTCATTATTGCTTGATTGCAATGTTCTCCCTGCCCCACTCATACCAGGAAGTCTGTGAAGGTGACAGCTTCCTTAAATGACTTCCAACAAATGGCTGGATTCTGTATAGATGAACAGTGCCATGCATGTTCTTTCTGATTTCAAGTCTTAGCCTAGTCTCCTTAACTAAATGGCAACCTGGGAGACTTTTGCTTTGCCTCTTACAGCTTCTAGATCAGGGCCCAGAACTATTGGAATGTTCAATATATATATTGATGTATTGATCCATGGGTAGACTGATTCTTAACAAAGGCGAGGGAAAATTTTACCAGCTAAATAAGTTTTGGTGTATGTAATGACTATTAAAACTAGTTTCAAAGCCATACATGAGTAAAAAACATAGAACATATGTATAAACTGTAAGAACTTTAAATATTATTAAAATGAATTTAAATGAGTGTGGCTCTCTTCATTCAAAGGGATGAAAGAAGGTTTATTGGATTTTTTTTCATAGCATTTTGAGAAACAGATTTATTTTTAAAAACAGGACAGTTTGAGAAACACATTTATTTTGAACTGAGACTTCCAATGTGTTTGCTGTCACACCTTTTCTGATTTATTCAGTCACAGTTAAACTGAAAGGGAGAAAAATACACACTAGTTCTCAGGTGGGACCACAGTAAATAGGCTCACAAAACTCAACGGAGGCCATCTGTAAATTACTTCCCATTCCTGTATGAATCTGTTTCACAATCAGGTACAATGTTAATGAAAATATAACCCAAGTCTTAAGTCAGATCAGCCTCAGTTTAAATGGCCTGTCTGAGCACCATAAGCATGTAATACTAGATGAATGGAAAGACAAAAAGTAATAGAAGGTGAGAACTTGTTCCGGTAGTGGCTGTTGTCTTTTTCTGCCCAGATTGTCTCCACTTTTCTGGTAATATGACCTACCCTCCTTGGCCTGAGAAGAAGTTGGAAGACCTGGATTATATCAATTAGAATATCCTCTGTCTCTGCACATTATGGAAGCCAGGGTGACAAATTACAGTCAGGTGACCTAAACTGAGATCTCTCCACCGAAGTTTGATGAGACATGCTTCTTTACCTTTCTGGTGGCAGATATTTTAGGTTGAGTGGAGGGCTGCCATTGCTTATTGCATGGAGAAAGGCCATCTAGAAGTAAGCTAAGATGCGATCAGCACAAAGGAAAAGCAGAGATGCCAGCCAGAAATGGAAAGAGACATAGTACTGATAGCGTTCATTCAGAATCTTGATAGCATTCAGTAATGGCCAGAACTATCCTTTGTTCTGAGTTTGCATTTGTGAGCTTATAAAGTCCCATTATTAAATTAGCCCTGGCCAGATACTCAGTTGGTTAGAGCTTCCTCCCAAAGCACAAAGTTGCCAGTTTGATTCCCAGTCAGGGCACATACAAGAACAGATCAATGTTCCTGTCTCTCTCTCACTTTCTTCTTTCCTCTTTATCTAAAATAAATAAAATAAACATAAAAAATAAATTCTCATTATTTAATTAAAGCTAGATTGTGTTAGATTTTATCATGTGAAATTTAATGGGGTTCCTATATACCCAAAGTGGATGTTTCCATCTCATTCTGGCATGAGGCCATACTTGGTCTCCGCTAGTTTGATTTCATCTGCCCTCAGCAATCTCACTCTGCTACTGCTCTGATTTTTTTGTACAAATTGTTTTTCACAAGATCTTTAAAGGCGTACTTTGCACTACGTATGTGTGATAGATGTTCTGGAAGATTAAGGATAACGTTTCTTTATATCATGAAAATGTCATAAATATCTGTGGATAATCTACCTAAAATTCTGAATTTTTTACCTCCTGGCACTCCATTTCATAAGCTAGAAAAAATGGTTTGCAAAGATGATTCCATGGAATTGCCTCCACTCCAGGGGACATTTTTATTGTGTTAGTAAAAGAATGTTTGGTTGGCATATAAAAAAACAAAACAAAACTTTTAGTCTTCTTTCTAACACCCTATGAAGATTGGGATTCTGAGAAATAATACAATAAGAATTACAAACATAGCATCTTCCAGGATTCATAAGTAGTTGGGAGTCAGTTGTAGAGAGAAAGGACATTCACTGAATTTAGAATTAGAAAACCTCAGGGACACATTTGGTTTTAAGGGAAAGAAACTCTAGTGATCTCAAAGAACCTTAATAATCCCTAGTTTAGTTGCAGTTAATACAAGCATATCAATGGTTAACTCATACTCACAGAGGAATTTACCATGGGAATCAGTCATAGGAGCACACCACTACTTGTCTATTAATAAATTTACATCGTTTTTATTCCAGTGTCTCTCCGCAATCTTTGTGCCACCTGAACACTTGATATATTGCAGGGAAGAAAATGACTGTGATTATCTAAATGTTCATTTTTTCAAATTCATTTAACTAAAAGTTTGAGAAGAACCAATAATCAGCATAACATGAAAATATTTACTAATCACTTCTCCAATAAGAATACCTCCTAGGCCCTGGCCTGTTGGCTCAGCAGTTGAGCGTCGGCCCAGCGTGTGGAAGTCCCGGGTTCAATTCCCAGTCAGAACACACAGGAGAAGCGCCCATCTGCTTCTCCACCCTTCCCCCTCTCCTTCCTCTCTGTCTCTCTCTTCCCCTCCCGCGGCCAAGGCTCCATTGGAGCAAAGTTGGCCAGGCACTGAGGATGGCTCCATGGTCTCTGCCTCAGGCACTAGAATGGTTCCGGTCGCAACTGAGCAACACCTCAGATGGGCAGAGCATGGCCCCCTGTTGGGCATGGAGGGTGGATCCTGGTCAGGCGCATGCGGGAGTCTGTCTGACTGCCTCCCACCTTCTAACTTCCAAAAAATACAAAAAAAAAGAAAGAATACCTCCAAAATGTAAAAACATTGGTATACAGAGACACATGCACCCCCATGTCCTTCATAACATTATTCACAGTGGCCAAGACATGGAAGTGTCCCTAGACAGAGGACTGGATAAAGAAGATGTGGTACATATATACAATGGAATACTACTCAGCCATAAGAAATAATGACATAGTGACATTTATAACAACATGGATAGACCTTGAGAACATTATACTGAGTGAAATAAGTAAATCAGAAAAGCTAAGAACTGTATGATTTTCACACATAGGTGGGATATAAAACTGAGACTCATGGACATAGATAAAAGTGAAGTGGTTACCAAGGGGAGAGGATGATAGAGGAGAAGATGGGGCAGAGGTGGGTGAAAGGGTGTAAAGAGGGACAAATATAAAGTAATGAAAAATGATTTGACTTTGGGTGATGGGTATACAACATAATCAACAGTTCAAATGCTATAGAAATGTTCACCTGAAACCTATGTACTCTTATTGATCAATGTCACCCTGTTAAAGTTAATTTTCTACAAAAAATTAAAAAATAAAAAAGAATACCAGTCTCCACTGAAACACCCCACCCTGGTTCACAATGGTGTCTATCTTCCTTCTCTGGTCCTGATGTCTTTTCAATTGCAACATGAAATTGCAAATCTTTCAAATGATGTAGCATTTCACAAAGATGAGAGAAGCTTTCTTTAGAGAACTGCTGAAATCACATGGAAAGCTATTTAAAAATGAAAGTCTAGCAGGATTAAATGCATTAGCAATTGAAGAAGACAAAATAAATATAAGGATGCAAAATAAAATGATTTTGGATATCAAAATAAAATAACCAATTCTTGGAAAAAGTACTGGAATTCTTGAATATTTTTTCAAAATAACCCTCTGTATATATTCCCCTCCTGCTATAATAGCACTTGTAATCATTCTTAGTATATTCTAAGAAGTGGAATATAGATAAAATTTAATAATAACTTAAGTTTTGTTTACTAAACAAAAATTATTTTCATATTTTTAGGTTTTTTTAAGACTAATCCTCAGACAAATCATACTTTTCCCATTAACTTTGGAAAATTGGTCTCCACTTAAAATAAATTTGGTTTAAGTGGCCTTACTTGGTTCCAGTTTTCCTTTGATGATTACACTGGTCAATAAAATTATATAGGTTTCAGGTGTACAGTTCCACAATGCATTGCGAGCTCACCAGCTAAAGTTTAGTCTTCTTCTGTCACCATTTACCCCCCATTTTGCTCGTTCCACCCGCCCTCCTCACTCTGTCCTTCAGGTAATCCCCACACTGTTGTCTGTGTCTATGAGTTGTTTTTTGTTTTTTGGTGGGGGTTTTTTTTCTGCTCAATCCTTTCATTTATTTTACCAAAGCCACCCAGCCCTCCTCCCCTCAGACAGCTGTCAACCTGCTCTCTGTTTCTATGAGTCTGTTTCTATTTTATTAGTTTATTTTGTTCATTAGATTCCCCATACAAGTGAAGTCATATGGTACTTGTCTTTCTCTAACTGACTTCTTTCACTTCGCGTAATCCTGTCTCGGTCCATCCATGCTGCTGCAAAAGGTAAGATTTTCTTTTTTATGGCTGAGTAGTATTCCACTGTGTGAATGTACCACAAATTTTTTATCCATTCATATACTGATGGGCACTTGGGCTGGTTCCAAGTCTTGTTTATTGTAAATAGCACTTCAATGAACATAGGGGTGCATATATTCTTTTGAATCAGGGTTTTGGGTTTCTTTGGATATATCCCCAGAAGTGGAATCATTGGGTCATAAGACAGTTCCATTTCTAATTTTTTGAGGTAACTCCATTCTGCTTTCCACAGTGGCTGCACCAGTCTGCATAGTGTATGAGGTTCCCTTTTCTCCACACCCTCGGCAGGTATCTCCTTTAATTTATGTTTCATTCCTCTAACTCCTAGCTGAATACCTGCTCATAATGTTGACAGAGTGAGTGAATAGATGAGTGAATAAATCTAACAAGTATTTAGCATCTACCTTGTCAAAAGCCCCAAAATTTCCACATAAGGTTGATGTCCTGCATCCTGCAGATCTAAGTAGTCTATTGCTAGACACATGAACCTGAACAAGATCATTTCTTTTTCTTTTTTAAGTTAGTGAGGAGCGAGAAGACAGAGAGACAGAGTTCTCCATGCACCCCGACCGGGATCCAGCTGACAAGCCCACTAGAGAGTGATGCTCTGCCCATCTGGGGCTCTTCCTCCATTGCAACCAGAGTCATTTTTTAGCACCTGAGGCAGAAGCCATGAAGCCATCCTCAGCGCCTGGGGCCAACTCATTCCAATTGAACCATGGCTGCAGGAGGGGAGGAGAAGAGAGAGAGAGAGAGAGAGAGGCAAGAGAGGATAGGATGGAGAAGCAGATGGGTGCGTGCTTCTCCTGTGTGCCCTGGTCAGGAATTGAACACAGGACATCCACACACCAGGCTGACACTGCCACCAAGCCAACCAGCCAGGACACAGATAATCTCTTAAAGCCCTTAATATTAAAAATCTCTATACTGTTTTGCATTTGCCTTTCTTTGAAAATACAATCATTAAATATAATTTAAATATAATCATCAGCTCACTTTAAAGACACAGGTACCCAAAATATTCAAAGAAATTGATCACTCACAAAACTATCTCTTATAACCAATAAGGGACAACCTTTGGATGGGAACCCCAAAAGTGCACCTACTAAGAGTTACAGCACATGCTTGAGAATGGTCTGGTATAGATTCTAATATAAACTGCTGCCAAAAAGGTCTTGGGACAGTCCAGTAAGTGACTAGGAAGCTGGTTGGACCTGAAATGAAGTTGGGACTAGAAGGGTTTGCACACTCAGCCCACAGTTGCCAGCATGCCCCTTTGATTCGCTGAATGGAAAGCAACCCTAAAAGGGGCCCTCTCTGGCCGGCCTGAAACTATATGGCTCAGACTAAACATATTAAATTCATTACAGCAAATTGGTCTTTGGCCCCCTGGTGGCTGCAAGGCTACAGAGAGGACAACACCCCGCTGCTGTCAGGACGTTGGCTCTCTGCCACTGGAGATACAAATAGAGGTGGGGACGGATTTTCCAGAGATTCAAAAATGGGAGTCATTATCCAATTAAAATAGATTGATTTAATGACTTAGAGGATGATATAATGTGCTCGAGGAGAGGCCCACAAAGAGCTTTTGTGAGCTTCAGCAAGCGCTCTGGAGAAGCATCCCAGGGCTCCATGCAGGACCGTCCAGCACCGTGCGTGGAGCTCTGCACTCGGAGGGCTTTGGATCCCACATGCTGGGCAGTATGAACAAGAATACTTTACATCACCTCTCTTCCCTAAAGAGGGAACAGTGAAAGGTGATATCATACAATTCAATTAATTGATCACCTACTATGTGCCAGATGTCTAGCTAGGCACAGAGCTAGGGACATGAGTCATAAAGTGCTTCGAGACCTGGGTCAGGTTTCTGAAAAGAGTGAAGAGAAGAAGGCTGAAGGATCTGGATATGTCTGGTTTGGCTGACTCCTATACAAGCTGTCCATTCAATTCAAATGTTTCTTTGGTGAAGACGGAGAGGCAGTGAGCCAAGAAGCCATGTCACAGGCCCAGGCACAGTTGCAGAAAGCAAAGTATATTCCCAGAGTTGTACAATTGTCACTAGAATCAATTTTTAGAACATTTTTATTGCCCCCTCTCAAAGAAATTCATGTTGGAGGGATGATGTATCCCAAGATGGCAGCATAGGTTGTTCTTGGCTTCAGTCTCCCTCACAAGAGGACCAACTAACAACTAACTATCCATAGACAACAATGTGAAAATCCCAGAACACGGGAGTGAGGCAACCTCCTGGACCACAGAGACCAAGAAAGACTACATCTGAAGGGTAAGGAGAGTGGCTTCACTTTTGTCCCTCAATTGGTTGGCATAGTACCTCACTGAGAGGCTCCCTGGGGTGGGGGTGGGGGGTATGGTTTGTACAATAGGAAAAAGAGAACCCACGGTGGACATCCAGCTTCCCCGGAATGCTGGGGCACCTACCAGGGGGCCTGCTAGCATCTTACCTTGTGGGGATCACTGGGGACCTGCTGGGCTTGGCTGCTGGGAGTCAAATAGAAACCGAGAAAGAGAGTGAGGTTTATTAACTATATCCACCATGCTGTGAAATGGATCTCTGGAACTTATTCTTTCCACATTAAAAAAAAAAAAAAAAAAGAGAGAGAGAGAGAGTGAGGTTTACAACAACCAGCACTCAGAGCTGGCAAATCATGTCACTGCTTGCAGTGGGGCCGAAGCAGAGATCCCAACCCATGGCTCTGCCCATCTGTAGAGCCTAGTTGGTGGCCCTGTTTATCCAGAGAGTTTAGTTGGCAGTTTTGCCTGATTTGGTCTCCAGTCAACGGGCAAGAATGGCCGTAGAGCCAGTGCTATGGCTGTGCCCTGGCAGAGAAGTAAGCTTCAAGCCCCACCTAGTGGCTGAGGTTACCTCCAGTCCTGCCCCACAAGGAAACTGGCCAGAAAACCGTGGCAATGGTGAAGCCCATCCTATAGCCCCCTCCAGCAGCAAGACCAGCCAGCAGTCTTGCCCAACTGGTGAACAGAGCCTCACCCCGTGCGTGACCAGAGAGCCTGAACAGTGACCCTGGGCAGCCTCAGAGACCAGCCTGTGGTATTGTCCAGCCCTGGAGCACAGCCCACAACCCCACTCAGCAGCAGCATCTGCGTACATCACTAACTGATTACTGATCGCAGCCGGTGGCCTCCCTCAGGCAGGGAGCCTAGACAGTGACCTCAGCAATCTCGGTCCATAGTCTGCAGCCCCACCTACCAGAGTTCAGACAGACTGGGCCCATTTGCAGTGCACAGAACCTACCACATCCTACTATGGGACCCAGCTGGAAACCCTGCTTGACCAGACAGCCCTGTCAGTGACATGCCCAGCAGCAGAGCACAGGCTGACCTGATTACAAAGCCCCGTTTATAGCCCAGCCCCAATCACGGAGTCCAACCAGTGGCACTGTCCTGCAAGCAAACAGAGGCTGTTGCCTTGCCAGACCAGAGGTGATGACAGAGACCAGCAATGGTCCCAGCTGAACACAGAGCAGAGCCAGCAGTCTCACCCCACCGAGGAGCCACCCAGAAATCCCTCCTGAATGCAGAGACCAGCTGGAAGGCTCACTCAACCTTTAGATGACATACTGTGTAGCACCTCCCCCCAACCTCAGAGCATATGTAGTAGCCTTGCTCAACCTGAGACCCCAAGAGCAAGCTCTGCTAAGCTGAGGACACTAGAAGCTGAACCATCCAGTTCTCTGAGCTTTGCTGATGAGCAAAGTTCTTTCCCTACAGAAGCAAAACTGGATTTTTGGTTGAAATCACTCAAAAAATGAACTAAAAATGGATTAAAGACTTACATGCAAGAGCTGAAACATTAAAACTACTAGAAAAATACATAGGAAAAATTTCTTGACATTGGTCTTGACAATGATTTTTCTGATATAACACCAAAAGCGCGAGTAACAGAAGCGGAAATAACCAAGTGGAACTACACCAAACTGAAAAGCTTCTGCAAAGCAAAGGAAACAGTCAACAGAATGGAAAGGCCAACCCACGGAATAAGAGGAAACATTTGTACACCATTTATCTGATAATGGGTTAATATCTAGAAAAAATACATATAGGGAATGCACGCAGCTCAATAGTAACAAATAACCCAACTAAAAAAATGGGCAATGGACTTGAAGAGACCCTTTTCCAGAGAAGATATACAAATGGCCAACAGGTACATGAAAAGTGCTACACATCAGTAACCATCTGGGAGAATGGAAATCAAGTCCCCAACAAGATATTTCCTTCCTCTTGATAGAATGTTGTTATAAAAAAGACAACAGATAACAAATATTGAGGAGGATGTGGAGAAAAGGGAACCCTTGTATGCTGCTGATAAGATGGTAATTTAATAGAGCCACATGGAAAACAGTATGGAGGTCCCTCAGAAAATTAAAAATAAAACTGTAATGCGATCCAGCTATTCCACTTCTGTGTATATACCTGAGGGAAGTAAAATCACAATATCAAAGCTGCACCCATGTTCACTGCAGCATTATTTTCAATAGCTATGACATGGAAAACACCTAAGTGTCCATGGACAGATAATGGATAAAGAAAATATGCTACATATATACAGTAGAATATTATTGATTCATAAAGAAAAAAAAACACTTGGATGAATCTTGAGGGTAGTATGCTAAATGAAATAGCTGGACATGGAAAGACACATATGGTACGATCTCACTTATATATGAAATGCTGAACTCATAAAAGCAGAGAGTAGATTGATGGTTGCCAGGGATGGGGTTGGGGAGGGAGGGGAGTGCTGGCCAGAAGTGGGTTAAGCTGGTTAAAACATACAAAGTCCTGGTTATCAGATAATTAATAATTCTAGGAATCTAATTTTCAACAGGATGATTATAGTTAACACTGCTATATTGTACACTTGAAAGTTGTTGAGAGAACAGATCATACAAGTTGCCACAAAGACGATGGTAACTATGTGAGATGACAAATGTGTTAACTAATGTTATTGTAGTAATCATTTTACAATACATTGTATACCTTAAAGTTATATAATATTACATGCCGGTTAAATCTCAATAAACATGTATGTGTGGGGGGTGTTCTCCCAAGAGTTATCAAACAGGGTATATGGGTCAGAATGCCATCTAGATGTGGCCTGAACACAAAGGAATTCCACTGAAATAGCGAACAAGGATTTAGGTAAAACATGTTCCTTGACATTAAGGGTGATTGGAACAGACTACCACAAAGGTTGTTAGGCCCTCCCACTTGAGAATTTGTGAGGAAAGTTCATCTTAAATAATTTGTGTGTAGAGCTAGGAGCTGCTCATCAAGCTTCCTGGAGTCCTTAGCCTCTTGCAACTAGTTCTGTCCACAAGTAAAATTCAACAGAAGACCTCAGCACTTTAAGTGTAGCTTTTATGGGATTATGGATAAGGTGCAATTTCAGGTTGAGCATTTCATCTAGAATGGGAGATGAGTAAATCATAAACTATTTCCTTTCCATAGGACTGCTGCAGCCTTGGACATAGAAGCTACATAACAGGACATCTATTAGTGTATGAAACTTACTACTAACTTTTCTCTTTAAAAAGAAAGTTTTAGTTGCCTGCCAGAAAATCCAATTGACAAAAAAGTAGTAAAATAAAAATACAAATTTATATACAAATAAGAAGTGAGATTGCACATATATAACTTCAGAAGTGTAAACTAAAAATTTGTCTGTAAACTTCCTTGCAGCCAAGGCAAAAAAGAGCAACACTATTAGTTACGTCACTCTCCTGTTGGAAAGAAGGGACAAGTCAGTTTAAGAATAAAATCAATTTTTTTTAATTCTAGAAGAAATTTCTGACATGGAGTTTTGTCCATAAAGCGTGAAGTGACAGCCTGACCAGGTGGTGCGCAGTGGATAGAGCTTCGGACTGGGACGTGTAGGACCCAGGTTTGAGACTCCAAGGTCAGCAGCTTGAGCGTGGGCTCATCTGGTTTGAGCAAGGCTCACCAGCTTGAGCCCAAGGTCTCTGGCTCAAGCAAGGGGTCACTCAGTCTGCTGTAGCCCCCTGGTCAAGGCACAGATGAAAAATCAATCAACGAACAACTAAGAAGCCACAACGAAGAATTGATGTTTCTCATCTCTCTCCCTTCCTGTCTGTCTGTCCCTATCTGTCCCTCTCTCCGACTCTCTGTCTCTGCCACAAAAAAACCCAACAAAACATGAAGTGACATAATGAATAATCCTCATATATTTTTTGCATAGCAAATTAAAACATAAATGCCATCTATTTGCTTTTTTACAGCAAATTTTACTAAAAACTAAAAGAATACTATTAAAGCAAAACTTAGTGGAAAAGTGTGCTGCATTTCAATGGTCTAATCAGAGCCAAGGTTAGAGCTCAGAGAAGTAAATGGATCCTTCAAAAGTTAAACAGACAGCTTAACTCTTTATTTTAGTGATCTCACACTTTTTTCCTCTCTTCCCATAGCACTTATAATTCCATCAATAACACTTACAACACACGATGATTTTCAAGTAGGTGGCGCAAAGGCAATGGAATGGCACTATCATATAGGTGAGGTTAGTGTACCAAGAGACATCTCACTTTCCCCACTTGGTGCTTATGAATCGAGTCGATGGAAGTCTATTTATAAGTTAATCTACAAGTTACTATTTAATAAATATTGTGTCTTTGACATTGAGTGAGTGCTAATTAAGGAGTGACAGCTTCTTTTGAGCCCAGAATATTAAACAAACCAACTGAATATATATAAGTATGTCCTTTGTTACACCAGAAAAGCATATGTGTGGGACAATTTTTAATGATCTTTTTTTTATGAGCTCAATCCATTAAGTTTATAATGTGAAGGAATGGAGGAAAAAAGAGCAGAAATTTTAGTCATGGGTGGTTGGACTTGACCATAATTTAACAAAATGTTTAGGCCATAAAAACCTCTATTTAGCTCAAGAGATCTGCCATCTTCCTACTAATTATTTTTTCTCTTACCTTGTTTCTTGTATGCACGAAGCTAGGCACCTAACTGCCGAGGATGCAACAGTAAACGGCCCACAGCACAGAGGTGCTCAGACACTAGGTGGAAATGGATCATGGCAGAGACACTTGCATTATTTCCCTCAATTCCTGCTTCCCCTCAACACCGGGTGCAGTTGACTTGGCCTCTTCAGTATCTCTCATGTCTTTCAATTCTTTTCATTCAACACGCTGGCTCTGGTCTCAGCCACTGTCATCTCTTCCCTGACTGCTTACATTGCCTCCCAACCAGTCTCCCAGTTTCTTCTCCACGGTCTCGTTTTCACTTTAGCCACCACAACTGGACTCAAAATATGAGCATGCTATTTACCTGGTTAAAATCTACAATGGCTTTCTTCCATTATGCTTGGAATTAAAGTGCATGTGGTCTCTCTTTCTCTCTCTCTCTCTCTCTCTCTCTTTCTCTCTCTCTCTCTCTCTCTCTCTCTCTCTCTCTCTCTCTCTCACACACACACACACACACACACACACACACACACACACACAGAATTAACAAACCAAAGATCAGGACCTCAGGTCCTGGGGCCACATCTCACCCCTCCCTGAAGATATACTGAACTTCTTTCAGGTTTTCAAACACACCCTACTTCATCCTGCCCCATAAAATTCATCCGTGTTGTTCCTACCTGTCAATTCCCTTTGCTTAAATAATGTATTCTCCAGGTTTCTGCTGCCTTATTATTTCCTCCATGATTCTAGTCTTCCCAGACTTCCCACAAGTTAGGTTGGTCTTTGTCAGTTCTTGGAGCACTTTTTTCATCATAACTCAGAGCACTTGAAGCTATTTATTCAATACCTATTTTCTCTAGTAATGAAAAGTTTCAGATTCTAACACAGTAACAGATATTATTAATTTTATTTTTAAAATTAGACCATTGGAGCTTTGAAAGTTGAAACTTTTGTTTATGGTCTTTAATAAAGCAAGTTGAACATCTATTCTTTGTTCATCAAACTCAAAAGTCTATGATATTTTTATTATTTTACTTCCGTATCTGTGATTGACCAAAATTGATTAAATTACATAAAAATATGATTTGAAAAGTCTTCTATGTTAGGAAATTTAAAATGAAAGTCTTAATTTACTCACAAAATCAATAGGAATTAGAATGGAAATTATTGAGAACTAGACATTGATGAAATCAGTACACATACATATTTACAGGAAGCAGCTAAAATGGTACTTTCATGAATTTTTAATAAGAAATATTGAAAATAAATGCATGAAATTAAGCACCTAGGAAAATAAAAATAAGCCTATAAAAATTAAAAGAAACACTAAAGATGAGAACAATATTCAAAAATAAGAAAAAAAAAGCAAATAAAAGAATTAAGAACATCAAAAGCTGGTCTTTGAAAAAAATCTGGTAAAAAACTTAAATCTCTAGCAAGACCAGTAAGAAAAATAATGTGAATATGCACAAGTAAACATTACCAAGAAGAAAGGGAAAGGAAACAGAACTATGGAAAGAGTAGAAAAAAATTTTAACTCTTAATATTAAAATACAATATAGATGCCAATTCATTTTTTAAAACAAAAAAGTCCCATAAAAATATTAATTATTAAAATTATCTCAAGAAGAAATAGAAAACCTGAAAAAAAAATCAGTCACCATTAAAGATAATGACTAACTAAACAATTCTCCCATTAACAGGAGTGGGGGCGGGGCCAGAAAGTAGAAGAAAATGGCTTTACAAGTAAGTTCTAATGAATCTACAAAAAAAAATCTCTATTTTATAAAAGAACTGTTTTAGGCTAGTTGGCCCTCAAATGAAAAAGGACAATGCAATTATAGTTCATGTTTATTTACAAATAGAGATGCAAAACTTAGCTGAATTTAGCAGAATTTTCATCATGATCAAGTTCAGTTCAAGGATATAAGAATGGCTGAATATCAGAAAACCTACTAAGCTTTTATATGGTACGAACAGATTAAAGGAAAAAAGTTTGTGATGCAAAAATATTTTTTTTGATAAATTTCAACACTCACTCATTCCTAATGGAAATTCTTAGTAAGCTGGGAATAGTTGAACCTCTTTAACCTGGAAAAGGGATCTCTATCAAACACTTGCCTCAGACAGCATACTCATGTGTAAAACTGTAAATCTGCAACAAGATGCTTTTAATCACTGTTTGATATGCAGTCCTGTGCTTAGGGTGCTATCCAATACAACTACCCCCAAAAGAAAGACAACCAACAGGAATTAGAAAACACTACTCAAAGCTCCACCCTCTCATTCAAAGTTTTCTTCTCTTCATCCACTCTCATCCAACATGTACCCTTACTTTTTCTGAGGACATAAGTCCTCATTTCACTCGGCTTTGAATCAGATACTCTCTCTTCTAATTATCACAGGATAACTGAGCAAAGTGCTTAACTTGCCATTTCCTGGATAGGGAAAAAGAGATATCAGAGGGGTTTCCATTCTGTTTTGTAAGTTTGATTTTCCTATAAGTGGCAAAAAATTCTAGATATCTGTCACATGTGAAAATTGGCTTTCTCTGGAAAACCCTCATCAACTCACAAAGGAGATTTTCTCTAATTATCTAACTTTGTCTTTATTGTCATTTGTCACTTTCTGGAGTCTGAATTATAAGAGAAACCCTTGGCAAAGAAGACCTTCATGATAAGTACTTTAACCCAATTCTTATGCTTTTTCTCCTGATTGGCAGACAGAGGCTCTTGTCTTCAACCACAATTATCTCAACACATCCTAGAAAATTCTAGCTGTTCTTTTAGGAATTTATTCCAAGGAAATTATCAGCAGTTGTACAGGGGTATCTATCCAAACATTATTTATAATAGTTAAAAAGTGTCAAATAATGTAAATGTTTACAATATGGAATTGATTAAGTAAATTATAGGCCATTAATCTCATGAAACATTTGTAGCCAATAAAAAAAAATCATGCTGTAGAAAAATATTTGTCGACATGAGAAAAATGTACTTGATATCTTGCTAAGTGGAAAAGCAGTCTATAAAAACTTGTTTGATAAATGTTATGATTATTTTGATGATAATTACATATCCCTGGGAAAAATACTGAAAGGATCTACAATAAAAATCTCAATTTGCTTATCTCAGAATGGTGCAATTACAGGTCTTTATGATTTTCTTGTTGTTTTTTCATATGTTCCAAGTGAGAGAAAAAAAATGTTGCCCTGAAGCCCTGAAGCTGTACCTGGGAGCCGGACCACAGCCTGCTCCCGAGGAGGAGGAGCGAGGAGCGTAATTTCACACCTTCATCTGTGGCTGTGATGAGGCACGACAAACACAAGCCCGTTCTGTAAACACGTCTGAGCACAGACAAAAACAAAAACACCATGCAAATCAACAACAGCCAAAAGAGGAACTGCAGCCTCTTGGCCAGTTATAGCATTAGCCCACTCTGTTCTTCCACCTCCTCGATAAAAACTATTAACATCCCCATCAAAGAATTTCACTTCTCCCACTTCCTGACACAACCAATAAAGTTCAAAACCCATTCTTGGACCCTACCCCAAATCAACGAACACAAGCTTAAGCTTATTGCCAGCGCTCCGAGCACCTCCTTACTGCTATGGTTCTCAGTGGTCTCCCAGGCTGTGGTAGGTTTATTGTGCTGCATGTTTGTTCCTGGTGGTCTTTGGCCAAAGATGATCATGACATTGTCGTATACATAGATCATGTATTCTTTTGTAATTAAAAAAACATATTTAAAAATTGATATTAAATGATGTCTGTGGTCTTGGACCTCCAGGGAAGGTCGTCTTGCCTTTGTAACCAGCCAGCCCTCTGGCTGACCACAGGAGCTCAGCTCCTCAGGTATCACTGGCTTCGGAAGCCATCAAAGGTGAAGCAGTTTCTCAGCAGTAAGACTGTTGATACTTGAGACAGATATTTCTTTGTAGTAAGGGTTGTCCTGTGCATCGTGGGGTGCTCCTCTGCATTCCTGGTCTCGACTCACAACCCAAAGTGTTTCCAGATCATTTCCACTGGGGCAAAATTGCCTGTGTTGAGAACCACTGATGTGGAGGGAGAGCGAGGGAAAGAGGAAGAATCCTGGGGGAGTTATAGGGAGGCCTGGGGTGGGTTCTCTACCTCTGTGGGCCATGAATTCTCAATCCTCGAGAATGGAGAGCATGATTCTTGCCCTACCTACCCTATGAGGATAGTGTGAAGAAATGAGAGAAAAGATAAACAGCTTTGAAAGTAGCTAAAGAGATAACTGTTTAGTCAATAAAAATCTATCAAGTGCCTTCTGAATACGTCTATACGGAAAGTTAGTTCTAGTACTATTGTGAAGTTCTAACCGGTGAAAAGGTGCTGAACCCTAAATCCGACTACAGGAGCTCAGAGAAATGACAAAATTATTAAGAATTGCTTAAAATAATACAACACAGCAACAATAATAATGATTCCCTTAGAAATAGTCTTATCATTAAGGTAAATTTATTCAATTTGGATTTGTCTAATGCAGCTTACAAGGAAAAACCCATTTCCACTTACAGAATTTTTAAAAATCAAATTATTTGTCTTCAAAGCAATCTTTCAGAGAGTTTTCCTTATTTTGATATAATTTTAATGCAGAACTGGGAGCTGCAGTGAGCTAGTTGTGACTCATTCTTGACTGATTTACTGAATCAGAGGAAAGAAAATAAACAAAGGGAAATTTAACACAGTATGTTAATCTGTACTTACACGCTGGGAGCAATCACTTCTGGAGCTTCTCAATGAATAAGGATGATTGGGCAATGGTCAAAAATGAAGAACTGTGGAGTCACAAAATAGCTTTTAAGTCAGAGCAGCATAAAGCCAAAATCAATACATGTAAAGATGACTCAAAGCTAGTGGCATAGTTTACTATGTGAGCTCCTTATAACATTTTTAAAAGGTATTCTAAATAATGAGGTTAGCCTTGAAGTAGTAATGAAATCGTGGATTTCTCATAATGTTTTCCTTCTAAAAACGATGGTCTTTATTTTTCTTTTCTGTTTTCTGAAAAATAGAAATCAGATGTTTTCATTTATAAATATTTCATTAAAAAGTGTGTTATGGGTGACCTTTTTAAACCAGCTCTTAAACAACCAAATGGAATACTTGTCCTTCTTTGCAAAGGATCAGATGTTTCTCATCTCATTTTTTAAAATGTAAAAATGGAACTGGTCTGGGATCATAAATAAGGTTTGACAAAACTGAGATGCCAAGATTAAAATCTTTCTCCTATATGGTTACTTAAGGCAGCAATTACCACGAGAAAATAAGACAGTTCAAAAATGGATTCCAGAGTTGAAAGATGTTTAATTCAAGCTGTGTAAGGGACTCCAGCGATCACCTGGTCCCAACAGATCATTGTCTGCACTGCAGGGGTTCTTGCTTACGTTCTAGTTAATGAGAGAAACCATCTTTGTGAACAGGTAGCTTAGTAACCACCTGATAAAGGGCTGAAGACATCACAGTCTCGCTTTCACTGCTGTGTCTCCTATCTGTCACCTGCTTCAGTCCCCGTTGGGCTCCATACCTCACAGAAACTGCTCCCCAGCTCAGGAACCTGGTATCAGCTTTCCTTCTTTTCCTCCTTTTTGAAATTCCACATTTTCCCACATATAAGTGTCTGGCCGAGACTATAAAATAAATGAAATAAAGAGAAAAAGATTTGCAATAATTTCAAGATACAGAGTGGTTTGTAGGGGGAAAATTGCATCATTTGATATTT
Organism: Saccopteryx leptura; assembly: GCF_036850995.1. Classification (NCBI taxonomy): domain Eukaryota; kingdom Metazoa; phylum Chordata; class Mammalia; order Chiroptera; family Emballonuridae; genus Saccopteryx; species Saccopteryx leptura. The sequence continues at coordinate 221,511,085 of NC_089503.1, read as the reverse complement.
GTATCTAAATACCAAACGCTGCTAAAATCTGACCTAGTCCTAACATCCTATTTTCACATCCTTTTTAAAAAAGAAAACAGTCCTGATTGGAAATGAGTTATTCAGGTCAGTTTGGTGGGCAAACAGGTCTTGCCTTTCTTCTTTTATCCAGCTGCCCATGACACTTCGGACCCCAGGATACTTAAGTTCAGGATTGTTTTCAGAGCTGATGCACTTTCCCACTTGCTTCTGTCCTGAATCAAATATAACAAAATGTGAGGAAATGTACTGTCCTGGTCACATCCTCATGCTAATATGTCACATGAGTGAGTCTCTGTGTTGAGACACTCCTGCCTCCTGTTCATTTCCTGTCGTGCTGTGACCTTACACCGAGGGATGAGGATAAACCTGAAGGCTGGATTCCTCACCGTGAAGATAATTAATAGAGAGGAAACCTATGTATTCTCCTTCTCCAGAAATTGGCAAAAGTAAGAGATTCTTAGGCATCTGGGAAAGTTTACAAGCATCCATCTGGCTCTGGGGTGCCACTTCTCACTCTGGAACAACCGTATATAGGGAAAGTGAGGGAGTCGCATGTTTCTGATGTTTAAGAAGAAGGGGTTGAGACCTCTTACCTTCTTGTAATTTTTTTGATTCATCGTGGCACGGCCTTCACTTGACTTGATTATCAACCTATCTGTATATTAAACACCCTGCAGAGCTTTTTTGAAATACCTATGCTCGTGATCTAGAAAGTATTGATTTAATTAGTCTGGAGAGGGCCTGGGTATCTGTATTTTCCAGGAGCTTCCTGGGTGATTTTCACATTCATTCAAGATTAAGTACAGCTGAATTAGACAGGTCCATCTCTGTTCTACTGACCAGAGTTCTTGTGGGGGTGGGAGGTATCCTTGGCAACCTGCATTTGCCAAGCAATCCCAGAGCTCTGATGTCAGCCAAGAATTTGCGGATTCAATATTTATTAGGTTCTCCCCATAACCCTACTTCATGGCACCAGGCCAGGAAGATGTTTTCTCCTTTATACATACAGATGATGAATCTGTGGCTTAGAGAAGCTAAAATGATTCACTCAAGTTCATCTGGTCAGAAGTGACAGCCAGGCCCTGGCTGCTTGGCTCAGTGGTAGAGTGTCAGTTCAGCATGTGGATGTCCCAGGTTTGATTCCCGGTCAGGGCACACAGAAGTGACCATCCGCTTCTCCACCACTCTCCCTCTCCCTCCTCTCTATATATCTCTCTCTTCACCTCCCACAGCCATGGCTCAGTGGGATCGAGTGGGCCTCAGGTGCTGAGGATGGCTCCATGGCCTCCGCCTCAGGTGCTAAAATAGCTCAGTTGCCAAGCAATGGAGCAACGGTCCCAAATGGGCAGAGCATCACCCAGTAGGGGGCTTGCTAAGTGGATCCCAGTCGGGGCACATGTGGGGGTCTCTGTCTCCCTGCTTCTCACTTAAGAAAAATTAAAAAAAACAAGAGAAGTGACAGCTTGGACCAAGACTTCTGCTTCAAAATCCTGCTGTTTAATACATACACTGTTGACCACATAGGTGTATGGTAGCTCAGGTTCTTGTCTAGGCTCTGAATAAGCACTTCAATCTTTCATTATATTTCCAAACCCTCTTTGTTGAAAGATGGCAGAGACTTCCCTAAAATTGTGCACCCCGTTAACATTCTTAATTTCTTCCGAACTTTATTTTTCTCCTTTGTACTGTATTTTAACCATTGCTTATTTGGCTTCTGTTTCTGGAGACACCTTTAGTGACACTGATGGCTGCCACGTAGTGCCATAGCTTGGGCTTTTCCCTCTAACAGAGAGGCCTCGGAAGTTCCCTAATGGAAAGAGCCCACTTGGTGCTCCACAATCTCCAACCCCAGCCACAGGCTCTCTAACTGCACTCATTGTGCTCCTACTGTATACACAAAATGTGAGACAAAACAGTGGGGAATCTCTACCTTATCTACTTGTCTTGTTTATCTCTGTCTCCAGCAGTAGACATATTTACATGTTGCTCACTCCTTTATCCCCAGCACCTGGAGAAGGATCTCAGGAAGTAGCTTTTGAATGAATAAATAAATGCTTGAGACATGAGAAGCTCCTTCATGTCTAGGAAGCAGGATAGATCTAATTTTTCTAATTCTTTAATATGCCAGTCCCACAATAGTCCCTAAATCACCCAATGGCCAGTCTGTTCCATTTTCTAGCCCTGTGTTGCTTTTATTATGATTTGTTAAGCACATTTCTCTTCTGTGGTTGAGCCAGCTTTTCAGTTTGATGACTACTATAGAAATGGCATAGAATCGTCTTTCATTGCTCACCTCCAAGACACAGCACCAACAAGACTATATCGAAGAGGGGAAAATGCAAAAATGTTAAGACTTCCCTCGATACACATTTATGCCATCATTTAGTTTTCCATTCCTTCCTCGGGCCCTGGAATCCAGCTCCTTCCAGAAGGAGGCCCAGGACAGGAGCTTCATACCCCCACAGCTTTGAAACAGCAGGAGGAGAATAGATGTGTCTTTGGCCTACTGGAGATGTGCAGTGCTGTTTTATGAAAAGGCAGAACTGATGTCAGTTAGGAAAGTGGTTTATTTTCTCAAGAGGTTGTATTGAAATGTTTTCTGGCATTTCATTTGGTGATAATGAAAATGGCAAAAACAAATGTGCATTAGTCTATTTTATTTGAGACGGGATCAAAGATTGCTCCAACGTGCTGGACACACCATGGGCTTATGAGCAGAAATGATGAATAGCTAAATAGGAATCTGATGCAAATAACCAATCAGTACGTATGATCTGAGTTCCAGGAAGAGCATTTCCAATCCCTTTCATTCTACTGCGCACCATTATTTTTGTAGGTTGCCAAAGTAAGGAAAAATAAAATACAAAGCCTCCACAATGACATTTGAACACACCCTTACATAATAGGTTTTCTTCCACAAGCAATAACACATCCTCAGAGGACCCTGAGACCCACATTCCTGAAGACAGCACTTGACATTGATTAATTGCTTTCTAATATATTTTCCAAGCTACCTGGTTGAATGTTCTTACCACAAATCTGGCTCAAAATCTAGCCGGTCCTACTGAGTCATCCCCCATGACTATTCCCATCTGCATTCTGCACTTTGCTCAGCTGATGTTATTTCAGTTGGACTTTCGAGTTCATTTTTGGGGGTTGATGTGATGTTCCATGACTCTGGATAGTGCCTACACAACATCTGAGGGTAGAGATCTATGTCTTTCCATCCTTAAATCTCTGATAGTCTGCATATAACAAGGACACGATGAGTGCGATCAGAGCGCTGGGCCGCCCAGCTTACTGGGATTGGGATTGTGCAACGCTGAGGGGGCTTCTTCCAGGAGAGGTTCCTGGCACCTCTAACTTAAAAGGAGAAGGAAAGCTGCTTCCCCAGATTTGTGTGGTCATCACAGAGGCCAGCAAAGGCGCTTTGCAGTGAGAAGGGACAGGTGGCACAGATAATGAGAAAGAGCTGTGTGTTCTGAGGGGGGCACAGAACAAGAGGGCAGCTTGGTCCTTGTCCTTCCTGGCTGTTTTGGCTTGACCCTGATAGCCAGAGAGCATCAATCTGGAGACGAGACCTGCTCTGGCTTCCCATTGCTGTGTTATACCACCTGTCCACCATCCTTCTACCTTTGTGTTTATTTTCCCTTTCTTCCTTCCACCTTTCCTGACTCTTTTTTCTTCACCCACTCTGACCCTCTTCCTTTCCTGTTTTCCCCATTCTTGGAGAGCTTTCTACAAGGCTGTGCTTTTGATACTATGCAGGTTCAAAGATGAGCAAGACTTGGTCTCTGCCTTAGCTTCTACAAGCTTATAACTCCCATGGGGAGATATGGTCTGAACACAGGCTGGAGCTGGAGGACACATTCAGACAGTTGGGAGTTTAACCCTTTGAGTAGTATGAATGTTCATGTACATCCTCATGCCTCCTGGCCATTTAGAGTATGATTGTACAAAAACTTTACTTTAAAAATGTGTAAGGCAACATTAGAAAAAGGAAAATGTATGTTTTTCTTGTTTCCATAAATTGGTTATCAAACAAACATAATTTTAAGTTAATAAAACTAATTTTATTTTTTGAAAAACAAAACAAAACACCTCACTCCCGGGGGCCAGCGAGCATGGAGAAAACTCACTACTCAAAGGGTTAAAGGAGAAATACTTTACAAAGATGTGGACAATGTTAGGGGAACTCTAAGGGATAGTGAGGCACACGGAATGAGCAATAGAGGGAAGCCAATACCACCTCTAGAACCAAAGAAACAGAAGGGTCTGGAACCCAGAGAAAACTATGCTCAGGAACGGGAGCTTCCCAGCAGGACCTGTGGTCTCATGTATTCTAAGTGGAACTTACCTTCTCTTCACCTCTTTATCTCATGGTTAATTGCAAAACCTAGACTCGAACATCTCCTCTGTGGAAATGCTAAGGTCTGGATGGTGATTCCAGCTTGTAATCTGCACAGTGGTGATCACCAGCAGGATTCATTTATAAACCCTGTTACCAACTGTGCGCATTCCAGGAATATTCAGGATAGGGACTCTCTAAAATATCTCACTTCTTACAGTCAGACCAGGAGAGTTGTTATTAGCATTAATGAGGCTATACCTATAGAGATACAACTGTTATCAGAGATACAACTTGAAAAACTTGGAGAACTGAACATTTGTAACATTATTTAAAACCCAAGCTTCTGATGTTCATTTATAAAAACCTGTAATGGAAATCACATCTAAAAGTCAGACTTTAATGTAACTCTTGGAAACTTATATGACTGATGTTTTCTGGTATTTCAAATAATAGGGAGAAATCACTGAATTCCCTCACCTAACACTTTATTTTGTCTTTTCCTTGCCTGACATTTTTATTTCAAATCAATTATCCTGGACTTCCAGATTCATAGGTCTTAACTTTAAAGAACCTTGTCTAATTATGCGCACAATGCATTTCTAAATACTGATGCAAGTAGTTTAAAACCATACTCTAAAGAAATAGAAAGGTATACCCTCACATTTGCATGTACAAGTGAAGAGAGAGGAGTAGATATATATCATGATGGGCAAGAAAACAGGAGAGCATATAGAAACCTGAGAATATAGAAAAATCCAAAAAAACAAGGGGCAAGGAAGCCCAGAACTAAAGCAGACAATAACTTAAAAGTGGAAGAGAAATGAATAGCAAGAAATCAAGAGATGAAACAAGTCAGACTGTAAGGGGCCTAGGTCAACACTTTTTAAATTCATGGCAAAATATTACTTCTATTTCCCCAAAACCTCATCTGTAAAATGGTTCATGTTCAATCACTTTGGGTGGGGTATGACCAGTGTGGGAACAATGAAAGGCTCACAAATCAAAATTACACTTTTTTAAAATATGCTTCTATTGTAAATTCTATGTTTGATTATACTGAGTTCTAACAAAAGCAGAATTTCATCAAAATGTGTAATTTCATGGTAAGGACATTTAACATAAACAGTTTTCGGCTGATTTTGAAGGAATGTTCTCTGAGCCTGTTTGCCGAGCTCCCGCCTGGAACAGTGTGGGGCTGAGATGAGATCAGTGATGGGCTTGGGTTGGCAGGTGTTCAGCCAGATGTGTACTGAAGATTTCAAATAACCGCCTGTAGATTACTTTACAAGCTTCTGTAGTTTTGACTCTAATGCATTTTTTTATATTTTGAACACATTAAAAGTTCTCGTGCTTTTCAGTTTTACACAGAGGCTCAAACTGGATCCAAGTTCTTTTTTTTTGCCCTCCTGTCACAGTGAGAAGCTACAGGGAGTGTTCTCAGTCCCCTCGTCACCACTGAACAGCAGGCCTGTGACCCTTCTTCCAGGGTCAAGAAGGTAGGGAAAATGTCCAGTCTTTAATCCATCCCCTACTAGCTAAATTCTGATGGCAGACACTCCCATGGTCTCTTCAGTGTTTGAATTTAAAGCTTTGTGAATTTCCTGAGCACCAGCTTTATCTACACACAAAAATAGAAGTGGATGTTTTGAGCATCTGACATAGTGCTACTACTGGACACGACCATAGCTACAGATAGTGTGGAGTTAATTGTTTTCATTCTCTGTTGGCTTTGCCTGAAACATTTGAGGTTACTGTGGAAAGCAGTCAGACGCTTGAAAGTGATGCTGATAAACTATACATATTTTAAAAAATACAGTGAAGATAAGTAGAGATCAAATCACAGCAAAATAAACAAACAAATGAACCCATAACCGAACTAGGTAGATCGGGCAAAACATTTATAAATTGGAAGAAGATTTGCAGGACAGAACTGATGTCAAACTGAGTATGAGCTGAAATTCACCATTGCCAAAAAAAAAACAATAAACAAAACACGAAACCCAGCCAAAGTAGAATTCAATATAATCTCGATTTCCCCCAAATTAATGTGCCATTCAGTATAATCTTGAATGTTTTAAATTGAACTGTTTGGGGTTGAAATCATTCTATGATGTAGTGTATGTACACTTCTACATCTTCTAGGGTAGAACATGTTGAACAGAATGAATAAACTTCTCAGAGCTGGAGGGAACCTTGCAGATGATCCACATCAGCAGTTTTCCCCTTTCTTCTAATGATATGCACATGTGGAACATGTGATAAACCCACATTTTCTATAAATTGTGGCTATTGCACAATTTCCAGCCAGCGAACTCTGATTCTATCGCTCCTCAGATCAGCCCACACCAGGGTGTCAAATATTTCAGCTGAGAGCCAGCAATTTAAAACCATTCCCTCGTTCTACAGAGCAGGACACAGAAGCCTGAGGTTAAGGGAGGCACCCACAGACTCCAGGTCTGTAACAGCAGGGAGCGTGTCCTACTTCCCAATTCCTTGCTCATTCAGTTTGTCCCTCTAACTGGGTGACCTGGAATCATCACCATAATGATAATAATGACAGTTTATAGTTTAAAAGCATCTGCAGTATCTTCTTCAAGACCCTGTGAGGTAAGCATTACAGGCATATCTTGGAGATACAGTGGGCTTGGTTCCAGGCCACCACAATAAAGCGATATTGCAATAAAGCAGATTGTGATCTTTTTGCTGGTAGAGAGTCTTACCTACAGCTTGTAAAAAAAATCAACACCTGTGAAGTGCAATAAGACAAGCGCAATAAAATGAAGCATGCCTCTGTGACCACACACGTGTCAACAGATGTCAAACAGAAGATCAACAAGACGTAGCACAGAGTTGGTATGTAGCAACCCAGAGCCCAGCTTCAGCTGTAGCTCTGGGTGTGGCAACGTGGACGTTGGCTCATTTACTGATCTCGTCTCACACACTGTGGACAGCAAACACCTCATTGGAGAGCTGCTCTCTCAGTGTTTGGGGCACCTTTGCTTCATAATGCCCATGGACTTGATTCTTAAGACACACGTTTCTTCCACCTGCCACCACCCACATACCAGTGAGCGATTGATTTTCTTGTTTCTTGAAAGGACTACTTCGTGGATGAACTCCAGCCTTGAGCCACCGTCACTTCCAGCCCTGGCTTCAGACCTCTGGGTTTCCTACTATTCCTCCTATCCTTTCTTTTCTCTTGTTTCCTCTTGCTTCTTGGAGTCCTTCTGCTTCCTACTTTGGTGATCTTGGGCAAGTGATTTTTCCACTCTGTGCTCCAGTTTTCCCATATGTGAAACGGGGATGATAATTGCAGAGTCAGCTTTCTAGGACAGTTATGAGGTTTGAATGCATTAGCCCTTCAAAACATGTGTTTAGTACACATGAAACCCTCAATAAATATTAGTTGAGGATCCACTTTGTATATTAAGAACACCCATATAGAGACATTTCCTACAGGTTGGTTTGAGTTAACCAAAAGTCGCTTGTGGAAGATAATATTCTATAACTTCTAACTAAGGGGATAAGGCTGTTTTGGGGCTTTGGTTTTGTTTTTGCTTTGTTTTTTGTTTTTCTCTGCTAAATCCTTTCCTCATTTTGTTGGTATTAAATGGGTCTTATTTGAGTTGCCAGGAACCCAGTTTCTAAATAAAGGTTTCCTGAAATAATGGAAAAAGAAACATATTCCCACAGTGGTACGATCCACGGGCTCGAATTGAAGAGGCTCCTTCACTTTGAAATGAAGTACAGAGAATGTGTAGCAGCTGCAGAAAACCTAGGAAAGAAGCCCCAAAATGATGAAAAGGTTTGGAAATAAAGTTTGTGAAGGTGCCATGGCCTTGAGAAGAGACTATTAAGGGGAAGTTTGATTATTGTCTTAAAATATTCCTGTATTTATTAAGAAAGAGATGCTAGTTGGCTTCTCTGTTCAGGCTCAGATGATAGTCAATGTTATTTATCGAAGTCATTTTCAGTTCTGAGAGTCCATGGAAGAGAGTCGTTACATTCACATTCCCAGCAAGCCCTTCTAACTGTGGCTCTAACTTTACCACTTTGTTGAAGGCTTCTTAAATCCTGATCTTCATCTATTAAATCTTGTGTGGTCCCTTTACCAGGGAACCTCCCTCACTAGACAGTGAGCTTTCTGATTGGATCTAATTCACTGATAAATAATAACAATTCATGTAGTTTTTTGAACTGGTAAATGCTATGTACAGATGTGTTCAATTAACCCAGAATTATAACCTGGATGTACCCAGCCCCCACCAACCTTAGTACCTACCTACATTAGTTTCTGTGTCAGAAAGGGTTAACTCAGCAGGCTTGTGTTGCTCAAACCCTGTACATTCCCAGGAAAGGCATGTCTTTAGGACCTTGACCAGCTCTTGGGAGATAATCTCTAAACCCTTGGAATATTTTCCTTAATAAGAGTGTATTTGTATGCCTGAGGATTTGAGCCACGCTGCACCAGTTTGGTCAAATAGTGTAGGCTAACAAATCTGATTTATGGTAAATGTCCCATACATCTTTCCCTTTTGCTGATATTAAACTGTATCCTTTAGTTGTAATAAACCGTAGCCATGAGTATAATAGCTTTCCATAGTCTTGTAAATCCCGCTAGTGAATTATCAAGTCTTAAGAGTGGTTTTGGGGGACCAAATTCAACATATTTTGCTGTTAGTGCAGTAAGAAATAATCATAAATTTTAGGACTTTAAACAACACAATTTTATTTTCTTTTAGTTCTGGAGATCAGAAATCTCAAAAAGGTCATAAAGCTGCCTTCCTCCTGAAAGGTCAAGGGAGAATCTGTTTTCTTGCCTCTTCTGGCTTCTAGAAGCTGCCTGCATTCCTTGACTCCTGGCCTCATCATCTATCTTCAAGTCCCTCAGAAGAGCATCTTCCAATCTCTCTCTCTGCTTCCATCACCACATTGCCTTCTATTCATCCTCAGACTCTCCTGCCTCCCTCTAATAAGGACCTCAATAACTACATTAGAACCACCCAGGTCATTCAAGATAATTCCTCCAATTCAAGACCCTTAACTTAATCACATCTGCAGAGTCCTATTTACCATTTAAATTAACATATTCACAGGTTCCAGAGGTTAGAATATGGATATCTTTGGGAGCAGTACTTTTCATTCTGCCACAGCACTAATGGGTCCTAACCACACAAAGGCCAGAATTACAGTGGCTCTTCATTCCCCCACTTCCTAGACTACCATAAACTCGAGCTCACCTCTCTTCCCCTCGCGAAAGAGCTCACCCAGATAGATCTTGGAATACCCAGGGATATTATTCATACTCTTGCCTCCAGTACTTCTTCTTGGGTGGGGAGCAAAAGGAGAGTGCAGAGAATACCTCTCGAAGGACTGCACTGCTGGTGTCTTCTTGGTGAACACTTGTTTCCTGCTACTCCATGAGTTGGTTTAGAAGTTGTAGTCCTAGAAGCCAGCACCAACACACTCCTCTAGCAAATCTGGTAAGCTGGACAATCCTGGCTGCACCTTCAACCCATAGTATGAGTGTGTGTGTGTGTGCACACGTGTGTGTGTGTGTGAGAGATTTGTTTTAAAAAGTCTGCTTAAAAATAAGCTCATTGGTGACGTCACGGAAATGGCGCCGTGAGCAGCGCGTCCGACAGATCTCCCCAAAATCACAACAAATTTATCAACTAGAAACAGGAAAATTTATCCTCGGAGCATTCCGGAGTTCCACACAAACTGAAAGCGAAAGGACTGTTATCATTTGAATCTGATAGACGAGAGTGTGGAGGAAGCTACCGCAGGGACGTTCATTCAAGCCGCGAGGAAGTGCGCCTGTGGTGAGTCAGCCCACACTCGGGAGCAGCGAGCAGCAACCGCGAGCAGCCGAGAGCAGCAGCCGCGAGCAGCAGCCGCGAACAGCAGCCGCGAGCAGCCGAGAACAGCAGCCGCGAGCAGCAGCCGCGAGCAGCCACAGGCGCGCCCGGTTCGGTTGCAGAGCGAGCACCGCCCACACTCCGGAGCAGCGAGCAGCCGCTGGCCCGGTCCGGTACGCTCCCAGCGGCCCGCGCACTGCGAGTGAGAGTCACCAGCCACCGGTGCCCGGAGCACCCCATTCGCGCGTGTACCCTGGGCATTCCACGCGCCCAGAGCGCCCTGCTGGCCCGCACACCCAGGGTGCCCCATCATCCTGTGCCCGGTGCGCCCCAGCCGCCAGCAGCGGGGGGAGCGGGAGGGGCCCCAGGGCGGTATTCCCTACTTGGGAGATTCTCTCCGCAGGCGGGGCACCTCACCCAGCCATTCAAGCTAACAATCAAGCGTTGGGGGAGGGGCGCACGCAGGCAGCCTGAAATACCTTCGGGAGCACAGCTGCGACCCAATCACTGAAATTAGCTTAACCCGTGAAATCTGCGCACCCTCGGTTCTAATTGATAAGATCTCTCTCAGTTCAGCGACCCAAGACAAGAGGCGTGATATTTTTTAGTGCCTCTCGCTAAAGGGGCGGGGGCAACTTCTGATTGATAGAGCCTCCATATTCAGGGATAAACGCTAACAAGAAGGACTTGGCAGATAATAAGATCTATACTACACTAGTCGCAAGCAGAGACTAGTGCCTCTTCTTCCCAGCCAAAACAGGCTACAAAGTGTAGAAAGCCTGGGTTGAGAGGTCCAACTGAATGCTAGGCGCTGAACAGTCACCTTGACAACAATTGACTCCCACCCCCGCCTGATTACACTGGAGGCCCTGACTGCCAGAGCCTTTCCCAAAGCCTTGCACTGAGTGGGGATAGAGTGGGGATTTCCCAGCTCTTTGAGCCTCTTACTCCCCAGGCAGAAGCAGTTGTAGCCTTATAGCTGGATCACCAGGCTGCTAATTCAGGAAGGGGGGACTAGGAGAGAGAATCCAGGAAAGCAAACTCTCTCATCATTGGACCCTGCAAACGCCAACAAGCCTTGACTACCAGCAAGACTAAAGCCAATTATATGACATTGCCATAGAATCCCATCAACTGCAAATCCCTACCTAAGTGTGACACAGGGGCAGAGCCTGGGGTAGAGTCACCGACCAGGAAGAGGGAGAGAAAAGAAAAAGGAAGAAGTTAACATCTCAAAATCAAGAAAAATCCACAGACTTTACATCTTGTTCCACTAATTTTTTTTTTGTTGTTGTTGTTTGTTTCTTCTATCTTATTGCCTTTATTTCCTCCACCTCGGACCTTCTATTCTCTGCCCATCTTATGCTTCCCTTTTCTTGAACTACACTACCCATAAGTGTTACATTTTATTTCTCTTCTTCATCCTCACCCTCCTTTAAGGTTATACTCCAAAACACTTAACTCTCACTCTCTCCTCTTTTGTTTTATTTTGTTTTGCTTTATCTTGTTTTTTTCTCTTCCTTTTTTATTTCTTCCTTCGTTTTTCTCTTTTTCTTATTTTTTCCTTTCTATTCGTTTTTTCTTTTCTCGTTTTACTTTCATCCCATTTAATCCTAAATCACGAACAAATTAGTTAATTTGGGACTCAAGGCTTTTTTTGGCTTTATGTTTCTTTTTCGCTTTTGTTTTGTTTTTTTCTTGTTTGTTTATTTTTGTGGCATTTTGGGTCCTCCCAACCCAAGGTCTCCATTGTATTTAGTCTTCGCTCCACTTAATACAACAGATTTTTACTTATCATTTTTATTTTTTTCTTCTTTATTATTCTTTTTTTTTGTCCTTTTTTCTGGTTCCCTCTTATGCCTCTCATTATATTTCTTAGTTGACCATCACTCACAAGCAAATCATCATATGCTTGTCTAAGATTTTCTTCCTTTTTTATTTTTTGCATTTAGTAGGTCCCTACTCCCTTTTTTTTGCCCCTTGAACTCTTCACCCCAAATCAGGCCCTCCATTATAGGCACGATATTTCCCTGAGGAGGGGAGAGGAGGGAAAGAGAAGAAAGAAAAAAAGGGGGAAATAATAAATTATTACTGTTTTTTTTTTGTGGGGTGTTTTACCTTTTTTTTTTTTTTTTTTTTTTTTTACTTTTTACTCTTTATTAATTCTAATTAGTGCTATCAACAAGACCACCCTCAGATGCCAATAAGAAAGAGGAAATCGAATATTATGGATACAAAAGAAAGAGAGGTAACACAAATAGATGTGGAAAAATCTATGGAGAAAAGACTTAACATATTGGAAGCCTTGGAGCTAAATGACAGAGAATTTAAAATAGAAATCTTAAAAATACTCAGAGATATACAAGAAAACACAGAAAGGCAATATAGGGAGATCAGAAAACAACTCAATGAACACAAAGAATATATTACCAAGGAAATTGAAACTATAAAAACAAATCAAACAGAGATGAAAAACTCAATTCACGAGCTGAAAAACGAGGTAACAAGCTTAGCTAGCAGAACAGCCCAGATTGAAGATAGGATTAGTGAAATAGAAGACAAACAACTTGAGGCACAACAGAGAGAAGAAGAAAGAGACTCAAAAATAATAAAAAACGAGAAAGCCTTACAGGAATTGTCTGACTCCATCAGAAAGAATAACATAAGAATAATAGGTATATCAGAGGGAGAAGAGAAAGAAAATGGAATGGAGAATATACTCAAACAAATAATAGACGAGAACTTCCCAAGCCTGTGGAAAGAACTAAAGCCTCAAATTCAAGAAGCAAACAGAACACCGAGTTTTCTTAACCCCAACAAACCCACTCCAAGGCACATCATAATAAAGATGACACAAACCAATGACAAAGAAAAAATTCTCAAGGCAGCCAGGGAAAAGAAGAGTACAACATATAAAGGAAGGCCTATTAGATTATCATCAGATTTTTCAGCAGAAACTCTACAAGCTAGAAGAGAGTGGACCCCAATATTTAAAGCCCTGAAAGAGAGGAACTTTCAGCCACGAATACTATACCCATCAAAGCTATCCTTCAAGTATGAAGGAGATATAAAAACATTCACAAATTCAGAAAAGATGAGAGAATTTATCAACAGAAAGCCCCCACTCCAGGAAATACTAAAGGGGGTTTTCCAACCAGATTCAAAGAACAAAAGAAAACAACACCACAAGTAACAGCTCCACCAAGAACACAATAAAACCAAACTTAAACTGTGACAACAAAGGAAAAAAAGGGGGGAGAGGATGGAGATTAACAGTAGCAAAGGACGATGAAGTGCAGAAATACTTATAAGATAGGGTACTACAATGAATATGGTAGGTACCCTTTTCATTACTTAATGGTAACCACCCTAGAAAAAAACACCACAAAAACACTTGACTTAAAAAAGGTAGCAACAGAGGAAAGAAGTATGGAACACAAACAAACAAAAACAAATGATAGAAAAACAAAAGAGAAGAATCAAACTAGATACAAAACTAACAGAAAGCAATTTATAAAATGGCAGTAGGGAACCCACAAGTGTCAATAATTACACTAAATGTAAATGGATTAAACTTACCAATAAAAAGACACAGAGTAGCAGAATGGATTAAAAAAGAAAATCCAACTATATGCTGCCTACAAGAAACACATCTAAGCAACAAGGATAAAAACAAATTCAAAGTGAAAGGCTGGAAAACAATACTCCAAGCAAACAACACCCAAAAAAAAGCAGGTGTAGCAATACTCATATCTGATAATGCTGACTACAAGACAGAAAAAGTACTCAGAGACAAAAATGGTCATTTCATAATGATTAAGGGGACACTGAATCAAGAAGACATAACAATCCTTAATATATATGCACCAAACCAAGGAGCACCAAAATATATAAGACAGCTACTTATTGACCTTAAAACAAAAACTAACAAAAATACAATCATACTTGGAGACCTCAATACTCTGCTGACGGCTCTAGATCGGTCATCCAAACAGAGAATCAATAAAGAGATAGTGGCCTTAAACGAAATACTAGAACACCTGGATATGATAGACATCTACAGGACACTTCATCCCAAAGCGACAGAGTATACATTTTTCTCTAGTGTACATGGAACATTCTCAAGAATTGACCATATGTTGGGCCACAAAGACAATATCAGCAAATTTAGAAAAATTGAAATTGTACCAAGCATATTTTCTGATCATAAAGCCTTGAAACTAGAATTCAACTGCAAAAAAGAGGGGGAAAAACCCACAAAAATGTGGAAACTAAACAACATACTTCTAAAAAATGAATGGGTCAAAGAAGAAATAAGCGCAGAGATCAAAAGATATATACAGACAAATGAAAATGAAAATACGACATATCAGAATCTCTGGGATGCAGCAAAAGCAGTAATAAGAGGAAAGTTCATATCACTTCAGGCCTATATGAACAAACAAGAGAGAGCCGAAGTAAACCACTTAACTTCACACCTTAAGGAACTAGAAAAAGAAGAACAAAGACAACCCAAAACCAGCCGAAGAAAGGAGATAATAAAAATCAGAGCAGAAATAAATGAAATAGAGAACAGAAAAACTATAGAAAAAATCAATAAAACAAGGAGCTGGTTCTTTGAAAAGATCAACAAAATTGACAAACTCTTGGCAAGACTCACCAAGGAAAAAAGGCACAGGACTCAAATAAATAAAATCCAAAATGAAAGAGGAGAGATCACCACAGACATCATAGATATACAAAGAATTATTGTAGAATACTATGAAAAATTATATGCCACCAAATACAACAATCTAGAAGAAATGGATAAATTCCTAGAACAATACAACCTTCCTAGACTGAGTCATGAAGAAGCAGAAAGCCTAAACAGACCAATCAGCAGGGAGGAAATAGAAAAAAACTATTAAAAACCTCCCCAAAAATAAAAGTCCAGGCCCAGACGGTTATACTAGTGAATTCTATCAAACATTCAAAGAAGACTTGGTTCCTATTCTACTCAAAGTCTTCCAAAAAATTGAAGAAGAAGCAATACTTCCAAACACATTTTATGAGGCCAACATAACCCTCATACCAAAACCTGGCAAGGATGGCACAAAGAAAGAAAACTACAGACCAATATCTCTAATGAATACAGATGCTAAAATTCTAAACAAAATACTGGCAAACCGAATACAACAACATATTAAAAAAATAATACATCATGATCAAGTGGGATTCATCCCAGAATCTCAAGGATGGTTCAACATACGCAAAACGGTTAACGTAATACACCATATCAACAAAACAAAGAACAAAAACCACATGATCTTATCAATAGATGCAGAAAAGGCTTTTGATAAAATACAACACAATTTTATGTTTAAGACTCTCAACAAAATGGGTATAGAAGGAAAATATCTCAACATGATAAAGGCCATATATGATAAACCATCAGCCAACATCATTTTAAACGGCATAAAACTGAGGACTTTCTACCTTAAATCAGGAACAAGACAGGGTTGTCCACTCTCTCCACTCTTATTTAACGTGGTGCTAGAAGTTCTGGCCAGAGCAATCAGACAAGACAAAGAAATAAAAGGCATCCATATCGGAAAAGAAGAAGTAAAGGTATCACTTTTTGCTGATGATATGATCCTATACATCGAAAACCCAAAGGACTCCACAAAAAGATTATTAGAAACAATAAACCAATACAGTAAGGTTGCAGGATACAAAATTAACATACAGAAGTCCATAGCCTTTCTCTATGCCAACAATGAAATATTAGAAAACGAACTCAAAAAAATAATCCCCTTCACGATTGCAACAAAAAAAATAAAATACCTAGGAATAAACATAGCAAAGAATGTAAAGGACCTATATAATGAAAATTACAAAGCATTGTTAAGGGAAATCGAAAAAGATACAATGAGATGGAAAAATATTCCTTGTTCTTGGATAGGAAGAATAAATATAATCAAAATGGCCATATTACCCAAAGCAATATACAAATTTAATGCAATTCCCATCAAAATCCCTATGAGATTTTTTAAAGAAATGGAACAAAAAATCATCAGATTTATATGGAACTATAAAAAACCCCGAATAGCCAAAACAATCCTAAGGAAAAAGAATGAAGCTGGGGGCATTACAATACCTGACTTTAAACTATATTATAGGGCCACGATAATCAAAACAGCATGGTATTGGCAGAAAAATAGACACTCAGAACAATGGAACAGAATAGAAAGTCCAGAAATAAAACCACATATATATAGTTAAATAATTTTTGATAAAGGGGCCAACAACACACAATGGAGAAAAGAAAGCCTCTTCAATAAATGGTGCTTGGAAAACTGGAAAGCCACATGCAAAAGAATGAAACTGGACTACAGTCTCTCCCCCTGTACAAAAATTAACTCAAAATGGATCAAAGATCTAAACATAAGACCTGAAACAATAAAGTACATAGAAGAAGACATAGGTACTCAACTCATGGACCTGGGTTTTAAAGAACATTTTATGAACTTGACTCCAATGGCAAGAGAAGTGAAGGCAAAGATAAATGAATGGGACTACATCAGAATAAAAAGTTTTTGCTCAGCAAGAGAAACTGATATAAAAATAAACAGACAGCCAACTAAATGGGAAATGATATTTTCAAACAACAGCTCAGATAAGGGCCTAATATCCAAAATTTACAAAGAACTCATAAAACTCAACAACAAACAAACAAACAATCCAATATAAAAATGGGAAGAGGACATGAATAGACACTTCTCCCAGGAAGAGATACAAATGGCCAACAGATATATGAAAAGATGCTCAGCTTCATTAGTTATTAGGGAAATGCAAATCAAAACTACAATGAGATACCACCTCACCCCTGTTAGATTAGCCATTATCAACAAGACGGGTAATAGCAAATGTTGGAGAGGCTGTGGAGAAAAAGGAACCCTCATTCACTGTTGGTGGGACTGTAAAGTAGTACAACCATTATGGAGGAAAGTATGGTGGTTCCTCAAAAAACTGCAAATAGAACTACCTTATGACCCAGCAATCCCTTTACTAGGTATATACCCCAAAACCTCAGAAACATTGATACGTGAAGACACATGTAGCCCCATGTTCATTGCAGCACTGTTCACAGTGGCCAAGACATGGAAACAACCAAAAAGCCCTTCAATAGAAGACTGGATAAAGAAGATGTGGCACATATACACTATGGAATACTACTCAGCCATAAGAAATGATGACATCAGATCATTTACAGCAAAATGGTGGGATCTTGATAACATTATAAGGAGTGAAATAAGTAAATCAGAAAAAAACAAGAACTACATGATTCCATACATTGGTGGAACATAAAAATGAGACTAAGAGACATGGACAAGAGTGTGGTGGTTACCAGGGGTGGGGGGAGGAAGGACAGGGGGAGAGTTAGGGGGAGAGGGAGGGGCACAGAGAACTAGATAGAGGATGGCGAAGGACAATCTGACTTTGGGCGAGGGGTATGCAACATAATCTAATGACAAAATAACCTAGACATGTTTTCTTTGAATATATGTACCCTGATTTATTAATGTCATCCCATTACCATTAATAAAAATTCATTTAAAAAAAAAAATAAGCTCATTCCTAAGGAAATGTTTTCATAAGGTTTGAGGTTCTTTGGCTTAAAAAACAGCATTAGCATCATGGACAAAAGCAAAACATCACCTTTCTTTGGTTCCATGGAAAAAAATTGTTTTACCCTCACCTTCCTAAGAACACTTTGTCAGAGTCTCTATTTCCCCAGAGTGCCTCCTGAAGTTTCCATTAACATACCACTCTAAATCTGGTCATCACTACCATCATCGATTTATGCCAGGTTCTCCCAAACCAAGAATATTTTTCTGGAAAAACTGTCCTTCCTCAGAATGCTCTGGGACATGTATTTATTCTTTTAATAAGTCAAATAAAAATATTACTAAAATTTGTAACTCTTAGATAACTAGAGATAGCTTGGAATATTCCAAAACCAGAGCAGGCAATCACTGGTTTATATAATCTATTGAGAAGGATAATAAATGTATATGAAGATAAAGGAAGAGCCAACAATAGGGTTGTGAGCCTGATTAATCTACCTCAATACTAAGTTCAGTCAGCTGTGTGCACATTAGAAAAAGCCTAAATCCACAGTCTTTGGACTGACCCCAATGTACCTGGTGACTTATCTGTGTCACAGAGAAAGAAACTTGGCAATTGTGGTCCTGCCACTCAGATCCCTTGAAGACAGTCTTTGGGGAAAGGGCCAAAGAAGATTTGAACCTTTTTGCTGGTATAATCCTGTTGAAGGGTAGTTCCATGTCACACACCAAGGGCACAATAGAGTAATGTATTGGGTCATTTAAACTGTGCAGCTGAGTCACCATGCTTAATCCTGGGGAAAGGTGAAGCAAGCACTTATTAATAGACCCCAAGGTCTAAGTGGCCCACAACCAAGTGATTGAACCTCTGAAGACATGGTCATGATTTGACCTCCATGTTAAACATACTTAAGGCTCTTTCATTTATTCTGCTTTTCCAGAAATCAAGCTTTTGTGTCCGTAGTTGGTGGTCTTTGCGATGGCCGCAAATTTTACTTTTGTAAGTGACTCTCCCTTCTCATGGTTCCTAGGAGGGAATCCCACCTCCAAGTTGCCAGGCTATCACATTGGGCAATTTTGCTGTGTTTTTAAACAGCTTACAAAAGAAAATTGTGCTTGTCAGTATCTAAGCCCCTCACCACAGGGAAAGGCTTTGTGAATTGAAAGCCGTGCCTTCAAAATTTTTGAAATGATGGCAAATTTAGCCCAATTGGGCAAAAGTGAATCAGGTTTCACAAATTTAGGAATGTTTATTTAAATCTTTAAAACATATGTTGCCACAGCTGTGTTTAGTATAAAATTATGATGAAAATAATCCTAATGAAAATGACGGCATATTTATATAATGCCTTCAATCCAGCAAGCGCCAAACCCACTACACAACTGATCTCATTAGGCCTGACTAAATCCCTTTGAGCTACAACATAAATATTAGTTCCAATTTGCAGATGAAGAAACTAGGACGTAGGCAAGATTATTTACAGCTAAATAGATTAAGTTATAACCAACCTGACTCTCACGTCTGTGGAATAGTTGCAATTTAGTCAGAGATTCTGAAAGGGGGGATGAGAGAAAGGCACCTCTTCCTCCAAGTTGCCCACATGGGTTGCCTTGTCCCAGCAATCAGGAAAAGGCAGCATGAAGAGCACAATAGCAGAGTTTTGTTTTTTCCCTTAACTAAGAAGCGGGGAGGCAGACAGACAGACTCCCGCATGTACCCCTACTGCGATCCACCTGGCAAGCCCCCTACCAGGCAATGCTCTGCCCATCTGGGGTTGTTGCTCTGTTGCTTGGCAACCAAGCAATTTTAGGGCCTGAGGTAAAGCCATGGAGCCATCCTCAGCACCTGGGGCCAACTTGCTCCAACTGAGCCATGGCTGCAGGAGATGCAGAGAGAGAGAGGGAGAGGGGGAGAGGTGGAGAAGCTTCTCCTGTGTGTCCTGACCAGAAATCAAACCTAGGATATCCACAAGCCGAGCCAGCACTCTACCACTGAGCCAACCAGCCAGGGTATGCAAAGATTTTTGTGCAATATTCTTTTTTGAAATTTACTGTGTGAATCTATGGACAGATACCATCTTTTCAAAACATACCAGTGAGGGTGAGTGTTGAGAAGGTGGAGGAAAGTTTTATATTTTGGGTTTCATCGATAGGGGAAATACAAAACATAAGAAAGAAGAGACTAATCCAGAGCCCCGTATAGCAAGGGCCAAGAGTCAGCACCACCTCCTATCCTGTTCTTCTCATTATTACTACTTAACTGTCTGTCTTTTTGAAGTGTTGGGGAATGGTAAGAACTTCCTATAAAATGCCCATGGTAGGCTCAAACACTTCAGTTTGGCTCATGGACTGTTGTCTTTTCCTGAATCTAGATTCTCTTTAAATGATGGGGTTAACCCAAGTATTTGAGTTCACTGCCAGCTAATGGCTAATTCCTGCTCATCCCTCTTCTTTCCATAGTTAATTAAATACATGTTGAATGCAGCAGCAAGATCATTACCTTATAATGTGTGATTCAACTACTAACGTACGAGCCTGCACAACACTGAACACTAGAGACTTTACCAAGGTACTAATTTTGACTCTACTTTCAGCAACCCATTTTGAAATACACCTTTAAAGTAGAAAAAAAAAATCTCTGCTTAATTTCTGCCATCAGTATTGATGTTAGGTATGTGCTTTCCAAATTCAATAGAAAATTGCCTTCCTTCTACTCAGAAAAAAATTCCATGAAGCCATTTTTTGCCAAAACCTGAATTTAAGTCTGCCCAGAAAAAGACATTCCCAAGAAATAGAGGAGAAAAACAAACTTTTTTTTTAATGTCTTATAGACTTTATCTAAGTTTGAATTTTCAGAGTAGCACTTTATTTACCATATTCAATTTTAGAAACACTATATTTACCCATCCACAGAGTAAGGCTTTTATTTCTATATTTCCATATCCATCTTTTCAATAAAAGTGATGGAGACAGGGCTGGAGGTCATCTAGGCCTTTCCTGCCAGTGGCCCTGGCTTTCCCTGCTTTCATTATTACTTCACTAGGTAATGTGACCTGACGAAAGTCACTCAGTCTTCCTGAATTTAAGTGTTCTCATATGTATAATGGAGATAAAACTGTTGCAAAGATCAAAGTTTAACACGGAGTTTGTCCAAAATGGGCCCTGAACGAATGATTTCCTTCCCTACAATCTAAAGCTACAACCTCCCACAAATCTACCATATTTCCCCATGAATAAGACGCACCTTAATTTTGGGGCCCAAAATTTCAAAACAAGAAAAGTATTACATAAAGTTATTGAACTCAAGTTTTACTTATCATAAAATTCATACAATTCCTCATCACTATCAAAACTCCCATCCAGCTTCTCCTCATCTGTGTCTGATGATGAATTATTGTTTTCTATAATGAGCGCAAAAATAAGCACAAAAAAGTGGGGAAAATGAAAGTAAAAAAAATCTACAACCACGTATAAGATGCACCCAGTTTTTAGACCCCAAATTTTTTGAAAAAGGTGCATCTTATACATGGGGAAATACGGTATAAATGTTTTCAAAACCCATGTATATTTAATTAGTTGTGTGTGTCTGGACTAGATACATCAAAATATTAACAGTAGTTATCTCTAAGAAGTAGAATAATAATAAACAATTTTTTACTTGAAAATATATGATCCTATTAACCAATGTCATCCCAATAAATTTAATTTAATAATAATAATAATAAACAATTTTGTATTTCCTACTTTGTATTTCTCTGATTTTCTAAGTTCACCATCATTTATACTAAAGATTTATATTTTAAGAGCTCATATTAGAAAATCACTGTCTAGACCTATCTTCTTTGGGCAAAACAAAGTCAAGCTAGAAATATTTAGAACTTTTAAAAAAAACTGGAAATGCTAACCCCAATTTTCCAATTTTATTTGAAAGGAAGTAGACCCAGAGAGGCCATTTCACCCAAAGCCTCCAAGTTGGATTAAGGCTGGAACCCACTTTCCAGTGGATCCTCCTGAGCTCTCAGCCCCTGAGTATAAATAGGGTGGCACTTTGACCGTAAGTGGCAATACTATGATCTGCCACTAGGGAGGCCACAGTCCTCCCTCTTTCTCTCTTCTTTTTAAAATTATTTATATTTATTTATTCATTTTAGAGAAGAGAAACAAAGAGAGAGAAAGAAGGGGGGAGGAGCAGGAAGCATCAACTCCCTTGTGTGCCTTGACTGGGCAAGCTCAGCGTTTTGAACTGGCGACCTCAGCATTCCAGCTCAACGCTTGATCCACTGCGCCACCACAAGTCAGGCCCGCCTCCCCATTTCTCTTTATGGACCCAACAGTTAGATGTTTGCAGACCCTTTGATCCTACTGACTTGCATTTGTAGAGTTAACCGACCTGTTCATAATAGTGGATGTATATAGTGTACAGCTTAAATTAGGGCCTTGCCATCACAGCAGTTGTCTGGGACCAGAGGAACCCAAAGATATGTGCCGAGAAGCAGGGCCAGGGTGAGGATGAGCTGAATGAGGCACTCGCCTCAGGGACCAGACTTAAGGGGGTGTCAGAAAGCTCAGTAGTCAAGACAAATAATATTTTAATTGAATATTTTTGAAAATCAAAATTATTAGAAAACTTTATAATATAAAAATAGCAAAATTTTCAATAAAGATAGTATGGCATAATAAGAAATACAAGATAGTCATTGTCTCTGATTCCTGGCAAAAAGCCTCTAAAACCCTTAGAATATCCTGAGTGATAGGAGCATCATTCATTTGTCTTAAGGAGGGTCTTTTAATCATACTGCAGTTTATCCTAACAAGGTGACTCCGGGAGGGGCCCTGAAATCGTTTCAGGGTAGGACATAGTCACCAGAGGACTCAGCCATGTGGTTAGAGGGTTGGAACTTTCAGCCCTACCTTCCAACTTCCCAGTGAGGAGAGGGGCTGGAGATCTGTTTCAATGGCCAATGGCCAATGTTTTAATCAATCATGACTATGAAATGAAACCGTCTTAAGTGACGGTGTGAGGAGCTTCCAGGTAGGTGGACACATCTAGGCCCTGGCGTGCCCTGAGAGGATATGGAAGTTTTTCAGGCCACTTCCTCCCATGCCTTCCCTAGTCACCTCTTCCATTTGACTGTTTCTGGTGGTACCTTTTATAATAGACCAGTAATCGTCTATTACTGAAGTGCTTTCCTGAGATCTGCAAATCATTCTCGTGAATTATGGGACAGGAGGAGGGAGCCGTGGGCACTCCTGAAACGGTAGTCAGCAGGCGGAAGTGTGGGTAACATGGACACCCTATTTGCAGCTGGCATCTCAAGTCGGGGCAGTCTTGTAGTCCTGAGCCCTTAATCTGTGGGATCTGCTCTAACTCCAGCAGTTAGTGTCTGAATTGGATTGAATTGTTGGAGAATTGGAGAACTGATATGAAAGACAAATGACATGTATTTGGTTTTGGAGAAACAAGCCACACGTGTCCAAAGTGATATACGAAGACACCTCACAGACAGGATTAGCGAGGCTCCCATACTGGCCATACTAGCCAGAGGCAAGAGGATGAATAGTAATACTGATCCTAACTTCATTAAAAATTTTAATATTTTGTTTACTATGGATTGCTGGTTTTTGTTTTTACTTTCTTTTTTTTTTCTTTTTTTTTTTAAATTTTTTTTTAAAATTTTTTTTATTTATTCATTTTATAGAGGAGAGGGAGAGACAGAGGGAGAGAGAGAGAGGAGAGACAGAGAGAGAGAAGGAGGGAGGACCTGGAAGCATCAACTCCAACTTGACCAGGCAAGCCCAGGGTTTCGAACCGGCGACCTCAGCATTTCCAGGTCGACGCTTTATCCACTGCGCCACTGTTTTTACTTTCTATAATATTGTACTAAAATATTTATCTTGCTTACTGTGTTTCTTGGCTAATTAAATGAATAAATAGTATACATAAATGAATAAGTAAAACATGGTTAGAGTAATCAGAGTCTGCAATGGAAGCAAAGGTTGGGCCCTGGGTTTTTCGCCTGAGTAGCCATGGAAAATGAGCAGCTCCTCTTTGAAGCAAATACTCTCCTCCAACATCTTAGAGCAATGAGGCTGTCCTCATTTGTAAACTCTGCCAGCGTCTCAAAACCTGGAACCACAAAAGTAGCACAATAATGGATGGTGTCACTAAAATGTAAAGGTCTTGAGTCCTGGCAAGATTTTCACGGGGCATGGTCAGAGGCGAATTTAATGGCGGGCGCACCAGGCACACACCCTGGGTCCTGACTTCTGATGGGCCCTGCAAAAGCCCAACTTTACACTTTTTTCTAATGAAAAGGGCCCCAATATTTTCTTCCACGCCCGGGGCCTCAACCGACCTTAATCTGCCTCTGGACATGGTCCAAACCCTTCCAGGATGTGGAAGTGAGCATCTGTGGTCCTGGAGTTCCTGCAGGGATGCCAGGAAGCAGTCACCTGTGGGCAGTGGGCAGCAAGACTAGAAAGGAAACCCAGAGAAAGATCCAGAGAAAAGGGACCCGACAGTCCCAGCTCCCTGCAACAAGAGGCAGACATCAACCCATGGTGGCTCAGGTGATGGTGGCCTTGCTCAGTTCCTTGTGAAGTGTTAAAGGAGCAAGCTCAGAAAAGAGCCGTTCAGATCCCATCACATACATGGTTGTAGCATCAACCTTGAGTTTAAAAAAGAAAAAGGAAGTCAAAGGCATATTTCTTCACCGTGCTTCCCATAATACCCACCCAGCTCTAGATTTCTGGAACTCTTATTGTAACCTTCAGATCTATTGGCCGCAAAGCTGGAACAGCACAGGTTAGCTCTCACCCAGAGCACCAGGCTTCCATGAGCTGTGTGAAACCACTGTCTCCGGGCAGCTTGGAGCAGTGACTGGCAGGTCCGACGGCGATGTAGTTCTAGAAGCCAAGAGCTGAGGCTCTACAAAAAGGATCACATTTTCTACTCAGGGCCAACTGTTTTCCCAAACTATGAAATTTGGATTTTGCCACTTGAAATATTTTTTCCCATACCCTACTCCAGGAAGGGTCCTTTAAAATAGCCTGTTCCATCTCCACAGCCTTTTTAGATATACACGGAGCCTCATGAGCAGTAAATTCACTGTATTTTATGGGACTTGGTGGCTTTATTTGATTGGTCCTAAACTACCTTCATATGATTTTTTTTTTCTCCTGGAGTCTGTGGCCCTCTCAGATGATATTGTAGTTTTAAAAATACGTTACCTTGCCCTGGCCAGGTGGCTCAGTGGATAAAGCGTCATCCTGGCACTTAGGACATGGGTTCGATCACTGGTGAGGGCATTTATAAGAAGCAATCAACGAGTGCACAACTAAATGGAACAACTAAGTGAAACAACTAGTTGATGCTTCTCTCTCTCTCTCCCTTCCCTTCTCTTTCACTCTCTCATTTCTCTCTCTCAAATCAATGGAAGAATTAAAAAAAATACTTCGTCTTACCTCTTTTTAGTTTGTGGGGTTATTTCATGGTTTGAATCGATTTTGCTTTAGGCTGGGTGGTTTAAGAGAGAAGGAATACAACAGAAGACTTCTACTCCACTCAAGAATTTGCAGTTATGAAAGCTTATGTCTCGGTCTCTTTCTTGTGAGGTTAAGGACCTAACCAATGTCACCCAGCTAATTGGTGGCCGAGCTGAGGATGGCACTAAGCATCTCAGCATTGCTCTCATTAAACCACACAATGTCACAAGTACCTGGAAGCAAAATCTGCTTCATGTGGTATCTACGGAAAGAGACAGATTTGTACGTTTAACAGGTGCTAAAACCTCCCTCCCTAGAA
The DNA here is from genome assembly GCF_036850995.1 of Saccopteryx leptura. NCBI lineage: Eukaryota > Metazoa > Chordata > Mammalia > Chiroptera > Emballonuridae > Saccopteryx > Saccopteryx leptura. The sequence goes on along the minus strand of NC_089503.1, from coordinate 221,485,441 downwards.
TGGTATGCGATTCCCAGGGGCTTCTTTGGAGCGTAGAATAAGGACAAGAAGCATGGACCCAACCCACTGCCATCCCTCCAGGAGGCTGGGGATGGTTAGCTCCCCTCTGTCTGTCTGGCATGCTGTTCCAGGCAACTTCTGAGATGTTCCTTTCCACATCTTCCCTGTGGACCAAAAAGGGTCCCAGGAACCCTCAGTACCCTCTAAAAGCATTTAGTGTCCATCTCTACTGGTATCCTATGGCTCCAAAGCACCACCTACAGGCACTTGTACCCCCTGCCATCCCCCTCTTCCTCCCTAGGAAGACTCCTTCCCGCTCCCTGTCAGCCACTCCCTTCAGCTCAAAACACTGGTCTAAGACGATCTCACTTCATCTCCATCAAGGGCCCCAAAATACAAAAGCTGTTTATTCGTTTCCTGGACAGTCTTTAAAGTGAGGCCAATGATGTTGGTCTGGTTGTAAAAAGAAAACACACTGATCTTTTTTTTTTTATAAGTCACTTCCTCAAAGAGTTTGCTTGTTCCTGGGGTACTTTCAAGAAGAAAACCCACAGCTCTCTCTCAACTGAGTCTTCAGAATCTCCTCCCTCATCCTCTGCAGGAATACCCAGAGCCTTTGCATCTTCCCTCTACCCACCCTTCCCCTGACCCCAGGTATTACCTCTTCAGTGGGTGTCTACAGCCTTGGGCTTTAGTGCCCTCTGCTCAGTACTATCAAGCTCCCACCGAGCAGAAGCACATACCATCCTGATCAGTGCCAAGAAATGGGTGCAGAAGGGAAAATACTGGAAGGATAAACACAGATTAATATGTACTTAAATTAACCAGTCATATCTGGCTAATGCTCACTGGGAGAGCAGATTCTTCGGCATTCAAGAAAAATACGTAAAAGCGTTACTTAAGAGCTTTAAGTGGCTTTACATTAAATAATACTTTAAAGTTATACTCAAGGCAATAAATAATACTTCAGAAGTGTTTGATGATGGGCATTTTTTTCTACGTGCACTAAAAATAAGGCCAACTTTTTTTTCAAAGTTCACACTTCATGAAATATAAGATGCCGCTGGGTCTGCGCCTTCTCCTCCTCTTTTAGTTTCCTATGACTTTTGTGACAAATTACCACAAACTTAGTGGCTTAAAATAATACACACTTATTGTCTTACAGACTGCGCTCCTTCTGGAGGCTCCCAGGGAGAATTTGGTTCCCTGCCTTTCCCAGTTTCTGGGCGCCACCTGCGTTCCTTGGCTCTTGAACCCTTCCTGACGTCACTCCTTTTGCCATCTGGGCTTCTGTGTCCACATCTTCTCTGACACTGATTCTCCTGCCTCCCTCCAACACTTAAACGAAACATAACAAAACAAAGTTCTTCTGATTCCAATGGGTCAAAAATCCAGAGTAATCTTCCCATCTCAAGGTCCTTAGTCTAATCGCATCTGCAAAGTCCCTTTTGCTGTGCAAGGTGACACACCGTTTCTGGGGATTAGGATGTGGACATCTTTGGTAGTCATCATTCACTCTACCATACTTCCTTAGCCACTTTGACCTCATCTTGACCTCCTTGACCTTGAACTCACTCCTCTCCTGCCAACCCAGCCTCTGGCCCTTCTCACATCATATCAGACACCAGAGCTGTCACCGTGCCTATTCCCTCTGCCCAGCCGTTCTTCCCTGAGTCTCAGGCCCTCTCCTTCAGGTCCTCCACATCTTCCCTCAAATACCTCTTCTCAGCCAGCCCTCTCTGACCACCTTATTTGTAGGTTCCACTTCCTCTCTCATTTCCAGCCACATGCAGTCTCTTTCTCTACTTTTTTTTTCCTTGGTAATTATAACCATCTAACATACAATATACATTTTTCTCATTTACCTTTTTAATTGTTTCTTTCACTCCTCTGAAATGTAGGCTCCAGGAAGGCAAGGATTTCTTTCTTTCTTTCTTTCTTTCTTTCTTTCTTTCTTTCTTTCTTTCTTTCTTTCTTTCTTTCTTTCTTTCTTTTTCTGCTGAATCTTTTGAACTTAGAAAGAGGTCTGCACATAACAGACCTTCAATAAATGATGGTTAAATGAATCTGCCTGGGTCATTTATTCTAGAACCTTCCAAGTCAGTACTTTTAAGTTTTACATCTTGGGCTGGTTAGACACCTACCGAAACACTTCTCCTAACTGCTGCAGAGTGGCGGACATCTGCCAGCGCAGGGAGTTCTGGGAGTCTCCTGGAGGAAGAGGATTGAGTCCTCACCCCCAGAACATATCGACTCAGCCAGTCCTCTATTGTGCCAGACACCCTCATTTTCCCTCCCGGGGGCCTCCAGTCTTTGGTTGTGCTAAGAGAAGGGCAGTCCCCAGGCTAAGTGTGGGGGGAGAAAAGACTCTGGTGCCACCTGTGCTTCAAACAGACTTCCAGCGGTTCCAGGTGCTGTCAATTCCTAAGGCTCCGGAGGACTCTGCAGCAGACGTTCCGTGGATTCCCACGTAGCCCTGTTATCTATTATCACTCACTTTTCTTTAAATCCTTTTCTACTCGTTCAGTTGCTTTCCAGTCTCCTAAGTAGCATTGCTGTGTCTCCTCTCCTCCTTTCTTTGGGTGTTTACACTTTTAACAAATTTTTTTAACTGTTATTTTCTTGGGGTTTAGGAGGGCATAAAAGTAGATGAATGTCCATTCCTTCATTTTTACTAGGAAGGCCCCATATTTTCCTACCATTTTGAGATTTCTGGATCAATACATTGATCCATTGTGTGTTCTGTGTGTTTATTGAGTTCAGTTGAATTTTAGAAAAAACTGAGTTCCAAATTATACCCAAGCTGGGATGGGGCACAATTCTGTTTATGAATGACACCTCACAATTGAATACAGTAGTTTCTCCTTATCTGAGGTTCCACTTTCAGTGGTTTTAGTTAACCGTGGTCAGAAAATATTAAATGGAAAATTCCAGAAATAAAAAATTCATATTGCGTGCAGTTCTGATTAGTGATGAAATCTCTCACTGTCCCGCTCCATCCTGCCCAAAATGTGAATCATCCCTTTATCTAGTGTCTCCCCACTGCCCTAGACACTCCCTGCCCTTAGTCATTATGTAGCTGTCTCGGTTATCAGATTGACTGTTGCAATATCACAGTGCTTGCGTTCAAGTAACTCCCATTTTACTCAATAATGACCCCAAAGTGCAAGAGGAGTGACGCTGGCAATTCGGACATGCCAAAGAGAAGCCATAAAGAGCCTTGTTGAAGTGAAAAGCTACATAGCATATTTCTCCATGTATAAGATGCTCTCATGTATAAGATTCACCTTAATCTTGGGGCCCAAAATTTGAAAAAGAAAATGTATTACATAAAGTTATTGAACTCAAGTTTTATTCATCGTAAAATTCATACAGTTTCTCATCACTGTCAAAACTCCCATCCATTAGCTTGTCCTCATCTGTATCTGATGACGAATCACTGTCTTCATATATTGCCTCATCCTCAGTTCCATCTATGGCATTTGAAATGCCACAACGACTATATAAGATGCCACCAGTTTTTAGACCTCAAATTTTTCAAAAAAGGGTGTGTCTTATACATGAGGGAATATAGTATGTAAAGGGGAACTATGAGAGTTTGGTACTATCCATGTTTTCAGGCATCCACAGGGACCTAGAACATATGTCCTTCAGATAACGGGGCTACTGCGTTGCTTTAAGTGACACGGGTCAGTTTTAAATTTCTTTAACTTCATCTTGTGAGGTAGGCAAGGATGAGACTCAGAGTTATGGAACAATGCACCCCAGATCAATGCAACTGGTTACTGGTATGCCCCGTTCTCAAACACATCTTCTGGCTTCTGACTTGATCATGCGGTCTCTCTCTCTTTTTCTTCTTGCCTTTCTTGTTACAAAGAACGTAAATGAGAAAAATGTGTTTCTTTTCACAAATGTGACACAGTACAGAAAGCTAGCTGAAAAAATAGACACATTCCTGAAACGTGAATCCTGGAAAACTCCCCGCTCTGGTCCTGTCCGGAGAAGACGTGGGCTAGCCCACCGAATGGCCATGTCTGTGGGGCTTTAACCAGAAATCCTTGTCAGTGCCACTCACCCCACACTGGGGCCCGGTGGTGATTCTGCCTGGGCTGCAAGTCTTCCCACTCTGTCTCTGTGGTTCTTTCTTGGTCCCGGAGCTTTCTGAAATCTCATAGAAACTATCTCTCTCTGGTCCCCATGACGTTCTCACATCTTTGCTCCCTTAGATCTGCACATATGTTTCCCATGATTGTGAACTATGAGAAGTTGTCAGGGCCTTTCAATCACTGTAATGGCCTATAAAAGCCTGCTGTATTTTCAGTTTTACTAAATATTTCTATAATTCAAAAATTATGGAAATGGATAATGTTTCTGTTCTTTGGGAATATATTTAACAGCTCTGTGCATACCAGATGCAAATGAATATATAGAAATAAATGGCGCATTTTACAGACTACACTTTATTTTAACTGCCTTCCCCTTCAGACACTTCAGTCCCTGCTCCTGCCAGAATGTCAAAGAAGCCTGAACACTTTACAGGGGACAATTAGTTTCTTAGTTCCACCCAGGGAAGAGAGGACGTTCCATCCAGACCACCTGCCGATTGAAAGCACCTCTCCTCCTGCCTACCAACCCTTCTGAAGTTGAGACACAGCTTGCTAAAGGTGATGTTGGCACTGGGAATTGTGTGAGGGTTCAGTTACTGACCCTAACTCCAGTGTCCGCACTTGTAACAAGGAAATATTAATCCCGCAGGGCTTACTCAAGATTAAATGTGGTAAATTAGGTTCCTGGCAAGTAGATCAGTAACTGTATGTGGACAGTTGTCACACATCAACTGCCCAACCTCTGGGTCAGTAACCGACACGTCCTTGCTGTTCTGAACCTCTGGTGACTACTATGCAGACATACGGTTTGAAAATGGGTCAGTTGGTTATTGCAGGCCCTGACTTTGAATCTAAAGCAAGTGATACCAAAAATGAGGGCAACTGCAGAACTGTGGCGGAGCAGGGTCCAACCCTGGCCACAGGGTGGGCTCCTGGGCTCGCCAGCGGAGGCCGAGGCCCCTGGCGGGGCCATTTCTTTGTGCACGCCTCTTGCTTCCACTGCCATATTCTGGCCATTCTGTCATTCTGTGAACTACTCAGTAGCCCTCTAATAAGTTCATTTTTGGCATAAGAGAGCTTAAAATTTTTTTCTTTGTAATTAAGAACACTGATTTCTAATATCCAATTTTAATTGTTTTCTACCCTTCCAAGGACATTATGAAGATCGGAGTAGGGAATTGTTAGAAAACTGCTTGGTAGAAACCAACCATAGGATGTATGTGCTGGGTTTACCTCCTCCCAGACTGCCTTCTGTCTTATCCTTCTCGTTCCCAATTCTCCAGCAAAAAGGTGAGAAACAGGCTGGGAATGGAGTCCTGAACAGTTAGAAGGGTTAACAGGTGGGGCTGCCTGGGGGACAAACAGTGACCTGTGTTTTCTGCAAGGATCCTCAGATTAATATGGGTTGAGGAAAACTCAGGAGACTATCAGAGGGAAAACGGTAGTTTCTGTGGCCACTTCCTCCTGACAAATCCATACAGAAAATGTCAACCCCGCAGCGTCAGCCATCACTCTGGATCCCCAGACAGGTGAGCAAGAACTCATTTTGTGAATTCACTCACCTAGTGTTTAGACCCATGATCACTCAAGGGGACGTCATACACTTTGGTTCTGCAAAATCGAAGTTTAAATCCCAGCTCTTCCACTTACTAGCAGTGGGCCTTTGGCAAGTTACTTAAGATCTCAGTGTCCTAGTTTCCACATCTGTGAAATGCATATAATAATAGCAACTACTTCATAAAGTTGTGGAGATTAAATGAGTCAAAACATTTCAAGTGCTTAGGACAGGGCCCAGCACAGCCGAGACTCTTTATCATAAAAAGATGATACTCGTTATCATAAAAAAATTTCTAGTTGCCAAATAAATGGTGTTTGTAGCCCGAGGACACTGAGTAACTGAAGTACCTTATAAGGTGACTGTAAAGTGATTTCTTTACAAGAATCAGTAACTTGTGTAAAACAACCAGCCTCATACAGAGAATTTTTTACAAGGAGAATAGTGGTTAAAAGCATCAGTCATGAGCCCTGGCCAGTTGGCTCAGTGGCAGAGCATCAACGCAGAGTGTGGAAGTCCCAGGTTCAATTTCCGATCAGGGAACACAGGAAAAGTGACCATCTGTTCTCCCCCTCCCGCTCCTCTTTCTCTTTCTCTCTTCTCCTCCTACAGCCATGGCTCGATTGATTTGGGCACATTGGCTCTGGGTGCTGAGGATGGCTCCATGGAGCCTCTGCCTCAGGCACTAAAAATAGCTCAGTTGTGAGCATGCCCCCAGATAGACAGAGCCTGAAGATCAGCAGAGAATACATAACTCCTCCAGGATCACATGACCCACAGAAGGCAGAAGAGGGACTTCAAGTCCCATACTTTCCCCTGAAACACATTCAGCCCACCAAAAATTCTTCTTGATCAGCATGATATTGTGATTTCCATTTTTGGTGTGTGGACTGTCAGGCTCTGTCCAATTCTCTCAACTAGAGAAATACATTTTAATGGTCCTCAGAACTATTCTAGCATTGTTTCTACCTCTATCTGTGCCTTTTTAATACTTATAGTCAGCTGATCCCAACTCCCACGACAGTTTATTAGAGGTGGGGAGTATAGAAGCTAATCCGTGATCACATCAGAGAAAGAACAGCCTTTAGCCAAAATAGCATTTTGTCAAATCCAGGGGATTTTCCTCTCTTGCCTATGAGGACTTTGGCTTTTGATACCTCTAACTGAGTACACCTTTGTCACCTTTATCTCACACCCTTCTTTAAAGTAAACAGGATCGTTTCAGGCCTGGAAACATGTCAGGTCCCAGAGGGAGAGCCACAGTTTCAGAACTTTAAATCAAAAACAGGGAGAAAATATTCAATTCTGTCTGTCAGGAAGAACTCCGTCTCTCCGACCTACTTTCTCGCACTTCAATCCTGCTCTTTCTCTGAGCAGAGTTGACAGAAGAATTATTTGAATGTGTCATGTGCTGTCATCTCAAGCCAACAAGCTGATGGTTTAATGCAAATGACATGGCAGCCCAGGAATTTTACACTGAAACTGACCTCACACTAAAGTTGTGGGAACAGTCATCCCACCTGGGAATTTTAAGTAAGAGTTTGGCATCACCCTAGTCTCCTAGTCCTTGATTTGTTAGAGAAGGAACTAGCCCTGAAAAAGAGTGGGGTGGGCAGCAGGAAATCTATTTCCATGTCCTAAAGACAAGGTTCTTTCTACCAAAAGAAGCACAATTCTCTTCCCAGAAGCAAGTCTCTTTGTTTGTGTCTCTCTGTCTCCTCTTCCTCCTTGATCCCTCTCTCAACCAAAAAAAAAAAAAAAAATGTTCAAAAGAGCTCAAAACATCCAACAACTCAAAAACTATGTCAGGAGTTAATTTATTATTCTGCTTTCAGGATTACTTGTTTGCCAAGTGAAAGTGTCCAACATTGAGTAATTGAGTTGCAGTTGGCAGAAAGCCTCCTGCCTGGAGTAGTGGGTCTAGCTCCTGACACTGTGCGACTTTGTACAGGTTAATTGACCTCTCTGGACCTCAGTTTCTTCACCCAGGAAAGTGGGAATTGGGTGATGGGGAAGGATTGGATAATTTAGCATTTAAAGATGGGCACACTTTGCCTGACCAGGCGGTGGCGCAGTGGATAGAGCATTGGACTGGGATGCAGAGGACCCAGGTTCGAGACCCCGAGGTCGCCAGCTTGAGCGTGGGCTTATCCGATTTGAGCAAAATTCCACCAGCTTGAGCCCAAGGTCGCTGGCTCCAGCAAGAGGTTACTCAGTCTGCTGAAGGCCTGCGGTCAAGGCACATATGAGAAAGCAATCAATGAACAACTAAGGTGTTGCAAAGTGCAATGAAAAACTAATGATTGATGCTTCTCATCTCTCTGTTCCTGTCTGTCTATCCCTCTTTCTGACTCACTCTCTGTCTCTGTAAAAAATAAAAATAAAAAGAAAATAAATAAAAACTAAAAAAATAAAGATGGGCACACTTTATGGATCTCAACTTGGGAAATTAGGGCTGTCCCTTGAGAACAACTCTAATGAAGAACTGTTCTTGAAATCTTCCCTCAGAAATAGGATAATTATTAGTTAATATATTGGTTCTGTTTTAGAACTGGGGATCTGCATTCATGACAATTAAAAAAGTGAGAAATAAGATTCCAAGGAAACTTCAAGTTGGAAGAGCTTATGCGGATCACCTGTCCGTCTCCTCCTTCTTAAGGGTGGAACTAGAAGTCAGGAAATGCCAAAAGTCAGAAGCCCACAGGCCCTGCTCACAGTTCCCTCTCCCCACACTCAGGAGCCCATGCTGTCTCCCATCCATCTGGGTTAGAAATACTCAGCTTATGAACTCTCTTTCATTCACTTTTGGCGAACAGAATCTTAGGACTAGAATGAGAATGGATTCCCATCATTGCCTTTAAGATGTTAGATGGGACTCTGTCTCTTATGCATTTTTGTGTGTACAGAGGGAGAAACACACAGAGAGATAGATCAACTGGGGGTTTCTTTGGGGGAAATGTCCCTGATAACCAGTCAGCACTCTAATGGAAAAACAGGTCTAGGGAAATGACTTGATCACTCCAAGCGAAGTACTCTGCCTTTCCTCAGACCCTTGTCATTTATACAGACAACTTTTTACCCCTTGAAAGTCAGAAAAAAAATTCTATCTCACAGAGCCTTATTTAATCATTATTTTTCCTATTGCAAGTAAAATTAATATGCTCAGGCATAAATAAGCTAATTTTTCCAATGCTGACCTACCCTGATTCTGTCTTGGGCTCTGAGTGTGTCGATTTGAAGTCTGTGACAGCTATCATGTATCAACATTAACTGGCCTCAATTACATTTTTATACATAATTAAATTGTTTAACTAGTGCTTGTGTTGCTCACTAGGAGTGCTTATATTTAAAAAGGAGTTAAAAAATCAACAAACAACCATATGAACAAAACAGTAATAAAAACATGAGTTATTGTTTTGCTAGGTTTGACATATATAGCAACCCTGACTGTTGCCTAGAGCCTTCAGTTAAATAAAGAAACTGTTGCGCATTGACAGGTAACGAAGAAAGGAAAGGTCTATTGCATTTGACATAAGAAGAAAACCAAATTCACAGCTGAGAATTTGAGGAAGGTAGAAAAAGTCAGTGTGTGAACATTTCCAGCAGCTAACCATTCATTTTCTATAGAGTTGGATGTGAGCCAAACATTTAACTAACTCATGGGCAACCTATTTTTTAAAATCATTTAAAGCTTTGGACAACACAATTATAGAAGAGAATATTTTGGAGGAGAAAGATTTAATCCTTTCTTCAATGTTTCAGCAGAAGGTCATTAGATAGTCTTAAACTCTTCTCCTTTGCTGCACAATTTTAATAGAGAACTGAATTTATCTAAGTACCTAGCTTTAAAAAATGTGGTTACATGTATTTTGAAAACCAAGCCAAGAAATACAAGACCCATAAAATCCTGAAGCATATTAAATGACGGCTCCTTTTTCCTTAATCCACCACCACAAATATCAATTAAATGTAATTATATTAAATAGGTTCCCCAGAGAGCAAATAAAGATTTGCCAGAACACAAATGGCTGCCTAGGTGAACATTATATAATTTTCTTGAGTACACAGATAAATACAGATGGTACACTCCAGAATGTAATGTAACAAGTGGGTGTTTACCGTAAGATATACACTTATTTTTTGCTTAGCTACCAAATGGCAGAGAGCCAAAAAATACAAATAAAATACAGAAGTATTTCTTTCTCTTTCTTGGATGAGAGGATAAATGTTGCATTTTATATTAATAACTGCTAATTAAAAGGCTGTGAATCTGAGACAATAATAAATAAGTGGACGCTACTAGGAGCAAATGCCAAATGAACTTGTATGTTTTGGCAAAAAAAAAAAACACAACAACCTACTCAAACAACTATTTTTCTTATTAAAAACAAATGTTTTACTGAACTTACTATGAGAGGAAGAAACAAGTGTATAAGTCAGAAAGTAAAACAGGTAGGATAAAATGTGTTTAGTTAACTATTTTAGGAGCTAACTGTTGCACTCATGTGGAAGAGAAAGAACAGAAAGCTAGGTGGGACAGAGGGCAAAGGTAGAAAACAACTTTACCAATTACGAAAATGAGCTGCCCAACAGATGTTTGAATTCAAAGATCTCAAGCAATATTTGTCAAGAAAGGTCTTTTTTTTTTTTTTTTCCTGCATGGGAGAAAAGAGCAAATGCCATACTTGTGTTCTTTTTTATTATACAATTAAGGTATAAATTTCTTCTGTCAGATGTTTTTAGGGATGGAAATTTCATTCATTCTTGGTGTCATCTGGAAAACCTTGAAACATAATCAATGTAAGATTAAATGCACTGATATGTCAAGTATTTTTAGTGTCTGCCCTTTTTAACGTAGTAAAAATAATTATCTCAAAACAGAATCTTGGAAGCCTAGGCCTTTGCCTTTTCCTATTGCTCGTTCTCTTCAGATTAGCATCTCAGTCCCACCCCACCCCCTATACTGGCTTTCATAGCAAGAATATTTCAATTTCAGATGTAGCAAGTGCTACAGGGCATCAGAAGTTGGAACTTTTGAGTCTATTTGATCCTTAGCTGACAAATATCAGACGTGGCCACTAAGAACACTTCTAACATTAGTGATTCAAGATTTCCTATAAAAATGTCAAATATGACCTCAAGAAAGGGCTTATCCTGATGAGATAGATCCTGGTCTGTAAGAAGTTGTTCTTTCTGTCCCTCTATGGTCAAGGGTAAGCTCCATGTTACACTTGGCTTGAGAGAGCCTCCTCCCTCACAAGGATGTCCCCCAAGCTGCTTAGGAAGACTTCTTAGTGGTTAGGGTGGTCTGGCTCTGCTGAGCTAATGCTTGGAGAGTACAAGGACCAAAAACTTGTGATCAGCGCCCCACCCCAACTAATGGGGCCCGATAGTTACTAAATTCCAAGTTTCTGTTCTGTCTCATGAATTTTAACAGCCTCTCAGCAGTGGTTGGTGAGTTTGGGCTGTCCTCTCGGGCCCTGCTCTGCACCTGGGCCAGAATGAGGAGGGAGCTTCCATCTGAGGACAGGAAAAGGGAAGGAGATTATAGGATGGTCTTGCACTCCTTTCCTTCCTTCCACCCTCCCCCCAACCTCCTGCTCTGCCTTCTTCCCTTTCTTCTTTGCTTCCCTCCTTTTCTAGAGGACCTCAGAAAGAAGAGTTCATCACATTCCTTAGAGCGTGGTAAGTTATCTACACTGATCCAAGGAAGGCTGGTCTCTTGGGTTGGCTGGTTGGTTGGTTGGTTAGTTAGCTAGTTAGTTAGTTATCCCATTTCTCCCATTTCCTTCAACTTTTTCCCTACCCACATGAGGAAACCATTCTAATGTTTAACACAAATCCTCTTATTTGTGTTTGTGCTTATAAGTTTGTGCATAAGGTGCATCTCAATATATATCTTTTAATTTATCTGAGTGGTATTTCATTGTAGATCTCATATTTCCTTTTTTTAATTTTTAAATTTTATTTAGAAAACTAACTTTAACAGGCTGACAATGGTCAATAAAAGTACACAGGTTTCAGGTGAACATTTCTATAGCATTTGAACTGTTGATTATGGTATATACCCATCACCCAAAGTCAAATCATTTTCTGTCACCTTATATTTGACCCTCTTTACGCCCTTCTCCCACCCCCTCCCCAGTCCCCACCCCACAATCCCTTCCCACTGGTAACCACTGCACTTTTTTCTATGTTCATAAGTATTAGTTTTTTTGAGTTTTTTGGTTTTTTGACAGAGACAGAGAGAGAGAGTCAGAGAGAGGAACAGATAGGGACAGACAGGGAGAGAGATGAGAAGTATCAATTCTTTGTTGCAGCTCCTTAGTTGTTCATTGATTATTTTCTCATATGAGCCCTGACCAGGGGGCTACAGCAGAGTGAGTGATCCCTTGCCAGCAACCTTTGGGCTCAAGCCAGTGACCATGGAGTCATGTCTATGATCCTATGCTCAAGCCAGCGACCCCACACTCAAGCTGGTGAGTCCTTGCTCAAGCTGGATGAGCCCACACTCAAGCCGGTGACCTTGGGGTTTCAAACCTGCATCGTCTGCATCCCAGTCCAACCCTCTATCCACTGCACCACAGCCTGGTCGGACTTGAGTTTCAGTTTTATATTCCACCTATGAGTGAAATCATACAGTTCTTAGCTTTTTATAATTTACTTATTTCACTCAGTATAATGCTCTCAAGGTCCATCAACATTGTCATAAATGTCACTGTGTCATCATTTCTTATGGCTGACTAGTATTCCATTGTATATATGTACCATATCTTCTTTATTCAATCCTCTATCAAAGGACTCTTTGGTTGTTTCCATGTCTTAGCCACTGTGAATAATGCTGCAATTAACATAGGGGTGCATATGTCTTTACGTACAAATGTTTTCGAGTTTTGGGGGTAGATACTCAGTAAAGGGATCGTTGGGTCATAAGGTAATTCTATTCTTAATTTTTTTTAGGAACCATCATACTTTCTTCCATAATGGTTGTACTAATTTGCATTCTCACCAGCAGTGGATGAGTTTCTTCTTCTCCACAGCCTCACCAACACTTGTTATTACCTGTCTTGTTAATAATAGCCAATCTAACAGGTGTGAGGTGGTATCTCCTTATAGTTTTGTTTTGCATTTCTCAAATAGCTAGTAAAGATGAGCATCGTTTCATATATCTGTTGGCCATTTGTACGCCCTCTTGGAAAAAGTACCTGTTCAGGTCCTCTTCCCATTTCTTTTATGGATTGTTTGCTTGTTTGTTGCTGTGCTTTGTGAGTTCTTTATATATTTTGGATATTAACCCCTTATCAGAGCTGTTGTTTGAAAATATTATCGCCCATTTAGTTGGCTGCTTATTTGTTTTGTCGTCAGTTTCTTTTGCTGTGCAGAAGCCTTTTAGTTTAATATGGTTCCGTTCATTTATTTTTGCCTTTACTTCCCTTGCCTTTGAGGTCAAATCCATAAATTGTTTTCTAAGGCCAAGGTCCATGAGCTTAGAACCTATGTTTTCTTCTATGTAATTTATTGTTTCAAATCTTATATTTAGGTCTTTAATCCACTTTGAATTAACTTTTGTGCAGGGAACAAACTATTATCAAGTTTCATTCTTTTGCATGTGGCTTTCCAATTTTCCCAGCACCATTTATTGAAGAGGCTTTCTTTTTTCCATTGTGTGTTTTTGGTTTCTTTGTAGATGATGATTTGTCTATATATATGTAGTTTTATTTCTGGGCTCTTGATTCTGTTTCATTGACCTGTATGTCCATTTTTCTGCCAATACCATGCTGTTTTGATTATCATGGCTCTGTAGTATAATTTGAAGTCAGGTAGTATGATACTTCCAGCTTCATTCTTTTTCCTCAGGATTTCTTTAGCTATTCAGCATTTCTTGTGGTTTTATACAAACCTGGTAATTTTTGTTCTATTTCTTTAAAAAAATGACATTAAGATTTTGATGAGGATTGCATTAAATTTGTATATTGCTTTGGGTAATATGGCCATTTTAACTATGTTCCAATCCATGAACACAGAGTATTTTTTCATTTCATTATGTCTTTTTCAATTTATTTCAATAATGTTTTGTAGTTTTCAGTATATAGGTCCTTGTTAAGTTTATTCCTAGGTATTTTATTTTTGTTGTTGTTGTTGCAATTGTAAAAGGAATTGTTTATTTTTTTTAGTTCATTTTCCGATGTTTCATCTTTGGCATATAGGAAAGCAGTGGACTTTTGTATATTGATTTTGTATCCTGTGACTTTACTGTATTGGTTTATCATGTCTAATAGTTTTTTGGTGGAGTCTTTGGGGGTTTCTGTATACAGGATCATGTCATCTACAAAAAGTGATACCTTTACTTCTTCTTTCCCAATATGGATGCCTTTTATTTCTTTCTCTTGCCTGATCACTCTGGCTAAAGCTTCCAGAATTATGTTGAATAAGAGTGGAGAGAGTGGGCAGTCTTGTCTCATTCCTGATTTTAGAGAAAAAAACCTTCATTTTTTTCACCATTTAGTATGATATTAGCTGATGGTTTGTCACATATAGCCTTTATTATGTTGAGGTACTTTCCTTCTATTTTGATATTATGAAATGTTTTAAATATAAAGGAATGTTGTATCTTATCAAATGCCTTTTCTGAATCTATTGATAGGATCTATCAATGGAGGTGCTCCTTCCCATGTCTCAGCAGACCTGGGGACCAGATGAAGAACACCTCTGTTCTGTTCTTCAGGGGAGAGAGTGGTTCTGGAGAGCTAGCTGTGTGTGTGTCTCTGCCACTCTCCATACCGTGAAGTGAGGGAGGTGTGATCTGGGAGGCTGGTGGCCACACTTTAGCTTTCTCTGTCTCTGCTGAGTGCGAGCTGCAAGCAGACCATGGGAACACTGGCTGTGACCCCATGCTCTGGCCACTTTGGTTTATCTCCCCCTCTGCCCCTCTATCTCACAGCTCCACCCAGCAGAAGGAGACTCAGTCACTTGGGGTTTTCCTTTCCATACCCTCAGACAAAATCCAGAGAGTCTGAGCTTCCCTATTCCTTGTAGTCCAGCAGAGAGAAAAAAATGCAGTCACTGTAGGTTTGTCTCCTCTCCTCTTCTCTCCAAAGCCCAACACCAATGTGTTTTATCCTCTTCCTCCCTTCTCACTTCGTCCCACCCTTAGTCCATTCAGTGCGTGGATCATTCAGACATGCCTGTAAGCCCAGCTGGGGTTTCTTCACTGCATTATAGTTGTACAATTTGTTAGAATTTCAAGGGGAGAGATCAAGAGTATCACTCATGTTATCATTGCTCTCCATAATATTTCTTATAAATGACCACTCAGCTTCTCATGTTTAATACCTCTTGCTCCTTCCAGCTACATAACACTTCATAATGTACATCCACCACCTGTTTCCTGGTTGGTGACTGCCACCATCTACTTCCAACCACAAATAACACTGCAGTGAACATCCTTGGATGTGTCTCTTTATGGACACATGTGAATACTTGGGGCACATGCTCACGAGTAGAATGCCTTTCTTTGACTGAGTACTACCAGGTTAATCTCAGAAGGGCTATACCAATCTTCACTCCTACCTGTGGTGCCTAATGTTCTTCTATCTCTACATCCCCCAAACATATGGTTCTTGGATTTAATTTTTAATAAAGACTATAAATCCTAAAGTGAACCTTCCTCTACATTCTCTAGTACATTGCTTTCAAAATTCTTCCCCTATTTAAAAAAGAATGGTGTCCAACACTTGAGTATACAGGGTGGGGCAAAATTAGGTTTATAGCTGTTCGTATGTAAAATAACGCCATAATAAATAAATACTACAAAAATAAACTGTGTTTTGTGTGCTGACAACTGTAAACCTTCTTTTGCCTGACCTTTTATATTGGATATTTTCTTTTTAGAAAGAATGTGACAATATTATTTTTAAATTGCAAAAGAAGGGAAAGGAAATTGCATTAACTTGGTCTGCATAGTCCCCAGATATTCATTACTAGGGAAAAAATAAGTGATATGCAAGACTCTAAAAGAAATACATTAATGTCAACTGGTCATTTTTGAAGATCTAGTTGGAAGATGATTTCACCTGGTAAGCCTTTCATCCATTAGATCTATTTTGGTCACATCCTAAAAGCTTTCCCTAACCCTCCAAGCTTGAAAGGTGCATATCTTGTGTGTCAGAACTGCCTGTTTGCTTGACTGGCTCCCACTCTCAGCTCAAGTTCCATGAGATCAGTGCCTCCTGTCTTGCTCACGGCTAAATCCCAACTCCTAAAAAAAATTCAATGATCAATACCAAACATTGAACAAATACAAGTTCTAAATCCAATTACAATGTGGATCCCTCCCTCTTTACTTCCCCATACACACCACCAAGCAATTCTTGTACACCAGATGGATCTCCTACAATTTAACTCAATTCACATGCTATTTATCTGGAAATAGTCAGGTCCTACCAGTAAGGGCTCAGTCCCACAAGAGTGCCACTCCCTCAACTTCAGATGTCAATCACAAGTCTGAGTGCTTCTGATGACCCCCTCCTCTTTGGGTTTGATTAATTTGCTAATGTGGCTCATAGCACACAGAGAAACATTTCACTTACTAGATTACTGGTTGATTCTGAAAAGATAGAACTCAGGAGCAGCCAGAGAGAAGGGGGCATCACTCTGTCCACATCTCCACCTGCCCACCAACCTGGAGTTCTTAGAACCCTGTCCTTTTTTGAATTTTTATGGAGGCTTCATTACATAGGCAGGATTGATTAAATCACTGGACACTGGTGATTAACTTAACTTCTAGTTCCTCTCCCCTAACAGTAGGTGGGGTGGGAACATTCTCATCCTTAGGTTACCAAAAGGTTTTCCAAAAGTCACCTCATTAGCAAAAGACACCCTATGGCTCTCATCACTTAGGAAATTCCAATGGATTTAGAAGCTCTGTGCTAAAAACAGTAGAACAAAGACCAAACATATATTCATTCTTATAAGTCACAATATCACAGCAAATATTTGTTCCATACATGAATGCATACATAAGTGAGTTGATTTTGGGTTGTGAAAGACTTACAGTGCCTGATACAGAATTAAACTTACTCCACCTTCCCTTCTTTCCTCTAGGCTCCCTCATCAGCTAATCCTCCTTGAATTTTGCCAGAGTCCAGGTGGGAGGTCAGGGAAGCTAGCAGCAGAGCTTTCATTTGTTTTATCATCAGTAGCCCCTTTTTTCACTCCAGGGTCACAAGGTGTTGGGGGAACTAGAAACACACATGTTCATGGAACAGTTGTGGGCCCCAGGGAAGGAGCAAGAAGGAATAGCTAAGAGGTCACATTCCAACTCGATGTTCATGAGCACACAGGCGTCTTTCCTGCCCTCCCCTCTCCACTCCCCCCACCCCCTCCACTTGCAAGCTTTATCCTTCATGACAGTCTAATGAAGGGCTGGTTTGGGAGTGGAGGTCCCCTGATTACACACAGATCTATACATGCACATACCAAAGAGAAAAACACATATAATCATATTAAGACCATTTGTTTTCATATCTATACAGTTTATAGTGATCTAAAGTTGACAGTTTCTAGGCATAGTTTTCCCTAAATAAGCCCTCCATATTTTTCCTGGATGTGAAAGACTGTTTTCACAGCCAGAAAAGAGCACTTGAGAAATTCTTAGGGGCTGTGTGGAGCTTCGGGCCATCTTCCTTGGTTAACAAGCAGTGAACAACTCATCTTAAATTGTGGTTCTACCTAATTAAAATCAGCAAGAGAGCCTCTAGAATCAAAGCCATCCCACCCCAACTATTTGGACCAGAAAACTTGGACATTTGATAGCTCAAGCTCATGCCAGTTGCATTCCAAATATGATAACACATTTTCTTGTGCTATAGAGTCTGCTCAGTTTTGACTGAAGGTCTCTCATCTCTCTGCATCAAACTTGGCATTCATACAAAGATTTGAAAAGGGACATTGTCTGCACAAATTAAAAGGTGATGACCATTGATTTACAGACTAGTTTTAAAAAGAGCATTTATGTACCTGGAAGACATAGACAATCACTCACAGCTTTTAGGATAGGGTCTTAATCATATAGCAAGATATTGCGATTAGTTAACATATAAATTTTAAAATCAGATTAGTCCTATTGCTTACACTGATTCTCCTTCTTAAGTTGAGGACAGTTGTCCAGTTGCCTTGCCCTACCTCTAACACAATCCAGGTAAGAGCCCCAGCTCCCCAGGCATGAGGTCATGTTCTCAAACCCTTCAGACTGCTTAAAAGAAAGAGGCCTTTTAGGGGCAAGATAAATAGCCTCCACTTTCAATTAAATGAGTTACCCAAACCAGCCGAGAGTATTTTATTTAAAAAGAACAAAAATATTGTACAAGCATTTTTTTTTTAAAGAAGACCTCTATCCTTGGAAAAGAAGTAAGGTTTTATGTTTCTATGCTGTGGAATTTCTCTGGATGACCTGACCCAGAGGGTCATTCAGCCTATGATGGAGTGATATGAGAACCCTTGATAACATCACTGCAAGAGAGCATTCAGCTTCCCAGGCACTGCCTTCTAGACACTTAAACTTCTGGAGAACGAAAGAATGGGTTGGTTTGACCAAGTGACTTGGGTACATTGGGTTGATCTGTCCCCCAACTCTAGATGATGACAGGTGCCTTATGGAAATGAACCCTTTGAGCCAGGACATAAATTAGGTCATCTTACATTATTTCTAGAATAAAGTAGAGTACACATATATACTACATGCAAGATGTCCATACACTAGACATAAAAGAAAGACCTAACTGTTTAGTGTCTGACTCAAAATAATAGCTAACATTTATTCAGCAGTTATCACTGTGCTAAGCACTTTACACAATTAACACATTTAATACTATTACTATTCCCATTTCACTGATGAGGAAATTAAGACACAGAGAAATCAGGCAACTTATGCAAAGCTACACAGTTCAAACAAGGCAACTCGGTTCTAGGACCTTTCTTTTTCACCAAGGATGCTGATTTGCTTACCTAGTAGACAGCCTGCATTCCAAGAGGGCCTACAGGAGAAACATGACATTTAGCCCCTGCCTACCAGGCCCTCATAGTCTAGGGAAGAAAGGGTTGTGATGAAGTCACCAGCAAATAAGAATGTTAGGTGCACATTCAGCTGGCTGGACCCTCTGGAAGAAAGCAAGAAAGACCTTGGGTGGGGCCACTGCTTTCTCTCACCAGCCGGATCCAATTCAAGCTGATTGCCTGCCTTCTTTCAGCCCAGGGGGTGGCTCTGGGGTCCAGGAGGGACAAGCTGGTTGAGCTGCTGAAACTTCCAGCAGCTGCCCAACTCTCATATGTCATACAAGCAAGACTGGCTCTGAGTGGCTGCTCTTCAGAATTGGTTTTATTCTGGAAGGGTCCTGGGGGAAAGTAAAGGTCAGAGATATACTTAATTCAGGAGATATTTTAGCCTCAAAGGCATGAGCCTGCAAACAGTACATGACTGTGGACGCCAGCATCCAGGGCACAACTGCCCATGTGAATCCAGGATCGACTCTGGATAGGGAGAATGCCTCTACAGTTGTTATTTTGGCATTAATTATCCCATGATTCTAATGAGTAATTGACTGGTTCAGAAGACACACTTCACACAGTCTATCTGTCTTCTCGAAGCTTCCCCAAGAGCACCAGCACAATCTGATGAAAGTAAGACCTACAGCCCACTGCCTGCCTTCCCCCTCTTTCCAGCGCCTCTCTTAGAAGCAAATCTGAGTCTGTTTCAAGAATTCCAAAGTAAATGTTTCCAATCTACCAGAGCCCGTTGGCAAATATGAAGCTATTATACATTTTTTCCTCACTAAAAGTGTGCCCGAGACAACATGTGATAACCAGGACTTACACAAAAAATACTTTAAAAGATGAACATTGGTGTATTTTCTCTACAGAGATACAGTGAATTGCTCTATACAGCAAACTCCCTTTGTGAGTTTAAAAATATGATTCAAACTCCAACCCTACTCCCAACCTCCACCGTATGTAACATTCCCCTTTGTTTTGTTTTAAGGTGGGTTTTTTTCCCCCAGGAACACATTTATTGTGTGTTTATGCTTATCTGGGAGCTCATCAGCAGAATTCTCCCCAGCGACTAAAAGTACGTAGGACTAATCAGAAGTTGAATACAGTGGTTCTATAAACACCGGGGTCCCTGACACCCCCTTCTTCTTGGCACTCTGTGAAAAACTGAGTCCACAGGTCCCTTGGGTTCCCAGTGAGCTCATGAGTTGGCTGCTGACAAAAACAAAAACAAAAAAACAAAAAACAAAAAAAAACTGTTGTTAAAATTATAGACCAGAGCTGGAAGAGCACTCTGAGTCAACCCACAGAGGAACATTGGCTCCAAGATGTTGCATCAGAACTGACAGTTACCTTAAGGTAAACAATTTGACTGTGAAGCACAGTTTTATGACCCCCATAAGTGATTTCCACTCTGCCTCACAGGTGTATGTGCATAATTTTTCTTTGTTGAGGAAACTGTAATATCCTACTCTTAGCACCACAGAATCCCTGCTCCCAGAGAGCATATTAAATGACTTCCCAGTTTCCAAGGCTTAGTTAAGAGCTCTATAAAAATGACTACATATTTTAAATAAGCCCTTGCTAAGCATGGTGACCGATTCTCTCCCTGAAGATACTTCTAGCCAGGAACTGATTCAATATGATATGAAAGGAGTTAAAAAGGACTGCTTCTTTTAAATTGTTTGTTTTTTTTCAACATCTTCTCTATGCCAGTCAATTAATGGGTCATCATTCCTGGGAGTATAGAGACATGTCATTCCCATCAAATGCTCAGATGGACAGCCCAGGATCCTCAAATATTTTAAGACCTTCATGAGAAGCCACACTTCTATCTCCAAACCTCATCTTTTGTCCACTTTCTACAGGTTGGCCAGTTGAATCTCATGATGGAAGGGAATTTCCTCTGCTCCTTGACAGAGTAATAGGGAGGCAAGTACAAGCACCACACTGGTCATGATTCAGTACTTTCTGTGTGTCTCGGTCAGCTTGGGCTGCTATAACAGAATATCACAGACAAGGTGGCTTGAACAACATTTATTTCTCACAGTGCTAGAAGCTGCTAAGCCTGCAATCAGGAAACCAGCAAATCCTGTGTCTAGTGAGGGCCCACGTCCTGGTTAGTAGACATCCACCTTCTTGCTGTACCCTCACGTGGCAGAGATTAGTGCCATATGTTGGCACTAATCCTTATAAGGACTCCACTCTCAAGACATAATTATCACCCAAAGGCTCTACCTCCTAATGCCATCCTAATTTGGCATCTCTCTGAATATGAGAAATACTATTGTTTGGGGAGGGTTAGAGTCTCAACATATGAAGCAGGCAGAGGGAGGGGTCTTTCAGTACTAGGAGCCTGCAAAGTTAAAACAGAGCTGAAGTGGCCCTGGCTGGCAGCACAGTGGATAGAGAATCATCTTGGGGTGCCAAGGTCACTGGTTCAAGCCTGGGGTCGCCAGCTCGAGCCCAGGGTCACTGGCTTGAACCCAGGCTGCCAATCCTAAGGGTACCAACTTGATCCCAAGGTCACTGTTTCAAGCCCCAGTTAGGGCACATATGAAAAGCAATCAATGGTACACTAAGTGGAACAAGTTTATGCTTCTCTCTCTCTCTCTCTCTCTCTCTCTCTCTTCCCCCCTTCCCCTCTCTCTCTCAAAAAAAAAAAAGGAAAATAGAGCTGAAGAGAAGGAATGCAAAGGTGGGTGAGAAGTGACAGATTAGAATATGGAGAACATGTGATAGATAACATGCTTTGAGAAGGCTTCCAAAGGAGTGATTCCCAGCTAAAGAGAAATAAAAGGTCAAAATCAGAACATAAAGATAAACCAAATACTAATTTATACTAATTTCATGGCACTTGAAGGGCTCAGAAGAGTTTTAAAATGTCTCAGGGCTAAAATCTGAGAGCTAACTCTGACCAGCTTTCATTCACAAAGCTTCTCCACTCAGCATCAGTGCATTTATTTCTCTTCCTGTAAGATTTTTATCAAAACTTTTAAAAGTCAGTGAGTAAAACAAGGAAGATTTCTACAGAGAAGGGAAAAAAAGTTAGTTGAAGAACATAACTTGTATTAGGGAAACTCGTTTTGCAAATCTAAAAGGTTAAGTGATTTTTTTTTATAAATAAATTTTTATTAATGTTAATGGGGTGCCATCAATAAATCAGGGTACATATATTCAAAGAAAACATGTCCAGGTTTTCTTATCATTCAATTATGTTGCATACCTATCACCCAAAGTCAGATTGTCCTCCGTCACCCTCTATCTAGTTTTCTTTGTGCCCCTCCCCCTCCCCCTTCCCCTCTCCCTCCTTCCCTCCTGCGCCCCCCTCCCCCCCATTCCCAGTAACCACCACACTCTTGTCCAAGTCTCTTAGTCTCATTTTTATGTCCCACCAATGTATGGAATCATGTAGCTCTTGTTTTTTTCTGATTTACTTATTTCATTCCGTATAATGTTATCAAGATCCCACCATTTTGGTTGAGATGACGTCAGCATAATGGCGCAGTAGGAAGCGATACCAATAAATCTCCCCCAAAACTCAACAAGATCTTCAACCAGAAACAGAAAAACCTATCCTTGGAGCCTCCAGATGTTTCGCAATACACCCGAAGGTATGGTCGAGTGAAAAATTGGCTAAATATATAATCAAACCCCGAAGGAAATAGGGAATAAGAAATGCTCCACTTTCCTCACTAACCTAAACACGGTGGCTTTCACTGGGAACTGAGAATATAGAAACTGAGGCGGGCAAAGGGGGTGAATAGATCCAGGCCGTGGCACAAACGGCCAAACCAGGCTGTGGAACGGAGATCCAAGCCGAGGAAAAACTGTGCCTGTGGCAACCCAGTCAATACAAGCTAACACTCGCGCCAAACCCAGACAAAAATAGACAAGCGGGGCAGCCATTTTCCCCGATCTCCTGGTCGGTGCGCGCAGATAGTGGGCGAGAGATTCCTCCGACTGCCTCAGCAGTGGGTGTTTGTGTTACCCCACAGAAAGGCAGAGTCAGGGGCCTTTGCGTGGGCTGAAAGCGGAATCTCCGGGCCACCCCAGCGCCCTGAAAAAGCCGCACATGGGGAGGGAGCGAGAGCCAATTCCAACGCTGGAACTTTTCTGTGCAGGAGGGGGTTTCACTCAGAGGGTGAGACTTCCGGCCTGATATCCTGGTCTGTGCGCGCAGATAGTAAGTGAGAGTTTCCTCCGAGTGCCTTGGCAGTGCGCGCCCGTGTTATCCCACAGAGGGGCAGAGTCAGGGGCCTTTGTGTGGGCCAAAAGTGGAATCTCAGGCCGCCCCTGTGCCCTGAAAAAGACGCGCACGGGGAGGGAGCGAGAGCCAATTCCAATGCTGTAACTTTTCCATGTGGGAGGGGGTTTCACTCAGAGGGTGAGACTTCCGGCCTGATATCCTGGTCTGCGCACAGATAGTGAGTGAGAGTTTCCTCCAAGCACCCCAGGAGTGGGTGCCCACTCATGTTACTGGACAGAGTGGCAGAGCCAGAGGACTTTGAGTGGGCGGAAGCCCCGCCTGATTATGCTAGCAGCTCTGACTGACTGAGCCTTACCCAGAGCCCTGTGCTGAGTGGGAATAGAGTGGGGAGTGGCCAGCTCTTTGAGCCTCTAACTATCCAGGCTGAGGCAGCAGCAACCCCATAGCTGGATTATCAGGCTACTAACTGAGGAAGGAAAGACTAGGAGAGAGGCTCCAGGAACATGGACTCTCTCACTGTCGGAGCCTATAAATGCTAATGAGCCTCGACTGCCAACGAGACTGAAGCACAATACATGACATCGCCATAGAGACTTATCAACTGCAAACCTCTACCTGAGCATGCCAAAGGGGCAGAACCCAGGGTACAGAGTCACCGACCAGGAAAAGGGAGAGAAAAGAAAAAGCAAGAAGATAACCTCTCAAAATCAAGAATAATCAGCAGACTTTATAACCTATCCATTTTATTACATTGGTTCGTTTCTTTCTCTTATCTTCATTCTTGATTTTTTTTTTCCTCCTCCAATTTGGTCGTTTAACTCTCTGCCAGTCTTACTCTCTCCTCTCCTTGAACTACACAACCCATAAGTGTTACATCTCCCATTACCTTTTCTTTCCTCTTCCTTTCTCTCTATGAGGGTTGCACTCCAAAACCCTTAACTCTCTCTCTCTCTCTCTCTCTCTCTCCTATTCTTTCTTTTTTCTTCTTTTAGTGGTTCCCCCTTTTCTTTCTCTCTCTCTCTTTCTTTTCTCCCTCTATATTAATTTCTTCCTTTCTTCTTTACGTCTCCTCTCATTCAAACCTCAATAACGAACAAATTATCTTATCTGAGACTCAAACTTATGTTTGTGGCATTTTGGGGGGTCTTTACTTCACCTTTTTAACTCACTAGCAGTGCTCCCATCCCTGGCTCTCCATTTTATCTAGTTCTTGTTCCACTAAATACAATAGTAATTTTTTAATTTGTCCCCCCATTTTCCTGTTTCCCTCTTATTCCTCTCATCATAACTCTTAGTCAACCAACACCTAAAAAGAAATCATTTTATTCGTGACCCAAATTTTTTCCTTATTTGCTTTTTGTGGGTCCATACCCCCTTTTTTTTGCCCCTTTATTACTTCTCCCCAATTCAGGCCCTCCAGTACAGGCATTGTTTGCTCTATTTAGTACAATATAATTCACAGTTCACCACAAGATTTTCTCAAGAAAGAGGGGAGAGGAAAGGAGAGGAAAAAAAGGAGGGGGGGAATAATTTCCTTTTTTTTTTGTTTCTTATTTTATTTTTCTTTATTTAATTATTATTTTTTTAAAAAAAACTTTTCAATTTTTTATTTTTATTTTTTTAACTTTTTATTCTTTATTAAATCTCATTAATACTATCAACAAAACCACCCTCAGATACCATTAAGGAAGAGAAAATCAAATATCATGGATATAAAAGAAAGAGAGGTAACACAGATAGATGAGAAAAAATCTATGGAGAAAAAATTTAATATATTGGAAACCTTGGAGTTAAAAGACAAAGAATTTAAAATAGAAATCCTAAAAATACTCAGATATATACAAGAAAACACAGAAAGACAATCTAAGGAGCTCAGAAAACACAAAGAATATATTTCCAAGGAAATTGAAACTATAAAAACAAATCAAACAGAGATGAAAAACTCAATTCACGAGCTGAAAAATGAGGTAACAAGCTTAGCTAATAGAACAGGTCAGATAGAAGGTAGGATTAGTGAAATAGAAGACAAGCAACTTGAGGCACAACAGAGAGAAGAAAGAGACTCAAAAATTTTAAAAACTCAGATAGCCCTACAGGAATTGTCTGACTCCATCAAAAAGAATAACATAAGAATAATAGGTATATCAGAGGGAGAAGAGAGAGAAAATGGAATGGAGAACATACTCAAACAAATAATAGATGAGAACTTCCCAAGCCTGTGGAAAGAACTAAAGCCTCAAATTCAAGAAGCAAACAGAACTCCTAGTTTTCTTAACCCCAACAAACCTACTCAAAGGCACATCATAATGAAATTGGCACAAACCAATGGCAAAGAAGAAATTCTCAAGGCAGCAAGGGAAAAGAAGAATACAACATATAAAGGAAGGCCTATTAGATTATCATCCAATTTCTCAACAGAAACTCTACAAGCTAGAAGAGAGTGGACCCCAATATTTAAAGTACTGAAAGAGAGGAACTTTCAGCCACGAATACTATATCCATCAAAGCTATCCTTCAAATATGAAGGAGAAATAAACACATTCACAGATACAGAAAAGATGAGGGAATTTATCATCAGAAAACCCCCACTCCAGGAATTAATAAAGGGGGTTCTCCAATCAGATACAAAGAACAAAAAAAAAAAACAAAGCCACAAGTAAAAGCTCCAAGAAGAACACAATAAAACCAAATTTAAACTGTGACAACAACAAAAAGAAAGGGGGAGGAGAGGGTGGAGATTAACAGTAGCAAAGGACAATGGAATGCAAAAGTACTCACAAAATAGTGCACTACAATGAACAGGGTAGGAACCCTTTTCATTACTTAAAGGTAACCACCATTGAAAAAACCAACACAGAAGCACATGATTTAAAAAAGACAGCAACAGAGGAAAGATGTATGGAATACAACCAAATAAAAACAAAAGATAGAAAAACGAAAGAGAAGGATAAAACAAGACACAAAACTAACAGAAAGCAATCTATTGTATAAAATGGCAATAGGGAACTCACAAGTGTCAATAATTACACTAAATGTAAACGGATTAAACTCACCAATAAAAAGGCACAGAGTAGAAGAATGGATTTAAAAAGAAAATCCAACTGTATGCTGCCTAAAAGAAACTCATCTAAGTAACAAGGATAAAAACAAATTCAAAGTCAAAGGCTGGAAAACAATACTCAAAGCAAATAACATCCAAAAAAAAGCAGGCATAGCAATACGCATATCTGATCATGCTGACTACAAGACAGCAAAAGTACTCAGAGACAAAAATGGCCATTTCATAATGGCTAAGGGGACACTGAATCAAGAAGACATAACAATCCTTAATACATATGCACCAAACCAAGGAGCACCAAAATATATAAGACAGCTACTTATTGACCTTAAAACAAAAACTGACAAAAATACAATCATACTTGGAGACCTCAATACACCACTAACGGCTCTAGATCGGTCATCCAAACAGAGAATCAACAAAGACATAGTGGCCTTAAACAAAACACTAGAGCACCTGAATATGATAGACATCTATAGGACACTTCATCCCAAAGTGACTGAGCATACATTTTTCTCCAGTGTACATGGAACATTCTCAAGAATTGACCATATGTTGGGCCACAAAAACAACATCAGCAAATTCAGAAAAATCGAAGTTGTACCAAGCATATTTTCTGATAATAAAGCCTTGAAACTAGAATTCAACTGCAAAAAAGAGCAAAAAAATCCCACAAAAATGTGGAAACAAAACAACATACTTTTAAAAAATGATTGGGTCAAAGAAGAAATAAGTACAGAGATCAAAAGATATATACAGACAAATGAAAATGACAGTACGATATATCAGAATCTATGGAATGCAGCAAAAGCAGTGAAAAGAGGGAAGTTCATATCACTTCAGGCATATATGAACAAACAAGAGAGAGCCCAAGTGAACCACTTAACTTCACACCTTAAGGAACTAATAGAAAAAGAAGAACAAAGACAACCCAAAACCAGCCGAAGAAAGGAGATAATAAAAATCAGAGCAGAAATAAATGAAATAGAGAACAGAAAAACTATAGAAAAAATAAATAGAACAAGGAGCTGGTTCTTTGAAAAGATCAACAAAAGTGACAAACCCTTGGTAAGACTTACCAAGGAAAAAAGAGAAAGAACTCATATAAACAAAATCCAAAATGAAAGAGGAGAAATCACTACAGACACCGTAGATATACAAAGAATTATTGTAGAATACTATGAAAAACATAATGCCACTAAATTCAACAACCTAGAAGAAATGGATAAATTCCTAGAACAATACAACCTTCCTGGACTGAGTCAAGAAGAAGCAGAAAGCCTAAACAGACCGATTAGTAGAGAAGAAATAGAAAAAACCATTAAAAACCTCCCCCAAAATAAAAGTTCAGGCTCAGACGGCTATACCAGTGAATTTTATCAAACATTCAAAGAAGACTTGGTTCCTATTCTACTCAAAGTCTTCCAAAAAATTGAAGAAGAAGCAATACTTCCAAACACATTTTATGAGGCCAACATAGCCCTCATACCAACACCAGGCAAGGATGGCACAAAAAAAGAAAACTACAGACGAATTCATTAGAGAATGAATACAGATGCTAAAATACTAAACAAAATACTGTCATATCGAATACAACAACATATTGAAAAAAATAATACATCATGATCAAGTAAAATTCATCCCAGAATCTCATGGATGGTTCAACATATGTAAAACGGTTAATGTAATACACCATATCACATTCTTTGTTTATGAACAAAGAACAAAAACCACATGATATTATCAATAGACACAGAAAAGGCTTTTGGTAAAATACAACACAATTTTATGTTTAAGACTCTCAACAAAATGGGTATAGAAGGAAAATATCTCAACATGATAAAGGCCATATATGATAAACCATCAGCTAACATCATATTAAATGGCACAAAACTGAAGGCTTTCCCCCTTAAATCAGGAACAAGACAGGATTGTCCACTCTCTCCACTCTTATTTAATGTGGTACTAGAGGTTCTAGCCAGAGCAATCAGACAAGACAAAGGAATAAAAGGCATCCATATCGGAAAAGAAGAAGTAAAGGTATCACTTTTTGCAGATGATATGATCCTATACATCGAAAACCCCAAAGAATCCACAAAAAGACTACTAGAAACAATAAGCCAATACAGTAAGGTCGCAGGATACAAAATTAACATACAGAAGTCAATAGCCTTTCTATATGCCAACATTGAACCTTTGGGAACAAACTCAAAAGAATAATCCCCTTCACGATTGCAACAAAAAAAAATAAAATACTTAGGAATAAACATAACGAAGAATGTAAAGGACTTATATAATGAAAACTATAAACCATTGTTAAGGGAAATCGAAAAAGATATGAGATGGAAGAATATTCCTTGTTCTTGGTTAGGAAGAATAAATATAATCAAGATGGCCATATTACCCAAAGCAATATACAAATTTAATGCAATTCCCATCAAAATTCCAATGACATTTTTTAAAGAAATGGAGCAAAAAATCATCAGATTTATATGGAACTATAAAAAACCCCGAATAGCCAAAGCAATCCTAAAGAAAAAGAATGAAGCTGGGGGCATTACAATACCTGACTTCAAACTATATTATAGGGCCACAACAATTAAAACAGCATGGTTTGGCAGAAAAATAGACACTCAGAACAATGGAACAGAATAGAAAACTCAGAAATAAAACCACATATATATAGTCAAATAATTTTTGATAAATGGGCCAACAACACACAATGGAGAAAAGAAAGCCTCTTCAATAAATGGTGCTGGGAAAACTGGAAAGCCACATGCAAAAGAATGAAACTTGACTACAGTTTGTCCCCCTGTACTAAAATTAACTCAAAATGGATCAAAGTTCCAAACATAAGACCTGAAACAATAAAGTACATAGAAGAAAACATAGGTACTAAACTCATGGACCTGGGTTTTAAAGAGCATTTTATGAATTTGACTCCAAAGGCAAGAGAAGTGAAGGCAAAAATTAATGAATGGGACTACATCAGACTAAGAAGTTTTTGCTCAGCAAGAGAAACTGATAACAAAATAAACAGACAGCCAACTAAATGGGAAATGATATTTTTAAACTACAGCTCAGATAAGGGCCTAATATCCAAAATATACAAAGAACTCATAAAACTCAACAACAAACAAACAATCCAATAAAAAACTGGGAAGGGGACATGAACAGACACTTCTCTCAGGAAGAAATACAAATGGCCAACAGATATATGAAAAGATGCTCATCTTCTTTAGTTATTAGAGAAATGCAAATCAAAACTGCAGTGAGATACCACCTCACACCTGTTTGATTAGCTATTATTAACAAGACAGGTAATAGCAAATGTTGGAGAGGCTGTGGAGAAAAAGGAACCCTGATTCACTGTTGGTGGGAATGTAAAGTAGTACAACCATTATGGAAGAAAGTATGGTGGTTCCTCAAATAACTGAAAATAGAGCTACCTTATGACCCAGCAATCCCTCTACTGGGTATATACCCCAAAACTCAAAAACATTGATACGTAAAGACACATGCAGCCCCATGTTCATTGCAGTATTGTTCACAGTGGCCAGGACATGGAAACAACCAAAAAGCCCATCAATAGATGACTGGATAAAGAAGATGTGGCACATATACACTATGGAATACTACTTAGCCATAAGAAATGATGACATCAGATCATTTACAGCAAAATGGTGGGATCTTGATAACATTATACGAAGTGAAATAAGTAAATCAGAAAAAAACAGGAACTGCATTATTTCATACGTAGGTGGGACATAAAAGTGAAACTAAGAGACATTGATAAGAGTGTGGTGGTTACGGGGGGAGGGGGGAAAGGGCGAAGGAAAGGGGGAGGGGGAGGGGCACAAAGAAAACTAGATAGAAGGTGGCAGAGGACAATCTGACTTTGGGTGATGGGTATGCAACATAATTGAATGACAACATAACCTGGACATGTTATCTTTGAATATATGTATCCTGATTTATTGATGTCACCCCATTAAAAAAAATCAAATTATTAAAAAAAAAAAAATGATCCCACCATTTTGTTGTAAATGATCTGATGTCATCATTTCTTATGGCTGAGTAGTATTTCATAGTGTATATGTGCCACATCTTCTTTATCCAGTCTTCTATTGAAGGGCTTTCTGGTTGTTTCCATGTCTTGGCCACTGTGAACAATGCTGCAATGAGCATGGGCTGCATGTGTCTTTACGTATCAGTGTTTCTGAGTTTTTGGGTATATACCCAGTAGAGGGATTGCTGGGTCATAAGGTAGTTCTATTTTCAGTTATTTGAGGAACCACCATACTTTCTTCCATAATGGTTGTACTACTTTACATTCCCACCAACAGTGAATCAGGGTTCCTTTTTCTCCGCAGCCTCTCCAGCATTTGCTATTACCTGTCTTGTTGATAATAGCTAATCTACAGGTGTGAGGTGGTATCTCATTGCAGTTTTGATTTGCATTTCTCTAATAACTAATGAAGATGAGCATCTTTTCATATATCTGTTGGCCATTTGTATTTCTTCCTGGGAGAAGTGTCTGTTCATGTCCTCTTCCTAGTTTTTTATTGGATTTTTGTTTGTTTGTTGTTGAGTTTTATGAGTTCTTTGTAAATTTTGGATATTAGGCCCTTATCTGAGCTGTTGTTTGAAAATATCATTTCCCATTTAGTTGGCTGTCTGTTTATTTTGTTATCAGTTTCTCTTGCTGAGCAAAAACTTTTTAGTCTGATGTAGTCCCATTCATTTATCTTTGCCTTCACTTCTCTTGACTTTGGAGTCAAATGCATAAAATGCTCCTTAAAACCCAGGTCCATGAGTTTAGTACCTATGTTTTCTTCTATGTACTTTATTGTTTCAGGTCTTATATTTAGGTCTTTGATCCATTTTGAATTAATTTTCATACAAGGGGACAAGCTGTAGTCGAGTTTCATTCTTTTGCATGTGGCTTTCCAGTTTTCCCAGCACCATTTGTTGAAGAGGCTTTCTTTTCTCCATTCTGTGTTGTTGGCCCCTTTATCAAAAATTATTTGAGCATATATATGTGGTTTTATTTCTGGACTTTCTATTCTGTTCCATTGTTCTGAGTGTCTATTTTTCTGCCAATACCATGCTGTTTTGATTGTTGTGGCCCTATAATATAGTTTGAAGTCAGGTATTGTAATGCCCCCAGCTTCATTCTTTTTCTTTAGGATTGCTTTGGCTATTCGGGGTTTTTTATAGTTCCATATAAATCTGATGATTTTTTGTTCCATTTCTTTAAAGAATGTCATTGGAATTTTGATGGGAATTGCATTAAATTAATAGATTGCTTTGGGTAATATGGCCATTTTGTTTATATTTATTCTTCCTATCCACGAACAAGGAATATTTTTCCATCTCATTGTATCTTTTTCGATTTCCCTTAACAATGGTTTGTAGTTTTTGTTATATAGGTCCTTTACATTCTTTGTTATGTTTATTCCTAGGTATTTTATATTTTTTGTTGCAATCGTGAAGGGGATTATTTTTTTTTAGTTCGTTCTCAAATGTTTTATTGTTGGCAGATAGAAAGGCTATGGATTTTTGTATGTTAATTTTGTATCCTGCGACCTTACTGTATTGGTTTATTGTTTCTAGTAATCTTTTTGTGGAGTCTTTGGGGTTTTCGATGTATAGGATCATATCATCTGCAAAAAGTGATACCTTTACTTCTTCTTTTCTGATATGGATGCCTTTTATTTCTTTCTCTTGTCTGATTGCTCTGGCCAGAACTTCTAGCACCATGTTAAATAAGAGTGGAGAGAGTGGACAATCCTGTCTTGTTCCTGATTTAAGGGGGAAAGTCCTCAGTTTTATGCCATTTAATATGATGTTGGCTGATGGTTTATCATATATAGCCTTTATCATGTTGAGATATTTTCCTTCTATGCCCATTTTGTTGAGTGTCTTAAACATAAAGTTGTGTCGTATTTTTTTGAATGCCTTTTCTGCATCTATTGATAATATCATGTGGTTTTTGTTCTTTGTTTTGTTGATACGGTGTATTACATTAACGGTTTTACATATGTTGAACCATCCTTGAGATTCTGGGATGAATCCCACTTGATCATGATGTATTATTTTTTTAATATGTTGTTGTATTCGATTTGACAGTATTTTGTTTAGTATTTTAGCATCTGTATTCATTCTCTAATGAATTGGTCTCTAGTTTTCTTTTTTTGTTCCATCCTTGCCAGGTTTCAGTATGAGGGTTATGTTGGCCTCATAAAATGTGTTTGGAAGTATTGCTTCTTCTTCAATTTTTTGGAAGACTTTGAGTAGAATAGGAACCAAGTCTTCTTTGAATGTTTGATAGAATTCACTAGTATAACCATCTGGGCCTGGGCTTTTATTTTTGGGCAGGTTTTTAATAGTTTTTTCTATTTCCTCCCTGCTAATCGGTCTGTTTAGGCTTTCTACTTCTTCATGACTCAGTCTAGGAAGGTTGTATTGTTCTAGGAATTTATCCATTTCTTCTAGATTGTTGGATTTGGTGGCATATAGTTTTTATGGTATTCCACAATAATTCTTTGTATATCTATGCTGACTGTGGTGATTTCTCCTCTTTCATTTTGGATTTTGTTTATATGAGTCCTTTCTTTTTTTTCCTTGGTGAGTCTTGCCAAGTGTTTGTCAATTTTGTTGATCTTTTCAAAGAACCAGCTCCTTGTTTTTATTAATTTTTTCTATAGTTTTTCTGTTCTCTATTTCATTTATTTCTGCTCTAATTTTTATTATCTCCTTTCTTCGGCTGGTTTTGTGTTGTCTTTGTTCTTCTTTTTCTAGTTCCTTAAGGTGTGAAGTTAAGTGGTTCACTTGGGCTCTCTCTTGTTTGTTCATATAGGCCTGAAGTGATATGAACTTCCCTCTTATCACTGCTTTTGCTGCATCCCAGAGATTCTGATATGTCGTATTGTCATTTTCATTAGTCTGTATATATCTTTTGATCCTTGCGCTTATTTCTTCTTTGACCCATTCATTTTTTAAAAGTATGTTGTTTAGTTTCCACATTTTTGTGGGTTGGTTTTTTTCCCTCTTTTTTGCAGTTGAATTCTAGTTTCAAGGCTTTATGATCAGAAAATATGCTTGGTACAATTTCAATTTTTCTGAATTTGCTGATGTTATTTTTGTGGCCCAACATATGGTCAATTCTTGAGAATGTTCCATGTACACTAGAGAAAAATGTATACCCTGTCGCTTTGGGATGAAGTGTCCTGTAGATGTCTATCACATCCAGGTGCTCTAGTGTTTCATTTAAGGCCAATATATCTTTATCGATTCTCTCTTTGGATGACCGATCTAGAGCTGTCAGTGGTGTTTTGAGGTCTCCAAGTATGATTGTATTTTTGTCAGTTTTTGTTTTAAGGTCAATAAGTAGCTGTTTTATATATTTTGGTGCTCCTTGGTTTGGTGCATATGTATTAAGGATTGTTATGTCTTCTTGATTCAGTGTCCCCTTAGCCATTATGAAATGGCCATTTTTGTCTCTGAGTACTTTTGCTGTCTTGTAGTCACCATTATTAGATATGAGTATTGCTACACCTGCTTTTTTTTTTATGTTATTTGCTTGGAGTATTGTTTTCCAGCCTTTCACTTTGAATTTGTTTTTATCCTTGTTGCTTAGATGTGTTTCTTGTAGGCAGCATACAGTTAGATTTTTTTAATCCATTCTGCTACTCTGTGTCTTTTTATTAGTGAGTTTAATCCGTTTACATTTAGTGTAATTATTGACACTTGTGGATTCCCTATTGCCATTTTATACATTGCTTTCTATTAGTTTTGTGTTGTTTGATTCTTCTCTTTTGTTTTTCTATCATTTGTTTTTGTTGTTTGTATTCCATACTTCTTTCCTCTGTTGCTACCTTTTTATGTCATGTGCTTCTGTGGTGGTTTTTTCAAGGGTGGTTACCATTAAGTAATGAAAAGGGTACCTACCATATTCATTGTAGTACCCTATCTTGTGAGTGTTTCTGCACTTCATCGTCCTTTGCTACTGTTAATCTCCGTCCTCTCCCCCCTTTTTTTTGCTTTTGTTGTCACAGTTTAAATTTGGTTTTATTGTGTTGTTGGTGGAGTTTTTACTTGTGGTTTTAATTTGTTTTGTTCTTTGGATCTGGTTGGAAAACCCTCTTTAGTATTTCCTGAAGTGGGGGGTTTCTGATGATAAATTCCCTCATCTTTTCTATATTTGTGAATGTTTTTATTTCTCCTTCATACTTAAGGGATAGCTTTGATGGATATAGTATTCTTGGCTGAAAGTTTCTCTCTTTCAGGGCTTTAAATATTGGGATCCACTCTCTTCTAGCTTGTAGAGTTTCTGCTGAAAAATCTGATGATAATCTAATAGGCCTTTCTTTATATGTTGTATTCTTCTTTTCCCTGGCTGCCTTGAGAATTTTTTCTTTGTCATTGGTTTGTGCCATTTTCATTATGATGTGCCTTGGAGTAGGTTTGTTGTGGTTAAGAAAACTCGGTGTTCTGTTTGCTTCTTGAATTTGAGGCTTTAGTTCTTTCCACAGGCTTGGGAAATTCTCATCTATTATTTGTTTGAATATATTCTGCATTCCATTTTCTCTCTCTTCTTCGTCTGATATACCTATTATTCTTATGTTATTCTTTTTGATGGAGTCAGACAATTCCTGTAGGGCTTTCTCATTTTTTTTAAATTTTTGAGTCTCTCTCTTCTTCTCTCTGTTGTGCCTGAAGTTGCTTGTCTTCTATGTCACTAATCCTACCTTCTATCTCACCTGTCCTATTAGCTAAGCTTGTTACCTTGTTTTTTAGCTCATGAATTGAGTTTTTCATCTCTGTTTGATTTGTTTTTATAGTTTCAATTTCCTTGGAAATATATTCTTTGTTTTCGTTGAGTTGTTTTCTGAGCTCCCTAAATTGCCTTTCTGTGTTTTCTTGTATATATCTGAGTATTTTTAGGATTTCTATTTTAAATTCTCTGTCATTTAGCTCCAAGGTTTCCAATATATTACATTTTTTCTCCATAGATTTTTCCACATCTATCTGTATTTCTTCTCTATCTTTTGTATCCATGATATTTGATTTTCTTTTTCTTAATGGCATCCGAGGGTGGTCTTGTTGATAGCACTAATGAGAATTAATAAAGAATAAAAAGTAAAAAAAATGAAATAAAATGAAAAAAAATTTTGGAAAAAACCCCAATAATAATTTATTATTTCCCTCCCCTTTTCTTTCTTCTCTTCCCCTCTTCTTCCCTCCTCCTTAGAAAAATATTGTGATAAACTGTGAATTATATTATGCTAAATGGAACAAAAACTGCCTATAACGGAGGGTCTGAGCTGGGGGGAAGTGTTCAAGGGACAAAAAAGGAAGTAGGGACCCACAAAATGCAAAAAAGGAAAAAATTTGGGTCAAGTATAAAATGATTTGCTTGTAAGTGATTGTTGACTAAGAGATATAATGAGAGGGATAAGAGGGAAACAAGAGAAAGGGGGAAAAAAGACTATTGTATTAAGTGGAGCAAAGACTGAATAGAATGGAGATCCTGGGTTGGGGGGAATGCTAATAAGTTAAAAAGCAAAGTAAAAAGCACCCAAAATGCCACAAAAAAACTTGAGTCCCAAATTAAATAATTTGTTCATGATTAAACATTGAATGAGAGGAAAATTAAAAGGAGAAAAGAAGAAACTAATAGAAAGGGAGAAAGAAGAAAAAGGGGGAAAGGAGAGGAAGCAAAAGGAAAAAAAACAAAAAGAGAGAGAGAGAGTTAAGGGTTTTGGAGTGTAACCCTCATGGAGAGTAAGGAAGAAGAAAAGAAATAAAATGAAACACTTATGGGTAGTGTAGTTCAAGAAAAGGAAAGAGTAAGACGGGCAGAGAATAAAAAGACCAAGGTGGAGGAGATAGAAATAATACTAATAAAGGCAAGAAGATGAAAGAAACAAACAAACAAAAAAATAGTGGAACAAATTATAAAGTCTGTGGATTTTTCTTGAATTTGAGAGGTTAACTTCTTCTTCCCTTTTCTTTCCTCTCCCTCTTCCTGGTCAGTGACTCTATACCCCAGGCTCTGCCCCTGTGGCATGCTTAGGTAGGGATTTGCAGTTGATGAGACTCTACGGCAATGTCATATATTTGGCTTCAGTCTCGTTGGTAGTGAAGGCTTATTAGCGTTTGCAGGCTCTGACAATGAGAGAGTCCGTTTTCCCGGAGCCTCTCTCCTAGTCTCTCCTTCTTGAATTAGCAGCCTGATGATCCAGCTATGAGGCTGCCGCTGCCTTTGCCTGGGGAGTAAGAGGCTCAAAGAGCTGGCAAATCCCCATTCTATCCCCACTCAACGCAGGGCTCTGGGTAAAGCTCTGGCAGTCAGAGCAGCCAGCGTAATCAGGTGGGGCTGGGAACCAATTGCTCTCAAGGTGTCTTTCTATGGGCCTCCAGGCCTGTTCAGCATGCCTAGCACTCTGTGGGACCACTCTCCCCAGGCTTTCCACACTTTGTAACCTGTTTTGGCTGGGTAGAATATTCCCTAGTCGCTGCCTGCAGTACAGTTCTTAACATCTGCCAAGTCCCTCTTTTTAGCATATATCCCTGAGTATGAAAGCTCTGCCAATCAGAAGTTGCCCCCACCCCTTTAGCAAGAGGCACTAAAAAATATCTTGCCTCTTGTCTTGGATCACTGAACTGAGAGAGATCTTGTCAATTAGAGCTGTGTAGGTCATTTGGGAGGTGAGCAGCCTGTGGGTTAAGCTAATTTCAGCGATTGAATCTGCCAAATTTCTCCAGAAAGAACTGCAAGCTGCCCGCGCGTCCCTCCCCCGACACTTGATTGTTACCTTGAATGGCTGGGTGAGGTGCCCCGCCCGTCTAGAGAAGCTCAGGCATAGGGAAGTTCACTTTGGCACACTCCTGGCGCACTCTTGGCAGCTGCTGCTTGTGGCACAGGCGGTTGCTCGTGCGCGGGCAGTTGGGATGCTCACGGCACGTGGGCGGTTGCTCGTGTGGGCTGATTCACCACAGGCACACTTTCCTCAGCTTGAACGAACATCCATGCCACAGCCTAGCTACCTCCACACCTTTAGCTCCCCCCCTCCGACTCTCAGTTCCAAGTGAAAGCAGCCCTTGCTCAGGTTAGTGAAGAAGGCAGAGTGTTTCTTTGTCTGACTTATTTCCTTCAGGGTTGATTATATATTTAGTCAATTTTTCGCTCAACCCTACCTTCGCCTTCAGTGTGTGGAACTCCCAGACACTCCAAGCATAGATTTTTCTGTCTCTGGTTGATGAACTTGTTGAAATTTTGGGGAGATTTGTCGGTGGCGCTCCTCACGGCGCCATTTCTCTGACGTCACTCAAGGTTAAGTGATTTAAATATACTGACAACTTGTTTCAGCAGAAAGGAAAACCCCCTCTATCTTCAGTTATTACTCACTATGAACTCCCATGCCCACCAAGACAGACAGGGTGAGCACCTGTGGGAGGGAACAGCTGAGGACTCAATGCTTCCCTGGCATTTGCCCTTTGCCACAGAACCTCTAAGTCTGTCATGAAATTTCTCACTGTCTCTCTTTTTAAAATAGTAACAATTGTTAATAATAATAGTGATCATTATATGTATTTATTATTTGCCTTAGCCAGATAAGCAAAAATCTCTATGATTAAGAAGAAAAAGTAATCATAAATGGTTATCATAAGGCTTAGTACCTGAAACTCAGGGACAACATTAGATGTTTGATGAAATGATAAATGGAAAAAGACTTTTTTAGTGCCAAGCTTTTGACAGACAGCTCCTGGGGCAGTGTCCTCTTTATGGGAGGAGGACATAGGACCTGTCACTATTCTTTTCCGGGCTGGGTCCTCTCACTGAGTGAGCATGCACAGCAATAACTGTCTGCATGTCCCCATACCTGGCTCACATTAGGTGCTTCTCAAAGTATCTGTGACCCAGACAGAGTATTGTGAGCCAGTATTGAAACTTGCCTTCTTGAAGATTATGGAGAACAGAAGGAATCACAAAACCTTTATCTGCCACCTCCTGTCTCGAATACTCTGGCCACATCTTCACTTGGCTGATTGGATCAGCTGTTCCTGAAGCCACTCCTCAACCCCTCTTTTG
Organism: Saccopteryx leptura; assembly: GCF_036850995.1. NCBI lineage: Eukaryota > Metazoa > Chordata > Mammalia > Chiroptera > Emballonuridae > Saccopteryx > Saccopteryx leptura. The sequence goes on along the minus strand of NC_089503.1, from coordinate 221,447,368 downwards.
GGGAGAGGTAGCTTTAAGCTCCCCAACTGTTTCATTTTCCACTTTGGTGACTCACCAAGCAGAGCATGGAGAATGTAAGTCATTATTTTCGTCATCTCTGTAGATAATTTGATACTGTACATGGTCCTTTAGAATGTTTCTTTTGTATTTATATCTTGGCAAGGGCATGCTACATTGTTTGCAATTCCTCTATTCTCACTGCCAGCTTTTTTCTGGAAAAATCAAAGAAAATAAGATGCAGGATACATCAAGCCACAACCACTTGGCTCCCTGATGCTGTAAGGTTTTTCTCACCCCCTGCCCCCAAGGCTTGCTCTATCTCTCTGCTGATTCTTAGGACACCCCTGCAGACTTTCCTGCCCCCACCCCCGTCGCATGCAGGGGCTCCTTGCAAGCATAGTCATCCCCTTCCTCTTTCATATCCCCCAAATTAAACATTCCAGAGAACTCTTCTTCCGGGTGAGACTGACCAGCTTAATCTCTGACAGGTTTTCTACTTGTGTTGAGGTGAGAGGCAGAGAAAGATTAGGTGTTCTCTCACAAGCTCTCGAAGAATACAGTGAGAGAAAGCCCCTAATCTAAACCAGCCCAGAATGTCAACATTTTGGACATGTCCTACACTCTATAAACTCTTAGAGCTAGCCCCCTAGCAACAGCAGAAACTTGGACTTCCAAAAGAGAAATTGAGTTACCGTTTGCTGCCCAGTGCAGCATTTTGAAAAGTTTTCTATGGAGGGCCAAGCCAATCATATAGGCATGAGAGTGTTCCTTTGGTGAACAGAGATGAAAATTGAGAGTTATTTACTAACATTTATCACTAACCACATTAAAATGTAAGCCTGGGCCCTTGAGTCAGAGTATAACTCTTCTCTTGACATTTGGGATAGAATGTTTTCAATGTATGAAACAAGACTCTACAGTAAAAAAATGACACTGTATTTCTTAGCTTTATGTCAGTCATGTGTCTGAAAGATTTCCTCTGAATAAACAGTTTGACCCAGATGTATCTGTGGATGGCACTGGAAATAGACCCCATCCATCTACTGAAGATCAGCTGGTGTGGGACATTCTTCAGTTATAAGAACCGATTAGCATGTTAGTGACTAAAGACTTTGGATCATCCCCTACGTGAGGTCAAGAACCAAATTAAAGAGCAGATTTATTTCTATTATTGCAAAAAGGGTTGCAATTATTGCAAAAACATCCAGTCATGGCTTTGGTAATGAATTTGAAAAATCTCTACTCATACCATATACACATAGCCAAAGGATGTGTTGTTTTATTTTAGACTGAAGAGACCCAGAAAACATAACATGAGCACAACCCCAGCAGGAAGCTCCTTTAGGAGACTGAGCACCCAATGAATTTTCTCTTTTCTATCAGTTTTGGAACTTGACAGAATAATCCACTAGATGATTAGATCAGTTGCATCAAGTGCATCTTCCTGTTTCTTTTTTACAGACGGAACCCCAGAAACATGGTGCCACTGTGTGTAGTCACTAGACTGAAGGTTACGTATTTCATTGCATAAAAGTCTGCCTTGTTTTTCTGAAAACCATATACAGTGTGTCCGTAAAGTCATGGTGCACTTTTGACCGGTCACAGGAGAGCAACTAAAGACGATAGGAGTGTGAAATCTATACCAACTAAAAGGAAAACCCTCCCAGTTTCTGTAGAATGATGTGGCAGTATGTGCGCATGCGCAGATGATGACGTAACACCATGTATACAGTGGAGCAGCCCACGGCCATGCCAGTTGAGATGTGGATGGTACAGAGGAAAGTTCAGTGTGTTCTGTGGCTCGCTAAATTCGAATCGTGACCAAAGTGCAACATGAATATCGGCACATTTATAACGAAGCGCCACCACATAGGAATAACATTACTCAGTGGGATAAGCAGTTGAAGGAAACCAGCAGTTTGGTGGAGAAACCCCGTTCTGGTAGGCCATCAGTCAGTGACGAGTCTGTAGAGGCTATACGGGGTAGCTACCTAAGGAGCCCTAAAAAATCTGTGCATGAGCCCACATCGAACTGCACTGAATAGGTATGAAACTGGGAGAGTTTTCCTTTTTTTATTTATTTTTTTTTACGGAGACAGAGAGTCAGAGAGAGGGATAGATAGGGACAGACAGACAGGAACGGAGAGAGATGAGAAGCATCAATCATTAGTTTTTTGTTGCAACACCTTAGTTGGTCATTGATTGCTTTCTCATATGTGCCTTGACCATGGGCCTTCAGCAGACCAAGTAACCCCTTGCTCAAACCAGCGAACTTGGGTCCAAGCTGGCGAGCTTTGCTCAAACCAGATGAGTCCGCACTCAAGCTGGGGACCTTGGGTTCTTGAACCTGGGTCCTCCGCATCCCAGTCTGATGCTCTATCCACCGCCTGGTCAGGCTTTCCTTTTATTCGGTGCAGATTTTACATTTCTATTGTCTTTTGTTGCTTTCCTGTGACCGGTCAAAAGTGCACCATGACTTTACGGACACACTGTATATAACTAACAGCAGTAACTGGGCCAGAGCAGTCTTGTTGGTTGCTTCCAGTCTCAGGTCAGTGAAATCTCTGCCCTCACCTCCCTGCAGTTCAGAGCCAGCAGAGAAAGGACAGACTTGCATGTACCAAGATGTCAATGGGGCACATAGCTGACACAGCCATTGCTCTCAGAGATGTACATTCTGTGTTTTCTTACTATAACTTGGGTCACATTTTTTATTAAAATATTGGGTTGTGTTGTGGGTTGAACTGTGTCCTCCAAAAAGATATGTTAAAGTCCTAATCCCCCGCTATCTGTGAACGTGACCTCATTAGGAAACAGGGTCTTCACAGATGTACTTTTATTAACGTGAGGACATATTGGATTAGGGTGGGCCCTGAACAAATGACTGATGTTCTTATTTTCAGTTTATTGAAGTGACATTGGTTAATAACATTGTGTACATTTCAAGTGTACAATTCTACAGTACATCATCCGAACATTGCATTGTATGCTCACCATCCAAAGTCTATCTCATTCTGACATCATGAATTTGACCCCTTTACCTTCTTCATATTCCCCCAACTTCCTTCCCCTCTGGTAACCACCGTTATGTTATGACCGGAATTCTTATAGGAAGAAGGAAATTCAGACACACAGGGGAGAAGGCCATATGAAGTTGAGAGCAGACACTGGAGTGAGGCATCCACAAACCAAGGAACACCAGCAACAGGCGGAGGCGAGAAGAAGCGAGGCAAGAAGCAGCGAGGCGAGAAGCAGTGAGGCGAGAAGAAGCGAGGTGAGGAAGGCTCCTGGAGCCTCGGAGAGCGCAGCGCCGCTGCGCCATGCTGGTAGACTCCCAGCCTCCAGGACTGTAAGACAATACGTCTGCTGTGGTAGGAAGCTAACACAGGTTCATTTTATTTACTTTATTTTAGTTTTCATTCTATCTTCTTAATCTCCAAAATTTCTATTTTTAACTTTTAACAGTGTTTGTTCATCAAGATTTGAAGGTTATATTTTTACATAAAAATATGTTCTGGAAGTGGCAGGTTTCATTGATGACTTTACAGTGTAATGTTTGCATATCAAGGGAAAAGACAGGAAATGCGTGCTGTGTGTTTAAGTGCATTGCTCTTGCCAAAACAGGATAGACATCTATCTCTGATATGATGGTGAAGTCAGGACTAGTTCTGCTGCAGAAAACCTACAGAGAATGAATTTTTTATCAGCGTTGCTCTCATGGGTAGGTGGCTACAATTCTGACATGCAGGAGAAACCTCTGTTTCTGTCCGGCTGCCCTGCATATTGACATAGTTAAGGGCTGATGAGCGGGCAGAGAGCCCCAAGTGTGAATCCACATAAAACTGTCTCATCTCCTATGGCGGCAGTTAGAATCAAAGAATATAACATAGTTTCTGCTATACACAGAGGCCCAATGAAGAGAAAGCACTAACATTATTAACTCAAAAGATACCTAAGGTTTTCTTATTGAAAATCATTTTGAATCCTGATGAAAGGAAGCAAACTCTAAAAAAGACATGCATAGTATATCCAGGAGGTGATATTTACTGACTTTTTTTTTTTTAGGACATTTGCAAACCTCCTGAGATCCCAAATTCTCTCATTTCTGTATCCTGAATACAAATCTGCCACTGTCCACACACATCCAATGACAGCGGCTGATATGCACCCTGGCTTACACTGACCCACCCAATGTTAGCTATTGATGTGCTGATGATGATCTGGATGGCAAATCTTTTGTCTGCTAAGCAACAACCAATAAATTGTTAAATCCTATCGTAAGGCCTAAGGCCAAGTCAATATTACATTTCAACTATGCACATTCTCTTTGATTATCATATTAACCTCTAAAGTAGTTGATACCTATAGATGCTAAATTTCAAGTAAACTAATGTAATTTTGTAGAAAACAGTAGTTGGAATTAGGCATAAGAGCTATATGTGGATATAACTGTTTTTAGAGATAATGTCTGCAAGGATTGTGTGTTCACGTGTGAATTTGCCTGATGAATGCCTATCCGTCCTTGCCAAGACTGCAACCCCTTGGGTCCTCTCTCTGCAGAGCCTGTGCAGCTGCTGTGGTTGATATTACAACCTCTTGTGATCGCTGAGCCTCCCCTGACTGAGCAGGTTAAACCCAGCACTTCTGAGGGGCCCACAGACCACCAGAGGGTGCCACCTCCCACCTCTCTGTCATCTGTGGGGGATGCCCCGCCTCAAGTGGTGAAAACCTTTCCCTCCCCTAGGCCGGGTCCTCCTGCTTCCTCACTGCCAGGACAGGTGGCAAGAGGTGCCAGGGATGCTCACTTTTGTTTTACTTACACAAGGTGAGTTGAGTATGGTGTCTGTGTGACAACCCAAAGTCAGGGAAAGTGACCACCACTCCTGCACTATAACAGAGAGTTAGAAGAGTAGCCAATAGGGTCAAACAGAAAGCAAGTACAGAATAGTAGGGAATTTCTCAAGTTGCTATGTCAAGTGTAATGAAGTTTATTCTTATGAGTAAGCCTTATAACTCTGCATTTTAAAATGACTTAAAAGGATTATGCTTTACATTAAAAATATAATAAACAGAAACAATATCTACTAATTTATCAAGCAAATGATTAGATAGGAATCACATTTCACCTACAGACATTGTCTTGATGTTGTAAAACTGACACATCTCATAGACTCTAAATATTAGCTGTATCGGTTAAAAATAATGTATGAATAAGTATTTATCTATTTTTTAATTAGCCTGGTCCAACAAAAAGAAATTTGGATATGAAGTCAAAATATCCCTACTAATCTTAGTGCCTCTGCCTGTTTGACCCTGAGAAAGTCATTAATTTGCCTGAACATCAGTTTCTTAATATGGACAAAGAAAAAAATACATACCTCACACAGTTGGATGAAAATTAAGTAATCGTTGCTGTAAAAATGTGCTATAACATTATAAAGAACAATAAATTGTCATTATTATTTGTGGTCTGGGATAATATATATTCAATAAAAATAATGGTTGCAATGCCTCAGAAAAAAGAGTACAGTACAAGGTATACCCCATGTGCCTTAACCCTGAGACACCAGTTGTTTATTCAATTTGCTTTATCATTCTCCCTCTATATATAGATAAGTAAACAGAGGTGTGTATGCACGTATGTGTATATGTATTTATGCATATGTACACACATTATTTTTTTTTACAATTTTTAAATTTATTTATTCATTTTAGAGAGGAGAGAGAGAGAAAGAGAGAGAGAGAAAGGGGGGAGCAGGAAGCATCAACTCCCATATGTGCTTGACCAGGCAAGTCCAGGGTTTTGAACTGGCCACCTCAGCATTCCAGGTTGACTCTTTATTCACTGCGCCACCACAGGTCAAGCCTCCACACATTATTTTTTAAGCCATTTGAGACTAACTTGAAGACATCATATGACTTGACCCCTTTGTGCTTTAGTGTGTATTTCTTAAGAACAGGACATCTTCTTATAAAACCACAGTGCAGTTTTCAAAATAATGTCATTTTGATGCAATTCTATTATCTAATCCACAGATGATTTTCAAAGTTTCTCAGGTTTCCCCAGACGTCCTTTATATAAAGCAGATTGTGTTCCATTCCAGGATTCACCCAGGAACACACTTGCATTCGGTGGTCATGTCTCCTTCGTGTCCTGCAGTCAGCACTTCTCCTCATCTTTGCTTGTTGACCTGTTCATTTTGAAGATTGTATGCCAGAATATTTCTCAATTTGGATTTGACTGTGGTTTTCTCATGATCAGTTTGAGATCATGCATTTTTTATAGAAAAGCCACAGAGTGACGATGGACCCTTCTCAGTGTGCCACAGTAGTAGGCACATGCTATTAGCCTGTCCCATGGCTGGTGATACTGAGTTTGGTCGCTTGGGTAGGGTGGTATCCACCAGATTTCTCCACTGGAAAGTAACTGTCTTTCCTTATATAGTTAATAAATAATTTGTGGGGAGACACTTCGAGATCATGAAAACATCCTGTTTCTTATCAAATTTTCACTCACTGGTTTTAGCATCAGCATTGATTTCCACGTCTACCATTCCTTCTATGTTTATTATGTAGCATTTTATTTTATTATTTTTTATTGTGTTTTATTCTGTGATTATTAGTTAGCATGCATTTTTTTCTGATTTATTTTTTGTATCCATATGAACTTATAGGTTTTTATTTTATTCAATGTGTTATAATCCATTAATATCATTTATTATTATGCTTATGTTGACTCAGATTGCCAGTAGGAGCCCTTTCAAGCTGGATCCTCAGTCTTTTATATATGTCTCCATTTATCTTCGAGCACTTCCTTACTTTCTAGCAAAGTAAGAGGCTTATAAGAGGCTTTTAACAAAATAATTACATTTGCATTAGCTACAACTATTTAAAAAATACCACTGGTATTGGCCTCCCTTAGCTGGCCCTTGCCCTGGAAGGCTGGTGGGTGGAAGGGAAGGGCTTATACCAGGCAGGGGGGCTGGCTCTGGTACCTTGTGTCCAGCCAGGATATAGATAAGCATTTAATGGCAGAAACCTCTGCATGGGTTTATGGATTGGGGGCCACTGAGTAGAAGGAAAATGAGCTTATTCTATTTATTTTTTACTCAAGTATGATAATGTCCTCTGTCATGGTTTTTCTCTGCTCCTACTATGTAGTCTAGATGCAGAAGAGGAAAAATAAGATTCGTGAAGAGTCCATGATCTTAGATACACAGTGCCCACGCCTTGGCCATCAGTATGCACAAAAAGTACTTATATCTGGCATCTCTGTATCAGGAGATAAGAGCGAGTAGGCTGAAGGTGGGTCTTGTCAGTGTGTTCTGCACCTGTGTCCTCAGAGACTTCTCAGCTGGCCCACAGTGTAATGGGATGGAGATGACATCAACTCTGAAGGGAATGCGGAGAGAAGTTTGTATTTCACACTTAACAACCAAAATTCCCATTCCCTATTGCAGAGAGTTAAAATGGCTAAATATTCTCCAAATATAAAAAAAAACCCAGAATGCTAAAAGATTTAATTACTAATCGCTCCTCAGACCTTAAAGGAAGATTAATGGTATGAGTGGAGGATCGAACTTCACTGCAAATTTTGCTTTAAAATCACCTTTTCCTAACAGATCACATGATTACAGTGTATTCATCATGGTATGAATGAAGTACACCTTCTCTTGTTCGGAGGCCACAACACAATGGGAGCTTTGGTTCTGGGAAGCTGAGCTCTCCGTCATGCTCCTTAAAAGGAAAAGGGAGCAGTGAGTTAGTCACAGATTGAGTTAGAAAATCAAATTCTGCACAACTATAAACAAATTACTTCAGGGACTTCTCATAGATGGCCTTAAATCTGTATTCACCAGATATGGACCTTACCCCCTGAAAGGGAGAAAATACAACATCCTAAATCTACACACATGATGACAGACTTGAAAGAGAAATAAATTATACCCATAATAGCCTTGACTTCATCTTTGGGGCATGGTTAGACTGAGCACATGAAATAAGGCCAAAACATGTCCTCACATACCTCATAGCAAAGTAAACCTTTTATTTTTGCAATAGACAATAATTTTATGGCTTGGTTAGGCACCATCACCCTCACCTCAACTCAAATCCAGAGAAACAGGGTAGAGGGTGTGGGGAGACGCAAGAGGCACAAGACCCACGTGGTCCAAATGCACCACAGTTTACCTTGATATTTGGAAGTGTGGTGACTTTAAAAGCGATTTAGAAATAAATGTGTTAGCATGTGGAAAGTTAGCCTTCACAGAATGCATCAGGGGTCTCTTGGCACGCAAAAGGTGTCCGATAAAGTATGTTCCAAACCAAAGCTCCAAATTAAGTATTTGAGAATGTCATCCAAAAGAAAGAGAAAAAAGAAAACCAAATAGTTGGCAAAAACACAGCTGAATCGTGAAACTGTACACTGGGCTGCCAAGTCTCAGGGAATACTCTTAGGTACAATTTACTAAACCAACTAAATAAGAGGCAGCCATAAATTACAGATGAATGCAGATGTTGGTGGACTCAAGAGTCACCTCTAAGCCTATTAAAACTTTAAACACCCTGGTGCTTGATAGCCTGAAAGGTTGGACATGGTGCTGAGGCAAACTGTTTAAAGAAGATGGTGAGTGTGCATGTTTGCACATCTGTGTGTGTTTGAAAGAGACAGACAGACACAGAAACAGAGAGAGAGAGAGACAGAGGAACAGAGACTGATACAGAGAGACACACACAGAGGGAGAGGTCTACTGCTAGGCACCCTTTCTACCCCATTGGTCCTGCCTGGTACCTCAAAATAATTTTTTTTTAAAAATCCTGCAGAAACAATTCCATGGTGCCAATGGAAAATGAAAACTGTTCCAGGAACGAGGGTGCTAACAGAGCTTTGAAGTCACAGAGCTTGCACTAAGCTTTAGAAACAAATGCATCAAGGACTTCCTTCAAACCCAATTCCATTAAGATAATTCATGAGCAAGCACGACTGTCAGGTTAGGAAGCTGGCTCCCACACCTCCACCCCCCGGGAGGGGAGGTTCCATGGTGGTGTGAGAGGAGACCCTGTTTCCACAGCTCGGGGTCTCCTCAGACTTTCTCTAATTCCTGGAGTAGTTCTATTTGCCTCAGAATAATAGCAAAGACAATTTGACCCCTATTTGTGCTGTGCTTTACAATGTACAGAAAGCTAGCACACACATCAAAAGAGAAAAGCACATGGACACGGACCACAGTGGGGTGACTGTGGGGGAGGGGGAGGAGGAGGAGTGTGAGAGGTGGAGAAGGTTAGAGGGGGGATAAATTGAGATGCACAAAGACTTGGCTGGGGGTGGAACACACAATACAGTGTACAGATGATGGGTTATAGGACTGTGTACCTGACACCTATACAATTTTGTTAAGCAGTACCACCCTGATAAATCTGTAAAAACTTTTGAAGAGTCAACTCTTTAAAATGTTTACTGTCTTTCATTCTGAAATAGGTGCTGAGGGAACCCAAAATATAATTCCTCAAATGCTGCCTAAAATTTTGTCCAGTGGTGAAAATACAGGATCTTCCTCAGTTGTCTTGAGATGGTCGTCAGAAAGGAAGGAAGATGGTCAAGAAGCAGACAACCTGAATTGTGAACTGCCTTTAGAGTGAGCGCTGTTCACGCATCAGCGACTTTCCTAAATGCCTTCCTTTCAGAAGGCTGGAACATCACTTGGCAGATTCATCAGATGCGTGGATTCCGTCTTCTCAAAACTGACAGCTAAAAATAAATAACCCGGTAAAAATAAAGGAAATGAGGCCGACTGATGAACAAACAACTCTGAACACAACATAACTGATATGTATCTAGTTTCATGGCAAACAGTACAGACTCAAAAGTCAGACAGAATCCCAACTGTACCACTTACTGGTATCACTGACTTTGGGTACATTATCTAACTTCCCTGTGCCTCAATTATCCCATCTGTAAAATGTGATAATTATAAAAATACCCTTTGATTCTATGAGAAACAGCACTAATAGGATGTGCATGCATCCTACTTCTATACAGGAAGATCTTTGACTACTATTCTTCTTTTTATTGTTAGGTAAGGAGGCTTGAGCGGCAGAGGAACCATGTTGATGGCCTTTTGGTAGAGGCGCATTCTTCGCCCAAGCCCTTGGAAGAGGCCTCAGAAAGAAATGGAATCTTTCTGGAAAGAGTAGCAGGAACCCTGAGACAGGGCGTGGCTTGGGGGAAACCCGAGCAGGAGCAGAGGGATTGTGCAGGAGTAAGAGGAAAGGGTTGGCCTCTGGGACAGATCGGGAGACCTGCAGGCCTCCTTTTCAGAGCCTCTAGAAGCCTAAGACCTCGGGGTGGGTCGAATGAACTGAGTGAGTGGGGCGTGAGGGCACTTTGGCAGAAAAGTTGAAGGAAGGGCTCAGCAGGAGGAAGGGCCTTCAAAGAAGAGATTGCAAATACTCCCAATAATAATGGGAGAATGACCATTTGGTCCACTGTCCCTAAGGACTACAGAAATGAGGAGGAAGGTGTAGAAATGAAGTTGAAAACATGTTAGGGTTCCTTGCTTAGGATATTGAAAACCACCTGCAGGTCGAGCCCTGTGAGATGGAAGCTTGGCCAGTGGGAGAGTGGCATGAAATTAAGCAACTTCTTTTGACAAGTGGCATTTTCATTTCATCTTTTCCCTTACTGTGCAGCTTATCACTAACTTTAAATAAACTTAGTCTTCTGAGCTTATACCATTAATAAAAAAAGAGACACTAATTTATTCGGCTCAATCAAAAGGCTCAAACATAACACCGCATGTTAGACAGTGACAAATTATGTTATTGCTGCCTAACTCCAGTAGACATTCATAATCCAAAAGAAAAATAGAGGAAGAAAGTTAAGTTACGGGATCAGGGTACCAGTAAATCCTCACACAGAGGGTGTTGAGAGGGGAACATTCAGACCAGGAACCAAGAACAGACAGCAAAACCACCTGCCATTCAAGGCCAAACATGCTTCCTCCATGGAAGTAACTCCAACCCGTTTCTCCAGCTTTTTGATTCAACTGAAGACTTATTTCCCTTGTGGAAACCACGTACATTTTAGAGGGGATAGTGAAGAAATACAATTCCTCTTATATAAATTAATTTTATAGTTTATTTTGTTTGAAGTCACCTTTTCCATCCATCTTCTCCCCCCACATCTTAACCCTGACCTCAGGCCCACCAAGATGCCTGGAGAAGAGGATGGCAAAGGAAAGAATCGATGACCTGGCACCCCAGATGGCAGTGTTCAGACACAATGTGGTTTGTACCGTCTGACCTGTGTTGATCTTTTATTGAGCTGCCTAACCTACCTTGAAAACTCTTATACGCCCAGACTAGGAGGCTCGTCCGCATTAAGTGTGGGAGATGACCGGATGCCAATGATTCTCAAGGTTTTGTAGTAGGTGATGATGAAGGAATAGGAATCTTTCAGACAGTTTCTTTTCTTGAGGATTTTGGAAAACAAGGAATTTGGGGAAACAAGACGCTGAAAATGATGAGGGAGAAACTTTCAGAAACTAAAATGCAGGGTGGGCAAAAGTAGGTTTACAATTATGAGTATGCAAAACCCAGAGTTTATTCTTGTGTTTTATATTTTTCCATATAAACAACTGTGAACCTACCCCCCCCAACCCCTCGTGTGCACTCTTCTCTCACTGGAATCCTGCTCTCATAAGATGCCTTGTGAGAACAAGGAGAGGCTGGTTTGATGATGGGGAAAATCATAATTGGCTTATTATTTTTACTGTCCTTTCTCCAAAAGCAAAACCCCCAAAAAAGGTGATTGTAAAAGTTTAAGGAAAATCAAATCTGGAAAAGGAAAACTCAGAATTAAATAAAAGAGTTCAGCTTCAGAGAACTTCCCTGGTGTTACCTAAGTGGAAGCTTAAAAGCCAGGTTGTAATCTGGCTCATCTCTGTCCCAGGCTGTGGTCCCTGCTGTGGTGATCACAGAAGCTCACTAAGAGGGCACCTCCAGGCCTGGCTGGCTAGCTCAGCGGTAGAGTGTTGGCCGGGCATGTGGATTTCCCAGGTTCGATTCCAGGCCAGGGCACACAGGAGAAGCACCCATCTGCTTCTCTACTCTTCCCCCTCTACTTTCTCTCTCTCTCTCTCTTCCCTTCCCACAGCCAAGGCTCCATTGGAGCAAAGTTGGCCCGGGTGCTGAGGACTGCTCTATGGCCTCTGCCTCAGGCACTAGAGTGGCTCCGGTTGCAACAGAGCAATGCCCCAGATGGGCAGAGCATCATCCCCTGGTGGGCATGCCCGGTGGGTCCTGGTTGGGCGCATGTAGGAGTCTGTCTTTCTGCCTCCCCACTTCTCACTTCAGAAAAACACAAAGAAAGAAAAGAGGGTGTCTCCATCAGCCTGTGTTTCTGAGAGCCTGAGAGCCACAGCACATCCTTGCCAACTCACACAGGACATGCGACGTGTGTGAAAAATTAACTGTATTGGGTTAAGCCAATGAGATTTCTGGGTTCTTTTTAATGTAGCACAACCTAGCTTGTCCCAACCAAAAACAGAAATCTAGAGTAAAAACAGGAGGATGGTGGAGAAGAACAATAATCTCCAAAATACTTAATGTGTTAAACCCTAACATCTACGGTAAATTATTTTATTTGTGTAGGAAGCAACAATACTATAGCATTATTTGATTCATTTCCCTTTCCCCTAACACACAGAACCCTTAATAACCTTAAAATAAATAAGGCAGCACATTAGTATCCTTAGGAAGAATCATTTTCTATCAAATAAGTTGACCATGCATGAGATTAAAAAAATTTTTCCTGTGTACATTCCATTAGTATACACTGGACATAAAAAAAAAATACTTAATACATCGAATACTTAGTATGCGCCAAAGGCATTGTTAAGTATTTTACATTATTTCACTTAAACCTCAGACAAGTCTATTATCCCCATTTTATGGATAAGGAAATTAGAGCTCAGAGAGATTAAGTCACTTTCCCATAGTCAAACAACTGATAAATGATTGAGTTGGGATGACTCTAGAGTGCAGCCTCAGAGCCCACCTACTTAAGCAGAATGTTCTCCTGTGTCTTCATTTTCTCTAGAACCAGAGATGTTAAATTTTTCTTCCGAGGTCACAGAGTTAGCTCATAGCAGCGCTTCAACTGCAGCCTAGATTTTTGTTCTTCCCTCTCCACTGCTCTGACTCAGCCCAGCCTCTCCCCCTTGCTTTTATCTCCTATTCTCTGTCTGTCCCCTGCCCCTCCCCAGGACTCTGGGTTAGAATCCTGGCTGTTTTCTAGTTCCAGGAGGGGGCATTTCTAAGATACTTGATAGCACAGCACCCCCCCCCCTCTACGAAAAACCCTCAGAGGCACGGAGAGGCCTGCAGACCCAATTCAGTCAGAACACCCCAATGGCTCTTGCTATTTATACGTCTTTCTGATTATTTAAGCTTCCTAAGTGATTCTGATGGACAGCAGAACACGAAACCCTGTCTACGGAATAGTAAACACTGAGGAGTAAAAGCTGGAACTTCACATTCCATCTGCTCCTCCTGTGTAGAGACAGTTCCCGCCCTCCCACTCTGAGGGAGCCAGGCCCCGAGGAAAGGTGGTTCAGAACCCTAGGCTTCCGTGGTGCCGCCTCCCAGAGTCAGGCAGGTGGGAGGAGAGAGAGGCACAGGAGGCCAAGGCCCACCAGCCCATCTTCTGTGAACTGTCCTGGTGTCCAGCTCCAGTCCAGGATGTGAGGCAGCACGTCTGAGCAATGTTCTTCTTTGAGAGAATGTTAAGGGTTGAGTCAATCCTCAGAGAAAGCCTGTCTTCTGTGCTTCATACTGAAGGACAAGTTGGTTCTTTGTTGGAAGACAGGGAAGCCCTGGAAAGGAGAGGATCGGCCACTGGGGGTCAAGGCCGGGGGCAGGGGTGGGGGAGGCTGCAGCAGGATTGCAAATGCTGCCCTGGCTCGTCGTGGCCAAAACAGGACCCTGAAAGATTTGACACACCCTGTCCCTCAACTTCTTAGCTCTTTCATATTCTTTCAGACTCAGACAACTTGGATGGGTGTTGAAAGAGGGTAGAGAAACCAAGCTATCAGTTTATAAGAGGAACTTAGAAACTCAGAATGCTGTTTGGAGAGAGGAGCTGATTGCACACTTCACTGACCACACTGCCACCCCCCACCCTGGCTCAGTGCCTTCGAGGGCATTCCTCAAACCAAGGGCCCTGCCTTGTCTGGCTCAACAAACAAGAAACAAAATGGCCACTTTTCAGCCTCACAGGGCTGAGGGGGATGCTCCAAGCTCATTTTCTGCCTTTTGAAATCAGAACAAAATCCTGACAGTGATCTGGAAGACTGGTGGGGGTATGTAAGAGAAAGTGGATAAAGAAATCAACGGAGCCCTAGTTCCCTTGTCTCCACATTTATGAACCAGCAGCAGGAAGATTCCCAACAGACTTTATACTGCCATAGCTCTTTTTTTTTTTTTAAACTCCTGAAACTTAGTAGATTGGAGCCAAGTTTTCTCTCTCCTTTCCCTGGAGAAAATGGAAAAAAGGCCTGTGTCCTGAATTTCAAAACATCTGGTGGGGCCATCAGGAGAGAAAAAAAATGCGAAGGCTATAATTTAACTTACCTTTTGGGATAGTTTTTATTACATTTACTTTCTTGAATACACAAAAAGTTTGGCATTTTCCCCATTAGTTAATGGTTTCGGAATTTTATTAATCAATGTCTAAATGTTCATAAAATAATGCCACCTTTTAAAACCAGGGGCAAGGACCATTTCCAAATGCTTCCAGTCAGAAGGAATAATATTAAAAATGCAGGTTGCAAATGTGTTAAAACCAGTCTTTGGGGAGTGGGGCATAAGCTCTCAATTATCCCAACCACCTCCAGAGCCAGAGATCAAGGCTAGAAATGCACCCCAGGCCAAGGAATGCACCCGAGGACTAGGCCTGTGGGGCTCTCATGTAGCCAAGCTGAACAATTCACTTCCCTCCACCCAAGCCCAGGTGAAACCCACTTTCAGTCCAGCCTTTACTTCTGCCCCAAGGGCGTCAGAGCTGGGGGGCAATTATCTCTCATCCCAAGAAGCTGTTGATGCTCACGCCCAGTGTGCTTCTCCCTGGAGGTTTCATGTTCCTTTCTACATGCTGGGAAAGTTGAAAGCTTGTCTTACATCTCCCCTTTGTTTCAGAGTACTTATTTCCTCTATTATTTAGTATGACATTTTGTTTATGTCAGCTTCCACACGCCCGTTGGTAAAATTAATGAGAGCAGGGACCATGTATGTTTTGTTCACATTCGATATCAGGCACCCAGAATAGAGCCTGGTATAAAGTAGGTGCTTAATGAATAATTGATGAATGTTCAACAATTTCATACCTATGTAAACACCAAATAGAAATAAGTGCTTTTGTCCATTAAATATCATGGATGCAAATGTCCATAACAGATTTGTGCATAATAGTCCCAACCTGAAAATTACCTAAATGTCCATCAGAAGTAGAACAGATAAATAGAATGGCAGGTATTTGTATAATGGCATATCCAGAAATTTTAAAAAAGAATAGGATGGCCCTGGCCGGTTGGCTCAGTGGTAGAGCGTCGGCCTGGCGTGCAGAAGTCCTGGGTTTGATTCCCGGCCAAGGCACACAGGAGAAGCGCCCATCTGCTTCTCCACCCCTCCCCCTCTCCTTCCTCTCTGTCTCTCTCTTCCCCTACCGCAGCCAAGGCTCCATTGGAGCAAAGATGGCCCGGGCGCTGGGGATGGCTCCTTGGCCTCTGCCCCAGGCGCTAGAGTGGCTCTGGTCGCAACAGAGCGACACCCTGGAGGGGCAGAGCATCGCCCCCTGGTGGGCATGCCGGGTGGATCCCGGTCAGGCGCATGCAAGAGTCTGTCTGACTAACTCTCCCCGTTTCCAGCTTCAGAAAAAAAAAAAATACAAAAAAAATACAAAAAAAAAAAAAAAAGAATAGGATGGCCCTGGACAGTTGGCTCAGCAGTAGAGCATTGGCCCAGCATGTAGAAGTACCAGGTTCAATTCCCAGCCAGGACACACAGGAGAAGCACTCATCTGTTTCTCCACCCTTCCCCCTCTCCTTTCTCTTCTCCTTCCGCAGCCAAGGCTCCATTAGAGCAAGGTTGGCCCACGCACTGAGGATGGCTCCATGACCTCTGCCTCAAGCACTAGAATAGCTCCAGTTGCAACAGAGGAACGGCCCAGATAGGCAGAGCATCGCCCCCTAGTGGGCATGCCGGGTGGATCCCGGTTGGGACGCATGCAGGAGTCTGTCTCTCTCCCTCCCTGTTTCTCACTTCAGAAAAATGAAAAAAAACATAAAAAGAATAGGATGAAGAAGCTACTACTTTATTCAACAACACAATATTAAGCAAAGAAAGGCTAAAAAATGTATGATTGCATGTATATTAAAGTTCACAAACAGACAGAACAAATCTATGACAAAAGTCAGAGTAGTCATATGTTCTGCAGGAAGACGGGTGGTGATGAGTGGACGGGGAGGGGCCGGTGACTGGGAAAAGTTTAGAATTGCTCGAGGAGCTGGAAGTCCTTCCTTAGGATTGAGATGGAGCAGATGTTAAATTGTTCCACATTGAGAATAATAACTAGTGAAGGAAAACTGTGGTTTAGGGCTCTGGCTAAAAATGTGGGTTTATTAATTGCCCTACAAAAAGGAAAAACTCCATAAAAGCAGTGACATGTCTTTGTTCATCCTGAATCCCAGCACCTAGAATAGGGCCCATCACATAGCAAAAATGTTTGTGAATGAGGTCAGTCTTTGGGCCTCTCCACCTTCCCATGGCCATGTTCCTTTCCCTGATGCTCCCATTCAGTGCCCTCTCGTGCTCACTCAACACTCTCCCTACCCAGGAGAACCTGCTGGGCCTGGAGAGCCAGCTGCTACCTTCTGCTACTTTCAATCAACATGTCCAAATGGCGCACCTCACCGTGCCACCCTCCACCAGCCTTTCTCCTAGACTGCCTCTTACCCAGACCTGACACTTCAGCCATCTTCAACACCTCCCTCTCCCTCACATATCTGTGTAGCCAAGAGCCCATCTCATGCATCTGTTCTCTCTTCTGAGTTCCCACCAGTATCATCTTAACTCAGGTCATGACTACCTCAGTCTAGAGCAGGGGTCTCAAACTCAACTCAGCATGTGGGCCACAGAGCAAGATCACAGCCGTTCGGCGGGCCGCACTAGGTCTACAAAAGGCAACTGTTACGCAACACTTTTCTCACTGCAGTTGAAAACAAAAAAACATCAGTACAACAAGCACAGTCGTACATGCAGTTTACTCAGTGTCACAAAACTACCAGAAACTGTAGTTCGCATCACAACTGCTGTTAACTAAGCTAATATCTAGCTAGGATGCTAGAGAAATGAAAAATACAAGTAGGCCCCTAGGCTTACTTAATTTTATCCAAAATATTTTGAACTTCGTGGATTAGTCTGCGGCTGCACAAAATTGTTCGGCGGGCCGCATGCGGCCCGCGGGCCGCGAGTTTGAGACCCCTGTTCTAGAACCTCCTCCAGGAGTCTCCAATGCATAGTTCCCAGCAGATGGATGTTCCTCAAGCACAGGTTAAATCACGGCACTCAGTTGTCCACAAATTTTCAAAAGCTTCCTGCTGCCACCACACTCCTTGGTCTACCACTGAAGATCCTCTAAAAATAGTCCTCAAAATACCTGTTTAATTTGTACTCCTGTTACACCCCTACACATACCCTACATTTAAGTCAAACTGCACTGTTTGTATTCCCTCCCAAAATGTGAGAGTTTCCTCCCTCCCCCCATGCCTTTGCTCACGGCTTTCCTTCCCCTGGGAAAGCCTTCATTTTCTGTCTCTCCTCCTTGGATCTTCATTTTTTTTTGTCTCTCCTCCTTGGACCTTCTCTACCCTCATAAGTTAGAATTGAAGTTCTGACCACCCATCACAAATGCTCAACCCACGTGTTGCCCCAAACTCTCCAGGTATTTGTCCCCAGTCCCTGTTCTCAATCGATATTTTAATTCTATTTAATTCTAATTCTACGGCACTTACTAGATGATCTCTCATGGTGATTTAGGCTTCCTTCTAAATTGCAAGCTCATTTAGGGCAGAGTACAGGTATTAGTCCTCTCTTTCAAACTCAGACAGTATCTTGCCCTCAGACAAGTTTAAATGCATATTGATTGAAAGAATAAATGCATGAAGGGAAAGAAAATCAATTAGTTGTTATATTGAACAAGATTCTATAAATTTACCCTTAGATGTAAATGATTGCCCAAAGGATTATACACCTGTAATTGGGGACAATCCAGTAAATGAAAGAATAACTGGAATAATGAAACCTCACACGTGGTTTTGCAGCTTCCTGGCACCACCTCACAGTTTAGGAACTCTTCTGCTTTGAATAAAATCAGCCTGAAGGACTAGATGTTTCAGGGTTACCGAAAGGAGGCCGCATGCAAGCTTACAATACAACTCAACTCAGAATCAAACAAGGCTGTCATGCTCTCTCTTCCATCCACTAAAATGAGTGGCTTCGGGAAAGTGGTTGACTTGTCCAAGGCCTGCTTTCCTTATGTGTCAAGTGGGACTGACAATCCTACTTTGCCAGGTTCTTTCGAGGACAAGTGACCCAGTGCAGGTAAATAGGAGTGCCAACATGCCGTTCAGTTAGCATCAGGGTTTCTGCCGGGCCCTCCGCCACCGCAGGTGTGCCTGTGAGGCTCCGCACGGCGCTGGCAGGGAAACGGAGCCGCCACTCCCCGTCCTGGCCACGGCAGGGGGAGGGTCTAACCTCCCCTCCAGTCTTGGGGTTATAATAGGAGGCAGTTCAAGGCAAGCGCCCCGATTCTTACGAATTCCTCCACCTCTGAGTTCACGAAGACCAAAGGAGCTTTTCCCAGGGAGGGGAGACACATTCCGGTCTGCTGACATACAAGTGCCCAGGGGACATTCCGGGGGAAACCGTGGTCCAGAAAGGAGACCGCAGGATGGCGTGGAGGCCGCAGGAGGGCGCGCGGCTCGGGGTCAGGCACGCAAAGCGCGGAGAGGAGAGAGTGCCTGTGCCAGTGCCTCTCTACGGACGCACGCACTCGGCACCGAGAGCGAGCACGCTCGCGCACACGCACGTTCACAATGCCGAAAACAAATGCTCGGTTTTCCCTTGGAAAATACTATAGCTCCGGGCAGAGGGCTGTGAAGCGAGCTGTGAGCGGCCAGCCGTCCTGGCCGGGTCCCGCTCGGGGGCCGGGACAGGAACGCTCCTGCTCGCCCCTGGGCCCGGCCGGCCGGCCTTCCGCTCTCGCTGCCGCTCCTGGGGGAGGGCTCCGTCTGCTGCCAACTGGCAGGGAATCCAAACAAATTGGCAGGGTCCCGCCTTGCTTTAAGTGAAAGCATGTGCTCCTCTCAAACGCACAGTGAAGACCGCTCATCTGGTCCGCCGCCTCTCAGGAGGGCTGAGATGGCCTGCCACCAGTGTTGAAAGGTCATCCACCCAGGAGCAAGACGCCTATGCTCCCCATGGCCCCGTATATAAAAGACTTTTTGTTCAAGGGGTCAAGCTGGCTCTTTCTCATGCGTCGGATTTGCCCTACACGTTTTCGTGCCTATGTTCTATGTCCAAAGTTGAGAGAAGTTGATAGAGCTAAAAAAAAAAAAAAAAAATCCCCCAAGTGTTAGCCACTGAGCATGCCCCAGGGAACACAGCCCAGAAAAAAACTGTTCCTTAAATCTCAGTGGAAAACTAAGTCTGACCACCCTCATCTAGATCCGGAATAGGTCAGCTGAGGAATGATGGAGATTCAGACTGCGGACACGCCAGCAGAATCTTGCCCCTGCAGGGCAGTGGGGGGGGGGGGGCTGCCTTGCCCTGTCTGCGTGGGAGTCCTGGAGCCATCTGAACAAACAGGACCTGAAGGAAGGGTGGCAGAAAGGGAGACCCAGGGAGCTGGAGAATTTATACTTGGCCTACAACCCCTCTCAGGGGCCCTCTCTCTGCTCTGGTACATTCTCCTTTTTGTCCCCACCCCAACCCCATTTTTAAACTCTTCAAAATAGTGCATTTCCTCTTTGATAATTACCTCTTTGAGAAAAGTTGGGGGGTGTCAAATGTCACTTGCTGAGCCTGGGTTAGGTGGGTGCGGTTGGAGCAGTAAGTACCAAGCGTTTAAGGACAGAGGAGAAAGGTTGGAAGTTCTTCTGTAGAAAGCAGAGTATAATAGCAAACAGAAGGCCATTGAGGAGGGCTGGGTGCCAGCTGTGGTCTGAGGCCACCTGTGTGAAGTGGCACCCACCTATCTGCAGGTGTGTGATTTTCTCCAGCTGCTGTCGGCGGCTTTTTTATTTTTTTAATTCCTCAATGGATAACTGTTTAGAAAGGAGAGGCCAGGACACAGGAAGTCTGCTGCCCTCACCTTGCTGCCCATCAGCCATCGCTCAGGTCACCAGATTGGAACAACAGGAGGCCAGCAAGGCGACAGGTGGGTCAACCTTGACTCCCCACACTCCTCAGCCCCACCCGTCCCTACGGGACAGAGAGAAGAAGAGGAGGCTCTTCCGCTCCTCACCCCCACCTCTGCACCTGCTGCAGCAGTGGCAAAGGCTTCACACTGAGCATCACAGTGACCACCGGAGGCTCTCAGCATCCACAGCCCTTCTCAGTGACACAGGGTCAAAGCAGACTGTCCCCTGCTCATGCCCTGCCTGACATTCTTTCAGGAGATGAACAAAAACAAATAAGCACCCTGTTTTTTTAAAAAAGAATTTGTTGATTTTTTTGATGTGACACAATAGAGCTGTAGAAATTTTCAGTAAAACTAAAATTCCGTCTGAATGCAACACCCTACCCCCTGGAGGTGCTGTCCTGTGCTGCTATTTCTGCTTGGCCAGCCCCATTAGACTGGGTACTACCTGCCTACCCTGCTGTGGCCAGCTGATGAAGGTGTAGAGAATTAGGTACCTTTATGTTTGCTTTTAGAAAAAAATTGAAAAACTATTTTGGAAGGCAATTTGATGATACCATTCAAAGTCTCCACCCTGAATAGCCATCAGTTTCACCACTAGAAATTTATCCAAGAGAACTAGGCAATGAGTTATGAATAAAAATAGTGACATAAGAGTTCTTTATAAAAGCAGAGAAATGTTATAAAGTAAATATTTGGTTGAATGAGTTACAGCACAAAGAAATACTTCTAAAACATAACAATTAATTGTTACGTATTTGTTGCAAGAAGATATTCACAGTACAGAGGTAGTTAGGGGCGGTGGTTATAAATGGAATGATCCATTTTTGGTGAAATGAAATAGAAAGATAAGAAGAGAAAGCAAGGAAGGACAGAAGGAAAGAGAAGTTTTAAAATGGCATAAACCAGCAAGACTCAGTTTTCGCTCAAATCTCTGCTGCTTACACTTAAATCTCATGATCTTGATGATTCCTATCATGGAAAATTGTTACACCACAAATTAAATTCTCATTTTGAAAAAAAAGAAAAAGACAAGAAAAGTTAAAGTATATACACCTTAAAATGCCTCACTATGTGCTAACTTTTCTTTTTCTTCACGCTTATATTTTTTATATAATATATGTTCCTTATAAACCTTATTGTTTGCACTTGAAGAAAGTTGTTGGAAGTGGGATTCAGCATCTATCATATCTTCCTCTGGCCTGGGACCGGGGCTTGGGTACAGTCCAGGCTGGCCGGTTATCTGTGGTAGAGTGTATGAGTGTGTGAGTGTAAGAGTGTCTGCGCCTTCCACTGAGGCCTCACTATTCCCACAGAGGACAGCTCTCACCACCCAAAGGCCTCTTCCTTTCTTTGTCTCTGGGTTTTGGGACCAAGGCCCTGATTGTGTATTTTGTCACAACAGAAATGGACTTGGTTGGCCTGACCTGTGGTGGCGCAGTGGATCAAGCTTCGACCAGGAACACTGAGGTCGCCGGTTCAAAACCCTGGGCTTGCCCGGTCAAGGCACATATGGGAGTTGATGCTTCCTGCTCCTCCCCCCCTCCTCTCTCTCTCTCTCTCTCTTTCTCTCTCTCTGTCTCCTTTAAAATGAATGAATAAATAAATAAATAAATAAATGAAATGGACTTGGTTAAGGGAAAGCCAGAGCTTGGGAGATTCTTGCATTGTATCTCTGATGGGCAGCTACCCTTCTGAAACACTTACTCAAAGATCAGTCAAAGTCTGTAACTAGAGATATGAAGACTGCAATGAAGGCATGCAGGAATTAAATAAGGCTCTTGGGTATAATATTTGACTTTCTGTTCCATTCCCAGAATTAAGTAGATGTTCTGCTATTCACTGTGTTTTCATGCCTCCCTGAAGTGCAAATGCTTCCATTCAGAACTGTGCCATTGTGTATCTCTCTACCGGGCCATACTCACCTGTCACCCTATGTGTGAGTATGTCTGCTTCCTCTTCCTCCACCTGATAGTACTTTCCCTCAAAGGCAGAACTAAGTTCATTCATTTTGAAAGAAGGTGGTAAAGTGTAATGGCTGCCATCCTAGGTCCTGGTGCCCGAGCGCCAGCTTCAGTTTTGCTTACCACTTCCTAGCTGTGTGCCTGCGCAAGCTACTGTAGAGTGAAGACAACGACGGGACGCACCCACGTGGGGAGCTGTGAGGATTAAACGAGTTAGTTCAGGTGAAGAGCTCAGAGCTGTTTCCGTGAATGGTGTCGTGGGAAGCACGTGAGCATCATGACCACCGCCAGCACAGAGCAGGGGGCAGGTGTGCTGTGGAACCCACAGACCTTTTCCTGGGGCATCTGCTAAAACACAAACTCTACCCTTCCCTGAAATCCCCATTCTTCTCGGCACTGTGTTATAAAACCCACTATAGCTGATACATTTATCAACCTTCAAGGCCCTTCCATACAGCTATGGAGATGGTTCACAATGAGACAAGTTCAGCTTTTTGTGAACAACAAAATAGTGGCAAGGGTCGATTTAAACTCCTCTGTGAAGCCTGACCTGTAGTGGTGCAGTGGGATAAAGCATCGACCTGGAAGTGCTGAGGTCGCCGGTTCGAAACCCTGGGCTTGCCTGGTCAAGGCACATATGGGAGTTGATGCTTCCTGCTCCTCCCCCCTGTCTCTCTCTCCTCTCTCTCTCTGTCTTTCTCTCTCTCCTCTCTAAAATGAGTAAATAAAAAAAAAATTTAAAAAAAATAAATCAACTCCTCTGTGAAAATCCTCTGTGGTTCAGTGAAGGTGTGGGGGGCTAGAGGACTGAGGTGGGGGCCAAGGAGGAAGCCAAACGGGCATCATCCTGGACTCCCCTCCCGGGTGTTACCGGGCAGTGCCGCTCCATCTCTTTTATATATTAAGGTTCAAGGGAAGATTTTATCTGAAAAAAAAAAAAAACCTTCTACAATAACAAGTTTGAAAACTACCAGCCCAGTAACTCTGATATTCTCTGTCATAAAATATCACCCCTAAGCATAGTAGACTTAGTATTTTCCAGCTGAGGCCGGTATTGACCACCTGGGCCCTTTTTTCGACGTTCAGTATGATTTATTTGTTCGCACAGAGGAAGGCTGCTGTCTTTGGGTCCAGCCTCAGAAACAAGATTCAAATATGCACCAGACAAAGATGTGTTATTAACTCGTCCTCCCACAAAGAGAGTGGGCGAGCCAGAAAATTGGCCTCTCTACAAGGCACCTGGCTCCAATTAGTCCTGGCCCTGGGTAAGTGGCTCTGTGCAAGAGTGCTCAAAAGTGAAGTGATGCTATTTTGGGCTTTCTGCTTGGCTTTTATTGAGTATTTTCTTTCCATCCGAGGGAACGGTTCATGGCTCTTTCTCCATGGTACCTGCTAGTTTTCAGTGGTGATGTCTATCTATGCTGTGCACAGATGCGCACAGGCAATGCCCTCTGGCAGTGCCTCTCTGCATTTCACAAGTGCATTGAATGAGGGGGATGTACGTCAAACTTTATGTCTCAGAATGAAAGCACCGCAGAACTTTCAAAGCATTCTTATTCTTTGATTAAGCAAGATTAAAAATATTAAGCAAGATTTAAAATTCTCTCCTTTCCTGGACATAAGAAGGAGGAAGCAGAGAAGAGAGCAGGAAGAGAAGAGGGGGGGAAAGCAGGAGGGGACAAGAAAGGAGAAGATTAAAAAAGTAACATGCATTTATTTTAGAGCAAGCATTTGAATCTCAAGTATGCCAGATTTCAGGTCTGGAAGGGCTGGGGAATTCTTAGCTTGTTGTGTTTCCATCAACCTGCCAAACAAAACCATCTACAGGCAGGGCTGCCACATGGACCTGGGTTTGACTGCATTGTCCTGTGACCTCTTGTGCCACGTTGTAGGGACCATGAGGAACCGGAAAGTCATGTTGACAGAATCCAGAGCAACTTAGACAAGAAAACCTCACCTTGGGCCCTGGCCGGTTGGCTCAGCGGTAGAGCGTCGGCCTAGCGTGCGGAGGACCCGGGTTCGATTCCCGGCCAGGGCACATAGGAGAAGCGCCCATTTGCTTCTCCACCCCTCCGCCGCGCTTTCCTCTCTGTCTCTCTCTTCCCCTCCCTCAGCCAAGGCTCCATTGGAGCAAAGATGGCCCGGCGTTGGGCATGGCTCTGTGGCCTCTGCCTCAGGTGCTAGAGTGGCTCTGGTCGCAATATGGCGACGCCCAGGATGGGAAGAGCATCGCCCCCTGAGGGGCAGACCACCGCCCCATGGTGGGCGTGCCGGGTGGATCCCGGTAGGGCACATGCGGGAGTCTGTCTGACTGTCTCTCCCTGTTTCCAGCTTCAGAAAAATGAAAAAAAAAAAAAAAGAAAACCTTACCTTACCTAGTTACAGCTCTCTCTCTCTCTCTCTCTCTCTCTCTCTCTCTCTCTCACCCCATCTCTCTGTCCCTATTTCTGTCTCTGTCTCTCTTCCTGTCATTCTCTCTTTCACACACACGGACACATATACACAGAGACACACACACGATAAAGATTGTTAACAGCTCATAGTTTCATGCTAGGCCCCTCTACTGTTCCCACCCTGCCCGGGTGATGTGAGGGTTTGGCAGCCTCTCCCGAGCCTCTGTGGGATGGACTGGCTGACCCCAGACATGGCATACAGCAACCTGACCCCTGCATTAGAATGTGAGCGGACAGAGGACTTTCCTGCAGCCCACAGAGAATTTTCACTGAGTTTAAATCGACTCTTGCCACTATTTTGTTGTTCACAAAAAGCTGAACTTGTCTCATTGTGAACCATCTCCATAGCTGTATGGAAGGGCCTTGAAGGTTGATAAATGTATCAGCTATAGTGGGTTTTATAACACAGTGCCGAGAAGAATGGGGATTTCAGGGAAGGGTAGAGTTTGTGTTTTAGCAGATGCCCCAGGAAAAGGTCTGTGGGTTCCACAGCACACCTGCCCCCTGCTCTATGCTGGCGGTGGTCATGATGCTCACGTGCTTCCCACGACACCATTCACGGAAACAGCTCTGAGCTCTTCACCTGAACTAACTCGTTTAATCCTCACAGCTCCCCACGTGGGTGCGTCCCGTCGTTGTCTTCACTCTACAGTAGCTTGCGCAGGCACACAGCTAGGAAGTGGTAAGCAAAACTGAAGCTGGCGCTCGGGCACCAGGACCTAGGATGGCAGCCATTACACTTTACCACCTTCTTTCAAAATGAATGAACTTAGTTCTGCCTTTGAGGGAAAGTACTATCAGGTGGAGGAAGAGGAAGCAGACATACTCACACATAGGGTGACAGGTGGGATGTCCTCTGGCCCGGTAGAGAGATACACAATGGCACAGTTCTGAATGGAAGCATTTGCACTTCAGGGAGGCATGAAAACACAGTGAATAGCAGAGCATCTACTTAATTCTGGGAATGGAACAGAAAGTCAAATATTATACCCAAGTGCCTTATTTAATTCCTGCATGCCTTCATTGCAGTCTTCATATCTCTAGTTACAGACTTTGACTGATCTTTGAGTAAGTGTTTCAGAAGGGTAGCTGCCCATCAGAGATACAATGCAAGAATCTCCCAAGCTCTGGCTTTCCCTTAACCAAGTCCATTTCTGTTGTGACAAAATACACAATCAGGGCCTTGGTCCCAAAACCTAGAGACAAAGAAAGGCAGAGGCCTTTGGGTGGTGAGAGCTGTCCTCTGTGGGAATAGTGAGGTCTCAGTGGAAGGCGCACTCTTACACTCACACACCCATACACTCTACCACAGATAACTGGCCAGCCTGGACTGTACCCAAG
Organism: Saccopteryx leptura; assembly: GCF_036850995.1. NCBI lineage: Eukaryota > Metazoa > Chordata > Mammalia > Chiroptera > Emballonuridae > Saccopteryx > Saccopteryx leptura. The sequence continues at coordinate 221,421,134 of NC_089503.1, read as the reverse complement.
CCCCGGTCCCAGGCCAGAGGAAGATATGATAGATGCTGAATCCCACTTCCAACAACTTTCTTCAAGTGCAAACAGGTTCAAATGAGACAAGGCATCTTCAAAAAAAACTAAGAGGGAGGGTTTAGAATATGGTGAAAGTACCAGCTCAGTATGAAATAGGGGATGAATAGTAACACGCCTTGTTGCCAACTAACAAAAGCCAGGCAGAGCCAGGCTTGAATCCTGGCTCCACCGCTTATGAACTGTGTAATCATGGGCAAGTTTTTCAACCTCTCTGAGCCTCAGTTTCTTCATATGTAAAATGGAAATAAATCTTAAAACCTATCTCAGTGGGTTGCTGGGAGAATTAAGATAAGGCTCAGGGTCTGGCACTTAGTATAAGCATGCCCACAAACGCTGGCTTTTGTATTGTATAAGAGGCCAGTGGCTCATGTGTCAGCCAATGCCCACCCCCCACAGTTTCTCTGCTGAGTGACCATCCACGCCCAGTTGTAATGTTCACTCAAATCATGGGTCCTGGGGCATTAGTTTTACTTGCCATGGCTTAAGGGAGGCTCCACCTGGCGGTTACCTCCACCTGTAGAGGTAGTTAGGGCCCCCACAGGACTGTGCGAAGGACTTCAAGAGAGTGAATGACTTCAGAAAATCAGATCCTAGTAACTATTAAAAGAGCTTGGCTGACCTGATTGTAAGACAAAGACAAAACCTTTTTGTTCAGGCTGACAAACCTATGCTATGTATTAACAGCACCCAGATTGTCTTATCGCACTGACTACAATCTCCGATAGGACATTGAATAAGAGCAGTGAGAGCAGACATCCTTGCCTTGACAATCTTAGGGGAAAATAGTCAATCTTTTATCATTAAGTATAATGTTAGCTATAGATTTTTCATAGGTGCACTTTACCAGTCTGGAAAACTTTCTATTTTCAATTTTGGTAGGTGTTTTTTATCATGATTAAATGTTGAATTTTGGTAAATGTTTTTCCTATATCTATCATGATAATCATATAGAGGTACACTGATTTTTTCAAACATCAGACCAACCTTGCATTTTTTAGATAAACCCCATGTGGATGCATAATGTATTACCATTTTTTATATACTACTAGATTCAATTTACAATTTTTAAAAAAATTTTAGTTTTATGTTTGTGAGAGATATTGGCCTGTTATTTTCTTTTCTTTCTTTCTTTTTTTTTTTTTTTTTTTTAGAGAGAGACAGAGAGAGAGAGAGAAGGGTGTGGGGGATAGACAGGGACAGACAGACATGAAGAGAAAGAGATGAGAACCATCAGCTTGTTGTGGCACTTTTAGTTGTTCATTGATTGCTTTCTCATATGCATGTTGACCAGGGGACTCCAGCTGAGCCAGTGACCCCTTGCTCAAGCCAGCAACATTGGGCTCAAGCCAGCAACCATGAGGTCACATCTACAATCCCACACTCAAGCCAGCAACCCTGTACTCACTCTGGCGACCTTGGTATTTTGAACCTGAGTCCTCAGCATCCCAGGTTGACACTCTATTCAATTGCACCACTGCCTGGTCAGGCAGGGGTTTGTTTGTTTTTTCTTATAATGTCTTTCTCTGGTTTTTGGCATCAGAGTAATGCTGGTTTCACATTATAAAGCAGGAGAGTTCGTTCCTAGTGGATTTTCAGTATGATCAGAGATCTGAAATGGAATTATAAAACCTGATCCTGACCTGTTTGCTCTTCTTTCAGCTCTCTCTCTCTTATTCATAGTTTAAAATTGGAAGAACTGTCATGTCTGATAAAATTCTGCAACTGGAAAGAAATAAAGGTTGATTTTCAAATGGCCATTAAGAATCAAGGAAATAAAATGTCATAGCCAAGGGTATTTTTTTTCTTCTGAATAATAAGAAAAGTATGCCCTTCATACAATGGCAGTTATAATTTCTTTACTGATCAAAGCAATTCATATTAGGGTCTTTTGTTGCCATAACTGAGGATTATGGAAGAAATAATATGTGGCTTCAATGATCATCACTCCTCAAAAGAGAAATTAAAATTCAGTGCCAATATGCCCACTACAGTTTAACTTTGTCTGGATACTGAGTGAGACTACACTGCCCCATGCAGCAGAAATACATGTCAAGACTCACATATCTATAGATGAGTGCTGTCAATAGCATTTTCTCTGGTGATGTAAATGCTCTCTGTTCTGTCCAATAAGGTAGTCACTAGCCATTATGTGGCCACTGAGCATTTGAAATGTGACTAGTGTGACAAGAAACTAAACTTTAATTTTATTCAATTTTTTAAAGTTTAAATTTAAAGGACCACATGTGGCTAGTGACTACTACCAAATTAGACAGTGCAACTACAGAGGACCAACTTTGCCATTTGAAAATTTTTAGAAACAAAAGTTCTCACTAAGGAAAGGATGAGAAAATCTTGGGAACGAGGTATAGGGCTAAAGCTATAAGGTTCCCTGAACAGCCTGCAGGTGAAATTTCCATCAGACTGCAAACTAATGGGATCTCAATGCTTCTTAAATTAATTCTATTCTGATTCATTTTGGTATTATTACTATCATGCTGACAAAAGCACTAAGTTGACAATGGATAGCAACATTATTGGTTTTATTTGGATGTGCTTATGATACTCTACATCTACATATATACACTCACTGTGTGAGGCATCAAATTGAATATTCAGCATGACTTTTCTGAGGTTTGATTCCCACACACTGAATAAATGTTTTGGCTTTTGGGGTGGTGGGGTGGTGACATGAATGTCTGAGTCTTATATCACCAATAGAAGATTCAAAAAGGAATCAAACTTCATTTTCGCCTTTTGTCTCTTCAGTATCATTTTTTACCTTTCCTTCTCTGTTTATTTTTTCTCTTTCCTTTTTTTTATATTTTTTTCTTAATAACCAAAGGTGGATAAGGGGAATAATTAAAAATAAATGGCATGTTTTGGAGTGGCAATGAGCTTGACTCCATTTTTATGCAATTCTATCAAAGGACCTTTTATGTTAAATCACTTACTTGCTACCAGAGATACTCACAGTGAACACAACTTAGAGATTCATCAAAATGACAAAACTGAGAGTCTCCAGGGCAGGAAAAGGTCACCAGACTCTGCCCAAGCGCTTGATCTGTTTGAGTTCTTAACAAATGCTCCCAGGATGGGATGCCTTTGTTCTCCTCTGTTCTGGTGGAAATGATTTAGTGAATGCTCTGCACCTTTCTCCTCCTTCAAGGCCACCCTTGACCCCTCACCCCCACCCTTTCACAGTAGATCTTTTTGCTTCATTGGCCTTTCCGGATGAGGCAGAGTCTCACCAAAATCAAGAATGCACCTTTTCAGAAGAGGTCAATTAGTCCTGGGGAGTAATGAGGACTAAGCTGCCCTCTCTACTTTGACCATTGATTGAAATGATATTCACAGGCTCCGGGGTGCTGGTGAGGCAACGTTCTGGAAACTGATGAGGGACTTCATCCTCTATTCCCATAACCCATGCCCAGTCACCCCAAAGAATCAGCCACCAGCCAGAGCTCCCTCCCACCCAGCTACATGGTAACCAAAACAAGCCCCTTCTTTGTATACTTTCTGCAGCATGTAATTGCCAACTGGTGAAAGAGAAGAATGGAAAGGAAATGTATTGAGAGAGCTTTGACAGAATTATCGTGACAAGGGCTCTGAGGCCCCAACTTTACATGTCAAAAGGCAAGCTTTATGGCATGGCCCATGCCGAGAGTCTGGATGGTGCCAGGAACTGCTCTGTAGAGAACCTGGCACCTGCACCAATGCCATACACACCACATGGCCCAGCCTGTGCTTCCAAAAACCATAGACTCTTCAGAGTTAGAGAAACTTGGAGATTTCCCCTTCCCCGGCATGAGGATTCCCTCTTTAAATCCTCCACAAGTGGCCACCCAGGGTCAGGACTCTGTTGTTTCCCCAGAATAGATCCAAATTGAACCAAATATTTCTTGAGCTATTACACTTGCTTTGATTTTTATCATTTCTGCTTCAAGCTAAATTTCCCTGGTTCTTTTCATTGTGCCTCATATGACATGAATTTGAGGTTCTTCCTAGTCCCGGTCAATCTTACAGTTAAGGTTAGTAAGGAAATTGAGCCACATACATATAGATGTCATCATTGGCCTCTAAATGTTTTATTTTTGAGCTTAGCAGGGTAGGGTCAGAGGTGTGTGAAGAGGTCAAGGGAAGTGGCAGTAGCTTCAATTCACCTCTGAAGCAGCGTTGGGTTAGGCAAGAGTGCATAGAACCAATAATTATACTATTTTGAGTACCTATCAGAAACTATACCAGGCATTTCACATACATTAGTCTTTACAAGGAAGTAAGCCTTACTATTCCCACTTTGCAATGAAAGTTTGAGGCTCAAAGAGATTCAATGATTTGCCAAAAATCATACAGCTAATAAGTGGCAAATAATGTAACACCCCCCAAATTCTAACATTAGAATGACTTCTCCTGGGCAATGCCACATCCTGGAATTATACAATCTCTTAAGGTCCAGATGTTTTCTGTTTTGACCTTTCAGATCTATCCAGTCACTCCTGTTTGGTTTGATTTTTCTGGGCTTGGCTCGTCATCTGCTATGACCTTCAATCCCTTTCTGATGCTTCCAGACTTGCCCGCTCGGAGTTTAGATATCTTCCTAATCCCACAAGCTAACCTGAGTCCCTAACCCTCCATTCACTGTTATGTGTGGACATGTCCTTGAGCTCCCCCCCCAAAAAAATGGAGGTTCCAGCCTCCTGAATCCCTGAGTCCACCACATGTTTTTTATTTTGGCAAATGATACTCTGGGTGATCAAAAAGAAAAGTTAGCTCTTTATTTGTAGACCTCCAAATGCCACTAGATACATTTTAAATTCTCTAGAGCTTTCTGCTAAATGTTCATATCTTCCTTCTTTTTTTTTTTAAATCTTTCCCAATGAATCCAGGGTCCCATGGATGCTTCCTGAATTGTCAGAAAGAGGGGGAAAAATAAAACAAGCATTCAGTTGTTTAAAGGCTCTTTAATCTGGCTCTTCGAATAGCTCCTACTCAAGTGATATAGTTGAGTCCATGTCAGAGACTATTTTGTTAAAGCTATCCTGCTTATAATGCATTCCAGTTGGTTGATAGCTACTAGAAAGTTCACACCAGAAATCTCCCGAGGCTGAACATGAACATGGCATTCTCACTGATGAGCCTGGTTCTAATGAACTGCAGAGTATTTTGTACTCTCAACAACTGTTTATAAACTAGAGCTCCAGGTGGTCTGCTCTGCAAGTTACAGCATTCAGGTAAACACAGTCCAACAACTCTAGGTAGCTAAAAGCAATTTTAGTCTTTTTTTTTTAAATATCTATAAGGATGTCAAAGAGTACTATTTCATAAAAGTCTCCTTTTCAAATTATTTTCCTCCTCGATATCAGTCATATTCCCAACTTCCCCAAAACTTTTCCCTATATATACTTCATTCTCAAATTCCAATCTCAGAGTCTTCCTGTAAAAACAAGTTTGGCACAGTTCTCTTGGTATTTTCTACCCGGAGCTTTTCTGAGAACACACAGGGGCCCACTTTGCTGCCATCCCTGTGCATCCCACAGTGAGAGGTACTTAACACCCTACAGGCAAAACTTGACTGGTGGAGAAGGGGAGCTGCTTCAAAAATGTTTCTTCGTTTCTTCCCCTGGGTATTTCATAAGCATTTCACATTGTCCTACAGAGGTCATTTGTAAGATACTTAATATTCTTTAATAAATTCCTTTGTTTTGCTGGAAATGTCAGAGTTCATTAATGTTGTTTGCAACTAAGAACCACATCCAATAAGCATTCCAGTAGTAATTTGAGTTCCAGTTTCCCTGGGTCTTTGAAAACACTGATTATTAGCAATTAAAATAAGCAAACAAAATGAATCAAAAACACTTGTTTAGGATCCAGACTTATAGGACAAGAAAAGCAAATAGATTTCTACAGAGTATCCACAGCTCTTGACTCTGAACTACAAACCGAGTTCAGAATTCATATAAAGCAGGGACCATAGGAATTCAGCTGAAAGACTATTTCCACCCTTGTATTACTCTGATCATTTTGTATTTTGACCCCAGGTTTCAAGTGATACTTGGTGGAAAACATATGTTTTGCAAAGCATGACTTTCTGGTTGGTAAACTAGACATGATATTTTTCTGACCTGCTGGAAGATATCATGGATTTCTTCTCAACTGAGGACCTGACTCTCAAAGCATTTCTCCAAATTGTCTTGCCTCATAACAGCTTCCCAAACTTGTCTACCCCTATTAATAGAGTAAATGTATTCCCTTCAGGGTCCGTGGCAGAGTAAGAAGTAGCACAACTTGGATTTAAAATGTTCTTGAAATTTTGTTTTTATAAAAAAAAAAGAATTTAAATTTTATATTCTGCTCTCTAAAATGTCAATGTCTACTTTTATATAAAAATAATAAATAAACTTACATACTAAGGACACTTCCAATTAAATAAAATAGATAGTATAATATATTTATCTCTGCTCTATCCCAAGATAATACTAAAAAGAATTTGAAATGAAATAAACCTACAAAGACAAAGAGATCGTGACAGAAAATGATGCTGAAAAAGAGATGCAGCCAACGGCAGCTGGAAAGCAAACTGGTTAATACTAACTGAACTAACAGAGTTGAGAAAGTTAGGACCTAGTACGACTGTGGAAACATGAAGCAAACAAACAAAACCCAGAAATTTGGGCTGTAAAATTCCAGGGATGGCCAAGAAATTGACATACCAGTATCTGAAAACAGGGCTGGGAATTGGGACTGAAAACAGAGGAAATTGATTGAAAGTCTATTTAGGGAGCACATAGATCATCATCTACTTATACTCCCAGGTGATTATGGCCCCCCAAACCCTCATCCTAAAAGCAGATGAAGTTTTACTTTCTGAAAAACCAAGCCAGAGAGGCTGGGTAACAGACCTGGCAGTGTGTGGGAGAGAACCTCCCTACCAACAACAGGATTTGGTGAGTCTGCATATGAAACGTGACCACCTGGCCTCTTCCCTCAGTCAGCTCCCCGAAAGCTGGCAGCTGTACACACACCCTGGAGGGACTGCCTGGCCCAAAAGGAGAGGTCTAAATAAGTTGACATCTATCTGTGTAGCTGGAGAAAGGGGAATGACAGGAGGGGTGAAAAAGGTGAAGGGGAATAAGAGATACAAACTTGCATCTGTAAGATAAATAAGGCCCAGGGCTAAAACACAGAGCACAGGGAATAGAGTCAATAATATCATAATAACTTTCTATGGTGACAGATGGTTACTAGACTTATCTTGGTGATCACATCATGAGGTATATAAATGGAGAATCACTATCTTGCACACCTGAAACTAATATAATATTGTATGTCAATGATATGTTATTTTTTAAGAAAAAAAAATTGACATCTGTGGACCACAAGTGGAGAGCCAGGCCCCCTGCAGCAGTTGGGTAGCACAGGCCATGCTGTGGGCTGTTGGCCGAGGGCGTAAGCAATGAGGGATCTGCTACAGAGAATCAAGAACTAATAATCAGCTTGACAAAAAGTCATTTGCTTTTCATTGTTTACTTTAATGCATAACTGTGCAGCAATTCTAAACAACCTCAGTGATCAAATATTTCTTCTTTCCCCGCAAAAAATCTTTTCTACATCCAAGTTCCAAACCATTGAGGTGGCCCCTGTGGAATATCAATAACATAGACATAAATTTCCAATCAGCATATTTTTATTTTCTCCCTGGAAGTTCATTCAGAACACGCCCCATTTTTTCCAGTTGATCCTACCTTTAACACACAGTCAGCTGCATGTGTTCATTTTGAGAGTAAGCTCAAAGGTTGACGTCATTCAAGTTTGCTTCAGCTCAATCTGAGTCTCCAACCCCAGGGGTCCTACGTGTTCCTGGGTTTAAACGGCAGGTTCAAAAGTAAACAATGACACCACAGTAATTGTAAATACAGAAAACTCTGAATTACTGGCTTTTGTCGTTCTACATAACCACTCAGAGTTTTTATTGATGTTTACAATGTAAAACAATGACTTAGAGCAAGTATGAAGAATAATAGTTTGATAATTGCAAAATTTAGTGTCTATATGAAATAATCAGATTAAAATTAATACCTTTAAAATTGAAATGTATTAGGCTCTGGCCGCTTGGCTCAGTGGTAGAACATCAGCCCGGCGTGTGGAAGTCCTGGGTTAGATTCCCGGTCAGGGCACACAGGGGAAGCACCTATCTGCTTCTCCACCCCTCCCCCTCTCCTTCCTTTCTGTCTCTCTCTTCGCCTCCCACAGCCAAGGCTCCACTGGAGCAAAAGCTGGTCCCAGCACTGAGGATGACTCCATGGCCTCCCCCTCAGGAGCTAAAATGGCTCCAGCCACAGCAGAGCAACGCCCCAGATGGGCCGAGCATTGCCCCCTGGTGGGCATGCTGGGTGGATCCCAGTGGGAGTCTGTCTGACCGCCTGCCTCCCCACTTCTAACTTCAGAAAAATACAAAAACAAAAACAAAACTGAAATGTATTTTCCTTTAAAATTGACATTTATTATTTTTATTGTTTTCAATAGAAGAACTAATCAAAATATAATTATTATAACTGATTTTTATCATTGTTGGAAATAATTTTTGTTATCTACATATACATGTTTGTGTATGTGTGTGTGTGTGGAGAGAGAGAGAGAGAGGCCAAGCCAGCTGGGACAGAAGGAAACTTAAATTTCAGTCTAAATTCCTTAGAGATAAAAGAAAACATTGCCTCTTTGACTAGAAATAACAAAAATAGAATGTTAATTAAAAAGAAAAGAAAGACACTTTCAGAGAATAAAATACTTTTGAAAATTAAAATATAAAGACAATAAAAATTTCAATGGGAAAAAGAATGTAAAGTTGAGAAAATTTTTAAAAAGTAGAACAAAAAAAAAATAAACTGAGAAATAGGAGAGATTTAGAAATAGAAGACAAATTCACATCTGATCTCTAATAGGAGTTCCAGAAAGAACACCAAGAAACAGATGGAAGTAAAAAAATCAGATAATATAGGAAACTTTTCCAGAACTAAAGGCCAGGAGTTTCCAAACTGAATGGCCCACCAAGTGCTCAGGACAATAAATGAAAAACAAACCACATCGAGGCAAACCACTGTGAAATATCTGAATATTGAGAACAAAGAAAAAAAAATGCTAAGAAACCCCAGACCAAAAAAAAAAAAAAAAAAAAAAAATCAGGACATAAACCAAGAGCCAGGAATCAGCATAGCCTTGGATTTTCCAGAAGCACCCTATCATATTCCAATTTTTAAAATATTTTCAATCTAGAATTTTATAAGTAGCCAACTAAAAATTAAAATAAAGGTACTATAAAAAATTTCTAACATCCAGGGTCTCAAAACATTTACACCTTATACCAGAAAACCACAGGAGAATGTGATCCACAAAAAAACAATTGAAGAAATAGAGATAAAGGAGTACAAGACATCCCGAAAACAAGGAATACAGTCTCAGGAAGAGATGTGAAAAGAACTCTTTGAATGACAATAATGGGAATACCCAGGTCAGCAACTATGCAGCAGGCCTTGAAAGTCCTCAAGTTCAGATTGGAGCAAAAAAATGAAATACTCCAAAAACAATGCTGCCAAGAAAAGAAATAAAACCAACTTCTGAAGTCCTGTTCCCCTAGAGAATGTGGAAACTAATGAGTGTAGGAACATAACACCAAACAGATTTAAGAAAGGGGGAAAAAAGACAACTTGAATTCCAGGAAAAATAAAAGGCTGGACAGGAACGGAAATGTAATCATACCGATCTACAAGCAATATTTACATTGTCCTAAAAATGAAAACATTGAGAGCTAATTTAAGAAATAATTATGATTTAACTTCACGGGGAAGATTGGGCTGGAGAGAAATATGTGTGTTTTAGAGTTCAATTTCCATGTTTCATAAGAAAACTCAATCATTATAAGGAGAAGTAGCAGTATTGTTATTTGTTTAAAAATATAGAGCTAAATGCAAAGGCATAAAATTAGAAGAAATGAAACAGTTGCTGCTGGGCAGTATCACTTGGGATAGGAAGGTAGGGGACCACTTTTTTTTTGTTTTGTTTTATCCTGTGTTACTATTTTATTTTCTTTAATTATGGGCACATATTACTTTTGGTAAACATATTTAAAAGAGAAAAGCAGGAAATCAGAATTTTATTGGAAACCCTGAAGTTCAATGTCTTGAAATTTAATGTGAAATTAAACTATAAAATAGGAGAGACACTTCAGATTCCAACAAAATACTTTCCTAGCCTTTCCATGTCAGATCAGGTTTCTGGGCCAAAGGGAAGACTTTGAAATAAAGGGAATTATCAGCTGTTGAGCACCTACTGCATGTTACCATCATTGTAGAAGATTTTCAGAGATCCCTATGCCTGATCTTTCCCCCACCCTGAAGAATAGAGGAAGCTATTTTCCAAGTGAGAGACTGAGTCCCTAAAGCAGTGGTAGTCCACCTGGTCCCTACTGCCCACTAGTGAGCATTCCAGCTTTCATGGTGGGCGGTAGTGTAGCAACCAAAGTATAAATGAAAGGATAGATTTAACTATAGTAAGTTGTTTTATAAAGATTTATTCTATCAAACTTAGCAAAAATCCGACATAAAGTACTTGGTAAGTAATTATTATTATATGCTTTAACTTGCTGTAACTCTGCTTTATAAATTTTGTAAAGTAAACTTACTTCCCCACTTTATAAATCACCGTTACTGTGGAACGGGTGGGCCGTTAGAAAATTTTACTACTAACAGAGATACAAAAGTGGGCAGTAGGTATAAAAAGATTGACTACCCCTGCCCTAAAGGATGAAGAACTTGGTTGCAGGTATTTGCTTATAGATCTGCGTGTGAGGCCCAGGCAGTCTGTGGCAGATGTAATTGACTCTCATCACAAGTCAGTGAGACATATGAAGCCATTTTACAGATGAGAAAACTGAGGCTCAGTAAGGTCAGCTGGCATAACCAAGTCATACAAATAGTAAGTGGCAGAGTTGCATATGGCCCCACCCTCTCATATAACTCCCCGCTCTGAACCTTTGGAGGACAGAGAGGGTGTCTTATCCCTGTTAACACTATGCCTGTCACAGAAGAAATGCTCAACCCAAATTCATTGACTGAAGCAGGCAGGGCCCTGAGGATCTCTCACCTGTTTATCAGCCCAAGAAAATTTCCAGCAGAATCCATTCCCCAAATGCCTCCTCTGCCTACCTGCCACGCATGTAACGTATGGAGAACTGTCTGAACACAGCTCCCGTGGGTCAGGGCCCTCATCAGGACAAGGGGGGACCAGTGAGCTTTCCTCAAGGGGCAGTTTGCAGCTCGAGGACCCAGGCTTTAATGCTGAAATATCACACACATTAAATCACAGGACAATAACAATTTCACTCATGAAAAATAGCAACATTAATATTTTAATGAAGAAATAAAATGAAATTGTGGAAACAATTTCAGAGTCCACAGAACATTTGAAACTGTCATTAACAAACTGTAAAAGCAGGAAGATAAAGATCAGAGGCCCAAGGGGGAACAGCAGTGGCCCCAGTCCAGTCCCCTTGTCCTGAGTAATGGAGAACCCAGTTTCCATTCTGCCAGCCCAGGAAGCGGGGTGCACAGAGCTAATGCCCGTCTCCTGTTCCGCGCAGGCTTTAAGGGCCGTGGGCTTTGGACAACACGAAATTAATGAACTCTCCAACTCGTGAGGTTGGACTTGCTGGAAACTGAGAGAATAACACCTGGAAGCCAGCACCCTGGGCAAAGTCCTGGGAAGCAGAAGAGAGCTCTTCAATGAATCTTGGAGAAGTGAGTTCATTCTCAGGGATTCTCTTTGCTATTTCCACACATCTGTGCCGAGTCAGAATTACAGAGCCTATCCTCGGGGCTTCTACAATAATAAATTTAGATTATTCCCAGAGGAAATAGACTTGTTGTAGAGGTCAAGTGCTATAGAGCATGTACAGAAAACAGGGTAGAGAACAAAATATTTTCCAAAAGTTCCACTTGTTTGCTAAAAACTCTATGGTCATGCTAACATTAGCCAGAAAATTTCTTTATCACTCACAGAAATGCTTTACAGCATGAGAGAAATAATAAAAGAATACCCAGGGAAGTGTGTCCAATCTTGGCAGGGTGGTAACCTATCTAAATTCTTTGTCATAATTGCCCTTTTTAAGAGTGAGAGAGACTGTAGAGAGGGGCAGAGAGGAACTAAGGCCCCCACGGTCCCTGACACGTGTGCAGAATGAACAACAAGTGGAGAAGGCTGCAGCCCTGGGGTCTAGGAAACACAGGTCCAATGCCCTTCTTCTCCCTAGGAAACACAACACTCAAGTCCCCCAGGATAGAATTCAGGGATAACAAACAAGAGAATGTTTCCCTGGAATTTTGTACAAGAGGCCACACAGGTCCAGCTTTCCTGGACCGCTCCCCTACTCCAGGGCTTTCTTGCTTTCTTGATCAGTGACTCACAGGATTTCTTGAAGGACCTCCCCTAGCCCTCTGGTTGATCACATTTTCAGGCTCTCCTCTGTGAACAGGAAGTTGTAAAAAATGTCAAAAGTAGGAGAGTGCTTATATTTCCACCCCTGGTGTTAAAGACTTTGGAGGTAACTGTCACAACAGCAGGTGCCTTCTAGACCTCCCTAGAGCTAACTTCCCAGGGCAGGTGACCCACCCCCATTCCCACTTCTGCTGGATGGCCAATGAAGATCAATAGGTAGAACACCACAGAAATGCACATTTATTTAAATCCTTCGTCCTTGGCATGAGCATCTCTTGTTTTAACAGCAGCAGAAGGGAAACTATTGGCTAGCTGGGGCCTCCTATCACAGGGAAAGGCACATAGGCAACACGGAACTGCCTGTCCCCGACTTCAAGAATGTTGTCCAATCATCTTTGCTCCAGCAATCCTTGAACTTCTGCAGTATTTCTTGAGAAAGCTCTCTTCCCTCCTTATCCAAATGTGCATTGATGTAACCATTGTGTTAGCGCAGAAGTGTAGGCGTGATGATTTATGTTACAGACTTTCTGCCCAACGGTTGGGAGAAGCATTGGCTTTCAGGTCTGTCACTGTTCTGCAAATCAACAATCCCTAAATTCATTTATGCTTCAAATCAAAATGCACCAAAACAATTTTTCCCACTGATTTGAAAGAAAGGAAGGGGGGGGGGAGAGAAAGAGAAAGAAGCATTGACTCATTGTTCCACTTAGTTCTACACTCACTGGTTGCTTCTTGTATGTGCTCTGACCAGGGATTGAATTCGCAATGTCGGCATGTCAAGACTACACTCTATCCACTGAGCCACTCAACCAGGACAAAACATTTAAAATTTTGCTTTTATTGGTTGCTATTCAAGTTCAATATATGAAAACTTGCTCTCTGCCTCCAGAATCTTTCTATATAAAACACAAGGCTTATAAGAAAAGTAGACTCAACATTGATGGTGGGACCAAAATCAGCACAACTCCCCTGAAAGATTATCTGGTGCTATGTGTTACAATAATATCCCTCAACAGAGCATATTTGACTTTCCAACAATGTATCCTGCAGCTAAATTTAAAAGTATTCCTAACAGTGTTTGTGTCAGCAGTTCTTATTATAGGAAAAATTTGAAATCAGTCTGAAGGTTCATTATTAAGACATTGTTCCAATTAATTACTGTATATTCATGCATCATACAAAGATCTATTGTGCAACCAATAAGAGTAGTGTTGTAAAGGTTATTTATTGACAGGAAAAAATTAACACAATGCAATATAAAATGTTAAAGTAGACCACAAAACAATGCAGTGTATGAAAAAGTTTATAACATATATAGGGATATAGAGAATGTTCATTCATTCATCTTTCACCAGATACGTGTGAAGCACTTCTGTGTTCTTACTGTTCCAGGCACTGGGGAGACAGCAGGGAACAAAACATCCAGACTTCCCACCTTTACATGGTTATAATCCAGAGGGTAGGGAGAATGTCAATAAACAAATAAATGTAAATAGAATGTCAGGGCAGGATAAGCACTGTGAATAAAAATAAGGTAGGGTAGAAAAATAGAGTGTGGAGGAGGGGACTATTTTAAATAGTATGATCAAGGAAGAATTCTCTGAGATGACTTTAGACAAAAATCTGCAAGGCTCTCCCTAGATCAGGGGTCCCCAAACTTTTTACACAGAGGGCCAGTTCACTGTCCCTCAGACCATTGGAGGGCTGGACTATAAAAAAAACTATGAACAAATCCCTATGCACACTGCACATATCTTATTTTAAAGTAAAAAAAAAAACAAAACGGGAACAAATACAATATTTAAAATAAAGAACAAGTAAATTTAAATCAACAAACTGACCAGTATTTAAATGGGAACTATGCTCCTCTCACTGACCACCAATGAAAGAGGTGCCCCTTCCAGAAGTGCGGCAGGGGCCGGATAAATGGCCTCAGGGGGCCACATGTGGCCCGTGGGCCGTAGTTTGGGGACCCCTGCCCTAGATGATACCAAGTTCAAGTGCTGAGAGTAAAGCATGTTAGGCACATTCAAGGCACAACAAGAAGGAGACCCACGGCTCTGGCCATGTTGCCACTTAGTAAGCTACTGGACGGTTGGCTCAGTGGTAAAACGCCAGCCTAGGCGTGGAAGTCCCAGGCTCAATTCCCAGTCATGGCACACAGGAGAAGCGACCATCTGTTTCTCTAACCTTCCCCTTCCCCTTTTGTCTCTTTCACCCTCTCTCTCTCCTCCCACAGCCATGGCTCAATTGGTTCCAGCAAGTTGGCCCCATGGGCTAAGGATGACTCCATGGCCTCACCTCAGGCACTAAAATAGCTTGGTTGCCAAGAAATGGAGCAATGACCCCAGATGGGCAGAGTATCGGAAAGTAGGGGGCTCGCCTGGTGGATCCCTGACAGGGCACATGCTGGAGTCTTTCACTCTGCCTCCCTCTCACTTAATAAAAATAAATAAATAAATATATATATATAAATAAATAGGAGACTCATGGCTGAAAGCTACTGGGTGCTGAGGTTATGTAAGCTAAGAAGAGCCAAGGTCTTTGGGAAAGTATTGGAGGGTTTTCAGCAGGAAAAGGTCAGAGGACTCCGGCTGCTGTGCAGAGAACTGTCTATGGGTGCAATAGTGGGAGCAGACAGACTAATTGAAAGGCGATGGCAGCCATTTGGTAGGAGATGCGTATAGCTTGAGTAAGGTTGGTAGTAACTGAATTGGTGAGAATTTAGTTAAACTCTGGGCATATATTAACAGTAGATTCACCAGGATTATGTAATGTATGGATACATAGCATGAGACAGAAGAATGAAGTTTTTTGCATGAATTAACTTCCAAAAATAAAACAAAAAATGATAATGCTCCTCACTAAGTTAGAAAATACTGGAGGAGGAATAGTTGCGAGGAGAAAATAAAAGGGATATATACCAAGGATATGATAATGATCACAGCTAACACTCATATTAAGTGTTTGCTTGCTCTGAGCCAGGCACCATTGTAACTACTTTACACTCTTTTAATTATCACCTTAACTCTGAGATAGGCGACTACTGTTGCATTTTGGAATACAGTTTACTTTTAGATGTATCTAAATATGCTAATTTTCTCTACAATGAACACCTATACTTTGCATAATAAAGGAAAACAGAGCATGTGTATATAAATAATTCTAGTGAGAAAAAAGAAAGCTATATTTTTAAAGTTTGGTACTTGGCAAGTTCCTGGTGATAGCTCAGTCTAGGTTGACGTGAGCTTCTTTCTCAGTCTTTTAGTTCAGCAGATCTTCAACATTTTTTTCTTGCTAAGTCAGATAAGTTCATATACAAATCCCAGTCTCATGTACGCTCCCAGAGCAGCACAGAGTTCCCTGTATCCTAATTGTAAGTCAACCTCTTTCTCCCTTGACTTTTAAAAACACGGGGATACTATGAGTAGAAAATAAACATTAAAGGGAGAACCTTGAATCAGTTTTATGTCTTTTTCATATTATTTTTGATACATCTCAAATGGACGGAGACTCGCCAGTGGGTCCCCACCAGCTGAGGGCCTCTGTTTTAGATGATTATGTGAATCAGATTACTGGAGGGCACTGATTTTACTTTTTATTTCAACATTTCACAAATGACAGGTCTCATTTAGTTTTGAGTTTTCTCTCCAATCACTTGTATTTAACCACAAATTTGGTTGTTTTGTCTTATAATTTTCATCCATTTGAATGCACTCAATGAAGTATAGAAATCAAAGGTGATTGCAGCTCCTTACAATAGATAAACAGGGGAACATTTGGAGCAGGGCCCTCTGCTGGTTGCCATGGTAACACTCTTAACTGGAGTATTGTGCAACTCTACCTGCCATGGGAATAACTGATGTGCATAGAATTCTGACTGTACTCTATTGTTATCTGATACTTTTAGGTCACATAAGTGGAAGGTGAACCATCATCTCTAATTTAAAATGAAAAGTCAGATTGAGACCTCCATTCATTCTGCTCCTTCATTAAATGCTTAGTAAACTCCCTGATGCTGGAATTACACCAAAGGCAGTCATATTCAATTATTGTAACTCCAAAACAAATATCTATTTTTATTTTCTTTTGAGAACGTAAAGAGAAATCTCTTCATAACATGAGTCATGTTGAATGGAATTGGATACGCCTCAGATCAAATTGAGTCTCCCGAATGATAAACATTGGAAATGCAAAGGAATTACAGGTCACATCATCCAGCCTTGTCATTTAACAGATGAAGAAATGGATGCTCAGAGAAAGTGAGTGATCTGCGTAGGACCACACAGAAATGAGAACCAGCACCCAGCTGACCTTGCCCTGAACCCAGTGTTCTTCCCGCCCACTAGACTATGCAACCTTTCTTGTACACAAGCACCTGCAAGGCTACTGCTGGTGGTCTTAGTTGGTCCCTAATCATCCCAAGATAGGCTTCAGGAACTATCTCCCATAACGTACCACATGCCTCATGTCTCCTACAGCAGCAGAGCTGGGCCATGCAGGAAAGAGGAACACCCACCCAGGCAGCAGAACAATGTTACAGCGCTTGGTGGCTGGGAGCCATGGGCACATGTGGCCCAACCCAGAATTCCAACCCAGACATTGTGAAAGGAAATTTGGAAGGATTAATAAAAAGAGAGAGAGAGAAAAGGATGGAAAGAAATCAAAGCATGCTCATGGATAGGTAGAAAATTAGAGATTAAGAAAACATAAATTAGAAGCATTTAAAAATCAAGCCTTTACCTTTTAAAAGCCAGTTTTGAAAACAATCATTGTCAGAGAACTACTGTCCTTATGAATGTTTGCTCAAGTTCTAAACAAGATACAACTCAGATCACAGTTGTATTCTTGACTTACACTTTCTCTGGCACCTCAGCTACATTTTCTTTAGCAAGCCAACTAGTAACAAGATACCAGTCTGTATTGCAGTCAAGAGCCAAAAAATTTATGATAGGAATAGATTTAAAAATTAGAAGCTGGCAGTCTGATCAGCTTGGCAATAATCATGAGCAACATATTATTAGCTTTGAGAACACATCGAGGTGTGGAAATGTAATCTAGACCCAATGCCAACTGTATAAATAGCATTTCTCTGCCTATAACTATTTCTCACAAGCTAGTAACCAACTACTGACTTTTATACACACTGCAGATACAAGAAACAGTCTGAGTATACCTAACGAAACACTTTACCCTCTGTTCTGATGACAAGCATGACAATTCCCAGCTGGCCACTCTTTGCAGACTTCTTCATGGTGGTGACAAGTCAGGCTACCATGTCAGTTACATGGCTGGCTTTGGATCATCAGCCAACAGCAGCAAATCTGTCTCAGGGTTGCACTGTTGAACTGTCCCTGCTGGCTCACATTCCTGGATAGCAGTCCCTTGGATATAACAATTCCATGGAATCTGCAAATAATGCTAGTATGTCACATGCAAATAAATTCACAGAGAAAAACTACCTCTCTGCTTTCATTGATAATAACTGGCAATTTTTGGCAACATGGTCTGGTTGCTCATCCTGACACTGCTGGTGTCTGTGCCACCTTGGACAGGTCCTTCCCCTCTGAGCCGCTGTTCTCTCCTCTGTAAAATCAGGCAGAAAGTGAAGAGGATCTGAGCTGTCATCTCAGGCTCTAGTGTGCGAGTTGGCTTTGAAAGAAAATGTCTACCTATACAGAGGGGTCAGAATGGGAAAGACATTTCTTGTAGTTGAAAACAACCAGCCTTGAGAATTTACAAGATACTTTACAGCCAGGGCAACCCTTTCCTCATGAGAAAGCAGTTACTAGCCTAACCTAGAGGAAAGAGGGTATTCTTCTGTTTGGATGAGGGTCTGCAATTCTTTGCAGAACTGTTAACATCTAAATGTATATTTCTGCGCTATCTTTCCCCTGGCGAGTACCAAGAATTTTACACATATGTAACCAAGAGCTGGTGTTCCTTCCCCAAGCAGCCCAGATTATTTAATTCCAGGGCATATCACACAGTCGACATCATCCTCAATGGGATTCAGAAAGTCTCAGTTGCTCAGATACAAATTTCATTAATGCAAACTCATTCTTAATATTGGCTCACTAGGGTCCAGCTCTTTTACTGACTTAGAATACTGATACTTCATGGTTTCTGAAGCTCTGCTTTCTGCAGAATCAGCTGCCTTTATGATTCTATGCAACAAGCCTGCTCTTGTTAATGTACCAGGTATGGCCTGTAACACTTCCCAGCCCCAGCTTTCTAAATATTCTTGGGAAAATATTGCTAAGAGAAAAGGCAATTGCAACAGACAGCCTATTAGAGTGAGAGTCAAGAAGAGCGGCAAGCTTTGTGGATGGTGATCGTGCTCAGCAGTTCGTGGTATGGACTTGGTGTGACAAACACCTACACACATTACTACAGAGCTGTGACTACAGGTCATCTCCAAAGCTTCTGTCATCTTCATGACTCAAATCTCGCCTTCTACTTTCCTGGTCGGGGGCAGTACAGTGTGTTAACCCAACACATGGAAACATAATGTAAAAGTTATAGTCAAGTTTGTCAATGCATCCTAAGCTAGTTCAGCTTCACAGTGCAATATTATTCAGGTACAAAAAAAGACAGATTTGCCATTTGCAACAATATGGATGGATCTTAAGGGTATTATGCTAAGTGAAATAAGTCAAAGAAAGACAAAACCTGCATGATATCACCTATATGTGGAATCTAAAAGAACTGAACTCGGATAAACTGAGTAAAATAGTGGTACCAATAGGAAAATGAGTAAGTTCTGGATATCTAATGCAGAGCACGGTGACTATAGTTAACAATGTTCTCACCACACGCAAAAAAGGTGACTGTGTGAGCTGATGGATGAGTTAACAAACCTTCTTGTAGTGATGATTTCACAATATACATACATCAAGTCACCACACTGTACACCTTAAATTTACATGAAGTTATATGTCAATTATATCTCAGTAAAGCCTGGGGTGGTGAGGGGAAGCCTAGTTCAATTTTTAAAGTTAACTTATACCCAACTTTCAGGAACATGTGTATCATCAGTTAAACTGCTATTCTACTGAGGGGTTTTTTTTCCAGTATGAGTCAATCCTCACCTCCTCTGGCTTGGGAGAGACAGCAATTTTGTTTTATAAAGTATCCTAACTGATAAATGAAGTTCAGAGATGAAACATTGCTTCCCTGACTGTAGAACACATTAGCAGCACCAGTCAGACGCAGATATTTTTTTGCCCCGGAGATCTTCCCTATAAGACTCGCCTCTACTCTGAAAGTCTCTTGGCTCTGCAGAAATCCTACAAGGGTTCAGTACCAGAGCTTGGTCAACCACTATTATGGAGCTGACAGATTCTTGGCTCTTCCATATTCTCTCTCTCTCTCTCTCAGTCTAGTTAGGTTTATTATAGGAACAAAAGTTCTTCTGGAAAGTTAATTCTCTTGAATGGCTGAAATGAAAAATAATACCTCCTCCCCACTTTCAGAGTCCACTCTGATTTAAACGGATAAAAACACTCGCATTTCTAAACCCCAGGCTTAGTGTGGGATGCAGAATATCAAGTGCCTTTTCTAGCCATTGTGACGGGACAGGAATGTGCAGGTTTCTCAAGAGAAGATTGCAGGGCCCATGCTGATCTAATTTGTGTATCTTCCTGCCAGGAATAAAACCTCATGGTTGTGGCACTTATTCAATGATTATTTGATATTTTATGTATTCAGTGCGTATATGGAAATACTTTAAAATTGGGATCTTAAACTACCTATAAAGAGCAAAACTGCTCTTTTCCTTTCTAAACTTCTAGACTGCCACATGGAAAAGTATTCCTTCTGTGAAGATGAATGATTATAGGACAACATGTGAAAATGTGGCAATTATAAGTATTTAGGCCCATGGAAGGATTATAATGTGAGTTGATGAGAAACGTGTGGTATTGTCTCTGGCATTGGTGTTTTATGTTAGCAGCTATCCTTTGGAATAAATTTCTTCACAAGACAGTCACCTCTTATTTCTGCCTTTCTTTATCTTGAGTGGGAAGGGAACAATGAAAGGTGAGTGCTGGCTAGAGTCTATGCACACACACAGGCTGGTGGGTGTTCCCTGAGAGAGGGGGCAGGACATGCGACCTTAATGGAGGCACTGGTCAAAGAAAGAATGTCCTGGATGCAAGAGCTTGACTTTGTGAGCGTGTAACAGTCAGCGTAAGGTGGTTTGTGCAGCTCTTTCTATTGAACTTCTTTTTATCCTCAAATGTTAAACCATTTAGGAGTCACATTATTAATAAGACTATAAACAAACTATAAGGAAACAGAATATTTAGAATCTTTTTTACAGGCCTCACCAGTTCTAAAGATGTGGTTTATTTGTCTTGATAGCCACAGTTGTGCCTGTTTCCTATGGCTTCTGTCACAATTGCCACAAACTTGTTGGCTTAAAACAACAGATATTTATTCCCCACAGTTCTGGAGGTGGGGAGTCTGAGGTCCCAGGGTCAGTGGGCTCGGTTCCCCTGCTGCACTCTCTGAGGGAGACTCTGTCCCATGCCTCTCCGTTGGATCCTAGGGGCCCACAATTCCCAGGGTTCCTTGGCTTGTAAATACCAAGCTACTCCAGTCTCTGCCTCCTACACATGGCCTTTCTCTCCATGCATCTGTGTGTCTCCTAAGTACACCTGTCATTGCATTTAGGGCCCACCCTGATCCAGGATGACCTCAGCTGGAGAGCTTACCTTCATTACAACAGCAAAGACCCTTATCCAAATAAGGTCACACTCACAGCTTCTGGGCGCACACAATTTTTGTTTGTTTGTTTGTTTGTCATTTGGGGAGATCACTCTTCAGTTCACTGCAGGAGTAATGGTGTCACTCTCCTGGTAGTACCTGAGGTTCGTAATCTCCGTGTCACCTCTAATCTCTCTCCTTTTCTTCTTCCTACTTCCCTTATTTATAAAGCACAGAAAACGCAGAGTCTGTACCTTGATTATGCCTGCTCCATTATAGCACCAGGCAAACAGAAGCAGAATATACATACCTATTAAAATAAGAACTTTCACAGACTCTCAATGTTGAATTTAACTATTAATCTTATTTAAGTGTGCACAACATAGAAATTGGGTTAGAGTTCTCATACAATAATAAAACAAACAAACTCCTCCCCTACAAATTAAGTACGGCAAAAGTACACGATTAATAAATCTAAATGTAATCATTCCAAGTGGGTTTTACTGAGTGCCTACATATGCCAGGTATTGTAAGAAGCACAGAGATAGAGCAAACTGGCTCAAACACTGGCCCTTAGAGATTATGTTACAGTATGCCAGCAACCAGGACAGGAAGAACCATGAAATGTCAATATGCCAAAACCAAGTGTGACTTGCACATAACTACATGGGACTAACTGCTCCTGCCACTTGAGTGAGGCATACCTCTGCTACTGTTTACCACATAATGACCCAATTCTGCCACCTCTTTTCTCCATTTCAGCAACTGCGAACATTGCCTCCATACGTTGAACAAGGACATCATTTGATACAACTGCATCATTTACATAGTGAACCCACATTTGTCTTTTCTCATTAGCTCTCAACAACTGAGCAGGACACATTCTGCCAGACCACTCCATTTCCTTTCCTACCAAATCAGCACATCAACACTTTAAACAACGCAAGAAACTGAAATCTTGCTCTAAGAAAGCTCCTTTAGAGTATAAATTTCGCTGCAAATGGGTAACTTTGTCTTTAAAACTGATTAAAATAATTTGACATACACAGCCTGGATCATTTATATATATATATATAAAACTTATTCTGACATATCGCTTGATCAGGATTTCTTATATTTCTGGAGTATTAACTCCACAAGTACAGCAGTGTGGATAAACACTCAGTGTACCCCAATATTTCATGAATACCTCCTCTTGTTTTTTCTTTCTAGTATTTAAATTAAAATATAAGACACATAAAACATATTTCTCAAATTTCAGTTTACTACTTTAAATATAACACTTTGGATTACATGTGACCTGCCAAACCATGAACAACCCAGAACCACCACAACTCCACTCACTAGCAAAAGATGGGGGAGGGAATCACTAAGGCTCCACAGTGACCATTTATGGTCATTTACATACTCTTTTTGCCCCGTTTTGCCTGAGCCTCTGAATTCCTAGCTCATTCGCTAGAGCAGCAATTTTCAACCAGTGTGTAGCAAGAATTTTTAAAACATGCAGTACCTGACTATTTAGTCGGGATCACTGACCTCTTTTCCCTTACATTGCCAAGGAAAAAAAAATGACAACAACCAACACAATAATAACTGTCTGATGTGAATGAATCAAAATTTATACCTATTTTTGTCAGATCAGCAAATATATATATATTTGGTGTGCCAAAGAATTTTAGTAATTAGTTGATATGTGCCGTGGGAAGAAAAAGGTTAAAATTGCTGCACTAGGGCAAACACACTAGAGCTAATCATTCTTCATTGCCATAAAAAGATTTCTTTTTTTTTCACACCATTATGTTAAAATTATTTAAGACAATTTTGTTCTCTGGCTGCTTCCAGTGTTTAGACTTCTGAATAAACAACCATGTACTGAACAACAGTGGGTGAAGAATGATTATTGTGATTTTGACATGAGAAGTGGCCAACGTAATAGCAGCTAAACATGCTTACCAGCATATATGAAAGTTAAATGCTATCATTTCGGTAATTACATGGTGCCAACACTCAACCACAGATACAAAGAAAACATAACACCTAAATCACACAGCAGGGTTGTTACAATGCAGTCACCCAGATGATGAAAAAAGAAAAGGCAGCATTTTCAAATCCTTAGGGAGAACTTGTTGACCCTGGGAATATGCCTATAGACCCTGATAGGGAAACACAAATCTGTAATACGCTTCGCGCTCTCTTT